>NW_003307542.1:2400000-3623902 GCF_000182895.1 Coprinopsis cinerea okayama7#130
TATATGCCCTTCCTTCCGCTACGACTTTCCTGCCTGTTGCACTATCTCATCTCGTCTTTAACCCGCCTGAGACACGACGTCAACGGCGCCCCGCTCGTTCAGATTTATTCGAAAATCCCCTCTCGTCGGGTAATGACTATCGGCGAGCGGGCGGAAACAGGATTTATGGTTTCGTTCTTGTTCTTCGATGTAAGTGTATCGGTGCTTTTTTTAGATACTTGGAACTGAAATCGCCTCTCTCCAGCCGGCAGGCGTCATGATACCAAACTCCTTCATCGAATATACGGCATCGAAACAAAACATCTCGCTCAGAACAGGCTGTGTGTGTAACCCTGGGGGGACTTCTTCTATTTTAGGAGCCATCGACGATATGTCGCAACTGTACCCAGGTGTCACGCTACAGGAATTCGAGCGCAGGGTGGGACGAGAGCTGGGAATCGTTCGAGTCAGTTTAGGACTGGCAAGCGATTTCAAAGATATCCAACGGGTGATTCGATTTGCAACAGCTCTATGCAACTCTCAGATTCGGGAGTCCCTAATGGACGCCTGGAGAAAGGACAGGGACGCTTCCGGGAGCAGCCACTAATCAATCCATCCGTCGTGCTAGCGATCTTTTTTGTTCCTCTCTTACTCTCCGCTGTACTCCTCACGAACCCCATCCAGGTTATGCAACGTAATTACTCGATACTCACGAACCTTTATTTCTCCCCTCTTCTTCTTCAGGAATCTTCATTTGTACTAGTACACATCCCATACCACTCATTATCCATCATATATGGTTCCAGCATTGTCGGCTATCGGTACCCTACAAGCAATCTATTCCTGATACGTCGCTTTCTCCGCTTGGCTTTCTACTGCCAAACAGAGCCACGAGACCGCCGATTAGGAGCGGGTGGGTTAAGCGACAGGTGTTATTCTCCGTGTGTTGGAACCCCAGCAAGTCGACACTGTGCCAGGTTAGGATTTGCAAAATGTAATTAGAACATGTCAAATGCTACGGGAGATCAGAGGGAAATCCGGGGTATCCTAGTAAGATGCCACTTTCAGCGACAATAATAGGTCGTCCCTCTGCCTCTGTTCTACTCGTCGTCTTCGTCATCGTCATCATCGTCATCCGATGAAACCTCCATCCCAGCCTCACGTAGCCTGGCCTTATCCCTCGTTCTCTTACTCGTAACTTCATCCAACAGCACCAACAGATCTTCCTGCTCCTTCTCCACCTCCTTCCGCTTCTCTTCCGAATTCCGAGCTTGTGCTTGAGCCTCCGTAAGTTGATTTTGAATATCAGCAATCTGTATCATGTAAACACCGTATCCACGTCCACAAAGATATCGTGAATTTTAATTGTACCCCCAAACAGTTGTGGGTGCAGAAGCAGGGCGTTGATGGATAGGCAGTGAGGTGACAGACAGAGCAAATGGTCAGTAAAGCGGGTGCACAGAATGATGCGCTGATGTGGGTGCTTCACTGACCTGCTTTTGGGAACTCGTTGAAATGTCCTGCAACTGTTTGCGTAAAGTTTCCATTTCTTCTGATTGCTTCCGGATGACGTCTCGCAGGGAGGCGATGAGCATGGCGGATTCTGCACTGGGGCCTATCGCGTGGAAGTGGAATGTCAAAGGAACAAGAGAATGCGAAAACCGAGCATTGTCATAGTCAGTCACCGATCCAAGAATGGAGTCGTCAAAAACATACCAGTAGACGAAGTTGACAGTTGGTCTGGATCGGTGGAAAATGCCCGCTGAACGGAATCTACACAATGGGTAAGAACGAAACCGCACAGACAGAAAGTTGCATTTCGCGACTGTCAGCATGACACAGACCAGGACGTGCCGAACAGAAAGAGAAGAAAGAAATGTTGTAACGAGAAGAGGAAGGAAGGAACACAGGAGTACCCACAGTAGTTTGATTTCCAGAAATCCACAAATGCCCAGTCAAACCATACTTCAGCTTCGTCCGACCGAACGGCGTCACCTGGTCCAGCCACGGTGCCCACAGAATGGGGTGACGATAACACGATATGGTCTGGTCCTACAGACCTAAATCGGTCATCTTCACGGAAGCGCGTTAGTTGTCCAATCAAGCTGTCGACTCCAAGGCGGCCTAGGATAGGGTGGATTGTATGTCTGTTGGGAAATAGAAAGCGGCATTAGTATCCCCAATAGTAGCTGAGGAAGTGTACAGAAAGCCGCGGAGGGGACATGGTCGATATCTGAAGCGTACCTTGTGATCTCTCCAGGTTCACGATTGAATTCATAGCAAATACCCAAAAGGAAGGCGCACAGGCCTGGCACAAAGGCGTCAACTTCCGAGGCTTGGTTAATGCCTTCCACCAGCTGTTACAGATGTTCAGAAATAGAAGCAATTAGTCCTTGCGCAGACAATGCTCAATTAAAGCGAAGACTACGCACCACACTCAGTCCACCGGCTTCTAGGAAATCTCGTACAGACCCAGGCTCTTCCCAGAGCCATTGGGAGAGTAGGGAGATATACGCAACGACCAGTCGATCCCATTCGCGGAGCTCCTTGTCCGAAGTATCTGGTCTCGAGCGAGCCAACAAAGCTAGGGACAAGTTCTCGCTCAAGGTCTGAAGCAAACTCTGCGGGGGCTCGTCGTCCTCAACTTCAGGCGGGGGAGGCGGAGGTCCCCCATCAGCGGGCACGAAAAAGGCAGAATTAGATGTGCCTGGGGGCGGAGCTGGTTGCGGCATTATCGAACGCGCAATGGATTTGGCCTGCGGGGAAGAGCGCAGGAGGTGCGCAAATAGGAAATTCGCCATTTGAGTAGCAGTGACGTTTCCAGGCTCTAGCGCTGCCGGAGAGGTCAAGGATAGCGTGAGTGCATGCATCAATGGTGTGATAGGTTTCGTTGCTTCTGCGGCCCAAATTTCAGATACAAAGTCTCAACATGGAAGTGTAAATGGTGACATACGTTGTCCCGGCGGAGGTGCCATACCCTGCATGATGGCTAGCCTAACTTCTTCCTTACGAACAAAGTTCTGCCCCAAGAGGTTAGCTCACAGCAGACTCGGGTAATGTGAAGGCAGCGTTACCTCAAAGACAGAAGCGGCGGAAGTGCGAAGCTCTAGTCCCTCTTTGGTGCGCTTCCCACCATCCAAGCCATTGTATTCTCCATGTAGGGCCAACTCAACAAGAACGTCAAGAATTGACGCGGGTTCTAGCCTGTCCCACTCTTCCCCGTTTGTTTCAGGAACAGGCATGTACGGGGTGATGACGACCTCCGACAGCGCGAAGTTGATGCTCGGAGGTAGGAGATGGAGAGCCTGAAATGATTCTAAATTAAATGCCGATATGGAATGGAAACCTATACGAACCTGGATCTTCAATCGTGTCGGAGCATTAGACGCCAATGCAATTTCCAAAAAGCATCGCGAGAAAGAGGTCACTTCTGCATGGAGATTCAGTCGCTTTTTCCCGACACGCCTACATGAATCTTACCGAGTCCAGTACTCTTCGAATTCACGAAGATTCCCAAAATGCCGACGACGAGAGCGGCGTTTGCCAGTTTCTGGTCATCCCAGAATTGGAGCGCAAACTCCTGCGGTGCTGGATCTGATAGCTTAAGAGACAAGGGATATTGTAGAAGGTGGCTGACGACTGGGAAGAGAGGGGTTTCCTTGAAGTAGCTCTGGAAGTCTGGTCAGCTGAAAGTAGGGGTTCTGCGTGGAAACTTGATACGCACCTGGTTGGACGAGTTAAATCGCAGCAGCCCATCCACACATGCCAAGGCACCGTTAGCAACGACACCACCCTCGATTCCCCCCTCCTGCGTGATGATATTGAAGAACTTCTCAAACGCTCCTTCGAAGGCGAGGACCTTTTGGATTTCAGAGCTTTGGGCAAGTAGGCTTTGGATGACAGAAATCGCTTCTAAAACAATGTTAGATTATCGGTCAATGCGCGTCAGAATACAAGTCCTAACCGTTTCGAACAATCTCCCGTTTATCATCGAGGACACCGATAATACTTCCAGGACCAACAGGAGCTGTCAAGAAGTACCCTTGCACCAACTGCCTCCGATTCTGCAACAAAGTCGACAGGAACTGCAACGACGAGAATCGGTTGTAAAAGTTGTTATCCTTCAGCAGCCCAAACAACACATGAGTAGCTCGTTCGTTGGCAAGGACGATATCAGTGTGTTTGAATCCCAAAGCTTTGGCGTTGTTCCCGGTGTCCTCGGTATCGCACAGGAGGTTCAGCGTCTCCAATACCGCTTTGCCAATGTCTGCATCGACCTCTGCATCGCTTGCAAGGACATCGATGAGGCCTGTGAGAGCACGAGCCCCTACTTCCTCTTTCCACTCGCGCGAAAGACCCTTGAGAGAGAGAACCGCTGCGCGTCGATCTGCTAGTAGTGTTGCTGGTGAAAGTCGGTCGCTGAGGCGTCCGATGGTGTCCGCTGGTGTTTGGACCTGGCCCGTTGGCCCTCGAAGTGCGACATAGGTTTGGTTGAGGAATTCCATGGCGACATTTGAGGCAGGCCGCGGTTCTCCTGGTGGACGTCTGCAGAGGCATCCATCAATACACGTGGTTGCCATCAGTTCGCGATAAATTCCAGGAAATTCACGCGAAACTCGAATATATTTCTTGTTCTGCTACAGCGACTATGGACGATCGTTCTGAGGCTCAGATTCGCGCTGCACAGAATTTGCTACTTCTGGGCGCTTCTTCGAAGTCTAAAGAACACAGATATGGCGTACAGAGCTACTTGCAAAGGCAGAATCCTGCACCCAGAATCTCTTTCCCTGCGACTGTCGACCCAAGATCCTATGCTCAGTATCGCGCTCGGATGCACAATGGACCCCCTGCTTTTCACCCAGCGCCTCAGGTATACTTAGGTGTTCTGACAGGGATGCAATTTAAGCGCATATACTCAACTTCTACCACTTGAAGTCGTTGTCATCTGTCCAAGCGCCGACAGTCTCTTCTGGTTGTTTCCCGTCTTCACGACCCTTGTACACCCAACGGTCCCAACCCCATGGAGAATACGTCGCATTTCAGAGGCAACATCTAGGTTCAGATTTATGCCCTGGAAATGTTCCTTGACGCTGAACACAGTCGATTAGCTGCTGCTTCCAACAAGTCCAGGTTGACGCTCCAACCAAAGGACATTTTATCGACATCCATGAAACAGAATGTCGAACTTCAGCGACGAACGAAGATTCTTCCCATCATCCGCCCCGTCAGCCCTTCGACACTCATTGCGTTGACCGAGCCTTGCTTGATGGATTGGTGCTTGAAGATGAAGCCAGGGCCAGATACATCCTCGTCGACCACCTCCTACACCAATCAGAAATAGTCGCTGAATCCGAACGGAGAGAAAAGGAAGGATCCACCGTTGTGTGTACTATACCCCAATGCCTGTTTTCGCGATTGCTTGCCCCCATTCGATCAACGAGAACCAATAGCAATTAAAAAGTCGAGAAGCAAGAAAGGCAATTATTAAGGGACGATAACCACAGACGTCTAATATCCAGCTGCGCCCGGCGCATTGTCTCCCTCCCTCTTCAATCGCAACAACACCTCCTTGAAGCGTGTCAAATCCGTAGTACCGGCACCAGTGCGGGCCAGGGTTTTGCTCTGCGAGTTCTGGAGGTCAATGAGGTCACAAATACGCTCCCAGGTCGTGCCAGTGGCTAACGAAGAGGTTTGGTTGGCAAGGAATTCCGCTTCAGTATCCCTGCATAACGGCGGTTAGTGCCAATTAAAAAATATCAAAGTTCGCGAAACGCACTTGTTCTCCCGGATGTTCCTCTCCTTCTTCTTAGCATACTCCTCATAGAATTCATCAATGGAGCGTTCAGCCTTTGAGATAGTCTCTTGACGACGCGCTTTAGCGGCTTCCTCGCGAGCTTGGATTTCCGCTTGTTGCTTTTCTCTCCATTCCCTTTAGATAACTCAATTAGGCGAATCCGAGGTCACAGTTGGTGGGTACTACTAACCGAATGACTTGAGGTTCCTCTTCCTCAATTTGCTGGGTCAAGATAGGGGTGGATGCCAGCGCTGATGGCTGCGGTCGTGGCGCGAAGGTCGGGGCAGAGGGGGGAGGAGAGGTTTGCTATAAATGAACAAAATCAGTTTCCATTCGACATAAACGAACTCGACCATAGATAACATGAACGTCGTCCACAATCCACACTGAACATCCGATAAACCATATAGCCTGCATCTTCTACTCACCTGTGGAACCTCCAATTCAGGGAATTGGTTCTCGAACTTCTCCAATTCATCATCGCCCGTAACCCTCACATTCCCGGTATCACTAGGCGCATCGAAGCTATCAAACGAGAATCCTCCACCACTATTCGACTGGGTCGTCTGGGAAGGAACAGGAACAGAAGGGATATCGCCGTCCAACGAGATATCAGGGAACGCTGACGCAGCGCGCTCAAAGTCGATTTCGTCGCCACCCGCACCGCTGGTGTTGCTCGTGCCACCAAATTCACCGCCGAAGAGATTGGCCTCGCGCGAGAGGAAGTCGCTCATTGTCGTCGGTTGTGTTTGAGCGTTGAGGTGAATAGATGGATGTTGTTGCTAGATGAGTTTACCAGTCACTGCCAGTGCACCCGTGGGAAATGGATCCTTTGTCGGGTTAATACCCCCGAGCCTTTTCTGCTTCTGCTCTGCTCGTCCGCTGTGTTGGCCAGCGCTTACCGCGATGCCGCTGAATATTCCTGGGCTGCTGGCGCCCTTTCAGTTGATCTTTTATCCTAGACTGGTACTTCCTCATATTTCTGTCAAAGGTACGTCGCATATCCCCTCTCAGTTGAACTGGTTCTAATGAAGCTCTCTTCAGCAAGATATCCGCCACCTGGACTTCCGGGCACTTAAGAAAGCTGGATACCGCGGAGCTGTATTTGACAAGGACAATTGTCTGGTAAGGGACTCAGACAATCTTCCGAGAACGTTAATTCACTCGTTCTTCACCAGACAATACCTCACAAGGATACACTCGTCCCAGAACTACAGGTACGAGGCAAGGCGCATGACGGATTGAACTGGACTGAACGAAATCCAGGAAGCCTGGAAAGAATGCTTGGAAACCTTTGGCGACGGTAACGTCGTTATTGTTAGCAATTCTGCTGGGACATATCTCGACGCAGGCGGAATTCAGGCGAGTCTGCCCTCGCTTCCATTACCTTTCAGTCGCTCACCTCTCTGCATCGACAGGCCGAATCCGTCTCCCATCACCTCCGCGTCCCAGTTCTAGTCCACAGCGCCTTCAAGCCCGCCTACTCCTGCATATCAGTAATTCGGTCCTACTTTGCTTCACTGCCCAACCCAGTGAAGAGCCACGAACTCATCGTTGTCGGGGACCGTATCTTCACAGACGTGATCATGGCTAATCGTATCCGGAAGTCCTCAGAAAGAAAATGGAGCCCGCCTGCCCTCAAATCCTCTTTTTCATCTTCAGAAGAGAAGAAATCCGAAGCAGCGTCTGATAGCACCGGTGCTGCCACAGCTAGCGGGCCTCTGGCGATTTGGACAACAGGAGTCTGGAAGAAAGAATCAATGGTGATGCGGTACCTCGAGGAGAGCTTGGTCAAAGCCGTGGATAAGTGGTCCAAGGGCGAACGGCTGGATACCTCGAGGTTCATCAAGGAGATGCCGAAACCCGAGGTCAAGCCTGCGAAAACCCCCTGGTATGCCCAGCTGCTGTCACGTTCCTAGAACTAGCTATGGCACATGCGCCACACCCCTACTCAACCACGGGAACCTCTATTTAGACGATTACTGCTAGATTTAATGGGTAATATATGCGAAAACATTGACGATCTGGGACAGAGGCAGGACAGAAGTTCAGTATAAGTACAAGGATTAACACCGTAATCTGGCCCATGTAAAGTGCACACGTATTAAAGTCGTAAAGATAGGCATAATTGGCGTGGAAGATCGTAATGTGAAGGAACTTAGAGGCTGGCCTTGGGGACACTGGCATCAGAACCACCTCCCCCGGAGACTTGCGCAGTCGGGACCGTTTCCTCCACAAAGTTGACGATTTGCTCAACGAGTTTCTCTTTGACACCGTCCGGTTCGTTTTGGAGTTCGTGGAAGCCCCCCTGCGAGTGACACGGAGTGGTTGAGCAAACCGGCAGAAGAACAAGGTAAAGCATGTGATACTCACCTCGAACAGCTCAAACTTCTTATTTGTGGCAGGGATTGCTTCGTAGAATTCCTTAGAGGCTTTACAACACGTTACCTGGGTGTGCAAGTTAGTAAACGTTGATACGGTGAGTGAGGTCGAGTGAGTACCTTGTCTTCATTGCCATGGACAATGAGAACAGGAAGTGCTGGCGGCCAGTTTTTATACAATTCCTTGCGCAGCGCTTCGCCCTGAAAGACACGAGGTAAGGATCGAGATATGACGACACGAGTAAGTTGGACAACAGACCTTGCTCAACATGTCAGAGATACCCTTCAAAGACCCCTGTTGCTTGACAAGTGGGTCCTTGAGGTACGCAGCGTTGACCTCGGAATCATGACACAGGTCCTGAAAGCCAACCGTTGAACTCGTCAGCACGAACATGAGCATCCTCACAAGTTAACACCTACATCTGCGTTCACGTCGGCTGGAATGAGTGTGTTAGGCAGTAGGACGCTCGCCATGCTTCCGAGCCATTTCATGAGGGAAGGAGCAGGACTCGTCTGCGCAATGAGCGGGCTAGTTGAAATAACGGCGGTCACGAGCGCTAAACCATCTTTGTATGACGAGGAGGTCTCAATGGGGAATCCTAGAGCTTCTGCGCCACCCTACCCAAGCGTTAGTGCATTGAACTGAAGATAGACGGCAATGAACATACCATAGAGTGACCCATGAGGAAGATGGGAATGCCTGGGAAGAGATTCCTCGCATGCTTCAATGCCCAGTCAATATCCCCCATCTGGTCCTTCCAACAAGTCTTCCCATACGCACTCGTCTTGCTCTTCCTCCCAGTCGTATCTTGAGCAGTCAAACCATACCCACGCTGATCAAAGGCGAAGACTGCAATGCCCCTCTGGGCCAACCAAGGGTGGAAATGCGTGTAGCGACCGATATGTTCGGCAAAGCCATGCACGAAGACGATTACTGCCTTCGGTGACGCTTCACCCGGAGGAAGGTAGGTCCTGGTATAGAACTGGGTGGACTGCGGCCCAGTAAGCCATTCCTCTTTGTAACTGGTGGATGCCGTGGTGGTCATGGTTCAAGAAGTCAAGTTGCGGTCACCGTTGAAGATCAGGGGTTTATGACTGCCTTCAAGTCGGGTGACATCTGAATTGGAAGCCGTCGAGCCGATCAAGTTGAGTTCCGGCTAACTGACAGATAAGATAAGATGAGATCCTTTGACACGTGACCGTGCCACTCCGGGCTGGGAAGTGTGGGAAATGTGTCGCGATCCGAAATCGACGTCAGAGTTGGCCGACAAGCAACTTGTCGAGTGAAAAGGCGCCCTCATCATCATCACAGTGACTCGCTAATTTCCTGGCAGTATGCTGGGAATATGGCCCAGGACATGTTCTCGACAACTGGCCACAGCCCATAGGCTTGGTCTTCAGCAAAAGGCCCATTACAGTCTGCTATGTCGCGTTCCAGGTCCCGAGTCAAGATCGGAGTATCGACTACGAGTCCAGTGGAGACCCGGTAGCAAGTCAACGACGGATGTTCTGGGGATTAACTCGTGCAGGTGGAACTCTAGCACAAGTAACAACCCGACGACAACGACGAAGGCGACAAATGTGGAACCTCCAACGAAGAAACCACTGCTCCTTCGGTTCCTGCCCTCACGCCTCTTTTCCAAGGGGGATTCGACACAAAACGTCTCATCGTTCCGGAAGATTGTATCGCTGGCGAAACCGGAAAAGAAGCCTTTGTTAATTGCGATTGGACTCTTGCTTGTATCATCTGCGGTGTCTATGAGCGTACCATTTACTATCGGCAAGCTAATAGACTTCTTTGCATCTCCAAATCCAGTAAGTCATATACCACCGTACTCTGGGTCTACTTCACTCATGGATACCACCTAAACACAGCAAATACCTTTTGGTCTTTCCCTCTGGCAAGCTTCGGGCGCCTTACTGTTCCTCTTCACTGCAGGAGCCGCTGCCAACGCGGGTCGCTCTATCATAATGAGACTCTCCGGTCAGAGAATAGTCGCTCGGCTACGGGAACGGACGTATGGTGCAGCACTCCGTCAAGAAGTTGAATACGTGGAGAAGGGGGAGGGGGACGTTCTGAGTCGTCTCAGCGTGGATACCAGCATTGTTGGAGAAAGGTTAGCAGGCAGGCCAGTTTGATTTATATCATGGACTCACTTCCGTTCAAGCGTGACCCAGAATCTCTCGGACGGTCTCCGCGCAATTGTAATGTCTGGAGTGGGCTGTATGTTCCTTCCCCTTCTGCGAAGAACTCCGACTAACCTCTGCTCCCTCTAGTGGGTGCCATGATTTACGTTTCTCCTACGCTCACCTTGTTGATGCTGGGCGTTGTCCCTCCGGTTTCTCTGGGAGCTGTATGTTCTTCCTATCTCTGCATGACTGTGTACTCATGCAAATAGGTGTTCTATGGTAGATACCTGAAGAAGCTGTCGAACCAGACCCAAGAGGCTGTTGGTGAAATGACCAAGGTACTCGCTCGAAAAGATTGTATGGTGGATGTGCGTTGACCAAGGTGCAAGGTCGCGAACGAATCACTCTCGGCTCTTCGGACAGTCCAAGCATACAACGCGGTTCCTCAAGAACAACAGAAATTCCACGAGAAGATCACTAGGGTCCTCACCCTCGCCAGGCGTGAAGCCATCGCCAGTGGTATCTTCTTTGGAAGTACTGGATGGAGCGGAAACGTTACAATCCTATGCCTTCTCGGTTACGGTAAGCGACGACTTTCTTGCTCTTTCCTACCAAGTTTTCATCGTTCTCCGAGGTTAGGTGGTACCCTCGTCTCCCGTGGAGAAATTTCCGTCGGAGATCTAACAAGTCTACTTCTGTACACCGTCTATGTTGGAAGCGGTCTCCAGATGCTGACGTAGGTCTCCTAACATTGCCATTTGGAACCTCATTCGCTCACCCTCATTTCAGGTCCTTCTTTGTGAGCGCTCTCCGTTATCCATGATTTGGGTGCACTTCTGACGCCAATGGCACCAACAGTCTTCTATCATGCGAGCCATTGGAGCGGGTGTTCGTGTCTTTGAGGTCCTAGATCGGACTCCAGCAATTCCACATACCGGCGGAGATGAGGTCCCCCCAAAACCAGGTGTCATTAGGTTTGAGAACGTCCGTTTCCATTATCCCAGCCGGAAAGGTGTGGAGATTCTGAGAGAATTCTCCCTTGACGTCAATGTTGGGGAGACGGTGGCTATTGTAGGGGAGAGCGGTGGAGGGAAGTCTTCAATCCACTCGTTGCTGCTCAGGTACTACGACCCAGTGCAAGGGAAGATCACGTTTGACGGCCGAGGTGCGTCTTTCTCATTACCATCCCAGCGGTCCTCTCAAGCCTTTTCAGATATTCGTGAATTCTCCACCACCTCGTGGCGAAATACCATTGGCATTGTTCCGCAGGATCCAGTTCTTTTCACAGGGACCATCGCGTCCAACATTGCATACGGTAACCCAGATGCAACAAGAGAAGAGATAGAAGCTGCCGCCAGGGAAGCAAACTGCGAGTTTGTATGGGGCATGCCCAACGGGTTTGATACCGAGAGTAGGTGCCCCCTTCGTCATCGACTTGGCTATTAGTACTGACGGTTCTTGTCCGCAGTCAGCCGATTAAGTCTTAGTGGCGGCCAGAGGCAGCGCCTTGCTATTGCTCGTGCCCTTCTCAAGAAGCCCCGCATACTGGCTCTTGACGAGGCAACCAGTGCCTTGGATGCTACCTCGGAGCGAAGGGTAAGACAACCATCGCCCTTGCGTTGGGAATTGCCTCTGATTGTACTCTCCGGTTAATAGGTCAATGATGCCATTGACAAAATCCTTCGCTCTCGTCAAACAACCTGCCTCTTTGTGGCGCATCGTTTGTCGACCATCGCGCGAGCTCAGCGGATCGTCGTACTGGAAGGTAGGCTATTCACGGCTGTTTTTCCTGTCTGCTATTCACGGGCTATTTGTATCCACCTAGATGGCCGTATCACCGAATCAGGGACATTCCGCGAGTTGGTCAGTTGACCCCGTTATGGTTTCCTTTTCACCGCTCTAATGATGCAACTCTCGGTTCCCTAGGTTGCGCGAGAAGACTCGAGATTTAGGGCACTGATGGCTGCGCAGCTAAATGCAGCTGCTGGCGAAAGCTTGCTTCACGACCAGCAGCCCCGCCAAGGGCCTGAGCCATGCGAGGAAGATAACGAACTTGAAGAGTTCGAGGTGACTGAGCCTCGAAGAAGTTAATCTACGTACGCCTTTTAATTCCCGGCTAGATGGTACACAGCTCTTAGAGAGGACTATCACTACTCACTTCATTAGACTTGTATGCCCTTGAGATCAAGGCTTGTTCAATAGGACGTTATTGACAATTGGATCTTCACACGTTGGAGCCTGTGTGATTTGGGGGCGCTGGCCAGCGGGCTGCGTGACCGCGTGTTGGCTGACAGCCTTTCTTCAGTGACATCATCCATTGCGTTTATAAAAAGGACTCGAGAGACCTCGAGAACTATTCTAGCCTTTTCCAAGTCGTTCTTCCAAGTCTCTCGATGGACACATCTGCTGCGAAACCTGAGGCGACATCGGTCCAAAGTGAGCTTCCCAATGCGGAAGCTCGTGCAAACCTGCAGCTCTTCGCCAACGCCAAAGTGTCGCTCGATGCGCTCAGCGTATGTGGCCTCTACTCACTGATGTCGAGCGCGTTTGCTGATAAATGGGGATACAGGCTGCGTTTGAAAGCCTCCATGGGCAGACCATGCAAATGGCCGCAGTGAATGGTTCGGCTGGTTCGAAGGAGCTCACCGAGTCCGTCGTCTGGTACCTTCAGTAACACCCCCATTGATCCGGTGTAGGTTTCGTCAAGAAATCAGCGAGCAAGAGCAGCGCCACAAGGAAGGATTGGACGAGATCCAACGTGAGTTCCTGAACCCTAGTAATGTTGATGCGTTCTGAGAAGTTTTGTCGTGTGACTAGGCATCATCGATGATCTTCTCGACAAGCAAGTCGTCGAGCAAATGCGAGATCAAGGTGAAATCATTACACTATTGATGGTAACGCTTCTGCTCAATGAAGGACGCGACCAGTGGAGCAAGAGATAAACGAGCACATTGATGAGATGGTCAAGGACTGCCTCGGAGAGTGTTTGAAGGCTCATATCCCCAAGGACCTCCAGGAAGAGGTGGAGGACAGCAAGCGCGAGCTCGAACGCGCCAGGCTTGCCCTCTACAATTCGTAAGCCCCGCAATTACTTCAGATTGTTAACATTGACGCGTTTCTCGACAGTGAGAGCCGCCGTATGAATAGCAAGCTTCGCTCTGACAAGCCGGATGAACCCTTAGACGCGCTTGTTATGTCCAATGGATCTGTTAGCGCCCACTTCCCTAAGGATTTGCAAGGACTGTTCACCCTAGACGGTAATACCATCAAATATCCTTTCCGTGACCATCTTTCCCTGAAGGCTAACGGCTTGTGTTCAGCGGAGACCTGTAAGACCCTAGTTCAGGAATATGGATTGCCGGAAGTGTCGGATTCCAGGGACAAGAACCTCAACAGATTCATGCAATTCTGCGGGGTCAGGTACCAATTGGTGGAATGCTCTGTCTAGTCTGTCCCTCTTTTCAGCTTCTAATTGCGCTTCGTCGAGCCCAGGTCCGCAAAGCTGACTCCCAGAATCATGACGAGAATGTCAGGCCCTTTTGTTGAAATGCACGCACGCTTTCACCTTGCTGTTTCCCATCCACTATATCGGTTTCGCTTTCCCAGAAAACAGAAATTCCCCAAAACATACCGACTGCCTGGCGCAATATCTTCCCTCTCCTTTTCACTGACTGCAGCCCAGGGATTGCACCTCGACAGCTTCTTCCCGAAAAGATTGACTCCTGTATGAACTTTGTGTGTTTGTAACGTGCTGTGCATTCAGAATAAATGCGTATAACACGCTGCCAAGTCCGAGCGAATCCGTGGTATTATGCCGTCTATGTTAAATGTATTGGTGGATGAGTGAAGTAAGTTCTTCAGAAGGGCTTGTCGGAGGCAGGGGTCTTGTCCTCGAAGTACCAGCTCAGCTGCGGGGTTGTCGGTCAGAGGAAACTACAGAGGTCGGTAGTTTGCGGAAGGACGTACACCAGGAGTCTTTTCGAGAACCTCACGGCGGACGAGCGGCGTCACGGAGAGGAGCTGATTTTTCGTATTAGCCAAGCGGAAATGAATCAACCAGAGAGTAAACGTACCAGGAAGACGGCAGCACCAGTACCGAAACCCCACTGAAAACAAATCCAAGATACATTAGGACTTCTCTGACTGTCACGTCGAAAACCAACGCACGATTCCTGCGGACCGGGTCCACGGTTTGGCGGCCTGAAAAGCAGGGTCAGCGAGTGTAAAACGTCGTGAACAGTGTTTAGCTCACGCTGAGGGCGGCCTGGGCTGGGGAAGGGTGGATGAATACTCGCGAGTTGGCCATTTCGTCGTTAGCGGATGTTGTCGTCCCAAAAGGCGGGCAATCTCGCAAAACCACCTCGCCGTCGCCGGCTCACGGTCATGTGAGCTCAATCTCACGTGACCCACTAAAACTGGAGTTCCCCGCGATGGCCGACCGTTTGCTTCAGTTCATTCAGCTTTAAAAAATGGCCAATCCTCGACAACGAAGAAAAGCACGATCGTCATCGTACAAGCCCGTATCTCACTCCAAGAATGCGAAAAGGAATTTGAAGAAAATGCCTCGTGAGTTGCAATCAGCTGCGGCTTTTATCCTTCTCTAATTGAACACGAGTCGTTTGAAGCTATCCGAGGGCCAAAAGCGTTACAAGAAGCTTGGGACAAGAAGAAGACAGTGAGGCAGAAGTGAGCCTTACCTCTCTGTCGGTGCTATGGTACTCTTGCTGATACGAGCCCAAAGTTATGCTCGGCTGGGATTGGTCTCCGACCTCAATCCTATCTCCTCTGGAGGTTCTGAGAAAAGAATCGAGCCTAAATACGAGGATGGAGATGCTCAAATGTCCTCTGAGACTGCTGGTCCCTCTATCACCAGCGACGCTCAGACAGGTGAAAGCTCGAAGCCTTTACCCAAAGGCTTTGGGCGCATTATCCGGGACGAATCAGGAAATGTGATTGGGGTTGAATTGCCACAGGAAGACGAATCGAAAGAAGCTGAGCAGGAGGATCAGGAGATGGAAGCTTTGTCTGAGCCAGAGGTTGACGGCGAAATGCGAGATTTGTGGGCAACAAATATCGGGAAAACGAAGGTGGACGTCAAGGACAAAGTAGTTGGATTGGTCGATGGTGAGTATTCCTCCCATTTGTCGGTTGCCGTCCATCTTTTCGTACAGGAATTGAATTGTCCGTTCGTTGATACCCGAAACTCGTATACTAACCTACGTTAATCGCAGAACTCGAAAGCATTGCCATGAAGAAAAATCTCAACTCCACAACGCTGTCGGTGGCACATTCGAGTACCGGACCAAACCTGCGACATGCAGCACCCGGGGAGATTGCGTACATGCGGCGGCTCTTTGAGAAGTACGGGGACGATGTGGAACGTATGGCGAGGGATCGTAAACTGAACCCAGATCAGAGGACAGCGGGACAGCTACGAAGGGCGCTTGCTCAGACTAAACCGTACATATAGTGACCTAGATGCATGGCTATACTTAGGCACAAAAGAGACAGAAGTCTCGCGGGACTCGAGGCTTACGAAACTATACGAACTTTTACAAACCTTTACCCGATAGTTTATCATCTGATACGACGGTATCGGTTACACTTCCGCCGATGTTGGCCAGTGGAGACCGGCTTATCCCTCCTGGTTGCGTGCTTATGGATTACTCACCCAACTTGAGACTTGTTCTCCTCGTTTGGGGAGACTGAAGCCGATTCTTTCTGGTTCCCGTCCGTCCTTGAAGTCGCCATAACCGATGTCCGAAACGTATGTGAACCCTTCAATGAAGCTGGTCCGGGCAAACTCAATCAGAAACCAGTGTCACGAATCTGTATGGTGGATCACCACTGAATCGACTGTCTTGGTTGAGGCAATCCCAAGCCTTCCTCAACCGAGTTATCGTCCTCCCCGAAACTCGATTCCTGCTCTTCAACAACGGCCAGCCTCTATCAGTCACCTCCAAAGACTCCCCAAAACCATCCCTATTCGTGAACACGAACGACATCAAAGTTCTCCTAGGTCCCGAACCGTACTTTGGACAGGGCCAGAATCCAGGGGAGCCTTGTACAGGAGACGACGACGACTCGGATGAGCATTCGGGACGCCATTCACCAACCAAAGCGTGCAGACACCTCCACGCTCGCATCGTATTCTTGGGTATCGACGAAGGACAGGCTGGCGGAAACGGGGCACCGTACTCGGCCCTCCCACTCGCTGAATTCAAGGACCCCGATGTAGCCTTCCAGAAACTCAAGGGGACACCCTACTTTGCTATGGACGTCGCAGAACTAGGCTACTCCGAGGACGAACTTCGCTCCATTTTCGAATCAAGCTTGTCGAAAGACGGGAGGACGTTCACATGGGCCGAACCAAGGTCGTTGATGACCTCTCTGGGCCACTTTGAAGCAGCAGTGTTTGCATCTGCGAGGAGCCTGGTGGATTGGAACTTTAGGAACAAGGTCAATTCAAGGCTTCTTTTTGGCCTGTGGCCGTATCATTGACGAGGATGTCATGAAGTTTTGTCCAGGATGCGGATCGCCGACATACTCGATGTGGGGAGGCTGGAAGGTCGCATGTAGCACCTTGCTGCCTTGGGCAGATAACAAGGGGAAGTCGGCTTGTCCCTCTGGGTGAGTCCTACCCTCCATGTCGATTCTGAGAACGATGATTGACAATGCTTCTAGTAAGGGTCTGCAAAACTATACTCATCCAAGGACGGACGCCGTCGTCATCATGATCGCCATTGACGAAACCGGCGACAAGGTTCTCCTCGGTCGAGGGGTGCGTGGGACCTCAGAAACTCCATTTAAAACCCTATAACTAACCCAACTCATCGTGTTGCAGAGGCGTTTCCCTGGCAAGTTTTACTCGGCTCTCGCAGGATTTATCGAACCCGGTGAATCATTCGAAGATGCTGTGCAGAGGGAGATGTGGGAGGAGGCTGGTGTACGCGTCTGGAATGTGCGGTATCACTCCGGCCAGCCATGGGTCAGTCAATCCCGCATCTTACACACCCACCGAGAACGATGTCTGATACGCTCCTTCCACGAAGCCCTACCCTGCCAACCTGATGGTCGGGTTCTATGCAAGAGCAGACTCGTCCAAACCGATCCGTGTTGATCTCGACAACGAACTCGCCGGTACGCTCTCGGCTTTATCCGTGCCCTGCCCTCGCTCATGCTATGACCTCCAGACGCTAGATGGTTTACCAAAGACGAAGTTCGCGCAGTTCTGAATCACCGCACTGGGACAACTTTCGGCAAATCGGACTACAAACGTATGAACGAAATCGTTGAGGGCAAGAAGCTGGAGGACAGGTCGGCCTCGGATTCCTCGAACGCTGCCGCTCGGGCATTCACCCCTTCCGAGGACGGAAAGGCCGCAGCAAACGGCCAGCAACCACCCAAAGATAGTGAACCACCATTTAGGCTTCCTCCCTCGTCTGCTATTGCTGGTGTGCTCATTCGGGATTGGGTCGAGGGGAAGATTGGGTTCTTTGACCAACAGCCGTCTGCGCGTTCCCCCAATCTCTGATGTCCTCTCCAGGGACAAGCTCGGGTGTAGGAAGTTATAGCGCTTTTAGTCCACAGAATGATAGTATCAACCCAGTTATCGCCCGCAAAAGGCAAACGGAACAGGCGAGCACGTCGGGCGCCAATCACGATTGAAAAAGTGAACTTGGCGACATTCCCATGCATCGCCGTCTCCCGGATGGTTCCACTGCAAAATAAAAACAAAAACAACAAAAGGCTCTGCTCAAGCGTCAGAATAATTATCCCTGCACAGAAACACACGCGTAGAGTCAATTTGGCATGCTTTGCATCCGCCGATTCTGCGAAAGTCATGGGGAACCCGGCCGGAAACAAGGATATCATGATGAGTGACGAGGACCTTTGGGATCTAGGCTTTGTGAGAGAGTTTACTCTAGTTTATCGGAAGGCACGGGGTGGAGAGTTTGTCGAGTCCAACGGGAAGGCACGGGCTGCACAGCAACCAGCTGGCTGGCTGTGTCATCGCTCTCCACTAGTCCCTGTCAAATACGTCTTCCATGGCGGGGAACTTACGCTACAAAGGTGTTCATTTCATGGTGCTAAAAATAGCACATATCAAGTATCTTTCCGCCTTGCCGTAAACTAACAGGGAGGTGGAAAAGCAGGAGGGAGCCTTCTGTCATGATTTAAAATCTCGTCCGGGGGATGGATGAATGGCGGGGTCCCTCCTTCGATGCCCTCAATCCGGTGGCGCCTGACGAGAAGCAAAATAGCATGGTCTGTTGCGACCAGATGTGAGTGTCGGACATTCCGGAGAGTCTCGTTGCTTCGAAGTGCGGTTCTACGGCGCGTGCAAGTGTAGAACTCCAAGGGGCGATGGTGCTCTGGAGAGGTATATTGATGCTGGTTTCTTTCGTCGTTGAGTGAGATGTTCAAAAGTCAAATTAGAACGGAATTACCAGGGGGTATACAATGCCAGTAGGTAAATGATAATGAAACTTGATAACGCCCGACCATGGTCGGTGTGCAGAGTGGAATGAAAATAAATTAGGAAGCGATCTACTGGGGGTCGTATTGAGCAAAGAAGGGCAATGGCACAATGGGAGCAGACTAACCTAGCGCTCACGAAGGTCGGGGACCGGCAATGGTTGTGAACTTGGCGAACAAGGATGTGAAATCTGCGTAAACGTAGGCGCGGGTCGCTTTCTCATGCTGCAAGAAACTGAGATTCAGCAATGGTCAAATTTCTGAAAGACTGGTACACGTACCGACGGCGCCTTGTGGAAGACTGTCATACAGTCTATCTGCCGCGGTTCTCCCCTGTAGAAGGTGTATGTGGCCTGTGTTTGCACCAGAAGTTGCTCGTGTAGGACATGGACTAAAGATGACGTCAGTTCCACGAATCAAGGAAAAAGCAGAATCTACTGTACTCACTGGCACGGATACTAAATCCAGTTAGGGAAGATCTCCAGTCAGATGGGATAATTCACGGAAAATTCAGGGTGGTACTCACCTGTGGTCAATCCTATTCGTCGCATTGAACAACCACTGAAGGGTGCTTGTAATTCCGGCGGTCCCTCTGGCCTCGGCGCTTCCAAAAGAGAGGACTGCATTTCTTGTGTAGAATGTCGACGCAAAGGAAGGATCATTGGTGTCGAAGGCGGTGTAGTACTGGCCAGCAGACAGGTCAGAGCACTGGGACGGCTGCCTCTTGTTGCACCAGACTTACGTTGATCACCCATTGCTTTCCTGCATCCAAGTCTGTGCTCGAAACGGGAGGGATAGCGGGACGACCTAAACCGTTGATTTGCATCTTGGTGGTTGGGTAGTGGTGGGTTGGTGGGGGCGATGGGCTCAATTGGATGCCACGGCAGCGGTGGCCCTCTTTAAATCGAAGTCGGGCCACATCATGACCGCGGTCGTTATCGTTCCATGCACATGGGTCGGGAATAGCCAGCCACCAGTTGTGTACCTTCCATATCCTTTGAGGATCCTTCCGAACGGGGTAGTCGACAAGGCCTGGGTACCCCTAATGATGTCAGCCGGATATGAAACTACTCTATTTTGTAATAGACTGGGGAACACACACCATCGATATAATAAGCTCGAAATAAGCAATTTTGAGCCAGAACTCAGTTTCGCGAGTCCCGTGCCCATTATGACAATGCTGAGAACACGCGGCCGGGCCAAATCATTGTGCTTCGACTGCCCAAAGAGGATTGAGAGGCTTGAGAGTCGTAGGGGCGATAAGGGTTCTTTTTCTGACTCACGTCCTTGAGCCACCGAAGACCTTGGCGCGGTCGACGGCGACGTTTGGGGACCTACCTGCGCTCCAAAGCTCCGAAGAGCCAGGCGTTGAGCTATAGCTTGCCACCACCAGCACCCTTCGGCGCCGTCTCCGTCGTATAATACCCGCGACTTCGCCGCTGACTATAACTTCGTCATTCCTTCTCGACGGTGCGTGCCCGGTAGAGCAGGAAATACAATTACCATCTTTGACTGTGTGTCAATCAGTTGACCGCCGAGTTTATGAGCAACGAGGAGATGTGCAAGAGGAAACTCTCATTCCCGCCAAGATGCCTGCGAAATGGCGGCGCTGACAAAGCACACTGATCTACGGTCCGACTCTTACCATTTATGGAGAAAAACGCCCAACAAGCGCTGGGCAAAAGGCGGGATTTGTGCACAAAAAAACGGATAATGCCGTCCATGGAACCAGGCCAACGAAATAGCCATCCTTTGGGGAATGGATCAGTGCGCCTGTTAGGAGGATGTCCCTCAGTTCGGTACAATCAAATGAGCCCCGCAGAGGGCAATAGTAGGCGCCGTCGACGTCAGTCCACTCCGATCGCTTCATTCCCCCATGGTATGGACGAATCAGCTTTATGTCAAGGATACTTCCATGCCAAACTCGGCTCATTCCATCCACAAAACGCAGCCTGGCAGGCTTTCATTTCATTCTCGGTGAGGCTACACAGTGCGCGTCCCCAATGGAGCCAGTTCATATGAGCGCCTATTATGTTGATACTCATCCCGCGATTTTGAAGTAACTAGATATAACCTCAGGCTGGCGGAAGAATTCTATTGGAGGTGTCAATCGACCTATGGTTTTGGCTGCGAGATGAACTTAAGCTGTTCGCCCAATCCTTAGTACTAGTTACCATTTCCCATGTCGAACTATAAGCCATAAAGTACGAAGCGTTGAGGGTTGGAAGCCCCCCAGTCAATCATGGTTTTGTTTTTCCTTCTCACACCCGTCCTCAACCCCCTACTCAACTCTCCAACCTCGCCTGTGAGGGATAGGCCTCTATCAGGTCGAAAGCCTGCAGAGCGCGCATCCCGGCGGGAATACTATTCAGACCCTTGTGCCGACTCCGCTGCAACTTCAACCCAACCTCCAAGACCGCATGGCCAGCCTGGAGAGAAATGGTTCACAGAGGTATGCGGCCCTGTACAATTGGCTAAAACGGAATAATAATCATTGTAAACAGATGTACGCTTCCCTGGATGGGAGAGATCCAGGGTACTTCGACACCTACATAGGCGAGAACGCCACAATCATCTTCGCGAACTCCCCTCCAATAATTGGGAAAGACGCTATCCGGCGGTTCATAAACTGGGAGTACACCGCTACCAAGAAGATCCTTCGCAAGTAAGCATCCTTCTGCTATCAGTTTGGAGATCCAGTGGTTAACCACCGCCGAAAAGAGTGCACCGAGTCGTCGTGGTCAAAGATATGACCATATCTCAAGGAGAAGTGGTGTACACCTTCCAGGAGGGGGACGAGATAACGGTTCAAGTCGTGGTTATCGCTGAGAAAGCACCAGAGGTAGGTATCACGAAGTGTGTCCTGAAGTACTGTAGTAGGCAATGTTGACCATTCCTGGTGGTCCCATCACAGGAGAAGCGGCTCAACAACACTCTCAGAGTTTACGGAGACTTCACGGTTGCACTGTGGGAAGCCGCTTCCATCATGTTCAAGGTCGGGAAATGAAGGCGAGTCACCCTCAATTATCGGGAGGGAAGCCCAGCTTCCATCATTCCAGTGATGATTTCCCGAGAGAATGTCCCTGGAAATGAAGGCCTCTGACCTTCAACTGCTCACAATGAAGGCCGGCAATCCTTCTTTTTGACGTAGAGACCATTATTTTGACCGCCAGCTCATCCCTCAATTTCCGGGCAGCATTCCTTCAAAATGTGGTAGCCTCATATGGGCAGGTATGCAGCATATTCGGGTGGATTGCTGGTATTTAGGGGTACAACATGGCGTGTGACAGGGATACAGTATGCGAGAGACTAGGCATGGTGGGGAGGGAAGAATGCGGACCAAATAACATAAGAATAATGATAGGCGGTTTGTCGATGTCGATGAATAACAAGTACAGGGAAAGGGGCGGACTCTTGAGGCTATGTTGAAGTGAGTATAAGTAGAACAGAAACACAATACAAATACTTACCGAGGGAACATTGAACTGGACAGCGACGAGCAATCTGGAAGCAAACGAAAATCGGAGGAAAGCGACAGTGGTGTGATAAAAAACAGTGCATGAAATGAAAGCAAAGTTGAGGGAAAAAAGCGCGAATTTGATAGCAAATGAACAAAGTCGAAAGCGGTTGTTGAGGGATGTTCAAGGGGATGCGGGACGCAGGTTTCTACGAGGGCGAGCACGGATCTTGATTTTGAGCACCTGGTAGAACAAGTTACAACAAGTGAGAATCGCGAACAGACTAACAAAGATAGACATTACCGGTTCACTGTCCTTGACATTGTCGTCTCCAGCACCACCACCCTGTGCATTGCCCCCCACATTGTCGTCTCCAGCACCACCATTCCTATCCACAGCCTTGCTAGAAGCCCCGCTTCCTCGTGAGCGAATCCACTTTTTGAAGGTTCGGTCGATGGCGGGGTAAAAATCATCAGTACAGATGGACCGGTGGATCAGATAGCCGCCGGCACTGCTGCGTTCCATCACATCGAGGGCCTCCAGAGCACTAATATTCAAGTCTTCGGAGATGAGCTGAATTCCAAGCCATGGTATGACAACACATTCCAGGAAGCGGTTGAAGTTGAGGACAGTCGACGCTTTGAACGCCAAAACATTCTTGAAGAACATGCGGAGGACCAAGCTGTGGATGATATAGTATCCAGGCTCACCAAAGCTAGAATGAAAGAAAAAGATGATCATGGTAGGTGTTCACGAGAGATGGAACCTTACTCACTATCCTGGGCGGGCGAATGCCTGGATGGTAGGGCTGAGCTTGTTGTTAAGTGTTTCAAGGGTACTATCTCCCATCTTGCGTTCGAGTGCGGTGTAGAGAAAGTGGTCATCAAGCGGGGTTGCCCCTGTGATGAGGTCGTAGCAGCTCTGATAGTGATTGAGGACACGGGCAGGCATTGAAGCGAAGTCAGGGGTGACAGGCCAACCATTCTTGTTGAATTCATCGATGGCCATGTTGCGTTGCTTCTCGGCACCAATCTGGACGCAGATGTCAAAGTTAATCCTGAAGGGATCTTTACCTTGGCTGATCACAAGACGACGGGTCTGGAGAAGACGGGTCATTTCTGGGGTGAGGGGCTGACATACGCCATGGGGTTCTCTCTGACTCTCGCCATTCAACTTGTCAGATAACTCGCTGTAAACCTCGCAGGATGGGCAAGCTGATGGTATGTCCTCGTCCGAGAGGGGGGTGGAGTTGTTCCTGTCCGCGTTGCCACCGTCCTCGGCGCCAGAATTTTCGTCACCATCATTGCCGGTACTGGAGGTATTGCTGACCCGCTTGAAGTGTTCACGAGCATATCTGCGACTACGAGGAGGGAGAGTAGAATGTCCCTCAGTCTCAGTAATAGCCTGTATGGATGAGGCATTAGTACCGGGTCATGATACGATCTGGAGACAAACCACGGCCTCGAGGTCTTTAGCAGTCCTCGAATTTGCTTGGACTTGAACCTTTGCTAAGGCTGAGAAGACGGGTGGGATATTCTCCTTATCGCTTTCGTCGACCGAGTCTTCATCGTCGGAGAAAAGAATCTACGGGAGGTAGTCAGCGATAAACAGAGTAAAATGAAACTGAAACAATAGCACACCAGTCGTTTAGTCCTCTTGAGAGGCCGAGGATCATCCTCGACACCTTCCTCTTCCTGAGACCTACGCTTGGTAGAAGCTGGGGGGATATTTTCCTTATTCTTCTGCGCGCTCTGCTTGGCTTTTGAGGACTTTGAATTGCTTGATGAAAGCTTGGTGGTAGTGGAAGGCTTCTTGGAGGTACCAGGCTCAGACTACAGACAGAATCAGTTCGGATTAACAGGTGGAAAAAATGAGACAGACCGAGTGCTTCGCCTTCTTGCGAGGAGGCTCAACAACTCCTTCTTGGACTGTAGCCACGGAGATTGACGAACATTTGCGTTTGGTGGTAGTTGTGGTAATAGCTGTGTTGCCGAACTTGGTGGTGGTGGTCTTCGACGAGCCGGACTTGGTGGTCGGCGTCTTCAAAGAGCCGGACTTGGTGGTGGTGGTCGGCGTCTTCGACGAGTCACCCTTGGTGGTCGGCGTCTTCGACGAGTCCGACTTGGTGGTGGTGGTCTTCGACGAGCCGGACTTGGTGGTCGGCGTCTTCGACGAGTCCGACTTGGTGGTGGTGGTCTTCGACGAGCCGGACTTGGTGGTCGGTGTCTTTGACGAGTCCGACTTGGTGGTGATGGTCTTCGACGAGCCGGACTTGGTGGTCGGTGTCTTCGACGAGTCCGACTTGGTGGTGGTGGTCTTCGATGAGCCGGACTTGGTGGTCGGCGTCTTCGAAGAGCCGGACTTGGTGGTGGTGGTCTTCGACGAGCCACCCTTGGTGGTCGGCGTCTTCGAAGAGCCGGACTTGGAGGTGGTGGTCGGCGTCTTCGACGAGCCACCCTTGGTGGTCGGCGTCTTCGAAGAGCCGGACTTGGAGGCCAAGGCCTTTTACAAGTTGGATTTGGTGGAGGGGACATTAGCAGACGATGATGAGAGCTTGCCTCAGAGCCAAGAGGTGTCATGTCACGTACTTGAGCTTTCTGAGCACGCTTTTCCTTCTGCTCCTCCACCAATCCACCAAGCTCTTCTGCCTCTTTTCTAGCACGCACAGAGGCATTACTTAAAAACGACCCAATGAGGGCGTCTTCAAGCCAAGTGCCTTCATATCTGTTCCAAGCAAATGGAATTGCCTGGCGCATCTAAGAATGAGGTACAGTATCAGCATTAGACGAGATGATAGTTCAAATGATCCTTACCAAGCTCCGTACTTTGTCCAATTTAGCGGGATCTTGGAATGAGATTGTCTTACTGCGGTTGAGAAAACGTTCGCAGAGGCTGCGGACACGAGTCTAAACAAGGGTCAGGATGATGTCTATGCTCAGTAGATAATGAACATACCCGAACAATTTTGTAGAAGGGACTATTGTCTAATCCCATGACATGGCGTATCCGAATCTTCCCCTTGGGCTTCCTGATCAGACCTTTTGAAGGGTGTTTGTTGGCAACGTGGTCTTGGTCAGAATCTTCCTCATCGGATTCTTCCTCGTCGGATTCTTCCTCGTCGGAGCCTTCCTCGTCGGAGCCTTCGCCGTCGGAGCCTTCGTCGTTGGAGCCTTCGTCGTTAGAGCCTTCGTCGTCTGATTCTTCCTCGTCTGATTCTTCCTCGTCGGAGCCTTCGTCGTCAGAGCCTTCGTCGTCAGATTCGTCGTCAGAGCCTTTGTCCTGCTCCTCCTCCTCCTCCTCCTCCTCGCACTCGGGATCAGGCACCTGGCGCTTTGGGGGCTGAATCTTGTCTTTGGCATGGCCAGCAGGCTTGTTGGGTAGGGTAGGGAGCTTTTCTGCAAAGAAAAACACACATTTTAGTGCATATATGCAGGTCAAATATAATTGGACTTACGGAAGGGCTTTGGTTTGCCCGCCTTGCTCTAAATTAGTTCAGAATGGTTAGAACGGCTTTTCAGACCTAAAGAAATCCATACCACTTTTTTCTCTTTCTTCGCCATCGTTGGGAACAGCGACCAAGGCAGTTGCGAAACAGTGGTGGTGGCCAAGCGTCAAGGAAGAAAGATGGGAGTGGACGCGTTTGATCTGGCGCCTGTGGCTGTGATACTGTTCCCACGCACTCTCCCAGAAGGGCGCAAGCTGGTTGTCGGTGAATATATCACCACCTCGACTCCAACAGCCATGCCTAAAGCTCCAAAAAATTCAAAGAAGAAGATATGCCGTTGCAACCCCTACTGCCACATGCCCAAAGCCTATAGCACTCGGCAGCGTCACTACAAAAATACAGACAAGCCGGAGGAAATCTTGCCATCACTAACGTGCTCAGAGGCCTCCGACTCGGATAACGGCGAGCGCTCAAGCAAGGATGGGTCTGAAGGAATTGGTAGCACAGGGGAAGATACAGACATGCTGGATCCAGAGGACAGAGAGGTGTGTATCCCGCTAAAATTCTGGTTTGGGGATTTTTTTTCATCATATTTTATTTTGGGAATAATCTACAATAGGAGGATAGTCTGGATGAAGACGAGTCTGACGAGACAAGCAATGGAAGCCCAGAGGTAGATTCAAGGACAAGTTCCCCAACGTAAGTCCTTCAACATCCTTCACTGCTCTCCATCTTCATGTCATGCTATAGGGACGAGAGCTGTAGCATCGAGGGAATAAATACTGTATTCAACCAAAACTTTCAAGAGGATGAGCTCGATCCATGGGCGGAAAACTTGGATGCGTTCGCTCTCAACACCTTGGACCTCCTCCTGGACGAGTATTGCAGGCCCGGTAAGCAAGCTTGTTCTTACATTCTCGTACGTTCTCACACTGATGGCCTCAAGATCACGAATTGACGGAAGAAGATCGAGACAACATACGCGCCTTCCAACTTCGGCACATCTCCAAGATGCCCCGGGCCGCATTCAACTACATGCGCCTCGCGTTCAGCCACAAGATGAATATCAGTTCCGAATTTGTCATCCTTCGTCGAATGGCAGCATTGACTGGCATTAGCCCCGTCTATTACGACTGCTGCATCAATTCATGCATTGCATATCTTGGCGAATACGCTGATCTGGACTCATGTCCGTTCTGTGACGAGGGCAGGTGGAATGAGGAGACGGGAAAGGCTAGACGTGTCTTTGGATATATCCCTTTCATCCCTCAACTTAGGGGAATGTATGAAAGCCAAAGAATGTGTGAAGCCTTGCTTTACCGCTCAACATACAACATCACGGGGCCTGCCAAGATTGGAGATATATTTGATGGGGAGCACTACCGTTCACTCCTACAGCAACAGGTCGAAGTTGATGGAGAGCAACTCGAGCACAACTACTTCTCCGACAAACGTGACATCGCCTTCTCTGTTTGTACCGATGGATTTCTTCTTTTCGAGAGGCGACGTGCTGGCCCTTCTGCAACACCCATCCTAATCCAGAATTACAACTTGCACCCTCGCATCCGGACGCACGCCGAAAATCTCATCTGTTGCGGGATTATTCCAGGCCCCAACCAGCCAAAAGACTTGGCGTCTTTCCTTTGGCCACTGGAAGAGGAGAGCGTAAAGCTGGCACATGGTGTTGATGCGGACTATGCACTGGAGGATTACGCCAGCTTCACCCTTCGAGCATACCAAATCTTTGAACTGGGCGACATGGTGGCAATTGAGAAAGCTCTCGGGATCAAGGGCCACAATGCAATCCATCCGTGCCGCCGGTGTACGCTAAAAGGCGTACGGAACGTGGAGGGAGGAGAGAAGGTGTACTATATCCCCCTTCAGCTTCCCCATGGACACGAGCCCTCTGGCGGCGAACGCGACCCTGCCAACCTCCCTTTACGTATCCATGAAGACTTTCAGGAGGCCCTGGATGCAATGGCTCAGGCCAAAACAAAGAAAGAACGCGAAGCCATCTCAAAGAACACGGGTATTCGCCAGGCCCCAGCATTTGGTCGAGTCGGATCCATTGATTACGCGCGGTCAGTGCCCCATGACTGGATGCATCTACTCCTGGAGAATATTGTACCCAATCTGGTCATGCTGTGGATGGGACGCTACAAGGGTTTGGATTCTGGCACTGAAGACTATCATATTGATGATGTGGTGTGGGCAGAGATTGGCAAGGAGACAGTTGAGGCGACTCGACATATTCCAGCAAACTTTGTGCGGGTGCTCAAGGACATTGCCAAGGACCGTTCAGGCTTTACTGCCGAGTCGTGGTGTTTCTGGTTCATCTACCTTGCACCCATCCTCCTTCGTGGCCGCTTCAAGCGCAAGAAGTATTATAAACACATGCTCAGTCTCGTCGAGATCATGAAAACATCTCTCAAGTACTCTCTTACCTCAGAGGAGCTTGATGATCTCGAAGTAAAAATCATCGACTGGGTTCAAAAGTACGAACGGTAGGTGGATTGCCTATGATCGTAACAAAGAAGGTTCGCTCATATTTCATGTTACTAGCTACTACTACCAGTATGACTCCGATCGCCTCAAGACTTGTACTCTGACTATTCACGCCCTCCTCCACTTGGTGGAGGACATTCGGACTTGCGGACCAGTCACAACAACCTGGACATTTTTCATGGAACGTTTTTGCGGGTCGCTTAAACAAGCACTACGTTCAAAACGATATCCTTGGGCAAATCTAGACAAGTGGAACCTCCATCTCTGCTGGATAAAACAACTTAGGTATCGCTACGACTTGACCGATGAACTTGGGTTTCCAAAACGAAGGATCTACGATGGAGAGGGTCTTCTGTCTAGGAATGAAAGGAAATATGAGGGCTGTGAGTTACTCATGCAGCCCTTCGTTGTTTGGGAACTCATTCAGATTCAAGATCCAGATCACATCATGTTAACACCTTATCGAGAACATTACCGGCCGACCGATGAGTACATTGCTCAAATTGCCTACTACTGGCGCCTCGTCCTGCTGAGTAAACCCAAGATCTCTGCGATAAAGAAGGAACTACCTGCAGAAATGCCAGCCTGGGGGAAGATACGAATCGAAGGAGGGCGCACAACTATCCGTACTTCGACTGTCTCTGAACTCAGCCACAATTTCCGCCTCTCTTCATATGTACGCGTACGTACCCTCATTTGGTCGATGTGCATTATCGGAGACTGACCTTCCAGCCAGTATGCTAGCGAATATGTGAATGAAGCAGGAAACCCAGTAGACGTCATCTCATACGGAGAGTTGAACGTTGTTCTTGTCTGCTCTCTTCCAGACATCGCCCTTTTCGAAGGATACGCAGGAAAGACCTATCTCTTGGCCATCGTCACTCCATGCAAGACACGAGGAAAAGATGCAAGGAAAGAACTCACCTCATACAAAGCCATGCACGCTCCAGTCGCTATCGACATGCGGAACATCCAGGCAGTGACTGGGAGAGCTCAGCGCAGCCAACAGTGGTGGATTCTCGACAGATTTGATGCTGCTATCCCAACCTTCGACGAGTTAAACGAGAAAAACGCGCCAGACAATGCATCAGATGGGGAGGGTGAAGCGGAGCAAGAAGAAATGGACTGGTCGGATTGACTCACAATCTACTTACTACATGATACGGCAGCTCTTAATAGTAACGTGGAATGCTGAACATGAAAACATATTGTACAAATCCTGATCTGCAACTTAATTACGTGCAAAGGAAACCCCATACGAGCGTTTCAAGCGGGCACGAACGAGGCCGAGGTGGTTACTGGAAATCAAGTCAGGTAAGAAGAAATGATTGCGAAGGAGACGTAAACTCACCCCTGCATGCCAGCCGTGTGGAGGTAGCCCAACAGACAACATACAGAGACCAGGGCGGCGCTGACCACGCAAACTATCGCCCGCAGGCACCCCGGTTACACAACACCGCCACTCATAGCCAAACACCAAACGTTCATGGAAATGGGAATTTGCAGGTGACTAACTTCGTATCCGCGGGTAAGGTCGTTCGACCTCGCCGGTGCGCTGTTCCACGATGTTCGAGGCTGGGCGTCGTTATTCCGAGCCGTTGGGCGTGCATTGTGCGATTGGAGAGAGATGGTCGGGCAGGAGGGGCAGGTGGTGAGCATGCTGGTGCGGGAATCCGAGTTCGGCTTTGCCTGCCCCACTGCTCTCTCGACTCGTGATGACTAGCCGGGGCCGAGTCAACAGGGCATCGAGGACGCAGTGGGGGGGGTGCAAAGGCCGAAGCACGAGATATCCGCGGGTAAGGTCGTTCGACCTCGCCGGTGCGCTGTTCCAGTTCCACGATGTTCAAGGTTGGGCGTCGTGCGTGCATTGTCGTGTTTGGGCGATTGGAGAGAGATGGACGGGCAGGATGGCAGGTGGTGAGCATGTTGGTCTGCCCCACTGTTCTCTCGACTCGTGATGACTAGCCGGGGCCGAGTCAACAGGGCATCGAGGACGCAGTGGGGGGGGGTGCAAAGGCCGAAGCACGAGATATCCGCGGGTAAGGTCGTTCGACCTCGCCGGTGCGCTGTTCCAGTTCCACGATGTTCAAGGTTGGGCGTCGTGCGTGCATTGTCGTGTTTGGGCGATTGGAGAGAGATGGACGGGCAGGATGGCAGGTGGTGAGCATGTTGGTCTGCCCCACTGTTCTCTCGACTCGTGATGACTAGCCGGGGCCGAGTCAACAGGGCATCGAGGACGCAGTGGGGGGGGGGTGCAAAGGCCGAAGCACGAGATGGTGGTTTTGGGGAAGAACCGTGACGTTGCGCCGACGGTTTATGTGCTGTGTGTGTGTTGGTGTGGGCGCTTAGCCGCTCGGCTTGATCTCCGATGTCGGAGATCAAGCCATAGAGGGTGTCGTCGTTCTGCGGTTAGAGCGACGGCGTCCTCGATATCCCCTACATCCGAGAGCAGAACTGCCGAACTGACATTCGACTTGGGAGTCATCCAAAGACTCTTGAGTTGCACGGCCAGTCTGTATCAGCGAACGCCAGCTTGATAGGAATAAACACGAAGAACAACACACCTAAACTTGAATCTCGAGTGAATTGTAATCAGTTGGAATGGGGTGGAAAAAGCAGGCTAGCGAAAGGCCAGGGATAATCTGGTAAGGCCTTGGCAGGAACGAAGTGAAAACCCAGATTTTCATGGGAAAACAGGAGGCCCGGCCGAAACCTCCGCTGGCGTTCACGTCCAATGAAATGACGTCAGTCAAAGCCGCAAAGCAGGTCTTTGCGGCTTTGACTGACGTCGTTCCCAACTGAGGGACTCGATGTCCCCTGATTTTGCAACTGGGTGTCGGCTCCAGCCTCCGTTGACGCTGGTCGCGTGTGAGTGAGCTAGAAATGCCCGCAAGGGTGTTCTTACTCACAAGAGGTCCTGGAGACTGAGCCGCAATTGCTATATAATTGCAACTGAACGATGGCATGACAGGCCTGGAAATTGACGGACGATGGAGAAAGGGAGGGTGACTAGGAATTAGATGGAGTAGGAGGACGCCGACCTTGAATGTGAAGCACCTACCTTCGTTGGCGGGGGCGTTCCTGCGACCTTCGAAATTTGACCGTGTGAAATGATGGAGCGGGCCTTGAATTTCGTGTCGGCATCGGGCCGATTCCTTGATCTTGATGGAAGCGGCTTCCCACAGTGGTTGCGCTTAGCAAAATGGTGCAGAACGGGGGGCCTCTATAGTCTTTGAGAGGCGGATCTCCTGTTATTGACTAGTAATACATACTAACTGGCAAGCCTGAATGTCCCGTCCTAGGCGATAACCTGACGCCAGAATTCCATATAGTACGTCAATCGACCTAAAGAATCAATACTGCCATCCGAATGAACGCAAACCTTACTTGACAAAGGCCACACTTCCAATCCCAATGTCATATTTAGCTGGTCATATAATACTAGAAGGAGGATGCGTGGGGCAATCAGTGCGCCAGCCCTAACCCAGACATGCTATTCCTCCTCACCCCCTTTCTCAACTTCCTATCACCTCCTCCTGCGTCGCCAGTGGCTGACACTGCATTCTTACCAAGGCAGCTGAGTCGTATGCCCAAGGAACATTCAGAGAGATTCGAGGCAGCTGCAGGCTCTCACAAACCCCTTGCATCTCATCGCCAGCGTGGAGAGGAATGGGTCACAGAGGTACCGTTGTGAACCATCCCGCCATACTCATTGCTCTAATTCCCGGTCACGAGATGTATGCATCCCTGGATAGCAGAGACCCAACCTACCTCGACACCTACATCGGAGAAAACGCTTCCTTCATCTACAACACATCGCCTCCCATAATCGGGAAAGACGCCTTGCAGCGGCTCATAAACTGGGAATGCAGCGCTACCAAAAGTTTTGTGCACAAGTAGGCTCCCGCTGTCCTCACAGTCCTCGGGACGGGTCGGACTGAAGTGCTGATTGCCATCTACTCTGAAGCATCCGCCGAACCGTGGTAGTCCCAGACCTAACGATCGCGGAAGCCGAGCTCGTGTACGTATTTCTCGATGGAACAGAAATTAAACTGAACATGGTGACTGTCTTTGAGAAAGCTCCAGAGGTGCGTTTGCCGGCTCGTCCACGATGCGTTGGGACCTTGCATTGACCAGACCCGTATGCCAGGACAAACGGGTCAATGGCGAAGTCAGAATCTACGGCGATTTCACTGCAGCCGGAAAGAAGTTAGTGGAAAACGGCGGACCTCGCCCCAATCTCGCAACCAGTCTCTAGGTTGGAACCATCCCCATTACCTTACCATCCCGATGTTTCTTGTACCTAGCTTACGCACGATCACCACCATGTCATGGAAAACACAACCATTAAAACCACAAGTACACGAGGAGCACCAAGCAGCTTAACTACCAGGGGGAGGTCCAGCAACCTCGATGAACTTCGCGAACACCTCGACGAAATCACCAAACACCCTAATCGCAGCAGGGAACTGGTCCTGCATCCGAGAGTGTCATCATCAGCACACAGCCCCATCGACTTGTAAGTTGAAGAACTAACCTCGGGAGTCTTCTCATACAGAGTAATAGCCTTCCTCGTCAACGCAGCCCCATCAGTGAAGGTATAAGTAACCTCTGTCTGGACAGAGGTGAGATCCTCAAGGACGATAATCCTCTGGAGCCTAAAGAACGGTTGCCGATGCCTATCAGTTCAAGGCGACGCAGGCCAAACAGAGAAGGCAGCTTACACATGAGAGACGCTGCTAGTCGCATTCCACTGCCACTCAATCGATTCTCTAATCGACTCCTTCCCAGAACTGGGAGGAGATTCCCCGAAGAAAATCTGTGTGTCCTCTCCAATGAAGTTGTCCACATAGCTTGGGTCCTTGTCATCCGAAGCTCGGTAATTCTAGGTTAAGGAATAGCCAGTCAGTCAATTACCTCGTGTAAATAGACAGCAGGAGTGCAACCCCAAAACACACCTCGATGGCCCAGTCTTCTCCTGCTTTAACACGCGATGGGGAGAGACATTTGGGACGGCCGCGGCGCGCCTCGTCGGGAGTACGTCGCAAGAGCCCAAAAGCATCTGTGTTCTCCGACTTGGGAGCAGCAAAGACGATGTTCAAAAGCGAAGCAAGGAGGAGATGAATGAAGAATCGCATCTTCGCTCGTTGAGATTGAGATGGTCTCCCGAGCAACCTGTCTCTCAGTTTAAATACCCAAACCTCTCCGATGCGGTGTCCATCTATACAGGAGGAGTCTGACAAGCGCCAGGCACAATTACTCTGGGTTCGCTCGGGTGTACGTGAAGTCCATATCGGATGGATTTGTTTCTGGCGGGGTAAAAGTGATTAGCATCGACAGGCGCCAAACCGAAAACAAACCACGACGGAGAGATTCTGTTGTCTAGCGAGCTCTGAACGCACTTGCGGTGGAGTGTCGACGACGTGAACCGTGTCTGAACAGTAAAGCATGACGCCTTGCGCTGACGTGAAAGGTCAGGAGGCTTTGAAAGCAGCATTTCAGTGGTGTACGAAGTATGTATTAATTGCACTACTGTGAGGGGATGAGCTCGGGGTGATATGGAGGCCGACGACGAATGAATATACTCACATATTACAACAATGATGTTTGGTAAACCATGCAAGAAAAAATGTCCAAGAGTGTTGAAATAAATTAGAGCAGAAAAGATGGTGATCATGCGTATCTCGTCGAATCTTGTAATCTCCATCTGCGCAATGGTCCCCACCACCATATCGAATTCGGCCTTGCTGTCGAGGTGTTTCGCGGGGAGGTTGCTGAAGAAGGCGTCGTCGTCGCTTCGGTCGTCACTTCAGTTCTTGAGGGTACATCCGGAATCGTTATTCGTAGCGAATTCCGCCTGTCCCGAAGGGAGCGTAACGGCGTGCTCGAGTCGGTTTGCCTGAGCTGATCTCCCGATTCAGCACCGTCAGGGGAAACGCGAGTGTCCGTCGAAGTGGACCGCGCCCTCCTTCCCCTCCCTCCGCTCTGACTTGCACTATCAGCCCTACCCAACTCGGCAAGCTCAACGTCTTCTTCATTATGCTGCCTACCGCGCGAAACGGACATTGAACGGCTCCTACTTCGGCTCGATTTGTCTCTTCCCCTAGAATCTGGCGAGGGATGAGCAGGAGCAATGATCCATCCAAAGCTCCCCAACCCCCATCCAGACCCTGCACGTGGAGCCCTCTGTGTTCCATTCCGTTCGAGTTCCCGGATTCGTTCGACTCGTTCAGCAGCCTGACGTCGTGCGGCGGCAACATGTTCGCGGCGAAGCGAGGCGTACCACTGATGTATGAAACGCGGGAGACCTCTTGGAAGGGTGGTGTATGAGACGGCGGAGGTGGCGGAGAGTGTCGACGTCACTGAGGGCGTGAGTGAGGGTGTTGGAGATGGGGGTCCCGACATTTCGTCGTCGCCTCCTGTCCGGGAAGACCGTCGTCCAGACGTTCTCGATCGAGTGTTGGAGTTCATATCGTCGGAGATGCGCGAATTAGTGCCTGTTGCATGGCCATGACTGAGTGCACCCGTTACATCATTCCAAACCCTCCTTGCTTTATCCTTCTTTTGCCGTTTCTTCTCGCGAGCCCTCCTCCTTCTTGATTCGCGCTGGGCTTCACGTTCCAGTCTGTCCTCTAAATCCTCCGCAGAGGCAAGACCTGCACCACTCCCCGCGCCAACCCACCACCACCATCCCAGGAAACTCTGCCAAAGTATCACAGCCCACATCAAGCCAGGCAACCAGACAAATTCATCTTCTTTGTGAACATAGAGGAAATTAAGCGCGGTGCTGACGATGGCGAGGGTAAGTGCAGCAGCGCCAAACGCTGCGGTTCCTCCGTCGGTTCTCCACGCCTGTTTTCGATTCACGAGAAGGCCCCAAATGAACAAGGCGACGGTGAATAATAACGACAAAGTGGCGTTGCAGACATTGCGAACTGCGGAGGCGATGATATTGACGTTGACGTTGGTGCTTATTGGGACGAGTTGCATTACGGCGGCGACAATGGCGAGTGGGCCTGGTAATGAAGAGTGAGTATGATCGACACACTCAGCAGACGTGTTTTCGCACCCAGCAGCATGAAAATGAGTCTTCCTTCCAGCCGAGAAGGGTATAGAAGAGTCAAGAATTGAATATGGGTGATCTAGTGGCGTATGAGTTTATTGACCAGATTGCTGGAAAGAAGCACTCACCTGGATAAGACCAGACGTTGAGGCATTCATTACAAGCCATGTCGCTCGTTCAGCCATACTCCATTTCTTCACGTCGGGTTCTGTTTCAAGCGGTGGGGGGACATTGACGGCAATATAGTCCAGCATGTACGGCCAGCGTTCGCTCTGAGCCATGGTCGCGGACAAGACGACATGAATGGTGGCGATGAGAGAAATTAAGAGAGTGGTGACGCCAGATAGTTGGAGGACATAGTTGACTGGTGCGAGTGGCCAATGGTACTGGGCCGTGAACATTAAATGGATGAAGAGGACCGCGGTGAGGGTGAGGACGACGCCGGTGAGGAGGATTTGAACTGGGAGTGAGCGAGCAAAGTCTGGACGAAACCTGAGGTAGGGGTCATCGAAGTATCTGGGAGTAGTCGGTATGGAAGTGGTTGACATTTTGTAAGCGAACGTACTCTATTCTGGAGCCGGTTTCGTTGGCGCGACCGACGCTGGCCATGCCAATGCCAATCCACAAGACTGCAGCCCATCGCAAGTCCCCCATCGATGATATCTGGGCGTTGCCAAGAGTCACTCCACCCGACTTGGGCTGTCGCCGCCAAGCAACCGCAAACACAATTTCGATTATCGTCAACTAAATACTACACTCTGCTCAGTACATCTCAAGCGACATTCCGTCATTAATCTCATAGTCTGCGAGTGTGATATGGTCTTTGTATATCGTATACCTGTTTCAGAACAAGGATGAGCCAGTCTGAGTCAGCATTGCGAAAGGGAGAATAGCTGGAAGAAACGGAGCGAAAGCAATCGGATTAAGAGAAAGTAAAGCGCATCTCATGAAAGGGCAAGAAGATTTGTGCTCGGACATACCATTTCTTTAGTTGGATCTTGCTGGGATCGGTACCAGTCTGAGCGGCAATGAGCTTCTTCAAGTCTCCTACTGTGTCATCTGGGCTGCATTTAACGCGAACTGTTGGATTTCGGAAGATCATAGGAGTGGCGCAACGAGAGTCGGCGAATAGAGAAAGAACAGGGCAATCCTGATCGTCAGCAACATGGACTCCAGATATTGAACTGCAATTAACCTTTTCGCCCGAGACGGTCGTTAGCAATCACCTGCAACACAGATATCATGATCAGAGTTCTGTTCTCGCGTCCTATAGCAGAGGTGTACCTACCTCAATCAAAGCCATTCTTGAACTAGGGAAAGAGCAGTTGCAAGATGAAGGTTCTGGCAAAGCAGTCAGTGGGCACCAATTAAGCAGGACGCCCGGGTCTTGTTGATCGATTACGTAATATTGCTTTTTCTGGACTCAGACCCCTATCCAAACGGGCGTCATCCAGAACATTGACAGGAAGGCCAGGAATGCTATTGATACAGTGGTACTATGCTACAAAGAGGGGGCATAAGGGGTCTGAGGAGTCTTAGTGTGGATTAAATCATGGTCATAAGCAAGGCGGCGGACACAACAGCGGCGACAGACGCAGGGGCATTGCTTCGCGCAGCCGACCGGGCGTCAAAGCCAACCACAGGACCACTATTAACAGAGCCGTAAAACGTCGAGTTGGGATTGCTCTATAAGATCAGATGATTAGTTGACGTTGGACCTCTGATAATGTGAATCGAACGAACCACTTCTCGAGCGAGAATTTCAGGAGCAGCGTGGACAGCTCCAACGTCACCAATGGCAAGTGCATTAACAGAGGAGACTAGAGGGTGTTGAGAGATGGAGGGCATTGGTTGTGACGTGAGCGACCCACCAAGGATAACGAGAATAGCGAGAGCCTGCGAGATGTGCTTGGGCATCATTCCAGATGATTGTCGGGGGAGAATAGAGAAAGGTATTAGGCGGTTGAGAAGGGTAGAGTAGAGTAGCCTGGGGAGCGGTCGGGTGTTCGAGTTCGAGCTTATATGGCTTCCAGAGCAACTGTGGGCTTCAACTTAGCACAGTCTTGTAGGCACTTGGGCGCTTTATAAACCACCACGAGGTAAACCTTAATCTATGTCAAGTATAAGGCCGCCACAGAAGAACAAGAGTGGATGTGAAGTCATTGTCTGGAGCCTCGAGGCGTTTCCAAGTAGCGTCCAGCGCGAACCGATTTACTCGCCAGTAGCAACGAGTTCAGTGAACGAAAGAGATAAAATTAGAACAAGACCGCGTTGTTTGGCGCCGGCGCTGATGGCAAGCAGAGTGCTGATGTCGGCGAGTCTAATCAGCACTTGGAACTCTATCCTCGTCGTAGAGGTCGCCGGTCCACGATGAACTCGTATCCACCAGAACTGCTGGTGCAACTCGCACCAGTCATGTTCGTCGCCGGTCTCGACGTCCCACCGCCACCGCCTCCAGACGCAGAAGGCAACGCGTCCAAACCAGATCCCTTCCAAGTCCTCGCCATCCGTCTCCGCGAAGCCCTCACAAACCAACGCAAGGTAGCCATCTGGCAATCCGACAAGTCCAAGACCTTCCAAGTCATACTCGTAGACAAGGACGTGCGCTTCCCACCACGCAAACTGGTTCCACCCGACGACCCACAGTACTCGAATGCACATTCGCCACTTTCGCCCTTGACGCCTTCGTCGCCTCTGTATCCGGATGGCTTGATAGCGCCGATTTGGATACGGAAACATACAACTCTCGTGCCTTCCGTTTTGGTAATGTTTATGAGGATATTCGAGTTACCTCCGCCTATACTTCGAAGTCCGGAAGACGGTCCTGAACTCGAACGGGAGAGGGCTGAAGAGGAGAGACGCAGAGATGCTGAATTGGCTGCCGAGATTGCACAACGCAAGAGGGGAACTAACGAACGTGGAGTGAAACTCACCGTCGTTCTCATGGCGAGCCGGCGTCTACTGGGTATGTCCCTTCGAGATCTCGTGGTTATGGGGAGCAAACACATTTAATGCCAAAGGTTACTCATAGACGATCCAAAGTTGGACGCACGGCTTGCTTTTATTCGGCGGCAAAGTGGATTGGATTCTCGAGCAGCGTTGTTCGTCTTGAGCCCGGTTAGCCCAAGTGAATTGGGCGACTTTGTCAAGAGGTGCGGTGTATGTCCCTGAATGACCGTACGCGAACTGATGATCGCATAGTCTCCAACAAGCTCTTTATGAACCCGCATTGGAATACTACACGGCCCACTCGAAACGAGTACGAAGGAAGCGCAATCGACATTCACAAGCGACCACGTACACCAACCCTGCCATTGCCCTCGCAAATCCTAACGTCGCTCGACCGCTCCGGCCAGAAGGATGGACAGTTCGATACGAGTACAAGATGGCGTGCTTCGCTGAATTCCGCGGTGAAGATGAAGTCGCCCTCAAGTAAGGCATCAGACCCGCAATCAACTCTCTACTTCTCCTCATGAGGCCTACAGACATTATCAAGATGCGTATAGCGCCTTGATCATCATGTTCGGCTCGACTGCCATTTTGCCCCCGCGAACAAAGCGATGGGCAGAAGCCAAAGTACTGGCTGACTGTATCAACATCAAGGTGGTCATCATTTCCTCCCACCCGCGACGTTTCATTGAACTCCCTTTGTACAGATCGTCAAACTGTACCTCTACAACAATGAGCACGCTCTAGCTCTTGCGCATCACAATACCCACATACGACAATTCAATGACCTTTCGAGAGGTTGGGGGATTGGTGAAGAGACCTTCGAGTTCTGGGGCTGGGTTGCACGGCAGTACGTTTCCCGATTCCTCGCAGCGCCATAGTGTCCCTGAGTTGTCCGCCAGGTATCGGATATTGGCCGAGTTGATTGACCAGGGTACTCGATCTGGACTCCTTATCCCAGTCCACAAACCTGTCGCACCACCTAACCCAGCCACCGCCGCGACGCGTGCTGCTATGGGTGTCGCCGAGTTGGACGCTCTACGATCACTTGGTATCAACCCCAGCCATGCCCTGCAGCATTCGGGGTATTACTATTATATGGCTGCGAAAGCTACGGACATGCGGCGTGAACGGTTCTTGGCTGCTGTCGAGGCGGAGGTACATTCTTGCCTTGCCTAAAGTCGAGATTCACCTGAGCTGATTCCCGTGCAGAACAACAACCAACCGATCACCATTTCACCTGGATTCGCAAACGAGAAAAAGGTCGATCACTTGTCGCTTGTACTGGAGGTAAGTGCGCCGCGTGTGCTGTCGTATTGCCATTCTCAGACCCTGTTAGCTATACACCAAAGCATATGAAATGTTCAAGAGGTATAACCCGCCATCACAGGGTCAATCTCCAGGCCGTCTGACTATGCTGATTGCCTACCGGATCGCGGAGATTTATGCCCTGTCCGGGAAGTACGACATGGCCATCCGGTGAGACTTTTCGCTACTCTACGCGAATTCGACTCTGATTTCACGGCTGTGGTAGGTTCCTGGAACGCATCGCCAAGACGTATAGGAAAGAAGGCTGGTACCTGATGCTCAGGCCCCTCCTCGCCAAATGGTACCACTGTGCACAGCAGATGCCCGATGTGAACCTGAGCATCAAACTGCTTCTCGAGATGATGGGCCATGGTAAGGGAGTCGCATCCTTAGCTTATCCGTTTAATGACCTTGCCTCGTAGAACCGGCTGAGGATGATGAGCCGACGTCTCTTCAGGAGGATCTACTCGCTGTTCTGCAAAGCACCGTTCCAACATCCGACGATGAGGTGCTCGTGTACGACTTTGAAGACACTTTGCCTATATGTGAGCACCGGTTACATTTGCCTGTGTTCTGAGAGCTGATGCTCGAAAAGTCGAAACCAGCGTTGCATTCTGGGACACTGAGGTTCATGTATCACAGCCAGCTGCCTTTCAGCTATCGTTGTCTGCCCCTCCCCGTGTCGTTGTTTCGTCCCTACCCATAACGTCTATGGAAGTACACTTCCTAGGATTGAATGAGCCTTTGGTCGTTCGACACGATGATTCGGAAGAAGTGGTAACGCGGCCAACGCGGGTTGACCTTGGCAACATCAAAGTCGGCGACGAGACTCCTTCAGAGGTTTCTGGTCATTTGCGATGGGGACCTGGCAGCACGGTCGTGTTTACGGGGACGGTGTCTGCCGAGCGGCCTTCGAGGTTGACGGTATGTTACCCTACTCTTAGGCCGCCTATCAAACTGACACTGGTATAGGTTGAGAAAGTGTTGTTGAACCTTGAACAGAATAAATGGAAAATCCAGATGCCGTTGTCTTTGAACATGTCTAGGACCAGCTCGCGGATACAACCTCGATGGTTGCGTTCACTGGACCCGCCCAGGTTCATTCCCGTCAACCGTCAAGAGTTCTCATTCGCCATGTGCGTACTAATCTGTCAATGAGATACATGGGCTGACATCCATTCAGTGTTAAACATCGACCCCATCTCGTTGACGTCTCGATATCTCACCACACACCTTCATACCTGGACGAAGATTACGAGATTCACATCCAAGTTACGAACCGGGATGAGAAGGAGCTCGATGTCACAGTTGACATCCTATTGCAGCCATCCGACATTGACTATGCGGGTATGTCGTTCAGACACGCAATCACGGTTCCCAAACTGACGAACTCCTTAGTCAACTCTATCTCCATCGATGACCAGGTTTCCACTGGGCTGATTAAAGATATCCAACTAGGCAAACTCTTGCCTGGCATGACCGCGTCAAAGATTCTTCACCTGTTCAGTGCCGGTGCCGTCGGGGATCGCGCTCTGGATATTTCTGTCACTTCCAGTGCAATTGTCCTTTCCGAGGAGTCATCTGACGAAGAGGATGCAGAGGAAAGCGAAGAACCTCCTTCGCCGACTTCGTTAGACAAGACGGCACATCAGAGAACAGTCATCATTCCAACCATTGCGCCATTCGACATTAGCGATAATGTTGTCTATGCCAGAACGCGGAAGGAATGGCCCGCTCTGGCGGATCTATCTACATTCCACGAGGAGGGCATTAGTGCTCACGAGGCATCCATCAGCTTGCAATGCATTTGTACCGGCCCTTGGGGTATTTTCGTTGAATCTGCCGCTGTCGAGATTGATGTGAGTTTCTCCTGACACTTCCATGGATTGTACTGATTCGACAATAGAAGAGTAACTCTCGGTTCAAGCTCCTGGACTCTTCGATAGACATAGAAGACTGCAACTTGTATCCGGGAGGTAAGCAATCCACGTGCGCTCTTATTAACCGTGTTCCTGAATGCCTTCTTAGAATACCTTCCTGGGGACGAGTTCTCGATATCCTGCAGACTCGCGCTGATTAAGTCAGACCTTGTATCCGAGAATCAACCTATTCCAAGCCCAGGGAAGTTTATCCTTTCTTGGAGAAGGTAAGGTCCTCTCTACACTCGCGCCTTCCGAAATCACTGAATTCTTGTTCTAAGAATACTCCCCGATGGAAGCCACGGAAAGCTTTCGACTACGACCACTTTGTTGCCCATTCTTCAGCCGCCCATGGACGAACTCGTAGCACTGATGGACATCGAGCCTACGGGAGTCCTCCACAAGCCGATGCCTATGACGATCATCGTGCGGAACAACCACCCTCATCGTTCGGCGAATGTTACCGTCCAACTTGACCCTGACTCTGGGGATGGATTTGTGGTTTCGGGTGTGCGAGCTGCCAGAGTGCCTGTTCTGCTTCCTGGATCCGAGGAAAGGATAACGTGGTCGATCATCCCACTGGAATGTGGCTATGTGAGGGTTCCTCGGATAAGGGTTCTGGATAGACGTAAGGCGATTCAGACCAGCGCTTCGGAGGATACGCAGGGCCATGATGGGTTCGTTGGGGAACCGGTGAAGGTTGTTGATCTGAGGAGAGACCGACGGTATCGCATCCCTATTCAGGGAGATGAGGGTGAAGATGGTATTGATCATGACACCGGGACGGAGTTGGGAACCGTGCTAGTTCTTCCTGCTGTGTAAACACCATTTCTGCTAGCTTTTGTGAATATTGTGCCTTTATTTTCGTCCCAGTTAGTCATCTCACTGGAGTTGGTGGTTGCTCGACCTCGTGGTGGGGTGGTACTAATCTACGGGTATTAGTAAAGAGGTACCAAGACAAGCATCAGTTGCTTATGACGCAATTCTGGCTGTATATATGCCGATAGGGGCTCTTCAGCCCAACTCACTTGCTCTCATTTTGAAGAACCATGGCTATTCCTGACGCTCAAATTCATCCCGTTGCTACTGGCGCTGCTGCCGCCTTGGTAGAAGCGCACCAAGCCCCTCAAGAGTTGGTCTTTTATGCTGGATGGGTAAGTCCCCGAATCACTGATAATACATACACCTATCTCCTATCTGACCGACTCCCACCGAGTAGTTCTGCCCATTCGTTCAGCGAACTTGGATTGCTTTGGAAGAGAAGAAAGTTCCTTATCAGTACAAAGAAGTCAATCCTTACAAGAAGGAACCAGAGTTCCTCGGTAAGTCGCGCACTGTGTTCTCTGCATGATCATCGGAATTGAACTTCGTGGCAGCAATCAACCCCAAAGGCCTCGTTCCGGCACTCGCATACAAGGGAAGGGCATTGTACGAGTCCCTCATCCTGTGTGAATTCCTTGAGGACGCCTTCCCAAACCACACCAAACTCCTCCCAGATGACCCTGTCGAAAAGGCACACGCCCGAATCTGGATAGATCACCTCTCCAAGACCTATGTCCCCGCCTCACATCGCCTCTTGCAAGCCCAGACACCCGAGAAAGTCAAAGAAGGGCGCGATGAAGTGGTTGATTCTCTCCGCAAGTTTAGTGAGCAAATCAGGGGCCCGTTCTTCCTTGGTGAAACGTTTAGCCTGGTTGATGTGGCTGTTGCGCCTTGGATTGCGAGGGACTATATTCTGAGGGAGCATCGGGGCTTTGATAGGAAGGACGTTGGACCAAAGTGGGAGGAGTATGCCAAGTTGATTGAGAGCAGGCCGTCGGTGGTCCAGACTTCTAGCGTATGTGGAAGCCCTACTAATTTCCGAGTGAACCCCTAGCTGACGCGTATTACAGGATCGGGAACATCTCGATGTAATCTATGGTCGCTACTTGCGTGACGAGGCGCAGAGCGAGGCTGCCAAAGCCATCCGAGCTGGTCGCGTCATTCCTTGAGCTCTTCCAAACTAAGGATGTCGAATCCCTCATTCAGAAGTATCACATCACGCCATAAATAGTAACAAGCAGAGCAATTGTGGAACTGGGAAGAATTGAAAGTGCTATTGTACAAAATCGTGAACTCGAATCGTCCATAGTCCCTTAGAGACCAATACCGCGGTAAGTAGCAATCTGTGCACGGATTCGTTCGATTTGACCCGGAGTTAATTCGGTCATGCAAGCATCGTCGCTGTAGTCCATGTAGTTGTCTGTTGATCCACTGGTCAGACTATACAACATGTCCAATAGGAAAGGGAAACTTACTGATGGGGTCGACTCCACCGCCAGCGCAGCTGTCACGTCCTCGTGGGCAGCCATAAGCAGGGCTGGCCTCAGGAGGGGTGTCATCGACGTAGTCGCCGCTTCCGAAGCAGCCACCTTGGAAGGTGTGGTAAAGGCCAAGCCAGTGGCCGACTTCGTGGGTCAAAGTCTAACCAGAGATGATTAGAAACGTAAGAAAATGAGCAGATGATGCGGAAGAAACCTACGTGACCAAGGTTGTATGGAGCAGAGGTTCCACCAGGGAGAGAGGAATGGAGGATAACAACACCGTCATCTGACGGTTTACCGGCAAATTCCTGGGGGAATGTGGCATATCCAAGCAGCCCACTGCCGGAGCCTGCTCGGAAACTGTATTCAAAGAGGTGGAGTAAGTCTGCATGAATACACGTAGCAACGAGTAGCCATGACGAACCCAACGGTGTAGACGTTCAAGTCGCGTGAGCTGCCAGTTCGGAGAGTAGTCTTCATGGCCTGTTGCTGCGCGGTGTTGGGGGCGACACGTTGGAACCAGTCTACGCTGGTGGTTCGAGTGGTGTTGGCGAGCACCCAGTTGATTCCTGCTCTAGCGTATGCGTCGTTCAACACCCTGATTTGGTTGGCAATCTGGGCGTCGCTACGAGAGAATGCTCAGTCTCCGGTAAAGCTGCACTATGGTGAAAGTGAACTAACGTCACGGAGCCCCCGGAGGTAGAAGCGTCCTGGCTGATGACATGGAAGTAGACCTGCAAAACCAGCGTTGGAGTCGTGTCAATGGCGTGGTGGAAGTCAAACCTACATTGATAGTGGTAGCCTGGGTTGAAAAGTCACTGGGTGCAACACGGTGGGTAGCAAAGTGCGATTCGGCGGCGGCAATTTGCTCCTCTGAGATGTGTGTTCCACACGTTCTGAGAGGTTAAGCTTTGTTGAGCAACCCCATTCTCAAAAATGTGGAACGTTGTGGACAGCGTACCTTCTTGGGGGTACCGCGGAAAACGCTGATGTGATCCCGAGAGCGAAGGCTACGAGAAGCGACGACAACATGATGTTCTGGGATAGGAAAGCCAAGGAGAGGAACGACGGGATGAGTAGCAAAGAATTAGAGAAGGGCTTTTAAAGGCATCGGACCACCTGCAGGAAGTTCAAGGCCCGGAACGCATCAATCGAGGTAGATATGGATAAGATTGTACGGGAAAACAAGAAGGCCAGGAAGAGACGGTTGGTTGAAAAATCCGGCCGCACAAATGAAGGGCTGAGTTATCTTCGCTCCGAAGAAGCAAGATAGTCTCATCGTGCATAAGAGCTGCTAGTCAGGGGATGCTTGAATCCTCGATCCGAAAGAAGCCACCCCATGCTGCAAGAGCTTTCCCATCAAGTTCTCTCTTTGAGAAGACAACTCTAACGCCTCACGAGGCCAGAGAACACCGGTCGGCAGGCGATAGTGCTGTTATTTATAGGATTCTATTTGCGGTGCCTTTGTGCAAGGAACCACCAAGGCAGGGCTATCGTCGGGTAAAACCCCATATACAAGTCGCAAGTTGCCATTCATACCCCAGATTCACGGCCGAACAAGAGAGAGGAGGCAGAGGGGAGTCTATCCGGTAGGACCGTCGATATGAAGGGATGTCCAGAAGCCTCGGTTAGTCGGGGAATACACGGAAATGCGGCTGAACCAAAAGGGCGTGTTCGAAGGCGGTTCCAGCTTCCAAGGGGTGGGAGCGATCAGCAGTCGTGAACGCGCCGCGCACGACGGAATCGATATGACAAGCTCTGAGTGCGGTCGTGGACGATATGCTATTGATATTCCAACACGATGGCGAGTGGCGGAGGTCGTGGTCTGTCGTGGTTCCGGCCAACGGTCAACGTCAACGCCATGACAAACAACCGCGAGGCTTTCATTGGCACCGCCATCTCTGTCGACCCGGGTGAACGGCATGCCTTGCGCTTCATTTGAGACACGGTTTGTGTGCATTTCATTTTTATTCTTCGCGCCCCACTTGTCTTCGCCTTGTTGAATGCTTCAGCGACAATGGTACTCGGCAACAGACTCACCACAGAAGTCGGATTCAAGGTCGGACCCGTCCTGCTCGAGGTTTTAGCCAAGCACTACCTCGACCGACCCGGAAAGGATGGCGACGAGAACAGCCCAAAGCTGCGCAAGGACGATATTCTATACGACGAAGCATTCACAATTGTTAAAGTACGTCCCCGAGAATGTGCTTCAGTTCCGCCCTTGTACTTAACCGCACCCAGGCATTCCTCAATGCCGCAAGCTGGTACGTAGAACCCGTGCTTCGGATCGTTTGTTAAGTTGTCCCTGAATATTCCACAAGGCATACTGTAGAAGACCTGCAAGGTTAGCTTCCAATCCAGGTGGCACTCAACTGTACTGAGCTAGGGCTTGAATAGCGTTCTCAAACACCCGTACACCGTCACCACCATGGGTACACGTCTTCCGTACCACTGTGCCAATGTCGTGTTGCGATGAAGCCGCTTCCTATCTAATCAGCGCGCTTGGCGGAGAAGATGTCTGCCGGAGGGTCGTCGGTGGGGTCAAATGGTGGCAAGTGAGAGGGATCGACGGGTGAGTCTTGAATTGCATCAAGGATGATTGAAACTGACTCTGTTGTTCCTAAATGCGCAGCGTGGACGCCCAATGGATTGCAGCCAAGAAGGATTGGAGAGAAGCCAAACGCCGTTTCAAACAGCGCGGCGAGAAATACTCGACTGCGAATGAAGAAGGAACGTATGCCAAAGATATGGATGCTATGCGTTGCATTCTGTACTTGCATGGAGGTATGAGTGGTTCAGCGCCACAGATTAATGAGGGCGCTAACATTCCGGAATAGGCGGCTATTACTTTGGGAGCGTCGACCAAGAGCGATACAGCATCCAAAGGCTTGCCAGGAAGATCAACGGTCGCGTTTTTGGTACATGGCTTACCACATCCTTGTCCTTCCGCCAACTTACGACTCTACACAGCTATCAACTATCGACTAGCACCTCAGTACCCTTTCCCCTGTGCTCTTCAGGATGCCCTTGCTTCATGTGTGTTTGCTCTTGGTTGTACCAGTACCCCAGCTTACACTTCTTGCAGATCTCTACTTGATTAGGCCTCCGACTGGCGCTGAACATCAAGCCGTAGACCCTGCCCATATCGTCATCGCAGGAGATTCTGCAGGAGGCGGCTTGTCACTGGCTTTACTTCAGGTTATCCGTGATACTGGCCTCCCAGCCCCCGCTGGCGGCATCTTGATTTCTCCGTGGTGTGACCTCACCCATTCGTTCCCAAGCATACACCTCAACACGAAGACGGTAAGTCTTGACCTCGCCGTGGACATCCAGTCGCTCACTCTTCTGAAGGACGTGATACCGGATTGTGGGTTGTCGTTTCATAAGCCAAGTCCTCTCTGGCCTCCCCCACCCCCAGAAATCTCCGACCGCGTTCATGCTTCGATTCGACATCGCCTACGTCAGGTATTCAACAAAGACGATACCCCGGCTGGACACACCGATACCATAATTTCGCATGACCAGAAGTCTGGGATTGAAGGACTTCCTGTAGATGTTGGCACCACAACCGCAGTTCCGGAAGAACAGACGAAACTCGTCGAGAAGATGGTGTTCGAATTAGACAACGAAACCGTGGAAATCGAAAGCCAGTTCCACTTCTATACCCGCAATTCGCTCTTGGTGCATCCACTGGTCAGCTCAGCGATGTCATACCTAGGCGACCTGCCCCCACTGTTCTTCATTGCGAGCGACAAGGAAGTGCTTCGGGATGAAATCATCTACACGTTCGTGCTCCTGCCTTGTCGGTGTGACACTCTGACCGATCGTTTAATCGCAGTGCCCATCGAGCGGCGGACCCAGCCAAATTCCCCGTGCAGGAAAGGTGCCTCGATCTGTACCCTACTCTGAGGAAGTACAAAGAGATGAAGCCAACCTCGGTCCATCTACAGGTGTATGATGGTAAGCTGCCTAGATGCACTCGTAGCGGCAATCTCTAACATTCTTCCTTCAGACACCGCGCACGTCTTGCCCATCCTTTTCGCGTTCACCACACCGGCCAAGTTCTGTTTCAGAGCCATGGCTAATTTCGCGAAACTGGTAACGGGAATGCCCCTGGTTGCCCCATTAGTTGCCAAAGATTCCTTCCTCTCTCAGAAAACAGACGGGAGCAAGACCAACAGCCCCGTAACACCTTCAGGTTCTCGCCGCGCGTCGCTGTCTGCCGAAGCCGACGCTTCAGTGTCCAAGAAGCGACGAATGTCCGCCATCTTCCTCCCTTCTAATACAACAAACGAGCTTTCCCCGGCGAGACCATCCCTTCGGCGTTCACTCTCGGCGAGGTTGGGCTTTGGTTCGCCGAGGAATTCTGGGAGCCCCGAGACTAAACCCCAAGTGGAGAGCCCTCCCACCATGTCCCAACAGGACTTGGTGTCAGAGCCCAAACCTATCGCTGAAGCAACAGGCCCACAGCCTTCCCGTGGGGAAACGACTGCGAGCGACGTTGCTGGTCCCAGGTTCAGTTTTTCCAGATCACGTTCGCCTCCTCCCCCAGGCGAGCGATATGCTGGCGAGGTTTCTTTCTACCAATCCATCAAGGTTCGTTCAACTTCACAAACGCGGACATCAGCTAACTCGCCTTCACAGAACCCCCAATCCTGGGAATGCGGCATGGTCAGAGAGCGCGTTTCCACCGAAGGCATAATCCGACCTCTCGAACCTGCCTCCGAGCTCGAAGCGATGCAGATACCAGATGAAATCCTAGGTCGCATATCGGAACTCGCAGTTCGACGATACCTCGATTCCCAGAAGGCGTACGACAAGAAGTTTGCGCACACGTATAAGCAAATTGAGAAACATCGCAGGAGGAATTTGGAGAGAGCGAAGCAGGATACGATTAAGAGGATGTCTAAGATTAAGAAGAGCATGAGGGATAGGGAGCTGAAAGAGAAGGGCAAAGGGACGAGTACTGGGGATAGTAGTGAGAAGGAGGAAGAGGATTTCAAGGCGTTCCTGCTTTCGACCCCTGGGTGGAGTTGTGCATGGGCGTTGGACGAAGGCGAAATGCCACCTCCTAGCAGCATCGTTGCCCGACGAGATACGGAAGAGGCCAGACAACTTGCCGAGTTCGCTGATAGGACTTTGTTGGGAGGAGAACGGGACCATGCCTTCAGCGGGAACAACCTGTGGTCGGTTGTCATAAACTTCTTCACCGTCAATCCAGACAGGTCCAAGTCAGGGTTCTTCGCGACGAAGGAGAACCAGCAACCAGAGTCGTCCAGTAAGGAGGAGCCCAGGCAAAGCCGTCGCGCGAAGCTCAAGTCCAAGTTCATGCCTTTCCATGGTCATCACGAGAAACCTTCGGACTCGTAAAATTATATCTCATGTTATCTAGAATCCCGATTTTGCCTCTATTTCGAATACCTGGTATGCTTAAATGTAATGGTATATCCTTGTAATAGATAGACCGCCGCGGTTCTTCGCTAGAACTTGGCCTTGGGTGTAAGAGTGATACCCTCGTCCTCCAACACGAGCCGCGCCAGCTTTCCGACGATGGGGAACAATGTAGCATGGATATGAGCATGTTCCGAGCTCGCTTGTCGACGGGCGTAGCGAGCTGCAATTCCTTGCGAGATGACGGCCAGCTTTAGGAGAACCGAGTTAGATCCGACTGTTTTGGCAACAGAAAGACATTTGTTTCACCCACCCTGAACAACATCCAACTGCGGACGAACACCATTTCCACAATGGGGTATGGCTGCTTGAGGAGTCTGCAGTATTCACGCTCAAGATCTTCAAGAGGAATAGGAACGTCAACGGTGGTGTTCTTAAATCCTCGAAGGAAACCTGGAGCATCGGAGAGGTTCTTCAGGTCGATGGCCCATGGTTGGGTAAGGTTACCCAGATCCGCGAGCTAGGAAGCTCGAGTATCAGTGTCAGGCCAGGAGACGTCGGAAGTGCTGATCTTACAGGGCTACCAAGGGTGCAAAGCTCCCAGTCCAAGATCCCAATGACATAGTTCTCGGTAGGATGGAAGATGAGGTTATCCAGTTTATAGTCTCCATGGACAATACGGAGACCGAGTTTCTTTTCGTCAGGGAGGTTGGCGCGGTACCATGCAACCAACTCGTCGTAGAATGGGATGTTTCCAACCTTTCGTCCGGTATCGATGTCGACTGCCTCTGCTTGTGCGCTTGACACGCGAGAAAGGGATTTGATTTGGCGAGGGAAGTAGTCGGATGAGGGGCCAAACTTTTCGAGGCCGACTTCTTTGGGATCGACGGAGCCCAGAGCGGCAAGGGCACCGACGGCAGAGAGCCAGCTTCGGGTGGTTTGCATGTCAATTCACCCGCGTAACCGAACATGATATAGCCGGACATACCACTCCCTGCGGTCCTTTGGCGAAACCTCAAGCATCCGCACGTCGGTGAAGATACGCCCATCCAAGAACTCCATGATATAGAAGGGAGTGCCCACAACTGAGGAATCCTCGCAGAGGATGATAGGTTCAGGGACCGGCACTTTCTTCTCCGTTGGAGTCGTGGGCTTGAGGTTGTGTTTGTGGAGGGCAGCCAGGATCTGGTATTCACGTTCAACTTGGTGAGCGGTGGGCGAAAGAAGTTGGCCGGCGGGTTTCTTGCGAAGCACGAATTTCACTCCACTGGGTGCAATGGTTAGTCGGAATGAGGTGGAGGCCGATGCAGGCGTTTACGCACTCGGCAGCGGTCAAGAAGTAGGTGGGGTTCGACTACAACAGAGTCAGTGCAGCTCAGAGTAACGCGCACAAGTATGTTACCTGTCCAAACTGGGTATCCAAGTTAGTAACAGAGAAAACATGAACAACTGGCCAACATACCTTGAACTGCTTCACGGCGACAGGGGTTTTGATTGACGTGTTCTGGTCCAAATACCTGTTCAGACTGTCAATATCGATATTGGCGCGAATCTCGCCATATTCGCCGCCAATCTTCTTTGGTTGCTGCTGTTCAGACATGGTTGGGGGCGAGAAGGAAGTGGTAGGAAATGAACCGTTGTGAATGTCTTCCGGCTACGATTAAAGGGCAGCAGGAGTATATTGATTCCCGGAATCGGCTTTAGTTGTACCGGCGCGGGGAACGACGGGCGCTATTTTCGGCGACTACATCCAGCAAGGGCGCCAAAATTCGGAATTCCGGGAGGGTGTGCCCACGAGGAGTGAGAGGATCTTTTTCATGCTCGCTTAGTCGTCTAGGATACAACGCTGCAAACCCTGAGCCTGGGACTGCCCAGCATTGGTGGAGGGACCCTGAGTGTGGTGATTTGATGGGATCAGTAGCCAATCACGGGTCACCAGCGAGACTAGTCAAGTACGACGGTCACGTGTACTCATTCTCGAAAATTCGGGCGTTGCCGTTATAAGCGAGACAGCGGAGTACTTTACGGAACCAAAAATTTTGAAGTCTCTTCATCCCTTTCCTTCATCTTCTTCTTCCTCCAAAAACAATGTTCGCCGCTGCTCGTAGTTCATTGCGCTCGTCGGTCTCGAGGACTGGCCACTATGCCGTCAGTAGCGTTCCCTACCACGACAGGCGCCCAGATTACTGACTTGTTCCCATAGGCCTTGCCACGTACCATGATCGCCCGCAACATGAACTCCAAGGTCAACGGTATGTGTCATTTTGCGGCTTTCTACCATATAATTGAAGTCTAACCAATGCTCTCTACCAGGCCCCGTCGTTGGTATTGACTTGGGAACGACAAACTCTTGTGTTGCCGTCATGGAAGGCCAGTCATCGCGCGTCATTGAAAACGCTGAGGGTGCCCGAACAACGCCCTCAGTTGTTGCTTTCACCAAGCACGGCGAGCGACTGGTTGGTCTGCCAGCGAAGCGACAGGCTGTTGTTAACGCAGCGAACACTGTCTTTGCTTTCAAGCGTCTGGTTGGTCGTCAATACAGTGACAAGGAAGTGCAGGACGACGCCAAGCACTGGTATGCATTTTTTTACTCCCTCTTCCGCTTAGTCATTTACATTCTTTTCAAGGCCCTTCCAAATCGTGAAGAAGTCCGACGGTCACCCCGCCATTGAGGTCGACAACGGCGGCAAGCGACAGACCTTCGTAAGTAGCCAAGTCGTTGAGCGCTTGGGCGGTTACTCACCACTTACGTCACACATCAGACTCCCGAAGAGTTGTCGTCAATGGTCCTCGTCAAGATGAAGGAGACCGCAGAGCAATACCTCAACAAGAAGGTCAACCATGCCGTTGTCACCGTCCCCGCCTACTTCAACGACGCTCAGCGACAAGCCACCAAGGATGCGGGTCAAATTGCCGGTCTTGATGTGCTTCGAGTGATCAACGAACCTACCGCCGCCGCCCTCGCCTACGGCTTGGACCGCGCCGACAACTCTGTCATTGCCGTCTACGATCTCGGTGGTGGTACCTTCGATATTTCCATCTTGGAGATGCAGAAGGGCGTCTTCGAGGTCAAGTCCACCAACGGTGACACACATCTTGGTGGTGAGGACTTCGACGTTGTCCTCGTCGAGCACATCCTCGCCGAGTTCCAGAAGGAGAGCGGCCTTGACCTCAAGGGTGACCGAATGGCCATCCAGCGTGTCCGTGAAGCTGCGGAGAAGGCCAAGATCGAGTTGTCCTCCACTCAACAAACCGAGATCAACTTGCCCTTCATTACGGCTGATGCTTCGGGTCCCAAGCACATCAACCTCAAGCTTAACCGCTCTCAGTTTGAGGCATTGGTCGACCCCTTGGTCAAGCGCACTTTCGACCCATGCAAGAAGGCCCTCTCCGACGCTGGCGTCAAGGCTTCCGAAGTCAACGAGGTTATCTTGGTTGGTGGCATGACCCGTATGCCCAAGGTCGTCGACACCGTTAAGAGCATCTTCGGCCGCGAGCCTAGCAAGGGCGTCAACCCTGATGAGGCTGTTGCTATTGGTGCTTCTATCCAAGGTGGTGTCCTCGCTGGCAACGTCACCGACATTCTTCTCCTCGACGTCACCCCTCTGTCCCTCGGTATTGAGACCCTCGGTGGTATCATGACCAAGCTCATCAACCGCAACACCACCATCCCCACCAAGAAGTCCCAGGTCTTCTCCACGGCTGCTGATGGCCAGACCGCCATCGAAGTCAAGATCTACCAGGGTGAGCGTGAGCTCGTCCGTGACAACAAGCTCCTCGGCAACTTCAACCTCGTCGGCATCCCTCCCGCCCCCAAGGGTGTCCCTCAAATTGAGATCACCTTCGACATCGACGCCGACGGTATTGTCAACGTCTCCGCCAAGGACAAGGCCACCAACAAGGACCAGTCTATGACCATTGCTTCTTCGTCCGGTCTCTCTGATAAAGACATTGAGCGCATGGTTGCCGAGTCCGAGCAGTACGCTGAGGCTGACAAGGCCCGTCGTGCTCTCATTGAAGAGGGTAACAAGGCCGACTCTGTCTGCCACGATACCGAGAAGGCCATGAACGACTTCAAGGACCAACTGGATGCCGCTGAGAAGGAGAAGGTTTCCAAACTTCTTGTCGAGTTGCGCGAGCTCGCCACCAAGGGTCAAGCCGGCGATCCTTCCGTCACCCCCGAGCAGATCAAGGAGAAGATCAGCGAGACCCAGCAGGCCTCTCTTGGTCTCTTCCAGAAGGTCTACGAGAAGCGTGCTGCTGAGTCCTCGTCGTCTTCGTCGTCCGAGTCTGAGAACAAGGAGGAGAAGAAGGACTAAATCAGTTCACCTCACGTTCATCCATTCGTTTGTACCCTATACTTTGGTTCCGACTAAACACTTCGTCGGAGGGCCGCGCTCACTTCTAGAGGTCCTAAAAGTAATGCCTGTTCATGATCTATTTTACATATTGCTATTCGATGTACACCCCCACTTATCCTTACGCATAGTAATTGCTAGTCCTGCATTGTAATAATCCACAACGCAATTCATTTTTTTCGTACGCGAAAAATGGAGCCTGGACCTTGTCACCGGAAGCTGTTATAATTCAATCAAGCTTTTCTGCTCCGCCAATGTTGCTCGTTGACTATGACGTTGGGGATCGATGAGTTACCCGACGATGTGTTACTCAAGCTTCTTGGACACTGTGAACTAGACGATGTACTTGCTTTTTGTGCGGTCAGTATCTGATTCTCTGATTCGCTTTTTTTCGAGCCAAGTCTGATAATCTCCGGGCGCTTCAGACATGTAAAGGGCTCAGAGCATTGCTCGACCAACCGACCGTATGGATCTACGCACTCCGGCGTACAAGACAATCCATACCATTAGCCTGTCCTTTCCATGCTGACCTCTCGGCCTACTCTCTACCTGAGCTTAAACGGATTGCGCACCAAACTCTTCGTCGAATGCGTAACTGGCGTCTGCCGAAGCCCAAGCTCTATGGTACCCCTCGCAAAGCCCGACTGGAGGCCCCTAAGCAAGACATCATATTCCAGGTGCCCGGGACGGCTCTGTATCTGTTGCACTCGAGGACGACAGGGATTGTAACGTGCTGGGATGCTGGACAAGAGAAGACAGTATGTCCTTCGATTAGCGTTGCGGAGGTGATCTTGGATGTTACCCCTGGACGGGACGAGCCTGGCTGTTTCACGATGGGGTTGTTGACGAGACAATCGTAAGCCCTCCTTACTCCTTCGTTTGAGCCCGGTTACTCAACTGGATGCCTATATCTTCAGCCATTTCGGACACGACGAATACCTTATCATCGTTAGTTTGCACCACCAGTCGGACGGACATGTTTCCCTCTCTGTAGACTTCAAAGAAGCAGTGTATCCCTTTGGGTGGCATTCGTTTGCCACTTTCTGGACGCAGGAGATTATCGGAGTGCTTGTTCAGTCGGGGAATGGGAATGACGGCTTGCATATTCTCGTATACGAGATCAAGAGTAAGAGACGCAAGTTGATCGCGACTGATATTCCTGGGGTGAGCGCGTTTATTCCACTCATCTCGACCATATTGAACTAGGGGTTCTCCGTAGACCAACGCGACAATCCATCAATCTGGAACGACGACCGTGAAAGACGACCTCTTCATCATCGAGGAAGATGGGCAATCTAACGTCTACCGTGTCCCAGGCTCAATTCTGTCCTTCAACAGTACGGACCATGAACCTTCAGTGCTACCAGCGCCAGGCCATGAAACATCCGACTCGACTCAGTCAACATACAAAATCCAACTCCTCAAAGACCGCAGGACATTCGAATGGGACTGTGGAGAGGGAGATCCATTCCCGTTAGGGGCTCTCTCAAGTGCATGTCATTACGGTGTGCCAGCGCTCTCGATCCAAGCGGTTGTCAACCAGATACGAACCAGATCATTGAGGGACGAGGAGAGCATGGATGAGGACGACGAAGAGGAAGACACAGTCAGCCTACGTGAATCCATATACGTTAAGTTTTGGACCGTCGAAGTGGATGAAGGTTGGTCAGAAGGGAAAGTGTCGACGAGACCGAAGGCTCAGCATCTTAAACCACGCCATGCTCTCGGCATTCAAGGAGAACTGGTCGTTCCAACAGACGCAACATGGCAGTTACTCATACTAGCCCATTCAGGGAGGGGGGCGATCATGCTGATCGACGTTGGGGACAAAGCGGTTTTGCAGCTGGCGACTTTTCATGAAGACGGGTGCACAACGCACCAGTTGGAAGTCCCAGACGATCTTGACTTGTGGTGCACGTATGGGCTTACAATAGATGATCATCGTGGTGTAGTTGCTATTCTGGATAACCATTCATGTTTGTACGAGCTGCCGTATGCATAGGGTATAGTGGTCGATGCAGATGAAAGAAAGCAGGCGTGTGTGCTTGAATGTATTGTAGATCTTTAGCCTGGCTGGAAGCGCATATAATACTGCTTTGTGTGGGCCTCTACCATTTCTTGTGTTGACTCTGGGAGGTCTTCCACGAATTCACCTAAGTGGGACCAGGTGAGCAAGGGACTGCAGAACATGGGTTGGCAGGGCGCACCTGGCGAACCGGAGAAGAGAGATAGTGCAGGGATAACTGTGTTCGGCGGGATGATGGTGTTGTCTGCAATCTTTGCGCAGTCTTTGATGATCGTAAACTTGCCCTGGCAAGACTTGGGTAACAGGACCGAGGACGAGGACATGGCTACTCACAATGACGCAGTTCTTCCCAATCTCGACGTGGTTTCCTATTGTTGCAGCTTCAACGACACTATTGGCACCAATATGAACATGGTCTCCGATCTTCATGGGATAGTAGTTGAAGTTTCCGCGATATGTCTTGTAAGGAGGCCTTTCCGTCAGTCAAAACCTTTGGTTCCCGGAAACAGCCAACAGGAAGCACACAAAGCGCTACCTCATGATGCATCCTTCTCCAACAAGGCAGTACCGTCCCAGAGAAATGACAACTGCATGGCCAGGTCCTGTTCGTCGCAGGTCGCCGCGAATAATGGCACCACTGGAGATGATAGTCTTGCCGCCCAGGATGATGTTCTGCGGGCCTGCGATGGTTGCTCGACGCGAGACCTTGTTTCCTGTGTCCTAGAATTCCTGTTAGCATGTGTATACGCGTCGTCTAGACCAAAAAACGTACAGTTTCGATGAATTCTGCCTTTGAGTAGTAGATGGGTGAGTCCATGTTCGCGTTCCATCAATTCCGGTGTCCAAATCCGGAGCAAATAGAGCGGGTAACGGCCAGCGACACGGCACAGGCGCGTCTGCGCAGAATTCCTTTTCTCCTCGTTGACTACCACAATGTTCTCCAGGGCTGTCGGGCTGCGCTGTGCAGCTTCAAGGGGTCTATATGGCTGGAACCGCCAGCAGATGCCCGTACTCAGAACACTGGCAACTCTTTCGACACGTCGGAACTTATCACAGCAGCACCAACTTTTATCCCGACAGCGCCTAAAATTGGGTTTCCCGGCAGCTCACCTAGTTCGCTGCAGAGCATACTCGGACTCTGCAGACAAAACCGACAAAGAAAAGCCTTCAGCGACAGGCGTATTCCAATACACCGGCCCTTTTGAAACTACATGGAGAAGACTGAAATTGTTTTCACTCGCTTCGTTCGGACTTACCACCGTCTTCTCACCTTTTATCTTCGTCGTCGAGTCCAGTTTGCCCAACTCTGCCCGTATTGCCCTTGCAACATTGGCCGTGGGTACCTCGGGCTTCAGCACATCGCTCGTAGCATGGTGCGCCAAACCCTACGTCACAAAACTACGGCGTTATACCCCCGAAGGTGAAGACGGGGAAATCCTCGAATTGACAACGAGGAACCTACTTTTGAAGGATAGGATCACAACCGTAAGTTCATCGAATCAATTTATTTTTCCTTCCGAAGACACCGCTTATTCTGAACCGGGGTGCCTTGCTAGGTTTACGACCCCGAATTCTTAGTCGAGACGCGGCGACCTATGGCCAAGTGGGAACTTGCGAAGACAGTTGTTCTCCCTCAAACCCGAGTTGCCTCAGAAGGAAACGATCTAGTTGGGAAACAGGAGACTGTCGCCGAGACAAGGGACGAACACGGCAAACTCATTGGCAGATGGGTGGTCGAGTGGAAGGAAGGCGGTGAAGGACATTGTCACCAAGCCGGATATGTCGTTAGGTATTGCTCCATCCGCTGGTCCTTGGTTTTGCTGCGCAGGAAGCTCATTGTCGTGACTCTTTAGGCATTTCAATGTTCATGAAGAGCTTCTTGGTTGAGATAATCAACTATCTCATTGCAAGGACCTTCTTCCGGTGTCCTGGACTGTGGACTCCTACGATATCCACATGGGATGCCAAGGCGGCGTTTTCTAACCGTAATACTTGTCACTCGCCCTGTTACCCACTAATCAATAGAAGAGATTGACTCTGCCGAATGCGGTCTCCATGAGCCCGGGGAGGATTCACCGTTTACCAAAGCTGCCAGTAAACAGGGCGCAATTTGCGAAACTTATAAAAGGGCTAGGCAGGCAGAAGGATGTCTCTATCCAACCGCCTTCCTTTCTTTTTCCCTTCGCAGAACATCTGAGATGACCCGCTTCGCCTTCCTCGCTCTTCTGCCTTTGGCTTTGCAGGCTGCCGCTCTCAATATCAAGAGGGACAATGGTGGAGAAATCAGCTCTTCCCAGGCCGTCGTGACTGTTTTCCCGACCCGTGCCACGATGACTGTCTTCCCCACCCATGCCCCCGAGGCTACTGTCACCTCAATGTAAGTTCCTCTAACCTCTTTATCACGAGGATTTCCCACTCAATCCTCAACAGTCTGGTGCCAGGAAGCACCTTCGCATGCGGTGACTCGACCTTCACGATCACCATCTCTGAGGCGAGCACCATCGGAGTGTCCACCACATTCGCTAGGCCTACAAGCTCTGTCCAAGCCAGCCATCCAATTCCCAGCAGCTCTTTCGGCGGCGTCCCGGTCCCTGTGGAACCCTCTAGCTCTACTCTAGCAGGCGGCGCGACTCTCGCGAGGCGTGACAACGGCCCCGTCACCGTCAGCACCGCCTTTGCAAGCCCTGTTCCTGTCATCACTGGGGTCCGAGGCACTGCCAGTGCCAGTGTCGCGCCCAGCAGTGTGCTCGGGATCCCCACCTGCCCCTTCCCTACCGTCACAGTCACCCAGCCTGGTCCAGGAGGACCCATTAGTACCAGCTCTTCCTTGCCCCAGGGTACCGGAAATGGGCTCGGGGGCCAGGCGGAGAGCGCGACTGGCGATGACTCGGATGATAGCGGGAGCTCGAGCATCCATGGTGCCTTTGTGGGGACCTCCCTCTTGGGAGCCGTTGCGGTCGTTGCTGGTGCTTTGCTCTAAGTTTTTCTACTCCTTGAACATTGTATACCACTTCAACATCCGTATGAGTCTACGATACGGACTACATTCCTTTATCGATTATGTTACTATGTCCGCGATTTTTGTCGTCCATAATGTTCGCATTCAACTACCAAGTCCGTCTACATCATGTATCCGTTCATAAGGTTTTCTGTGCTAGCAATCTGATTACTGAACAGTGGCCCTCAGATAATGGCTACGGTACTGGACTGTGCATCTCCCGGGTGGAAGCAAGGTGGAAGTTGCGTACCACAGAGACTCGGATGAGAAAGAAGTGATCCGAATGCGAGCCGATCTGCTAAGGTGCATCCCAAACGAAGCAATCACCCCGCCGTCACAAATCCGACGTCCTCGGCCACGGTCAGCGAACATATAAGTATTACAGGCCTACCATTGCAATTGGTACTGCTGGCCCTGTGGTCAGCAGTCAGTGGCCGAAACAATCTCTTCCAACATTTCCGGCATTTCAAGTTTCGGTCAAGACGCGAGAGAGAAGCAGGCGATGTATAAGTATTCTGCATGGTTCGCACAAGAAATGACCGTGCTGTTTTGTTCTTGATGAAACGGGGAATCTTCACCGTTTGTCAAATTTTTGGACCCTCTTTTCATGAAACAGGTAGAGCGCCACACGGGTATTTAGAAAACCTGATACGCACTTCTGTGCTCTTGTAGAGCCCCGTGGTATCGATCCAGCGAGCCTGCATCATACAGCCAAGCGTTGTAGGCTGACGGTGAAGTGGGAAGTTCCAAGTTGAAGGGGCGAGGGACATTGTCACCCAACGGACCTTTACCAACCCGTCGGCCAATGGAGTTACCAACCGACAAACGGCTTGCGAAAATGGTCGGAGATGGGGTATTCACCGTGTCATCTTCGCCTCGAGTGCGACCATCGTGGTGTTGTACTTTGGGAGTTTCGCTCTAATAGACACCGCTCCATTACCGGGCGTGAACCCCGATGCCAGTCTTTCGCCTCTGGCGCTTCTTGCTCCCTGTATTGCTGGGCGCTTGACACACTGAAGGCTGACTTTGCCGAAAAGTAACATAGTTTTATTGTATCGTCCCTTACTGCGACGGAGATACTATCCAATACGGCGAACAGGTTAGAGCTTTGCCTTGACCTCGCCCAGTCGCGCAACTTGCATACTTTCATCTGGAACACCCTTTAGAATCCTTCAGACCAAGGAATAACGGAAAGAACCCACAATTCGAATCGTAAAGCCTGTCACCTGGTACGATGGCTACGTGGGAAGGCAAGTTGGAGGCATCAACCATGTCCCGTTGAATATCCTTGATCGTAGGTGCACCAAGTAATCGAAGGTTCATTTCGAATTCATCCTATAGAAACGGCATCATTAAGCGTGTCATTCCATACACCCGAATCTGCTCATACCTTGAGAATCTGGAGTGCAGCCTCCACGCCTTCCTGGCCATATGACGAGAATGCATACAAAAACGGTCGACCAATTCCAACTGCCATGCGGCCGGAAAAAAGGCGATAAAGGGACAGGGAGTCAGAAGACACGGTACGGGCGAAGGAGGCCGTCCTATGACGCACCAGCAGTGGCACCTAGAGCAACGGCTTTGAGGACATCGGTGGCTCTTCTTACACCGCCGTCCACGAACAGTTGGAACTTCTCGTTCGGGAAGGTCAGGCCTCGCTTCTTCCCGAGGTGTTCGACGACCTCGACCAGGACCTCTAGGCCTGATCGCGCGAAGTCGAGTTGCCTGCCTCCGTGGTTGGAGAGCACAACACCGGCAAGCCCGAGATCATATGCCTTCAGTGCGTCCTAAATCCGTCATTTAGAGAATACGCCATGAGTTGGACATGGATATCGACCAACCTCCCATCGTTGAACACCCTTCAGGATAAGCGGCACTGTTGATAGATGTGGTGAATCTCAACGTTCGGGATGCGTAACTAGTGAGCACGTACTCTTGGTGATGCTCTGGAACCACGGGATATCCTTCCAACTCAATCCAGGGTCAATGAACGACTGGGTTCTAAACTTTAGTCGCGAACAGTCGCGATGAGTATATTTTAACGCTCACGCTAATAGCTCTTGCTGCTCCCTGCGAACGGTCGACACCATCGGAGCCTGCTTTCTTAACCTCCGATGGATCATCCGCATCGAATTTCATTCGCATGTCCTGTTGCAATCAGTGCACCGTTCTACGGAAAAGATACAATTTGAGACTAACCTTCTCCCTCCTTCCGAGCTGAGGAGCATCAACGGTAATGAAGAGACCCTTGATTCCACGCGCTTCTGCGTGTTGAACTATCCTTTTGGTGATTTCCCTGTCCTTGTTCACGTATCTGAATACCGCTGTCAGTGTATGAGATGTGAACATTTAGGCAATCGCTGACAGTTGTAACCACTGCACTTGGCCTGGCTGCGCTGCATCGATGAGTTCGTCAAGGGAGCACGACGCAAGTGTCGGAATCTAATGGCCAAGCGAGTCGATGGGATAAATAACAAATTCGAGGGGAAATAGAGTCATACCATTTGAATAACGTTGTGTTTGGCTGCGGCCCTGGTCAAATTGAGTTCACCGTCCGGGTGGCCGAGTTTCCCTAGTGCAGTTGCAGTCTACCGAAGGACCAGCCATCAACGACGTTGAAGAATGTCGTGCAGAAACGATACTGACGATGTAGATGGGCATGCTTGATTTATGGCCCAAAATCGTAGTAGACCAATCGACCTTGGTCACGTCAATCAATATCCGAGGCCTGAACCAAACCCTGCGTCCTCGACTTTCAACGACATGTCTTTTGATCCTCCAACGAAGCGACCAACCGATGATAAGCAGCGTGGTTCTCTCTGTTGGTGATTTCATCGTCCGCTGCCGACGAATAGTATGCCCAGGCCTTCTCTGGCATGGTTGCTTTTGCAATGGCCTGTCGAAACCGTTGGAGAGGAGAACAGTGACGCTTGGCTGGAATACGCACCTCGAAATCATGGAGATTGAGTATCTGCGATAAGGGAGGTCGTCGAGACACACGTTCCAGACGTGCTTTCTCCGACTTTGTTATCGTCACCTCGACCTTTTGAACCGTCTTCTCGTCTATTACACCCAGCCTGTGAACAGGGGTCAGTATCCCTTCCGAGGTTGATGGTATAACCATACTGTTTCTCGGGCGGCAGGTTGGTGGTAATGGCATCAGGTGGGTGTATAGGCTCATACTCCTCGCTGGTAACTTGTTAAATGGTACACTCGGGTCCGTTCAGCGCTAGACGACGTACGTTGCGTCCTTCCCCGCGTACTTCAGAATGATCTTGCTACCGCCTGCTTCATTCAGCAAGTCCCTCTGGTCGACACGGGAATGACTTACCAGGATGCTCTGCAATGTCAAGTTGAATTAGTAAACCCCAACCGTCGTGTCTCGATGCGCTCACCATCCAGAAACTCAGTCACATCGTACACTTTCCCTATTGACCAACCTCAGAACGCTTGCCTCTCCCAAGCTCTAAGATTCACACACCATGAACGACAATCCAGCAACTTTCCCTGGTATTGTGTTTTGCAACTTCTTCTCCAGTAAAGACCTTTGGCTGCGACATACTGACTGTGTTGGTGGTCAAGAGAATAGAGTCAACAGGGTCGAAGTGCACCCGACCCCAAGCGGAAGCCCGCCAAGCTTGTGGGGTTAACCGGCAAACCTTCCGTGCCGGGCCGAGTGCTAAAAATGTCACGTCCACCACGATGACGTCACGCGAATGGATTGTGCGATGGCAGATGGCAGTAATGCTCGAGGCGAGGGCACCATATGCATTGAAGTACAGAACAGCAGAATAGGCACAACTACATCACACGCAACACTAGAAGAACAACAACGGGGAACCCCATATCCAAGTCTTGAAACCGAAGAAATAGTATATCCCATATAGAACGCAACAAAGCAGTAAGGTCCTAATTTCAACCCAGGGCATAGAGACGGTAAGCAATCGAAAAGAAAATTAAAGGAATATAGGAGATACTGTGTGAAGGCTACTTTTAGATCGTGGCGAAGGCATTTCCTCCCGCTTTAGCATCGAACTCAACGACCTCATTCAAACCTGAAGTGGTGGTCAATACTGGGCCATGCGTTTCGAGCAGAAATCGACCTACCCATTACTTCGAAGAAGGCTTTAGGGTCCATGCCCTGAGCAGAGGTAAAGTCTGTCCCTGTCTTTTTCAAAAGCTGCATCGCATTGCGGCAAGCATGTACCATTGCGACGCTGGAAACGAGAGAGAAGACTGCGTCGCTGGGTCAACAGCGGCATACCTAGGAAAGAGGGATACTGTACGCACTGATAATCTTAGCTCCCATTTGCTCTGCTTCGAGGGTGGTAAACGATGGTGTCAATCCACCAGAAATAACGTTGACGAGAACCTTCGATCAAATGCGTTAGCATGTTAATGGTGATCACAGCTGTTGGTGACTGACGGGTTTAGGAGCCAAGGCGGCAACCGTCGACTCCAAGAGCTCCTTCGTTTTCACGCCTTCGATGAAGCAGACATCGGCACCGACATCAGCGGCGAGCTTCAGTCGATATACTGCTTCCTCCATGCCAAGGACCTGAGCGGAATCAGTGCGAGCGATGATAACCTAACCACAAGTCATCAATTTAGGGCAGAGTATTGCCTGACCAAAACAGAACGTACAAAATCGGAGCCGCCTGGTATTGAGTCCCGAGCAAGGACCGCTGCACGGACACGAGTGACAAACTCATCCCTTGAGACCACCTGTTTGCCCAATAAATGACCACAGCGTTTGGTTTGAACTTGATCCTCGATATGAAGCGCAGCCACGCCAGCTCTTGCATATTGAGTGACAGTTCGCGCGATCATAGCAGGTCCACCAAAGCTAATCACAGCACAGTCAATTAACGTTTTAGTCTGAGCGCCTCGTCCGCGTCAGGGCTAGAGCGTAGCTTACCCAGTGTCTGCATCGGCGATTACGGGCATGGTGGGGTCCAGACTACATACCATCTGGGCAGCCTGAAGTTGACCCTGGTTCAGCCCGGACCGACATAATCAAATCACGAATGCACTTACGCCGACGAAGTCATTTAGAGTGGCGATAGCCAGGTCAGGCTGACCCAGACGAGAGGCAGTGGTAGCAGCTCCACTGAAGAGGAGCCGGTCAGTCTCACAAAAGTTAAAAGTATTAGCGGGCCAGTTCCAATTCCCTACCTCTGATACAAACATGTGAACCCGGCCTCAATGGCGCATCGGGCGCTGATTCCGTCGCAAATGCCAGGAGCAACCTGGATGGGAATGGGCAGAAGAACATATGCGATAACTAGTTGATGGGAGTACGTACCACGATACCGGGCCTCGCCAACATTTGCCTCAGTCGCGTAGCAGGGTTGGGTGACAGAGGCCCATGCAGAAAGTTTTTAGGATCCAGACGAGCATTATAGTAGACTCCATCTAATGAGGTCGTCGGAAGTGTGGGAGACGGGCTAGGCGATGGTGTGTCCCTGAAGGCATCCGGCGCGTCGTCCTTTGGTATCGACACGGACATAAACGACGGCGCAGAAGATGAAGAAGCCTCCTCAATATGGGGGAAGAAGTCGATGGAGGGCGACATGCTGTGTGATGTTACAAGAAAGAGGCAAAGGTGTCGAAGCGAAGCTGCAGATTGAGGCGGTGGGTTGGAGAGAACGTCAATTCCCGAGTGCTGCTTTTAAGGAAAACAAAAAAATCGGTGCAGCTTGATGGGTGAAATTGTAAGGGTTCTCTTGGGTGCATCTTGAAACCGGTTTAGGCCAGAGGCTGAGCTCGGTTCACGATTGACTTCGACGGCGTTGTCAGATGGTGGAAGAACCCTATTTTGCCAAGGTGATGGGGCTCATTACGTCCCATGGTGCAGCGTCCCAGATTTGCTTTTTCAGATCGCCGACATGCGACCCAGTTCTTTCTAGGGGTACAGTGAACAGTGAGTATTCAGGCAAACGAGGGCAATTTAACATCGATTGTACGTCCAGAGGATTGACCGCGTCCACGAATATCTACGTGGCAGACAGAGCTCCGAAGCAAGTCGCTTCCGAAAGTAATATTGAACACCCGACAAGCCGTCCTTGGCGTCTGCAACTGGTGAAGGAAAGGGATTCCCTGGAAGCAGTGTTGCGATAGGATGAGTCTTCCCCCTGGTATCCTACACATCTGGAAATGTGCAGAAGCCGTCGAAGTCGAAGGACAAACTCTAAAGAGAGCCAATGCTCCCGACCGGAAGGCTTGGCGATGGATTCCAGATTTGTACCTCTTCCTCCTATATCAGGAAATCACGTTGTTCTCGGTTGGCTTGGCATGTCCAATCCACTGCAGAATGATACCGATAACGGATAGGATCCAGGACCTTTGGAGGCTACACAACATCATAAATGTAAGTCATTGTGGCAAGACCTCAACCAAAGACACGTCAGTTGTGTCCGTCTAATTATTTGGTGAGAGCACGGGGGTAGACAATACTGACCCGTTACTTCTCCTCGGTGTTGCTGGTTGGAAGTTGATGTATGTAATATCCGTCAGACGCGCTCGAGTGATTTGCAGCTCATTTGGGCGCTCGTACAAGGCGCCCTCACACGATAGAAAGCCCTTGGCAATAACTTTCGCTTCTTCCCGCAGTCTGGGTCGACGGCCACCTGGTCGGGCCACGTTGCCAATCGCAAATGAGTTCCGTTGAGATTTGCTGGAGACAGAAGCTTCCCCCCTCGTTCCCCATTGGACATACAAAGGAGGGCTGTCCACGCGAAGTTCTGCATTGCAACCGGATCCCAAAGCGCCCAACAAATGCGAATAGCATGGCATGATCAGACGCGTAACCCTCCAAGTCCACTTGCTACCTACCCCGCAAGTTTGAATGGCGGCTGAGGCCGCTTTCACTCAGAGGCGAATTCAACTGGGCTCAGCGCCAAGAATACTCCAAACTGCAGCACCCATTTGCTATCATTTACATCACGTGTGTCGCTCCCAAGTTCCTCGAGCCTCCTTGTCTGAGACGACCCGCCCTTACTAGAGGCCCCCTGGCAAGATAGCTTCCCCCGGGATTCTTCCTCCATCCTCGGTTGGAACAGAAAGACCGCTTCGACGATATTGTAAGATGCACGATCATTTGCCAAGAGAAAGGCAAAAAGCATGCCCCCGCGCTGGCGCGAGGTCCATGGACAGACACCCCATGTCTCGTTCGCCGGACGGATACCCCAGAGTCGAGAAAACCTCCCCACTGAATAATCTTCCTTCTGGCCAACCAACCAAGAAGATATCATCTTTATCCACACCCCACTTCACCCCTCGGTAGATCGAGTCCAACATTCAACAGCCAGTTGTTATCGATCAGGTCTTGCAAGGTTTTCTTCTCTCAGCCTTGGCCCGGAGTTTACGTACCAACGAACGTTCGTCAGAGCAAGGGGTCACGATGAACGCCCCATACACCTATCATTGCATCGACCAGGGGGTACTCGACTCACAGGTCAGGGCGATCATCCATTTCCCTGATGCTGGTCAAGTTCCGGTCTCGATACCACTACGCTCCGCGTTCAGCGATCCATTGCAATTGCCAAGAATCCGAGTCGTGATCAGCGACGAGTTTCTGTAGGTTAGAGTATGGTTAGAGTTGTTGAATGCTAGTCCTCCACAAAACGATTATCGGGTGTTCAGGGGCTGAAGCAGGCGGTCAAGAGGTCAAGTAGGCCATTTCGAATGTACCCAAGGAAAAGGGAGTTTCTTTCGAATGTCCTGATTCACGTTGGCAAGCAAAGACTGGATACATTTCAATCCGTTACAAAAGATACGTTGGCGTCATGGATTCCGCAACACACTGAGAACGACCTGAGGGTAAGATAACTATGAATGAAAAAAGCACGTCGAGGAAAATAGTACGCACATGATCAATTGTATTGATATAACCAGAAATGGTCTTCATGCTGAAAATCCACCTCGGTGCAGAACTTGGTTTTCCACCGAGGCCACTTTTTGAGCTCAAGCTCAGGTCCACCCCTGACAATATCAAAGAGTGAACGATTCCTCCCAATCAGAGTCAGGTTCGTTGCGGTGGATGCTGCATCCTCCAGTAGCAATGTAATCCGGGTTCTCACGCCATATAGATGAAAGAACTGGAGCCTCGGAAAATTGGCGAGATAGTCGACCTACGATTCAAGTCAGCGGAATAGACCAACTTCCGTTGAAGGAACTTACCAACGGCAATAAGCTGCTTCCATTCCAGTCAATGGCCAAATGTAATGCGGTGATACTAGCTGGGAGGATGCTCGCAATGAATGGGACGAACCAATCATCCACAACGATCGCCCCAGTATGGATTCCGAAAACTTCGAGAGTTTTCATGCTTCGGATTACGGGGGCGAGGGCTGTGAGATTAATGAAGTTGATGCTAGGGATACGAAGATAGAGTCTCCGCATGTTGGGGCGATCCCCAAGGAACTTCAACAGGACCTCCATCTCCTGAGGTTCAAGGGGCTGGATCATCGTGAACCGGTCGCAGGACAGACGGAATGAACGAAGAGCAGGAAGATCCGATGCCTCACAGGGGAACCATGAAAACACGTCTCGGTCGACATAGCCAAAAAGTGTCAGGGATTCCAAGGAGAGAGCATGTCGGAATACGAGGTCAAGCCCCCCTGGATGGATGGTCGTTGTAACACAAATATCTAGTTGTGTCAAGTTTCCAATGACTTTGATTGGAAGCTTGGGGAGATAGACTGCGTTGATGGTCAGAGAATGCAAGTTGTCGAGAGCCATGGTGCTCATGATCTCGTCGAAGTCGGGGATGAGATGGGAAATGTCCAGGAGCGTAGCACTCGCAGAACCGTAATCACGGGCTTCATCGTCGTCAGGGTAGAAGAAGGGAGTAGGAAAGGCCAGTTGGGCGATATTGTGGAACCTGTGAAGCAGGTTGGCGGGCGGAACGTACCTGTATGAAGGTTGAGATTCAAGGTAGACACAAAACAGGAGATGGCGCCTTTCACGTTTTCAGGCTCAAACTCTGAAGGTCGTCCGGGAGACTTTCAGTAATGTTGTCAGCCAGCGGTGGATGTGGACCAATCCACTGGAATGTTTGGAGATTGGGCAAAGATTTCACGGCATCGGCCAGAAAGACTGAATAGAACGGTGTCAATGACCTATTTAAACAAAATCTGATATGGCACTGACGGTATTCAAAGGTTGATTCGCAGTCGCTGGATGTGACCACAGTGAGGTCTCGCACCACACGGGCGAACGACGGATCTCTCGTCATTTGTCGAAGTAATTCATAGGAACGAGTCGTCAACTTGTGGGTGGCTTCCTCTTTGAAGTGGTCGTCCTCCGTGCTCAGCATCTTATACACTGCATCCCCACCGATGATGTATATCTTGACCGCCGAGAACACGATACTCCGGGCGATTTCGTGCAACGAGCGTGAGACTTGGAGGAGATTTCTCTGCCCAAAGACGGGAACGTTGGATACGATATGACTCCAGATCTCCGGAGGTAGTCCACAGGCGGCCATTTGAACCCAAACAAGAGGAGTGTCGTGACTGCAAGAGGACAACCACTGACTCAATCTTACGTTGATAACCAACGCGTATCGTGAGAAACCGCCTCCAGCGCGCCACCGAAGGCGGTGAGTCGGGAGCGCTGAGAAAGTTTGACGGCGGTTCGTCCATTGTTCCATCCAAATAAGAACTCGAGGCCCGCCTTTCCGCCATGTACCTCTTTCTACCAGAATGGGGCCGCAAGGATCTCTCTCTGCAACCAATCTCGCCGTTCACCACCACCTGAACTGCGATCTCTACCTACACAATGTCTACCACAAGAAGAACCCACGGCCATCGACCTCGACAGCCATCCAAGACGCATCCGAGAAGGCTCTACTTGAGGCTCGCTACAAGCGGGGCCTCGAATGGGAATCGACACTGTACTCATGGCTAGACGAGTCCAATCTGTTGCTCAAAGTTCCTTCGACGCCAGTCGAGGCAGGAATCCTCATGGAAAACATCCTCGCAGACGATAGGGACCACTTCTTTATAACAGGCTTGACTTTCAAGGCCCCGGCTGACCAGCTGGTGCGCCGATTCGCGCAACACGGCCATGATCCTGTAAACTTTGGTTTGGCGAAACCTGACTTGATCGAAGTTCGACGCACAGCAACTGGGGCACGATGGAAAGTCATTGACGCCAAGGCGTCCCAGGCTATCAAGGTGAGGACAGCTGCCCTCGTATAGCCCATGACTTTAAACGAGTAAATGTCATAGACATCGCACCATGTGCAAATATACTTCTATAGCCTCTGTCTCCAGCATCTTCTGATGGCGCCTTTCTTCGAGGCAGCGGGAAAGGCGGGCGTATGGTTACCTCCGGAAGACGGTTTCAACGTTGCGCCCCCTTCTTTTGACGACATCAAGAGCATAGACCTGTCGCTCCTTTCTCCCTCTCTGGATACCTTCCTTTTCGACCGGTTGCCCAGATTGCTGTCGCTACCCAAAAGCCGTGTCAAGTGGCACTTTAATCCCCTATGCTCCGGGTGTGACTATAGTGCCCAATGCAAGCGCACAGTTATCAGAGAAGGCCGCCTTGGGACCATGCCCAACGTCTCTATCAATGATGCTCGTGTCCTTCAAGAATTCATTTCCCTCGGTGAACAGGCGATAGAAGGGTTCGAACGCAACCCTCCAGCAGATATCGAAGACCTCCATTACCTTGTCTCGAAGAAGAAACGTATTTCGGTAATAGAGTCCCAAGCTCCTATTACTGTCCAGAAGGTCAGGAAAATCCTTGCTCTCCCAAAGCGAATACGTCGAGGAGACAAGGCACAGAACTCTAGTTCGGTCCTGGATGCAGCTCGAGCCAAGGCAGTCCAGGTATTGTGTTTTTCAACCTGTTAACAATGTAGAAGTAACCATTTGTTAGATCATCCCTCGGCGGAACTTCACTTGCCCGTCCCGCGAAGACATCGCCATAGTCATTTCCTTGGTCCAAGACCCAGCAAAACCAAAACCGTGCCTCGAATTCTTCTCCATTTCCGTGTTCTTTGAAGGCGAGGAAGAAGCCGCATTCTCGTGCAATGGACCAGACGAAGATTTCGTTCCTGTCCTGGCCGCTACCATTCGCAATGTAACTGCGGGACTTGAAACTCCTCCCTCGACGCAATTTTACATCTGGTCGACATCCGAGCAGCGGTTGCTTCAATCGCACCTCATCAAGACCGCCCTTGAATCTGGGGATGACCGGTCGGACATCCGGCTCTGCATCGGCACTCTCGCTCAAGGAGCTTCATTGTTGCGAACGACGTTCCAGCCCATGTTGTTAGGCGGCGCGCTGTTATCGTTCCTTGGCAAGTCGCGTCGTACAAAGGGAGAATACCAGACTTGCCTTCGCCGCATGGGCCTGGATACACAAGGGACCGTCCCCGAATTGCGCGCTCGGATTACAACAGAACTGAAGCGTCTGCAAAGTCAAAGTCAAGGGAATGGAGCAAAGGAGGCGGGCCAAATAGCACCCGTCGTTGTCCTCAAGAAAGAAATCGAACGACTCCTCGCCCTCCCGATTCCAGGGTACTGGGACCTCCGCGAGTGCTGCGGTGTACTTCTCGAGCGAGAAGATATCACACGAGTTCCAACAGACGATCAAATCCTTTCCGCCTTCAAGCTGGACGACGACTTGGACCTCTTAAAACGCTTCCTCGCGATTCGGAACCAGGCTATGCGTGATGTCCTCCTGGAAATGCGGAATCGAATTAAGTCAAGCGGCTTGGGTCTTCTTGTCAATGAGGGCAAGCCGGTCTCAGGGGATTTCATGGACATCTGTTACAACGACCATCTCAGCAAGCTGTTCTTTATGCAGCAGGTGCGATGCAGCGTTCATATTGGGTTTGGCAATACACTGATGCATCGGTAACAGTTCGAAGTGTTCTCAAAACTTGGGGAGCTTTGGGCGTCCAGGATCGAAGGTTCTCCAGAAGCACCTATACTAGAATACGAGCGCTCCGAACCTGGAATCAGAGGCACTGAACACATCTTCCACCTCGTCGATGGCAGCATCGAGTTCCAATCCGACAGGGACCACGCGTTCTTCGACAAACTTCTCGTCGAAGATGTCTCGTCCGACACAGAAATCCCAGTTGAAAGTTTATTCGAGGATCTGGCCGTCGCGGGCTTTGTCTTCCCGCTCAACAAATGGACGAAGCCTCATTGGGAGTCCCAGGATGCTCGGGTGAGGGACGAAATACGACTCGCGGATATCCGGAATATGTACGCGGCTGGTGGTCGTACACATGTCGTCTTGCGGACTTGGGAAACCACTGAGAAACAACTGATTCCCGGACGTCGTTATCGACTATCGTCGCGACTTGTTGACTTTAATACGCAAAAGGTTCTAGCAACACTGTTCGAAGCGGATTGGCAGTGGGTTGAGCGGGACAAGGGAGAAGAAATTCCGGAGGAAGACCACAGAGGAGTGCCGTTTCTTCAACTGATCATGGACCCCAAATCCCTTGGCGCTATTCCAACGGCCAAGGAAATGCTCAAATTGGACGCTAACATCCAGACCATGTTCAGAAGGCTCAAGGATCTCGATGTCGAAGCTGCCGGCTCCCTCTTGCTGAAACCCTCGCAGCACCGCGCGACCCAGCGAATGCTAACCAATCGGTTAACAGTGATCTGGGGCCCTCCAGGCAAGTGCCATCCTTCTCTTGGGGATTCAACTTCTGAAATGTATGATTAATTACAGGAACAGGAAAGACACATACGATAGCCTTGTCTCTTCTTCGTCTTCTCGAGGTTCAATGGAAGCTAAACGATCGTGGTCCAAAGATTATCTTCGTGACTGCGATGACACACGCCGCAATCGACGCATGCTTGAGCAAGTTGGAAAGGATTGTAGATGCTTACCGAGCTATTGAATCTCTATCGACGGAATGGCTCGATAAGGTCAGAATACATCGAGTGCTCAAGGGGCATGACCACCCTGGTCCTTTGCGCTCGGGATCCCTAACTCATATTTACGCGGGCACTCTCTTTCAAGTGAGGAATTCTCTTCCTTCTACGTAATTTGCCAAAGTTGACCCCTTCGGCAGCTATACAACTTTAGTCACGCAAACAGTATAGAGGTGGACTGCGTCGTCGCCGATGAGGCTGGACAAATTGCCCTTGGCACACTCTCCCTCGTACTGCGATGTCTGAGTTCCCAAGGTCGAATCGTCATCGCCGGGGATTCAGAGCAATTGGCGCCAATCTTTACTGGCAGTTACCCGTCCTTGTCGAATTTATCCCTATTCGGATCTGCTCTAGATACACTAATGTGGACTCCGACTGGAGCCACGCCAGTGACAGCCGATTCCCAGCAAGATGAAGAAGCGCTCCTCGAGGCGGCCAACGTTGTCGTTCAATTGACGGAGAACTTTAGGCATGTAACCTTCTCATATGGAAAGGAAAAGTCTATTCACGTGTGGTTTGTTAGATTGAACCCTGATCTGGGAGAATTCGTGTCCACCATTTACTCTCGTCAATTCAAACCGCAGAAAGTTCAGGCTAGAAGGCTCGCATTGGTCCTACAAGAAATTCCACAAATGGATGCAACACAGACAGGAGTTGACCGGTCCATTCTGATCAAAGTTCGAGATTTCCTCCTCGGCCTTTCAAAAGTCATGCTCCGTGTCCCCCAGAACATCCTTCGAACCCCGCGACGTCGACTCGAGGACACCTTCAAAGCCACTACTACTGCATCGGGAACAGACAAGAAACTAGGTCTGGATCTCGGTCACTATCCCGTTTCGCTCTCGCTGGTGCGGCTCAAAACATTGTCATCCCGATCTGATCAGTTCGGCTACGAAACACACGTACATGGGGAAGCAGCTGTTGCCGCAGCTTTGATTGCCTGTATCCGTTATTGTTGTCCAGAAGACGATATCTTCGTTGCGACCCCGCATCGAATTCAACGGGAAGCAGTCAAAGCTGCACTTGTGCGGATGAAGTCTGCTAACGCTCAGCGGAAGCGAGACTCATTAGACTATGCCTTTGCTCGGATGAGTATTGGACAGGAGCCAATGTACAACATTACAGTGGACACCATTGAACGTCTACAGGGTGAGTATATTCCTTTGTCATTCTCACGTACGAACACTGAGCTCCCTCCCAGGTTCAGAAGCATCCTTCGTCATCTGTCTCTTCTCTTTACCCGACTCCCATACTAATGATTTGGGCTTCTTGCTCGAACGCCGCCGTTTGAACGTGGCCATCAGTAGAGCCAAGACGTTGTGCGTGTTGGTGGCTTCTCCGCAGGTTCTTTCCCCACCTGTGACAGTGTTTGCGAACGAGCAGACGGCGAAAGGGTTTGCGTTTTTGAAGGCGTATGAGGAGAGAGCATGGTCATATGATATCTCTGTGAATGTGGATACTATCAACGTTCCGTAATGTAGTTTTCTTTCAGTTGTGTGTTTTCCAGCTTGGGTAGATTACGCGGACAGTCTATTTACATAAGTATATCACGTTCCCGGCGGACCTTGTATCATAATCGCATTTGGTTTTGATCTTCCACTTCAACGTCAATCTCGTTTCGAAATGTTTCCACCAGGCCACCAGAATCAAGACCCTGACGCTCCTATTAGGGCTACAGACAATGATGCTGCGGTAGCGAGACTCTCGGCTGTCCAGAAGCATTACCTCCATGATCCCTTCGTCCGTTATCTGGTCCCCCGTGCCCACCTCCAACCACCGCGTCCGCCACTAATTAACATTGGGACGTACGTGCGGACGGCGGCTATCGACTTGCTCGTGGACGAATTTATTGACCTGGCGAAGCAATCAGGACAGAAATGTCAGATTGTGAGTCTAGGAGCCGGGAGCGATACGAGATTCTGGAGGCTTGCGGTTAGTTTTAGATTATGCCATTCATTTTGGTTGAAGTTCGGTTGGAGATCTGACGATTCACCCTCGTCCATCCACCCAGGCAGACAGGCCCACGCAAAGATGATTTCTCAACCTACATAGAGGTTGATTTCCCAGAGATTGTGACCAGGAAGGCTATGGCCATCCGGAAGAGTAAGGAGCTCAACGGTGGTCTTGGGGACCCTGCTCAAGTCAAAGTCGGTTCGTAATAGCAAGTTCAATCATTCCTTTGTAGTCTGATAATAGGATACAGTGGGCGGTGGCACGGGGCTTCATTCAGCCCAGTACCATCTCCTCTCCGCCGATCTGAGGCGACCCCCTACTGAAACTCTCGAGCCACTGTTCACCTCGACCGAACATGGAGTCGATGGCCAGCCTCTACTGTCTCCTTCGCTCCCGACCTTCCTTCTCTTTGAATGTGTCCTGGCGTACATGGAGCCGGGTGCATCATCAACCCTCCTTGAATGGTTCGCGGCGTACGTTTCCAAGGGTGGAGGCATTCTCGGGTGCTTGATTTATGAAATGTTTAAACTGAATGATGCATTCGGTCGAGTTATGCTGGCCAATCTGCAGGTCAGTAAATAGAGTCACAGTTAGTCTTCATTCAGCTGATGTATTTCCAAACTTAGGCCAGAAACGTAACTCTACCAGGTGCTGAACCATTCACGACATTGGAAAGCCTATCGAAGAGGTTCACGGATACCGGTTTCACCGCAGCGCGAGCACTGACGTTGCGGGAAATCCGTAGGGCATATATCGACGAAACCGAATTGGAACGGTGAGACCTCGAAGGTTTATTTCTGTCCTGCTCTCTTCTGATCTTCCATGATTGTCACTAGGATTGCAAAATTGGAGTTCCTGGATGAAACCGAAGAACTCGATTTGGTGTTGGACCACTATGCTATTTCCTGGGGGCTCTTGATATCTTCAGAAGACAAGTCGACATGGGGCAGTTGGGGATTGAAACAAAAGCGAGCGTGAAGCTGTACAGCGATCTTCAGTGGTGGCATCCTGAGGCATCGCTTCCCTGCATCAGTTCTGTAATTCGGTCTTGGAGCAATGCCCGATTGGGCAATATAGGCATCTTTGGTTTCTTTCATTCTTATCCATACTACGAAATCTGACTGCGTATGTATCATAAGTATGTACATTCATCTGTGAGAAGAGTATCTGTGAGAAGAGTTGTCAGCGCCTGATTAGGGACGTTTCATGTCATCGGAAGTGGAAAATTCAGAGAGAAGATTTTGCCAGAACGGCAGGTCATTTGGGAGCGCACAGGAGTTGCCCCCCATCCCAAAAGTATAACAAAGATACGAGCTTTCATCTCGTGAGCAGATGGTTTCCAGGGTACGTACCATTCAAGCTAGTCCCAAATTAGCGGTGTAAAGTCCCTTCCATTGTGAGAATTGAGAAGTGTACCAACGATTGATACTCCAAGCAGCAATCCAGAAGAAAAGCCACTCGAGTTACAGGAATCATGGAGGAAGAAGACGACAAAGCTGTCACAACGAGTGCCACTTGGCTGGGTAGGGTACCTCTATTGACTCCGGGCACCGCCACAAGCTTCCGGAGTAAGGTTAATGTGTTGATCGCATCAGTCCCCGGATTTCCTCGTTAAATAATGCTTCCCGCTTTGCAGATTTCGCCCAACTTCCGCTCGTTCCCCGTCTCTCACCACCTACGCCTCTGAGGTCACTCAAAGACGTTGGAATCACCCATAGGGTCCCTGTGTTGCTATGCATGTCATGGACGCCAGTCTAGCCTTCCAGGTGAGCATCGAATCGGGATATTAAGCGCTCATGAACGTGCGCTGACAGGTTGGAATGTTTAGGATAAGGCGACTCGCTCGGAGCGAGAAACCTTTGAAGCCATCGATGAGCTTCAAGCCTGGTTGGAGGCGCTCGACATGCGAGGCAACTGCGCACGCAAAACCCTGGACGACCTACTCCGACTGAGGCATCAACGAGCGGCGTTGCGACGGTTATCAGAACCCTCGACTCGCAACTTTGCCCTTTTCCGACATGCTCGCTTGTTGTGGCGACAATACACGTTGGTCGCTCCCAAACGTACCCCAAAGAGCGAGGATCTCCTGGATGCACAGATCATACACACCAAGGCCCATCTTCATCAACTGCGTTCTCACCGGCAGGAGCTGACCAGTCAGTTGGCAAGGTTGAAAGCTTCGGTGTCTGCTGTTGGGCGGATACCCCCAGAGCTCTGGTCTGTCATCTTTCAATATGCCATGCCAGAGGACCAGGTTTACATTCGACCGAGCGTGCGTAACGGCCCCCTTCTCTTCTGCCAAGTGTGTAGCTACTGGCGAGGCATCGCCATCTCCACTTCACACCTCTGGAATTCCCTCTCTATCACCCGAAAAGAGGGAAGCGCGTCTCTGGCTAAACTATGGCTTCAACGATCGGGGAGCCTCCCTCTCTCCATCGAAATATCCGTGTCGCCACACATGGAACCCGCTCAATACTACCGAACACTCGCAACCTTACTCTCGTTTTCGGAGCGCTGGTATCGACTCCGCCTCAACCTCACCGAGCACCTAGTGCGGTCAGTACTGAGCACACCGATGCCCACCCTCGAGATACTCGAATTTGGATCAAACCACGCCATCTCTAGCCTCCACTTAGCCCCTCAATTCGCCCCCAAACTCCGATCTGTCTCTCTCCTCACTGTTCCTCTGGATCCAACACCACTCAACCTCCCCTGGAATCAAATTGTTCACTTTTCTTCCCGATGCTGGGCAGACATGCAGTCACATCTTGATGTGCTGAAACGGTGCCCAGACCTGGAAAAATGCCGGATACATCTGCTTCACGCCCAATGTCCTTCAATGGACTCGACGGCTCCCCTTGTCTTGCAGAACCTCAAGTCGATGGAGATTGTCGCCTTTACCGGATCGGCGATGGGACCCTTCCTTGACCGATTGACATTACCATCCCTTACGGAACTGTCGCTCGTCGTTCCTGACGAAAGTCCCGCTTGCGGGGTTAGCGAGTGGCCCAGGTCGGTCACATCCGCACTCGCCGAGCGATCCTCCTGCAAAACGGTGCAGGTTTATCTGCAGGGAATAGCGTCTCAAAAAGCGAGCCATCACGATACCACGGAAGTTCTGCTTGAAGTGGTGGAAATAGACACTTGATTATACTGACAATGGACCTTTCCGCCGACCATACCCTAGACCACATCGACGGCATAATGTACATCCTGTATACACTGAAAAAAACACACGGCAACCACGATTCACGAAGGCATTCTGCGCTGAGGGCCCGAGAGCGAGATTAGGTTGGTAGGGCATTACATTTGTTCTAAAAAGCGTCTGTCATTACAAAAGAGGTACTCCACGAACGAAAAAGAGAGGAAATAAAGAACGCTCTATCCTCTTCAAAGAAAGCGTTCAAACCAATTCGCGTGAGTAGGTAGGCTAACCAACAAAAGGCAGAAATACAATTCAATGTTTTCAAAACAAATGCGTAAGGGTAAGCTAAAAAGAAGTCAAAAGGGTTGCATTGTCGTTAGTGGATAGTAGTTACTTGAAAAGCCGAAAGTATCCATGATTATTGTCCTTGTCCATGGCCAAATGCACCACGTCCAGCATGGTTCTGTGGCTGTCGAGCGTTCAACGCTCCTTGTTGACGTGGTGAGTACGGTGAGGGCGAGGAGGGACTCGACCCAACCGGCGAATGTCCGTGTGCCGAAAGAAGGTCGGCACTAGGTGATCTTAGGTGCTGCTGCTGCTGTTGCTGTGGATGCACCTGTGTATTGATCTGATGCAGCATGTTCCCACTTTGCTGCCTCACGTGTTGTTGCGGAGGATAGGCCTGTTGACCCATCGGTGAAGGAGAGCGCGTCTGGTTCATTGGCGCATTGAGCATATTCCCACTTGGCTGTCGGCCATGCTGGGGATATGTCTGTTGCTGCTGACCATATCCATAAGCCTGGTTAGGTCCTGGAGACATCCTTCCCGTATACGCCTGATTAGGCCCCGGTGACGTCCTTCCAAGAGCCTGATAAGGTCCTGGCGAAGGCGTCCGAGCAGACTGATACGCTTGATTAGGACCAGGTGATGCCCGGCCGTGTTGCTGTTGAGGGGGGTATTGTTGAGGGGTGCCAGCACGAGCGTACGGGCTGGGTGACTGCGTCCGGGGCTGATAATTAGCCAGCATGTTACCACTCGGTTGGCGGGTATGTTGCGGTGGGTATTGATGTTGTTGTTGAGATTCGGAATAGTTGACGAGCGTGTGTTGAGAGTCGGAGTAGGGACTAGGCGAGTAGCTGCGGTCCTGAGGTCGGTACAAGTCTCGCGCGGAGTCGTTACCGCCTTGTTGATAGAGCGAAGGCGGTCTGGCGAGTGAGTTGTGGGAATCGAATCCTTGGCCGTGATATCCAGCCACACGAGGATCGAGCAGGTCGGTCATAGAATCCACAGGCGTCATCTCAAATTCAGAACCATGTGCCTTGGTAGGTCCATAATGTAGATAGTCGTTCAGTTTAGATGTGCTGGGGCTTGTGTAGTGGCCATTGAGCGTGGAAGCGGTGTCGAGCATATTCGTAGACGAAATCGAACGTTGATCCCAATCGAGTTCGCCACGGTCCCGCTGGTACATGACAGGGTCGTATTCGAGGTCGGCTTGGTTGATAGCAGCGATCCTGATACCACCAGGGACGATCTGAGCAGCCATCTTCTGTCCTCCATACTCGTCCAAATGCGCCTTGTCCTCCTTGATCTTGCCAGAATACACCTGAGTGAGAAGGGGCATCATCTTCGCGTGCAACATGGGCGTGAACAGCTCCATATGCAAAGCGGGATGACCGAAGCGCTTCTCGAGTTTGTTAGCCTTGTGATCAGCACGTTCGGAGTGGACCTTGGCCTTGTGGATTTCTTCCTCGGTTGGTGTGAAGTAGCGGAAGGCAGGGATGAACTTCGCGTTGATGTAGAACTTGAAGGCGATGATGAATAGGACGGGAGGGAGAGCAGAGAGCCAGAGCAAGGACCTGAATCCCTTCTGCAGACCGATGGCTGAGAGTAGAGTTAATCTCTTTTCAGACTTCCAATCCAAAAGGACGTACTAAGAACCATGAGCGATTGCATGAGCAAGACGCAGAACAAAAGTCGGTTGATAACGACGTTCCAAATTCGCTGCAAGACGATTAGCTTCCAATGGAGCCGAGAACACAAAAAGACCGCACATACCCCACCACTCTCGACCTTTGAGACATAGACAAACATGAGTTGGTATTTATAGACCCAAGAACCCATCCAGAAGACGCAGCAGGCTGCCAGGGCGACAAGGGGAGCAAGTGGAGCGAACACCAGACCAACAGCAGACATGAAGAGCAAGTTGGAGCTTCAGAAGTCTTCAGTCAGCACCCAACACATTGGCCACTTGAGACAACAACGTACTAGTACACGGCATATTGGAACTCGGGTGGCTGCGTCCACTCTCGGATATCTCGAGGGGTACGACCGAAGACACTGAAAAGTTCAATTGGACAACCGTCGCTGTCCCGAAGATCAAGTTACGTACTGAGTCTTGAACGAAAGCCAGACGAGGTTGATGATCTGGGCGAGATCGAAGACAACAAGGAAACCACGGAGTCTATCGTCATAACGAGGTCAGTTCAACGCCGACAAGTAATGGAGCCAAGGAACTGACGGGTAGAAAGTCAGCCAATACGAAGCCTGATTGATATAGGTGGTGTGGATCTTGCCAGGCAATTCTGCGGAAAAACAGCTACTTGAGTATACCAAACACACCTGAAAGAAAGGAAAACTCACTGTCCAATTCCGCAAGAATGTCATTCAGGTTCAAGCCCTGCTTGCCAATCGCCTTGATGATCTCCTTCACCGAGTCTGCAAATGGGGTTCAATTTCGTCAATGTCGTATGAGAAGGCGTCGATACCCACTGAATAGGACACCAATCAAAGTGAAGATTATCAACTGCGAGATGATCAGGAATGCAAAGTAGCGCGCAATGACAGCTCTATCAAGTCTCGAGTAGGTCAGAGCGCCCATGTACTGATAAAATGTGTGAGCCTTGATCACGGGTCTAATTAACTCGAGGACCAACCTTGGTCAACCAACGCATAACGATAGGGAGGAAGAAACCGAAGATGCCAGAAACCGTCGCGGGGAGCACACCAGAAACGATAGCAAAGGTCTTGGGTGACGATTCAAACCATTGCTGAAGGAAAGGCAGAAACGCTCGGGCCTAGTACTACTTTTCAGTTTGAAGGTCTGATCAAAGGACAAAACACTTACAGCGTCCATGTTTGCAAGAGCCGAAATCACGAACAGAGGAAGCGTGTTGAAGAAGCAGACTAGGACGAGCCAGAGGACACCGATCAACTTTTTCCTTGCGAGTTCGCCATCGGTCTTGTTCATGTTGCTCCACACCTGGACAATAAAAATAAGCTAAGCTTCAAGTACGAATAGAAATGGACTTACGATATCCTTGGGGTTGGGTGCCAGCGAGATTGTTGTGCCTTTGGGGTGCTTGCCCTCGAGCTTCTGGGCAACGATATGGGCGTAGGGAACAGCGGCCAAACTCGCGAAACCGTAGTTCTCGGCCTTGCGGGTGTCAATCTGGTTGCGGTACTCCTCGATTGCGGCCTCAGTGCGCTTCAGCTTTGCACTAAAACACGCCAATCTGTCAGTTGGAATTGTGGAGCTTAAATGGCCAGGACCCACGTATAGAAGTCAATCGCATCCTTCGTAACGCCCCCGCATCCAAATTTACCACCAATCCGGATAGTTGGACGCTTGGACTTGATCTTCCCGCCTTTCAAGTATCGCACGAGAATTTGTTCGAATTCGCGGACGGTTTGGTTGTGGTACTCGATAAGTTCGGGGAGCTTGCCGACTTTGCGACCGATATGGACACTAGTGGTGGGGTAGGGCATTCCTAGTTGATCAAAGATTTCCTTGAGGCCATTGTCGGACTGGTACTTCTTCGGTACGTGGATTACTTGAAGCGTCCTGGCGTAGAATGACTGGAGGTATTCGGGGGAGCGGAACCATTGATGGCGCAACTTGATCATCTGTGTCCAGTGGTACCATACCACACCCATGATCAGGATTGTGATGAGGTAGGTTGTTGCGACGTGGGCATAAAGGAAGTCGCCCTGCACGTCCCGGATCGTGAGCATGGAGAGGAGGTCACGGCTCTTCTTGTCGACGTTTTTCAAGTTGTAGGTGACATTAATGGGAATGAGAATGGCGCCAGTGAGGAGAACGATGCCAGAGAAGAGCTGGCGAAGAAGCCGGTTGAAGCGCAGGAAAGCGACGGCATCGAGACCAATTTTATCGAGCAGTTCAGGTTCCTTCGTGTGTGCTAATGGCGGTAGCCAGCCAAATAGATGACTTGTTATGCGTGGTGGAGGCTTGTTTCCTTCGTGGTACTTGACCTTGGGTTCGTAGATGATCTAAGTGGCGCTGTTAGCTCGCGGTTTGGTCGCAGTAATTAGCTGTGAGAATCGAAGCCTCTCAACGTGCCCGGGCGGAGCGACCTCCACGTCGAAAGGCGTTGACCTCGTTGCTGAAACGATGCGCACCTTATTCTTTGGTCTGAGCAGGTTGAACAAAAGAACGGTGACGATCTGGGGGTTCCGTCAGTGATCTCGGCGCGCATTCAAGGGTTAAGCGATGCGACGCACCGACACGATACTCATGAGGGCGACCTGCGATGCGACAGCCTCGGGCGCCAGCGTCCGCGAGCTGTCGTTGAAGATGCTGTCGGCTGCATCCTCGATTTTCGACATTTAGTTGGTCGCTTTTGAAGGACTGGGATAGCAACGAGTCCTTGGTGTAAAGTACGTGTGTAGACCGAAAAGACCAGCAATTGGGAAAGATAACCAAGGAATAATTATAGGGAAAGGAAGAGGAAAAGACAGACGAGGTAGAGAGATTGGCGGTGCTGTGACACTGGGTCCCAGTGAGTGAGGGAAGAGAGTAGGCGCAAATCCAGACCCACCCATTGCCAAGGCCATGCATGCCCGTGTATTATGTAATCAACCCCCTTGTTGTCGGCACAATAACTTTTAAGTCTTTTGTATTCTACTACAGCGACTCTAATAGTTCGTTCAGTGTCCGGCTCACTTGCCCTATCGTCTCACGTACAACAGCCTCGTCCTCAGACCGTATCCGCCGCATGAAGCGCCCTTCAAACTTGTCAGGATGGAACCGCAGAAAGCTTTCCCGAAGTCTTTCCTTGCGCTCCCGTTTATCTTCACCTTCAGATGGAAGAAGAAAGGCCGAAATTGCTTCCTTTGTGAACGCGTCTGCCGCCAGGACCGCATTGGATCCGTCTTTGTTTTTGTCATAGGCAGCGGCGATAGGCCACGGTATGTCGTGGAAGCGGAGCACGTCCTGATTGTTCTTTTCTTCAAGAAGCCTCTTCCATCGAGACTGATACTCGACCCTTGCATTCTCCACCCGCTTCGCCCGACGCTCTTGTCTTCTAGCCTCCCGTTCCTCCGCCTCTAACCGTTCTAATCTCCTTGTTTCCCGCCTCCGAGCCTTCTCTGCAGCACGCCGCTCTTCAGCAGCAGCCTTTCGCCGCAGTCGTTCAGCATGTTCTGCCGCATGCGTTTTCCTATATCAAATCGTTCAAAAACATGTCATGTCCAGATTAAGGAAGACATACCGGTACATCCCAAGGCGAACCCACTCGGCATACTCATCATCGTCCAAAGAGGTGGGATCCACCTTCAGAAACTCATCCTCGTCGTAGAGCTCCGTTGCAGCAGGTCACTAGCCGCACTTTTCCCCGATGGGGGATATGAATATAGTCACTGAAATCGTTGAATTGAGCCTCTATCCCATCCAACCTCTCATCCTCTCCCAGTGCATCAAACATCTTCTCTCGAAACATCCGTTCCTCCACCTCGGCACGCAGGGTATCATCGTCCGTCGTCGACCGGTATCCATCTTGGCCCCTTGATGGTCCCGAACCGCTAGGCATTGGTCCAGGCATCTCCTCGTCGTCACTGGAAGCCCACTTCCGAGCCCTGCCCGTATCCATGTCGGCCTCCGTGTGACGTCGTTTCGAACGGTGTCCATGGTCATCGCCTTGGTCGTGTCTCCTTTTTTCCCGTTTCCTGTGCTTCCGCTCTCTCTTCCCATCCCTCTCGTCGTCTCCTTTGAACTTTAGTTTGGGCATGGCTGGTTGTCCTCCGACACGAACGTCGGGTGAGAAGCTGGGACCAGCGCCTGCAGTCCCAAGTCCACGATCAAATCTCTGATGACAAAGACGCATCAACACACCTCTTGTGGGTCTCGGTTGGAGCGAGGCAGCAGGAAATCAACCCAAAGGCTTGTCAGGTACTGTCGATACACACAGGGCCCACATAATCCACAGTGTACACGACCGAAGTTCACGGGACTTGCACCAGTTTTCAACCTGTTTTGATAAGAATGCCCACAAGAGACGCCTCCCATCATGGGAAACCAGTCGCGTCGCGACGCGTCCCCTCCGTAATGCTTGTATGTACCAATTTAGGCTCCAGGAGCACTTCTACTGTATTTCTCTGCCATTGGGCCCACAAAGTGTCACCACTTGGATACATTAATATCACGCTTACATATACACAAACCCACTCTTTCAAGTAAACAGTTTTCAACTGGTATCATCAGCGTCCCGGTTCCGGTCAGCCTCAAGACGTCGCACTAAGATACGTGTCCACCCCTCGGCCTCTAAATTGTATAGGAAACCGAGCAGCCGACATCTCTTCCGTATACCCCCCTCCTCCATGCCCAACTCCTTCCGGTCCCCAATCCGAATCTTCAGCAGCAACTTGTCGAACGTGTAGCATCATCCGTGTAGTGAGGGCATTGTGTAGTGTAAATTGAATTCTGAGGAGGGGGGAAAAACAGTTCAGGTTGGAAGATAAAGGAGGCTAGGGAGGGCTGGAGACGTACATTGTCAGTAGATACGCGTAGTTTGCCTGAGAAGAAGTTCAGCTCTTCGTACGAACGATTTTAAGGATGGGAGATGTCTGAATCTTACATCCGGAGGAAGCCAATTGGCTAGTATGTTCCCCGTAGAAATTGCTGTATACACCATGTCAGAGTTTTGCCTTCCGTTAGTTACTATACCACACTCACCAGCTAAAATTACAAAATAGAAAGTCCCATCCCGGTAGAAAATCCTCACAAGAGGTCTTGTCTTCAACAGAATGTATTTGCGGTAGGCAATGCATATAGTGAGGACCATCATCACTTCAGCCCGAAAAACAAAACTCAATGAGCAGATGTCCACCCCCGCAAATTTGAGTAAAAACACCCACCGACTTCGTTAAACAGAATAATCGCATAATTAATTGACATCCACCGTCCGTCTCCTACAATCGACGTGCACCCAAACAAATCGAATGGGGAGCTCTCCACGGCTACGGAAGGTCGAGCATCAAATCTACCTTTCCAAGCTAGGCGAGAAATCTGGAATAGGACTCACTATGCAAAGTGGTTAGGAACTTGACAAAAATCCCTCCCATAATCAGACTCGAAGACACATAATGCGCGACGAGGTATTTGGTTAGAATTCTAGAATATCCGAGGGCGTGAACTCGGAGGAAGAGGAAGCCTATTGCGAAGGGAGCGAATAGCATGTGATAGTCAGAGTGCCCTTCGGTGCAAGGTAAGGTCATTGACACGGACCTTGAGCAGCGTAGTAGCAGGCAGGGACGCAACCTTCACATCATTGATTCATTGGGCTGTTTGTAACATATAGAGGGCTCTTACAGGCAAGGACGGTGAAGAACGGTTTGCAGAACTGCCTATGAAGTCAATGGTGGGTTTTGACGGAGATCCGTTGAAATACGCACCTCGACCGGAATATCGAGTAATGTAGAATCTGTGAAACCAAAACGAAATTTTCAGAGTCTATCCATACGAGGAGAATCAGGAACCACAGGAACTTACGCACGACGAACAACGGCAAGATCACAAATGGCAGGTATCTCATGAATATATAAAGCAGTTTGACGAGGGTGGTTTTGCGAAACCATATGTACTGGATCTAGTAAACCGACACATCAGATCGCCAACCTTTATCCGAGGTACCGTTGGAACTTACCTCGAGGTGGAGGAGATCCAGGTAATCTGTCAGCTATCCGTACAGAGCTCGTTGTCAATCTTTCACGAGAAATGTCGGCATTATGACGAGACACTTACCCAAAGAACCACACAAGCCACTACAAGGAGTCCAGATCAGATCAGGCCTTCAATAAGCGCCCAACGCGGCTGACTCGAAAACCCACCATGTACGTACTACGGGCCAGGGAATAGGACGTCAGCTCACAGATACATGGATGAGGTGCCCTCTGAGTGTCAGACGAGGAAGAACCTACACTCAGGGCCTGCTTCGCCACCAACCCCGCCGCAATCAACTTGAATTCGGCGGCTCCATCATCATCGGTCAATGTCATCCCAGGTGGCCCTCAGGTTGACATAGGTGAAAGGGAGCCTGCGCGTTTAGAAATTAAGAGAATAGGAAGGTCGAGAGAACTTAAGGAGGGAATCAGCGTTGGTCTAGGCTGCGTGCTCTGTATATAATACGTCCACCGCTGTGGGTATCTGCGCCGCTGACTTGGCATCCTACCAGGATGGTTAGACTGGGTCAAACAATACACTGGACTCCGAATGTGACGGACAAGTATGTCTCCTTGAGGGAAAGTGAGTTTTTGAGTTCCAGGTAGGGATGCACTATTTTGTGACAGGAAGCAAGTAGAGCAAGTAGAAAACAGTCGTGCGCGGCCTTCACTCAGTAGAGTCGGTCTAGCCCGAGGCCCGTGTTCACATAGAAGACGATTAGCCCAGTCAACGAAAATGTCCATTTTGATGGAAGCGATGAGCAGAACGCTGAAACAGGGCAATGAAAAAGATGTAAACACTGCCGCTGAATTAAGTGTGTTCGTACGTATTTGGCATCGACCCCAAGACAAGCTTGTCTTGGGGTCGACGCCAGTCATACCAATTTCCAGCGATGCAGAGCGCCGAAGAGACGATCGACAAGGCCACGTACTTCACCGGTCACCAACTGGGCGTGGGGAGAAGGGATTTGGCAGCGCTGATGCAGGTCAGCTACCTGATTTTTCCTCCTGACTTGAATTCTGCTTCTCCATTTGCCAAAAAGGGGCGACACAGGCGTGCTTCATCTTCCCATTTATTAAATCAATTTCAGATGGCGACACGTCGGTTCAATTTAGGTTTTCGGCGTCTGTTCACCTTCAAGAACACCACCGATGTTGTCCAACCCGGCCAAGTCTTGAATGCAGAGGCAAAATCCGACATTGTCGGGCGTTTGTACCCTAGCCATGAAACCAGAGCCCATGACGACCAATCATTTGACAGTCGGGCGCATGTTTTCTGTGGGGTTCCGTCCAACAGCTCCAACCCACGCACAGTCGACGACAACCCTTCGAGCCCACTCATTTCCAGTGGTTGTCCTCCCAAAGTGATCAAGAACCAGTTGCGTCGGAACACTCGTTTTATTTGACGGGAAGAGCATTCTGCCTGACTTTGCTTTCGAGTCTCCAAGCACCTTCGGCAATATCGGGTGGGTTTCGTGCAAGAGCTTCCAAAAGGGCAGCCCTCTGAGTCTTGACACGTACCACTCTTCATCAGTGATACTTGATTTCCCACTTCCGTTAAGTATCTGAAAGGCACGTCTGCGTAAAACAAGGGAGGGTTACGTTCTTTCAACGGACTTTAGGTGTTGCCACGTCCCACGGCCCTCGAATATTACTGGTCAAACCAGCATCAGAAACGGCCTCAGTCACCGCATCAGGGATGACTTACTTTTTATACTTCTGCGCCCAGACAAGTAGCATAGGAGCCACGAACGTGATGAAGAAGAGCACCGCAGAGCAAAGTCCCATTACGACCCGCGACAGCTGGCCGACTAAATGTAAGGCAAGAGAGCCTAGGATGAGAGTAATCATGATCCAGAGCGCATTGGATAGCTCCTGTGCATGATTCTTTAGCAACCTTCGTACAACTGGGCTTGTTATTCTACTCACCTGGATTCGAGTTTTGAGGATAGGGTATAAGATGAACGAATGCACTGCAAATAGGATTAGTGCGAACACGGCTATATCGCTGTCAAGACGGGACGCCAGCACAACTGAAGCGCAGATGGCGGCGTTCATAGCGAGAACGGAGGTCAACCTGAACGAGGATTGCACTGGTCAATCGACGTGTGTAATGAAGCGCTGGCCCACTTACCGACCGCGTAACTCTCCTGGAACAGTGGTCCAAGTATAGTCGGACAGCAAGGTGTTGAGTAAGAAGAGGACAGCGGCGAGTGCCCAAATGGAGTCTGACGAGGTTGCCGCCGATAGTGTCCGGAGAACAGGAGAAAGGGAAACCAGGGAAAGAAAAATCATTATGGATGACTTTATAGCTTTCAAGTCTGTAAAATCCAAGGTGGTATGAGTGTTCTTGATGCTCTAAGTAGGTTTCCACCTACGGTTTTCTGTCCGGGAGCCCTTTGAAGGACGCTGGGGAGTACTGTCGAGGAACGTCCACGCAGCATATCCCACAAGGAAGCATGCAACGGATATTGAGATCAAAGTACGAGGATCCAGCAGCTGAGCATTCAGTTGTCCAAAGACAGCGACGAAAATGAAGATGACAGAAACATGCTGGGTGATCGTGCAAGTCAAAATCACCAAAGGCCAGTAGGTGTATGGCTTGAAATGGGCTATCCAACGAAGCAATTCCTCAGTAAGTCGTGCCTGCTCTAGAAACGAAAGAGCCTACGGTTTCGTTGCAGAGAAGCGAGGAAGACATCAGGTGGAACGTAGTCGTCGGGATAAGGTTGAGACTTCCATAGTGCCTTGCTCCAAGGTTCTACAGTCATCTTGGGGTCGCCATTCACCGCGACGCGACGGGAATGGCGAAGTGACAAACAACTGTTGCAGACGGCAGAGGAGAGGGGCTGTGCCATCACTGCCTGCCTTATATGGGAACGTAGTCTGTCGGCGCTCTGTCGCTGCTTCCACCTCTTCCTCACCAACCCACACAGTGCGCAGTAAACGCTTCCATTGTTCCGATATCAGTACACTCAGTACCGCCTCGTTGCTACCTAATGATTTAAACCCACGCTGTATACATGCTGCGGTTCTCTCCTTAATCTACCCTTGGAACCATTCCAGGAGTTTCAGCTCTACTATCATGTCCCCGAGTGCGTCTTTATACTGCAAGTGCCCGCAAATCAATAAACTGATTTTTCCAAATAGCGTCTCCATCTCGTACTCTCGAAGCAAGACGAGAAGTAAGCTCTTCTGAAGCAGCAGCTTTGCAAGGGTGCGCCCAGATGTCTAGCTCCACAAGCTCAGCTCATCCGCATATACGCACAGGAAACCTGCCAAAACTCCAATTATCGCAGGCGTTGTGTGCGGGGTCTCTCTTTTCCTGGCATGGGTCATCGGATTCGCCATCTACTTCCGCAAAAGATACAACAGAAAGAAACGGAAACGTCTGGCAGAAGAGGGGAAGTGCGATCCACCACCAGAGAAGTTGAATCCAAATGCATCGACGGAGAGGTTCATCATACCCCCCGACCCTGCGGTGCTTATGGGTATAGCCAAACCTGGAGAGATGGTGCACACGTCGAAGAGCAGACAGAGCTCAGAGGGCTCAGGGAAGAAGTCACACCGTAAAAGCCATTCCAGATCACGGCCAGGTACTCCAAGGAGAACGACTGAGCAAGATGACATGACAGAGCCTCTCAACCCACACACACCACCCACATTATCCATACCATCATAACCAGGCTCGGGAACACGGGCTTTCCATAAACCATAGTGACGACTGCTTTCCCATTTGCTTATCTTCCCTGGACGATTTACATGTTAACGAGCTATCTTAGGGTTTTAGTTTGCTTCATCAATCACAATATGCTCCCATGCTTGCAGGCTAGTAGGGAAATTCAATGATGTTATATCGCACAGAATACACGGAAACACTCACCGCGACATCTCTGGCATATCGGTACAAAACTCCTCTCTTCACATTCAACTTGCCGTTATCCGACGCCTCCCATTCTTTCCTCCTCTTTGCTTGTTCTTCCTCATCCACGAGCCAGTTGATTGTTCGAGTCTCGGCGTCGATGACGATCTTGTCTCCGTCCTTGACAAGGGCAATGGGTCCGCCAACTCGTGCCTCTGGGACGACGTGCCCAATAATAAACCCTCGGCTGGCGCCAGAGAAACGGCCGTCCGTGATCAACGCAGTCGAGTTGGCCAAGCCAGCGCCTGCGATAGCTCCAGTTGGACCTAGACAAAGAGAAAACCGTTGATTAGCTTTCCGCGGCAGACCACGCGATGCAGCGCTCATACCCAACATCTCCGGCATACCGGGTGCACCTTTGGGACCTTGATATCTGAAGATTAGGACAGTTCCGGGTTTGATTTCCCCTGCAGCAAGAGCGGGGTAGAACTTCTCGAGGCTATCGAAGCAACGCGCGACACCCTGAATTCATCCTCGTGAGTGACATCGAATACCCATGTAAAAACCTCAACTTACCTCGAATCTCAGTCCCTCTTTGCCAGTGAGCTTCGCAACAGCTGTTTCTGGCGCCAGGTTACCTCTCAAGATCGTGATATGACCTGTCGGCTTGATAGGATTGTCCAGTGGACGGAAGACGTCCTGGTTATGGAACTCAAGCTCAGGAACATCCGCTAGGTTCTCAGCCAGCGTCTTTCCAGTGACAGTCATCTGGTTTCCGTCGATGAGATCGGAGTGGTTCAACAAATACTTGACGATGGCGGGGATGCCGCCAATGCGGTGGATGTCTTCCATGTAATAGCGACCTGACGGCCTGGAAAGACAAAGGTGAGTAAAGCCCTAGCATCTGGAGTAAGAGATGCTAGCTTACATGAGGTCGGCCAGGAATGGTGTCCTGTCTGCTACAGCTTGGAAGTCGTCGATGGTGAGATCAATCTCAGCAGCTCGGGCCATTGCCAACAAGTGGAGAACCTGCGGACAGATTCAGCCATATCCTTGACTTTACTTACAAGTAATGCAGACGTACCGCGTTCGTGGAGCCTCCCAGAACGGTGATGATGACAATGGCATTCAGGAAGGACTGCTTCGTCAAGATATCCCTAGTGACCAGCGGAATGAGCTTACACGATCGGGAAAGAACAAATCAACACACCTGGGCTTCAAATCCAACTCAAGCAGCTTCTTCATGTACTTGGCAGCCCTGAAGCATTCTTGGACCTTCTCTACAGGTGAAAATCTATCAGCGCTTCAGCGGCATGCAGATAAAAAGACACGCCATTACCTGGATGCATCGCTGGGATACTTGAAGAATACGGGAGCGACAAGCCGAGGACCTCGAGGGCAGAACTCATCGTGTTCGCAGTGTACATTCCGCCGCAGGCTCCGGGGCCAGGACAGGCATGTCGCACAACGTCGAACCTCTGCTCATCGGTGATCTTGCCCACAGTAAAGGCACCTGGGCATCCAAGGTAAGCGCAGCCCTCGGGGGAGACGATCCTGGATACCGACCATACGATTCAAACGCATCCGAAATATTCACAGTCCCTCCCTTCTCTTTACCCATAGAAGGACAATCTACCGACATCAAGTCAACTCTACCGCATCCGAGAGTAAGATATTCAGAAGAACTTACCAACGTGCCGGGTACCAGGTTGGATAGTCCCTCCATAGACGATAATGGTCGGTCGGTTGTGTCGGACAGCAGCCATGAAGCAGCCGGGCATGTTCTTGTCGCATCCAGGAATAGCGATGTTTCCGTCGTAGTGCTGGGCCTGCGTTCCCCATAGTTAGGCAACGCAAGGCAGGTTGAAGAGGTTGACGAACCATGACGACTGCTTCGATGGAGTCCGCGATGAGGTCTCGACTGGGTAGACTGTACCGCATTCCTGAACAGGCAGACACATTAAAGCTTGGTTCTCATGCAATGGGTATGAGGACGTACCGTCTGTACCCATCGTAATGGCATCACTGTACAACGCGACATTCAAAATTCAATCCAAACATGGTGGCGAAAGCGTATGCGAACCTGACACCGATGGTATTAAAGATCAACCCAATCTGGTCTTCTTCTTGACAGCCTTTCTTGACATGCTTTGCAAGGTCAAGGAGGTGGAAATTGCATGGATTGCCTGGAGGACAGTACGATAGCCAGTCGATATAATTAGCCTGATATCTTTGCAGAAGGATGATGAGATCAAACGGATTGGAACGCACCTTCCCACCAGACCGGCGAAATACCGATCTAATCATGAAAAAGAAACGAGCATTGTTATTATGAGAACACCACAGGCGAGGCTCTCGAACCCCGGATCTAGTGAATCCCGAGTCCGCAGCAGTACGTACCTGGGGTTTATCCATGTCCGTCTCCTCCAGTCCGACGGCATAGACTAATAGACACGGTGAGCATCCAGCGAATTTCGAGGCTCAAAACGCGATTACTGACGCATCGCCTGTGCTCCTCCCCGGATCTATCATTCATTGTCACCATCGTCATTAACAGGTCATTGACGAGAGAAACAGGAACATGGGCGCCAGCCAATCGGATACCTTGTTTTGCGTAATCTGGCATGAGATCTTGTTTAGCTGAGCTCCCTGCGCTGAGGGTTTGCTCAGGTTGTGACTATAAACCACGCCCAGTCAATGGAACGTCAGTTACTCTTCTAACCGTACTAAAAATACATAAACCTTACATTTGAACGTCTCCAGAATCCGAGGTCGCCATTTTGTGGTTCCGACTACTAGTAAGTCAACGTTGAAGAGAGAAAGTAACAAGAACGAATCAAGAGGGGCGTAAGAGTCATATCTGGATTCAGGATCTTTATAACGCTTCCAAAAGTCACAGGGACAGAAAAGGGTTCGGAAATGGCAGGAATTAGAACTTGTGACGATGGCGAAAGGAAGAAAGAACAACAGGGGGGAGCTTTTTGATCGGACTCGCCGGCTCGCAAAACCTGAATTCAATTGAGGCTTCGTCCGAGGCAACGTTCGACGGTAGACGGCACGGGATTCAATATTCCGAAGAGAAGGAATAAAGGATGTAAAGAAGGCAGAGAAATTGGATACGGAATACAAAACTAGTTGACGTGGATTGTCCTGGGATATACGAAGATTATAGGTGATAGATATCTCTTAACGATTGAAAAGGGACGCGGAAGAAAAAACCAAGAACTCTACGTCTAGAAATCGAATCCTGCTTTCCGGAAAACATCTAGGTTCGTCTTCGCCTCAGGCTTCGCTGCGTCCGCGAGGTCGGTTCGTCCCTAAATGGATGGTGAGTCCGTGTCGATAGAAGCGGCAGATGCAGGGGGCCCACTTACCATCGAAAGCAATGCCCTGCGAAGGGTGAACCACAATTGATCACTCGTATCGTTGCTGGTCGAGTCTTGCAAGTTCAAAGCCGTAAGGAAATGCTCGGCGGCTTCCTTATCAGCTCCGATATTCAAGCCTAACAAACGACCCATGAGAGCGGATCCTCCACAAAAGCAGGACTTAAGCACGTACAAGCCACACCAACGTTATAAATCGCCCTGGTATACGTCGGGCGAAGTTGCAAGGCCTCTCGGTAAGCACCAAGAGCCTCCTCGGGCTTGTTTCCATTCGACAACGACGATCCCAACCGGTTCCAAAGGAGATAATCCTTTGGCCTGACACTCAAGGCAGCTTCGAAGCAATCCTTGGCTCGATCGTAGTCGCTGTTGTTGTAGAACAGTACACCCAGGCCGATCTGGACGTCGGGATCTAACACGCCTTGGCTGTTTTGCAACCGTGCAAGGCTGAGGAAGACGTCGGTGATACGCCCGTGGGTGTCCCAGGCAGAATTGGTGGTCATCGCTTTGATGGTTTCTTCTGGAATGGGGAGTTCGGGGTGACGAGCCCTGATCCAGCGCAGCAACATTGCGTGCGAGCCTCTGTCATACGATTCGTTGGTGAAGGAAATGGCCAGCGACTGTCGAGTGTCGTCAAAACAAAGCACTGAGTCGCAGTTGTCAAGAGAGACTTACCAGCATTCCTTCTCCAGCTGCACCGGCAGCTTCGGCTCTCTTCACACCTTCCATTAGTGCTTTCATTCCAGCTTCCTCCCTTTCGTCCATGTTCCGCGTCTCGCCAAGGAGGATCCATGCCTCGTATCCTCCTTCACCAAGCTCTCCCTTCTGGATGGCAGCTTCGATCATCAAAGCTGCCTCGGACAGCGAGCCGTTCTGCTCCAAAAGGGCCTTGGCGTCACTCAGTAATGACCGGGAAGGGGATTCGAGGAAAGGATTGTTTTGCTCTGTGAACCGGATCAGCGATGGTCATCTGCTTGTTTATGGAGACGGTATACCAAATGTGTATTCGCCGAGAATAGGGACGCCCTCTGGATCGAACTGCAGCGCCTTGTCGCTGCTGGCTCCCTGCTGGAAGTCACCAATGCCGCTCTCCCAAGCTTCTTGCATCGATGCACCGTAGTCGAGTTCTTCCCTCTGGGCGTTCATTAATTGCGCAAATTCTGACTCCCATTTAGCCAGATCTTCCTCTGGGGGTGCGATATCAGAGTTTTGCATCTCATCCCAAACTCTGTGCCTCGATTAGATGGATGGATAATGCACACAATCGAAGGACTTACTTTTTAAAGTCTGACTCTCCTTCTTTCGATTCAAGGGTAGCTTGCTTCATCGCATCCTCCAATTCTGCGACGGTTTCGTCTTCCGTCTTCTCCGCTGGGGTGAACGATGCTGCAGCCTTAGCAAAGGCAGCCTCAAAGTCCTCTTCTCTGCTCTTTCCCTTGCCCTTGTCTTGGAAGGTTGTTTGGACAGAGGGGTTCATGCCATATTGCATCCCCATTCCCATTCCGTACATTCCAGGAGCCATGCCCATCGACCCACCGTAGGTATTGTACCCCGGCATGAAAGATCGTTGTTGCGCCACTAGCAGGAGTGTTGAGTCGATGTCGGTTCAAAACACTGTAGGGCACTCACTTTCTGGGCGGCTCACAACAGCTTGCTGGGCCGATGCATTCATTGCAGGGGCACTCGAAAATTCGTTAGCCCACCCAGCCGCTGCAGAAGGAGCATCAAGACCACGCAAACTCTGCTCTTTCGCCCACGCTTCCCTGAGTTCCGGTCTAGCTTCCATCTCAAATCGCGAGAGGTCCGGTGCATGCGTGGCCATAAACCCTGGACTGAAGACATGTTCCTGTCCTTGAGATTCGAAGAATTGCCTGGCCAAGGCCGCATCGTGTTCGTTGACTGGGCCTGCGTTGGCGGACGTCGGAAGTTGATGCAACTAGATTTTAGGGTCAATCGACGAGATAAAACGATACACTCGGAGGCGTACTCTCGAAGACGAAGGGCCTGCAATGCGATCCTGGAGTGAAGAATTTCTGTGAGCGATGTGGGGTAAATATTGGCAGCCCCTAATGGGAACTGACCTGGGTCAGACTGCGATCTCCTTCAGTATGCTTTAGCATCTGGGAAAGGGGGTTTGAGGATGCGCCGCATTCTGAGCCAGAAATCAAGCCTTGGAAGGACATGGTGGTTGTAGTTTGAGCTTAGGAGGGAAGACTGGTCCTCATCTTAGATCTTGCGTCGGTCCGTGAGTCACCGAGAGCCGGCTAATTACAGCTGATTCTCGGACGGCCGGGAGCACCATCACGTGACGAAGGACGCGTTGTGAGTTGGGTTCGCATTGTTATTCCCACGAAATGGTTTGTTGAGTTTGCGTTAGGCAACTTCTCTTGAGCCACTCGATTCTACCTTTTTCCTTCTCTCTGATCGCCTCTTTTTATTCTCTTTATTGCGTTTTATTGACCCGCTGATGACAAGCAGAAAGTCTCCTTTGCGGGACAGGCTGCTCTCAAATTCGCCTGACCCGATTAAATCCTCGATCCTCCGCGAATCTGGAATGGGGTGGAACACACCAAATGTACAAGCAACAGGCTCCATATCCTCAACAAGCTCTTCCTCGTCGTCGTCCATAACGTCCCCGCTCAGAATCTCAAAGCGGGACTCTCCAGCTCGTCCACGAGGCCCAGGCGTTGCCCGTCGCTCGTCGTCCAGCTACAAACATATGCATAACAACAATCTCGTATCCAAATCCCCCTTCAAGTCTCAAATTCCTACTCCATCGACTCCAAGCTCCCGCCCCGCCCCAATTGCGATAACTTTCCCCACGTCAACGCCGACACGTCGTGTATCGTCCGAGAAACGACCCCGCCCCGCCTCGTTACACGAGCAGGGAGAGACGGAGAATGAGCGTCCATTCTCTCTCAAACGGGACAGGAAGCAAAGCAAGGGCCTGGAAAAGCTCTTGGAGAAGGAGCCAGTCTCTAAGAGCCCCTTCAAATTGGGTTTGAAGCGCTCACCGTCCGACAGGAACAAGTCGTCACCAATCAGAGTTCGCCCGCACTCCTATATCCCTACCTCGGCAACCCCCTCACGAATCCCTACTCCCGCAAGATCCGGCTCCGCAGGTCCTTCGCCAGGAAGGTCTGTACTCGTATCCCGCCGGATGCATGGCCCACGGCGCAGCGGGAGTTTCAAGCGCGAACGACGTAAAACAGTGACTTTTGACGAGCGGTGCGATGTGGTAGAATTTGACCGTGATGAGACGGACGAAGAAGGGTACGAGAGCTACACGGACGACGAGGAGGGGTCATTCGAGGAGCGCAACGAGGAGGCCCACGACATCAAATTACCCAACCTCGCCATGGACGAGGACTCTAACCAGGACAACGCCGGTCGGGATGGAGCCTATGACAGCAACTCCATCTCAGAGGAAGAGAAGAAAGTCGATTCCCTCCTCAATGGGGATCCCGACGCCAGTATAACAGGCATCGTCGACGAAATGTTTTTCTCACCCAACGGCCTCGTGCCCGGTGATACTAGTGTTACCTCATTCACAAACACGCCACCCCGACATTCCGGTTTGCCCGCTGACTTGGAAACGGAAGATGGTGTGCCTCTGGGAAGGAGTCACCATGTCGAGCGGTTCTTGCAGCACCAACAACATCACTCTCCGCGCTCCCAACCTCCTCATTTCTCTCCTCGCGGCTCCCCTCAACATGGCTCCCCACGAACTTCAGGCCTCTACCCCTTCAACCTCAACCTTCCTACTCATGCATCGCCTCACGGACCTCCAGTTACCCCGCCAAGGCGAGCCCCTGGCATGATGCACAGTACCCCTCCGCTTGGTCGATCCACTCATGCCGAGCGAATCCAACAAATCCGCGAGGATGAGCGTGAAGCGGAGGCTGAAGGGGATGTGAACATGATGCCACCCAGCCCGTCTCCTGGTATGAAGCCAACACGCCAAGCAAGCGTGGAAGACGCCTTGGTTCCACGGTTCGATATTGGCCAAGGCACGTAGATTTGAGTGTTATTTCAAACCCACTGGCATTAATTTTACTCTTTGCAGATGATCCCACCAGTCGCGATGCCAGCGTCGACATCGGCGCAGACCCTTTTGAGCGTTCTAGACTCCAAGACGAATCAGCACCCGCAGAGATTTCCACGACCTCGACTCAGGAAAACAAGTCTGCGAATGTCTCCGTCGGAAGCGCGGATGTTGACCTCTCACACTTGCTACGGGCTAGGACAGAGTCGCCAATTGCCAAGGTATGTAGTTTAGTGTCTGTGGCGCGACTACTATTAACAGTCATCAATAGGAAACGCTGGGTGTGGATGGCGATCGGAATGAAGAGTTTGAACGCTCAATGGATAGAAGCAGCTCCTTCCCAGATGCTTCATATGGTTCGCCCAATAGCTCCTTCCAAGGTCGCGCAGGCTCGCGGGCAGGCTCGCCTTTCACGCGCGCCGTCTCAGCCTCACCCCTGGTGCGCGGTGGGTCACCGCTGACTCGTGTATCATCGCCTCATCTGGGTGCAAGGCAAAGTCCTACTGGCCTCCGGCCACGCATTAGCAAGGAAGATGTCCAAAGGCGTCTTCTGGGACGTCGCAGCTTCCCTTCTCCATCCAACTCTCCGGAGCCAACCAGAAGTCGACAATCACCTGCACCAGAGCCCGCTCCCCAATCTCAACCCCTTCTCCAACCCGCCCAGGACGATAACCGGGACCGATTGTCTATTATGACCGGCATGACAGACATTAGCACCGAAACCGCCATCGTCACTCAGGCGGAGAGGGTCAAGGTGTCTGTCGGTTCAGGTTCGCTGACCCCCATCGACTCTGGTCCCGAGACAGAATTTGGCGCTCGCCCTTCTAGCGAGCGTCTTGGATTCGACTTTGGCAGCAAGTTTGGTCTCGGAGGTTTGGGTATCTCGACAGAAACCAGTGTGGTGGATGTTACGGTTGACGAAGTCTCTCCAACCGCTTCGGAACCGCAGTCAGCCACTCGCCCAGGTTTCACGGAGCGAACTGGAATGCGGATGGGTGACAAGGACGTCGATATGGACATGAAGAGTGCCTTGGACCGGTTGATGGAAGACGTTGCTGGTGGCCCTGTTGACGATTCTCTCATGACGGACGATTCCTTCATCTCCCAGGACTCCCAGGCTTCCACGATCTCTGTTCTTCAGGAACCTACCTCCCGCCCCAAGGTGCTTGAGAGAGCGGCAACCGATACCGCCCTTTTACATACCTCTTCTTCCATCGAGGATTATGGCAGCCGGACCGTCAGTGGCTCGTCCACCTCCACTCTACCACCACCTGTCCCGCCCAAGGACAGTATCAAGAATCGCGAACAGCTGATTTTAGAGAAGCGACGCGAGGCTAGGAGGATGATGGAGGACTCTGAGGATGAGGAGAACGATGACTCGTTTGAAGCTGCACCCAGGAGGCCTGCCCAAAGGCACTTGGGAGTCGGACGTCCGAGCCGTAGGCGAAGCATGAGCACCGGCGATGCCGAAGACCTCGGTACTAAACGTCGGGGCGAAGTGTTGTTGGACATTGCCGAGTTGGGGTCTGACAGTCTCCTTGGCCACATTGAGAAGGAGCTTAACAAGGCGAAGGAGGAGCCTAAGAAGACGGCACGTCCACATCCCCTGTCCCCTGTTTCGTTTGGCTAATATTTCCTCATCTAGCGCTATCAAATTCGCGAGCACCGACAAACGATCTATGCCTCCTCGTCCCATGAGAAGGTTTCTCACAACTCGGCTGCTGGAGATGTCGATGCCGGACGCGCTTGGAGAACTGTTAGGCGACCTTCTGATATGGTGAGTGGGACAAGGTTATGGTTGGGTGTCTGCTAACCTACGTGCACCTAGAACGAATATGCCAAACAAATCAGAGAGTATCGAGCTCAAGACAAGGGCAAGGCGTACGGCAAAGTTTTCGTCAAGGGTATGCTTTGCTTCTCACTCGCTGTTTTCTTGTAAATTTACATTCAACCCAGTTCTCGCCATCAAGGGTGTTCATCTCCCTTTGCCTCGCGAACGCACTGCCATTACTTGCACCTTGAACAATGGTATTCACTTTGTGACTACTCCCGAATGTCAACTCGGAGAGACGTCCGCGATCGAGCAAGAATTCGAGCTGTAAGTCACCTTGTCACCGAACGCTGTATAGCTTGTCTGAAGTAGGATTGTAGCATCGAACACAGCAAGCTAGAGTTTACCTTGACTATTAAGGTTCGCCGTGATCCCCATATCGCCGCCCAATTCCAGGCATTGGCAGCACCCCCTGCTGCACCAATAGCTCCGGTTCCCATTCCCCCTCCCATGGTACAAACCGCCTCGAAGAGTAGCGGCATGTTCAGCCTCTTCTCATCGTCACCCAGGAAGAAAGACAAGCACCTCTCTCGCCCTCCCCCTGCTGTGGCGCCGCCCCCTCCTCAGCCTTCCGTTCCTCATAGACTACCGGAAAACTTGGCGAGATACCTCAAACCCGATGGGACGATGGCCCGTGCCTTTGTTTGCTTCAAGGACATTGTGCATCGCTGCGACACCCGCTTGTTCGAGACCAGTTATCCGTTGATTGGCCAGCGAGCTGAGCTGGGCGGCAAGTTCTCTACCCAACAGGTCGGAGAGATTGTCCTCCAAATGTTCAGGCTGCCACCGCTCCCAGGCATTCCTCAGGATCAGCTTCCTCAGAGCCTTGAGGAGTGCCACCGGGGTCTCCGACATATCAATTGGCACAAGATGACCTACTTCCAGGGAACACTTACACAGAATGGTGGTGATTGCAGTGTACGTATCCCGACATTTCTCTCCATGTCTGTATGCTGATTGGTATCTAGACGTGGCGTCGGCGACAGTTCCGTGTCATTGGAGGCAGCCTCGTTGCCTTCAACGATGTCACCAAGAAGGCTACTGCTACCATCGACCTCAAGAAGGCGATTGCACTCGAAGACGATGCAGAGTGTAAAGATCATAGTCGGTACGAAACTGCTCTGTATGGCGTTGAAAGATCTTTCCGCTTGATCTTCCCCGACAATGAGGAGATCATGTTCTTCGCCGATACGGACGAGGAGAAGAGTAGATGGTGCGTCTGCGCTGTAGCCAATTTGGTTCGTGCTGCTAATCACAAAACCTTGGAATACAGGCTTGATGTCCTCAGGGCGCTGGTTGGACACATCCCACCTCATCCTCTCTGGGCCGAGCTTCTCTGGCAACGCCAAGAAGAACTCACTAAACGTGCACAGGCCGCACGACAAGTAGCGAAACCTTACGACCCTTCCACGAACGCACAGCAATCGAGATAACGAACGATCACGTCTTCAAAATGCCCGCAACGTTCCTCCTATCCCCCATTTCCTCTATCCTTACTCATGGTCTTATGAACTTTCACCTCAAGTCTACACCTCTGATCAATCTTCTTTATCCAGTTGTTTCACAAATTGCTGTGTACGTTATCGCGAGTCATTCTTGGGTAATTGACTATCGTCGTGTTCTCCCTTTTTCAACTCTTCGTTCTTTCGCTCTTTCAACGCCGTGTATTATGAGTCGAAATTTCTTACTATATGACTTCTTCGTATTTGTATATACTACAACATAAACGCTATCACTTTCCAAAAAGCTGTGGCTAGCTACACTGCAGGATATGAGATCATGTTTCCTGTGCAAAGATTCGAGGTGGTAAGGACTGCGCTGAATCAAGGTACGTCGACGCAGTTCCAGGTGACAGCGCCCTCCTTCCCCTTGTCCAGGGCGTCTAACTTAGCCATGTCTTCGTCACTCAAGGCAAAGTCGTAAAGAAGGGTGTTCGATTTGATCCTGTCGGGATTGGCACTCTTTGGGAGGGGAACGAATCTGTGGTTCAGTCCGAGACGTTCAGAATCGGCGCAGTTCTAGTACCGAGAGAAACACCCATAGCTCACCCTTTCTGAAGGGACCACCGGAGTACAATCTGTGCAGGATCGCGATTGCCGTACTGGAGTAAATGAATTAACGTCAATTTTCGGGGAGATGATAGCAACGCGTACCTTGGCCGCTAACTCCTTGAAGACCGGGTGACCGAGATCGCTCCTGATCAAAGGACTGTACGCCTGCACGACGATATCATGCTTCTTGCAGTACTCCACGATCGGACGTTGCTGGCAAAAAGGGTGAAGCTTCGAAGGCCAAATGGTGAGTGGGGTTGCAATCTTCACGGAGTTGCAAATGTCCATAGGTACCTCAATTTGATTGACTGAAGGTGTTTCCAAGCCAGCTTCGACGATTTCTTCCAGATGATGGATTCCACTAGTGTTTTTGAATCATCACATGTCCCGGCGCGTTATGCTGAAGGCACTCGATAGGATGATGAGAATCCCGCAATGAAACTTACTAGTTCGATACTCCAACGCTCCTGATCTTCCCCGCAGCTTTGGCTTCAAGAAGAGCCTTGTAGGTCTCGAGGCGTTTCACTTTACCAGCATGCGGATCATGTATCAAGAAGAGGTCAATGTAGTCTGCCGCAGCAGGACATATTAATCCGGATGCTGGCCTTCTGAGAGGGGAGAAGCTCACCAAATTTCATACTGTCCAGCGATGCTTCGATCGCTTTGACAGTCCTATCATAACCGTGAAATTTTGAAATAACCTTGGTGGCTAAAGAAGTGGAATCAGATATACATTTAAGAAACTGCGGCAAGGGGCAATGGAAGCTCGGGAGAACGAGAGAGGGAACTTTCCAATGGCCACGAGGTGTCAAGCACTTACTGATGAACACCTCGTTTCTATCTATTCCCGATTCACGAACTGCCTCAGCAACATGGGCCTCGTTCCGGTAGGCTTGTGCAGAGTCGATATGACTTTGTGGGACCATCGAAAGAAAGGATTGTTGAAGGAAAGACGACGGCCACCCAAAAACAAGATGGCAAGATCAGGAAGGGTGTTACAAGACACAAGGAACATGAATTGAGTGACCCTAACTTCTCCGCGAGAGATGAGTTACCGATATCCGACTTTGAGGGCCTCGAGGACCGATTCTTTCGTGGTATAGTTTTGGTAGACACCGAGCCCCAATTGTGGCATGTAGTACCCTGGATAAATTCAAATGAGAAAAGAGTCCCGATCACCAGGTCAGTTTCTGTAGTACCGGTCGAAAGCCGAACAGTCGAATTGAATGTCAGGGCGGCGCTCATGTCGTTCCTTGACTGACTTGGAGAGTCGATGCAGTTGGGAGAAGTCGAAAGACGGGAGAGTCCGTGGGAACGCGCATCATCCGAAGTTGCGTCGTGTTGATCAGAGATCTACTTATGGTACAGCAGGCTCTGCTTAGGTGCGTGAAACGAGAAAGATGCTTAGATTTCACCAATTTACTTGTTATCTACGGCGATGGTGTATGCAGTCGTTAGGAGGCTTGTGCGAAGCCAAACCGCTGTGGCGGGGAGGACACCTGTCAAGTAAATTGTTGTTACCTTGGAAAAGAGGCGCCTCAGCCTTCAGGCTTGGCCAACCCTTTTCTCCGAATTCCTTGTGTAAGACCTTCGCGAGGAAACGACAAGGCATGGAATACATTGAGTCCCCTAAGGCTCCTCACCTTTCTCAGCCTCTTTCCCCACCACATGTATGTCACAATGGGGAAGGTGCTGTGGGGCCCCTATTTTTCCTTATCTTTCTGAATCTCCTCCATTTCTGAGCCACTATGAGCGCTCTTGGGGTCAATGTGTTCAAAGCATTTACATATCTACTAGTATACAGTATATCTAGCACTTTTGGCCCTGAGCCCTGTGTACAAGAAACTCAGATTCAGCCATTCTCCTGGGTCAATCCAGGGCTGTAAACCCTTCCAAACTCCGTAGTCCTGTTTCCCTGAGGAATTCTAAGCTCCAAATAGATCTGTTCTTCGAAATTCGAGGCCCAGTGTCACGTAAAAACCTACATCTGACATCAATTTCTTTGTATCTAAGTTATTATCACAGAAGAGAGGCACCTGCCCTGATTTTGCCTGACTGAAAGCAGATTCCCAAACATTTGTGCAAAGAAACCGATATATAGTCACTGTATCTGCCCATATTTACAAAATATAGGTCATTTGGCATACAGGACAGCTTGGAAGAGTGTCCTGGAAAGATATGTCCGTCTTGGATCCGAGCCGCGTCCCAGCGAGCTTAAGTGACAAGCGGCTGCGCTCGTCGCTCGATCGACTGAGTCGGCTTCTCCCGAAGACTTCATGGACTACGTTTGCAAGTACCTTGCTCGATATTGCTCGTGTATCCCTGCAGAGATGTATGTGCTCCAAAAAAGGACAATTTAGAGCATCGAAGTCTTCTATAAAGCAACCCGACCTCAGTGTGTAAATGTAACAGTTAACTAGGCTATCATGTCAGGCCAAGCTGTCTCAACTCAAAACTGCGCTTTCACGTACTCTACTCCCCGAAAGGACGAGCATTTCTCGCAATTTTCTGGGGAAATGGTGCCTCTAGAGGTGCTTGGGTCCCCGGGAGACATCTATCTCCGGCAAAATCAATACCAACAGATATTCGCCGTTTATTGGAAAGCCGCTGGCAACCAGTGGATAGAATGGACCGACAGTCGCAACCGCCCAAGGCACCCGAACCCAAAGTTTTCCGACAGAGTCTTGGGTCTGCCAAAGTCAAGGAAGCGTTGTTGCTTCACTTGGTTACCACCAAAGTGTCGCTCCCACCTCGCCTGTTAAGGCTGTACGCGGGTGCAGGTTGTACACAGGTACCTGTGACCCGACCTGCCAAGAAACCCATGGGTATGTGACCTGTGGATCCAGGTAACCTGTAGCTGAAATACCTGCAAGGGTGCAGGTATCACTTTTAGCCCCACAGGTACCTGTGGGTAGGTACCCGCCAGCCTGTTTGTGACAGTGTCCAGCATAATACTGCTTCAAAACTGCTCAGAATTGAACCTAATCCCTGTATATCATAGTAGAGAATAAATGCACTTATTAATTATTATTAATTGAGATCCACAGTCAAGGATCATTGAGGTGATTGACTTCTAACTGATCCCTTTAGCAGGTACCTACAGGTTTACCTTTGGGTACCTGTAGGACCTGTGCCCAACAGATACCCATGGGTAGGACCCGCAGGTAACAGGTACCTGTTGGAAAATACCTGTGAGGGTGCAGGTATGGAATTTGGGGGCATGGGTACCTGTGTCAAGGGTGCGGGTACCCGTACAGGTGCACCCGCGTCCAGCCTTATCGCCTGTGAGTCATCCGAGATTCTTTACGCCTTTTGAAGGACGAATTCATTGCTGCGACCGAAAAACTGATCAACTTTATACAACCCCAGACAGCACCGTTGCCCAAGAGATCAACGAGTTGTCAATGCGAATGTATGACCTCGCCACATTTAGTGTACCCACTTGCGGCGAGCTTCAGTTTATTAACTACTGTCCCGAGTAGTACAACTGTGCCTGTAATTATCTGTCTGTGCAAGGGAAACTCAGCTATTCATCGAGAATCGGGCACCAGCCTTGACCTTCCGATCTGATTGATGCCCAAGTTACGAGTTCTCGACAAATGCTCATGTCACTCCAAGGCTGCAGAGGTCTGTCTCTGTGACACTCTCGTGCCCAGCCGACTTCATCCAAGTTCGACCTTCGCGACGGAAACGTGTTGTTCAGAACAACCTAGTACGGGAGCATGGGTACAACAGAAACACCTATACATGTAGTGGAGGACAGCGATTGAAGACGGTCACACGGGACCACGACACAAGAGAGTGAGTTTACTGGCGACGGCATTCCAGGGGTCCCAAGGATTTACAGGCAGATTCAATCATCCCGGATAATCGAATTGCAGCGACTTTCGACTTGTCGTGCGGACGCTTCAGGGTGGACAAATGATGGAAGCAATGCACCGGCTCATCGTCATTTCATATGTGTTAGTCCCTCCTCCCAAGTCGTGCGTTCAGAGAGTTGGTCAAGAAGCAAGTCCGACCTCAACAACCTTTGCCAACAAAGGCGTCCACGTTCGGCCCAGGGACCTCCCTCTAAACTCGATTCTAAAGTAGCGTTCTGGCTTGGTTTCAACCCGGGCCCTGTTCGAGTTCATCAAGTGTAAGAGTTCGTCATGCACGAATATGACGAGGGCGGTGAAACAAATCAAATTAAGCTCACCTCAGTGACACCAGTGGTGATAAGCGACGCCCATCCATATAAGTACACAGTACAGGGCGATGAACGCCGAAACCGTCGCTCGTTTTGCGCCTCGAAGTGGGGAAGAGCGAGAGGGGACAAAAGCTCTTAGGTTGAGGCGTTCAGCTCAGTCAATATGCGTGTAACGTGTTTCTGCTGTGAGAGACAGGCACGCAGGTTTGCAAAATGCCCCAGGGAAGGCTGAGGTCGTCCTATCTGGGAGTCTGCCCTGGGCTCATGGTCGGGCAAGCCAATAGAGACGGTGGGACGAGCGGTGAGAGACGTCGGCTCCGCATGGATTGTACAGGGAGGTCGGATTTTCAGGTCCAGCCCATCCGATTGGTACACATTGCACGTCGAGGTTCGCAAAGGTTTCGTAAAAGTAAAAGCATGATACCAGCGTTGTAGTTCGATCGAAAGGGAAAGGGACTCGGAACGCGCAACCTGAAGGGTCAAAGCCGATGACAAATAGGGCCAAATCAACTCTTCACTGGCGCCAAGCTTTCCATGGGCGCTTAATCTTGTCGTTGGGACTACCGACATCCCCAGCTTGCTCATTTCCTTGCGTCTCATATAACAGGACAGCTGCTTATAGCATAACATAGTGTAGCATGTTTGAGGTAACGGTAGCATAAGTACAACGGGGGTTCAAAGTTCCGATTTACAACATCAACAAATCGAAAGCAATGCGAAGGTCGAATGTGACAAGTAGCATGCGGTTCAATGCAGCGTTAACTTTATCATTAGTTTGAAGGTCGAATGGGTAGGTTAGGTGGTCCGTAAAATGATGTTGGCCGAAGACAGGTCGTGGACATAATGCGTTAGGTGGGTTGGGCTGAAAGTCGGACTCATTAGTCCCTGTGAGACGTGTAGCCGCAGGAACGCTTACATACCAGATATACAACCACGGCATTAGGCAATAACGCAGTAGGCGCCGTTTCCAGAGCCTCCACCAGTCTCAAGGTCGGAGGGAACCTCGACGGAGGGTTGGGTGGTGAAGACAGGGATGATGGCAGTGAAGGAATCCATTGGTTTGGCTTGGGGAGTAGAGTTGTGAAGACTCGGAGTAGACAGGTTGTCTGAGGAGAACTGGCTCAGAACCTGGTAGCTTAAATACCCCGGTACATGGTGCTTGCCAGGATTCATGGTAGGAACCAAGGCGCGAGTCCGATTGTCTGGGATGGCCAAGTAGCCGGAAGACAAATGAACCCATCCTTGGTTTATTATTCTACGGAAATTAATATTGATTTTCCCGGAATATTGTATTACTGGGAAGCAGGTGGCGGACAAAAGACTGGCAGTGAGAAGAAGATTCACAAGCAGTCTCATTTGCCTCTTCTGAAGACCTACGTGCGTCGCGAGCCCCATGTAGAGCAATCAACAAACGATCACATCTCTGCATGGCATTGAATCCCGGCCTCGGCAGCTATCATATTTCAGCTATTGTTGACTGCCCGTCTGCGCGAGTAGCCTCAGAACAATAGAGATGACTACTTGGTTTACCAGCTTGCAGAACGGGAATAGACTGCTTCGAAGTAAGTTTGACAGGGACGAATTCAAGGTTCACAAAATAGTCGAAACGGACGAGTCTCAAACCTCTTTCTATGGGCTGGATTAAAGTTCTGAGAGGTATTTTTAAGCCTCAAGGCCAGGGATATCTTTACATTTGACTCTGTGGGAGTGACACCCGGACCAAAACGAGGAAAAAATCGGCCAGCGTGCAACTAGTCCGGCAGGCGCTTAAACAGCATGCGAGAACCCTTAGGTAAAACTTCGAGAACGAAGACGTGTCTTGCAGCGTACTGATTTCACCCAGAGAAACGGATTCGAAGGTAAGAGGTCATTCGTCGTTACTATTAGTAGTGGTACTGGTACAACACATCGGAAGCGGTGATGGCGCGACAACGAATAGTAAAGTACAACAGCGGATAGCAAAGTTACAACAACAAAACCGAAAGCAATGCGAAGGTCGAAGGTGATAAGTTACATGCGATTGGATGCAGCGCGAACTTGATCATTAGTTAGAAGATCGAAGAGGTAGGTTAGGTGAATTCCGTGAAAGTGTAGCCGAGCACGGGTCATGGTGGGACATTTGTTTCTAGAAGCAAAGAAGAGGTCAGCTATCCCACTTCAGTTATATACAGGAGAAAAATGTTTACCGAGTGCACGAGCGTGGGCTTAAGCGATCACGCAGTAGGCGCCATTGCCAGAGCCGCCGCCAGTCTCGAGGTCGGAGGGAACCTCGACGGAGGGCTGGGTGGTGAAGATGGAAGTGATGGCGGTGAAGGAATCCATTGGAGGTGATTTCGCTGAGCTCGAGTGAGGCTTCGAGGAATGCGAGTAGACGATTTGTCTGAGGAACCTCGACCAGGAGATACCTAGCTTAAATACCGAAATCCCAGATGATGGAAGCAATTCAGGACACCCAAGTTCAACCAAAATCACATTTGCCATGTAGCCGAAAGACAAATAATCCACCTTTCGTTTATTCTTTGGCGGGAATTATTGCTGATTTCTCCGTGAATGTATTGCCCAGGAAGTAGGTGGCGAGTATCGGGAGAGTCCTACCAAGCCCGAACTGGGCAATCAACGTGCCTCCGGACCTTGGCTATTCTGTACCTGCGCCTCAGCTTATTGTCGTTATTGTTAGTTCCATGCCCATACAGGGCGAAGCCAACAATAAGACAAGGGAAGAGGAGGATAGCCGACCATGTGCCTAACTTCCCAACGGGTCCGATGAGATCACAGCTGCACGGCGATATGGGATGGTCGCTGGGCTCCGAGGTTTCTTGCGGAGCCATTCGCGGCACAATTCCTTGCCAAGTTCTTGCGCCTGCCCGTCGTTCGAGGTTGACGAAAGTCCAAGAAGTGCAGCACAGCGCATCCCAGTCCTTGATGGTTGACAGATCCTGCCCCAGGGAGGCAAAGCGCGAGTCAAGAGCCTGACAGAAAGTAGCTATGCCAGCCGCATTGCGTACGAGTCCAAGAAGAAAAGGGTTTGTACGTGCCGAGGAGTTTGGGCCCGATTGAGGCATCCGTTTGCGACTGTTCGAGATTCAAGACGAACTTGAAGGACGCAGGAGAGTGGTCGGATTTAAAGCCGTTGCCAAATATATGCAAAGTGAAGCCTCGCGTCCGTGCCAAGCCTCAACTTGACGCGTCTCATTCTTTGACCATGAACACACTCTGTCAGCGAATCTCAGAGACTCAGGCTCAGCTCAGGCTCGCGTACTAGAACCGCCTTCTGCACAGAAAGCACCCGGCTTGAAAAGCATTGCTGCGTCAGACTACTAGGTGGATTACTAGACGCATTGGGGGTCTAGACTCAGGGTGTCTTTCAGGCTGACTTCTCGAAGTTCGCCTTCAACCCTATACCACATGATCACCTGTCTGTGAGCCCCTTGGAACAGCATCTCCCTCTTCACAACACCCTACATGCTGCCACGGAGCTCAACTTGCCCCGCATGACGCACCGCGAAACACAGCACTCATCCTCCGGGATCGCAGTCACCCAGTTCCAGTTTATTCGTCCCTGAACTTTGGCTCGACGCTCTACCAATCAACAAATCACCTTCCGCCTCATGTTCGTCCTCGATCGAAGCCCATCCAGCGACGTCATGCCCAGCGGAGAACCCTTCGTCTACGTTAATCACCTTCTGCGAACAGCATAAATTAAGTAGGTATCGTACTTAGGCTTCACTCGTGGTTCTTGATGACGGCATTACACCTCGGTTGATCAGGACCCCCCTTCTTTTTCATGTCAGAACAGGCTATGTATAGCGCCTGCCATTGGCACAACGTGTTTTCCAGCACTTTTTGCGGATGCGACTTGTTCTTTGCGTTCTGGCTGAATCAGAGGTCGTCATTGGCGTCTGTTTTCCCGGACTGATCATGATCACAATCCGAAGTTTGAACGAGGCTCGCTTTTGCCTCGTGCCGGTTAACCCTGCTCATTCGTCCTCCGGACACCAGCCTGCCGATTGGACGACCCACTCCCTATCTACCGCTCCACACCGACACTTCGCATCATCGTTATCCTTTCTCACTCGCTCCGCACCAACCATATCCGGGAAACTACCTTGATAACCGCCGCCTCTTCGCACAACTGTAACACCACTATCATCATCCGCAGTCCTTCCTTCTTCCAGTCACTCTTCGACTAGGCCCCTCTTGCCTTGAACGGAAACAAGTCATGCCACAAACACCCCGTCTAAAAACGTGTCGCGGATGCAGGATATACGCATGTCCTTACGTCCACTATGTCGACGACAGACACTGCAATGAACGATCTTATGACCCCATTCCAGCATCGAAATCGTCATAGTTCATCCACAAAATCAACCTTCACGGCGCCAAGGCCCGTTCTGCATGCTACCCTCCCCTCATATCACACACACACACAAAAACTACATACTAACAACAGGCCGTGTCGACGTCGACCTGTGACGGATTTTGTTAGGATCCGAAGTCCGAAATGTGCCCTATCTGATAGTAATATACTTGCACACCACAAATCCACACGTCAAACTCGCTTTTTCATCTTCTGACACTCCAACCACCAGAGAGATAGGCCAGTTCTTGGAACACCGAAAACAGATCACGTCCCGGCCAGAAAAGCGTCTTTGAATGGAGGGTGGAGTGTCCGTTGTTAGGAGAAGCGAGAAGGTGTGGATCACTCACTGAGGGGACTCTGAGTTCGGTATGTTTTGACGTCATAACAAAGATAAATCCCTGCCGGTATGGCAACTTGGCGCCCGTTGAAATTTTGAGGCTCGCCTCGAGGCAGGGCCAGGGGCAGCATGAGGTGAAAGGAATACATCGAGCATCATAACGCCTCGAACAAAACAGTGCATTTTTTTTTTTACATGGGCTAATACAGGCTGTATTTACGATCGACTTGGGCGTGTCTAGAGTCGACCAGTTACAATACCCAACTGGGGATTGTGTGTAGGTAGAATTACAGGCTAATCACACACCATGAGATATCCTCTACATACATCATCGACACTCGGCGCGTCCTCCTCCTTCCCTGGACGGCACGGCTAGTAGTAGTAAAAGTCCGACCCGTACAGCGCGACTCGTCGCGCCCAGTGCCAGCAGAGGGGGTCGAACCGGGGCTTCACCGATAACACCTCCCGAGTCCAAGCCCCTAATACATACAAGTATAGCAGCACTAGCACTAGTAGTAGCAGCAGTAGCAGCATTCAGAATAATAAAGATATAGGTAGTATGCAGTACGCTTCTTCAGCTTGATCCAATCCTCATCCGCATCCCCCTGTCTTCAACATCTTCCGGCGGGAGGGAAAAATGGCGCACAGTCGCTGGACAAAGGATCCTGCTTACCTCCCCCGCCCAGCTTTGGCTCTCTCCTTTGCGTCGAGGGCGCACCTGACCCAACCCTCCATGTCGACGTCGACCTGGCCGTTGCGAATCAACCATGGGTGTTCCAAGAGCTCTTTGTATGTTGCCCGCTCCTTTGCATCCTTCCTCATGCACTTGTTCACCCAATCGCGGGCGAATGGTGAATACCCTGGCCTCTGCCTACCCGTCGTGGGTGAAATCAGGGGGTCTTGATCATCCAACGTGGGTGGTAGGACGGGTTCTTCAAACGAGGAATCATCGTCGGGGGATAAGGGAGGAGGGGGACCGCTCGGCAAACAAGGTGGCGGGCCATGGACAATCGCCGTCAGCTGAGCAAAGACATTTGAGTAAGTTTCCGGAGGGTAAGGATACCTCCCCAGCCCCAGCTCAATAATCGACAGCCCCAGACTCCACACATCACTGGAAACAGTGTACGCCCCATAGAGCTCGTCCGCCAATGCCGCTGTGCCCGGTACACCACCCTGAGCGGCGGCCGCAGTACCTGTCCCACCTTCTGAGGCAGGGACTGCACCAACGACCCTGCTTTCTCCACGAATGCGCTCAGGAGCCATGTAGCTCTGGCATCCGATGTTTGTCTTGGCCATACTCTTGTCGAGCTGACCGCTCACACCGAAATCACAAAGTTTGACTTGGCCTTTGCAATTGACGAGCACGTTGGTCGGTTTGACGTCGCGGTGAATGATATTGAGTTCGTCTTTGAGGAATTTGAGACCACGGACCATGGAGGCTGCGATACGGCCGAGGATGGCTTCGGGGATGGGGCCGCCAGAGTAGGTGCTGGGTATTGGAGGGGGACAGGTACGGTTGAAGGCGCGGTTGTAGGGTTCAAAGTTTTCATCCTTGGTCAAATCGAGGTCCTCCTCAACGAAAGGCATCGCGAAAGAGTATTCTGGCGACGAAGCGTCTGTCTGGATGGGGTCCGAGGACGGTGGTTTGGGGATTTGAGGCTGGGGTGGTTGTGAGTTGGATTGGATGAGTTTATCTAGAGAGCCGGCGTCCATGTATTCCATACAGTAGTAGACACAGCTTTCGATGAAAAATGCGCCGTAGAATTCGACGATTTCTGGTGCGACTGCGCGGTGGAGGACGTCGAGTTCCATGATGATTGCTGGTGAGTTTGCCTGGATCGAGTCTCTGATTTCCTGGGGAAGAAGTGTTAGGTCAACGGGGAGCCAAATGGATTTGATAACAAAAAGAGTGGTACCTTCATAGCCATTGCGACGTTTGTTGGCTTGTGTAGGACTTTCTTGACTGTGCCATAGTTGCCTCTTCCGAGCTCCTCGTCGTCGAGCTGGAGCTGATCCCTATTAATCGCAAAGCTTGAGCCGTTCTCAAAGTTGACGCCGCTAGCGTGAAGGATAGCTTTTCCGCTAAAGTTGAGAGCGCCAGAGGGATCGACGATCTTTGAAAAGTTTGCAAAGGGAGTAGCAAAGGCTGGTGGTTTGGCGGCAGAGTGGAGGGAGAGGGGAGGGCGGGGGCGGCCTGCGCCGAGACCTGCGTCCGATATGCCGCCGAGGGATGGATCGATGTCGTGAAGAGAGAAGGCGGGTTTTGGACGACGGCCGGGAGTGGACTGGCCTCGGAGGGCCTGCATCCGGGCGGCGAGACTGGGCCCTGGCTTGAGCGGGGGCGGTGGGACGGCGGGAGGAGCAATGGAGACGCCGTTCATGGCATCTTCGAGAGAACGGACTGCATTATTTGTTGGTGCGGCGCGGTTTGCCTGGAAAGCAGCGAGCTTTGCCTGAAGACTGGGAGGAATCGGTGTTGAAGTCGGAAATCGGTTGTTATGGTTGGAAGCCATGGCAGAGACGGTAAGAGGAAAGAGCCAACAGACTCAACCTGACGCGGCACCTTTTTTATCCCGATACGTCATGTCCGTCACTGTGAAATTTGGAAGAGATCGTATCTCCCTCGCCCTCCCCTCTCCAGACACTACTCTACATGCAATAAAACAATCTCTCGCTGACTACACTGGTCTAAATGCATTCAAACTCATCCACAAGGGCGCTGTCATGCGCGACGACAACGCTCCAATATCGGCTTATCGCATCCATCCTGGCTCTGTCATTCAAATGATCCCCGTGGACGAGTCAATGCCCCAGCCCCCTCCCTCAAATCGTCAATCCGCCACCACAGACGACGATGAGAACTCGGTTATCACAACAATCCATACCGAACTCGCTATGGTCAGATCAACCCTCGCCCCAGATCTCAACGATCTCCTCGGCCGCATCACCAACACCGAAAAGACCAGCGAGAAGGACAAGAAAGAGTTTCTGCGCATCGGCGAGCTGCTTCTCCAGAGTCTGCTCAGATTGGACGGCGTTACCCCCGACAGGGACTGGGTCAAGGCCAGAGAGGAGCGAAAGAAGGCAGTCAAGGAGGTTCAGGGCTTGTTGGACACACTCGACGATACCGTTGCAGAGAGACGGGCGGCTGGATTGCATAACTAATACTACAGTACATGGACACCCATATGTACACTAGATACCTGGGGGAAAGGGAAAAAAACAGTTAGCGACAGTCAAAGACAGGAATGGAGAAAGAGAGTCAGAGTCTAATTAAAACATGCATAAAGCTTTTCAGTCTCATCGCTAGGCGCATAGACTTCGGGTATTTTTCATCTTCAAAGAGCGAATTCGAAAATAGACTCACCTGTGGAAGAAAAAGGGTCAGCAATAGGTTCAAAACAAAGAGCATGATGAGGAGATCAGAACTGTGGTAATAACTTGGTCTCATATGCAACAGCATCGAAGTGAGCTGAGTTATATTTTTCGTCTTGTCGACGAACAAGGAGAAGGGGGCGGGTACTCACCATTCAGAATCATGGAAGCACATCGAGGACAAGGACGATGAGGAAGACGAAAAAAAAAATGGCGGGGGTTTTGATGCGGTCGAGACCGGGCCGTGTGCCATCAGACCGCGGGCAAAGGCGGGACCGCGTCGGTCGCTGTCGTCTGTCTCTAAACACTCCAGCGATATAGTATCCTGTCCGACGAACATGATGGCGGGCACGCAGCCTCCACCGACCGCGTCAACTCGCTGCGCGTGACCGTCTTGATAACCCTGGGACCTAATCTCGCAATCGCCTCATCTCTTGCGTCTTCAGCGTTGCCGTCTCAGCGAAATCAATGACGTCGTCCCAGGCCATGCAGGGCTCGACCACCAATTGTCTTGTTCATGATTCATGATTCATCTAGACCTGCGTGACACCGAATTCCTCACTGCGTCATCGAAGATCGAGGCCTCCGTTCAGTTTCGTCCACCAGCCACGCTCGCCATCCCTCCCCCGTCGGCACTTGTACCAATTGTTCTGAGCCTTTTGGCTTCACAGCACCTCGCTTATCCTGACCCCAGGACAATAACCACGAGATACCACGGCTTCCTTGGGCCAGTGCAAGCTACTCGGAACAACTGTTTGCTTCCACCTGGGCGAACCGAAGATGGTATCCTGAATGCCTCGGTCAAGGCCGCACCGGGCTTGAGGATAGAACGTACGCTCTGACTCTTGAGTCTGTATACACATGGCTAGGCGGCGCTGGCAATCGCAATACATTCGATGGTAATTTCCGGTGAAGAATAATCTCGCTTTTGTGTTCTTTTGTCTTCCGGCGACCTCTAGCCCTGCGGTGTACGATGTTCAATGGCTGTAGCTACAACTTCATTGACTCGAAGGTGGGTATATAATCTCTCCCCACCTCGAATTCCTCAGACAGCTCGTCTCTCGCAACCCACTCTCCCTTCAAACAAACAAACCCCTCTCCCCCAATGGACTCCTTCGCCACCATTGTTTCATCCATCTTCACCACTCAGCCCTCCGTCGAGGTCCCTGCTGACAACGAGACCGGTGGCGGCAGTGGAAATGGCGCTTACTGCGTTATTGCTTGAATCGGCTTGCACTCCGGGTTGGTCCACAGCTTTTCTTGAATATTGGATGGTTTTGCTCAAATTTCGTGTTCTCCATAGTTGCCATGCCCCTGCGATGAACTCTCGCGCGAAATCTCAACCCCATCACTTGACGCTTATACACTTCAACCTTACCCGAACACGCTGCGATGCGAATCTACACCGTCCCGCACTTACTTGGCCCACGACCTGGCCTGTAAATTATCCATTTCGACCTTCCAATTCCAAGCTCATGTTGTAACATTTGTAATTTTTGTTGTTGTAGTAGTAGCTACGTCTGAAATCTATGACACGTCTTTGAATCCGCCGAGTATTCTGAGAAAGAGGGGGCAGCCCTGGCTTCCGTTTATTACAGAATACCCGATTTATCGGGGTCCGGGGCCGCCGGTCCAAGGCCGCGGGCTGGGCTGCGCGACGAAGAACATCGCTTTTTCTCGTCTTCCGCGAGGGTGTGGCCGTTAGAAAAGCATGGTCGGGGCTCTCAACAGATATGAAGGTTTTCTTTGGGCTTAACTGTATGTAAATAAAGAAATAAAGAGGTTCAGAGCGGGCGAACCTGAGGTTGCCATCAGGGCGTCTGATCCTAACACGAACAAACACGACTAGGCGCCTAAGCCCCAGCGTACCGACGTTCTCCCTTGCATCTTACCTGACCTTGTAGTGATCGTTCTCGATCTATACACACCAAAATATCCTTATATTTAGTGTGGTCTTGGAGCCCGATCTCGTCCTTAAATATGCCTACAGACCCAGCAAGACAGTGTTTGTCATGCGACGTGCTTGTGGAGGGAGGTTTGAAGTTGCCTGCAACCTATCGTTGTCCCGAAGCAAAAAAAAAATACTAGTATAGCCCCACAAATTGATAGTACTTATCTGTGGCCTAAGCAGTACGCATGCAGTACATCAGACCCCAAATAAACTGGGTTCACAGGTGTGCGATGACTCTCGCGGCCCTGCCCACAGCCTGCGGACCAGGTCCGGCGGTCCCGGACCCCAATGGATCGGGTGTCCTCGTTTATTACGCACCCCGAGTTTAGACGGATGATCGATTCAATGACTGGGCGCTTATCATCACAGACACTGCGACCGGCAAATGCCGATGTCCCTTGCCCGTCAGCCATCAATGCGTCACCGCCGCCCACCTCGTCACACTCACCCACGCTCGACTAGAGAAAGCCATCCCTCTAGATCGTCTCTGAGTCGGTCCCTCCCTGCTGCTCGATGATTTTACCTGGCCGTAGGTCGCCGCGGCAACTCATCATCGGCGAGCGCTTCAAGGTACATGGGTCTACTAATAGCTTGTTGGAACGATGAGTGAGCCTGGAGGCTCTCCTCTGAACACAGGTCCCTCAATTAATCACACTGTCTTTGTCCCCAATCTTCAAGGAAACATGGAACCAGTCCCTCTCACGAACTCCCGAACTGTCTTTGAATGGGCTATAACGTAGCATGCGGCAGTTTGAAGTGTTTTGTGTTCTCGGTGGACCAGGTCTCTATCTCCTTCGTTAATCTTCCAGCCATTATATGGCGAGTGCTCTTTTGTTACTTCGACATTGAACGCCTTACAGAGTTAGACTGTGCTCAACTCGGACGTTCTGAACAGGTGGGTAATTCAATCAACTTCTCTCCATGTTCACCCGCCACATCCGTCAATTGTTTGCGAACAACAGCGCTTTCGCCTATGCCATGTCGATTTGCCTCCGAAAACAATAGGCGTGGACTTATGTGCCTAAACATCCCCTTAATTTCTGGTTTCGTGTCCAAAGGGAGGATAGTTTGACGCATCCGGAGGAAAGACGATGGGGTTCAGTGGGAATACTACGCGACTCAGAGCTCGGTCAAGCGAGCTACAAGGCAATCCATTCAACGGAGAAGAGTCCTTTTAATTTCCGTTGAAGAATAACCTGGACGTCGTTTATTTGTCTTCCGGCAACTTACGAGTCTCTGGGAGGCGCGCCTCAGCGTTCGCTAATCTCCCACTGCTCTGGCCCTTTTCTATCACCTCCGGAGACGTGTATTTAAACGGGCTACCTCCGAATCGAGTTCTTCAGACAGCTCCCCTCGTCTACCTCATCCAAGTCACACCCAGACATCCTCTTCAATGGACTCCTTCACCACCATCGTGTCCTCCATCTTCACCACTCAGCCCTCCGTCGAGGTCCCTGCTGACAACGAAACCGGTGGAGGCAGTGGCAATGGCGCCTACTGCGTTATCGCCTAAAAGTGCGGTCCTTTGGCCTTTCCGTGGGTATCTCCTGTCTGGATACATAGGAGCGCTGACCAAATCTTTTTCAGCTTGTCGCACCACCTAAACAATGACGCCCTGCATCTCATCCATCGCCATTAGCGCCAGAGCAGTACCGCGCCCACAATTTCAACTGTAACCTACCCAATTCGACTTTCCACCGTAATCACCAAGTTCTGAGATCAAGCTACCCACCATTTGTACCACCCATCACATATTCGCCTTTCGCATTGCTTTCCACTGTTGTATTAGTTTCATCTGTTGTTGTCATTGCTGTGGATGTACTACTAAATTATCCCATTGTACATTCTACCAAACCGCATCCAAGTCTGGTGAAGGATCCTTTACCAGCGTTCCAACTCTTAATGAGCCTTATTGTCCCACTGCACGTTCCTTGCATCCTCTGTGTGCACAGGCGAGCCTCGAGGTTTCAGTGCCGCCTACCGTGTCAAGCTCAAAACTCGCACTTACGTATGGCTCCGCACACAGTTGAGCCTACTACCTCTACCAAGACAATACGAGATTACTCTGCTCTTTGCCTGATAAACGATTGATTGTCTTTTGTTGAATCGTCGACAGCTATGATTCAGATATGCCTCGCGACCACTCCAAACTCTTCAAGCCTGCTTTAAAGGAAGGAAAAGAATGAGGTGAGTATTCTCAAAGCTCTGCGAGCTCCCTCACATCCATCCTTTGCTTTCGATACACATATGGCAATGAACTTGAAGGACCAGCTAAAAGGCTCGAGTCTTAAGTATGTCAGCAAGCCTAGCTAGACCTGTGACAGGTCTGTCACGTTATGAAATCCTACGGATTGTCGATAGACAGACCTGTACAACTCGGAGCGTTTTGGCGGGGAGCCACACGTCACGTGCAGACTTTCTTCATAAGGAAGGATAAAACCCACACGTGCGGGCGCATCACACGTGCAGGCGCGTTTGCGCGTCGAGCACCTCGATCCTGTGTCTATGTAACGCCCCATTGGCTGTAAATGATCTATCTTTATAGCTCATGAATATTGACGAAGGACCTCCAATGCTACCATTCCAATGAAATTGAGCTCCGTGGCTACCATACAAGTCCACCCCGTTAAGAATTCGCTGAGCCCGACAGAAACCTGGAAAAATGGCGTAGGCGCTGGCGTTGGCGTTAGTGGCTAGATGAAGTACAAGGGTGGCGCGTCGAATTCGGGTATCTGTTGCTGCACAAATATGAACAGGTCGCGTTTTTTTCGAGGAGGCGCCATTGTCGACGATGAAAGACGACGACGAAGGAGCCTCCCGGCGCTGGCTCTCACTGCTCTGGCAGCACTCTCGGATATTTCCGATCCACGTGCACCTCTTATCCTTCCTTATGGAGAAGGTCTGCACGTGACGTGTAGCTCCCTGCCAAAACGCTCCGAGCTGTACCGGTCTGTCTATCGACAATCCGTAGGATTTCATAACGTGACAGATCGGTTACCGGTCTAAAGCCTAGCAGTCATTTGGTGAGATTCATAATTTGGTCACATGTGGCGCAGGTCTGGTAGTAGTACTCACTTGAACCTGCTAGGTATGCTCAGTATGCCTGTACGTCAGAAAGCATTCCCCCAAACGAATCCGCCTCTCATTCAATATACAGGAAACCTTTCTTGGACCCAGTGACCATTGTCGCCTGCTTCCACACTTTCTGTCGAACCTGTCTCTGGGAAACGTTCCTCGACAGCGATTATCCTCGATGCCCTGTTGACCTACGTCTCTTGAGCACGCGCAATGTGTCTCCCGCCCATCCTATGCTGTGTTCTGTAAGTAAGGCGGACTCTTTCACGATGTACTCCGCGAATCTAACGAACTTTCCATCCCCTTGTTCACCAGCTTGTTGATGGACTATACGTCGAATGCCCTCACAGGCCCTACGGCTGCAGAAAACGGATGGCGAGGAGGCACCTCTCGGCGCACCTCCAAAACGAATGCGTCCATACTCCCTACACTTGCGACTTCCCCGGATGCGGCGCTACAGTCCCACTAGTAGACATGCTGGACCACCAAATCGCACACCAATTCCAGTTCAGAGGTGATCCCGTGGATTTCTCTGGGACGGGTCGGGAAAGTTTTATAGAGCCCCGTGATGGCAGGGTAGACAGTGGGGGTTCTGTAAAGTCTGCTTCTGCGACAATGACTCCCGCGATTGCTGCGTCCAGACAGATATACGTGGTCATTGACCTCGCCGATGTGTGTATGTGACACCAAGGTTCGTTCGATCCCACACGTTATTTATAAAGGTATACTTACCTCCTTGAATAGCTTCAAGACTAATGACCTCCTTTTTATATACCCTATAGCTGCTATGTATCATAACCTCAATAATTCAACCCCATTCCATCCGCTCTCTGCGAGGCCCCTAGGCGGAGACGCGGATCGTACTAAAAAGGGATCAAACCCCCTAAGGTGTGGCGAAATCCTTCAGAACACGAGGCAAAACTGTGGCATTTGTCTATCACCTTTCCTGCTATCACCTTTTCCCCTCAGACAAGCATCCCCTCTTCAACCTTCAAAGACAAGACAAGTCTACATACCCTCGCTTTCTGGTTGTCTTCCTGCCTAGACACACCATTGATCCTCTGAGAAAGGCGTGACACGCTTGGATCCAGCTCGATCGTTGTCGTTTGATTAAGCGCCAGGGTCCTTCTGCTGTCCAGTTATCTTTGGGCGACCTCATCCCGCACCGCTTCGCAGAAGACAAACCTTAGTCGCGCCCTATAACTGCAGCGCGCAGCTCTGAAGAGATGCGAGACACCATTGTCAGTGCAGACCTTCGCTACGTTGGGAAAACAAGCGGTCACTTGGTGAGGACGTCGACTCCGGACCTTGCTCTGTCTCACTGACTGATGATAACGCTTTTAAGGACTGCCCAATCTGTCTGTAAGGCCCAGTCCGATCCTATACAACGGCGCATAGCCCTCAAACGCTCTATTCATCAACGTAATTATTACAGGTCGCCCTTCCTCGACCCTGTAACGGCCTCGACATGCCTCCATACGTTCTGTCGAAAGTGCATCGAAGAAGCCATCACTCATTCTTCCGAGTGTCCCGTAGACAGGAGAGCGCTCAATATCTCCAACTTACAGCCAGCGCATCCTATTATCCGATCTGTGAGTGGTCAATTTTCTAAAAGCAATTAAACCTAGGCTCAACCCTTGACATGATACGTAATACCACGCGTGAACGCGATATCAACAAAACACCGTCCAGCTCGTTGACGAACTTGAAGTAGAGTGCATCTACAACTCGTCTGGATGCACCAAGCAAATGACGAGGGACGCCCTTGAACCTCACCTCGAAGCTGAATGCGTCTGCGCACCCGCTACATGTCGTGTTCCCGGGTGCGAGGTCACACTCCCCCTACGCGAGATGTTGGATCACCAAATGGCCCACCAGTTAGTACAAGACGACGACGAGAACGATAGAGGCTACGGAACCCCTGGCCCTTCCCACTCGCGAGCACACTCCAACCCTGGCCTCCCGCCCAGAGCAAATACATTCCCAGTGTTCGGCGAAGATCCCAGTTTAGTGGCATGGAGACTTGGTAGTGAGTACAGGGTTTATTAAGGTACTTTTCTAGACCGAAATTTCTAAAGCCCTAGATGATGACGACGATAATCGCAGTGCGACTCGCAGCTGGTCTCATGAAGAGAACGTGAACAAAACCATGACACTTTTCTTCCATTGAATCGAAATGGCCTATTCGTGTTGCCAATTCCTTACCTCCCTGGTCGGAGGCCGGCCAGACCATCTATACCTTTCACATCTTCAAGTTTCCTTCGGGGATTAGACGTTGTACCCATTATCCAACCGTGTTAAAGCAACCTGTACAATAGCCATATACCACCATCACATCCTCACAAGCTTCTCCAACGCATCTGTCCCTGCAATCTGGAACTCTGAGATACCCGAACTGACCATCGCACCTCCCTTCTTCGTAAGCCTACCCTGCGCCCGCACAACCGCCTTCATCCTCCTCTCCGCGTCCATATCACGTTTGCCACCATAGTTATCGTGTCCATAACCATCTGAATCCGAGTCTGAACTTGCAGCATCCCGTGGTGGACGTTTTCCACCAGACGGCTTGCCGCCTTTAGCATTCGGCGTGGTTTTCGCCTTGTTGCTGCCCTTGGATTTGGACTTGGATGAGGCGGAGGTAACCTTTGTTGGCGCTTCTCGCAAAGCAAAGGATTTGGCGAGATGTCCCAAGTGGAGGTGCCGGATGTGGAAGATGTGCTTTTCATTCGAGGGATGGGTAGCGTACGCTCGCATATGCGAGAGGTAGGCTTTCCGTGCTAGGTTGGCGTGCTTTACCGGATGTCAGCATCCAGTAACACTAGACTTGGACGTAGTGAATGCACTTACATCGCTATGCCTCAGAACCCACCGCTCAAATGCTAGCTGCACTTCGGTCGCACGAGCTTCATATTCCTTCCCTTTACCCCCATAGCCACTTTGCAGAACCGATTCGATACCCACGCCGGAAAGCGAAACAGTCTTCTTCGCCTTTTGATCATCGTCACCCTGAATCCTTTCCTCAATCCACTTGACCCATTCAGTTTCACTCGGCGCCACCATACTCCATGCTTCACCTCCTTTACCAGCACGAGCAGTTCGACCCACACGATGGATGTATTCGTTGGGCCCACCTTCAGTTGGGAGGTCGTACTGGATGACAGCTTTGACCAGTGGAAGATCCAAACCTCGAGAGGCGACGGATGTACAGAGGAGGATGGATGAGGAAGTCGATTGGGGTTGATTCTTGCCTTTAGTGCCCGCGAATCCTTTGAGAGCACGCATACGTGTGGCAGTAGGGAGAGAACCGTGTAGTCGATAGATTGAGGCATTGGGGATTAAAGGACATTTGGTTTCCACTCCATCTGGGTCGAGATTGGAGGACTTTGCTTTTGATTTGCCCTTTTGCTTGCTCTTCCCATCGTCGGATTCATCCTCTTCATCGTCGTCGTCTTCTGATTCCGAGTCCTTCGCCTCATCTTCCTCGGAACCAGCTCCTTCCTCTGGATCTCCCATGCTTGCACCACCCAACAAGGTCCAATGGAAATCCACTGAGTCCGTACAGCTGAGGAAGACGATGATCTTGGTCCCATTCCCTCCTTGAGCGATAAGGGTACGGAGAAGAGCGACCAAGGCAACCAGTCGAAGCTTGAGTGGGACAACGACATACTTTTGCAAAAGCTGAGACGGAGGTGTGAGGGATTGCGTGGTGGAGGGGTTGGCCGTGACTGCGTCGGGACCAGCGATGTCCTCTTTGTCGGCTTCTAGTGCTTTGATCATAATAGGGTTAATCAAAGCAGTTCCTACAAGGGTCTGCACCGAATCTCGAAGCGTCGCAGAACACAGAACCGTCCGTCTCCTCCGCTCCCAATCCCATCCACCAACTTCCAGACTCTTGCCTTCCTTCACAGCTTGGATAGCAAGCTTCCTCCTCCCCTCCAAGCCACGAAGGATACCGGTGATGGTCTCTTCGAAACCAAGTTCCATGAGTTGATCAGCTTCATCCAGCACGAGCCACCGACATTTTCCAACATTGAAAGACGAGGTGTTTTGGATATGGTCCAACAGTCGGCCGGGAGTAGAGACAAGGATTGGACACCCCTTCCTCAACCGCGCCTTTTCATGTGTCCTAGTCGACCCACCAATGAGCAGACCAGACACCAACCACCGTGTCATACGCGTGGAATTCTCTGCTCCTCCATCCGCATCGTTTTCAGCTCGCAATCGCATTCTGAGGATAGCTTCCACGACTTCATGGATCTGTTTAGCCAGTTCGCGGGTAGGGGCGATGATGATTGCGAGGGTGCCTATCGAACGGTCGATATAGGATAGAGAGCTGAGGGGGAGAAGGTCTTGGATAATGGGAAGAACGTAGGATAGTGTTTTTCCTGAACCGGTTTGGGACTGAATGAAGACGTCTCGGAGATCTTCGTTCGAGGTCTCCACGAGCATAGGTGGAAGAGAAGCCCTCTGGATCGCAGTTGGTTTCTTGATATTCATTTTGTTCGTGAGATGGGATATAATAAGTGGGTTCAGGCCCAGTCCTTCGAATGTCGACGAGTCCACAGGTGCATTGCTAGGCTTTGCAGCGGGACGTTTCACGACAGTTTCTTTTGGGAGTTCGACCTTTGGATTTGAAGTGAACAGGGAAGAGATGACTTGGGTCTGTGGTTTGGCCGGTGCCGAGGGTTTGTTCGAGGTCGTTGCCGTTACTGGCTCAGTTCTTGGTCTCTTGACTGGTCTCGGATTCGAGTCCTCCGAGGCAGCATTCGTGACGGATGCCTTTTCACGAGTCGAAGCCTTTCGCTTCGCCGTTCGTTTGGCTTTTAATCTATAAAACTCGGAGCGAAATAAGCCACAAGGTAAGGAAGATTGCAAATATAGACTCACCTATCAGTCCATTTCCCTCCTTTCTGCGAGCCTGCCGGTCTCTTGGATGGCGCGACATCATCCACAGCCAAATTCAGGACCAGACCATCGTCCATCGAGACTTTTCAAGTCGGTTTTGGTGAGCGTTCAGCAACATGACGCCCAATGCGCCAAGATTGGAAATTTCTGCTTACGTGATTCAGTCTGCGTTCTTGTCTCCTTGTCGAGTCATCAAAAGCCGGTGCACAAAGGGCTGCGCAGAATCGCAGCGCCCTGCCTAAAATCTCTTGAATTCTACCAACACACTGTGGCTAGCAAAGGCCACCTCGGACACCGACTACTTCGTCGCTGAACTTGCGGAAAAATGGTTTCGGGGACCCCTGTGCCAGCGGACGCTCCACCGCCACCTGTCTCTGCTGGCGGCACATATTCGCTGCAGGTGCGCAGTTTCATTTCACACAGCAAAAGTCAACCTCGCTTAGCACCCTTTTTCTCGCATAGAGCGTCTCTGTAGGCTGCAAAATCTATATTCGCCGTCCTGGGCCAGATGGAACAGAAGAAGAGCGTCTGGCGGAAATTCTCTCCATTCGAGACAAGCCTAATAACCCCTATGCCAGGCGGGCTACCCGCGGTACAACCAAGGAGGAGGAGGGCACACCCAAACCGGAGGACCAACGCGAGTTCTTCGTTCACTGGGAACACTTCAACAAGCGTCTAGATGAATGGGTCTCTGGTTCACGTCTGGTTCTCTCTCGCGACCTTGAATGGCCGCGACCCAAAGCTCCCGCTGCTCCCAAAAAGGCCGCCACTCCTTCCAAGAAGCCGGGGAAACTGCCTAAAGCACAGAGCTTGTTGAAGAAAGCGACGGCCAACGCTACAAAGGCCGCTTCGCCGACGCCAGCTCCCTCTACTCCCTCTGCAACCCCGGTTGACTATCCATCCCCTTCACCAACACCTACGTCCCTCAAACGGAAATTCTCGCCGAGCCAGGAGGAAGAAGAGGAAGAAGAGGATGCTGAAGGAGAGGACGATGCTGAGGGAGAAATGGATGTGGACAACGAAGGGGATATTACCTTTGACCTCAGTCTTCAAGAACCGGTACCCGACGCACCTCCTCTGTCCTCTTTCAGCAAAGAACAGGAAATCGAGAAGCTCCGAACTTCCGGTTCAATGACACAGTCTATCTCGGAGATTGCCCGTGTCAAGAACCTCAACCGACTGCAGATAGGCAAACACGAAGTGGATGCCTGGTACTTCAGTCCATATCCGAAAGAATACGCCCACCTCCCCGTCCTTTACATCTGCGAGTTTTGTCTATCCTTCTTCCCCAGCCCCATGATGTTCTCGCGACATCGGCAACGCTGTACTATGCTACATCCCCCCGGGAATGAAATATATCGACACGAAGACATATCGTTCTACGAAATCGACGGGAAGAGGCAGTTGACGTGGTGTAGGAATCTGAGTTTGCTTTCGAAATGTTTCCTTGACCAGTCAGTGGTCTTTGCCTTGTGATGTCTGCTTTGTGCTGATGACCCCTTCAAGCAAAACCTTGTACTACGACGTGACACCTTTCCTCTACTACGTCATGGTAAGCTGCGCTCGTTAGGCCTTACGGTAGCATATCGTTGATCACTTCGCAGGTCAAGCGAGACTCTTCGGGTTGTCATATCATCGGCTACTTTTCGAAGGAGAAGGAATCTGCCGAGAACTACAACGTTGCCTGTATTCTTACGCTGCCTCAACACCAGCGTCACGGTTATGGCAAGCTGCTCATCGAATTCTCCTACGAGCTCAGCAAGAAGGAAGGGAAACTGGGCAGCCCCGAGAAACCACTGTCTGACTTGGGTCTTCTCGGTTACCGTGCCTACTGGGCAGAGGCCATCATCGACCTTCTCCTCAGCACGCCAGAGGGTGAATTGAGCATTGACGAGATCGCCCACAAGACCTCTATCACGCACGCTGATATCATGAATACGTATGTCATTTTCACCTCTCCACGTCTTTCTCGTTTCTCAAGAACCTTCTTTTAGGTGTACAACACTCCAGCTCTTCAAGCACTACAAAGGAGGTCACGCCATTTGCCTTAATAATGCTGTCTTGGAAAAGTACAACAAGTCCAAGGCAAAGCGAAAGCGGAGGATTCACCCAGAATGCCTCCGCTGGAAGCCACCCGTATTCACGAGGGATCAGCTGCGTTTCGGTTTCTAATTTCTCTATTGGACTCTTTGTACAACATTACTCCCATTGTAATATAGTATATTTTTTTGCTTTCACTTGTGATGATACCCATACATACGCACATTATGACGAATTGCCAACTTGATTTCGAAGGTGACGTTGTCGAAGGTTTCTGGGCTCTTCCAACGAATCCGCGATGACCGGTGGCTGCCTGTCCGGCTGGAGGGATTTTCGGGTGATAGTGGGAGACGGCGGTCTTGAAGCAGCTGGAGAAAGAACATCGACGCCAGATAGATTGACGTTGTTGTCCGTGGCGAAGAACTCGGATGGCTTTGAAGGTGGGGTTTGATTTAGCGAGTCTCCGCCTGCCAATGAATCCGTGTCTTCTACGCGAATCGATGGTGCATTCTCGACGATATGGACAGTAGCCTTGTCGCTCGTCGAGGCCTTTACATCGTCGATAACTCCCAGTGTGCGAGCAATGCCGTAAGACACGATATCCTGCAAGAACGAGGTTTCATAAATCACAAGGAACTTGCGGATAAGGGCCATTGGACGCACCAGCAGTCCCAAGAGCAGAGTTGGGAGGCTGAGGAGGATAGCAAACACCCTAAAGAAGTAGGCTATGCGTGCCACCCATGATTCGGGTTCGTAGTTCCAGAGGTATCGGATATAGTAGGTCCATACAAGTCCAGGATAGGCACTGGGTGACGTTTGGGTAACCTGCGAGGTCACCTCGGATATGTACTGCGTTACGTTCATTGTAACGGACGCCTTAGGACCTATTTCAGCCGTTAGACAATTACACTAGACAAAGAAAGGGCGACATACGCCAGGAGGGTGGTGGTGGAAGAAGGACAACTTGGAGTTACATGCAACACATTGCGCCAAACTTGGCGGCCTTGTTGCACGCCTGCTTCCGGGGCGGGAGAGGTTGTGATGCCATGATGTCCACGTGACGGCACGCGTCGGAGCCGGCGGCAACTCAAAATCTTTAATTTCCGATCCTGCTGTCAACTTTCACCACCAGAAATCCATTCAATGCATCTGCAACCCTGGCCGTGTCTTTAGGGCGACAGAAGCGATTCTCTGACGGGATGCCAGAACTGCGTGTGCTCTGTCTATGCTTATTATCGCCTATCTCGACCTTATCTATACTCGTATTGTTCTAAACATGCGCCCAAAGCAGCCACTTGGTCCCGAGTACACGACGGCCACGCGTTTTCTCCGTTCGCCGATGGTATGAGAAATCCAGGGCATGCTCGCTCTCTTCCGAAGATAACATAAACGCGCGACAATCTGGGGCAACACCTACAGCATCCACTGGTGATGCTTTGTTGATGTATCCGCAGGATCCTGGCACCGGTGCCACTTTGTTCTCATGTCTTCAGAATCCCCACAGAGCGCTCTGCGATCCATTCGGTCCCTGGAACTGTTCAAAGCGACGATTGGTGCTCAGGGCTGCAGGGCTTTTGAAAATAACAGGCGGAAAAATGTGAACGACATAAAGCCTCCTGGCAGACGCGATGTCTTGTGCGTTGCCAAAAACAGGTCTTGAACTCGTTATCGTCGCTTGGCTTTTCCTAATAAAGCTCATGGCTCTATCGATCTGAAATCCTACAGTGCTACATACGGCCTCCTAGACATCGGGCACCGACTCGGGAGAAGATTCTAAACAGCAGAGGCAACCAAGGGAGTAGTAGTAATGGATGTCCAAGGCCGGACCCTTCTTTCCAAACTGACATACAATAGGCAATCTCGCCGGCGTTTGGCCTTCCACGTTTGACGGTACGTTTTCCTTCTCGAGTTCCGCGAACAGTACTTAACCTTTTGGAATCAGGTGGTATGGGAGTCTAGGAACCACAAATATTACATTCGCCCGTATTGATTTCGGTGACTGTAGCAGCGCGCTTCGATGAGGCCCGTTCTTTGGATTGATGACAGGATCCCGAATTCCGACATGGCGTGCTCAGGCATGTAACGTACTCGCATTTCCCTATTTATCTTTACAATCCTTTCTGATCCCATCTTAGAATAGAGGACGGGAGCCAGGTGGTTTAGAGAGCTGCAGAGAAGCGTTGTTGAAGAGCCGCCCAGCCCCATCCCGCTTTGCATTTCTCCACTCTACAACCCACTCTTCCGTGCTTCTTTCATTTCCAACGCGGCCACACCGAATCGAGTACGGTAATCTACGTACCTACCGTTCCAATATCCCATCACACCCCTACCGACAAAAGGCTCCATGTCCAAGAACACTCCTTCCCCTTTGAAAAGCTTCTTTGCTTATCTTATCGGCGGCGGATGCTCTTAAACGCCTTTCCAAAAGTATGCAATTCAGTCAAGGGGCCAGTCGGTCGGTCAAAGCCTGGTCAGGATAGGGTAACCACGCACAGGATGACAAGAGAACTAACATATGTTTTGTTACTGTGATGTCCCAGACTCCAGCAACCTGGCGTCAGCGCAATCCACATTGGCAATCCATACATCCCCTCGGCTGTCCTTCCGCCACGAGAGTATTCGTTCGATCGGCCCATATCCTCCATGGCCATTGCGCCACTATGATGGAACCGTCAAGCGTTTTCGCTCTGCCCGTGTCGAACTCCGACTCCGACACCTTCTTCCCAGCTCTTTGGTGCAACAGCGCCTAGGTCGCCGTGCACGGATGCACCCTCGTTTTCTCTTCGCTCGACGTTTGCTATGTTCCGCTCGCGTTCCTTGGTTCTTTTCTCGAACGAAAGGAAAAGGAGGGACGACCATCTGTTTTTAGGTTAAGAATCCGCTACTGCGCACGGTGGCGCACTCTTTCGAGAATATTTGCAGAAGTGTCGGGAGAACAGGCTGTATTCCTAAAGATAGGTAAGAGAGTAGGGATGTCGTGACGTTACCCTGCCTTGCTTCGATCTCGAAATAGCCTTTGGGAGATGGGGGGTCTACACATCAAAAATAGGGGTGCGCGCCTACAGCGTACCACGGGACGCAAGCCAGTCGACGCATGATCATTATGCGGGAGGACAACCTCTCAGTGCGCGGGGTAATTCAGTAGGTCGGGCTTACTAGTAGCACATACGAGAACCGGTACGTACAGGTACTCGAACTCCAACAAGGCCCAGATTCCGCATCGATTTACATTCAATTCTTTGAATCCTCACGGAACACCACCTGGACATCCAGCGCTAACACAATACACATACGAGTAGTCTCCAGGTATCCCGTAGCGGAGACTATAAAAGCTCCCCCAGCCCGCCAAAGAAGCCAACTCCTATCCGATACATTGGCACAACAGTCCAAAGGAAATATCTCGGTGTAAAACCAACAGAAAAAAAAATCAACACAATAAAAGCCGTGATTGATAACAGTGTAAAGGGTTTTTGAATGACCTAACGTACCACAGCAGAAGGAGGGCCTGGAGTGGGTGTTACGTTAATTACTGCTCCTTAGAGGATACTTTCTATAGCTGATTGAGATGAGTCTACGATTTTGGGATTGCGTCTTACGAGGGATGTGTATGGTCAGCTGGGTGGCAAGTACGGTAAGCAAAAACCATTCGTGTTCTATTCGAATGATTCTTCGAAGTCAAGAGTTGTGTATGTAAACGTGGACCGCCTTGGGTTCAAAGCGTAAAACCCAGATCACGGTGGTTGTACTCGAGTCGGTATTCGCTTCACGAGCGTAAGCGCTATGGAAATCGGGATTGAATTGCACCCTGCACATACCCCAGTGTCCACAAGCAGTAGTCCATGTCCTCTACCCCTCGCGGGGACAGTACCCGTTCAACGCCAAGTCGCACTGCTGTCTATATCGTTTGAGCAGAGAGAAAAATCCTTCCAAGTGTTCCATTTTTTTTTACATCTATGCAGAGAAAATGACAAAGTAAGAAGTGGAGATGGGGTAACACAAAAGACCAACACGTCAGAAAGAGAAACAGAGAGTAAGTGAATAGACGGGGGTATATATCGCCAGTTAAGTTATCGAAACCGAAGAGATAAAGGGAGATAAAGGGCTACATATAGTCTTTTGTCGAGCAAGGAAGAGATAGTAAAAGACCGAAGAGTGTACAGATACAACTAAGGGCAGCAATTGGAAGGTATTGAAACAGAGAAAAGGGGGTAGATGTGGGTTAGCAGTGGGCGTTGTTAGTAGTAATAGTGCGAAAGACGAAAGAAAGGGAGCGAATGATACAAGAGTGGCCATATATCATCAAAGCAGATTCGAAGCAAGCGAATACACACAAGGAGTGAAAATGATACAAAACGAAAGGGCCGACCATAGCGAGGAAGAAGGCGGCGATAGGTTGTACAACGGTGTCGAGCAACGAAGGGTATGTAGAAGTATGATGAGAGCGTCTAAGGATACATAACGTTCGAAGGGAACACCACTCCATCCGAACGCAAGAGAATAATCGGTCGTCGCTTGTTGTTATGTCCACTTTCAGGTGGCAAGCAGCCTAGCACCTCCGTGCACCGAACCTCCACGTACGGCGACGGCTCCGACCCAAAGAACACATGTACGGGATCCGTCTTTGAGAAGTTCTCGCCATACACAGTGAGGAGTTTGGCGGCATGGGGGTTGGGTTTGGCGAGCACAGCGCGGGATTGGGCGCAGTTGGATTTGGGAGCCTCGGACGCGCGGTCGGGCGGGAGGTACTTGACAACGCCAGGGAAGGGCGTGACCTGCTTGGAGGGGATGGGGAAGGCACCGAGTGAGCTGGGTTGGGCGTGCTGGTTGTCGAAGAGGACGGGAGGGACGTAGAAGTTGTAACGGATTTGGTCTACAAAGGCATTGTTAGAAAACATCAACCATGACCAGTGGGAGGTGCAACTTACCCGTTCCAACAATGGTCCACACGCTCGTCTCACCAATGTCGACTTGCCAGAGTGCACCACTCGAGGCACCAGAGTCGCTTCCTGACCCACGACGAGAGGACACAGAGCCAGCAGAGCTAGGTCGTCGACGACCCTTTCCTCCAACCGCCTTGCTCAGCCCACCCGCACTCGACGTCGAGCGCTTCTTCTTCACCCTGCCGCCATCGTTCGACAGGAACTCAGCCGACGACGGAGAGGCGGGCTCGCTCTCATTAGCACCAGTGGCTTGGCCAAAGTATTCGGCCGACGCTGAGCCGTTGGTTGGGGACATCGGAGAGCCGGGCAGAACTGGCGAACTGGATCCATTGTTGTTGGCGACATTGGTATTCCAAATTCGACCCTCGATCGGTCGGTAGGTATTGACCTTTTCACCCATGCAGGACAAGAAGGCGCCTGACACGCCAGGGGTACCGGGTTCTGGCAGTCCCTTGTTGGGGTCGTACACCTCAAAGGCGATTTTGTGCAGCTGGGATACGGGATCACCGCAGACTTCGCCTGGAACGCAGTAGTGATCGGCGATACCCTTGGCACCCTCTTGCAAGCCGCCACCGACGACGGTCGTCTGGCGATCGACTTTACGAATGATGAGGACGGGGCTGACGACGCCTGACGTGAGGCATTGTAAGACAACGGTTTGATTGTAGTAAATCGGAATTTGAGAGCCGTTGTTCGTGAAGGGGATGGCGTTGGGGGGAGGGGAGGGATAGTCGGGTTGAGGGGGAGGTGGCGGTGGGACGTCCAAACCACCGCCGGGTTTGTTCACATCAACGATATACATGATAAAGGGGTCTTTATGGTTTGAGTGGTCAGTTTGACTTGGTCAATCACGAATGTCAAAATTGACTTACCCCAGGAGGCAGTTCGAGCGATAAACGAGGGGGTGGATTGCCTTGATCGTTGATCGAGGCCCATAAGTGGAGCGCCATCCGAGCCCTTGAACGAAGAATTCGATCCAGACACGCAGAGGTACTTGGTGGAGACTGTCTGCGATCGGAGGCGGTGGAACAGGGAGATGGTCGAGCCATGGTTGATGCAAACTAGAAAAGATTTACTCAGCCCCACAGTCCAATCAAAAAGACGGAGTCAACATACGCTCAAGATTTTTAGCACTCTGTCGCTTTTTGGAAGGCTTGCTAATGACCTTGATTGGGCGACTGGGGAAGACACCAATGATACGCTCTGGCTCGTCATCCGAGGCAGGGGCGGTGACCTTGACCAAGGCCTCAACTTTTTTCTTCTTTTCATCTACGTCAGAGATGAAGAGTTGCTTGCCCACGCAGCGGCCTAGATAGGTGGTTCCAGAAGGAGGGTCGGTGACATCGAAGGATTTGCCAGAAGAGCTGGTCCATTCGATGGAACACTCTTGTGGAGCGGGCTCTCCAGAAATCGAAACGACGACTCGAGGCGGCGCGAGCTTTGGTTCTTCGCCGCGTCTTGTGGATTCACTCCACCATGAGTTGCCGATCATAATTGCGGTGGGAGGCGGGCACAAAAATCTAATTTAGAGCAGATGTGAGAAGGGGGAGAAAAAGAGGGGTGCAAAAAGTGTACGAACCGCTTCTCGGTACCGTAAGACTTCTGAGCGACTTTGCTTGACATGACGATGATCGTTCTTTCACCGAATGCAAGGCGATTTGGTGTTCGGACATACTGCTCAAGGAATGGACTGGGGATTGAGATACGGTTAGCTCGATTCCAATATCCGAGCACGGAGAAACTAGTTACCGGATAAACGTCTGGAGGTCGCTTGATGTACCAATTGGAGGGGCTTGTAATTTCATCCGGGCCAAGGTCTCGTCCACTGCGGTGGACATACGGAGGGACATGTCCTGGTGAGGATTGGGATTCATGTAGTGCATCGAGTCGTAGCCTGCAGATGGGTCTCTGTCGAATGAATGGGTAGCATGTGGAGGGATTCCCCTCATCATGTCTGTGCTCTGGGCCGGGGAGATGTGTGACTGGACCTGCTGCTGGCCCTGGGGATGGCTGAAGCGGTCATTTGGGTATCGACCGAGACGGTCAGGGAACTGGGGCATGGACTGGGGGAAAGCGAGGCCGTTGTTCATGCCGTTGATAGAGTAGTCGTCCTGGTAGTCGTTCTGGTAGCCATTGCCATTCATCCCGAGACGACGATCGCCCATGTCCTGGTAGGTGGACGGCGAAAAGTCCTTGGACGGGACGGAGGGCGGGAATGGGCCGTGGTGGAGGCCGCCGACGGGGTCGCTAGGAGTGAGGGGGGAGACCTTGCCACTGCTGTAGGTGTTGATCATGTCGTAGGGGTTGCTGTTAGAGCTGCCGAAGGAGGGGACCGAGTCGGCGAAGCCGGAGTGGGAGTAGAGGCCGTTGTCCGAGTTCATGGCGTAGGGATGGCCGAGGGAGGAAGAGGAGGAAGCGTTTGTGCGGTAGCGCTGGGAGGAAAAGTGTTGCTGCTGGTTTGGGAAGAGGTCGTAGTTCTGGTGAGTGTCTGGAGTGTCGAGTTGGTCCGACTGGCGGTATTTAGTGTCAGCAGGGAAGTCTGTGCGCAACGGAGGGAAGACACCAACGGTCTCCGAGTGTGGCAGATTAAAGTTGGCTCCATCGAGGTCAGAAGGCTGTGGATAGAGGCTGTGCTGGGCGGGGGGAGGTGCAGACGCAAAGTCGAGGGACGCCATCGTTGTCTCACACACGCGTCGGGCTTGGTCAAGAGAGAGCGTCCTGCACAGAGAGCGTCGAGGCGGGGATGTTTATAACTCTGATCCCGTCGGAACATGCCGACTCATGTTAGAGTTCGCTGAAACATACAGACATAGACACCACCACTTACCGAGCACCCAACAGTCGTCCAATCGTCGTGGAGGGTCGATGGTGGGCAACACAACTTTTCCAATCTGCTATTTAAGAAATTATTCGGTTTCTGCCTCCAGTTACGCTTTAGGATATTCCAGAGAGATCACCGCGGATATGTGCGATCTCTCTCCAACCCACCCCCCAATTCGCATCACAGATTCACAGATTTGCCTGGTACGAATCCTTCACAACACCGCCCGATTGGCCACCACCCGTCCCTCGTGCAACGCTCGGTCTTTGTTGCATCAAGATCTCATCGCACCACCAACCCCCCCGAATCACCTCTCGGCAAACTCCGTCCGGCCCTCCTCCATTTGTCCGACCCCTCCCTCTTTCGATTTTCATAACTCCTTCCTCCCCCCGTGTCCGTATTTCTCGCCATTTTTTCCCTCGCTTCGTTTATACACCGTAGAATACCGAAAATATCCCAGCAATGTTACTTGCTGCTCAGAGTCTCTCGCTATTTGTCGCGAATTATCGAAAGGACCGAATGTTCTTTCAATCAGCGTCTAATGTGATGGCTCTTGGCTCTGGGGTCACTGGGACAGCGGACCCTTTTTCCCCCGCCCACGGACTGCGCGCCGCCCCCCTCCTCCTAGGCGCCCTATGGGTCAGAAGGTCAACAACCCAATAGCTTCTTCAGCCGCCACTGAGATGCCTTACCTCTTCACTTTACGAAACCATACACCCACTTTTTCCCCTCTCCTGCGAGTCATACGGCGAACTCATAATCTAATGTAGATAGCGGTAGGTTTGCACTTGACCATGGAGCTCCCAATGCTTCTTCTCGACAAGTCGGCCTTTCTGATTGGCTTATCCGTGCTTATAGCATGTCCATCGTGACCATGCTCAATAGCGTGGTCAGGGCCAAACCTAAATAAGCATCAAGCCGAAGAAACAGACGTCCTAGAGCGGCGGCAGCACACTCGTGATCTCGCCTTACCCCTAACTAACAGCACCACAAGCATAGTACTTGGACAAACCGTCCAGTCTTCCAAGCAAAAGTAGAATGCAAGTGATATGATAGTCTTAGGCTTCATCTTCTATTCCAAATACATCAGAGTGGGTCTCCGTATGGTCCATACTTCATTTACTTTACCCCCTCGTCTTCACCGACTTCGCGGACACGCGGCTGCTCAGGTGCCTATGTTTGCTTCGTTGACCGCTGTAATAGTATACTACATGTGTATTCAGAGCGCCGCACCCGTGTTTGCCCTGTAAATTAACTGGCACTGTTAGGCTAGCCATTCAAATGGCCTGTCGACAACGTGATATGATAGTCGCATGAGGTGATCACAAGTGGAAGGTAACATTTCACGACTTGACGATTAGAATGAATTAAACTGATGCCCTACCCGGCTCACCTGCAATCACCTCGACCCCCAGAGCCGTCGAACAAAAGGCTCTCGAGTCTCGAGGTGTTAATTAAAGTTCATAATCTCCTTACCTAGCGCTCTACCACCCACTATCCTACCTCGATAAGTCTATCTCTTGGATGGAGATGACAAACTCGACATGCAACACCTCAAGGTCGATCACGATAATTGTCACTGTCATTGTCAACTCCATCTCATCTCAATCTCCATCTAACAGACGCATTTACCCTTGCCCCCGGCTAATCTGCGCATATCGTGACTGTTTTAAGTTTGAAAGATGGCCGAAAGACTAGATCCTCGAGGTTAGGAATCAAAGGAATTAGATAGGTAGATTCATCTCGAGGGCGCTAACTGGATTATTGCGCTTGACAGCTCCGGAGAGAGGTTTCCTTCCAAGGCAAGTAGAAGAACGAGAAGAATACGCAATCCAACCGGCGGCTCCGGCGTTAAGCCAAACACTACGGCCACAGTCTACATTATTCACAACTTCCCCGGTGACATATACTACAACTTCTTAACCTGCACACTCCTGACATACCTCCCAATTCAGTCACTACTCGATAAGTACCTCAACATAAACTCTCCTACTCGCACTCGGTATCTTTCAACAGCAGATGGACTCATTCAAGCAACCACTCACATAGCAAAGTTCGCACCCCGCCAAGATGCTGTTCAAGAACTTGGAGAAGAAATCGACACATCGACTCGGAAAAAAAACCCGCAGGCGGGGGAGGGGAAAATGTTTCTAATCAGAAGCCCTCCCCCTCGGTGGTTTAAAGGACGTTTTGTGATTAGGATTATTTCCGATTCGTACAATGATCGTGATCATAGCTGGAAAGCACTTGGGATCAATACCCTCCATACTATGACTTACTTACTCCACCCATGGGGCTTTTGACTCGTTGAAAGCCCGACGAGCTCTTAAGAGAGTGCGTCGGACGGAGGGAGGATGATCTATCGGTTACAGTCGGTCGTGTCGGTCGTATGCAACCATCACCTCTGTAACTCATCGAGCTGCCAGTGGCCCTGGGTTTCAACACCACCTTTCAAGTCGTTGTGTACGTAGGTTACGGTCAAATGATCTGCACTAGCAACATGAAGGAACAGGCGGAGGCTGAAGTGGAAGAAAGCACCCTTAAAGAGAGCGAATTGAATTGAACGAAGACGAGAGCGAGAACAAGAACGAGCTCACTTTAACCTTCGCAGGTTACTAGTAGAGCATCTCAAGTTCTAGTAGCAGTACAACTAAAACTGCCAACCCTCTTCTCTTCCTAGTCGTCCGACTACGAAGGGCTTCGTCTACTTCCGTCGCCCTCCGCTTCCCTTCATCCACAAACACCCCGAAACCCGACTCTGACAACAGACTCCGCGTCCCGACATGTCCATCTCCAGGGAAATAACACGATCACAATCCAGCTACACACACACGACACAGTTCTCCCAACAACCGCCAAACAACAAAAATAACAACGTCAAACGCCTACACTCTCACCCCAAGTCTCAGGCGATCAACACAGAAGAGAAAAAGAATCCTGCTTCTTTTGATCGTAACTGCAAAGCATATGGTTTCCTGCCCTGAATCCGAACCTGAAACGACCGCGGGCGGACCGTGTACGAGTCGCGACGAAGCGAGCAAGGAGAGAATAGACTGAATTGTATTGTGACCTCGTTTTTCGGAATTCTGCTTGAAAAGCTGGATTCCGGCCGACCGTACCGACGATCGCACGCGTACGGGTCATCTACAGGGTGGGCAAGTCACAGAAGTTACACAATGGCTGGAATGACAGCGACCAGGGACCTGTACCCACTTTGAGATACCTCAGAGTTCCTCAAAGTCTGGATGGCCAGGAACCGTTCATACCAGCGCCAGAGCAAGGGTCGTCGGAGACCCTTCAAGTCTGTCGGAAAGATCGTCATCCGTCCATTTCGTCAGGGCTAACATAAACAGCCACAACCAATCCCACACCAAAACCCACAGCCTATATCCAATCACTCCCTGAACCTTTCCAAGGAACGAAATGCCGTGCCGGACAAAAAACCCTAACCTACTCACAGCCCCTGCGGACCAGGAGCCGAAAAACGTGCCAGTTTCAATGTCCAACAAACGAATATCATTGGAAGTTCAAAGTCAACTTCCACTTTGGCAGACTCCTTCCGCTATTGCGTGCGCGGTAAGTACTGTGATAATCAGGACGGACTAACGTGATGCGGAAAGACAAGAGAGTGGATTTAGATCACAGAATGGGTTGAACAAAAGAATGGCCTTGTATACATACTTTGGATAACGGGAGGAAGGAGCCGGAGACAGACAGGCATCTCAGTTTTGACAAGAACCTCCGAGTCCAACTATTTGTTAAGTAGGTGGGGCAAGGTGTCAAAGAGGATGGCAGAAAATCAATCACAGGTAGCTGAGGATGAAAAGAACACCACCATGGCACATACATGTTCCAACCGTTCATAGATAGACTAAGAGCACTTCCAGGCCCGCTCCGAGTTCCAGGATCCAAGCGGAAACGTTGCTGATGGGATTTAATGGATTGGAATCACCTGAGGTGGTGTCTCTGCCTGTTCAAGCACAGAAACACAGAGCAAGGGGAAAAGACCCAGCACAGTGGAGGCGGCAATGGCCGTTACAAGTATTCGAGGTCCAGATACGCGTCGCAGTAATAGCCCGAGATCCCGAGGAAGAGGTTCAAACATCTGGAGGGTGGGCCGCCGCAGCTATCCGAGTCGGCGTGCAGGCTCCACCACAGTCTAGTCCTTGTCTCTTCCAGATGTCGGGCCTTGAGGAAAGCAGCGGAAGCCTCCGCATATCTGGTTCAAAGGCGGAGACCGGATGGCGATGGTAACGCTGACAGGAGCCACGACGGTTTCTCCAGTTAAAAGATCGCGAAGGGTTGCGTGTTTCTGATTTGCCACAATCTCCTAGAACGTTAATTATTCCGCTCCGGAAGCGTGTGCATGGACGGGTGTCAGCAACAGAGGCAGGTACACACCAACAAAGACAGGAACGACGACATTGACAGAGCTTAACACGTTGGATGGCAGCCAGGTGACGAGTTCCTGAGTTTCGACCGCCGCCGGGAAGGCAAAAGGCAGGGATCGACAGGGTGAAGGGTTGCCACAGAGTAAAAGATAGAATTGTAGATGTTGATAACGAGGAAACCATGGAGGAAGGTTAGGCACACAGCAGAATAAGTTTCAAAACGACTGATTTGGAATGGAAAACTGATCGGTGAACTCGCTGGGTTCCATTTCAGACGCCGTAAGCACCTAATGTGTAGAAGAATCAAGTGACAATTGAATTCATACTTTCCTTTGAACGAGGTGCGGTAGAATCGACTTGAGCTATATTTAAATTGGCAGGATGGCAATCATATCCAGGGTTAGGGCGACAAAGATAAGCAAGTGAGACGGCGGCCTTTTGTTCGTACATAGGCTCTCCCAAAGCACGGTGATGAGATGAGAAGCGTCAGCTCATTTCTAGGGTGGTGGTGACATACGCATGTTTCTAAATGCTAGACGGAGCTGGATAACCAAAGTCTGGCGAGGAGGATGGCCGATTCCATCGTAGACGACGGAAGATGGGCGGTTTGGGTGTTCAGGCGGGCTCTTGGCCTTGGTGATCAACTACCGGTTTCAATTTGGACCGTTTGGGTGTATCTGAGACCGCAGGACCCCACTTTTTTCCTGGCCATTTACCCGCACAGTCCCTAGCAGAAGCGAGAGCGAGAGTCACCCAAGGATAAAGCGAGGTTCGAGAAAAGTAAAGTTGAGAAGAAGGGCAGTTCTCGAAGATCGTGGTGGTACGAGAGTAACAAGTCCAAGCCTCCAAGCCGTTCGGCTAAGTGATTTCAGGTCACGTGTAGCAGTGGCCTGAGTCCCCCGCATCGACCTCGTTTTCGTCTTGGTTCATCCACTTACTCTTTCTTGCGAGACCGCGAGGACTCTGGGTTGGGGCTGTTATCGAGGAACTTGGGATTGGAAGCCGTGAATCTGGGAGATTCTATCTGGCAACGACCACGGACGACCAACTATACCACAGGATTAGGGTCCGGTAACAACCCCAGTGGATTCCAATTCGCCTATGTAGTATTGGTATCTGCTGGTTATACCGCACTCAACAATGTCTGGCTCGTATCGAATGCACAACCCTCGACCACGACCGCCCCCAGCGCCCCTACGTTTCGACGATTCTACCTCGTATAGATCCACGACCACGATTTTGTCCAACGTCAACCAAGATTCCTCACAAACCCTCCTTTACGATCTCCCTTCTCCCACTCCCCCGACGAGCCCCAAGTCGGGTCGCATCGTCTCTCCTACATCACCTTCGTTTCATGGACACCCTATGTCAGCAAGAAGCGGGAGGCCGACGCCTCCTCCGAGTGGTCGCATGCGGTCGACCACTCCCCTGGGTTTCGCTCCTAGCGAGTTGGAGCGCTTCGCGGAGTACTGTCGGGCATGGTACGCTTTCTGTCACAATCTTAAATACTCACCGGCCTTGGAGGGTGCTGAATTTAGGTGGTGATTAGGTATTTCCACCAGGACGATAAGGCGGGCACCCTTATGACGCAAACACTCGCGACTCTACCTCCATCACAGAAAGCCTCTTTCTCCAGAGTTCAAGCCTCAATACGATCAGCATATCATCGCTCGGTCAACAAGCGTCGCCATGCAGAGTTTCAAGCTCACTTGTCTGCTACACAGCCCGGCGCCTCTTTGATGGCTCATGCTAGGGCAGATCCTCGTGGTGCTGCTGCCCAGAAAGGTGTGTTCCATTTACGTTCCGCTTTGACTTGCTCTTAATGTGGCCATTTTCAAGAACGTTACGAGCGTTTCGAACGGTTTATCAGGAATTGGTGTACCACAGGGATGCCTGGGACAAAACCCTTTTTTGAAGCGTATGTCATCATCAACATCATGTCATCTTCGGAGGAGCTCACACCGATTTATAGGCTGTGGGCTGTAATGCGTTTACAAGTCATTCCTGAGAATCTGGGCGGGGCGGGTAGGAATAGAATCGAATGGGAATTCGACGATGCCGTATTCAAAGAAGCCGCGTACGTCTTCGTGATCATTAGACTGAAAACATCGAGTTCCTAATACCTGTCTTCGGCGTCTTTCTACCAGAGGGAAAGACTTCATGTTAGAAGCCATTGACGTTCTGAAAGGAGTCGGTACTTTCCACCAACTAACCGTGAACAGCTGGCTTATCTTCGTTCCAGGTTCTTGCTTTCCAAGAAATCCCTTCATCCAAGATACCCTCGCTGAATAGTTATCCCAAAGATGGCAGTCTTTCCCCACTTCACGCTCGCTCGCAATCACAACCTCTACCTTCTCATCAGAACCTTCCCCACACCGCGACAGTACAACCGAAGCGAGCTCGAGCACCTAGTGATCCCTTTTTAGATACCCCACCCTCCCGCACCATACCCTCATCCTCATCACACCTTCCCGGAGACGCGCCTGCTTCCTACGCGGCTACTTCTCCCGTAGACCGTTGTAGAAGTCCCTTTGCAGGCGACGACGAGTTGGACGATCCTGACCAAGAGGAGTACATGCGCATCTGGACTTCCCCTGACCTAACGGACCCCGAGCTCCTGGAGCTCCTCAAGCTATTCCCTTCGTTTGTGTCACGGCGTCCTTTACCTCGGTTTCCTGTACAACCTTCGCGACAACCAGACATAGAAGAAGGAGAAGACGACTCGTTGGAAGGGAAGCAAATACACTTCGGAACGGGCTCTATGTGGGTAAGCTCAAAGCCTCGAAGTGACGGCTGGGATGGGAGCTGGTGGACACGGTTTGTTCTCTGGTGGAAACGGCTATTCAGTTGCTAGAGTCCACTCCCAACCTTCTTATTATCGGGACAGACACATAGCGCTACTTCTCGATTCACATTCGAACTCGGGCATTGACACATTACGATGCCGCATCTTCTGTTGAGACTGAAACTATCTATCATCTCTTCGGACGCTATTCAATGTTCATACCCCACATTCAGCTCGTGGTTTGTCATTTCCGAATCCTTTTTGTATTTTTTCGAAATCTTTGCAGTTTCCAATTATCTACCCATTGTACAAGTTAGGACAATCATCTCAAACAGGAATTTCTTATCTCCCATTTGTATTGGTGTCTCGAGGCGCCTAGGTTGCTTGTAGGAAGAGGGTTTTTGAGTTTGCTTCCAACTTTCTGGGTCTTGACATTGAATTGCGTTCTAGTTCTCCTCCGGACCGTCGAAGTCAAGTCAAGTAAGTGACAATACTGCATATCGCAACACGCTAAAGGACTCTGTACGCTAGCTATTAACCTGTCGGTATGTCGATTGGTTCTTGTGCGGGCAGTAATCCTTCCACGCCGTCTGCCACACACAATTCGCTGATAGTGGCTGAAAGCCTTGCTTCTTTTCCCCACTCACCGTCAAAAGTGCTGTAGAATTAGAAGCTGGGTGCTCCTCGCAACATTGGTTCCTGCCTTGACGATTACACGATCGGCTGGTGGAATTACCCCCAGTATTTTGTTTTCCTTTTTTCGTTTTGTTTCCGAGAGCTGGAATGGACGGATTTGTAGCTCTCTTTCCCAGTAACTGTGACTATTAGTGTGACTACATCGCCCTTACCCCGCAAACAACCCTGTAAATAGATCTTCCTCCGTGCACAGATGTTTCAGTGAAACTTGTTTCCGCTTGACGCGTATGGCTCTTCCCCGACAGAATGTGGAGAGGGAGGTCGGACGATTGCTGATGGGGATTCTGGCTTCGTCGGGATTCGGCCGTGCGCTTACTGGGCCTTCAACGACCTTCTGTGGGGGAGGTAAGGCGCTTCCAACCATGGAACACGATCATCTCACGGGGCCGCTTAGCGCACCCCTCCTCTGCGGGGTGATCAAATGGCTGATGGTAGTTTGGGAGGCGTTTGAGCCACCGTTGGAGCCGTAAGTAAGGTACGCGGCGGAGGAGAGCTCACAGATCTCCACTCCTTCGACCACATGGCATGACACAGTCATGACACCCGCCAACGAGGCTGACTGATGACATGGGGCTAATCGCCATGAAGTCGTGGAAACCCCCATAAAGTATTTCCTGTTCGAGCAATGTATTCAATTGGTGGAGGTCGAAGGAGTTTGAAGTGGTTTCGTTCACTCCGTGTAATGGCGTACAAGAATGGTCGAAATGTCACCATAGACAGGTTGTTAGGTACCTGGAGATAAGGAGAAGCGTTGTGGAGGATTTACGAAGTATTTTTGGCACCGTTAGAACTGTTTTACAGGAACGCGCAGTTGAGAGATTGGGTGAGTAGTACTATGGCCTACTATGGCCGAGAGGACCCTTGGCCTCTTGACTGAGCCTCTGGAGACTTCCGACGACCAAAACCACTCGGTGCATATACGGGTTTTACCAGTAAAAATGACGATCTTGTTAACAGCACCGTGAACACGGATGGAGAGCCCCCGCTTTTTTCTCAGTAAAGTCAGCTTGTAGTAGAACACCGGTGGGGGCGAAGGAAACTCGGTCAGTCGGCAGCCAGCCACGTTTGCGCTCGAGCCCTCCTGGATATTAGAATTGATCAAACACCGGGCCCATACCGAGCAACGCTCACTCAGCGCCCAAGCGCGTAGTATTCGCCGGCAAACGCCCCAAATCGCTTTCTGTGCTCAGCCATTCCGAGCGGAATGGTATTTTCTGCAATACATCGGGCCCGACAATGGGATTCAAGTTCGTGTTTCCACTTCTGACTCTTCAGATACAGTCAACCGCGGTAACCTGGTTTCCCGTCGGGCGCCTAGCCCAGTTCCAATATCGACTTGTTTTTGACATCGAAATCTTGGTTACCAAGCCCCTTGGAAGACCCTGCCAATCTCCTCCCTTCATCTTCATCGTCATGAGTGCGCAGTGCCCTCTATTATTCGTTTCTTTACGAATTGAAAGCTTTCTCATCTTGATCGTTACTTGGGGCGTTTATGTCACCCGGATGATGCTCATTGCTCAGGCCGCCGTCTCCCAAGGCGATCCACCCCGAACAGGACACGGATGAATTGAAATGTTCGCGCTAAACTACAATTGGGAGTCGAGATTTGAGAACCGTCGGTCGCGTGGGCTCGCGTGGCAGCCATGAAGCAGGCACCCTTCAACATCGCGAACAATGCCGGAAGAGTCCTTATCAACCAGGCAACGCGCAGATTACAGTGTAGACTCCCAGCAGAGAGCTCGCAGAAAGCACCAGAGTCTTTGCACGAATGCAAAAATCCCTCCGAATCAACCAAGCTGAATTTCAACTTGCAAAGAATGTACATATGTAAGCTGCTTGCCTACGTATCGCAATCTGGATCCCCTCCTCCATGCTTCATCGCGATCAGAAAGACAACTTGGAAAACGACCCCTTCAGCCCCGGAGATCATGGATGGAAAAGGTTACCCTTACGACCAATTCGCCGATTTGAAAAAGGCGCCGGCAGTGCCCTTGTACTCTTTTTGGCAAGTCGGGATATCGCCAAGGCTTGGGATTTGACCGTGACCATCTCCACCTCGTCTGGGATGGATGGAATTGAGCACTGGGATGGACCCTGTTCTCGATGTATGAGTCAAGGAAAGGCAAGCGAAGGAAGAAAATGTGGGTATGCATAAATTCCGAAATTGTGCTGGAAACCCCCCTTTTCCCTGAATTTAAACCCCATGCTGGTTCTTCGACGTGCCGAGTCTTGGCCTCAGTTGGATTCGAGAGCCTCGTCGAGCTGTATCGTATCGTATTTTCTCTTGCCTTCGTGTAGTGTTAAGCCTCATATACGGTAAGGAATGAAGGTCCGCAAGACAGCCAAACTTCATCCGCGAGTTCTATTTCCATGAATTCGACTTGCTTGCTTAGAACGACTTCTTTCGATTCCTTCACTCTGTCAATCAGGTCGAGGGCCTCCGAGCCTACTATTATCTCCGTACCAAAAGCTTCCCTGCTCACATTGCACATTCAACCCATACAATTTTTTTGCTTTAGGCTTTTTTGCATCCACACTGTGATTGTGATTCACGGCTCTATATCAGGAGGACAATGCGGAGAAAGATGGGTGATTGCTCTGCGATTTTGAAACTCTTCGAGCGGGATTACTTGCCAAAGGAGATGGATCAAGAGGTCCTCGTACCACCTGCCGTTGATTCCGGCAAAAACACCGTCAGCGTATTTCCGAGAGAGCTTTTCGACCCATCGAGATTGCATAAGGTGGCCTCTGCATGCGTACTGGCCTCCTTATTGTGCGTCTGGAGCCCGCTGAATTCCGGTGAAAAGACTGGAGATCGATATCCTGGCAATCAACGCGGTAGGAATTGTCAGGAATCGACCGTATTGTCAGCCCCGACGCTCCAATACCCGGGATCACGGCCCTCGAAGAGCTGAGGCTAGGACTAAATAGAAAGGTTTTTTCACCTGACGGTTAACAGCGTACGAAGATACGACCCAAAGAAGTCCATCGCATATACACCGATAATAATACAACCACTGGAGCTTATGATACGCCTCGAAGCGCCCCAGGCGCTTTAATAACGACAAGCCCAAGAAGCAAACGTTGTTCTGTTATTTCGCTTGGCGAGTTTACTCCTGGACGCTCGGACGGCTCTTCGCAGATTCCAGTCTCTGCACCAACGACTTCAATCTGTCAAAGAAGAGGAACAAAAAAGGTCAGTTCAGCTTCCTTATCATGTCGGATTACGAAGCATTTGGAATGGAATGGAACCGTTGCTCAGAAGATCAGGTACGTACTCGTCCACTTCTCGTTCCAGTGCTGCAATCCTCCTCGCTTTCGCCTCTGCGCTCTTTTCCGCCGCAATCCGTTTTCGTTCAGATTTCTTGAATTCCTCCAGCCTGTGTGGCAGGTCTTTGAGCACATGCTGCAACCGTGGGTCGAATATATGAGCGCATTGAGCCAATTGTTCGTAGGCAAATGCCTCCGACATCGAAGCATCGAGCTCATCAGAAAGAAATTGAGATGTGAAGTGAGCAGGTTGGCTAAAATCCAGTTTCTTCGACACATTTGAGTGCTCATAAGGTTCGTCCAGGTTCTGTACCCGTAAAAGTTCCATGTGGACGCAAGCAACATTTTTTGTGGACAGGGGTTATGGTAGCATGCATGGTATGGAGACTATGATCAGCAAGCGAATATACTCGAGGAAGAGTGGACGTGCTCACCGAGCTACTAGGGAGAGGGTCCTCCCACTTCAGAAGGGTCTGGGAAGAAGACATAGTACTCGGCCTCTTTCCTGTTGTTCTCGGAAGAGGAGACGGGGAAGAGCCACCATCCGCGAAGACAGAGCGGCCATGATGGTGGCCTTCAGCCTGGCTACGAGGGGGATCAGACGGCGGAGGAGTGAGCATGTCCCACTCGTCTTCTCCGAAGTCTCCATCGGACACAGAAGCCCTGCCTTTTGTGTCCAATGTTGTGGTGCCGCTGCTGAATCGCTGAAGCTTATCTCCAGAACTTCGCGACTGTCTGACTGGTGTAGATGGTGGCTGGAAAGAAGAACTTGGGACTGTTGAAGTGCTGCTTGCATGCCGCTGATTCATGTCGGGAGAAGTTGGCGAACTGTTGACGAAACATGTTTTACAATCAGCGAAATGTTCAGATAACGGTGTGGATTGAACTCCAGCAAGGCAACAGGAAGACGGATGTCCTTCGACGTTCCATGGAAATGATGGTACATGTCCTGGAGGTGTCTTCCTAACGGGACCTAGTTACGTGAATATATTACTGACCTGTCCATTTTCCCCGATAACGTTTCTTCAATGATTCTTTTGCGTTTCTGTGAAGGGGTCTCATAGGCCGGGTCTGGATGACAATGGCGTTTCTCGCTCATGGCGGGGGAGGCAAGTTGTTGGGTCGGCTGAGTCGGCGAGTTGTTCACTTGGGGCCCATGCTGGGAGATGGCCGGGAGCAACTCGTCTTGCCAGTCTAAACGTCAAAATCGCGTTTTAATTAGGGGCTCATTAACGAATTCGGATGGCAGTGGGACCGAGCACTCACACCAGAAGTTGCAGCGGTCTTGGTGTTCCATGGGAAGCGAGCAGCAGAAGAACTTTCTGCAGCGATTTTCAACTCCCGTAGTGTCTGGTCTAAGCCAAAGCGGATCGTTACCTGTTGGGATTTGTCGCAGTCTTGCTTGTTCTGAGAGAAGCAGGAAGTCCATGCTTGAAACAGCGCACGACGCCGTCTGGAGCCGCCGGGGAGCAGCTACTGAACGAGATTCCTGCGTTCTGCATGTTCAGATGTGTGACGGCAAAGGCCCAGGGGTAATGTTCAATTCAGCTCATGTTTCGGGCAACCCAGAGTCGCCTACAACATGTTTAGGGACCGATCACTGTGTCCTTGGAATAAAACAAACGCAAACAAGGGCGGTGAGGAACGACGAAGGACGCTGTCCCGAGAACTTGACATACCTGGCGCTTGTCTTTCCATGGCAATGATCTGCTGAAAAGACACGGACCTTCACCATGGTTTCCAGCCTCGGTAGCAGGGTAATGACGGTTGGTAGTCCAAGTTCTGGATACGCATCGATACATTTTATTTCGAACCATTTTCAAACAGGAAGGTTCACTCAAGCTCCTCGTTGTCCCCGAAAGGCGTTATAGTCGCAGAGGATGGGCAGAGGGCATAAGGTGAAGCACGGAATTAGGACATGGATCACCGTGTGACAAGTGAGAATCATTAGGAAGCAAGCCGCAGATGCTGACAACCAGGTTGTGCATTCACTGACGCGACGCGAAATGGCAGAGCCGGCAGAACAAGGAGTTTCTGTATCGACAATCTTCCTGGAGTCCAGAAAACCGACCTTGCCGTCGCTCGTTCTGCAGGTGACGAGGCTTGTAGGGTCGTACATGCTTTGGATCGGGGTCCATGATGGTACAGCTGAAAGTAAAGAGCAAGCTGTAAAACAGGGAAGTCTATGCAAAGACTGGGCTGTTGCGATGCCCCCAAGAGCTGTACGTCAATTCTCCTTCGCCGTGGGTGGTCGCTGATTCCAAGGGACGACATTTGCCCGATGTTTGACCTCCCTCTCCCGATGCACCCCGGTTTTCTGTGGCAATCAGCCTGGAATGGGAGCAAATGCGACGTCTCTTTTCCGATCTGCTAGCTCGGATAACGCCTTCCCGATGGCGCAAAGGCTAGGTATGGGATCCTGGATTATCGGGTTATCAAGTGCTAAGCTTCATTGATGTGCAGCGAAGCGGTTTCAGAAACAGATATTCCTGTCCGTTGATCTGCCTGCATCTGTAGTTGGGTTTGGCCAGGGACCAGAACTTGTGCTAGAAGCTGAACGCGGAATCGTGGAGACGTTGAAGGAGCTCGAGAAGTAGCACGGTTGACGGCGGCGGCTCTATATTTCTGGTCGAGTCACATGGAAGCTGGCCGAGAAGAGAGGACTGTTTTGTTGAACAAATCGCTATCGATTGCGCACGGATTATTTGTATAGTTGTAGGGTACAAAAGATAATAGATGAAACCAAGTCGCGAATTGAAAATCAGCCAAGCGTGAGCTCTTGCATCGCCAACTGCCGTAGCGGAGTCAAGCCAGTTCCAAGCTGTCCCAAACGACAGCTTTGGTCCTTGATCATCGACCACAACGCTCCGCTCACCTTCGCCGTCGCCGTCTCCAACGCTCTTGATCCTTTGTGAACACAAATTACGGTGTCGGGCGCTGGAGTCGTCGTGACTGCGGACTCCTGCTCGCGCCTTTTGCCGCTGAACCGCCACCTTTCGCAGGAATATGTCCCAAGCCGACTACATGCAAGACTCTAACGAATCGTCGTTCGACCTTCCTCGTTGGCAGACCCATGTCGAGCCTGCAGCCCAGGCAACTCCCTACCTTTATGGCCCACCGCCGCCTTCACAGCATTCCATGTCCGGATCGTCACCCCAACGCATCCAGCCAGTCCACCAGAGCCACACAGGTTCTTCAACCAGGCAGCCACGAATTTCTCAGTTGCTCGAGCAGGAACACTCATTAAGCCCGCCATCCAACCAGTATACACCCTCAAACCAGGCCCCATTGTCCCGCAGTGCATCCCTTGGAGGTACCAGCGCAAGTAACCTGGCTTCGCGCCTTGTCAGGCGCCATAATCAACCGGACGATTTGGAAGCCTACAATACTGACAACCAAGGACTATCGGGACCCCGTCAGCAACCCCAACTCTCCCAAAACACGTTTTACAACCCCAGTGTTGGGTATCAGTCACCATCGATGACAGGGAACGTTTCATCTGGCACGACAGCAGGCTCAACATCCGATTCCTACTCAGATCTCTACTACAATGGTTCAGCCAGTCAACCACCAAAGAGAATCCAAGATCCCAACCGTGCCGCCGGTCGATCGCCACACCGAGCCGCCAATCCTACCAATTCAACGGGACTCATAGACGCTTACGCTCAACAGCAATCGCAATACTCTCCGACAACAGCAACGTACTCGTACGGTCCTGGTCCCCCACAATCGACTGGTTATCAGACCCACGGTCGCAGCAACTCCCAGGTCAAGCAAGAGCAAGCGACACCCCCTATAGCAAGCCCTTATGCACCCCAGAATCAGTCCCACCAAGTAAGCAATAGCTCGAAGTCTTATCCCATGGATGTATCGACCACCCCTTCCATTGTACAGACGCCATCACACTTGGCTGCTCATGCTCCACCTAAGCAGTCGATCTCCAATCCGCCAACGCCAATGTCGTACATGCATGGCCCAGGTTCTCATTATTACCCCCAGGACCAGTCGATGATGGTGGACCCGCCTCCTAAAAGGCGTGCATCAGGGTTCCGCCGCGTGCGGACGTTGCATGATCTCCAGCCCCGTGTAGAGGCTAACCCTGGGGGTCGTCGAATGGGGAGTGACGGAACCTATCTTTCGGCAAGTCTTCCCTACGTTGCGCTTCCATGCGTGTGTACTCACTGCCCCTCCTTTGTATAGCCTTTGCGGCAACTCACTACAAACATCGTCGAGACATACCGGATTTGCAACCCCAGCTATCGCTATGAATCGGCTCATAACCCCAGACGGGTTCTCACCAAGCCGAGCAAACCCGTTCACAATGAAGGGTACGACAACGAGGATTATGATTACATTCTCTACGTCAATGATTGGCTGGGTACTGAAGAGGGCCACAAGTGCGTGCGTTTATCTCCAACTAATGGCCCTCATTAACGCACCTTTTTCAACGCAGATACCTTATCCTTGATATTCTCGGTCAAGGAACGTTCGGCCAGGTGGTGAAATGCCAGAACATGAAGACACACGAGATTGTCGCCGTGAAAGTGATCAAGAACAAGCCCGCGTACTTTAACCAGAGTATGATGGAGGTCACGATCCTAGAGATGGTGAGTTGAGTCGGATTTCGCACCCGAGCTTCGCTGACCGGTTCTATAAGCTTAACAAAACCTGCGATCCAAACGACGAACACCACCTTCTTCGACTTCGCGATTCATTCATCCATCGAAGTCACCTGTGCCTCGTCTTTGAGCTTCTGTCGTCCAACCTTTACGAGTTGATCAAGCAGAATCAATTCCAGGGTCTGAGTACGCAACTTGTCAAGGTCTTCATGGCCCAGCTTCTCGACGCCTTGACCGTATTGAAAGAGGCACGGTTGATACACTGCGATTTGAAGCCTGAAAACATCCTATTGAAATCGTACGCCATTCCATTCTTATCTTCGAGATACCACGATGTTGAATACTGTCCTAGCCTTCAATCTCCTCAAATCAAAGTTATCGACTTCGGTTCTGCGTGTCATGAACGGCAAACAGTCTACACCTACATTCAGTCGCGATTCTATCGCTCACCTGAAGTCCTTTTGGGAATGCCTTACACGGCAGCTATCGACATGTGGTCATTGGGCTGCATTGCCGTCGAGCTATTCCTTGGTCTACCTCTTTTCCCTGGTACCAGCGAGTACAACCAGCTAACGAGGATAATTGAGATGCTAGGGTGGGTTTCCTCTACTACAGGTCACGTTGTCTTGCTAAAGACCATTCGTCAGGATGCCTCCTTTGAGCATGCTCAATAGCGGCAAGCAAACCAGTCAGTTCTTCGACTCTTTCGATGTCTATAACCCCCAAACGGGCCAACACGAGAAGAAATATCGCCTCAAGTCCATCGAGCAGTATTCGAGGGAACACAACACCAACGAGCAGCCCGGGAAGCAATATTTCAAGGCTACATCGTTACCCGAACTAATCAATACGGCGCCCATGCCATCTTCCAAGTCGTCAAGGTCACAGCATGAGATTGAGAAAGGCGAGTCCTTCTAGGCACATGTACCCCATGGGATCACATTGATTAACATATTCCTTTGCTAGAACTCAATAACCGTGCTGCGTTCATCGACTTCTGCAAAGGCCTCTTGGATCTGAACCCTGTGACACGATGGACTCCACAGCAAGCGCGACTCCACCCATTCATCACCGGAGAAAAGTTTACAAAACCCTTCGTCGTACGTGCTTCCGTGGCGTTTGGGGTGTCTCTTGTTGATGTTCTTGTGTAGCCCGAAGGTCTGGCACCTTCACAACCCTCTTCTTCTTCGTCCCCGAACACCCCCGATCCCAAGCGTCCATACGGCGGTCTCGTTCCGTCTCAGCCGAAGGGCACGCGGGCTTATCAGGACGCGGCCACTTACAACCATCATCTCGCTCAGCACCAGGCATATACCGCCCAGCAGGCGTCGCAGGCTGCGAACACTTTCCGAAACCCGTACATCAATCCACCGGCTCAGCAACAGCAATCGCAGCAACAACATCAACAACAGCCACCATCCCAACCCCCTGTAGCACAAACGACCTATACAAACCCTCCTGCGGACCCGTACCACCCTCAGTCGCAACAGCAACAGTCTCAGTCACAGCATCTCTCCGGCCAGTATGGAAGTGGAGCGGCACAAACTGCTCACCGTGCCCTTGCACACGCGAACTCTGCGAATCAATTGGGTTCTGGAGCATCTGGGTCACAATATCCCTCCCATTCGTCCGCCACAAACCTCTCGTCTTCGCATCTAAACCCGAATGTGTCGTCTGGTTCTTACTACCCCAATTCTCGCGCTCGGGCCAACACGATCAACCAGATGGATACCATTCCACCTGCTCTCGCTCGACTGCAACACATGAACCAAGACATAATCGGTGGACGAAATGCATTGACGCCGGTCTTGAACCGTGATGACGCCATGAAAGAATGGGAGCGACGCCAATCTGGCAAACCTCCTGCTGCTCAACCGTACCCGCAATTGGAGTACCTGCAGCAGCAGGCGGAGATCGTAGCTGCGTCTGGCTTGGCCAACTGGGCGAGTGGTCCTCATACAAGGTACCCGGCGCAACCGTCAAAGTTGCAACACTCGTACCAACCTCATACGATTATGGTTGACGATGAGAACGGGAATACCTCTAGGAGGGATGTGGTGATGTCCAATGTTCGCGCAGCTGCTGGTGGTGGTGCACGAACCGACCAGCAATCGGGGCTTGGCTCATACAGCGGGAGCACTGGAAACCTCATTACGAGTCCACCACAAGCTTACTCCGGTAACACCGCGGCAGGAAGTCGGTACACGACAAGCTATGGGCAACCACAGCACCCGCCACCGCCAGCATCTTCCAACTCGTTCGACACGGTAGATCGGCGGACGGATATCGGGATGTACGTGCCTATGCAGCCGGATCAGTACCAAGGCTATCCTGCTTCGACTTCGACGAACAGGCACGCTCCTCCGGCTGGACCGCCGGTTCCGACATCGTTCTACGGACCTTCGATCGTTCCTTCAGGATCCCAACAACAGAGGAACCCGTTCAACGTGCAGGAGAACGCGCAGCAGTCTATGGGTCAACCTAAGGACAACCGCAACTGGCCCCGATAAGTCGCCTAAGCATTGTGAAGGGGATGGATGGGGATATGGACGGAAAGTTCTTTTGGTGGCGTCCGTTGGGCGGGGGTTTGGGGTCGAGCGAATGCGGCAGCGGTGATTGATTGTGCTCTGTGCGCGATTTTGCGATCCTTTATTCTTGTCCTCGTCGGACTTGTTGTTTTCCATTTTATCTCTTTTCCTACCTCGCACCCGTGTTGTTTTTTCTTCTTCTGTAGAGGCTGCTGCCTTGCCTTTTTATTATATATTTTTCTTCCGACTGATCGCCCAACGCTATCACTATTCTCGCCCGCACATCTGACCCAACACTGCTTTCCGGACATTTGTTTGCTTCCAATTCCGTTGTCAATTGAACACACCTTGGGGCATTTTCTGGGTCCGCAAGTTGATCCCCTCGTTCCGTCTGTAAACTTGCGATCTAGCCAACCCACCTCCCTTTCTCTTCAGCTTTGCGTGTCGTCGGACTCGTCGGCGCGGACATTCTGCCTCCATCGTATGCAATTTATTTCATTACCCTCGACATGTTGACCCGCCTTCCTTTCCTTCTTCGCCATCTCCCTTCGCGATTGTTGCACACTAATACTCCACTTTGCGTACGACATGAACCCTTGTCCCCTCTCTCCCCTCGTCATGCCCCTTTTCCCGATTGGACTTGTAAACCGACCCAGTTCACATCTCCATTGGTTCAACGGCCACCCCGCGCATCTCGGTGTTCATGTACTACCTTTCGCCCAATGTGCGATGTGTTGTTTTCATACATGCATGTACATATCTCCCTCAGGCTCCCCCCTCCCTCATCTCGCGACGTTTCTCTTTCCTTCTTCATATCTCTTCCTCTCGTCCTTCTAATCGCTACTGGAAATTTGCAAGAACAGACACCCGCATCCTGTCTCCCTTGTCTCCATGCACGACTCGCGATGAATATTTCCTTGCAAATTGCATAGCAACCTCTTTCTCTTTCCTTTCTCTTCTATGATGCCTGTCCTCTGTTTTTCTAATGTGCCCGCCTCCCTCCTCCTGACTGACTTCTTTACTAGATTCGCCGTGTGCATTGACTTGTTCCAGATGATTCTCTCCTCTTGATACTGTCTGCGTTTCTATTGTTTTCTTTTCTCGCTTGATATCCATCTTCTTACAGATTCTTTGTTGAGAACGCTGACTCGCCTTACAATTAAAGTGAATGGTGGGGTCTGTCCATGCTGTTTTAAGAAAGCGTAACAGTACTTGCCCCTTGAGCCTGTGAAGCATGTCCGAATGCCGAGGATGCTGTCTCCCTTGGGTCGACGCTGAGTTACATGTCCCTTGCCGCCGCCATTGTCAACGACGAATTTTGACAATACAGTCCGACCTTGGCTCAAGTATGTCCCACTGTCGGTATTAGATAACGAAAGCAATGGCATGTTGCAGTTCCTTCCGCGTGACGCCATGACTAGATACGCCACATCAGTCAGTACAGACGACCAAATCCCGTATACGGTCTAGTTGCTGTTAAATCCGGGATAGCTGTGGCGTTGAAGCCTCAATATCGTCTCCGTTTCTTCCAACGTTGTACATAGGTATTTAGTAGATAGACTGGAAAGAGAAAGTGTCGTCAAGATATGGAACGCATTCGTTGGGGGCGCGGGATTACGATAGACTTACTAGTTGTTAATTGGTATATGACATTGGTCTCTTTTCTATTCCGGTCGAGGTGCGACTCTAGTGTCTAGAGAGTGGCGAAAATCTCTTCGACTTCCCAAGCACCGGCCCAGTATTGGATCTTGGCCTTCAAACCCTTCTCAGCGCCCTCCTTGTCAATACGGCGCTGGAGACCGCGATGGGATCGGCAAAGGACGAGGTCTTGCCTGGTTGAAGAGATGTGGTCAGCCCGTGTTCATGTCAATCCATGGTCGGACGCAGTTGCAGAAGCCGAGGATCACCAACAAAACGTTGATGTCAGGAAAGGGAAACTCAAAGGACGCAGTTTTCCGGGAAGACGGAAGGAAGTAGAGGGGCGATAGCAGAACGGGCGACTTACTCTCGCAAGCGAAGGATGGGGCAGAAGTCGTTGCTTCCGTCACCGACATAAACGATTCGGTCGAATTCTTTCCCATGTCTTGCAAGGAACGCTTCGAGTTCTTCGCCCTTGCACATGTTGGGACTGCACCCGACGGTGCAGGAGTGTTGAGGTCCCTCTGGGTCAACACGGCGCCTCAACCTCAAGAGTTCACCGTCCCATTCAGCAGGGTTGGTGATGATCTCACTGAAGATGTGAGTGAGCTTCTTGTCCTGTTACATTGCGGGTTAGAACGGATGCGACGCGGAGTTTGAGAGCGCCAGCCACGTACCTCCAAAATGGTGGAGATGAAGATGGAATTGGCGTTGGAAAGGCACAAAAAGTCGGTATATCCAGCTTTCTTGAGCTTGTCAACGGCACGCGCCATGGCAGGGTGCTATAGTGAAACGGACAAGAGAGCTGCGATGAGATACATGCCAGGGATCGCAAAGAGGAGGGTGATCCTTACGAAAGGCATGATTTTAAGAGCATGTTCGATCTGAGCTCTAGTGATACCGCGACCATGGGCTTCCGCCAACGTTTGAGCACTGTTGACAGGTTGGTTATAAATATTGAAACGACATGGTGGTTAAAGGGCTGTTAAGATACGCACACTAGATCTGTCCACTGAATTTGATCTTTGAGACCTTTCATCTTGCGACGGAGATCTGGGGCTACGACTTCGAAGACATATCGGTCGCTGTCCTGATCTGCCATAGACCTGTTGGGCCATTCACCGATGGGTATTGTTGGTTTCTGTTACGAGAAATCGGGGAGTCGTACCAGTCAAAGTCGAAGACGATGAGTTGCTTGTCAACGGGCTCCATTGTCGCAAGATGAGGTGACGGGAAAAGTTTAAGCACTTTTCATTTCGACTTGAAGCTTTGGTCGAGGAAATCTTATCTGTGCTGACATAAGCTTCCCAATTGAGAAAAATGGCTAATTTCTCCGGGAAAGGTTACCGCAACCTTCTGAGTGAACAGGGAGTATATTCGAGGCTTTGAAACAGAGGATCGCGCATTTTGTAGACGATAGACGCAGCAGATTGCAGGGAACCCATATGGCGAGGACCGTCTAGATTGTTTGGCAAGGGCGTTGGGCCAAACAAATGATGCCGGGAGGTGGCCGGGCCAAAGGGCCAAGCTGGTTTCGGTGGGAGACAATGAAAGACGAATGCCGACCACCGTGTGCACAGCCAAAGCCTCGTACAAAAAGTTACCTGGCTTGCTAGAGCTCACAGATACCCATTTACAATGGACCCAGGATGGCAAAAAACAGCCTGCAATACGCGTCGCCCACGCTGAAGCCGCCTGTGAGTGAACCCATCCACTTTGCACAGCGACCTTGACCGTTTTCTCTCCTTTCAATTAGCCCTTTTCTCCAGCAAAGAGGGTGCAGAACAAGTCAGGCTCAAGATTGTCCTCGTAAACAATCCGAATGGCCACACCTTTGCGTTCACAAATCAGCCCCAATCAGTCGCGTACCAAGAACGCGAACGGTTTAAGACCGAACTTACAACTATCATTGCCCGCAACAAGGCCAATGCCGACTTGCCCCAGTCGACGCCAGCGGGTTCAGCACCTCAAACCCCCACGCCAAATGGGATACCAAGACCGCAGACGGCGAGGCCATCGGCTGTTCCGTCTCGAGCCCAGTCCGTGTCCAGCGACAGAGCTACACCAACCATTGTCGCCAATGACCCCGCCGCTGACTTTCGACTGCGAAAGAGAGTCCTCACGAGCAACCCCGACCTCGCCCAGCTTCACCAGGAGCTTGTCATGACTGGCCAAATGTCCGAAGCCGAATTCTGGGATGGGCGGGAGGTTCGAGTCATACCTATTAACACGCCTTGACCTGCGGTTTAACATGCTTCATTGTAGCACCTTCTGCTAGCTCAGCAGGCAGTAGAGAACCAGCGCAAAGGAAAACCCGGCACACTCGTAGATCCACGTCCAGAGACCGTTGACGGAGGAGAGATCAAGATTATAATTACCAAACAATTAATCGCCGATATCTTTGACGAATATCCGGTTGTTGCAAAAGCATATAACGAGAACGTCCCCAACAATGTATGCCGAACGTCTTCTTACTCTGCAGGTTTCTGATTCCTATCCTCAGCTGACAGAGGAACAGTTCTGGCAACGTTATTTTCAATCCAAGCTGTTCAATTCGCACCGGGCGTCTATTCGGTCCTCTGCCACTCAGCACGTCGTCAAGGATGATGCTATTTTTGACCAGTACCTCGAAGATCCGGATGACGGTGCGTTCTCGAGTCAATCTTCCTGAATTCCGGGCTCATTCCCTCTCACAGGCATTGAACCCCGACGGCAACGGGATGAGCGACCAGAAATCTTCTTGGATCTTGGCGCCACGCACGCAGATCATGGGGAACCTACGGTGGAGAAAGACATTACAATGCAGGCAGGAAAACAAAAAGGAGCAATCCCATTGATTCGAAAGTTCAATGAGCACTCAGAGAGGCTGTTGAACTCTGCATTGTGAGTCACTTGGTGGCGTCGCAAGACTTACATAGTCAACAAACCACCCCAGAGGCGATATATCTCCTTCAAAACGGAGAAGACTCGATAACGGCGAGGTAAGACCCTTGCTCTTGTCATCGTCACTTACTGATAGCAATTTCACAGGCCTACTCACAGATCGAGATTGAGGACTTGCGGGGCTCGGAAGTGTCAGACGGAATTGTACTGGACATGCAGGACCGACAGCGGTATTTCGAGGGAACGATAGGGAACCAGCAGAAGGATTCGAGCTTGAAGGTCGGTTTGGCGATTTTTTGCCATCGTAGGAATCTCACTTAATTCGCGGATATGCATTTTTTCAGCTTAATCCTGTCGAAACCAAGCGAGAAGCGCGATTAGCACTGGTGGATTGGGAGAAGGGGTTGAACCAGGTTGGTGCATTGAGATTGTGAACGGACTTCCACTGACATATCTCATTCCAGTTGAAGATCGAGCGAAAAGGAGGTGATTCTGCTCTCATATCCATGACACAGAACGTCGCTGCACGGTTAGACGTGCGATCGCGGAAAAGTACATTACAACTCTCGCTCTCGCATTCCTGTACTCACGACACATTCACAGACGACATTCCGGATGGCCTCTTCCGCCAGATGATCACCTGCCAAACCGCGGCCAACGAATTCCTACGACAATACTGGTCCTCTACCTTTCCTCCTCCAAGCGACCAGCTGCCTGGTCTAGCGGTCCCGACACCGGCTCAGCGAGCGACCAAAGCGCAGAAAATGATTGGGTATCTGGGCAAGACGCACGAAAAGGTGCATGCGCTTGTGCAGGTTGCGCAGCAACATGGGATCGATGGGAGTAAGATTGAGAATGCAAGTACTTTGTTGTTTCTCGATGTCCTGCACTGCTGACTTTGGGGGACGAATAGGCCATGAAACCGGTGATGGATGCTGTGAACCATGCGTTGACGTTTCATCGGAATAGAGAGGCTGCTATGGCTGCACGAAGAGGGAGGTAGCTCTTAGACAGTCTTACTGAGTGGCGCTCAACTAGTCTCTCCTTTTTGCACGCCTTCTTTGCAGTCACTTTACTCTGTTGTGTTGGGTGCTGCCGGCGCTGGTGACTTACAAGTCCAGTTCAATCTGCCGTAAATCTACTGTAATAACTGTCTTCGAGGTTATAGAGGAAGATGATCCAGGTCCGAGCCTTGAGCCTGAGGGTTCGTCGCCAGACACAATTGACCGTATTGAATATTGAACCGACCATTTCTTCAAGGGGTGGGGTTCTTTGATCATCAAAATTGATCCGCCGAGACAAAGTGTTGCGCAACGCGTTCAAGCCAGCTGTGCCGATTTGTCCCGCGGCTTCGGCTGACCAAGAGTCCGCCTCAAGTTTGACGCTCGAGATTGATTTGCCTTCTCGTATGCACACCAAAGCAGAATATAACAATCCCAATTATTCCCAGAGAATTAGGTGCAACGTTGTCTAGCTCCTCGTGTATAGATTCAGTATTGGCTTTAACTTGAGGAACTTGGAAAACGGATTCTCGCTCGATGAGGGTGCTACGTAAATGTGCAGAGATAAATTACCGAAGTTGGAACTTCCTACAGAAGCGCATGCTGCCCTATGAGTACAAGGACTAAATCCAAGACTCATTACAAAGGATATGCGAGGTACTAATAAAATCTGAGTGGCCACCGGGTTAGAACTTTGCGGAAGCAAATCCGCTGCCCTTGGCTTCGACTCCGGGTGGCCCGGATGTCTCCTCGCCATCATTTTCCCCCCATGCCGAATTCTCGCCGAAATCTCTGGAGAATTCTCCCCAAGAAACCTCGATGCCCTCCAGAGGAGAGTTCAAGATATTTCGTTCCCGACTTTCTCAAGGACACCATTTTTACACCTTTGTTCATTCCTCACATCCTCTTTTTTGTCACTACCACTGAAATAGACGGGCTTGTTGGGGGTCTAAATACATCCAATCTTGAAAGCGGTGGCACCCGATACCTTGGGCCCAAAATGCATGTCCACAGGTACGACTGAGGCTCTGAGAACTACTCGATTTGTCTGTGGCTATGGGGCCAGTGGCGCTGATACAGGATAACAGAAGAAAAGCAGAAATCCTTCTCCGGATCCAACCTATGTCGAAAGCCGAAAGAGGGCCATAAATTATAAACTTGATCGTTGCTCAAGGCTTTTTGCAGAAGTATAATTTGTGAATGCGATAGTGCTTCAAATCCACCTCATGCCAGCAGTCGGAGCAGTCGACCACCACCCTTTTGAGAGCCTGCGAAATCGATGGGGGTCAGTGGGCCGGCGGGCTCAACTTGAACAAGGCGGAGAATCGAAAGCAACGGAAGCAACTCACGAGTTGAAGTAATCCATCCGCGGGATAGAGAAACTCCGGCCTCAACGGCACATTTGGGTGGCCTGGGGCGATGCATCCATGACCTCTCTCTGCGTGGGGTCTGATGCAGCCTTCACACAAGGTGTGTTTGAGTATACACACCAGACATATCATGGGTTTGTCCGGTTCCTCCAGACTACAGGTTAAATAATCAGCGCGAGGATCGAAATGGGGAATTCACGGGACAAGGCGCCTAATTGGCGGATGGACCTACCCGCATGCTCCGCATTTCTGGACAATACGCAAATTCAACCTCGTTAGATCTAGGGTTCTGCAGGATAGGGATGGGACTGCTCACATAGTACTCGACGAGCTCGGAGACAATTGGCAATGGTTCAGGGGGGGCATCGGTCGCCGGACGTTTGTTTCTGGTCCTGTTCTTGGGAGTCGTCGTGGCATCCGCAGTTCCGATTCTATTACCGCGACCTTCTCGCCTTTTCTTTTCCACTTGCTCTGCCTCGTGTTTTGCAGCGTGCTCTGAGGCACTCGACATAGCGGCTCGATGAACAATGATAGGGAGTCCTGCGTCGATTCGTGCTCGCTCTTGCTCTTTAAGTTGTTGCCTCTTTGCTTTCATTGCTGCCTCGTGTCTCGCAGCTTGCGCTGAAGCACTGCTCGACATCTTGTAGCCGTCCTGAGAAGAGTTAGAGGAGAACTTGGATGTAGGGGAAACAGTGGGGAGAATGCACTACGATTGACCCGCCGAGCCACTGTCATTTATTCACTCGTAGGAGGTCCAACCTACAGCATTCCCGATTGCCCTCGAGGAGTGAAGAATGCTTTCCATAGAATAAGAAGGTCTTTTACAGTCCCGCTTTAGTTCTTAAAATGGCCCAGGGCGTGCTGCAATGGCCTTTTCATGGCGTCTATCGGCTCCGATAGACCGCCATAAAGTCGCGGGGCCGTTCCATGCCGTTCAGAAATGACATCGAGAGGCTGGGACAAGGGTATAATGGTGGCCCTTGTCCAAGGAGAAGTAGTTAGATCGAGATAAACAACCGCTTTTTCGGGATTTCACGCTTGAATAGCCGTTCGGATACTGAAGGGATCGATAACGGGTCCTGGCCCCGAGGCGTCGCCAATGGATAGTTTAAACGAGAAGTGTCCCTGAGCGGCAAGTGACGACTCGACAACTTCCAGGGGTCTAGAGAGCCAATACCTGCTATCCGAACGTGACCAAAGAGTGACAGCCGGCAGGCATTGGTTTAAGCGGCTGCCAATGGGCGCTCGCCAACTTGAAACAAGAAAAACGGCCCCTGCGTGCAAAGGAAATGGTTTACCGCAACTAGGAAAATAGCAGATACACTTTCAAATACAGCAGATCCACTCAGGAATACCGACCAAACAGGGACATGTATGAAATTTGAACAGAAAATCAATTATCTAAAACAAGTCTACGACCCATACGTGTGTGCTGACGGTACCGGCGAGCAAGTGTACGTCTTGTATATAAGCATGACATGCAAGAAGATAGCATAGAAAATGAAGAGTGTCCGAGCACGTCGACTTCCCGCTAACGGCCTCGTCAACAGCAGCACCGTTCGTTCTAGTGGGTTGAGGTTTTGATATGCTCTCGTTTGTTCCTGTCGTCATAAGACGCATCAGATCGCACCATCAGACTGAATAAAGGTAGACAACACTTACCCGCCCACGGAACGCTTCAAACGGATTCACACTCTCTTCGTACCTCGAATGGTACTTACTCATCCCATCCTCCAATGAATATCCGCTATCTCCACCACCTCTCGAAGAACCAGGTAAAGGATCCAGCTGAGAAACGGGCCTCATCCCAGCGCTTTCTTCCCGATAACTTTGCATGTAGCGAACCTTCTCGTACAATTTTAGGTTGTCGGCTTGCAGGGACTTGATTTCCGCCCGCAGTTCCGAGATGGTTTGGTATTGCTTTCGCAGTTCCTGGTGATCCGGGCGTTGAGTTACTAGTGCTGTTATGGCAGCAAAGAAATAGTACCTCTTCTAGTTCGGCGTTCCGTTGCCTGAATCGGTCGCGTTGGCTCGTTACGATCGGTAGGATGGAAGTATCTGCTGAGGAAGCGAATGGGATGGGTGTCGACCGCGTTGAATTGTCCTGGAAACAGGCCCCCTCAGCTCTTCTCTCTCTTGCATGCGGTACAAGAACAATGTACTCACCGCCGACTTCTTGCCAACATCCAAATTCGCCAGAATATCATCATCATCCCCAGACTTGTTCGCCGAACCATTAGCCTTCTCATCAGGGTTGTTGATCGCCAATAGATCATTCTCCAACTTCTCATTCAACTCTTTCTGTTTCGCTAACTCGGCTGAAGTAGAGTCAAGCTTGTTTTCCACGTTCTTGAGTGATTCCTGGAGTTCGTTGTGAAGGATCTGTATACATTCGCGTAAATATCATAATTCTGATTGAGGGTAGCGGAAACGAGGCGTACGCGGAACTTGGTCAGCTCTTCTTGGATACGCTTATTCTTGCTTGCCAGGAGAGCCTCCAATGATTTATTGTGCTGCGACTCGGATTTCGAGGCATTGGCATCAGGAAGATGTACATCCTGATCACCATCTTCGTCGTCCAGACCCGCAAACTCGACGTACTGAAAGGGAGGGTTGGGAGTGTTAGGCGAGGATCCGGCCAAAAGAAGGCGGAGCATACCTTGATGATCTCCAATTCCCGTTTGATCTCGTCGTAGTCAGAGAGCCTCGCCAGACGTTGCTTGAGGGTTTCCACTTCAGCCGCCTTTCTCTGCAACTCATCCGTAATCTCCTTCGCTTTCCTGATACCATTCTGCTCAACCTCTGACGTCAGTGCTTTCTGGTTTTCCAACGACCGCGACAAGCGTTCACTCTCCGCCTCCAGTTCTGAGATCTGAGTTTCCAGCGTCTTGACCCTGAAAAGGGACTGCGATGAGAGGGCTGAGATGTCATGAAATGAGGAACGCCACTCACTTGTCGGATGTTTCGTTTCCGCTACGTAACGTCTCGATCTCGGCACGAAGGATTTCCTAGAACAGTATTAGCCTTGCTTCGGGGGACTCGGAATGAAGGGGCATACGTTGCGACGTTCCACAGTAGCGATACGAGTATTAGCCCTGTCCAAGTCGGCGATGATCATGTCCACTTCGGCGAGTTTGGAGAAGATCTCTTGGTCTACACACGGACCAGGTTAGCTGGTCTCCAGAAGGGCTAGTGAGGATTACATACCTTGCCGTTGCGTCTGGTCAAATAACTTGGCCTGGTTAGTTTCGTTGGAGGCCCGCAGGTCTCGTAGCTGAGTCTTGGCCAATGAGAGTTGCTTCTGGAGATCCTGTTCCCTACAGCCCCCCTCAGAACTTCGCCTCGGGAACATAGAACCAGTGTCACTAACCGCTCTTCAAAGTTTCGTATCCGTTCGTCGTAGGTAGCGTTCAACTCGTTGACCTTCTGAGCGACTTTGTCCTGAACGAGGTCGTCCATCTACACGGGTGGACGCTGGGCTTTAACACGCGTGTTTCACTGAGAGTGCGGGGCCTCTACCTTCTGCTCCATCTGCTCAACCTTGAGTTCCAGCTTCTTCTTGTTGGACTCTAATGAACTGAATTCCGAGATTCGTTTCTTCATATCCGCATTCTCCTCTCGCAACCGTTTCAATTCGGCTTCTTGCTCGACGGCTTCGGTAACCTTCACTGCTTGGTCCTATTACGACTGTCAACTTGAAGCACTAGGTCGGGGAATATTCCAACGTACGACGGCAGCTTCGAGTAGAGGGTATGGGTCCGGCGCTTCTGCGAGAATCTTGTAGACATTGAGGAAGGCATTGTCGGAGGTCTTGCATCGTTTCGTGATATTGTCAATTTCAGCCTGGTATGCTAACGGGCGAGGTGAGTACCGGGGGGTTCAAACGTAATTGCAACTCACCCTTCAAAAGTCCACGGAACGCATTCAGTTTCTCGTCGTCCGGCAACTTTCTGAATTCTATGGCGCGCAGTTAGACCCCACCCGAGCGGCATTATTAGTTCATGGGGAACATGCCTTTGGTCTTATCTGCCAGAGCTTTACGACCAAGCAGTCCTTCCTTTTGATTCTCGACAATCTCAACACCTTGGCCATCGAGCTTCTTCTGCAACTCGCTCAGATTGATTTCTGTAATTGCATGTTCGTTAATGATATGTGGTTTCGTGGATCAATATACTGCGCACCCTGCCATGTTGCAAGCGCAGCTGAGAAGTTGGACGCATTAGACGACATATTTGTGGCGATAACACATGAACTAGGGACTTGGTCGTCGTGGACGATGTACAAGAGGGGTTTGAGGTCGTGAGGCTTGGCCTTTCGGCTGGCGCTGTTCGCGTCTAAATTGCCACGTGACGGCCAGAGCATCAAGCGCGGAGATTTTTCCTCCGTCATTTCCTGTTTCTGGACATTCGATTTCCACCAGCTCACAGCGCATCGCGGCTGGGCGTCATGAACATCCTACGGAACCCTTTTAGAACTTGTGTTCGTAGGACTTTTGCAACTGCACGTCCTTATGTGCCCCCAGCCCAGTTAGAAGACGTTCAACCAGCCTTCACTGGCAGACACGGTGACGCCGGGGACGCCTCCGCCGACTCGAGCACCGGTGGTCGACGACGACGAGGCCCAGTCCCACCAGCCTCTCCCAGCTTCTACACCACGCGCCCAGAGTACTACGACCAAGTCGCCCAGCTCGAAAAAGCCATCTCATCCACCGGAAACGCCCTCCGACGTGTCCAACTTCTCCCGCTTCCCGCCTTTGCTCGGGCCAGCCTCCCCGTTGTGCACCCAGTCTGGAAAACCAAGGAAGAGATGTCTTCAGAATTCCAAACCAAAATGACGCTCTCACGGTACCGCAAAGTCACCAAACTCTTGAATGAGCTGAACGACTACTACCGGATCGCGAATACCGCTGGCGTGGCCGAGATTTCAAGGAGTCTAGAGGGCATTTTGTCCATCTTTGAAAGCTCGAAGAAGGATGCGTACCTTGCGCGAGGGAAAAGGAAGAAGGTTGAACTGGACGTTTATGGTCGTTCGTATACCGTCGGAAAGCGAAAGACGAGTTCTGCTCGAGTATGGATGATTCCTGTCCAACACCCAGCTCTTGAAGAGACTCGGCCGTCCGAGGCTGCTTCCGAAGGGGAAATCTCCACCTCGACCACTCCTACGCCTAATCCCATCCCCACCACCACTATCCTCGTCAACAACATTCCCATGAACGAATTCTTCTTCCTCCCAGCCGACAGAGAGAGGATAACCCGACCCCTCAAGGTTGCTGGCGTTCTCGGGAAATACAACATCTTTGCTATCGTTCGTGGAGGAGGAACTACTGGCCAATCCGGTGCTCTGGCCCATGGCATTGCCAAGGGCATCGTCGCACACGAGCCCGACCTCGAAACCCTCTTCAGGAAAGGTGCGTCATCTGTATCAACACCTTGCCTCCTTTCCCCTGCTCACAAGTTTTCTTTCCAGCCAAACTTACTAGACGTGATCCTCGTATGGTGGAGAGGAAGAAGACCGGTCTCGCCAAGGCTCGCAAGAGGGTACGTCCCAATCCCGCTTTCCATTCATTCTCCCTGTCGCATACTGATATTTCCCCTTCGAACAGTACACCTGGGTCAAGCGGTAGTCATACTCTACTATTTACATCTTTCATAATGATAATGATACTATCAATTACATGCCTATATAATATTGAATCGTGTGGGTGAGCTTCTACCGCAAAGAAACAGACAGTAAACAGATAGAACAAACAGAGGAGAGAAAGAAAGCGTGAAGATAAATAGGCTAGATTGAGGAATGAGGTATCGTATCGTCAACGGTCAAGGTCTGCAGCGGGGAGTCAAAAACAAGGACAACGAATAGAGTAATAAAGAAGTAAGAGATATGTGAACGGAGACTCTTGAAGAGAGTAGTAGGTGAGGCAGAGTCATGAGGTGTGCAGTGAAGGGCGGACATGTCATGAACGGGGAATATGGAAATAAAAAGGAACGAAAGCATTTCCAGCATTAATCGACAAACACTATTGCATATATAATGTGGACACGTCCGACTGCGCGAATTGCAGGTTACACGCTGGGCATTTACGCTGTCGCGTTGTGATTCGCGCTTCCACGCAGGGCTTACAGAACGCTAAACGGGTATGTCAGCTGGAGGCCGCATCGAAGAAGAACAAGTATGACGAACTGTGCATGCACTTCGTGATGATAACGGATCGGAAATTGGTACCGCACGTTGAGCAGAGAAGCAAGGACTGGTAAAGATCCTTCAGCTAGCTGTCGGTGACAAATACTGAGAGGACTTACGCGAAGGTGTTGATACTCTGCATCATCCTTCGACCCACTTCCATGCTTATGAACAACACGAGCCGCCGCTTCCTCCTTCATACGCTGTATCTCCTGCTGTGCCTGCTTCTTCGCCCTATAATAGTCATCCTCAGCCCGCCTCATTCGTTCCGCCGCCACCTGCCATTCTCGATCCCGATTCGCAATTAACGTCGACAGCTAGAAAACCAGCGTCAGTTACCTCCAAACTCCAACGGTGTACCAAAACTCACAGTGGTCAACGATGCCTTCTCCAATTGCAAACACGTCTTCGCATGGGCAAGTTGGGCTTGCAATTCGCGATTATGGGCTTCACAGGCATCCTTAGCCTTCTCGGCGGTTGCCAGTGACTTCTGCAGACCATCCTGCATGGCTTTGACGCTCTTGTCGACTTCGGCGAAGCGGTCCAACGCCTTGCCCTGCTTCTCCAACACACGCTGAAGGTTCTTGCGCTCCATGTCAATAGCCTCTTTCTCGCGCATTGCTGAGAAGTACTTGTTGTCCGACTTGGCTTTCTGTGGATCGAGTTAATGTGGTGCCTTGCAAGGGTTGGACGAGACGCTCACCTCGACAACGCTCTTCTGCAGTCGTTCCTCCATGTTGGCGAGGTCGAAGACTTTGTTGCTTAGCTGCTTATCGAAGCTCTCCCAAGCCGTAGACAACTTCTCAATCTCCTCGTACAGACCGGCTTCCGACTATGTGAAGACCGTCAACAGGGCTGCTCAAGCACGAGGTGGGACATCCAACATACCTGTTCATATTGCTTATTCAGAAGCCGTAGCCGCTCTATTTCTTCGGATTGAGTCTGCAGACGGGCAGCCAGTTCGGCGGTATCTGGAGGAAGACTCTGGAGATCGCCGAAAACCTGCTTGAACTTGGTCAACTCTGAAGTAACCTGCTTCAGCTTCTCCTCCGCTTCGGCGTGCGCATTGATATGCGTGGCGACGTCTGGATTGGTTTCGCTGCAGCGGCTGAGAGCGTCATTCAGAGCATCTGCGCGAGCTGAAAGTTCCCTTGACATCAAAAAGTCAGCAAGTGCAGACGAGTGGATGGGTAGAAACGCACTTTTTCTCTTGCTCGAGTGACTTCACATAGTCCACAACGCCAGGGTCATCCTTGGCGCCCAGGAAGAATTTCATTAAGTCCTCCTGCCTCTCATTCGCAGCTAACCGAGCTTTGCACCGTCGAATCTCAGACTGCAGGATACAAATCTGACCCTATTCTGACGATTAGCGGGTTCCGAGTGAAAAGCAGGACCATGTGCTCACTTTACGCTGCTCGACCAGGTTTTTGAGCTCATTTATCTGGTTTATTTTGACACCGTCCTTGTGCTTGCGTTCGTTCAGCTCCGCTTGCTGCTGGTCTCGCTGCTCTCGCAGTCGCGTATTCTCGGCATCGCGTTTCGCAATTGTGCTCTTGAGCTCCTCGTTGTGGGCCTTCAAATGTCCCTATTCGTAGAGCTAAGGTCAACCTGGGCCAGGGAGCAGAAAAAAAGGACAAACCAGAATCTTGCTTTCCCAGTCGGCTCTCATTGCCTTGAGGTTATGGTTCTCTTCCCTGACATGGCTGAGCTCTTCTTGCAAGTTGGTCGCCTGTTGTTTATAATCGTTACACCGCTCCACCAAAGCGCGATACACGACATTCTCTTCAAGAGCCTTCATTGGCACTGCTGAGTACTAGGGATATGGAAAAGCCGTTAGGTCAGGAGCTCGGGAGGGTCATTCACTTTGGCATACCTCGGCTTCCTTGACCATGGCTCGAGCTTTCAGAGATGCGACCTCCTTCTCCAATTCCACAATCTTATTTTCTCTAAGCTGCAAGAGTTCAGGCGGTGCGTCGGTAGCCATTGCATTCTCGGGTGCATTCGAAGACGGCTTCGGCGATTCCTGAGACAAAATCAGACAAGGGAAGAGAGTTGCTGATGTCAAAAACCCCACCAATGGACCATAACCGAACCACTCACTGAAGGAGAGGACGGCTTGCGCTGTGTATCCTCTGCATCACCGTTCACGCTGTTCGCTGTACTTGATGGTTGCCGGGATTCGACAGCGAGTACTGTCCGACTTTGTGACCGCTCTATACGATTCTGGGTCGCAATGAGTTCGTTGTGGTACTTGTCCCGTTCGTTTATACAATCTTGGAGCTGTTGTCGCGTTAGTTGGAGGTCTGACTGAAGGGCAGCACACTAAAGAATCATCGTCATTGACTCTGAGGTAGAGTAGTAAATATAGAAACCCTACCTCGGTTTGCGCCCTTTGACATTCTTGGAATGTGTCGTTCCGCAAAATTTCGGGCTTTTGTTCTGCTGCTAGGGTCGCAAACTTGGCTACTAATGCCTCAGTCGCTTTTGCCGCTTCACCAATAGCTGACTTCAGAGCGGGTGTGGTCTCCTCCTGCAGACGCGAACTCAAGTCGAAGATGTCTAAAAGTTATCGTATGAGGTTAAGTTGAATAATTTCCATTCATGGGATGGTTACCTTTGCCCTTGATATGATTCTCTGGAAGATTATCCGTATGAATGAGCAGTCGAATCGTTTCAATGAGCTGTAAGGGATGAGATCAGGCACCAACGGTCAATTGAAAGCCAGAACATCACCTGTGCCCAGCATGCAGACATTGCCGCCAAACCAGCTTCGCATGTCTCTTTCCGACGTTCGAGATCTTCAATTCTTGCTAAATTACGCTCATTCTCGCGACTGTAGTGCTTCATTCTCCGATAAATAGCCTCCTTTCGAAAGTTCTACACGAGACGCGAGGTTTTAGAAAGGCCACCGCGTCATCAAGAGTACGCCAACGCACCTCAAGGCCAGCCTGAAAAACCTGTTCATCCTCGGTTTGGTCGTTGGGGCCATTGACATGTGGTGTGCCATTTGAACCTGTGAGAACTCGTTTCTTTGCAACGGAGACGTCCCCATCGTCCGTATGAGGACGCTTTCTGGATTCCATTAGCGTCTCCAGGGCGAGATTTTTTGGAAAACGGAGGGGATAAGGGTGGCCAATGAGTGAGCAATGGCAAGAGCTGCTCTGTTTGGCCAGTGTTTCGAAGTCGGCTGGCTGATGTAACTTTCTCTCACGTGCACGCCCCTAATTAACCGCAACTTTCTTCAGGCACCACTCTCTTTAACGCGTCCAGGTGGGTTCAACGACACTCTATTGGCAAATATAATACTGACACGATATTCTACGTAGACGTCGTACATTTACTCATGCGCAGGCAACTGTAGCTTGTACAGCTCTGTGCTGGTGTCCAATTCCAAAATTTCACAATCGCTCGCGCTCCCGTCGCCAATCTGGGTCTCCACGCAAGCCAAGTCCAATACCTGTTGAAAACGGTCAGAAAACGGAGATGGAACGGCGAATTCTTATCACGAACCTTGTCGAGAACGGTCATCGGTTGATCTGCGGTACCGAAATCGTCAGTTATCACCAACCCAGCGAACGAGAAAGTCAACTCCACACTCACGCCAGACGCCTTCGTTGTACGTTACTCCTTGTGCGGACGTGGCCAGGAAGGCTCGCAGGGTCCGAAGATCAGGTCGATCGTCTTCACCGTTGTGCGCTACCACCACCAGATATCGATGCGCTGGATCCTTCAGCCCTTCACCGTCCCCTCGGCCCATAGGAATAAATGTCTGGTTCGTGAAGCGATGTCGCTCCAGCACAGTCAACGCAACGGTTCCATCTGCACCGATGTCCCTCAGCGGCCGACATCGATATACCGATATCCCTGTTGTTGCGTTAGCGGATGGTGGATAGCTCGAAGTGAGGAGAGTCTGCTTGTGAAACTTGTCGGCAGTATCCGCATTCGCCTTGGTGATTTTTGCTCCCTTGGGGGCTGCTGTCCACTCGCTGTAGCCTTGGATGACCGAACCAAAGGGCGCGAAACCTTCTGGAGTCAAGGGAAGTACAGGGATCGTGTTCACCTTCATGGTCGAACTGGAAAAAGGATTCGATTGGAGTGATTGGGGCGGCTGCGGCGTGACTACGGTTTCTTGCGGCTGGGTGGTCGAAAGTGTGTTCGAATCTGCTTTCCTACCGATGACTCTCACCCGCTTGACCCCACCATCAGGATATATAGTCATCTTGACATGACTGTATACAGTGTTCTCAACATTCTCGAGTTGGAAGTAGTGCTGTCTATGGGGACCAAGTTTCGTTCTAGGTAGGATCTCAGTCCAGTTCCCTTGAACTTGAACATCTAAATCATTGTCTGAATAGAGTCCATGCAGCTCGCAGCTCTCTGGGAAATTCCCTTTGAAATGTGCTGTATCGATCTCTACGTGCTCAAGGTAACCCGGTGCACCACTGTAAACAATCAGCAACGCGTCACCAAAGACAGTGAAAGCAACGACTAACAGTTTGATGATCACCCAATCAGTGTGCCCCTTGGTCCTGCTTCGCTTCGTCTCCCAGCCATCGCCCATATCCTTCCCCCGACCAGGCAACAACAAGTTTGCACCGACCCCAAAGTGTTGATCAGATACTTCCAGTACCCGTCCGCCCGCAAAGACATGGGCTAAATCGAAGGGCGATCCATCTATCGGATGGACAGGTGATACGTGACCATACACCCTGAATCGAGCCTGTGGCAAACGAACCAGACGTCAAACCAGGGTAAAAATGCGAGCTAGCCGGACCCTTCTTTGGAAGAAATGCACTTACCACACCTCCATCAGGGTAAATCTTGAGTTTAACAAAGTTGGCTACGTCGGTGGTAGGGACCTTGAACATATGCCTTGAGTTTGGGCCTAGGCGAGTCCTTGGCAGCACTTCCTTCCACTAACGATGCGGTAGACATCAATATCCAAGGGTCCCGACCAGAAAATACGACAGGTATGACTCACTCCGGCATCATCGACACTGGGATTCTCTGCCGGTGCCCCATGGATCACCTCGATGGAAGCTTCCGGTGCTTCGTTTCCTTCAGGGTCCCACAGAATGGTCAGCACGTGCCCGGAGCTTGAATCTCGACGATTCTTACCGTTGAAGTTGGAAGTATCGACGTCGAAGCCAATAATATTACCAGAGGTACCCAATTGGACAATAACCCTACGAAGACCATTGGCTCAACCTCCGACATCGAGGGAAAGGAGAAGGCGAGACTCACCAATCGTACGCGGGGTTGTGTCGCCTCGTTTCCCAGCCATCGTAAAGGGCGCCGTTTGGGCCAAAGCTGCCTTTCAAGCTCGTGGAAGGCTGTAATTCAGGAACGCTATATGTCAGCTTTTTGTTATTACAGACGACAAACGTTCGACTCACCTCTACTTTCAGGAGATTAAACGCTTCTGCGAAGAACTCGTCCGAAACAGACACTATCCTCCCTCCGATAGCCGTGCTGGACAATTCTGTGGTGATGGGGATCATGTTCTGACGCCCGTTTGAGGCATGTAGTAGGCGCGCTTACCAGTGCAGGTTGAGAAGGTCTCTTTGAAGTGGTCTAAGGGGATGGACTGTATGGCAGACATGACGAAGAATTCAAAGTCAAGTAGTGGAACGATGAATACGGGGACTGCAGGAGGTTTATAAGAGGATCCACTGCCGGTCCGGCGAGATAGGTGCAGGCATGATGCACGTGGAGAATTAGGGGCTAATGCAGGCCAGATAAGATACTGCACTATCTAAAGACGTTAAGGATACTGGAGTTCCCGCTATCTAGCGATACAGGGAAGAATTAAACTAGCACTATCTAAGCTTCTGGCTCGCACGCGCATCTGCCAACATTCCCAGCATAACGCCAACACCCCTACGTCTCTTCCAAGAATGATAGCTCCAATCCCAGTCCCTTCGCCTGGAGGGCCTTCAACCGCTGTACATCCGCAAGATGGCTGGAAGGAATGTCAAGCTTAACGTTCTTCAATTGCTTGACGCCAGGTCCCCCTCTTTCGTACCACCGCGATTCCACCATATCCGCGATGGCACCATCGGAGGTTCGCAGACAGTTGCCTCGTAGTACCAGCTGGGCAAGATTAGGCAGAAAGCACGCAGTGCTTCCCGAGAGCCATCCCTCTCCCTCCGACGTCGTCGTGGTGGTGGTGATAGAACCAACGTTGGGGTTTAAGAACACGATTGCCGAGTAGGCATCCTTGTACCGCGGGGAGTTGAGCAGATCGAGAGCGATATCGGTGACGAAAGGGTCCCACGTCCAATCACGACGATCGTCTACAACCAACTCTTCTAATCCCTGCATCCTTTTCTGACAGAGAACCGAAACGAACTGATCGACTCGCATCCCAGAATCATGAATTTCGAAGCGGGTCAGCTCGCAAGAGGACCGCTCGAGGAATTCTTCAAAACTGTGCTGCGGCCAGGTGTATTGTTCCAAAGGGCCACGCACATGGATCTTGAGGCGTTTCAACGCAGGTAAAGTAATTCTTGCCAGAAACCCGGGAAAATGCTCGTGGCTGATGTTGATGGACAGGGAACGAAGCGAAGGATGGAACAAGGGAATGTCCTCGATCGGCCCGAATAATGAATCAATCTTCAGCGTACAATCGCGTATGTTGTTGCATTTGTTGAGAAGGTGAAGTGAAGTCCCCACAGATGGAACATAGTCCAGGGATAAGGACTCCAGTTGCGCGAAGGGGATGTTCACGGCGCTGTTACCCAACAAATCGAGTTCCGGGATCCGCGAGACTTGGAGGTGCGAAAGCCGAGGTACGTCCTCGAAGATTCCGAAGATACATTTTTCCTCTTTCTCATACACCCTATAGCTCGTCTTCATGTTGAACCGCCTAAGCGACGGTGCACGCAATTCTTCCGGTGCGAGGCTATAAGGAAGACGCGGTCCGGCGAGATGAAGGTCGATTTCGCACCATCGAGGGATATACTTCATGAAGAGTCCGAGCATCCGTCCTGCGACGAGACGATTAAGGTTTGACTCGTTCTGCTGGTAGAGCGCGAGGGACAGGGGGAGGTTGCCGGAACGCGATATCCAAAGTCGGGAGAGTTCGACCGAGGGATAGGCGGTACCCATCGAGACATAGACCGTCAAGCTCTGCCAGAGCTGGGACAGAGATAGCGCAATCTGTCTCCACGAGCGACATATCTGGCAAAGAAGCAGGGGAGGTGTCAATGGATTGACATAAAGGTCTCGGTGATACCATGGAGTGGGTGTGCCCTCGGCAGGAAGCTGAGGGATGCAATTCAGGAAAACCTCAGCCCACAACTCGGGAGGTAGTATGGAACACCCAGAAGCTTCGCGGGTTGATACTCGTCCTGCGAGCTTGTGGATAGGTGACTTCGAGAAGTCGAATGGATAGGGATGGTGTTCTAGGATGCGCTGGGTGACGGTGGGATCCTGGGATGGATGCATGGCGAGCTGCGTGTGCTACAGCAGCCTCCGTTATCATATAATCAGTGCCAATAAAGATACCGCAGTGTCAAGGGCATACACACCTCTGATGAAAGACGAGAGTCCTAGGATAGACATTGGGACAACTACGGGCAAGAGGTTAGTAGCATAGGAGTCTACGAGACACTGTTTTACGACGAAACTGATCCATCCCGATACCAGGGGATGTTGGGGATATGGATAGGAGGTTTTGACGTCACGAGTCGCTTGTAAAGTTGCCGGCGGTGTAAAGGCCAAGCCGCGAGCGACGCCCAATCTTTCACATTGCTGCTTACGATGGGCCTCTCCAAACGCCGGTTGACCTTCCATTCTTGACAAAGATTACCAGGATACCAAGAATCAAGCTTCAAGCAATGAACTGAACCGTGTCGAATACCCCCTACGGAGTCCCATCTTGCAAATCAGTAAAGGTATATTGTCGCTGATTACATCGATGGGCTAGCCAATCACATGTAACCTATGACGGTCCTTTCTTTGCCCCATGGGTCAGTCCATATTTCTGATGAGCGAATGCGACCGGTACTGCGAAGGAGGCCCTCGACAGTCTCAGCCTGTCTATGGCCAACCTCTAATGCCACAACGGCACCGGTATTGAATATACCTGGGCGCGTTAGTAGCCGGGCAATGGCTTCATAGTGCTCCAGACCAGACGGCCCTCCGAAGAGTGCCTTCGGATCCTCGAAGTTGACGACCGATTCTGGGAGCTCGAGATACTCGTCCCAGGGGATATAGGGAGGATTTGAGATAAGGATATCGATGGGAAGCGCCGAAGAGAGGTGGGTCCCAGGGAAGTCATTAGCAAGGAAATTCGCCAGAGACGTCCTAAAGGTGTTTCGTGGTGTCATAGAGTCCGACCGTGGCGGAATGCCACAAAGGGCAGCGTTTTCGTTGGCCAAGCTGAGTGCGTGTGGCGAGATGTCGACGCCAGTTGCGCTCAAGCTCCCCTGTGGCCAGAGACGGCAGAGAAGGAGGGGAATGCACCCTGAGCCTGTCCCAAGATCCAGCAGGGATTTGTGAACACCCTGAACAGGTCGACACTTTTCTGCAAACTTTAGAGCCCAGTGTTCAGTCTCTGGACGAGGGATAAGGACCGGCGGACGTGTGAGAAGGTTGAGAGGGCCAAAGGGCTGCGTTCCTATGGAGAGAAGCCTTCAGATAAAGACACGGGGATCGCGAAGACCAAGGTACCCAAGATGTATTGCAGGGGTTCGCCGCGTGCGCGACGATTGACCATTTCCTCGAGAGAGGCAGTGGCATGTTTTGTTTTGAGGGCCTGCCCCATCCATTTGAACTCGAGGGTTGCCTGGTGGCTGCCTAGCGACTGAGCTAGACGCGCGAGCAGACGGGAATGCATGGCACGATTGGTGTGGTACGCGATGAGTTGGATTGAGGACGTGATTACGGAGTAAAGAAAGGCCATAACTCGGGCTTGATCCGTCTTGGCGAGTGCAAGTGAACCAGCTCAGTAATTTGAAGGTGTGGGAACTATTAAATCGAGGCTGTCAGGGCGCATGAAAGCAGATGAATATTTTGAGTTCAGAGTCTTGACTTTACCGCTCGCTCAACGACAAGTCCGCAAGGTTTCTTCCCTTGCCAAATTCTCAATTATCGTCCTGGATAATCTAAACTAACCATGTTCGCCGTCGCACCTCGCCCAGCGCCTCTTGCAGTATGTCCTCTTCATAACTTGGCCTGACATTCTTACAGACGTCACTGTCCATAGCCCGCCCAGGCTGGTCCATCCACTTCACCACAACAGACTCTCAAGAAGAGCTCTTCCCAATCCAGCATTACCAGCGCACCAACAAAACGACGCCGCACAGTCACCCCAGAAGACTCGCCGCAGGACTCGGCTCCATCTCAACCACAGAAAAAGGCTAGAGAAGGCCCCAAGAAAAAGAAAGCAAATCGCGCATGCTTTCACTGTCAGAAGGCGCACCTTACTTGCGACGACTGTACGTGTTTCTTCGGCCCCCTGTCCCCAATCCCTGAACTCATGGTATCTGTGCAGCCCGACCCTGTCAAAGATGCATAAAACGTGGTATCGCCAATAACTGTAGAGAGGGACATCGCAAGAAGGCGAAATATCTGCTGGACGATGACGAACTAGGTACGCTATCACCGCTTTCCGTTATCGACAATCCAAAGTCCACTCCTCTGACATCACGTGTGGCTCTATAGAGGCCCTGAAGCGTAGCAAGGAAGGAGCCAAGGGCAAGGCCCCAGAGCCTCAGCCTCAGCCCCAATTGCACCAGCCAGTCGTCGCCACAATGCCGATATGTGAGTGTCTCCAGTCGGTCCCCGCTTGAAAGAGTTTTTGAGACTACTTTTAGCCGAACCAGTCCCCCAGTCCGAGCAGCTGCTCACAACCGCTTTCGACCCAACCACCTTCGCGTTTGGATCAGAAGCAGCAAACCTCGAGTACTCGATACTATCTGCAATTCTGGGCAACCCAAGTCCGCCGGATTCAGCATCGTCGCCTCCTCCGCCACCGTCCCAATCACATTACTCTTGGCCGTCAGACCCGCTAGATTTTACAGCCTCGCCACGGCTGGGCACGTCTTTCACTTCCTCATACACCGATGCGCAGCAGCTATCTATCTCATCAGACTCTGTTCTGTCAACTTCACCAAGCGCGCAATTCCTAAACTATTCCTATTCTCAACAACAGCGGTCGGACGAAGGGTCCGATTTGCCGTATTCACAGTATTCCGCTCAAGCCCCTCTGCATCCTCTCCAACCGCGATATCCCCTCGACCAAAGGCCTCGCTCACCACCAACCAGCACTGTAGGCGAAAAAGTCTCCACAGACGTCGCTTCTCGTGGTCTTCTTACACCACCGCTATCCAACGCTTCACCGAGCTCAATAGCATCCGTTCCGCCCGGGGTAGCTGAAATACCTCAACCGAAATCCGCGGTCTCGCATTTGCAGAGTATCAATGATCGTGTAACCAAGCCATACGACTATACCGAGGGCTATCACTTCTTGATGAAACATCTGCCAACTCGGTACGTCCCTCGTCAAGTTGGATTCCTACACGAAAAGAGTGCCCTTGGGACTCGAGGTCTAATACACTTTCCCTTTCTTCACTCTCCTGTCCTTTACCGCCTTTCTTCATGTCCTCGCCGCGTTTTCACATTGCCTTTTAAAGCTTCGAGAAGAACGACATCCTTCGTGTAGTGCGCGCGCTAGCAATCTTCCGGCCATCGCTAATTGCGCTTCAAATGCCGCTCTCTCTGGACGACGAGATTTTCGTTGAAAAGTGCTTCCAGCGTTCATTGCTCGTAAGCAGACCAGCGTAGGCTTTCAGGTTGACAGTTTGTTTCTCACTTTTCTCTGTGTAGGAACTTGGCAAGCTAATATCTTACAGTGGGACGCCAACAGTCGTCTGGCGTCGCACTGGCGAGATCTGCCTCGTTGCTCCAGAGTTCTGCATGCTTACGGAGTGGCCAATGGAAGAGCTGGTTGGTCGCCGAAAATACATCTATGAGGTAAGTAACGCTTTCCATCCACTGCGTGCTCCGCGACGTGTAACCCAGGTTGACTTACTCTGCCCTCTGTTCTTTTCCTCTTGCTTTCTGATTCGCTAGCTCTTCGAGAACCAATCGGTGGTCGAGTATTGGGAGAACTTTGCGTCGCATGCATTCGAAAACACGACACGGTCTGTATACTCGCATTGCGTTCTACTCAAACCCGACGGCACACCAGTCCCAGCGACGTTCTGTTTCTCAATACGAAGAGACCTATTCGATCTTCCCAGCATGGTGATCGGTACGGCACCTCCGATACCTCGAACGAATTCCTTACCAAACTGACTTCTCGTTGCGTACTATCTCCAGGCCAATGGCTTCCCCTTCTATAGAAGAAGCCAGCCACTAGATTTGCCGTCCAATGACGGTCTCAACCTGTCAAGTATGATTATTCTTTTCTTATCTCTGTCTCAAGCATCTGGGGTTCGTGTGCATCTGGTTTGCTATAACTATTGTTCTTTTTATTATTTCCATCCCACTCTCACAATAACTGTTTGACTAGCGTTTCGCCCTTTGTGTTTCTAAAATCTCTCTTTTCTGTCTTTCATCTCTTCTTACTTAGCTCTCTCGCTGCTAATCTTTTTCGAGATATGTCTGCTTCCTTGGTTACTCCTGTCGAACACTCTTCGAGTCTAGCCACCTGTGCGTCTGACTCTCTGTCGTTGTATGCACACTTGCCCTTATGGTCTTCGTTATGTCTCTATGTCTCTAGATTCGCTCCTGGCTTAAGCTGCCCATGGCATCTCCTGCGTTGTTTTCCTCTCTGTTCGCTAGCACTGCTGCTACTCGCTGCTTGCAGTTTCCTTCTTTCTCTATCTCTTATAGGATGAACACGTCACGTCATATTACCACGACCTCATGCAATAATGTCCTTCCACTCCCCCATCAAATGGAACTAGTTTTACCATGACTTATATATGACGCCCTAAGCCCCGCGTGGGTGCGGCTGTCTGGGCGTGAGGACCGTTTGACTTGGGCGGTATTCGAGAAGGGCAGGTGAGGGCTCAGCCAGGCTCATCTATGACGCGTCGGCATTTTAATTGCTCTTCGTTGCTGTAAGCACTGCGCGCTCTGGACCATAGAAGGGGTACCTCATTTACCCCAGTTCGAACCCCTGTTACGGCTCGTGGTAAATGTGGAGAAAGGAACGGCCAAGCGCAGTCGGGTGTTCGGGCCCACAAGGTGCAGCGGTTGTACCGTCGGCATTTGGTGGTTCAGCTTGAGCGTTGAATTGAATTGCCGGTGGTTCGTCTCCTCCATGGAATGTTTTGGAAGGTACAAACTTTATCGCAGTTCATCGTCCCCCACCCGCGATCGTCGTGCCCAATGACAAATGCTAATGAGGTGTGTCCAAAACCTCTAAGCCCAGCATACCCACTGCGATCGCGTCTAGGAGAAGGGCGCCGTTGATAGAGATGAAGAGATCGAGTCTATATTGGAAAAAAAGGGGGGATGTAGTAGTGAACGAAGTGAAGGAGTCCCAATACTAATAGTCTAAATACACAAGACACAAGAAATACGATGCTAAGGTATACCTTGACTTGCGGAGAAAGGTTTGAATGCCGATTGTCGGTACATATGCATAGAGAATGGGCGTAAGCCACGCGACCACATCCCGCTCCATTGTTGCGGCGACTCCGGATGCGCACCCCAAAGTAGGATAAGTCGAAGGGAGGTAAGAACGTCTTCTTGCCAGCAATTAGACGTTTTCTTGGATGGCGGCATAGTCGCTCTCTACGCCAGGTTCCAGGAAGGACGCGTGACCCAAGATGAGGAATCCAGACGCGCCGACCAGCCAGAACATGGTGCTGACGGGGCTAGCAAGCCAGAACATGGGAATGCCAATAACGAAAAGGCCGGTGTAGAGGTGTTTTTGGGTGATAGTGTGTTCACCGAACTGGGTCGCTTCGGGAGCTGTATTGTCGATTGCGGGGTGGAAGGTACGTATGAGCGGGGTACCAAGAGGAAGAAGTGGGTGAAGGATGAAGAGATGAGTGTCATGGGACAACTTTAAAGATGGAGTTGTACCCACCGAACTTATTGATAGCAGCAAAGCCTCCGACAAGGAAGAGGAGGGAGATGATGAGGAGCCAGTTTGTCAATCTATAAAATCAATTGAAACGGTGAGTGGTCTTGTGCCAAGCTGGTGCGGATAGCGGCTGAGCGTACATGGCGTATACAGCCAAAAGGGCGACAATAAGGAGGTAGTTTCCTATACAAGTCAAATGCGTTCAGTTGACATTGAATTCGGAATGGCAGCATGCGGTGTCGCTTACCGGAGAAGTAACGAGTGTTATATGATATCCGCTGCAATGCTCGTTTAGATTTAAATACTTTTTTCGACCAGGCGATCGCTTCAACGCACAGATGTGGCTTGGTTCATATCTGCTGGCCGTGAGATACGTGTCCAATCGAAGAACTCGCTGGGGGGTCGCAGTCCGGAGAGTCTGGTTTCCTGTAGCCCATTCCGTTCATCATTAGCTGGATTGCGCGTCTGAATCTTCAAATAACCAAAAGTACCCGGAAGGACTTGACGACTTCAGCTACTCGCATTGCGGCTTCCATGGTTGATTAAAAGGGTATCCTGGTTGGTTGAGGTCGGCGTTGGTGGTGGTTGAGAAGAAAGAACGTGAAGCCGCAGCCTTCGGATTTTGGATTGTCCTTCAACGCTGCGCTACACAGTCGACGACCATGATTGATTGTCTTATGTAATCTATTTGGCTTCGACGCCGCAGCCAAAGGCAGCAACGCGCGCCTGTCCTTTCAAGTTTCACCGACTTGAACAGCGCCCATTATGATTCGAAGAAATCCGACTGTGATTCCAATGACAGACTCGGACGTCCAGGACGTTCGGGACCATTTTGTCGCGGAAAGAGACGCAGAGCAACACCATCAAACGTTGCTGCTGCAGATGAAGCGCCTAGCGAATATGCCAACGATGACGAAGGAGGACCTTGAGCTCCAGGAGCGGTTACGCGCGCTGTCTGCGAAATATGAACAAAAGAATCGACTCGGTCTCAACTCCAATGCCGGTAAGTGGATAACCCTATTGGTTCTTCTTGATATCTGGCGCTCATTCAACGCAGGACCGTCTAAGACCACTAGGAAGTGATGTCACATTTGCTATCCTCGATTTGTTACGAGCGAAATAAACTGTATGACCCCACCCTTGACGTCATGAAAGTGAAACCAGTCCTTCAATACTTACACCCTGCTCGATCCTGAGGAACCAGTCACTTCCACTTCCTGCCCTTCCCACTTGCTCTCATCTTGATTGTTCCCAAAACCAGTCTTTCACCATGTCACAAGCGAAGAATCTCGATCCATACACTGCCAAAGCCGAAAATCCCAACCTCACTCCTCAGGAAAAGATCAATGGCATGTCTTTCTTCTCCGTCCCAACTCTTTGACAGCCTTCACGATAAATCGTCACCAGGCTTGAACGAAATCATCCACAATGTCCAGACGGCCATGATGACTACCAGGTCCAAAGATGGTCAACTTCACTCTCGTGCAATGAACCCAGCCTCTCGTACGTGAATTCTAATCCGCCAATCATATTCTCGTGTTGAACCGAACTGCAGGTCCCAGCGACACCGGCTTAGCGTTTGTGTTTTTGGCCAACAATGTGTCCCACAAATTTGAGGAACTCGATAACGATTCCCATGTCAACGTTAGCTTTCTCGACCCTTCCACCTCCGCCTGGGTTTCGTGAGTCCAGACCTCCCATGTGTGCTGTCGAACTGTCCCTGATAGCCGCTGTGTCCGCAAGTGTGTGTGGCAAGGCACGGGTTTCCAATGATCGCAACGAGATCAAGAAGTACTGGACATCTTCGTGAGCACGACTCTGCTAAATGGCTTCGTAATCTCAGCCAAAGTTTGCTTAGGACGTCTGCCTGGTTTGGGGACCTTAAGGACGGTGTTCACACCGGCGACGAGAATGACCCCAGGATTTCCTTAATCGAGGTCGTTCCCGATGAAATCCGCTACTGGTATGTCACCAAGGGAAAGATTGGCCGGGCCATTGAAATCGGCGTTGGTGCTGCTACGGGGAAGACGGCTGCCCCTGGAGAGCTGCGAACCATAACCAAAGGCGAGGTGGGCTTCCTTTTCCTACTTTAAGGATCTCTGCTGATTGCGACGGTTTCAGATTCAGTTGGTCCAAGGCTTACACAAGAATTAAGCTTCCGGCATATATCGATTCTTTGAAGTTTTCGCCTCTGTTCCATCCGAAATAAGATAGCGGTGCATGTACAACGTATATGGACAACAAGAAGTTATACTGAATGCATTTTGGGCCCATTTACCCAGAAATTCACCCGGGAAGCTGGGGACTACAAATGTCGATACCTTTCGCATTCCGAGAAGTAATCGCCACTACCCCTCAACCAATGCTAGTCTCGGGCGAGCTTTCAGGCGGTTTGGTTGCCCCAGTTTACCGACTGGCGACTGAATTACTTGCCGAAGTGTTTGTTATGAACAGTCGTCCCGAACAGACTGACTTCGAAGAAGAAACTGATACTAGGCAGCTCATCGCCGCCATTCAAAGTGGGCCTTACCATGTCTTTCCACGACTTATTTCTAGAGTCTCGTCGCGCTTCCGCGATGTGGCCCTTGGGACCTCCAAATTGTGGAGTATCATCGTCATTACTGCCCAAAGTGACAGCCACCGCATTCAGGCCTACCTCCAGAGGTCCGGCGACGCGCCTCTGGACGTGTTTATCGCGCTGGAAGGATCGTGGACCGAATCCCCCACCCTTCTCGCCAATGTGAGGCGCAACATCGACCTCCTCGCGCTTCACTCCGGCCGTTGGAGGCGCCTCTTGGTGCGCTGCCTCAGGGAGGATATGCATTTGCTGTCCGCATTTGCACCGATCTCTTCCCTCTGCCGGACATCCGCCCCCAACCTGATACATTTGTCGCTTGACGTCGATTGGGTCGACTACGCCCCCGTGGACATCACCGCAGACCCCGCCATCTTTACGAGTGGTACACCAAGCCTGACATGCCTGCGACTTCGCGGCATGGCGCCGCAGGCATTTCGACCACCTTTATCAACAGTCACAGCCCTCGATTTGGCGCCTTACAGAGGCTTGACGTTCACGGATGACATGTTTCGAGCGTTGCTCGGCGAGTGTAAATCCCTTGTCGACCTCGCAATTTGGGCAGAGGGACAATTTGTCAACCTCCCGTTTAGTCCCCAGCAAGCCAAGCACAAGTTGCCGCACCTCGAGTCCCTGGTCATTTCCTCCAGCACTGGTGCAGGGTTCTCAAAAATTCTCAACATGGTCGACGCGCCTCGACTGAGGGTGCTCGAGCTCCACGGCCTATTAGAAGGCGACCTCGACACCCTTTGGTCACATGGCAGGGGGCTATCGATCCACTTTCCCCAGGTCGAGGTGTTCGTCGCGTCAGAGTGGATCCCTTCAGACGAGATCTACGACCACCTGTTCGAAATTTTCCCCAGCGTCGCCATGTTTCGCTGTCCCCACGCCACCTTCGAGACCTCAAGGCTGGAGAAATATCTAACTGGGAGGACCAGGAGAGAGAACGGCGATCATTGCTGGACAGGTCTTCGTTACTTAACATTAGGGTTTGATGACCGGGAGGAGATTTCCAGTCTCTTGGAGGCTCTACACACTCGAAAGCTTCTGGGCTACCCTTTGACGGAGGTTGGATTTGCAGCTGAAGTTGGGGTATCCTTGGATATTTTCGTGGCGGAGGAGGATTTGGAGCGGATTGACGGGCTTGGCGTCAGGATCTACAGAGAGGAAGAGAAACGATGGCCATCATCGGTGAAAGAGCTCAAGATGTGGGAATAACTCCTGCAGGGACTGCTTCGCAATGGGACGCGATGGTATCGATGGTATCTGTTCAGTTATTTTTTTCTGTTTTGAAATGGGCAAAGGGATGTTACAGCAATAGGGTTTGGGGGACTGCCATTTGGGTCGATCATGCTGTGCGCTTTTCTGAATTTATCTCCGCTTGCTAATCGCGTCGTCGTTCAAGGAAGCCTTCCCCACCCTCGCGGAGTTTTAAACCCTCTTATCAGGAAACCACAGTGCTTGTTGTGAGGGTTAGAAGCGTACTCCACATCTGCATTTGACACGGGATGTTGGCTTCCGGGCGTGGTAGTGCCAGGGAATACATGCTGTGCTCAAACCTTGTCCAAGAGGGGGAGATGCAGTGAGCACGACTTGACGGTCGAGATCCGTGAGGAGTTTCTTCGCTTGCCCTGCGACACGAGTACCAGAAGGAAGGCTATGGAGGATAGCCTTTCTGACATTCACTATTCGGACAAATTCAATCTTCGAATAAGGGATGGAAGTCCTGTAGGATTGTGTTATCGCTGATCCACAATTGACGGACGTTGCTGTCTCCCATACCTTTGACTCGCTGTCACCTGATGATTGTGTGGATATGAACTCCATGTTTATCTCTTCAGTTCCAGGGTCGGTCTGACTGGCTTGCAGGGCGAAATTCGGCTGAGACAGGTCGAATGCTACTTCTTCACCATCGCCCTCGAGCATGTTGGCAAATTCTTCCGCGTCCATATTCTCGATTCCCAATCCGGTTGACCGAAGGACCTCGACCTCGGCTTGTGAGAGCTGAGAAGATGCTGGAAGGAATAGGGGCTCTTCGGATTCCTCACGCCTCGCCGGTGGAGGAGGAGCGTATTCTCCGCGTATTGGAAGGGGAGGTGGGGGCATGTCGCGAGGTGTTGACTGCGCGTTTGGTCTGTCAGCAAAGAAGGAGGCTGCTCTTGGAAGGGAGGCGGGGGGCTGCGCAGACATAACGCTCTGACCACGGACGGATGCAGAGGATCGGGAGCCCGACGGCAGGGGAGTCGTGTGCACCACTTTCATGGACTTCTTGAATCTTGCACTCTCGTACGGGGTTTCTTCACGTTCACGTTTTTTGACACCATTAGCAGTGGCAGTAGTCTGACTCATGGTGACATGGTTTTCTCCGGGGACCTGAATGGTCGAGATTACGAACAGTCCTTCGATGGAGAGGCCTTCCACATCGATGCACAAGGGGGCCGCAGGTTCTGTGAAGTGAATGTCTAAAGTGGTTCCGAGGGATTCGGCAAATGCGATGGTCGCCTATCGTTAGTGTTAGAGCATCATTGGACAATCAGAAGATGCATGGTGCCCCCACATTTAGCTCACGCAAATGGAATGCGATTGTGACGGGATCTTGGAGGTCATATGCGTCGAACTCCTCGGCGTTCAGGGTGAGTTCGGTCGATAATCCGACACGACCTGCACGAGGTTCACCAAAAGTGTCAGGGTGCGTGTGCGAGAAGACATGTGCGGGTACTAACCCTTGGAAGCCTCGAGGGAAGAGTCCATTGTTTTTAGGGTTACATTGTCGTCTTCAAAACGCCAAATTAACTGGGGATCTGATTTGGCGCCTTTATTAATTGAGAAGTGTTCGATCATGTCCTTTAATGCCTTCGGAGCAACACAGAGCCTAGATTGCAAGGATGGATCCGGGACATTGGGTGTCATTAACGATGTAGTGGCCAGCAAGAGCAGTCGATGCGTTTTTACGACGCCTTGTAGAAGTTACACCGTTAGTGTCCTGTCAGTTGTGACATGGGAACTACGTCCTTACCGTGTTTGCAGTGCAGTTTGACCACAAGTTTGCTTTCCAAACCATCGCGCTGCTCGTTATCTTCGTCGGCAATGCTGGATCCTTCGATGATCGTAAGTTCACATTTCTCGACAGACTTCTCCACAGTTCTATGTTTCAAAATCGAAAGAAGAGCCTAGATTCCATCGTCAGCTGGGTCGAGGTCAGGCTTAATTCGTGGTGTCGCACTTTGGTCAGAAGTTGCCCTGTTACAGATGGGACCTCTTCTACATCGTCGAAACCAGTTTCTTCGACATCGCTAAGTCTGTACTTGGAAAAGATGTCCCTTGCAAATTGGAAGCGACAGTAGGCAGACTTTGCCGCATTGACCGCAGATAGTGACAATGTGGTCGGCGATGCGTGGATTGACAATTCCTCTCCATATCTGGACAGACAGGTCAGTGCCCTGGTAAAGGCTGGCGTCGTTCAGTAGCTTTTGGATCCTTTGCGAGCTGTAGACATACGCTTAATTGAGGAAGCGTCCAACGTCGCCTGCATTTCTTCAAACGGTCGGTTGCTGCTCGTGGTTCGAGTTCAAGACGCGTCGAGCGCTGGGCGCGTCCAAACCATCCGCACGCACAGCCACCTAATTTGGTGCACCGGATTAGGAAGTCATAAAAAGTTGGCGGATCCACCAGTGGGTTTGCATTTTTCCATCATCTTTCAACTTGACCACCTTGAGCCAGGTGTTCTTCGGTGTTCTTCGTTGTACTTGGGATTGAAAATACAATGGTTGAAGCATTCCACCATAGACCGACGCTCAAGCAAGTGAGTTGCCCTAGTTGACATCCAGAATCGCGGTAATCTTATCTGTAAATTCTCAAGCAAAATAAAAAGTTCAAGTCGAAACATGCCACGAAAGGGACTCTGAAGGATCGAGCCAAAGGTGGTCTATTTTCTGTCTGAAGATATGGGAAGGAGGACTTAAACTCAACCAACCAGGCCGGATTCTCCAATCATCGAAGACGGGCCCGAAAGCTTCTGCTGCAGCTGCTCAGACGCGGTTGAACAGAAGGAACAACGCAAAACAGGCGCAGTCGAAGAAAAGAGAGGCTATCGTCTCAGCTACGAGGCTGTTCAATGGCGTCGATGGCTGCCCCAGGATCGTCGTCGTAGTCCCTCTCTCCCCGGACGTTAGCTCCAAAAATGTGGTCTCAGCCATCTCGAATGCATTGGACCAACCTGCGGACGATTGTTCTGAAGACGGCCTATGGAGGATGAGGTATCTATATATGCAGTTATCGCCTGTCGTTGTACTCATGCGGGCAAATTGCTTTACAGAGCCGATCGATTCAAAACATCTTTGCAATTCCGAACCCTTCCATATCGTCGCTACTACGAAACGTTGGACGCCTGTAAAGTTGCCGATTATGTCGTCTTTGCTCTTTCGAGTGCTGTGGAAGTCGATACTTGGGGTGACATCCTCCTTCGAAGTCTACAATCCCAAGGGCTTCCCGAGGTCGTGACTATCGTTTCTCCAGACACGGAAATGGATGTCAAAGCACGACCTTCGATTCTCAAATCTCTCCTCTCCTTCATCCAGTACTTCGTGCCGAGCCAAACGAAAGTTTTTGACTTGCATAATACGTCCGACCGTTTGAACGCCCTACGATCACTTTCTGAAGGCAAACCGGCTGACGTTCGATGGAGAGAAGGGCGTTCGTATCTGCTTGGAGAGCAGGTACAGTGGGACGGTGACGTTTTGCGGGTGACGGGTGTGGTTCGTGGAGCATCTCTGTCTGCAAATCGCTTGGTTCACATACCCAATTCGGGTGATCACCAAATTTCCAAAGTACGTCCAGAGTACTATTCTCCAAGAAGCAAGTTACTGACGGGTTTGTTAGATCTACTCATCACCACTTCCGCGAGCTCGCAAAGGCCAGGAGAATGGCATGGAAGTGGAGCCCACCTTGATCGCTGAACCTAACCCTGACGACGCGGACTCGCTCGTTTCCACCAACGACCCTGACGATCTCGAAAACGAGCAGACATGGCCAACAGAAGAAGAGATGAATGGGAAGCACACCGGCAACAATGACCCATCGATACCTGACGCAGTTCCTGGCACAACGCCGAAGGCTGTAAAGCGCATCCCGAAGGGTATGAGCGAGTACCAGGCTGCTTGGATCATTGACGAGACCGACGATGAGGACGGTGATGATGATTCCCAGGGAGGAAGCGACAAGGACGGTATGGAAGAGGAGGAAGAGATGGAAGAGATGGTCGAGGTGGAGGATACCACTGAGATGGACATTGATAATCAACGACATGTTACCTTCCAAGATCTCGATATCGAGGAGGAGACCGCCCAGTAAGTTATCATTGCTAGGCTATACTGCGTTTTCTCGCTGACGTTGTCCAGGTTGGAGAAATGGAGAAACCGTAAACGCGAGGAAGAGGACGATGCTGCTTTCCCTGATGAAGTCGATACCCCTCAAGACATACCCGCTCGCACTCGCTTTGCTCGTTACCGCGGAATGCGTTCATTCCGGACTAGTCCATGGGACCCCTATGAGAACCTCCCTCGAGATTATGCCCGTATCTTCCAATTCGAGGACTTCAAGCGGACAGAGAGATCTGTCAGGAAGCGGAGCGAGCAGGAACTGAACACCGTCGAGGTGAGCTGATCTCAGGTATGAGAGTGGATGTCGATTGACGGCTGGTTTAGCCTGGAACCCGCGTTACCGTCCATATCACTGGTGTTGCTCGAGAGGCTGTATCATCTGGACCTCTGACCCTCTTCTCGCTGTTCCAGCATGAGCACAAGGTCTCTGTCCTTCACTTCACTGTCCAGCGCAACACAGAATACCATGCTAGTGTCCGATCAAAGGTGAGGCCTTCCAGCTCCCTTCCCATTGCTTTGTTGACCCCCGTACTTTAAGGACCCCATGATCCTGTGCGTTGGGCCTCGCCGGTTCTCTGTGAATCCCATCTACAGTCAACATACCCGCGGTGGAGGAAAGGGGACGAACAATGTCCATAAATTCGAACGCTACCTTCGCCATGGTTCCACGGCTGTAGCAACTGTATACGGACCTGTAACGTACGGAAAGCAACCCTGCACTCTCCTTCGAGAGTCGAACGATTCCCAAGGTATGTAACGTTTCTATTTCAGTTTAAGATTCCAACTATTCGGTTCAACGCCTGGAACTCACCTTCGACCGATTTCTACCAGCTCCACAGCTCGTGGCTTATGGCTCTTTCCTTAACACCGATACGACGCGCGTGATTTCGAAGAGGATTATCCTCAGTGGACATCCGTTCAAGGTACACAAGAAGACTGCGACCATTCGTTACATGTTCTTCAACCCTGGTACGTCTTTGAGATCATCTATGACACACGGATGTCTGACAGAGCCCCGGCTACAGAGGACGTGCATTACTTCAAACCTATCCAACTACACACCAAGTACGGCCGCGTTGGTCACATCAAGGAATCTCTCGGTACACATGGCTACTTCAAAGCCTACTTCGACGGCCCAATCAACCAGATGGACACCGTCTGCATGTCCTTGTACAAGAGGGTCTATCCTAAATGGGCGCAACTGTACCGCGACGGTGCGCGACCTCAAAGCGCCCCTCATGCGCACGACGATGTCGCCATGGAGGAGTAGAGGAGTCGACTGCAGGGGCTCTTTACACTGACTAGTACCAAAAACATATGTACATGTCCATTCGAAAACCTGTGACTTATGTCGCAGACACCATTCCTATCATACACACTCGTTGCAGACCCGCGATAGACTCGAGAACGGATACGTTTGGGTTTCCTGAAGTGCGTGCTTATATCGGCGGAGTAGGGGATTGGGGTTCGTCGTTTGTGGTGGATAGGGGTGGATGGATAAGCGCGTATATGCCATTTCTGCCCTCAAGCCCTGATACGATTGCCGGATCCTGTGCATCTAAAGTATTAGTTTCTTCGAATACGCCAATGATAGCAGGCTAGGAGGAAAAAAACAGTTAATACCAAGGACAGAGGAGAGACGTTCCGCGTTCACGACACGAGAATAGGAGCCAGGAAGCTTGGCGAGCTTGGATTTATTTTTCTCGTCCAACTGAGAGTTGGCAATCGAGAACTGGCGAAGGGTATAAGCCGCCAACGCTTGAGAGTAGCGTTGAGTCGGTTCCGCCTTAGGGGATTGTTGGTCGTTGCGCATATTGGACGAAAACGCTCTTTTGACTCTGGTGGTCGGAAGAACCCATTTCTCAATTTCACGACAGCACTTTATAGTCCAGGTTGTTCTTGTTGTGGTGGTGGCGGTGTGCTTACTTTGGTGAAGGCTCGATGATTTGGAGTTCGACCGAGTTTTCTTGGCTGATTTGATGCCCAAGGGCCCCTGCGAACCATGACATCACAAAGAAGCGCTCGGGGGTCCACCAGGCGAAGAGTGGTGCATGCCAACAAGTCCTTACTCTTGTCCCCAATAGAAGGGAGGATCAAACATGCCAAAGGGCACTATAATTAGGATGGACATACACATGCACCCGCAGAGTAATGTCATCTCCGCCGGATGATTCTCCAGCCCCACTTGAGCATTTGATCTCTTAAATCACTACCCCAATTCCACAGCTCCTCTAGCAGTCCGTCTAGCCCACCACGTTCGTCCCATGATGGACGATGGCCAGGCTTTTCTGTGGCAATGTAACGGAGAACGTCTTTCACGGTGACCAGCCCGCAAAGCATCCCCTTATCCTCCACAAGTATAACCCGCGGACTACGGAGGGCCAGTGAGCCTAACGATGATCTAGAATTGCAAACGACGAAGGGAACGCACCCCATGCGCTTGAATATTTGCATCACAGTCTCCAAAGGGAGGTCAGGCGATACTGTCATCGGGGTCTACAATTCGGCGGGGTGAGAGTGGAAACTTAGCAGATAGGAGCCACAAACTTACCTTATTGACCCAAGGAGCAAACTGGACCTCCCCGGCGGTAGTAGGCGCAAAGTATTGCTCGTTGGGTTCCTCCTCTTCGAAATTAGGACGGCCTATCTCCAGACCGTCGTACTCTGAATGGGTAGTAAACAGGCATGGTATATTCGTGATACGCCCTCTAGTCTTCCTTGCACGTTCTAGAAGACGGGATAAATATCATTCTGCCCAACCGCACTTTGTACTCACCAATCACGTAGCGCAGTTCACTTCTATCAATATATCCAGCCAATGTCAATGCTCCATCTGCTGTTACGATAGGGAAGCCCTTGACATCAGTATTGGAAAGGAGGTTTTCTGAAATGAGGCCAATTCAATTAGTTTGCTCAGGCAGAAGCCGAAGGTGACATCACGCACCAACATCTTTCACGCTCAGACCCGTCTCTGTCAGTGTATGTAGTTCCTTCTTCATGACTGAAGAAACTGCGGGCAAACTATGAGACGTCGGTGTTTGAAAGCCAACACTAAAACGCCGCACCAGCTACGTTGTATGCATGATCTTCTTTCTCCAAGAATGGGAATCCATTGAACCGAATCATCTCATCTGCAATCCCGTTGGTACCAAGAAAGTCGCCGACGGCTTTGGTGACGAGGAGGACGATCTAAATGGCGTAAAAGGGATCAGATTGAGGTTCTTGAAACGTGGAAAAGTGGAAGTCCATACCATTGTAGGCAGGATATATGTCAGAGCACCAGTGAGTTCGAACATGATAACAACGACAGTAACGGTTATTCTCATGACTCCACTCAAAGCAGCAGCAGCTCCAAGGAACGCGTACGTCCCGGGTGTTATACAAGGGACATCTGGGTCGCAGACTTTGAAGATCCCCGAAGTAGGATAGGCGCTGTTGACGTGAATTAATAAGGATAATCATTGTAAAAAATAAAAGAGGCCAAGCGTACTTGTACATGGCTTTCACCATAATTCCAACCATCCGGCCGAAGGTGGCACCGATCGCCATGGACGGCACAAAAATACCTGCAGGAACCTTGCACCCATAGGTTATCACCACGAGTCCTATCCGGATAATGGTGGCCAGAAGAAGCGAGTTTGCAATTCGCCACTGTGCTTCGGATCTGTACCACTCGATTAGTAGTGGAGTCAGAAGCTACTGATCTGCACCGACTTACTGACAGAGGTTGAACACGTTCCCTCCACCTTCACACTCTCGGAACAATATCGCCATGCTCGAGGTCATGTCAAGCCGGAGGAAACGGTTGAAGTAGCCGATCATTGCGGTTATGGTGGCAAGTGTGACCGCTTCGGCGACTCCGTGGTTGGCCAGGTGTTTTCTACGGAAAGCAGCAACTTGGAGGTTAAATTTGACCACGAACGCGCCGTAAAGGCCCTGTGAAGGAAGCGTCAGTAGTCACGAGGTGGCGGAAGCAGAATACTCGCGTACCCCAAAAATCCCAAGGATAACGAAGAAGATGATCTCAAAGAAGTGCCAATCGCGATCATAGGTGACCTGGAACAGGACTATCTTTCCAGTCCTGAAGGGGTTCATGGCCTAGAGAGAGGTAAGTCATGGTTGTCCCATGCCATCCGAAACAAGTCAACTGACCGCTAGAGTGAATGTAGCTATTAGTGCACAGAAGAAGCTTCTCCACATGGTTTTGATACTGAATGTGTGGCTCATTTCCTAGACGAAGGTTAATTAAGGTCGATGATATAGCTAACCAACGCACCTCAATAGAGAACAAAACACCGCCGATTGGTGAACCAAATGCGACGGCGACACCGGCCGCACTGGCCGCTGTAATGACCTCCCGCATTTTGCCTAATTTCGATACATTAGATTGGAAAAAGTGTATGGTGTGAAGACATGAAGCTCACTTTCGCTGCGCTTGAAGTTCCGGAAGAATCCCGCCACTAGGAAGCCAATACAGCAAGCGACGTGTACTGATGGGCCTTCCTTTCCAACCGAGAGGCCAGAGGCAATGACTAGGGGCTAGGCAGTTCAGTATTCAATTACATGCAAAGGCCTAGAAGGCTTACTAGTGTTATGCTCTTGATAAAGAATGTAGCAGATCCAAGGAAGCCTTGCATAACAAATCCTGCCAGGATGCACTTGATTTCTGAGATGCCTGAGCCAGCGGCATATTTGGCAAGTGAGCGGACCAGATGGGAAGCAACGAATGCGAATAGTGTCTGTGTAATGTTAATTAATCTTGGATGCTCGTGAGTATACACAGTACTTACAGCAAACAATACGAATACAATCCACCGAATGAGCGTTATAGAGCTCCAGGTATGCCAAAGGTCACAACCATCAACCTCTTCTCCTTCCATTTCCCAACAACAGAACTGTTGGCTAAGCCACCACGCATCCGAGCAATAGCCCATCTTCAGATCGGAAAACCACTCGCTCATTATTGATATAATGGCGGCGTTGAGACCTATACACACTCCTGCTCACAATAAGACTTTCATTCTGTCCAATCCATCAAACGGGGAGACGCACCGACGAGACTGACCACGAACCAACTGGAAACTGCGTCTGCCCCCTTCCTCACTTTTGCCCAGAACCATGGGATGGTCATTTCCCCTCTAGGTCCCCTTCTCGGTGTGTTCACATCCCGTGCACTCTGTAGTCTCTGCGCGCGCTCGCGCTTTGCGTCTTGAATCCAGTCTGGAGGACGGCCGTCGGTACATGGAATTGAACATTTGGCCGTACCACGCACCAATAGTCGTGAAATCTTCATACCGCCTGCTTGTTATTAGGAGACGTTTCGACTTTATAGATAGTAGAGTCTCACCGTAGCTGCTCAAGCTCTTCGTCTTCCTCAGGGTCCATGATATGCTGCTGAGCGTCGCGGTTGTCGGTCAAGCTCATGATCACACTGCCAAATCCGATTGGTTCGGTCCCTGAGTTGATCGGGGACTGTAAACGGTTATGCGGTTTGTATGTGTGTGTTAGGATTCCAAGGCGTTGAGCTTGGCGGTAACTGGTGAGGCTGGCTCGAGTTGAAACGGCGAACGCCTATTCTGCAGGACATCGATTACTTAAATACCGCGCTTGGCTCATAAAACCTATCGGCCAACGTGGTACGATACCCATCTTAGCCCCAAACTCTTCCTTGCCCACCCACAAAAATGCCGCTCCCTGCTCGACGAAGGAACAAGGTCAAGGGTGTCCAGTTCACCATTATGGTCGTTGGTACGTCAACATTCTCTCTTCAGGAACTGCGATATCAATCCCTTCATAGGTGCATCTGGAACTGGCCGCACGACGTTCGTGAACACCCTCTGCGAATCAGACGTTTTGTCGCACAAAATCTGTGACGACCCCAAGGAGGCCCACCTCGAAGCTGGTATCAAAATCAAGCCCGTCAACGTTGGTTAGTGGCCGCTTGCCGCTTGGTTAGCCTCCCAGTCGACTTACAACTCGTGTAGAACTCGAGGAAGATGGGATTCGCATTGCCCTGACTGTCGTCGACACCCCCGGTTTTGGTGACAACATCGACAACGAATTCGCGTGCGTCCTGCTGTCTTACGATTTTCTCATTAAACTTAATATTTTATTAGCTTCCAAGAAATTATGAACTATCTCGAGCGACAATACGATGATATCTTGGCTGAACAGTCCCGTATCAAGCGTAACCCTCGATTCAAGGACAATCGTGTCCATGCTCTCCTCTATTTCATTCCCCCGACTGGGCACGCGTGAGTTTGGTTCGACTTCTCTTTCGCGTGGCGACCACTGAACCTCGGTAAAGCTTGAGAGAAATGGATATCGAACTCATGAGACGACTTTCGCCCCGTGTCAACGTCATCCCCGTTATTGGCAAGGCCGACTCCTTGACTCCTAAGGAACTCAAGGCCTTCAGGAAGCGTGTAAGTTTATCTCTTAACAACCGTCTCGATGTAACCCCTAAGCTCTTCAAAGATCATGGAAGACATCGATCACTACTCGATTCCCATCTACAACTTCCCTTATGATGTCGAGGAAGACGACGAGGAAACCATCCAGGAGAACATGGAACTGAGGGTGAGTCCCATCAGTCGCGTTGTTGCTAACTCAGATGCTCACTTTATCCCAAGGCCCTCCTTCCCTTTGCTGTCGTCGGCTCTGAAGAGGAGATTGAGATCGATGGAGAGCCTACCCGTGCCAGGATTTACCCATGGGGTATCGTGGAGGTGGATAACCCTCATCACTCTGACTTTGTCAGGCTCAGGAGCGCCATTCTTGGGTATGTCAAGCCTACGTCGCAAGCTTTCGGTGTACTCATAATTTCCTAGATCCCACTTGGGTGACCTCAAGATGTTGACCGAGGACGTCCTCTACGAAACCTACCGTACCGAGAAGTTGTCCCGTGCCGTCAGCGCCGACCACCGCGACTCCCAACTCCTCCCCGAGGATCTCGCCAGCCAGAGCGTCCGTCTCAAGGAAGAGCAGCTTCGTCGCGAGGAAGAGAAGGTCAGTGGCCCTCTTTCCCTGCATCTCAGAATCAAATCTCACGAAATGTCTGTCTCCAGCTTCGCGAAATCGAACTCAAGATGCAACGCGAGATCAACGAGAAGCGACAGCAACTCGCGGCCAAGGAGGCTGCCCTCAGGTTCGCGCTACCTGCCCACTTACATAGAGCTCCACTTGAACTGACTTGCCATTGTACAGGAACTTGGAGAGCAGGATTGCCGCTCAGGACTCCAACACCAGCTACTAATAGATTCACCACCCGGCTTAATCTCACCCACCCGAATCCTAGTAATCGACCCTATCTTGGCATCTCTTCTTGCTTTGCGCTACATTACCGTTTTGACTGGATCCTTGAACACTCCTTTGGTTTTCATCTACAGATCGATTTATACCCATACCCTCGTTGTACGCTGTCTTTTTCCTCTGGCTTGATACATTGATATACTCTGTCTATACTACTGGTTTTCCTTATGGCTAATAAGGGTATGGAGTATTATGGTATTGACTTGCGCACTGTTGTCATCTAGTAAGGGATACCAGTGCTGCTGTCTTGGATGGCTTCATATTCTTCCGTCGCATAGACTGACGCGTATCCTGTTCGCCGTGGTAGCGCTCAGTTCGGCTCTGTTCCTCGATGCCGTCAGGCCCAGAAACCCGCGCCCAACAGCCACAGCACACCAACAGTTCAGGGCGGCCGGAAAAGCAACGTTATGTTGCTCGACTAAAAAAGTGACCATCCAAATCTATCACTCCCATCATAACCCCTCCTCCTCTTGCTACTATGACAGCTATACCTGATGAACAGCTCTTCGTCTATGGTGAACGCGTCAAAGGGAAGGTTGTGGTAATCACAGGTGAGACTGGGTGCCAGCTGTGCGGTTTGGTGCACTGGTAAAGGAGATTGACAACGTACCTTTCTTACCCTTCTAATTATTAGGTGCTTCCAATGGCATTGGAAGAGAGACAGCGCTACGCTTTGCAGTCCATGGGTGAGTATTTGAGCGTCGACTCTTCCTGACACGTATGGCACGCGACCACCGCGCGGTATGGGCGCGTCTTGTCGAAGTCTTGGCACTCCTCGTACTCGAACCTGGCGAGCTCGAATGCTGACACTGCGTCTCCCAAAGCGCCAAAGTTGCCATAGGAGACTTGGATGAAGCGGGAGGAAAGAGGACTGTGGGTGAAATCGAAGCTTCTGGCGGGTACGTAAAACTGCCTTCTAAAAGGAACACAAAATATGACATGCTGTCCGAGTCTCTAGTTCCGCAACCTTCGTACGAACCAACGTCACCAACTGGGACGACCAGGTCGCGCTTTTCGAGCACGCAATTTCAACGTACGGCGCAGTAGATATCGTGGTTCCAAATGCGGGTGTAGCAGAGTCGCCGCCCGCCGGATTCGCAACCGTCCAATTCGACGAGGGCGGAAGGCCGGTTGCGCCTTCGATGCTTACGATCGACGTCAATGTCAAAGGGGCGTGCTACAGTAGGTCCCCTTTCTTCATGCATGAAGAGAAGCTAATGGGAGAGCCACTTTAGCCGCGCATTTAGCCCAGCACTACCTGCTACTGAACAGTCAAAAGGGAGATCTGAAGGCTATCGTATTGATAGGTTCTATGGGTATGTGACTAAGACGGTTGCGTCGGATGAAACTAGTCGCTCATCGCCACTCCTTTCTGTATAGCTTCATGGGTCAAACTACCATTAGCTGATCTATACACCGCATCAAAGCATGCAATGCTGGGTCTCATGCGGGGAATGTACGTTCGCATGGAATTCCAAGGCATCAGGATAGCTTGTGTCCACCCTTGGTTCGCAGGTTCGTCATGCCTGGATCATCTCATGGACTACCTGTTGACATAGCCCCATAGACACAGAAATCCTTCCGACCGCAGTGAAGTTGTTCCTATCAGGCATGCCATTATCCCCCATTCCTCGAATCGCCAATGCAATCTTCTACGCGGCAACCGATCCCGACCCAAACACGAACGGAGCATCATGGCTCCTGGCGGACGATGGACCCGTGGTGTTGTGCCCCAAAGAAGACTTCAAGTTTGGCGTGTATAGCATGCTGGATGAGAGGGTGAATGCTGTCACTGCGTACGTCAATCTCGCTTCGACCGTGGAGGCCCCAGTTGAACAATTATTTTATCCACAGGGGACTGAAAGGTATCCAATATTACCGACGTTTGGTGAGCGACCTTTGGCGACTGAGCAGGCCGTTACACAAGTACCTTTATGCGGCTGTCTTCGCTGGGGTGGCGTGGAGCAGTCGCGAGCATCTCGCAATAGTGATTGACGCAGCTCAGCAAAGGTTGCGAGACCCGCCAGCTGGACTAGCTTAAACTCGTTCCGGATCTCTCAATGTGGTTTACCTCAAGGGGGATGGCTGAGTGGGCCGTTGCGTCGTGTGCTCGGAGGGCTCGACACGGAGATTGGAGGACATGGTACGATTAAACATTCGGACAATAATAGTAGTCGGATGTTGGATATAGAGGTCACAGGTATTATCTCGGCTTCATCGTCGAAAGGCAGATATTTGCAGTGTACGCACGAGGATCGCGACTGGGTGGCACGGGACGCCCATGGTTTCGAACCCATTCTCGACTGGAATAATGTTCAGGATGTTCGCTTTGCCTTGTGGTCATCCGAAGGTGAAGGATCATCCTGGTTGTGAAGACATTGTGGAGGGTATATTGGATCCTGGCCAGTGTTGCGATCAAGCAATGTTTCGGGGTGAGAAGAGGGGGACCTACACGGCAAGGAGGATGGAATACTCTGGCTGAAGCGAGGAGTCAGATGACCCGAGTGCGTATAGACGGGGGGAGAGGGGGACATACATCAGGATGAAGGCGATTGACAAGGATGTTTGCAGTGGAAATAACTTATGGGAGCGTTAGTAGAGTCAAATGCTTGTCGACGGACAGTTTACACTTTATCCCACCTGCGAGTGTAATGAAGTAGAATGTTCCGTCGCGACGAAATATGCGCATTATCGGTGTCGAGCTTGACGCCATGTATTTGCGGTAGGCGAGGAAAAGGGTAAGGAACGCCATGACTTCCGCAATTGAGTCAGGGTATAAGCGGAAACTGGAATGACATACCCAGCTCGTTGAACAGAATGATTGCATAGATGATCGAAGTGAAGTTTCCGTCTGCTATCAGGGAGGTACATCCAAAGCGCTCGCGGGGGCGAAACGGAGCCGCTGTAGGTAGTCTCCTTAGCCTTTGCCACAGTACATTCACCAATCTGCGTGCCTCACCTTCGACGGTAGTGTAGAACTTGGCAGACAGTGCGAAGATGGCAAAGTTCGAAATCTAAAAGTCGCGCTAAGTCTTCTCTTGCGAGGTACAGCTGGCGAAATACTTACTATGTAATGGGCAACAAGGTAGATTGTCAGAGGTTTAGACTGTCCAAGGACATGTATTCGGAGGAAGAGGACGGCTAGGAGTACTAGGATCAGCGTTAGTGACATAACGGGGAAGGCGAGAAGTCTACCCTGGCAGCATGATATACTGAATGGTATAATGACTGCAAGGAAAATAGTTCAGGTACGACCGATTCCACACGCATTCACGACTCACCGCTATTGGCAATGAACAGTGGTTGGCACATCTGCCACACACTAAGCCTGGAAGTTCACATCGAGGATCAAACCACAACCAACCTCCATTGGAATTGATAGCGCGACGCCTTCTGCGTAGGCACGAAAGTCAGAACATACAGAGAACTGACGGCGAACAGGAACCCACGCAAGAGCAGGGACGGGAGATGGAGTGCTGGCATGTACTTCAGGATGAAGTATAGACTGTTTACTTTGCTGAGTGGCTTAGACCAGACACACGCGACCTGCCTCCGTGCTTTCGTCTGATCGCTGTCAAAGGATAGAGATCCGAGGTCCGTACCTCCAAAGGAAGCATCGCAAAGTAATCTGTGACCTGAGACCAGATGAGACACTCCGTCACTGGCAACATGAAATGACTTGCCCAGAGCGCGATGCACGCAGCTGCAGAGTACCCCGTGTCAGGGCGTTTGGAATCATTACAAAATGAGAGGGTACTTACCATTGGAGTACTGGCCAGATAGTACGTTAGACGGCCTGGGTTGAAGCAGGGGAGAGACGGCGACTCACATCCAACGCGATTTTGGCAAAGAGGCCCTTGTGTAGTTGTTCAATCTGGAGGGGGTCCATAGCAGACACAAGCACCCGGTAGAGCCGTCAACCTTGTTGGGAGAGCGTAATAGTAGCAGATCCTCCAATATATATATGTGCCCAATTCAGACCAGGAGATTCCGGTTTACGCATCGCAGGGAGTTGGTCGAGAGAGTGCGTCTTTGGCAACGGCCTGTGATAAACTGACCAAGATTGGGCAATGGAGAATGAGTTGGTGGGGACCAAGTCAATGGTTGATTGCCGACGACCGCTGTGTAGGCGTCGTATGTAGGGGAGGCCTCGGTGATCATGGGCAAAGGCCATTCAGTTCGTTGAATTAGCGCTGCTCCAGCCTGAGGTGCACGGAGTCTGTGGGTCTGGTTCCCAAAGACATCGTGCCGGTAGCACAAACACTGATGAAGGGCTATTGAAAGGTACCTAAAAACCACCAAGTGGGTAGCGCCAGGCCAATGAAGATAGTGAGCGTGAAGTCGTGGATGCCGGCAAGATACTGAATGCGGGCTATTGATGTTTTAGAGGAATATACCTGTGTACACTCGTGTAATTCCAGGGGCCTAAGTGGATGCCTTGTAGGTGAGTTTCTGGCGCTGAAGTCGATGGCGATTCCCCGTTTGCCCGTATTTTCCCATTGTTGAGCCGGTCTTTTACATCGCAACGAGAACTCGGAAATAGCGAATTTTAATATTTCCGTGGAAGAGTTTATCACTCGCTTTGGGAGAATGAGAGCCAGGTTTGTCTGGATGAACGTTGTGGTGCACAATGTCGGACGAGCATTGCCAAAACAAGCGGTTGACCATCGCGCCAAGCGAACAAAAATTGCCAATTGAGGAGTGCCAAGCCTCTCGCCTAATCCTACAATGAATCCAAAACTCGATGAAACTGGTTGTAGGTTACCCTTGTCGTGTTTAAAGAGTAACAATTGTCAAATAGAGGATACAGAGTAGTAGGCTGTCCGTGAGCTACAGTCATAAGTCAAAGAATTTTACATCAACCATCTACCATGGCGTTGTACTAGTAAGACCTGTATTTAAGTATACACGATATCTTTCGGTTTGAGAGCGGAGAGCCGTATATTGGCCGTCTTTGCGCGACCGGGCAGGTTTTGAGAGATACTCTGATTAGTCGATCCTCCGGACATTGCAACCTGCCGGAGATGGAGGATCATCCTTGTCGTGAAGATGGGATGGAGAGCGTATTGAACCCTGAGGAGATATAAGTTCTCGGAACCCGGACGAAAAAGGGTAGAGAACAGACGCACACCGCCAAAAGGAAAGAGTATTGTGGCTGGATTAGAGGAATGTGTGAGGCCTGACCTAGCTGCATGAAACGCGGGAACGTACATCGGGATGAAGCCTGTTGACGAGAATGTTAATGGTTGAGACAACTACACAGTCCCATTGGTAAGGGATGTAAGTGATATGTCTCTGAGTGCGGTGGAATATGGGCCATTCAACTGACCTGCGAGGGCAATAAAGTACCCAGTCCCATCCCTCCGAAATATCCGCATCAGCGGCGTCGATCTCGAGGCTACATACTTTCGATAACTAAGCACGAGGTTGAGGATTGCCATAACTTCGATTGACATGAGTAGTCAGTGTATTGGGCGAATCGCGTAGACACCCACCAAGCTCGTTGAAGAGTACGATTCCATATACCCCAGAGGTGTAGTCTCCATTTGCAATGAGGTTCCCGCAGCCAAAGAACTCATGCGGCAGGAACTCGAGGACTGGTCAACCCGGTGTAAGAAAATAAGAGAAGTGAGAAATCAAGGTAGAAACGAGTCACACTCACCTCGCAGCTCCGTGTAGAATACGATGGACAATGTAAATATCGCAATGATGGAGATCTCAGATGGGATTAGCTGGCAGCTGAAGGGAAACGAGGAAAAGGACGACGCACGACGTAGTGAGCAATCAGGTAGATTGTCAGACGCTTTGACTGCCCGAGGATATGTATTCGGAGGAACAAAACAGCTAAAAGAAGAATACTTAATTAGCCGTGATCCACCTGTGTCGCGCGGCAGGGCATGTCCAAACCTTGAGCGCACGAGATTATCACAGGAACAAATACTGTAGATTAAAACATGAGCGTAAGCAAACGATGAAGACTCAACTGAGAGACTCACTTGTATTGAGGATGAAAATGGGTTTGCAAGCCTGTTTTCTTCGTCAATCAGTGACCGTGAGCTGTAGGCTTGTACTGACATGAGGGGGTATTGATGTTAGGAAGGAATCTGCGAATGTACCAGGAGAAACAGTTGACATTGTATTTTGGTGACAAAAGGTTGAAGGCTTACAAAGGAAGAATGACGGGATATGTACCGCCGGGAAGTACTTCAGAATGAAGTACAGGATATTGACTTTGCTGAGTTTCTGATTCCAGACACAGGATATCTAGAAAAAGACGTTTGTCAGAGTGGATAGGCAAAGTATATAGGGAATATTATTACCTCGAGCGGGAGCATGTCAAAGTAATCGGCGATCTACATTTACTTGAGCGACCATGGACGGCATTGCGACGGTCGAAAGGCAGGCTTACCCAGAGCGCTAGACATGCCGCTAAACTCCCATACATTAGCATGTATTCACGGAGCCTCGTCGTGCTTCTCACGACTACTACTCACCATTGGTATACTAGTAGGAAGGGTCATTGAATCGCTTATTAGTCGGCAACCAACAACACGAGGTGGCAGAGGACTCGGACGCACATTGAGAGCCTGCTTGGCGATTAACCCGGGGACCAAAACGGTGTCGAAAAAGTCCATATCCGCAATTTTCCCCAGAGACACGAATGAAATGCAAGTCCGGTCGCTGAGGAGAATCTACGCTTGAACCACGAACGGCGGAGGCAGGTCTGGGCTGAGCGTAGTCAGTCGTTAATTCCACAACCGGGGGAGGATATGCACTGGCCTGTTTCGTATCATATATAACTCCAACAAGCCCCCCATTTGACGGTATAACCTCCAGCTCCTAGACCCCATTCCCCTTCAGAACTTCACCGTGTCTACCTTTTGGGCAACCATATGCGGCAACGAAATGATGGGCGCTTCGCCCGTTCCCACCCAGACTTCAGAATGTGATCGAGATTCCTCCATCCGCACCTACTTTGGGCGGAAGTATACACCTTTTGCGGCAGGGATCAAGTCATGGAGTCGAATGTATAGTGATGAAAGTGATGGGATTAGAAAGGTTTATGTGACCTTCCACCCGTTGTGGACGAGTAAAACGATGGACTTGGCGATTAGGTATACCTCTCATACAGCGGCGGATGTGGGGTCGCTGTATTATCGAAGATTTCCCCGACGTTTGTTCCTGTAGGCACCTCCACATGGGCTCTCATACCTCCGGACGTGAGGGGTATGTGGTTCCCCTTGCACGCCGACGGCCCAGAGGTCCCAGTGAAGTTCTCTACCTCAGCGAGCCCCCAGTTGACAACTATGTTCCATCGATCGAACCCGAGTGGTAGTAAGGCAGGTGGTTAGATCTGTCAATAACAGTAGTCCGGGTCGATAGGGTAAGGATAAATTCGGTTTTGAACCGTTTCCTGCGGGAGGCCTTCGAAAGAGCCAGAGACGCTGTTCTGCGGGTCTGAAACGGATCCAAGCCCAGCTTAGTGGCCGAGAACCCCCTACACCATCGAGTTGTGTGAAAGCCGAGTCGACTGGCCCTACAGCTGGGGGTCCCGGAGTTCGAGTGCACTCCGTTGCTGAGATTCAGCGCCAGAGTACAAGCAGGAGGCAGGGAGAAAACCCTGTCCTATGAGAGAAAGTGGACGAAAGGGGCCAAATCCAGATTATCAATATGAGTGGTATGCCAGTCACTCCAAGTCTACAGATGTATTCTGATGGCCTGTTCCAGTAGATGGCACGGCGCAAAGAACCGGCGGCGTGTTACCAAGTTCCCGATGGAGGAAGAGAAGCGTATCGACTGCTGGGCCGTCGTTGGTCAGAGTTGACTAACACGAAAGGTCACCTGGAGACGGGATTTCGTTAGACGCAAAACAAGGTTTGATATGTCCTTTGCAAACTGAGATGACGAGTGAATAGTCGCCCCCAGAAGGCGATTTGATCTTATTTGAAGAGTCCAGGCAAAGGGAAAGCCATGTCTGCAGGAACCAATGATAGTATGGTTCGCGATGTTGAGGTTACCGTGATAGTTGATGTCTTCCTACAATGAGCCACGCATCCTCGGCTCTGAGTAATCCTGCGACGCGCCCACGAGGTTAGTCGCCGGCCGCCGCTGCGTCTGTAGACAACGTAAATATATCTGTGGCCCACCTTGCGCGCCTCAGAGCTCTTGTTTGTGTGCAAGTAAGTATAAGGAAGGGAGAGCCACGAATGATCGGAAAGTTGGACCAACAAACGGCACTAGTGAAAGAGCAGATTGGATTCTGCGAACGGTTACAGATCTCATTTTCGAGATAGGCGCCGGATGCGACAGTAGCAGAAAATAACGAAGATTCAGATGCGCGTACCGTTCACCGCGCCCCCAGGGGGTAGGCACTTCAAGTTAGTAGAAGCTAGAACCATTAGCACTCTGGTTCAGGCTTTCTGGCGCATCCGGCGGTTGGCTGGCCCTGATGATGGCGAGGCGGAAGCCGATGCCAAACACAAGCAAGCGCCCGTCGATTATTTGAATAACATGTGCAGTCTCTGGACGAAGCCCCCCGAGTGCTTGACGCAAGGTTCGCAGTTCGGAACTTCCTTGTGAGCAATGCAGTAGAGTGATATTATACATAGATACGCAAATCGTTCAATATATGTTAGTCGTTACAGACCTCTACAGTTTCGTTATTCCCAACGGCCCAGGGAAACCAAAACGCAAACCCTGCGGCATTCCCGGAGGCATCTGCATCGGCTGGGTCCTCATACCCGAGGGATCCTCCTCACCCAACACACCCGCTCCCCCTCCACTCGGAGGGGAAACAGATACACCAGCAGGTCTTCCCATAAACCCAGCGCCGACATTATTAGCAGGGGCACCAACGCCTACAGCACCCATCATCATTCCATGTACCTGCATCCGCAGCCCTTGGACGCTCGCTCGGACACCCATGATTTCCTCGCCGAGCCGTAGAACTTCACCGACGACTCCGCCACCCGTCATGTTCGCTCCTGCCCCGGCCCCTATTAGCGAGAGAGCCAGCTCGCTCTTGCGATTCACTTCTTCTAACGCAGAAGCTATCGTCTGCGAGGTCGATTGCATGCTCTGCAGGGTTTGCAGGAGCAGCGGAGTGTTAATCTGCAAGTTGGGCACGGAAGTCAGTGGGGTGGATTGCGAAGGTTGCGGTTGGCTCGCAGATTGCGGCGGGGGACCAGCGGGGGTTTGGACGGGAGCAGAAGCAGAAGGGAGAGAAGGAGCAGTAATATTGGAGGGGAGGAACGGTGGCAGATACATATTGGTGCTCCCGTGAAGGTTCAAAGTGAAGTTCCCGACGCTTGAGGCGTAGCCCACATTGAGTGGGGGGTGCGAGGGCGTTTCGAGACTTGGTGATATCGGCAGACTGTTGTGATGGGCATGGCCCGGTCGGTGTGGAATAGAGGGCTGGTCTGGTTGTTGTTGGTGGTGCGGCTGTTGGTGGACCTGGGGTGGGGGAACAGGGGCAGAAGGTCGAACACGGACTTCGTCTTCTGTGGGGAAGTATGATGCAAGGTCGTCCGCGTTGGCCGTGCTATTGGTGCGTGAATTCATGGGTGGTGGCCTATAGGATGCCTCCGGGGGGATAGAATCTGGTGATGACCGAGGAGGGGCAGTCGATGCAGATGGCAGTGGTGCGAATGGTTCGCTCACGCCGAAGGTCGCTGCTGTTGCTGGTCGGGGGTTGTTCTCGACAAATCGTATCCAAGGCTCCAAGATTATCTTAACGGCCTGTATTTCCTTCCTGATAAATTGCATAGCATTCTCGAGAGAATCTACTCGATGTCGGAGAAGGATATTCTGTTCAGTTAATTTGTTGAGGCGTGCAGTAGTTGGCGACTTGGGTGATTCTTTGGAGCCATCCCCGAGTGAAGTATCCGGTGTCGAGGACGGAGTATCGGGATTTGCATTTGAAGAGGTCGACGTTTCGGATCGTTCCTACAGGAGAGGTCAGGGATTCCGTTCAATGCTAGGGACGACGCACCAAGTACTTACCGAGTCAGAATCCTTTGGCTCATCATCTCTTGCGAAACTTGACCCTATGATCCGATCGTCACTGTGCTCTTTTTCCTTTCCCTTTGCCTTCCTTCTGAACTCTGCATCCTCCGAGAACATACACTTCTCCTTCAGGTGTGCAGGTAGGAGTTGTCGTTCGCCTTTGTAGTCGCAGCCGTCCTCTTTGTACACACATTCAACAATCAGCTCGTCCACCATCTATGAGAAAAAATAGGTGAGGGATCTGGATTCCTCGAGTAACTGAAGCAAGGCACTACTGACACTTCGGACAATGGGATTGGCAGGGCCCAACTCCTCCTTGGTCAGAGGGGAGCGATCGACAGGACATTGCGGTAGGTGGGAGAGTGCCCGATATATACATTCTCGACAAAATGTGTGTTGACAAGTCAGTGTCGTCGTCGGTTCGTTGAACGGTGCTCTATTGGAGGATAAGTCAAATGGGCCCACGGACCGAGCACAATTGAACATACCTGCATATACAACAGATCAGGTTGTTATTGGGAGTATCCACGTAGTTGTACAGGGACATTATGACAACGAGGGGTATCAGAGCCTCTTACAGCCCCATAAATAGCTGGGCCGAACGAAGTTGTTGTCCAAGCAATGGCGCCACGGGCGGTTGACTGTGAGTGTGTGATTGAACCGTTTCGAGCTGTTTGGTCACCGGATCTCTTTCGGATGCTGGCCACGAGCGTTCGTTCACGTTGCACAGCAAACTAGTGATTGAGAAGCCTCCTGAACGACGAGCCTCTGGTAAGGCGTTCAACCCGGTGGTCAATGGAATGAGTGTGAGGGGTAATAACTGCGGTCCGCAGTTTGATTGAGGCGCTGTCTTTGCTTGAGGACAACTAATCAGTTGGATATCGACTTTCGAGGACTCGCAAGTCAAAATCTGAGTATCACGAGCCCGGTAGAGGTGTCCAGCTGGTTTCAAACAGAAAAAGGACAAGGAAAGGGATGAAAGTGGAATTCCGCCTCCGACGTCCGTGCCGCCGCGCCCATCTTGCGCCTGATAAGATTAGATAACAGCGCTCAGCGCCAATCGGACTAGTTTACCCTTGGTTCACCAGCAATTCAAAATCTAAAGTTCGATGGTGGACATGGTTAAGCGGCCCCGGGGAACGTGGTCTGGGAAATAAGCGCAGATGTGAGTTGCATCGTCGAGTATACGTGTCCGCTACCAGGGTTCCCACGACTGTGGTAACTGGGATCAAGTCGCTTCGCCACGTCCAGTCTCTTCTCTTCCTCAAACCATAATGTTCGGTCGGTTCAGTCTCGCGTTCTTCTTCGTCACCCTTTGTGCGCTCTTCTGCGCCCAGGCTGCAGAGGCTGCAAAGGGCCCCAAAATCACCAACAAGGTCTTCTTCGATATCAAGCATGGTGACAAGGACCTTGGACGAAGTACGTTGGCTGGCTTCATAGGTGTTGAACTTTGCTGATTAAACTTTCAATAGTCACCATTGGTCTCTTCGGTGGAGTGAGTAGACACGCTGACAGCACGCTCTAACAAAGTCGCGTTCTAACGCAATTCCCTTCCAGACTGTTCCCAAGACCGTTGAGAACTTCCGCGCTCTTGCTGTTGGCAAGAAGAAGGATGGTACCGAACTCGACTTTGGCTACAAGGGCTCCAAGTTCCACCGTGTCATCAAGGATTTCATGATTCAGGGCGGTGACTTCAGTAAGTATTCATCCTACTTGCGAATAGGATCAAGCCTGACACTCTGTTAGCTCGTGGTGACGGAACTGGTGGAAAGGTGTGCTCATTCAGCTTCATGGCATCGAATTACTCTCTGACGTCGTTGCTCTAGTCCATCTACGGTGAGAAGTTCGCCGACGAAAACTTGTATGTGGAATCAACAGCGTCATGAACGACCGGTTGACTTAACGTTCCCAACAGCAAGCTCCGCCATACTGGTCCTGGTGTCCTCTCCATGGCCAACGCCGGCAAAGATACCAACGGTTCGTCCCCTCCCGTCGTGATCATGGATTGCAGTTGACTGACTCTTATTTCAGGATCCCAATTCGTCAGTCTACTCGTAACCTCTGAGGAAATACCACAGCTCACATGTGTGTTCTACAGTTCATCACCACTGTCAAGACCAGCTGGCTCGATGGCCGACATGTGAGTTATGCTCTCCTTCTGCAAGTATCCATTCCTGACGCTGTCATCAGGTCGTTTTCGGAAAGGTTCTCGATGGAATGGACGTCGTTCACGCAATCGGTAGGCATCACTCGGCCTACGTTGTTAACATCCCGTTAACCCTTCTCCAGAAAACGTTCCCAAGGGTGGAGGAGACCGACCTGCTGAGGACGTCGTCATTGCCGACTGTGGCGAGGTACGTGTCTTTCCAATGACATACTCCTTCCGATATACTCATTCCTCCCTTCCTTTTACAGCTCGAAATTGAGACTGTTGTTGACGAAGATGGCAAAGAGGTGCCTCTCCGAGCTGAGCTCTAAATATGCTCCGAGAACAGTATTAATTTTTAATACAATCAATATATCTCTTTGCTTTTTCACCTTTAGGGATCTACGAACGACGATAGCAAAAACGACGAAAAGGCAAAGGAAAATACCGGCCCAACTGGCACTGCAGCGGATAAAGCTGACCCACCTGCCCCCTTGACTGGCCCACCTGTCGGCGAGATCACCCAAAAGTCCTCCACCACCAACCCCATCCCCTCACTCCCCCAAACAGACTCTTTCTCCAACCTCGTCTACCTCCTGATGATCGGCGCGGTTGCCGGAGCGGTGTTTTGGTGGATTGGAGGATTCAGGTGGTTGAGGAGGTTCCTTCCTGGTGGTGACAGCAAGTATAAGAAGCTCGCCAGCGATGATGTCGAGAGGTACTAAGTGAGGTCTCATTGGGTGTCGCATAAGAAGCTAAATGCTACACAGATTGGACTGAGCTCTTGCGAATGGTGCCTCAATGGCAGCGAGTCTTTGGGGTCTGCTAAAATTTTTAATGTGCATCTGTGACCGAAACATATAGCATCAGGGACATTTATTAGCTTTTCACATACGATCGAATGCATTTATTTCATCGGCAATTGTAAACTGGTGGAGGGTATATCAGATGGGTCCGGGTATACTTCTACTAGCTCTCTCTAAGCCAGTCATGACCAACACTAAAAACCAAAGAGAAAACTGGCGATAAGAACCGCGAGGAAAGATACCCTAGAATAATACGAGACCGGATTGAGCGATTGCGCTTCTCCAATCCTGGTGTCGGGCCTAGATTCACGTTAGCGTGTCAACTCTGCAATGAGATGCATGCGCACTTACGGGAGACCGTTCTGGTCAGAGAAAGAAGTACAAGTATCGTTGCTATTGCCCTGTTGGTTCGTCAGATCGCGGTAGTACCTTCGCAGAAGGGCAGAAAGCTTACTGTGGGATCGGCAGGACAGCAACCACTGGATCCTAGTGCGTCCACACTTCCAAGCGCTTTCTTGTTCTTGCGGCCTTCCCATGACTGGAGACATGGAACGACGGAGTACGTGATATTCCAGACCCCAAAGTCTTTGTACCCGTACAACTCCTCGTCGTGAGGGAAGAAGTCATCAGGGATTGCTTTGGAGGGGTAGGCAAGGTCGAAGTTGAGCTGAGCACCGGCACTGATACAGGACCAATAAAGGTGCGTCAAAGTCTTTCTGGAGGCGCGGCCACAGAGGTACGCACGAATTAGTCCTCTTGGTCGTTCCCGAGCACCAACCCGACTCTGAGAGAGGACAGAGATCGACGATTTTGACAACTATGCTTTTGGTTTCTTCAGGGTAGAAGGGAGGGGTCGCGACTATGGGGTTGAGCAAGGTCAGCTTGAAGCATTTGCCGCATGCGGGACCTGGTTTGGTCTGTCAATTCGAATATTTCTGTTACTCAAAACAGGGATCGCGTACCGTAATTAGCGCTACTACCGTAGGCCATCTGGGAGAGTGCAGCTGTAGGGTAATGTGTAGTCTCGGGAGTGCATCCGCAGGATGCTACGTAGCCTCGAGGTAGGGTGTAGTGTGTCAAGGTCGCCAAACCGTCAGGTGGATAGTCTATCCATTGTGCCAGTGTGTTGCCGAAAAGACATACGAAGAGGGACGCCAGTCCATAGAAGCCAGAAGAAGGTCTAGTCATTTCATATTCAGAAACAGACAGACGGTAAGAAAGCCTGCTCGTCGTTGTGGTAATGGTGCGGGTCAAGGGAAATTCAGCGACCCATGGTGGGACTAATTAGGGTTCGCGGCCTTTTGATGCTGGGAATAAGAAACCTCAGAGATCATCGTTCACACCCGCTCCACCAGAGCACCAACCAGCCATCGTCGTCCAGGCAGCCTCTGGAAGCTCTGCAGAAGGTCGACATCGTCGTCAAGGGTAAAGAGCGCGTCAGGCTTGGCAAAAGGGCGGGCGTCGGCCCATCCCGCCTTTTCTGACTAAGCAGAAGCGCCAATTTGGCGCGCACTGACCGATCACAGCGAGCCCACAGCCCCGTCCGCATCATCAACCCTCGACGTCGTCGAATGTAACGTCCAGCAACGACCAATACCGACACCAACGACCGACACTCTTTGGCCATTACTGTCAACAGCGACAGGACTAACGCCTTTTGGACATCTTCCACGACGTACATGCGACGACGGTTCTTTCAACAACGACGACGAGCAGACCACGGCCGATAACTTTTATCAGCGTTGTTGAGGGACTGGACACACCTGAACAGCCCGCGCATTGAAGACTCTTTGAATACTATAGCGTCATGAAGCTCGCTTACCCCACGGGGAGCGACATTTTCGCCCTCCACAACTCCCTGCTTGCTGTGAAGATTGCACGACACTCGCCATGCGCGGTGTGCTCAAGCAGCTGTCAGGGAATGCACCCGCCCAAAGGTGTGCGAATCGTCATGGACGTCCAGGACGAGTCTTCTGGCGTGGACGACTACTCGCACCTATTCAACGAATCGGACGACGAAGACGACGGAATACCTGCCTCGGGTTACCTGGAGATCTGTGCATGCGGTCATGATTGTAAATCACACCACGCGGATGAGGATGAGCTTGGAAAGAGGGAGTTCAAGCGGAGAGCTGCTCTTGCCATCCGTATGGATGAATTGCTCAAGGTATGTCCGCTCTGACCTTGTTATTGTCCTTTTTTCTAATGCAATCGGCCTAGGTATAGCATTCTATCTGTGGTCGGAGACCGCCACTAATCTATGAAACAGGACTCTGGACGATTGCTGGACTTTGAATATACCGATGATGACATTAACAACCTCCGGAAGCAAATGGTCATACCCTACAAACGGGAGTCTATTTCGCCAGGCAAGCGCCTCCCCATTGACCCAGTCTCAACAGCTCACATCACATACGCAGAACGTCGGCAGAGCGTTCCACTTTCGTCCCCTGCATCATCATCCCTCAGCGAACTCGATCCTTCATCTGCACTGTCAGGTAGGAAACGGCGAGCCTCAACATCATCTCTAAGTGAAGCAGTAGACGACCCCGACCCAGAGGAGAACGAAGACGATGACTCCGATGAAGAGGAAGACAAACCACTAGCATCACGGTTACTGGGAGCAAACGCTCCCGGAAGATCTGTACTGGGGAAAGCAAAGCGTACCACACCTTCCAAGCGAAGTAGGAGCGGCAAGGCTGGCGGAAAGAAGGCTAAGAGGGTGCATACCATTGCTAGCGACGATGATGACGACGAGGACGACGATAAGCCACATGGGCAAGTAAATGGCGTCAACGGACACAAGAAGGTCAAGGAGGAGAAAGCTGAGGCTGCGGTCCTAGCAGATGCAACGGCCGCACGACCCGTTGTACCAGTAAGTCTGGATGTTGTCCTGTATTGGCCATCACTCACCTAAAGAAAGACAGGACAAAGGGCTGAGAAAATATCATCCGTGGAACTCCGTCGAGGCGTCATCCAGGTCGTCCCGGTGAAACAGGACGGTGAACCTCGCTCGTTGATCATTCTGACCGGGTTGAAGACGCTCTTCCAAAAACAACTACCAGTAATGCCGCGAGAATACATCTCTCGGTTAGTATACGATGACAACTCGCGGTCACTCGCTATCATCAAGCGAGGCTACAAAGTAGTGGGAGGGATCTGTTTTCGACCGTTTCCTCATCGAGGATTCGCGGAAATCGTGTTTTTTGCAACCAACTCAGCGGATCAAGAAAAGGTATATCCAACCTTCCTCATCCTTTCTCGTATTCTGACCCATACTCCTAGGGATACGGAGGCATGTTGATGGATTACTTCAAAGCCCACATCCGAAAAGAATACCCCGACATGAACCATTTCCTCACCTATGCCGACAACTACGCCGTCGGCTACTTCGAGAAACAAGGTTTTACCAAAGAAATCACCCTTGACAAATCCGTTTGGGCGGGTTATATCAAGGACTACGAGGGTGGTACGATCATGCAATGCACGATGATACCCAAGGTGGACTACTTGGAGAAGAAGCGAATATTTAACGAGCAGCATGATGCTATTTTGGAGAAGATCAGGCAGATGTCGAGAGCGCACATTGTGTACCCTGGGTTGCCGCAGTTTCAGCCTGGTCAGCCTGAGGGTGTCACCGTGGATCCGAGAGATGTACCGGGACTGAGAGAATCGGGGTGGACACCGGAGATGGATAAAGAGTACGTTCCTTTTTGTTGCCTTTCGCCCCGCGGAGCGTTGACAAAAACGGACTTTTTCAACAGGCTACGGAATCTCAAGAGCCCAGATCACCATCTTATGGAGAAGACACTGGCCACGTTACGAGCCGACAGCCATGCCTGGCCTTTCCAAACCCCGGTTACAATCGAAGCAGTCCCGGATTACTTCGACGTTATCAAGCATCCAATGGGTAAGCATGACACACCTCTCACGTTCTCATCATGCTTACCGCCGACATAGATTTCGAAACCATCGAAAACAAACTCCACGCAAATCACTACAAGAACGTGGAACAATTTGTCGACGACTGCTTATTGATCTTCGACAACTGCAGATTGTACAACCCCGAGACATCAAGTTATCACAGGAAGGCCAACAAGATGGAGCAATTACTCAAGCGTCTGCTACCTGGGTATGTGCGGGATCGGTAGTCCTCGTATGCAGAGGTTTCCTTTCTCCTGTCTCTGCGTTCTTTGTCCGGACGCATATGTTGTTTAGCTGTAATTACCCCGGGTTCACCTACTTACCTTCTACGTTCCGAGCTGTCGCTTATTTATTTATTCGTTCATGTATGTACATTAGCACCCCTATTGCCTTACCAGCCAGCCTTACTCTGCTTAGTGTTACCATCACAATACTGTAAGAGGCACCGTAGTAATGACACTTTAACGCACGATTTGATTCCTTCCTGTCAGTGTACATCTTGGTATAATATTTACAAGGACAAGACGGGTCTGTGTTCAATTTAATCATCCGAGGGCCATCCCCTTTCATTTCTTGTCGCGTTGGCCATAAGCTGTGGTCTCGTAGCGACCTGCACAAGACGGATTAGTTGGCGAGTAAAGTCACAATAACAAAATAACACACCAAGACCGACGATGATGTTCTGGGGGTCTTGCGCCTTCCCATTGAGATAGTTCTCCAAAATCTGCTTCGCGCCATTCGCATACCTGGCCTGCGCATCCAAAGTCGTACCTGAGTAGTGAGGAACCATGCCGTTTCCTCCTCCAAGCGGGTTCTTGGCGGTACGCCAGACGTGATCCTTGGGAGCTGGCTGGACGTCCCACACATCGCCTGCGTAGCCGGAGAGTTGTCCGGATTTGAGGGCTTCAGCAACGGCATCCTTGTCACAGATGGCACCGCGAGCAGTGTTGACGAGCCAAGCACCCTTCTTGAAGTGTTTGAGGAGGTCCGCGTTGACGAGGCCACGAGTTCCTTCGTGCAAGGGGCAGTTGACAGTGATCACGTCGCATTGGGAGACGAAGTCCTGGATTCCGAGGTTAACTCCCTTTCCACACAAGAGAACTAGGGCACACCTTGAGATCCTCGACACGGCGGGTCTTGACGGCCTCAGCGGCAGCTGGTAGACCATTGAGCAATGAAAACCAGGTGGGTAGCAAAAGACACCAACCAGGAGGAAGAGGAGCATAGTCATAGTACAAAAGCTCCTTGCAGTCGAAGGGTAAGAGTCGCTGAAGGACACGATATCCAATTCGGCCAGCACCAATGGTTCCAACGACCTTGCCTTCCAGGTCGAAAGCGTTTCGTGCAATACGAGCTACTTCCCAATCACCACGCTCAATCATCTAACTAAGTTTTAGTCCCTTTCCTAGGGGCATTCAGTTAGGGAGGACACTTACCTCGTGAGCAGGAACAAAGTTGCGGACGAGCAAGAGGATACTCATAACGACATGCTCGGCGACAGATACTACATTGGAGCCAGAGACCTATCAGCCGCCATCCGTCAATCAGCACCTCCAAGCTAAACAGGATCTATAGGGTTGTCCTCACCTCCAATACTTGAATACGATGGTCGACAGCGGCGTTCAAGTCGATGTGATCGGAACCAACTCCAGCAGTGATGCACAACTTCAGGTTTTTAGCCTATAACCAAGCGAGGATCAGTACCCTGTTCGAAAAGCAAAAAGCCCAGGAAAAGGACCGTCGAACCACCCCAAGAAGGCGGTCCGACTCGTTGAGCTGAGAACATCGGTGAAACCGAAGGAATTCGAACTTCTCTCACCTTCTCAATGAGTTCCCGGGTCAGGTACCTTTAGATGTGCGGGATAAAATAAGACCAATTGAGCAATGCAACACATGTCAGGGGGAGAAGAAGGGATAGATTAGATAGGCGTTGACGCCGCAGCCGCGGAGAAAGGTAAAGTGGGGTGAACCAGATACATACCCAGGATGGAACGGGGTGGTAATCAATACTTCAGCCTAAATGGAATTAAATGGCGGCATTAATGACCATGAAGTACATGGCGTAAAAGGGTACAGCGACTCACGTCGACGATGTGCTTTTGAAAGTCGCTATCGGGGCCTTCCTTGCTGCTGGATACCTGGATAATCGCTCGCTGTGTGCTAGCAGGGTGGACCGCTGTGATGGGCGACGTACTGCAGAGGAATACATTAGTTTCTCATCCAGCCCAAAGCAATGCTGGACTTACCGACAAGCTCATGCCCAAGGGATTCGAGCCAATCCTTGATGCCCAACTGGAAAAGCATGGATTAGAACAACGGGGACGCGGGCGTGGGGGTTGTCACCTTGTTCTCGGTAGTACCGAGGAGACGAGGCTCTTCTTCAGCAGCTTTGCCACCGTCGTAGAGAATAGCGAGGACCTATGACGGAAGGTGTTCCCTAAGTCGAGAGCGATGACCCCCATCGCTAACGAAAGAGTTACATACCTTCATGTTGCGAGACGCGGGAAGCGATAGGAGAATGGAGGAGGGGAGTATTGAAGTCACCAGAGCTTAAACCCTAACTGTTAAATAAGCCTTCGGGAGTTAGGTCCCTGATGAACCCGCAGGCAGGAAGGCCCAACCATTACCCGGGCTTTTGCAACTCTGGCCTATTTACTCCGGCCTGATTTGGGGGATGAAAGTCTCAGATCCACGAGCCACAACGGACAAGGAATGAAGGGGAACCACCTGAGCAGTCAAGCCGTTACAGAGCATCAGATGACAGTCCATGGAATAGAGAAGTTCCATCGACGCGCCAATGAGAACATGGGCAACCTTTCTGTGGGCTCGGAAATCCACCAATGGCTACGGCAACAGGCCTTCTGACATCTCGTAGCTCCTCCCTCCCGACAACTTCCTCTCCACTTCATCACGTGGAATGTCCTTGGGGGTCTTCCCTGGGTCCGGTATGCTCCTTAGGATGAAGTTAAAGAGTGGTTTATGTCATTTCCGGACGAAGATGTCGTTCATCATTGCGAAATGGAGTCATCCGCCCGTGATGTCAACGGTCGGCAATGTGCTGTGCTAGACGAATATAGTTTAGTTTGCCATGGAAAATAAGTCGGGACAATGAACATGTACCTGCCTGACATTGCCAGTGGTGTTGACTCAAGTGCGAGCGCAGGTTCCCCTAAATGTCACTGTTACCAAGAACAAACCCTAACGAGAAAAGAAGTAGAGAGAAGCTTTGAAGGAGTTTGATATGCGGGAGAATGACAAAGGCACTCGTCCCTACAAGAAGTTGGGAAGGCGAGAAAAGATGCATGCAGTGTCCGTAGCTTTAAATATGCGAAGTCCGTGCAGCAGAGGCTCATTACAATAGGTGTATCTGCAAGAAAGATTTAGCAATTTGTCACACAGAACGAGGTGAACCTATAGAACTCACAATACATCTAAAACAGATTACGCGGACTGGCCGCTCACTCCTTCATGCCCGGGGAATTCTCTCTCGCAGACAAACTTTCACTGCTGGAAGGAGGATGAGAGTACAGGTAATCAGGATCTGCTTGAGGCTCTCCTTCCCCTATCTTTTTGATAACCTCCCATTCCACGCGGACGAACACCCAGAGCCAGCGGCGAGTAATTTCTGCTACCTCCATCCAGAAGACAGTCATAGATCCATCCCTGGTGGTGCTAGGGTGCGCTGCTAGTCGGACAGTCCATGCCATCCGTAGCATTAGGTTAACGACGATGAAGAGGGGATAGACGAAGGCAGGGAAAAGAAGGATCTGTCGTAAGCCATACCGCGATCGGCCGCGAGTAGGACTGGACTCGCTGATACGGGGTGATCGATCCCGCTCTGTATCTGAAGCAGGGCTTGTCTCTCGGCTGATTAAAGGGGTACTGGAGTGAAGACGAGGAAGGATGAGTCTTTTAGGCGGTTGTCGTTCCTGAGGCACAGACGGTTCTGGCTTTAGCAGCTCCAGACCCCAGTCATTCGTGACGTCCCACCAAAAGGAATAGAACGAGTTGACGAAAACCGCAAGAAGCCTAGAGAGCATGCTAGTCAGTCTAGGAATAGGTGTATATCCTGTATATCCACGCACCATAACCGGAACAGGCGATGTTCGCCGTGCCAGGGATCGCTGAGGACTGTATCTCCGCGCTTCTGTACCAGGTCTGCCACTACAAGGCTTTGAGCAGCGGACAGATAGATGACGGGAAATGCCGTGGCGTATTTAATCGCGTTGAAAAGCGGTCGTGTGCTCTCATTTGAGGAGAGGTTATACTCTATCACACATTGGCGGAAACGCGCGAGATACGGGAAGCTGATCAAGAGTGTAAGCACAGAAGATTGAACGGAGTCAGCGAAAAGCACGCACCTCATTAGAGTTGGTAGAATCCATCGGGCTAGTCCAACTTGAGGAGGGGGATTTAGAATGGTATTTCCGGGTATTATCATGCATAGCGAGAGCCATACATCGCCAATAACTTTAGAGAACGAGGTACCGATGTCGGCGAGAATGACGTCTGAGAATTGGATTGGGGTATTCATTGACGAGAGGAAACATCTTCGAATAGCTCTGTGATGGTCAGTCAGCGAGGGGATTTCAGAAATAGTGGTCGTGTGACCCACTGAATGAACTTGGCCCGCTCTTCCCTGAAAAAGATGTTGTAGGGCGTGAGGAGGATGAAGACCATGATCAACGCGGTCAGGGCGGGGATGTATCCGTAGGCATCCACTAGAGATGGGTTGTCTCCTGTTGATGCACGAAAGAGAGTCCAAGAGACTAGACATATTCCAGAATATGTCAGTATTAGTCGATACAATGATTGATAAAATGTCGGGGTCGCCATAAAGGTATTCGACCTTGCGGAGCCATTGCTCTGGCCAATGAGCGACGGTCTCCGATGGTTTGTGAGTGGTAATCGTGGTTGGTATCCTTCGGTCCTGAGCTCTAAAGCCCCCACGACGTCGACGTCCAGTTTGTAGAGTCCATGAAGGTTGGTGGCCCAGCCGAGAAGCCCAACACCGATGAGGAAGAAGACGCGATATGGCAGTGGGAAGACGACGCTGGCGGGATCGTAGTGGACGTCGTTGGCGACCATTTCTGCTCGTACGACCGCAAAAGCGCTCTGGGCGGGGCTCTAGAAAGCATCAAGAGAATATAAACCAGAAGAACCCAAATCCAAGCGGCCAAACTGGACCCTCGCAGCGCCCCACCGTGGCGCCAAATAATGATCACATGACCAATATTCATTACCGCCGGCCAAGCCCTCCCTCGTTTGACCCCACCGACCACCATGGCAGACAAGGCAGGCAGCGCCTATGGCGCCCAGCGAGCCTCCGACACAGATTTCAGGAAGAAGTGGGACAAGGAAGAGTTTGCAGAACGAGCCAAGCGGAAAGATGACGAGGAACGCGAACGAATGAAGGAGAACGAGGAACGGTTAAAGCAAGGTACAGTGGCCTATTCCCCTTCCCTAGGTTTCGATCCTCTGACTGATGTTCCAGGTAAAAGACCACGCAAGGGGACGAAGAAGGATTTACCAAAACCTACCGAGCTGATGAAGGCTCGAGAAGCACCTCTGGAACTTGACAAGAACTTGGGGAAGACCATGGTCGTGCAGAACCCAGGTGGACGGGGACCAGGGCAGCCCGGCTTCTATTGCGAGACTTGTAATAGAACATACAAAGACACCGTTGCATACCTGGATCACATTAACAGTAGAGCTCGTACGTCTTCCTTCCTCCGCGGCGATGGTCTCGAGCTGACGCACCTCTGTAGACCTTCGCGCCATTGGCCAGTCGACAAAGATAGAACGTTCGACACTAGCCCAGGTTCAAGCCCGCATAGCTTACCTCCGCGAAAAGACTAAAGCCGCATCCTCTGCCAAAGACTTCGACTTTGACAAGCGACTCGCTGAAATCCGAGCCAAGGAACGGGCTGCTCGCGAGCAAAAGAAAGCAGAGAAGAAGGCCGAGAAGGAACAGAAGCGAATGGAAATGATAGCAGAACCAACTGGCGAGGACGCCGAGATGGCTGCTATGATGGGCTTTTCTGGGTTTGGAACGAGCAAAAAGTAGTTCCTCCCCAACCAGATCGCATCCGGACTTGCGACACTAGTACACACACGCCTTGATAAGCCCCCAACTCGACACCAAGCCTAATCGCCGTGGACACAATCAGGACGGCTCAAACAGCCTTCGACACCTAGGCTATTGAAGGCCCGCCCTCGGCCTGCAAGAGGCTTCTTGCGCCTCTTCGTTTCTGCCGACACTCTCCCGCCCCTCCCCTGGACACTGTCTTGACTTTTAAGTCGCAGCAAGGCCCGAGTGCCCATCTATGTATTCGACTATCGCTTGTATTGTAGCCATTGCGGCCATTAATCGAATGGGAGAGAATCGCACACCGCTTTGCAATGCGATCTTAACGTTGAAGAGCAACGCGGAGAAACGAGGAATGACATGGCGGTGGAAGGGGAAAGGAGGTTCCAGGAACCTTAGATCTAGCATTCCGAACTTCACCTTTTATAACTCTGAGAGCAACACTAATTCGAGGTTCCCAAGATCTATTAAACATATCGCCTAAATTTACACTTCGTATTCATTACATTCCATTCCTTATCTTCCTTTGTCCACGCCCCACTTCAAGGCTTCGAAAGGGTCAACACAAACTTGACATCCGCAATCTCCTGCTCCTCCTCCGCGATAACCTCCTTGGCCGGATTCTTCTCCTTGACATCTCTAGGAAGACCATGAACAGTCTTCAAAATGGCTTCCTTGTTCTCCTCAATGGCAGCCAAGATGTCGGCCCCGTCGTCATCCTTGAACTGGTAGAAGTAATCCACCTCGTCAACAGCCTGCAGCCCTGCCTTCTTCCTCAACTTTTGGATGCGGTTGGTCAACTCCCGGGAGAGCCATTCACTCTGGAGGTCCTTGTGGATCTGGATGTCCAACCTCACAACGACATCGTTATCCGTCTGCGTCGCGAACTGAGTTTCAAGGCCAGCAGGCAATTCGAGGAAACGTTGCACTTGGAGGTCGCCTTCGACCAACTCGATACCGTCGACGGAAATCTTGCCGGTTTCGACATAGGATTTGACAGCGTCGCTTGAGACATTGGGGAGGGCATTGCGGACCCGGCCGAGGTCTTTGCGCAGCTTCTTGCCCAACACACCCCAGTCGGCAACAGCCTTGTAGCGGACACCCGATGAGGATTCGTCAGAGGTGAAGACGACATCGCGGACGTTGAGTTCGGATTTGATGTAGCGTTCGAGGGATTGGATGTCGGCGATGTAGACGGGGTCAGGGTGGAAGACGAGCAACTCCTTCAGAGGGACCTGCAAGCATACTCGTCAGCCAACAGGGGCAAAAGTAGAAAGGGGGATGCCCGCACCTTCAGGGAAATGTTATTCCTCTCACGGATATTCCTAGTCAACTCGATGACCGCCTGCATGCGCTTGACCTGGCGTTCGATGGTCTCGTCAAAGTACTCCTCCTTGACGGTGGGGAAGAGCAGGAAGTGCACAGAGCGAACATCTCCTGCTTTAGGATCTTTAGGGATGTACTGCTTGAGTGTTTGATAGAGGTTCTCCGTGAGGAAAGGAGTGTAGGAGGACTAACGACCCAATCAGCACATTTCCCAGTGCGAAGTTGGTGCCCGACTCACCATAGTTCGGCAAAGGGTGAAGAGGGTCTCAAACAAGGTATTGAGAGCAGCATAGGTATCTTCCTTTCCATCCTCTCCCTTCAACCGCTTACGGTTGAATCGGATATACCAATTCGTCAACTCATCAATGAGCTCAAGCAATCGGGGGATGATGGTGTAAAGTCGGTACGCCGCCATCTCCTGGGTAACCAACTTGATGAGGGATTGACATCTAGCCAGAACCCAGCGGTCCATGACGTTGTTGGGGAGGGGTGCATGGGCATTGTAGACGAAATCTTCCTTGAATGCTTTCTTGTAAAGCGCAGCGTGGCCGAGGAAGAACCTGAAGGAGTTGAGCCACGGGAGAAGCACACGGGAAATGACATCCCGGACACCTTCCTCGCGGAAGCGCAAGTTGTCGCCGCGAACGATTGGCGAGTTGACCAAGAACATTCTATGGGGATGATAAGACCATCATTCCTGAGTCTCGGCGGGAATGCCTTACCGGGTAGCATCAGCACCATATTTGTCGATGATCAGATTGGGATCAGGGTAGTTCTTCAAGCTCTTGCTCATCTTCTTGCCGTCACTACAAGGAATGTATGAGTGGAAAGGAGAAACACCATGGCAGAAGGACTAACGCAGCGAGGACCAATCCGGTGACGATCAAATTCTTCCAAGGAGCTCGTCCGAAGAGGTGGGTGGACAAAACCAACAGAGTGTAGAACCAACCACGGGTCTGGTCAATACCCTCGGAGACGAAATCGGCAGGGAATGTCTTCTCGAAGAGCTCTTTGTTTTCGAATGGGTAGTGGAGTTGGGCATATGGCATACTATCGATAGCAAGGTTATTCGTATCACTTCCCTGATAATCTCAGCGCGTGCTTACCTTCCCGACTCGAACCAGCAGTCGAATACCTCTTCGACACGCCTCAAAACACCCTTGCCCTTTTGAGAGGGAATAGTGATGTGGTCGATCTTGTCTCTGTGAAGGTCAGTGATGCCCTTGACTCCAGACAGTCTTTCCAGCTCTTCAACGGAGCCGACGCAGACGATCTGGCAAAGTTCGTCAGTCATTGAACTCATGACATTTGTTGCGTTGGCTTCACCTCTTCAAAGTCGTCGCTGACCCAGAGAGGGATGGGAGTTCCCCAGTACCGATTTCGGGAAACATTCCAGTCGCGAGCGTTCGCCAGCCAGTTGCCGAAGCGGTGTTCGCCGACGAAGGATGGAACCCTGTGATCGTAATGAGAACCTGACTCGAGGAGATGGGAAAAGCCCCCTACCATCGCGTTTCTTCGTTGTTTGCTACCAATTGTTCGACAATAGGAGAAACCTTGACAAACCACACTGGGATGGCACGGTAGATGAGGGGAGTACCCGACCTTGAAACATACGTGAGACTCTTGGCAGAAAAGGCTGGGTGAAGTATCTCACCTCCAGCAGAAGGGGTAACTATGCTTAAGAGTAGACTGAACGATGAGTCGACCCTTGGCCTTCAATGCCTTCTGGATGGGGCTGTCTGCGGCCTTGACATGGAGACCCTCAAAGTCGCGCACTTCCTTTGTAAAGTGACCCTTGTCGTCAATGGGGCAGGGAGGCATCTCGTCGGGGCGCAACACCTCGTGAGCAATAGCAACACGGTGATCGTCTTCACCGAAGGCTGGGGCTTGGTGGACGATACCTGTACCATCGGCGTCGGTGACATAGGTATCAACAAGGACCCGGAAGGCCTTGTCCTCGAACTAGCCAACCAAGGTGAGTGATGAAACGGGTCATCGATTTCGGTTTGGTTTCCGTACCTGCTCAGTGAAGTAATCGAACAAGGGAACGTATCTCCAGTCCTTCATGTCCGCACCCTGGAACTGTGCCAACTTCTTGTATTTGGCCTTCTTAGGGTCCTTGTAGAGTGTGCGGAGGAGGTTCTCGTGGATGATGAAATTCTGATCACGCTCAGCGTCGTGAATTTTGATGTAAGTGTAATCGGGGTGAACGCAAAGACCCAAATTGGAGGGCAAAGTCCAAGGTGTGGTGGTCCATGCCAAGAGGGAGGTTGAAGGGTCATCAACCAAAGGGAAGGCGACGGTAACTGCAAGGACATCAAGGATGGAATCCAAGTCATGTTAAAACCATACGTACTCGCAGGATCGCTGACATCTTTATATGCCTGTCCAGCTTCGAAGTTGGAGAGAGGGGTGGTGCATCCAGTCGAGTAGGGCATCACTCGAAGACCACGATATACCATGCCCTTCTTGTGCAACTCGGAGAATGCCCACCACACGGATTCCATGAACGAGAGGTTAAGTGTCTTGTAGTCGTTGTCGAAGTCGATCCATCGGCCCATCCGCTCTACGGTGCGGCGCCATTCACTCGAATATCGCATGACGATGCTTCTACATTCGGCGTTGTATTTGTCAATTCCCATCTTCATAACATCTTCTTTTCCGGTAATGCCCAATCGTTTATCGATCTCGTGCTCGACAGGGAGACCATGAGTATCCCATCCAAAGCGTCGGGTAACGTGGTAGCCGCTGACATGGGCGTGTCTAGTGACGATATCCTATTGTTCCTAGCTGCTCAGAACACGATTGTGTTCGAGAAAACAAGGGGCGCACCTTGATAGTTCCAGCGAGCAAATGGCCGTAATGAGGAAGACCGGTGGCAAATGGTGGTCCGTCGTAAAAAGAGTACTCTGGTCGACCCTCAGACAGCTTAAGACTGGTCTGAAACGCGTCTATGTCTCTCCAGAACTGGAGGACCTTTTCCTCTTCTTTTGGAAAATCGAACTGGGCGCCAACTAGTCGTGCTAGGGTCAGAAACAGTCACATTCATGGTTCAGAGAATACTCACTGTCATGTGCAGGGAACGCCATGGTTGACGACGGCACTTGGGCAAAAGAGCGGCTGCCCACAGGGTTTTGAACAGAGTCAGATACACTGGCTCAGGGAGAAAAGCAATAGTAACTTGTTATCGTATCAAATGAGTCAAGCCATCATTATCGAGCGGAAATCGTCCCCGCCGGTCTTCGGATCAAAAGACGGCATCGGCCCGCCGGGCTCGCTGCTCCGAAGGGCGCTTGCGGGGTACCTTGCAGTCCTCCTCGTTCCCGGAACGAAAGCCAGCCAATACATAAGTGAGATATTCTTATGCTATGGAATTATTAGATCCATTCCCCTCTTTGTATGGCGTGATGCAAACAATCGCAATGGCGAACGCCAACCAGCTCAAAACTGCATTCGCGTTCGCTCACTTCCACACATCTTTTCCCAAGGAAAGATGCAGCTTTGTCTAAGACTTGCCCCGAGAGACAGTAAAAAATTGTGCTCGACACTTCTTCAAGGTGGCGCTCGAGCTTTCTCCAGGAAGTGCTAAAATTTGTCACTGCTCAGGAGATGCCTTGGCATTATGACAGGAGATATGGATCCAGCAAGTCAATTACCGCCATTCTTCTGCGCGTCCCTGGAAGTCGATGTCAGTAAAGTGGCGAAAGCCCAGATTGTGCTTCTGATCACCTTCTACTATTTTGTACTCTGAGAAACAACCAATCAACAGCCGCCCTTACACCAGTCCTACACGCATCCGCATTTCCGTCAATAAGCATTTAAGCTTTAGAGCAAGGGAACATACCCTTCCAAAGCGGAAACGCCCATAACATCCAAACTCGCCAATCGCTCACGCCGCGCTGCTACAGCATGCTCAGTCTCGCCAAAACGATCCCTTCGCGCACTCTCCAATTTCCTTTGATGCCAATCTTCATAGTCATTTCGGATCTCTTCTACTGAGAGGCTAAGGGGGGAATCTTGTTTGTTGGCCAGCAGGAGTAGCGGAACACCTAGGATTTGAGGTGCGGAGAGAACAGAGTCTACATAGATTCGATAAGCATGGAAAGACGAGAGACTAAACGGAAAGAACACACCGAACACTTCCCAACCTTCTCCCAATCGTTCGCGGTCCTCGGCGTCGATGACATAGACCACAGCATGACAGTCGTCGTAATACTTTGGCCAGATATTGCGGATACCGCGTTGTCCTCCTAGATCCCAGAATTGTAGGATAGTCGAAGGGAGAGTAATCTTTCCAGCTAAGGCCACTTGATGAGCGAGCAGCCTCCAGAAACCAGGTATAGTCCCGTACTGTTCTGCCCGACCGTTGGACCAATCTTATCCGGCGTCAGTCCCGGGGTTTCATTATACAGCGTCTTTATCTTCTCCAGCAGTGTCTAGCCGCTTTCCATTAGACTGATCCAGTCCTGGTGTAAGAGTTGAAGAGGGCAAGTATACCGTCTTTCCAGCCCCATCCAGTCCGATGATAATCACACTAAACTCTTCCTTCCTAACTATGTCAGTCTTTCGTCCTCGAACGACACAGCGCTTCACACACCTCGTCAAGTATTCGTGGAAGCCTTTCAATAGATGGTACATGAGAGGAGCAAACAGTGCCGGGACACTGACGTCGCGACCAGATCGCCGAGAGCAAACAGAGCCCAACAACAGCGGCGGAGGAGGCAATCACGAACGCAGTGAGGTTGGACTGTAGCGTCATTCCGGACTACACCACGACATGGGTCTATACTCCTACTACACTTATGGCCTCCCTTCTTTTCTAATAACAGTTATCGCTTTATACTTACTGTTCACTGGTACGCTTGCCAGTCTGTGCACTGTGAACAATTACCAGGTAACTGACGAAGCACCACACCAGGTTCGGGTGAAGCCTTCAACGTCGGACGATTCCTCGAAGAAATCAGTCCCTATGCTTGGGGTGCGACGGGGATTGGTCTTTGCATTGGACTGAGTGTTGCTGGTGCTGCATGGTGCGTCCCCATTGCTGTCTCGAATTGCGCACTCCCTAATTACCGCGCCCTCGAATTTCCAGGGGGATTTTCTTGACAGGTTCTTCCATCCTCGGTGGAGGTGTACGCACACCACGAATTACCACAAAAAACTTGATTAGGTTCGCAAGCAATTCAGCTTCAGGAGAGAGGAATGAACAGCAGTTTGACTCTAATATTACAGTATCATTTTCTGTGAGGTCGTTGCTATCTACGGAGTGGTCAGTCATTGGCGTCAACGTTTCTGAGCGAACAAAGTAACCAACCGACCACCGCAGATCATTGGAATCGTCTACTCCGCGAAGCTCACCAACGTCGCCGAGGACGTACTCTACACCCGTGAAAACTACTACACAGGTGTGTGGAATGTTCCATTTCCAACTCGTTTGGCAATACTCAACTGCCAATCTCGACAGGATTTGCCCTCTTCTGGGGTGGTTTGACAGTCGGTGCTTGCAACCTTCTGTGCGGTGTCTGCGTCGGTGTCACAGGTTCGACCGCAGCGTTGGGTGACGCAGCAGACCCCGATTTGTTCGTCAAGATTCTTGTTGTGGAGGTCTTCGGAAGTATCCTTGGCCTGTTCGGTCTCATTGGTACGTTCACCATCTTCGCTTTGTAATAAATGACATTACTCATGGAATTTTCCCTTGTCAGTTGGCCTAATCATGGTAGGATCGGCGGGAGACTTCCAGGCAGCTGCAGGTATCGCGGCGACTTCTGCCAGGGCAATGGTTTCCCCATACGTTGCTTAACTTATTGGCGCCGTACATACCGATACCAAATGGACTGTACTTTCGACCGACAGACATTCCTTACCACCATCCGTCTGTGTCCAATTCTCGAGCCACGAGAAGTCCGTTTGCACCGACTCGAATTCCAGGCCAACAGGGTATCAAATTGTCCCAATATACAAATGCAAACGACCATTCAACAATTCAGACAAATTACACGATCAAGGATTGACATCTTCCCAGCTTCAATTACTTCTTCTGATCCTCAAAGGGATTCTCTGCGTATTCCAGATCGTCGTCGCTGTCATCCGCCCGCTTCTGTTGCTGTCCAGATGGCGGATCGCGGATGAGCGACACTGGACGCTTTGGAAGCAATCCAAGTTTCCCTGAGCCAAAAGACATGTCAGTTAATCAAGGCACAAAGACTATTCTCAGTTACGTACCTCCGTCAAGGGGCACTGCAGCAGGATTGGGTGGAGGAACAGTCGAAGCGCTGGGTGTCGCAGTCTGGGTGACTGGGGGTGAGGCAGCCCGAGCTGCGGCGGGAGGCGGGGAAGCCGCTTTCGACGGGGTTAGCTTGCCTCTTCGTCTGGGGAGATATGGTATAAGAATAATCACCTGAAGGTGTCGCGTCGTATCCTTGCACTGCGGGCGCAGGTGTCCCTTGTGGTGGTGTCGCTTGGGACGATGAGAGGGTGATCGGAGAATTAGGATCGTAATAGGAAGCTGCCTGCTGTTGCCCATGAGCACCACTTCCATGGTACTGCGCGTACGGAGTTTGCTGGGGATAGCCTTGTTGAGGATGTCCGTGAGGATCGTATCCTCCAACCCACTGTGTCGATGGACCAGAATCCGACCTTCACCACCAATCTGTTAGTCCAATTGCTTCAAACGAGGTATAAGAAAGGAACAAGGAACGTCCAACCTACCCTCCACGTTCGAATTCCTGGATCTTGGCTTTCACCTTGGTAAAGATATTGCCAAAAGTCTTCTTTCCGGCTGGACAAAAAGCAAACGCGATTAGGTTCTGGACCTTCGAGATAACGCATAAACAGATTGTACCTTCCGCAACCTTTGTGAACTGCTCCTGGAGTTCAGCCATGGTATCCTTATCTCCCGAAGTAGCACCCGCACTATGAGGAGCAACAGCAGGAGATCCGACCTGAGGTTGGCCATACCGAGAATTTCGGCGTTGTGGTCCCAAACCCGGGGCAGCATTCGGACTCCACTGAAGCTGCTGCTGCTCCTCCAGCATCAACCGCCTGGCCAACTGCTCGTCCAGCTCCGTCTGGGACTAAGAAAGAAGGTGGTAGAATCACCACACGGTAATCAGTACACCCAACGATCCTCACTCCGAATCAGACGTAACATTAATATTCACCATTGCAGCCTGGGGTGGCGGAGCCTCGCTCTTGTAATTGGGGTCGCTCATGCCCAGGAGAATCTCGATTGCAGCAGCTTGATTGCCATTTGCGCTTTCGAGGACGGATTGCCTGGTGTAAGAAGAGTCGAGGAGGTGAGGCGTTGCGTCCCTGTGAAGCGCTCAGGCTGGACGTACAAGATGATATCATCATAATCAGGGAACATGGCCTTCAATTCAGCAATGGCTGGATCGGTCGTTACATTCTCCGTAGTATCAGGCGACGGCTGGGAGGTGGGTCTTGTCACAGTGTTCACCGACGGTGGAGGAGAGGCGTGTTCCCGCGGTTCCTCGACGACCTCGTTATCAAGGAACGGATTGGGCGATGATCTGGACGCCTCCGGTGGTGAATTTGTTGGCGTTGTTGTTGCCACTTCAGGCGGGCTCTGGACGGGTGATGAGGCAGCTGGTTTCGCAGGTTCAGACATGGCGATGGTCAAGGAAATTATGAAGGCAGCATCAACGGTGGAATATTATAAAGAGATCATGCGCAGTTGGGTGCGGTTGCACCGCATCGCTGCGGCGTTACTATAACTATGTCGCCAAGAACAACCTCGGGCGGAGGTCATATTCTATTTCCGACCTCCCGACATAGCATGGGTGCACTAGACTAGGGATGACATATGTTCTATCGTTTCGACCTCTTTTTGCCATCGTCTTGGGCTTTGGCTTTCCGTTTTGCCGCACTGCCTTGCGCCTTGTCTTTCTCGAGCGCAGAGCGGATTTTATTAAGCACAGCCTGCAGAATCCGCTTCTCACCCAAGCGAACTACCGTTGCATGTCGGGCATTTAATGAAAGTTCACCTTGAAGTCGGGTTTCGTCGTCCTGGACGTCGTGTAAGGAGCGGACAATTGCTGGGAAAGATGGCAACATACCTGGATAGCGGTAGGATATTGGGCTTGGCGCTTTTCAATGGCCTTCTCGAGGACGAGCAAAATGTCAGAATCCGCCTTTGGCTTTGGTGGTTTGCCTTTGCTCTGGGCCTTCTTCCAGTCATTGTCAGGGAGAAGGAGAAGTCGAACCAACGAGAGAGCCGCTGGTGGAAGATCAAGGTCCCAGTCGAACTCGAAGACGCTTAAGCCCGGGTGAGTAGGGAAATACGAACTTAGCAAGGTTCACGTACTCATCTCCGCCCTCTTCGAGCCACCAGTCGATGCGCTCGGCTAATGCATCGCTAGTGCTTCGGCCGTTCGTCTCTTTCACGACATCGACGACGATATCAGCTCCCAGCTCAACCACATCCCCCGGGTTCCCTTCTCTTCCATCTGGGAGCTTGAGCAGATCAACATGCCCGTATCGTCTCAGCAATTCGGCATTGGGAAGATCCCCATATGTGTTCCACTATGAACAAGGTTGGATTACCGGTTCGGTAGGATGCACTTTGTGACGTACAATTTGTTCACCCTTTCGGATCGGTTTTGTTGTCGTCATCTTGAGCACCTCTTTCTCGTGGAACAGCTTGGCCTGTTGGAATGAAACCGTGTCAGGTGGATAGTCAAGTCAGAGGTTGAATAACCGCGCGTACATTCTCGGTCCCAAATCTTGCATTGAGCATATCTGCCATTGGAACCATGGCTATATCAGATGCATCATCCTCGCCCTCGTCGTTATCTTCATCTTCATCCTCATTCTCCTCCTGTTCAAGATCATTTGCCTTGGATGGAGTTTCATCTACGTCCATTGAATCGTTTTCGGATTCAGCATGCTTTGCGTTGTCGGCATTTGCACCGTCTTCTTCCTCTTCCTCCCCGTCCCGCTTTTCAACCGTGAAACTTCTTGAAAGTATCCGACTTCCCATGGTGTGGTATCTCTCTAGAGAGTAATAGACTTCCCCTTGAGCGAATAGCTCCGGCCTTTTCTGTTCAACGAGACTGGTCAGCGGAGATGCGAGGAAGGAGCACGGATCTGTGATGCTTACTGCGATAGCTGGCTTAATCTTAGAGTCGTAATCCCTTTCTGCATCTTCCTTTCCCAATTTCCCTGCACAAAAACGTCAATGACGTCCTATAGTTGAGGATGAAAAACGTGGTTACCAACTATCGACGTTCCCGCTAGCTCAGAGAGGTCTTCTTCGTTCCAAAACATGGGTGTATCGAAGGCCGCAGGGAGAATATCTGAGAAGAGAGGATCAGCCATGCTCGTGGTCTTTCTGCACGCGCTTCCTACAAACCTAGATAACCGGCCCATCTCGACTCCTTTCCTTGTGCAGCTTCCCACATCATACAGAGCATGAGTCCAGCCCAACCCTGATGCAGTTTCAAGCGTTTCCATTCCTCGAGACCGAACAGTTCAGGTAACCGAGATGTACGTGTTGAGAGAGTTAAAGCGCGTGGGATGGTGAATAGGACGTGTCCTTCCTAGCTAGGCAGAGATGAAGAATTAGATCTTGGTCAAAAAAGACCCCTCGAGGTGGGAATCGAAGTTGCAATCCATACAGGCAGGTCCTTCAGGGCAACTGCTCCACGACCTCCTTCGGCAGCAGGAAAGTCCGCGATTCCCATGGCTTCACGGTCCATCGTACCATTGTGGTTCAAGAACCACTGTATGAACGCCTCAGAATCAGGACGGTCGGTCATTGTGTTCAGTATGATTGTGCAGAGACTCTGTGGATGGAGAATTTTCCTGGGATCAAAATTATGCTCGTCACACGAACGAGTTCTAGAAGCGAAACAGGTTAACTCACAGATACACCTTTTCTGGTTCACGTAAGTCTCGTATACTCACTGTTCTGTGACTTGTCAGGACAGAACAGGAAGTCACAGAATCCAGGCAATTGAAGTTGACTCGAAGGTTGGAAGCAGAAATTGGCCGCCATCGGCAACCACAAAAGATCCCGCGTTCCCACGATTGGGCGCTTAACTAACCTGTGGCTGGCGGGAGAAACTTTTAACTTTCCAGAACTGTGAGGGGGATTGCGCGCCTATATATTCCGCACATGGCCAAAAAGACATAGAGATACTGTACGATGGTCATGTACGCTGTGCGCACCGGGGTGCCCATGTGAGCTCCATCCCCTCTTTGTTGCCCGGAAAACGGCTGTTGGCAGATGTGGTTGGAATCGAATGGGTGCAGAAGGATTTCGTGAGCCTGCCGTACAGGCTTTCAGGGGCTATAGCTGGGTACGGATCTTGTTGGGTTTTATCCCATAATAGAAGAGTCAGATATTTGTGGAGAAAGAGTGTTCCTGTATTCAATCATTGACATTCTGAATTGCCACATTCGCCCGCCCTCGAGCTGCCGCGCGGGACAGGATAACGACACCTGAACTTCACGGTGCCGATGTTTAAACTTCAATTGGCACCAGAGGGTAGCATCTGGAGGCTGGCTCGGGATGGCAACCTTCCAAGATGCTCGCGTCAGGCGCCTGTCCTGATGCCTATATCCGGCGTTATTCCCAACTACCTGGCTCAGGCGAATTCTTTTGCAGAGAAGGAGTTGGTGGTCACGTAGACAGCTCTATCGATTCAATTTGCCTGATTGACACGAGATAAGGATGTCACTACTCCCTTGTGGGCGCTTCCCTGCCGTTACAATACATTCAATAACGGTGTGTAAACTGCCTGTCCTCGTCTGTGAAGCACGTTTCAATGGGAACAGCTTCCTTGCACGTACCTCGTGGACAACTCTATCGAGACCAATCGTAAAAAAGAGTGGGGACTGGATCTGCGCTCCTGGCCAATCAAACCAATCTCCCTCCCTACATCTGCATACCAGGGCGATGTTCTCGTAGTGGGTAGGAGAGTGTGAAGCACTCGAGCTCGAGTTGATAGGGTGGTCCATAGTGGATCCCCCTTCATCCTTGAGAGTACCAATGGCGGGACTTGTAACTTCCAGCCCACCTACATTCCAAAGGATGAAGATGCACGATCGCGAAGCAGCTCGACCTTTCTCTCTCATTTTCAAATCCACGGTGAACTCATCGGGGAGCTTGCCTCAGGCTTCTGGCTGACAGCGCTGGTCTTAAGTATAATTAAGACGCTACTTTTATCCTGACCCCCGACTGAATCGGTAATGCGAACGAAAGCACGAATACGGTCGTGTAACCGTCCCCGTCTGGATTGGGACTAATAATTCCCCCGCAGTCACCCTGGCACGGGTGGGTTGGGCCCTTTTAAGTCCAAACGTCCGGGTTCAATCCTTTCTTTCAACGCGAGTCTATGATTTCCACTTAAACTGAGAGTAGGTGAAGCTTGAAACAGTCGGATCATGGGTTCACCGAGTCCATCTTCGTATCTCTCTTCCAGCTCCTTGGAAACCCGCGCCTTTCGTGCGGTCGGATTGTGGTTCTTGCGCTGAAGAATTCGGGGACAGTTCCAGATTCATGAAATTACTTGAAATTCATCAGGCGACTAGATCTCACCGTACTAGTTCTTCTCTAGGATAGGATCCATCTCAATGGGACGACTGTACACTCACAACGGTCGTTCTCCATTACGCGTATACGACGACCAGGACACGTCTGGCAGATGAGCAGACTAGCCAAGGAACAATGATCATCCCCCTACTGGACCTCTGGCATTCGAACGCCGGCATGCGGGTATGATTACGAACTTCTGCTACCAAGTGTCCCATTCTTGGCCTTCAATCGCGGAAGCTCGGAAAAGTATATTAGATGGGTTCCACTCTCGGCTCCCCAGCAAGCTTCCTTGGCTGCCTCTCTTCGTACGCGATCAGGTGGAATTCTAGGTGGAATGCCACACCCGGGTTTATGTAAAGTTCCTTTCAATAGTCAAACCCCGTCCGATGCAGAAGTGTGATTGGTATTATTTCTCCATGGACCTACGACGCCTTTGCAAGGGACGCGGAGTTTGAAGAGGCCAATGAGCCAGAGTAGTATGGTGAAAGAAATTCATCGTCTACTTGGATGGGGTAAAAATGGGACCACTTATCATCAGCGGACTACCTATCATTAATGAGTGTGAGCTGCAGTCGCCCTCGAAGAGACTCTATCTCGAATAAAGTTTACTGAAACGATGGCAGGTGAGGGATTGGTGTCACATCGGAGGAAGTTCGTGATGCCATTTGGGGTCCGCCGTATTGATACTGGCCCATTGCCCTCTACTTGCTTACGGGGGAGAAAGCTCGCCAATCCATTAGGAAACTAAGTGCAAGATCTCTTGAACTATGAGGCTGAAATAATAACTGAGATTGCGAGTTATCTCGAATTTCGCATTGGCCGGGCCCGAGCCATTTGGCAATGGTAGGATCGGCATCATTGCACGCCATGATCGTGGGAACTTTAGCCCAGATCACAAAGCCGAAACCGGCCATCTCGCGTTACCTCTTCTCGTTCCAGTTTCAATTTGAGCGCCTGCAGCGGGGTCTTGTGCTCGCCATCCTACAGTTCCCTCCGCACCCTACAGAAACCAATTTGGGCTCTTTTCTATGGACATTTATGAACATTTACGAACCAACTGTGATAAATTGCTGGAAGCCTACCATGCCAATTTGCAGGATGTAGAAAAGCTTCAAGAGACGTTGATTAACGACATACTTCCATCCGTCACAGACGAATTGGAACTCGCCCCGGATGCCACGGATTGGGCCAAGGAATGGCTTCTAGATACTGGTATGCTTTCAGTTCAATTTGGAAGGTCTGAGGTCTGATGTTTCTTGATCCTACAGCCTCCATGTTCCGCATTGCACGAGTAAGCTTCCCTCACCCCGCCCACGTTGTTCTTCTCAACCCACGATGAATAGAGAAATAAATTCATTAAATCATTTACAATGGAAGCCATTCGGAAGAATCTCATCTGGAGACTGCAAAATCTCTGGGCACCCAGTCCACCAGTACCAATGCCCAATGTGCATTGTCTTCCACCCGAGGTGGTCGATCCTTTCGGGCGTCCCATAATCATCATTGAAACCGTTCCAATGACGCTGGAGCCCGAGGTGGTCAAAATTGGGATACTCCAGTTCTTCGAAACCTTGCGGCAACATCTCGCCGAGCGTTTCCACCAGTGCAAACAAGGGGATACGCCTCCACTGCAGTGTATGGTCTTAGTGGACCTACGTGCACTCAGCTTTCAGCGAAGTGTGAGTGGCTTGGGTCGTGATTCAGGTGACTGATTCTCATAATCACGAAGGCGATTGATATCGTCAGCTGGGCAGTTCGTGAAGTAATTCCACGGTATCCTGGGATGCTGGCTGGAGGTACGTATATCCCACCCCACCGAATGGAAAGCGCTCAGATTCCTCCCCCAGTCTTCATGCTCAATTACTCTTGGACGCATTCTAGCTTATGGAGCATTGTCAAGTGCGTGATGTTAATGTGCACCATGCGAGCTCTAGGAGGCTCATTTCTCTGTTTCCAGGAGGATACTACCTGAATCAGCCTTGTCCCGGGTCTTCTTCCCCTCCCAGAAGGAGGTCATTGGCTACTTCTCCTCTTCTCGCCTGCCTCAAGGTAACACTTCCACGTTCATACCTATACATGTCCTTATTTATTCCGGGACGATAGATTACGGTGGTGATTTGCCTCCTTTGGCTCAGCTATACGACCCGCTCCTCCCGTCCGACAGAGACGACGCGTCAATCACCTCGGAAACAACCTACACGACAGATATACCCCAGACGACAGTCGTCGAGGAATCCACATCTCCGTCTTTGCCATGGATTTCACCGACGTCTCTTCTCAACCCCTTTTTCGGATACCCTGTTTCAACTACACCAGATCGGCGGTTACCTTCACTGCAGCACGGTCGTCGTCGCAAACGTGACCTCTTCAAGACGCTTGCACTCCTTTTCTGGTCTCGTTGGCACTCCTACATCATATTGACCTGCTGCATTTCGGTGCTATGCCTTCTTCTGCGAAAACACTTACGTCCCTCAATACCCCGTCTGCTACAGGTGATAAAAGATGTTCGTAAAGCAATAGGACGCTGATCCGAAAGGCGCCTCCCATATATTACATCTAAACGCTAGTAATCTAGCATAGTATAAATCATAGAAAGTATTCCGGTAGCTGCATCTGGCTGTGAGAAAGAGATGAATGCGATTTGGTTGAGGAACACTTACCCTTCCGGATGCATTTTGCTGTGCTTGCTGAGCCGGGCCATCTCGTTCGTTCTCCGGAGCAGCTTCAAACACATTGAAGTACATACTGCCGCCGGGGCCCACCTCCAAAATACTCGCGGAGTTGCCACACCGATAGCAATAGTTTGGTGCCGACCATACGGTTGACAGGTGCTTGTCGAATAGGGAAGCATAGCCTTCCATACATAGCTGATGTGCTCGAAGGATATGGGACATCTGGTTTTGCTGGAGGAACTTGTGGACGACGCCGGCACCGAAGGTGTACCCTGCCCCTCTGATGGAAATGTTAATTAGATTAACATGGCGACCAGAAGATCACCTACCGAGGAGATATTGCAAAGTCCTCCTTCTCTGGGTCAGGATCCGACCAAACGAGGTCGGCCATTGGGCCTTCGTGGGGAATTTCTAAAGCCTTTCGTCAGGGAAGCCCAAAGGAAAGATTGGGGATGGAGGACCTCGAAATCTATCGACAACCTTGATCTGATCGATGGAGTGAATTGAAGGGGATAGTCCTATAGAAAATCAGGCCTCGGATACCTCGATGTTTGGCGAATAGGCTCACCGCCATGCACACAGAATATCTGGTTGTCAATCACCACGGACAGAGTTAAGAAGTCAAACATGTCGGTAAAGTACGTCCAAACATGAGATGAGTTGTATTTTCGAACGCATTCCGAATAGAATCCGTAGGTCTGTAGAAAAAGCCGTTAGGCATTTTGAACCAGAAGGCACGGGTTTCTGATTGCACACCTGCGTTACAGCTCTCGATTCATGATTCCCTCGGATAAGTTGTACACGATCAGGGTACCGCAGCTTGAGGCACGTCAGCAGAGATATTGTCTCGACGCTGAAGAGACCGCGGTCCACGTAGTCGCCTTCAAGGATTAATGTGAATCCCTGTCCCTTTGCCAGGGCCATACGAGGACTGTACCGAGGAACAAGTAGTTTGTGTGTGGAGCGTATCCTCCTATTCGAAATATCTCTATTAGGTCGTAAAACTGTCTTGAGATGATAGTAAGCTGCCTGTGCGTGGTCATACTGTCGAGAACTCACCCATGGATGTCGCCAACTACGGTCACTGGGGCGCTAACGTGGACGACGTTGGACTCCCTCATTAGTACTTCTTTGGTCTTCTCGCATATTTCTCGAAGTAGGGCTTCGTGTAGTAGTTGTTTCCGTAGAAGCTGTTGGATACAAGCGTCGAGATCGAAGGGTGCCATGACTGTCCAGTGTCTATAAGCGCTGCGAATGACTTCAACGGCGCGATTGCGAACGCTTTGGCTCTGTTAGGATCAGATGCCATCACCTTTGACCAAAACACTTCCCGATTCAGAATTTGTTCTGTCTCTTCACCTCTCAGTCACCCGACAACAGTCTCTCCCACCAGTGATATCCCAGACCTGAAATTACTTATCACTTCAACATTTGAATACAACCACCTATCACACTTTGGGGCATCCAACAGGCCCACGGACCGCATCGAATCCAATCTTTGTTAATGCTTTGACTCAGCCCCCTAATTCGCCATGTGGACGTCTTCTCGAAAGTCGCCCTCAAATTTAGTTTGGGTTCCTTTTTGAATCGCGATTTTGACGCACGGGGAACAAGCTTTGCTGAGTTTCGACCAGCCTTCAAGCTGAATCTTTCCTTCCACATTCTCCATAGCGAGTTCTTCCTAAGCGCTCGCATCACGGATCTGTGAGTTTAATCCCTTCTCTCCATTAAGCTTGGGACTGAAGACTTTCTGTTCCTCTTTCAGAGAATGGTCCTGGTGCGACGTCGTCTAAAACTCGCCAAATCAATGTATTTCATGATCTGCAATTACTTCCGGTACACGGCCAGCATTCTGGTGAATCCGGTCTGAGGTGAATCGCGAAGTGCCGAATTTCGTGGACTTCGCCTTGGAAGGAAATATTGTTGCTGGTCCCAAGCGTGTCGCCCTATCTTCCCCTCGCTTCCCCGTTCTCACAAATCCAGCAGGGAAATTCCAAGAACAATCTTATTCTAACATTGTACCTAGTACTTACCTTTCTTGGCAGAATGGGTCACGTCATTGTGCGCAAAAAAAAACCCCAATATAATCCAGGATCGCTAGGACCGACCTGTTCGGCTGTCGGGGCGAGGATTGTCAACAACGTGCCCTTGTCGGTTCACCGACAGCGCAAGGATTGCGGACATCGCAGATGTAAGACGTGCCTGATGTCGGGGAAAAGGTCAGCTCGTGAAATGGAACTTGGATAAAACTGATGATTCCTTTGTTGCAGGCGTGGCCTTGGATACGAGATGCAGACAGAATTTCAGACCAGGAACAAGTTTGCGTCCCACCAGTCCGGGTCAATTCGGTGAAAACACCGTCGGCATATCCAGGTTTGGGACTCTGAATATGTGATAACGAGGCTCTGGTTATCGCTGTCAGATTGCCAATAAAAAAGCGCAGCAAGGTCAAGACTTTTTTTTTTGTCCAGATTGGATCTTCGTCCGACGTGAGTTGTTGTGGGCTGTTTAAGTCTGTTATATTACGCTAACCTAGTTTGGGTCTAATCGGGGGATGTCTTTTGAAGGCACACCGTCCTGCTGAATCGGAGATTCAGGCCCTTTCGGCGTTTCCAAAGGTCACCACAACTCGTTCACCGTAAAAGTGCATGAATGATTTTCGTAGCAAAGGAAGAGCCTAATGGAGGCAGAAGAAATTGTCGTATCGCTTTACTGGTGAGCATACTTGATAGGTTCCACCTCATCACCTCTTCCTAACGGTGTACGTAGATTCGAATAACTAGGTCAAAACTAGGTCACCGCGTATAGCGGGATCTAGGATCGGATTCCTTTCTAAGAATTAATTCACCCGGTTGGTCAACCCCGGATGAGCACGGCTCATACTTGCCAAGTTAGTGTATGACAGCCGGTGCCGACCTATAATAAAAGAGAGAGTAGTCCAACGGTCGTTACATCGTCCCCCAGCCATTGCTCGATACCTCTTTCGACGCCCTCCACGATGCAGCAATTTCGCGAACCTCGCTCTTACACTTACGATGACCAGGGTAACAGCTACTCTACGGGGCATGCTTCGCACCACAGCTCCGAGTACTCGCTCACCACGCCTGCCTATCCTCAGTACGATTCCTCGGCCTTCTATTCATCAACGTCTATGGGAGGAGCGAATGATAGTGAGTCGTCTTCATCGAGGCATGACAAGCATTCGTCGGTCTTACCTACTCGACCTCAGGCCATACGTCGCCCTACTACCGAAGCATGACACCTTCTCTGTCTCATACGCGCTACCCCAGCGCTTCACGCGACTCCCGGGGTTACTTCTCTGGAGATGGCACTCTTCCTTCACCGACCAGCTCTTCCGGCGTCTATACGTCCAACGGCGCATACTTCGCCGGGAGCTTTGGGACGAGTCCAGAGCCGCGAACCCAGTTCATCCCAACACCGTCGGAGATGGCCAATGCCTATAGCAACTACGCGCCTATGATCCCTCGATCCCCTACCGTGCCTCCACCCGACCGTTATAGCACTGGATCGGTCAGTTATCCAGCCCACCTAATGAGCTCTACCCATGGCGGGCCTCTTCGACCACGGATCTCGACTACTCGACCCAGGTCAGGGACACTTGGTTCGTCCCCCGCTACCTCTCCATCTGGGGAGCGTTTCCCCTGCGAAAAGTGTGGCAAGACGTTCTCCAGATCTCACGATAGAAAGAGACATCACGAGACTCAGCACTTGGCTACACCCATTATCCATCGTTGCAGATGGTGCGAAAAGGAATTCAGCAGGTGGGCCATCCAGTTCTTCGTAACTTCCTGATAGGCATCTGAAGCAAAAATTTACAGAGCCGATTCCCTGAAAAGACATGTTGACAATGGATGTGACGAGGCACCTGGACCTTGACATACGAGGACCGTCTCTTCGGTGTGTTCTTTGGTTTTCTGATGGTTAGATCGGCTTCTCTTATCACTATGCTCACCTTACAGTCAGCCTCACGTGCCAATCTAATCCTACCTATTCACAACCTTCTCACCATATACCCTCCTTCCAAAAGTATCACTTCGATACCTCGTTTGATCTCGTGCGCAACGTGGACGAACTCATCTCGCACCGCCAGACTGTCGTCCAACTTGCGCCCTGATGATCATTTCCAGCGCCCGGATATCTTTCGTATACTTGCTTGGATCGGTGCTCCCTGTCCTTCTACCTCGAGTTGGATAGCCGAACAACAGCATCGGGTTTCCGCGAGGTCCTAGGTTTGGGCTAATTTGATCGCTTGGATCCATAAAGCACGTTCACCGGTCTTGTAGTCTGCTAGTGCCTACCGCTTAATACTATTCGAGTTTCCATCATGCACCGTTACATAGCTCACTTCGGCCTGAAGTAAACCTTTCCCAAAGTGTTGACCTCCTGCAAACCTCGTGTGTTCGCCGTGGCCCTAAATTCTGACATCGTTCAATCTGCCAACCAGGACGTCAAAAGAGTGAAATTCGAGTATTGGGATCATATTTGTGTACACAATAATTAATCGAACGTTTCATGGTTTGATGGGGTGAGGAGAATAAGCCCCACCCCGCCCTGTTTTCAGCGCGCGCCTTGCTGCCAGGGTGCAAAAAGCGAAACCGTCGGTCACTACACTGGTGTGCAAATTCGGCAGACCTTAAGTTGCATGTTCTGGTGTTGTTTTTGCAGATGGACCAGTCGGTCGGTTACCAGAGGTGCCATTTCGTTGCCCAACCCCACGGGATCGCGATCATGCGCCCAGCCGCCCTGTGTCATTTAGCGCGTTGAGTATCCTTTCAAGGAACAGCTCAGGGACAAGTTGACAAGTGTTCAATAGGTTCCTTAACGAAACACGATCTCGGAAGGTGATTGACACCTCCGCCTCGCAAATCACGACCTTGGGCGCTTGGGAATGTGTTGTCAGAGGGTGTGCGTGTCATTGAATAGGAATGCCCGTGCTGTCCGTTCAAGTTGCCTCGCCTAGCCTGGTCTGCAATGGGCGGCAGTGCGTGTTATCTGTTGAGCCTGGAAAGAGTATGTTCCGACAGATTAACTCAAAGTGGCAGGAGCAACTCGAACGGGAGATCACATACGGTAATGATATACAAAGCGAGATGGGATTGGGGTACACCGCAGTATGTTACTCGGAGTCGTCGTCCGAATCGTCCTTGTCGCCGTCACTTCCCTGTTTCTCTTCCAGACCTTCTATCTGGATGTTCGAGTCACTGTCATCCTCTCTTTCCTTTTCCTCCTTCTCCTTCCGCTTTTTGTTCATCTTGTCTATGACTTTATCGGCTCGGTTGAAGATGCCACCAGTCGGAGCCCCACATGCGAGACATTTCGGGGTCTTGGCGAATCGCTTTATTGCGCAAGCCGAGCAAAAGTAGTGTCCGCACCGAGTGACAATGGGATCGGTGTAGGGTTTACGACAAATGAGGCAGGCAAAGGGGATATCCTCGTCGTCGCTTGAGTCGGAATCTGAATCATCGTCGACCTGCTTTTTCGGATTCTCCGCCAATTTGTCCAATTGCCATCCAGCGAGATCTGGGAGGAAGAAAGGAACATAGCCATGTTAGCGCCCAAAAGTAGACTAAACCACGTCATGTGGTTTGGAAAGCTGTACTCACATGTTCCTCTGTCATGAAGGAATTTACAGGTATCTCCAAAGCCGCAGAACCCGGTTTCTGTCAAGGGCGAATAAAGTTTGGCGATAAGAAACTATAGACCAGAGTCATGAGATTCACTGAGCTACGTACCTTTGTAATCTTTACAGACGTCTGGCTGGTAGTCAACAATAGTAACCGTCCGGATTGTATTGGTGCTGCGTTGAGGTCCGGTACGCATGGCTTTTGGCGTTTCGGTTGTCTTCTTGATATGTGTTCTATAGGCGTTCTGCCCTCGGTATTGGCCGTCGTCAGGTACCTCAATGTCATCCTCCCCAGCTTCCTGACGTTCCTTCCTACGGCGTTTGGCCAAGATTTCGTCCGCTTCATCCCCAGCAAGAATCTCAAGAGCCGTGTTGATGTGAGATCCCTCTGCTGACCATTTCACGTCCGGCCCGTCTTTCTCGGGAGTATCAAGGTCGTCCCTTTGGGCAGCAGTGCGTTTAGTTCCCGCACTAAGCAGATTCGAGGCCGCCTTCTTGGTGGGTAGCACCACCTGGGTTTTGGAGGATGAAGCACCCAAATTATCGGGTCGTTCAGGCGAGACAGAGCGTTTCCGAGCAGTCGTTGGTCGAGTTCCCTTCTTCTTCTTGAAGAAAGGAACATTTACAGTCTCCCCAGTCGAGGCCATGGCGGTTCAGCAGCAAGAGTTGGTCGACCTCATCGCTGCCAACGGTGCCGAGGCGCCCATGATTCCCAAGGCTTGCTGACTAAGGGAACCTCACGTGCTTTACATACAGTCATGCCAAGCCGCATTCGGTTGGTGACTAGCGCCAAAGTTCAGTGAATTCTTCAGCCTTGCTTGCGACTTCATTGCGACATCCAAATTGTTTAGAGTATATTTACGCTATAACACTGCCTAGTTCCAGAAACATAACCCAACATACTAGCTCTCTTCCCCTCACACGACTCTCTGACCCAGGAATCTGTTGGACCCACGATTAACCGCTCATCTTTCCTGCTTTGGATGTGACCTTGGAAAAAAAGAGGAACTGACAGCTATGCCCTAATACCTATTTACTTCACTGCCTGGTCACCTCTTCCTCCGCGTCGGCAGCGGCGTCCGCGTCTCCATTCAATACACTCTCAACCAAATCACCACCCTCTTTGGTCTACTCCCGAAATCCGAACAAATCTCTAATAAACTCGCGTGCCTCCCAAGCCGACAATTAATCCAGGGACCAAGACTCGTCGTCGGACTTACGCCTACAGACTTTTCCTTGTGTTCTTTCTGCTGCGGGTTGCCAGGCGGGATCAGTGCTCTCCTTGATATGTCTCTCATTGAAAAAACCGAACAATAATCTGTCAAATTCGTTTGACACGATGGAGACAGTCAACTGGTCCATCGCCGCTGTGCTACTGATGTCTTGCCGACTGGAAAAAGCGCCGTTTACTTGCCAGGATCATGCGGCTACGACATAGCGCTACTGGGATGTGTCTTTGTGCTCTGTCCGTCTCCCATCGAGCAAGTTCAACCTCGGTCATCAGACAACGTGACCTCCGGAAACATGACTTTGAGCTTATTTCTCGGCCTTCGTTCTGTATCACCTTGCTGTCTTACAATCGTGCACACTCCAGATCTAGTTTTGGAAGCGAGGCGCTAACGCGATGGCATGGACGGTATTGGCCGCCTCATTTGGGCTGAGGGTTCGGATTCTGGAACCCTGTGACAGGGGTGAAGGCAGGGTTCCTTCCGTCCGCCAGTTCCTTTCAACTTATCAAGACATTTCATATGCCTTTCTGGAGGTCGATGGAGCCTGGACTTAGTGCATCGCGTAGTGTGGGGCCACCGAGTCGCTTCTTGCGGGCAGATCTTATGGATTCAAACTTCTGCTCTCAGTAGACGGCTTCTCACAAGTGATGAACTGAACGCGAAATACATTCTCGACCTGGGTCGACTTGGGACAAAGGTCCGTATGTATCCTTTTTCGCCTCTCGGAATGCAGGCGCGCCCACACGCGCTCTTGCAACATAATATGCCGCTGCCTTTACAGCATCGAGATGTCCAAAGGACCGCATACTATGCGCACCCTCTCCCTGATGCGCTTTACTCGGCTACTTAGGGACAGATCTTCTTTCCTTCGTCTGTCCTCTTGCCAGTCACATTATGACTCGGTCGAATGTCGACAGGGACCCTCTTTTTCTCGGGGTAAAGGACAACTTCTGCCCGTCACAGGCCCTCGTGGAACTGGAATCGCGAGATTCTTGACATCTCTTCTTGCGCCGAGATGCAATGTCGTCTGCGCTCTATGCTCCAAGATTTACATCCGTGGATCGAGGTGTTGACTCTCTTGGAACCCTTGCAAGGAAGGAGCTTGGAGGAACTATCACATCGACAAGTTATCTTTGAACCCTAGCCCCACACTTCTTGTCTTCGACAGGACAAGGCTAGCCGCGAACGTTCCTTACGGCCTCCGGGACCGGATGGAGCCATATGTAACCAGGCATGTCTCTCCGGCGCAAGGATATCGGCGGTTCTGAATTCGTGACTTCTTCCAACCTCGCCGATTCGATCCTCAGCACAGTGGTGCTCAGGCCTCACTCTGACGATCCCTCTTCGATAACGCATGTCGCGAGTTATCTATGACGACGGACAACTCGATTCCAACTTCATATCATCGTCCCTTGGAGCTGCGCAGCGCCGTAATGGGTTATTTATGGCGTCCCGACATTCAAGGCCTCTGACGCTTGGGATAAGTTTATCAGCCATTAAGAGTCTAGCTGTTACATCGAAGGTGAGTTCATGACATTCCACCCTTCTATTCTTCATGGCACGTGCAAAGCTGAGTAAAGCACTTGTTCTACCCCTCGGCTTAGCACATATGTGATAGACACACATCTGTGGGCAAATTGTGTTTGGCCGCACCAGGGTCCCGGCGGTTTCATGACAGAAAGCTGCCAATCTGGACTGTGGATTGTATTGGGACCGCCGTGTTTAGTGTGCTTTCAAGGTATGCTTTTGGCAAGGGCCGATTTGACATCGGCGGGGCCCATACCCCTCCAAGGTCACGAGCCACCGGTGTCGTCCATCGACGCCGTAAGGCTTTGCATGGGTTGCTGGGAGTACTATGCATGTGACCAAATTTTCGAAGTGGGCGCTTATCGGTTGATTGTCCGTTGGGGAAAACAAGGTAAGCTGTCTGTTTTACTTTGAAAATCGGTGCTAATGATAACGTTCTCGAGAACAGCATCGCGGGACATTGCCACCGGTGTGCGAGGCCGTTGTGAGGCCTGCCTGTACATTGCCAGTCGAGCCCTTCACTGTCCTCGACCGACATCGGTTTGGAAGAAAATGACTCGCCCCCATCAGCGACTTTTCGACGCCAGTCGTGAGGCTGCAGGTTCTCGCCGGGCTTGTTTCTTTGTTCAGGACCGACGATCCGTATTCATGAAGACTTCTGGAACGGATTGCTGGGAAAAGAGTGCGTGGACCCTTTCCTTCTATCAGGTCATTGTGCCCCATTGTTCCCTGCGCGGGCATGGCCAGCCTTAACTCCCATCACACCTCGTCGACGTCCTAGCCATATCTAGTAGGGAACGACGCGCTAAAGTGCTGCTCGTGACTGGTCGAGGATTGGGCGATTGCCACTGGAAATGGCGTCATATCAAACAGGCACGGGCGCGTCAACTAAAGGGCGCTACCTATTAGCGCCGCCGCGTCGGGTCCGTCGACGCTAATTGTCCTATAGCGCGGCCTCCTTGGAGTCTTAAAAGTCTGTAAAATAAAGGATAAAAGGCAGAGGACTATTGTGACGGAGTCTACTAATTTTTGGACCGTGTCGATTGACGGAAGAAGGCCAATGGGATTGTTTCGGGATGGTCTTCGTTGCTACATGACCGATGCATGAAACAGCGCCTTTTTGCCACTGACCTTGATTAGACTGTTTTTAGACGACTGTCAGTGCCGAATTCTCCGCTGTCATTCAGTCAGGTGAACATCTCAACCATCAATCATATGCAGCCAGATCTTATCAGAGTGGGATGTGTGAATTACTACAAGTATGGTGGGGCGTTGGGCGTTATATACAAAGAGATTGAGGCGCTGGAACAAGTTTACGCTTTTTCGCATGCACACTCTAGACATCGAGACACGACGATGGGGTACGTCGAAGAATTAACACAGGAGATGGAGGAATGGGGAGGAATATCTTTTGTGATTTTGAGGAACGGAGAGTTTGTCAGCAGGGAGAGTTGTTCCGGACCGGAAGGAATGCCGAGTGAAGCAAAACAACCGAGGCCTCACTTAAAGCTCCCAGGTCCACATTTTCCATTCTCTCTTCCTTTGCACATCGTCCCCGACACTCAGATGCCCCCAAATCTAAACGGCCTCAACGTCGTCCACCCGACGATTCACAGCGACAGCCACGATCTGCTTGCAGGCCAGCAATACCAGGATCTCTCAGCCCAGCTCGACCTATGGACAAATCTCACTTTCGACTCTGAGGACCCCCTCACGACGTCCAGGCCCAATGACGACAAGTACTCCAGAAAATCTCTTTCCGATGAGGAAGAAGAAGAAGCCGCGCGTTCTCCAGTGACAACCGAAAAAGCTGTCCATGACGGGCACGTTAATGTGGTGACCCCCACCAATATCGGCACAAATGAGCCCCGCCAACCTGCCCCTGCCCAACCCGCTCTGCCGCCCTTCGATTTGAACAGTTTCCTGGTCGGCTTTGGCATCGACCCCTTTGCCGCTGCTCCTCAGCTACAGCAGCAGCCAATCGCCCCTTCTCTGGCTCAGCTGCTCGCTTTCCACTCTGCTGCGGCTGCTGCTCAGCACATCCCACCCCCACCACCCTTCGTTCCCGCCTCTCACCAAATCCAGCAACAACAACAAGCTTCATCTGCTTCGAACCTCCCTCTCCCGATCACATCATACCGCCCCACACAACCCGCCGCTCCAACAGCAGCCGAGTCGGTCCCTCCCACCCCCACTACTTCGACTGAGGAATCCCAGCAGCAGCAGCAGCAACAAGCCCCCGCTGCCAAGCGTGCCCGCACCCGCAAGGCCTCCGTCTCCAACCCCGATTCTCCCGACGCCGAAACACCCTCCCCCGCTGCCCTCTCTGCCGCTGAGGACAAACGTCGGAGAAACACCGCTGCGAGTGCCCGGTTCAGGTTGAAGAAGAAGGAGCGGGAGGCGGCGCTGGAGGGCAAGGCGAAGGAGTTGGAGCTCAAGGTTAGCGAGCTGGAGAGGGAATGCGAGGCACTCCGTCGCGAGAACGGTTGGCTCAAGGGCCTCGTGGTCGGTGTTACGGGCGCAGCCCAGGGACCCGTCCCCCCTCCCCTCATCCCCTCCGCACAAACCCTCCAATCCCTGACCGCATCAGCATCGACAGGCAGCAAACGTCGACGAGAAGATGGTGATAATGCTTAATACAATCGCGTTACTGGACGGACGACAAGAGGAACGAGGCTTATGCCTTTTTTTATCTCTTTACGTAGTATAAATCCCATTGCTCGTTTTCATCTTTCCCTTTCACCTTAATTATCTATATCACGCAATTTCATGCCGGCTTCAACGACCTGCGCACACGCCCCATGACACTCAACCACATTCAAGTTCTCTTCTCGCTGCTAAGGCCATCGAGTCTCGTGCTGCTATTGTTGTATTATCCATCTCGCTCCCTTGCTTTCCCCCTATTCACCATTTCTCACATTTGACACGCTGCACCACCCGGGTATACTGTACACTCTGTATCAATAGTGTCTATCGCTACGTCTACGCTGTTGTAAAAAAAAAAAAAAAATTGAATGACTCGAGTACTCCGTCCTCAGAAGACCCCCCTGATCCAATCGGAAACGAGAGCCACGAATTCTCCTTCGCAACGGCATTCCTACACCCCCTATGTATTCACCTGCCCTTGGCGATCGAGAGGGCTAGAGCGGAAAAACGGTTGGGACGAATTTTGAACATTATTCGGGCGATGAAAGTACTTCGGGGCCGCTAAATGCGTACAAAGCCCTACACCCTATTTCGAGAGATTTGAAATGGTGGTGAAAGGTTGGAACGTGAATTCAGCTCTGACAGGGCGCTTAACCCGAACCAGCGTCCTCCCAGCCCTCCTCAAAGTTGGGGCATCTTCCAATTCGATCGCTAAAAATATGCAAACAAAAGGGTTCTCTTCATCTCCGAGATGACATTGCCACGGGTAAGTCGTTAAACTCGGAGAAGCATGCGGGAAAAGGCAACGAAAACAGACTCTGGTCTGAAATTCAAGGAGAATCAACCCCCGGCTATGATTTCCCTGGGGAGGCACGAGGCAATACATCACCTCTTCAAATTCCAACGTGCCCAATGTAACTGCAACGAGGCGATGTAAACTCCTCGAGATTTTTCCTGAATTTCATCGCAGAACGGAGGTCGGAATCACTGTTCCGACCACGCCTTTCACAGGTCAATTCCTTCCAGCCTTCTTGGACTTTCAAGCGCTGCTTCCACTCGACGCTTCTCTCGCGTCCCTCGGACGAACGTGCAACGTGTAACAGTGAACATTAGGCATCTCCTAGCATTCCTAAGCATTGTAGGCATTGAAAAGACCTGCTTATTGATCATGGTCAGAAATAGCCGCAGTCTTTGCAATGTCCTCCGTATAACCAGAATAGAAATCATTAATGCCCATCCTGATCGCTAGAAGCAACAGAAGGGCCACGTATTGTCGACCGTAAGCGGGCAAGTGACATCACCTCGGAAGGTGCACCGGCAGAGGGCGCTTGAGAGACCTTATCAGTCAGCCAAACCGCTCAGTCAGCGAGTTTCAATAGCGCTTTCTGATCTCGAATACCATCCACCCACAGGGTCTCTGACGACGACAATACCGAGATAGGAAACCAAGGATACGTCGGTCGTAATGACTGTGTACCAAGCATACTACAAGCGAAGCTGCTGGCCTGTTCTGGACGAAAGATTAGTACGACGATGTCATGAGGTCTGGTCAGGAGGACATATAAAAACTTACCTAGTAAATTCAGTTCTCCTCCTTCTTCCCCATCGCGGAGTTGAGAACTACGATATCGCTTCTTTTGAGCAGCTGATAGGTCGGTAATCGCCCGCCTTATAACCGTTGGTGGATGATTCGACACGCTCGAGGCCGCTAGAAAACCACAGGACAATGGCTTTGGTAATGAATCCCTTATCTATACAAAATTAATGGAAATCCAGAAGCTTAACAGCATGTGTCTGCACATACATGCCACACAGTTTGAGATTGGGCCTGAGTTACTTGGCCGTCCGACAGTGCGGTCGAAGAAGGGCGGTCGTTCTACCCTTCACCAGAGCACAGAACAGAAGGTGCTGAACAAGTGGGTCAACAAGGTTCTCCAATTCAGCGGTGATAATTTGAATCGCAGTAACGAGGGTACCGGGGAGAAGGAGGGCTTTGTGACCTGTGGGTTGGTGTATTAGCCGACTCGGATGCTTCGGGGGCCTTGTAAAAGCTTGGAGCTCCCAGGTGTCAACGGCCCTCCAGACTCCAACCTGCCATCGCGCCTAGCTGCGCATGTTAACATAACATCCCCCATGAACACTACTGAACATGAAAGCCACAAACTCACCCCACTATAATTGACACTTACGCCACCCCTTCATTGAAGCAAAATAGAGTTGTCGAAGGGATGCGGGGAAACTGGTAAGTCCGAGAGACTACGAAACGGGAAGAGGAACGTCCAGGTGATAAGCCGGTATGCAATGGCTGCATACGCTCTGCCGGGTGTGACACGTCGAGGAAAGGCGAAAGTGGAGGGACAAAGGTGTGATTGTGATCGGATGTGGCTCCTATCAGCGACGCAGAGTCTCTTTTCGGTCGACAGACGCCGCTGCTATGGCGTTGATTCTCCTATTCTCGCGTGACTTCCATAGAGTTATGTTACTGTAGCTAGAAGCGCGCTGGGAGCCGTGTCTGATGCGTCAACGGATGGTGGACTACTAACCGATAGGATGGAAGACATACGAAAGGTTCTGCGCAATCGGAAAGGTTGGTTGGGCCTTCACGCCGGTTTTCCTAAAATTAGGTTGGGCGGGGAAGACCAAGCCAGATAAGCAACGAGAGTATGGAAGAGAAGACAGATTGATTTGGAGCCATCCACCCTGGACGGGGTGATAAGTATAGTCTGTGCGCTTCATTTCAAAGTTCGAGGGTCGAAAAGTTGATTTTCCCAGGTGAGAGGAAGATTGGGGTCGCTCCGAGGTTAAGAGTCAAGATATAACTGTTGAGCTTACACCGAGTTCTGACAGGTCACAGGTAGCCTCGCGACTCGCGAGCAGATCAAGGTAGAAGTCTACCTATCATCTTCTGATACCCTGGAGAAATAATTTCCGTCGCGTAAGCGGCCCAGGATATTGAGGGCGGGGGATCCCCAATAGCGGGTAGGCCATAAACTGCTCTCGATGGGGCACAGGCGACATGGACGCTCATGGACGTCGAGGGAGAGGAAGACGCGAAGCAACACACACAAGCTCCCATAGACCCAAATATGGAGCCAAACATTGTCATCACGTGCGGATCAGCAGGGCACCGCCGAGCCCGGGAGTGACAGGTCGAGGTGGGCGGGGTTTCATGAGATCAAGGCATGCTTCATCGTGTTCTCGACCGACGCTGAGCATAACGACGACGACGACCACCGCCCAATCCTCAGCGCATGCGGGCGACGATCTAGACAGCCTACTCACCTCCTGATGCACCAAGACGACTTTGACCTGACTTACAATCCTTTCGACGACGACGACGACAACAATGACAAGACTCATGAGCTGACCGGCAGGGCCCAGGGACGCCAGTATATTGGCTCAGCTTTCTTATCCAACATTACAGCACCAGCACTCACCAGGCGAAGGTCATCAGCGAGCGAATCACAGTCGTCATCCAGGAGTACCATCCGTCGACGCCATAGGCGATCACGATCGGACCTGCGTCTCGACACTGACCAAGACGATTCAGAGGAACCGCCACCACTCAGTGGTCACCCTTTGAAGTCAGCGCACCGAAGGTCTGGGGATTTCCAGGACTTTGGGATAACCAGGCCCCACCTATCGCGAGCTGTTCAAAGTAGTTCTGTGGACAGTAGTCTGTTCGGTGGGAGTTCTGATACTGATGACGGATACCCAACTTTGAAGGAGCCTCATACCGAGGTTCTGGTACACGAGGCATGTACTTGACTAATACATATAACTTCCAATGAGGCTAACTATCCTAATCCCATTCAGGTGACTACTTCGGACTCGTTGGCTGGGGTATCGTTAAAGTATGGAATCGATCTGACCGAACTTCGAAAGGCCAATCAGCTTTGGCCTAACGATTCAATCCACCTTCGTGAAACCCTCTTCATACCTCTACATCGAGCTTCAAGAGCACACGAATATGTTGTACGCTCGCCCAGCGCATCCACAACCGATATCACCCTGGAATCTAGCGGAGCATCTACCCATTCTGCGAACAGCCTAACGCATTCAGAACCTACTCCTCCATCCTCGACCTCGTCAACAGGAACCAATGTCCTTCGAGTACCTGTCTCACAGCTATCGTTTTTCCCCCCTTCTTCGAACAGGAACAATCTCGCCGCTGGAGTCTCATCCTGTTCGCCAGAACCTCCTGCCAGTCATCCTGGCACCCCTTCCAAATCCGTAACGCATCCACCGCGGAATACGACAGCACCCAACCACTCCTTATCGTCATTTCTTAACGTACTGCCCATCGCTGCCTCTACGCGAGACGAGATTGTCTCTCGATTATCCTTGGACAGCGTCAGTTCCAGCTACAGCGACCGAACTCGCTCGAGGCGGACGAGCTCTGAATACAGCCCGGGTCATGAACTTTATAGCGTCACTCGCACCGCAGGAATGCCAGTTCAACGCAACCACCAACAACCAGATCCTCATCCCGATACCCAGCAGACTCCCAAGATCTCCCAGCGGGTGAACGACGATCAACTAAGAGGAGCCTCCGACCCGCATGGTTCCTTGGCCCTGGGCACTCGTCAGCATCCGGGATATAGCCGCCCAAAGCTCTCGACATCTCCTCCTCTATCTTACGTGCCTCAGGTCCACAACCCTTACGTTCGGACAGCCCAGATGGAGCCGTCACCAGGAATGAAGGTTCCTTTTTTGAGGAGCAATGTGGATGGCCATACGGACAGGTCGTTGGACATCAAGCGCTCACCGTTTGCTACACCGGTCGGGAACGGTACTCAACCGACGACCTTCCGCGCTACCAGGGACGTGACCTAGCATGGCGTTTTCCCGGGCACTTTCTCGATCATCTATGCCCAGTGGACCCTCTTCGACTTTCTCCAGGGCTCTAGAGGATGAAGACATGGCTGGCTCATGGAGTAAAAGGCTGTGGACCATCCTGGGACGCCTTGACCTTTACTTTCTTCCATTTTCAAATACCCCCAACCTTCTCACTCTACCATGGTGGGACAGGCCGCATCTAGGTTTCTTTAATATGTACTATATATTTGACGGGGACAATGGGAGGATTTACGCATCATATTATTGCAAAGCGTTTAGCCGCCTCTGGACGCCACAACGCGCTCGAGCTGGCGCAGCTCTGCCCCAACCTTCCAGCCTTCCCATCGCCCAGCGCTTCTTCAATGATGCATCTTTGTTACTTCCTCACTCTTCTTGCAGATCCACAGCATTATTTACGCCTCTTCTATCTTCACTTGCCATACACAGTAAGTTTTACTACTCCACAAGGTCACCTGGGTAGCAGCTTACACATTTGGGCCTTTCAGCTTTCGCAGATAGGCGCCGTATCAAAGCAGATGACCACCACCGTGGTCCTCTATCATCCGGACAGCCCCCGTCGCTATGTGCGCTCAGAGCTTCTCAATAGGTGCTCTGATTTATCTCACGAATTCTGATCTTTCTGCAGATCCAGATGATACTGGTGATTTGGGAGCGATGCTCAAGCTTCTCAACCCGATTCAGCAAGTTTAAGAGTTTTTGCACATGCTAAAGAATCTCGTTTAGACAGCTCGGCGCTCACATTGTGGTAGATCCTGTGGTAGGAGGCAGCGCCAATCATTCAGTGCATTGCCCCTCACTATTGTCATACATTTAACCACCTCCGGTTCTTGTCCTAGCCAGGTTTGGGTCCACGGCCCACGGACATGAAGTAGCCTCTCCTCTCATCAAGGATCTAACATCTTTGTGGGCGCGTGGAAGCAAAGGGCAACTCTCGGGTTGGATGGGAGTACAATTAAATGTGTGAGCGCATAGGTATGTGCTGCTTCGTCATGGTTATTTTGGTTCGTATTCACCTTACGCACCGCGTGATCGTGATGGGGTACTGCGGCGAATAGTACGTAGTCTGACAGGAAACTTGGAAGATGAGCGAAGGCTCGAAGCTCGACTCCCGCACACGATGGACTTTTTGTTGGCTGGCGCTTGATATGGACAGTGACCAAGGCGCTGGCAATGGATCGCTTACAAGTGTCATCCGGCCATACAGCTCTGATGCAAACTCTTGACCGGCGGAGGATGGGCCACCTTGAAGTTCACGAGGAGTTTCAAGGGGTTTGTCGAGGACTGATGTCAGGCTTCTTTCCTTATCGCTTCGTCGCCTTCGAAGTCCACCTATCGTGTGATACAGGCCGCTCCAGTTCCTTGATGTGGTAAGACCCTTCCTTTCTTCCCCGAGTCATAGAAGACTTCTCGAGGGGCTATGGACTGTGACAAATAACCCTTATGCCTTTCTCTCCTGCCCACGCGGTCCGTTCTCGTAACGCTGGAGAACAGAGTCGAACCTGGTTCACCCTGACATATTCGATCAAGGCAGGACTTTCGAACCAGGCGGTGGTTTGATAGCCTCGGTGAATCGGACAGGTTGCAATGACGAGTTGGGTAAAGACACAAAACGCCTTTTTCCGTGTTCTCCGACATCCATGCAACCACGGGGGATAGAATGTATGGCACTCATTCCCGCCAATCTGAAACGACCGACTCGGCCGAGCAATGTGCGGCATTCTCATTTGCCATGGCTGTCCCGAGTCATTCTGCAAGGTCTACGAGACCAAGACCTGACGACCATGTTTGTCTCCTCCAGGAGGGCATGGCCTAGCGAGAGTGTCCTGACGACCTCCCACTCCATCTCATTGCCCTATCAATCACGTTTCAACAAATCAATCATCGAGTTAATGACATGCTTCTCTGAACAGCTGGAGACCCTAGATATACAGTTTAGAATTCAGTGCTAGATTTCGTGAAATGTCGTTATGTGAGTGATCAGAATCCCTTGTTGTGTCCGCCTTTCTCGTAGAACGCTTCCATGCGCTTTACGATCTGATCGAGGGCGGCCAACCATTTGTTCAGCTCTTCGTTGAGCTTTGCCTGTTCTACAGGTGGACCACCGGCGGGGTCGGCAGCGAGTTTGGTGAAGAAGTCTTTCTTATAGGGGCAAGCTTTCATTGCCACCTACAGATACGGAAATCAGGAAGGTTAGTGGTGGAAACCATCATTAGGGCTCTATGGATACTCACCGAGAAGACCCCCTTGACGATGAAGTTGTGGAACTTGGACAAAGTGCCCTTGTACGACTCGTTGAAGGCGTCGGCGAGCTCTTTGCTAGCATCAGCCTGCACGATGAGCAGTGCCTGGCAAGTAAAGGCGAGGCCCCGGAGCAACCACATGAGACCTTCCGTTGCGACGCGCTTCTTCTCTCCCTTCTCGTTCTCAACTAGTTGTTCCAGGGTCGCAGACTGCGTGGGTGTGGCCTCATATCGAGCACGGACTTTCTATTGAACGATACAGACGTCGCTCGTCAGCGCGACGTTGATCCCAGAGGATGGCAAGGCTTACGGCGATGTTGCCCTTCAAGTCATTCTGAACGACTGCAAATGCTGCACTTCCGAAGAGATCTGTGTAAAGGTGTGTCAGAAATAGGCGCTGAATGGTTATTTCAGTGTTCGCCTACCAAACAATCCGACCAAGCCTTCCGATGCCTCCAAGAAAGCTACGGTGTCGACGCCAGCGTCGGTCACAGGTACATCGGCAAACGACTGCAGCGAAATCCCGTTGATCAGCTATGTTTGGGTTGAATTCAAATGGATGGAGCCACCTTGACGGTATCCAGATAAGGGGCCATTTGGTACGATTCTGAATGGGAGTTGTTGAGGAGCGGTTGCAGGTTGTTCAACGGCCTTGTTGGTCGGGACGCATCTCGCCATCATTCCATCAACAACGAGATATCTAATCGGGTGATCTTGTTATGAGTAAGGATACAGGTCAACGGGCTTTTACATCTTGGCTCCTGCTACTTATCGCGGTCCAGAAAGCGGCAGACAGCTCCAGGATCGACATTATGCCACACGCGGATAGCTCTTTAGTTCCTGAAACGTTCGTGTTCGTTTGCCACCCCGCTTCATGCTAATTGTAACCGCCACCAGGATACAAACCAAGGCAGAATTTTGGGAACATGTTTACGAGCAAATCCAGGGTCTCCTGGATGGGCAAAGACATTGGGTACTTATTAACTGGCACAGCTAACTAAAGCAATCAGGCTAACACCAGTTTAGATCTCAAACCTTGCCAACGCGTCCTCAGTGATCTTCAACTCGCTTCAAGCTTTCCCAAAACATTTTGGGAATGAAGATCGGGCAGTGAATTGGGCCGGTAAAATTATATGAATCAGAGATAGAGACGTCACACTAACGAGTAGATAATATAGGATTCTATATTCACGCGGACTTCTTTCCATCTCCACGTTTGACGCAAAACGCAGCACCTTTACCAAAGGATGTTCTTCTACTGGGTCCATTCTGTGGCAAACCAGCTTGCCAGTATATCCCCGTCGCACCCGGCAAGGTGCGCGGGGTCTGTGGTGACACCTACCTCAATGGAACAACGACCATTGTTCCAGATGTAGATGCTTACCCAGGCCACATTGCTTGCGACGGGGAAACTAAGAGCGAAATTGTGTGTCCGCTCGTTCTAGGGACCAAGGTGATCGGCGTCCTTGATCTTGATTGCCTAGCGCTCAATGGCTTCGATAACGAGGACAAGAAGGGCTTAGAAAAAATCGCACAGTTAGTGGTAGAATCAAGTGACTGGTGATGGATCATCAGCGCACCACCAATTTATTCGCTCTGTGATGCCATATGTTGTTGATACCGGAGGTACTGGGATTTCCATAATTTATGGAGCCTTTTCCTTCGATTTTTGCTGATGGGTTGCCCTTCTCCATCCGTAAGGGGGAGACCTTCTTCGTCCCAAGAACTGTAAACGCCTTCTTCGACGTGAGGTGGTGTGAACATAGCACGCGGGTTCACCGTGCTGTCCACGGAGCGACGTGACCCTGGGCGGTCGGAAGTTCTCTTCGTCTCCGCTGTATGATCGGAGCTGCCTGCCAATGCAACAGACTTTGCCGTTCTAGGGGGCACCAACTTTACGAGAGCATTCCCATCTACGTCGGTCAGTTAAAGTTATGACGATGAGGGAAGAGGAATGCACGAACCTGGTTTGTCCTCCAATGATACGCCTAACGGTGGCAAGACTTCGTCTCGAAGCTGATCGCACAACATCAAAAGTTCTCCAGAGGCTGGGCCAACGGACGCCTTCGCCAACTGCCGAACCCCGTCTCGAAACTTAGCTAAAGCTTCGAGGTAAGGATATACGATGGCTTCTCGCTGGATCAAGACAATATTAGCAGGGGCACGACGCCACCATCATGAGGACCACCCACTTCATCCTCCCGTATACGGGTTGAAGCGAGATTGGAAGCGTCGCCAATAGTGAGACCGAAAAGTTGCAGCATCTTCGTGATCCAGCGAGTTACAGACCCCAGTAGAGCAACGTTAATGAAGTCGCCTCGACGATCGATATAGATATTGGTTTGTGAAGTGAGTTTTCGGAGAACGTTTAGAGCACCAACTGAGTCGATCGAATTTGCCAACGCTGAACGAAAGGCGACCTTTGCATCTTCCAACCTTTACGGGCTGGTGAACGGGACGCTGTGGAGCAGGTGAAGACAAACTTACTGCGTTCTGAGAACTGCTTCGTGGGCCCCAAAGTGCTGGGCTGGAGGGGGGTAACTGGACTGGGCGGCGCGGGCCAGAGATCTGGTTCGACTGAAGAGGTTCTGCGCATGGACGAATGAGGAACACGAGGTAGGACCAACAAGGCAAAAAATATGACCCACTGCGAAGAAGGCCTCCAGAGTCAAAACTTCAGACTTCATAAACTCGTCAGAGAAATCGAACTTCGCGTGCCATGGATGTAACAGAAACGCCAGACGCAGCTGGTCTGCAGTATAACATTGCAAGATGTCCTGTAACGCGACATTAGGGAGCTTGTCAATCAATCGCGAGAAGGCTTACCTTGATGGAGATGAAGTTCTTCAGGGATTTACTCATCTTGAGACCTTGAATGTGAAGATGACCTGTGTGAATAAAGCAATCGACCCATGAATCGGTCTTGAAATAGGCCTAGTGTGTTTTAGATTTTGGTAGGACGTCGACAAGGAGTCGGCTTACCTCAGATTGAGCGAGCTCATTTGTATGATGGGGAAAGAGCAGATCAATCCCGCCTGAATGGATGTCGAGCTTTTCACCCAGAATTGCGGTTGCCATCGCCGAACATTCAATATGCCAACCTGGGCGGCCAGGCCCCCAAGGTGATTCCCAGAATGGTTCGCCAGGTTTCGAGGCTTTCCAGAGAGCAAAATCAGAAGGCGACTTTTTGTGGGCAGCAGGCGCTGTATCTCCAGCATCTACCAGAAAGAGTTGAGCACCAAGTAGGGGGATTTGTATCAGCATTGAAGTTGTTACCATCCATTCCCCCATGATTTTCGTTCCAAGGAATCAGCTTGCCATACTGATGTCCGGGAGCCTGGTTGAATGCGCGAATGTCGAAGTAAACATTACCACCGACAGAGTAGGCGTAGCCGTTCTGAATAATACGGTCGATGAAATTTATGATCTCTGGGACATAATCTGTGACGCGAGTGACGACGTCCGGAGGCACGACGTTCAATTTGGCCATATCCGAAAAGAATTCGGCTTCCCAATGGGCAGCCAGCCGTCTGTACAGACCGGGGTCCAACTGTTGTGAGCGAGACTAAACAATGCTCGGTGAAGCTATTCCAAATTGGATGGTTGTAGACACATACCTTATGATTCAGCGCTGGTCCAAGGATATCGCTTGACGCTTCAATCAATTGGTGGGCGGATTCAGTGCTAACCACGCCATCATCGTAATGGGCTCGGACAGCCTTTAATGCTTCTCTGCACCTTCTCTGTCGACGCTCAGATGTATTTCCGGGGTAGGCGATGAGGGGCTTACAATTGAGGCCAGACGCAGGTTGAGCCGGTCACTTTCCTTCGCTCGCGTTTCCAACCAGGTCTGGTCACTTGCCAGCTTATCTAGATTGCTCCATAGCTCTTCCAACGAGGTTGTATTCGGCAATCCAGTCAGATGCTCATGGCAGTAAGCTTCAACTGCTTCCTCAACTTCAGATATTAGGTCCAAAGTGAGTCGGGTATGCTTTTGGCGAAATTTGTCGAGGAAGTAGTGTTGGCGTGTTCGCTCAATGATCTACTGCAGAGTAAGCCTCGCCTGTAGAGACGATGTTGCCGATGCTTACCTTGTCGTCAATGTCAGTTACGTTCATGACATATTGGATGTTTAGTCCAAAGTAGTCGGTTAAAATCCGTCGCATAACATCCTGAGTCACATAGTTCCTGATCCAGACGGTTCGCTGCTTAGTCTATGGGGCTCGAGACAGGTTCAGCGACCTCACCGAGCGTGGCCCAAATGGGAGGTATCATAAACCGTTGGTCCGCAGCTGTACCACTTCAGTGGGCGTGCGCTGGCTGAGGTTACTTCTGTCTGCAGTCTACTTGAGCAATTAAACCATAGACAGTCCTGTGGTCGACTTACCTTGGACTTGGTTAATGAATTGTAAAGCAGGAGCTTCAATTCGTCCTCAGATCTTTTCGTGTCGGATGCCGAAGGTCCATGGGAACAGAATCTTCGTGTCACAGGATGGAAGTTTATTTGCGACGCTTCTGTGTGGGCCCTCCATGGTTTGACCCTTGCACATCTGGTAAACCTGGCTAGCATCCAGTGCAAAGCCCTATGCTTGGTGCTGTCGTCTGAGTTTGACCTTGACGCGAACCTAACGGATTCGGCGCCAGTCAGAGCTCCTTTTCCCACGAATGCCGATTCGCCGGGCTCACACGTGGCTCGCGGGAGACCAAAAGGAGAACTCGATCGGGCAGTGCCCAGCGCTCATGCTTGGGCGTCTATCAACGGGCGTAGAATATGGAGCGACCGATAATTAGGACGGGAGGCAATTGTGGATCTTGAGCTTCCATCAGAATCTACTTGGAGGGTTGGACGGAAACGCATTTCCAATGCTGGCCATACCTTTACACCATTTACACAATTATGACCTGGACGAAGGAGGAGAAATAGCACCTCTGACAGCGATTTAGGGTTGGCCTCCTAGTAGCTCCTAGTAGCACTGCTCTCATACCTCTTCCTGGACTCATTTATACAATTATCACAATTGTATTTAGCGCGCAGACATCCAATTCCATGGACCAGTCAGAATGTTCATGACGGAGATGGAGCCAAGTCCGTTTGTCAGTGTGCCCTCAAAAGATCGATATCCATGCTTCCCATTCATAGCCGGTGACAGCTTAATGGGGGAGCGTACCTTAGAAAGAAAGAAATATCTTGCGAGTGTATTTAAACTCGCCTGTCCTCCCTCACTGATATCACACCCTGTATCATCTTCTCTCGAGCGCACTCAACAGTGCCTCAGGTGCGTTGTTTTGCTATTGGGGGCAAGGGAGAAAACTTCTTTCCCTCTTTCTTGAGGAAAGTACCATCAAACGGGCGGACTCCTAGAGGCACCTGAAAAGCGGCGAGAGAGCGCGCAAGAACCGGTGGGATAACTTAAGCTATTACTGTCTTGATTGCTGTTTGTTCTGTGCAGTCTCGTAAACGCCGCTCGCGCACAAACAGACCTATCATTAATTTATCAGTAGAACCGACTACTCTGAAGAGGGATCTAATGCTGTGCCATCGTCGGGACTATTCTGGCTTGTTTCTGGAAGTGGACCGGTTCGAAGATCGAGCTCTTTATCAACGCTTATGGGAAATCACTTTTCGACCCAGTGTCCTGGTTGAGCGCCCGTTGCACGAAGCCATATTTAAGAGCTTGGTGCTTGAGGCTGCGCTCTCCATTGCCCCCCAGTCTACCTCCTTTGTCGGATCCCCTCATGCAGCAACCTACTTGCATAAACACTCACGTACAAACCACGCACGATGCCAAGGTCATTTTTCACGCAGTGGCCAAAGGCAAGTTACCAATGGTCATTCGACGACTGGACACGGATGAGCGACGTTCAATCGCCTCTGGAAGTGTGTATGTCTGGGAAGAACGTACTTCGTATTCAGATCCGACCGTATCGAAAGTAGGTCCAGGCAATGTTATATGTTTACAATAGTAGTAATCAGGCACTGGCAAATAACCCACAGTCTGCTATCGAGCGCTGGACAGACTCAGTGAGGTGGGGTCCAAGTCGCGTTCGAGATGTGAGTATAAATGCGTTTCAGCCTCTTTCGAGTCAACTGGTGCTCAAACAGGACTTGATAGGAGTTTCTCTACTACCAAGAAAAGCAATCATCGGAGATGACCACTATTGATCTGAGGTTCGCGTTTCACTGTTCAACAAAACGGCGAATACTGACAATAACGTCTCGTTTCTCCCCGACTTCCAGTTCAACGTCAGCAATAATTCGATACCAACCATGCTATCGAAGGGAGCCCTTGATCAAACAGACATACTCCGTGTTCGTCTCCACCCCGCACGGACAAAAGAAATGGCACCTCAGTACGCTCCCCTGCATGGCATCGTCATGTCGCATTTTGACTGAAGCTTATTCCAGTTGCGTACTACACGCAAAAGACGTTGGATAGGCTGTATAGAGTCCGGGATAACCCATTTCACCCTGAACTTGCGACTATACGAGTTCCGCCCAACGTTTACCAAAGCGCGCGGTCTTCCAGGCCAGGACCGAGTCAGCGGTCGCTTGGAACAGTCGCACCGGCGTCTACATCACGGTCCCCCTCAAGGGTGAGCATTCAAGACGACACTAATGACCTATGCTCCTATTGACACATGTCCACTAGGAATCCTCGGAAACATCCAGCACCAAATCATCCAATTCGCGCGGTTCTGTCATGAACGAAGGCAACGTGCTGCCACCGTTGGAAGCCTTGCAAGATCTGGTGCAGCCGACCCGACATCCTCTGGACGAAAAGGCCATCATGTCGTTCCCGTTGTACGAATTCTTCATTGCCAGCCCGTGATTCACGAGGTGCACTGGATCTATTCCCTCGGGACGCCCATGTCCAAGACACAAACACCTGACCGGCAGTACCCTTTCACCTCCGCTTCCCTCGCAAGTCGAGTTATGTAAAGAAGACCAGACCTTTGGTTGTCTTTGAATGTTCAATTCGGATCGAACTCGGACATCTGCTTCAAATGACTTCGGGTGGCTTCGAAATCTCGAGGCAGCTTCACATGTTGCTTTCCCAAACTTCGAATGCCTGGATGGATTAGGACATTGACGCATCTGCAGTGTAGCTATTCAGAAACTTACAGTGGGAATATCAAGGGTGTATTAGTTAGACGGACCCTGGAGCTGAGGGGTTCTCTGTTCTTCCAAACCAATCTTCCGAGACCTTGAAATCGTTACACTCCCCTTGAAGGCCGCCGGACATGGTTTTGCGTAGAGCCATTTTTGCACTCGGAAAACTGAGGGTGTTGCTCCCTACAAGGCAAGTACGCGCCGTGGTGGACCACGGGTGAGGCGTCTTTTCATTCGCTAAGAATTCACGGGAGGTACCCGCAATCAACATATAGACCCAGGTCTAACCCGTAAGGTGTCCTAGCTAGCGATTGAATCATCAGTTATTTTTACACTGGGTAACAGGAATTTACCGAGAAATGAAGCGAGTCAGCTGCAAGTGCGTGTGGCGTCTAATTGCGCCTTGAGGCAGGGAACTGAATTCGCCAGATTCGGGGCAGAGCGCCCTTTCAGTTCCAAGACCCGAAGAAAGTTACATTGGCAAGACCCATGGCCTCGTGAGGAAGCAAAGTCCTTGAGTGGGGTGAATGTCGTAACAGAACTGGTGGTGTGCGGAAGTTCCTGAGGGGTGAGAGGAGACATCGTCACCGCGAGGGGTTGGAGGCGTTCGTGACTGGAGAGACGACAGGAACCACAGAGCTTTCGTCCAACTTGTCGAGGAAACCTTGGGCTCTTAACGCAGATCTCTGTCATGCCGGAAGACGAATCCCTTCTCATTGTATTGAAAACTTTTGGGGCACATACTGGAGGCCAAAGAGCTGCAAGAAGACCCTTTCGCAGAATCACATCTGTCCAACAAACTTTGTCACGCCTTTACCACGGCGGCGTAGAAAGCTGTCAGCTCCATGTGTCAAGCAGAAGGTACACTCAGCTTACGGCAATATCAGACCTCTTCTTTCGATCGGTCGGCGTTTGTAGGCAGTGGGCACACGAGAAGAGTCCAGGGTACCTTTGTGTGGGTCCTGGGCTGCTGTGCCGTGGAACAGGAGAGGAGATGTAAAATGCTTAAAGGCTGTCTCCTATCACTTTTTCATGAGGCTCGTATCCTCCGCAGGAAGTACCGGCACAACTTGAGGAACAGGGCACATGTGAGTGAAAGGAACTTCGGACGTGGCATACACCGTAGCAGCGAGAGTGTCCTGGAATTCGTTGTAACACAAGGAGGATGTCGACTTGAATGCCGGACTGAAGACGGCCGAGTCGAAGAAGAATCAGTTCATGTAACTCTTATGCAGCGCGAGATCGTATACGAACTCTTTCATTCTCTTTACTACCAGCCTTCCGGGGGATCAAGGAGTCAACGTCACCACTCTTCCAGAGTTCGCGGTCACAGTAACTTTCCAAACGATGCCTTCCTGCCGGCGGGAAAGTGGGCAGTCACTAGTCGCCGAGCTACCTGACAAGGCCCCTATCGGAAGGCTACGAAAGTTATACATCTATTACCTCCAATATCGCACTTCAAACATGCAATACTTATTCCAGAGTCAAGGTTTTCGCTTCCGACACAGTTGCTACCAGAGACCGGAAAAATCTACGGAAAGAGAAGTCAATTCCCGTCGTATTACCATGGTATTGCTAGTCCTCAGGTAGACAGTACGGTATTAGAGCACGGGCCTAGTAGCTGTGAATTGCCGCATGTATTCTGTGAAGAAAGAGAAGAGGGTGCATTATGAGATGTGACAAGGACTGAGATTTTGGGGCTGCGAGTTGTGATGACATTTTAGGTTGTAAGGATATAAACTTTCCCTGGGTCGACAATCGAGATACGAAGCTCATATGGGGATCGCGATTCGCGAATCTATGATCTTGGGAGCGCAGGGGTGACATGCGGAAATGATGGTTCCCCACTTACTATAATATCTCCCTCCGTCGCTCCTCTTGCCCTCGTCTTGCCCCTTCCCACTACTGTTGGACTACCGAGTAATGGTTCACACCCAACAGCCAACATGCACCAATGTGCGCATTCGCTCGATACATGATACCCACAAAATTTTCTATGCAGTCCAGAAGGGCATTCTCAAGATGGTTACCCGGCGCCTGGATGCAGATGAACGACTCGCGCTTCGTTCTGGATGCGTCTACGCTTGGGAAGAGAGGGGACCTCACAGCGAGATCACTGGTCTCGGTATTGAGCGCTTCACAGAGGGGCGACGATGGACGCCATCACGAGTTCGCGACGTAAGTTGCCATTGTTGGCACTTTCCTTCTTTCATTTAACGCCTCATGACGGTGATTGGCGTCTATTTCCAGGAGTTTCTCTTCTATTATGAGCGATACATGCCCCCGCCCGACATGAACGCGAATGGCTCTGGGTATGCTTCAGTTGGCTATGTTCATAGTTCGCCACATTCAAGCTCATCTTCCCCAGGTCGGAGGGCAAACCCCCAAGAGACTGGGAACCCATGGTTAAGCAGACCTATTCCGTTTGGGTGGACACCGAAAACGGGCGGAGGAAGTGGCATCTAAGTAAGTGGAGTGCTCTCGCTACTAGGGGTGAGCTAACCCACCCCGTCCTACCAGCCGCCTACTTCACGCAAGGTACTATTGACCAGTTAGGCACCGTTGACGATATCCCTGGCGTCAAGGACCTGGTCATTCCTGAAGGCATCTTCAAGAGCACACGAGTCGGCAAAAGTCGCACAAAACATGACGAATCCAGGTCGGAGTCTACGAAATCGTCTACAGTGACACGAACCTATGCGGCCTTCCCCTCACCATACACGACAACAAAGCCACCAGGCGCAGAGAGCTCAAACTCTCAACCTGTCCTCATGTACGAGCCATACCAGACTAGTCATTCGGGCTACTATTACGGACAGACACAGCAGGCCTCCAGTAGCACGACCGAAACAGACACTCAATCTCGAGGGTCCCACTCCCCTCACAACCGTTCCCCAGTCTCGTTATCTCCTAGTATTGCCTCCACCACACACTCTCAAGTTCCTATAGACCGTGCCCAACCTTCGCAAGAGCATGCACCAGTGCAGCCTTCGTACTCGGACGCTCCAGGCGCACCTGGACATGAAGTACGTTCCCACCAACCGGAATACCGTCCCCATCCCCATACACACTCTGTCGTCGGAGCCCTGCCTGACCATGGGCAAAGGGGTAAGTTTCTCCCAGTCGTCTATCCGAAGTCCGTCAACGGATCTTTTTGCTGATCTACTATTCCTTTGTCTTTTGTTCTTTCAGTAGAGAACAACTTCAATCCATCCACATGGAACGTTGGAAGCTCTATGGTTCAACATCCCCCCTACCAGTATCAAGCCACTTCTGTAAACACGCACGTCCAGTCGTCTCCTCAGTCAACCGTGGGATATGGCTATCATCCTATGTCCCCTACCGAAAACCAGTTATCTGGCCAGCATCCGGCTTATCAGCGTCTCCCTCCTCCGGACGGTTTGGCTCACCCATCACCGATGATTAGCTACGACGAGCGCCAGGGAGGTCTGCCCTCGTTACACATCGCACCTCAGGAGATGACATCCCACTACGAGCTTGTCGCCCCCGCGAACGTTGCCTCGTTACCCAATCAGGTGTGTCGGGGAAGTGCTTCTCCCCGAGACATTGAGCAGCGTGCTCTCGCTCCACTTCATGCACTGAATCGCCAACAACCGTATCGGAGGGATCTAATCGACGACAAAGCCCTCCGAATGCTGCAGAATGGAGCAACACCAGCGTTCTAAGTGGAGCCCATCTCCTACGTCTTTCCTTCGCTCTCTATACTTGTTTGTTTCTGTCGAAGTGGCAACGGCCCAACGTCATATATATTCGGGCTCGGCTCTTTCTGATTTTATCGGGCTCGTTTCTCTGTGTTCACCCTGTCTTCGTTATTCGCTGTTCCGTCATATTACTGGAGAGGGGATATATACCTAAGTTATGACTGTATTCTAAGTAACACAACCCGCTATCGTACCCTCTCACTTACAATGTACTGTATTCACTGTTCCCTTTCACTGTTGTATTAACCCCCTCATCATACCTCGCAATGTGGTATCCGTAATGGTGTCAAGACTGTCTAGCAGAAGTTCTATTAGGAAATTCAATATATTCCATGGGCAAGTTACAGGTGACAAGACAATCTAGGTGGATCTTCAAGGTAGGGGAGGCTGGTGGTGAAGAAATCCGACAGGAATGATGCAGGTATTAACAGGGAGAAATGCTAAGTCATAGATAGATAATGGTTGTGGATGCGAGGCTTTAGGGACCGGAAAGCGAGTGATGACAGTTTGTTGCAATGAGGTTAGCCCATGTATGATGCTGGTTGAGAGTGAAAGTTGAGACGAAGGAAAAAAATGGGAGTCATGGTGACCACGCTGGGAAAATAGTATAGGGTAAAGGGCGATAGAATAGGTGAATAGTCCATGTTGCGAGTCTTTACCATTCGAACTCGCTGCAGGAAGTCAGTACCGTTCTGGAAGCGGTGACGAAGCACATACCCAGTGCATTTGGAAAATAGGTAATCCTTGCCATTGACGTGAATCATGCCCTCCTTGAGGACGCACTTCCACTTGGTTTTCACTCTGGCAACCTGCGTCAGGAACAAGTCAACAAATTAACCCTGGTAGAGAAAGACTCGAACCCAACCTTGTCGTAAGTGCAAAACACGATGTCCGATTCACCGGCTCCGCCCTCATCCCCATCATCGTCATTATCAGTGTCGGAATCATCTAAGTCGCTGTTGATTGCCTCTGAATCGACGGGCGACTTTGGCCTCGCCGGAGCAGCTGCTGGCTGAGGCAAGGAAGGATGGTTCGTTCTTGGGGCAAAGGCCGGATGAGGCGGCGACGGAGAGTCGTCGTCGTCCGATGACTCAGAAGGACCGTCAACCTGAGGAATCCTGTGCTGCACAGGCGCAGACTGCTGCTGCTGTTGCTGCCCGTTCGCCGCCGTAGCAGCAACCGGCTGCATCTGAGAAGCAGGCTGAGGGGGAGTATACACAGGTCGTGCCACACTGGCGGCTGTTGAAGCGTTGGGCTGAGTTTGCAATGGTCTGGTAAGAGTATAAACCGCAGTCTGACCTCCTGGGTGGGGTGGCAACGTAGGTGGACGCGCTGCACCTACATTTGGCCCGGGGAGGGGCGGCAGGGCAGCGTACGGATTGAGCATGTAGCGAGCGCTATCGTTGGGCTCAGTCTTCACCGTCGGCTGAGCTTGAGCAGCAACAGCCATATGGGCATAAGGATTCGCGTAATGTGGATGGGTTTGCATCATATGCATTGGATGCGGAGGGTACTGAATTGGCGGAGGATGGGGCGCAGGCTGCGCTGCCGCTGCTTGCTGCTGGGGCGGCTCGAAGTCAGCAACATGCGAGGCAATGACCTTGCTCTCCCATTTCTACAGGACGTCACAAATGCATGATTTAGCCACCAAAAATTGCACCCAAAAGGAGAGGAAGGAGGGTAGACGTACATGCTGGAGTTCAGCGAGGACATCTTCTGAGACGCCAAACTCGTCGAATTCTGGCTTCATCGAAGCGATGACATCGTCGATAACAGCACGATAGATAGTGGGCTCAATAAATCGGAAGAAAAAACGACATCGATGTTAAAACCGATATCCACTACTACGAACAAAGGGTCGGTGAGCAGCTCACCACTATCTTATTCGACATCAGCAAAATCGTTACTATCGCTGTTTCGTGAACGATGCTGGCCGACTCCTTCGACGGGGCCTGACGAGCGAGGAGGTTGTGAGTCAAGAGGCGTGGCCTTTTTATATCAAAATGCCCCACCAGGTCAACCCGGAGGATTCAAACTCCGCTGGGGTACTTTCCTTGCATTTTCGCACGCTCGGACCATCAAATGACGTCTTTGCCCCTATTTCTGGGATGTGCGGGGTACACGACGCGAGAGTACGAGGAGGAGATGGTAACACTCCACTTGTATAAACGGAGAGCCCCAAGATACAAAGTGACGTAGGTTAGGTACAAAGAGCATAAATACGAGGGGCAAACCGTTCCAACAAACCAGAAATCAGACACAATAATGCCTCTCTTCAAATCCAAGTCCACTCGCCGCGCCTCTGCCTCCCCTACTAGGAGAGACAATCATACTCCCATAGCACCGAACGATTCCCACAGCAATGGCGGTTTCTTCAGCCGCCGTCGCTCTGTTGACTCGAACTCCAGGTCCTCCTCGGAAACCAGTCGCGCTGGTACCATGGCCAGTGGCGCTGGAAGCACGAGGAGTGGTGGTGGTTTCTTCGGGCTCGGAGGACGCAATCGCATCGACAACGATCCCTCCATCATGTCAGCGCGCCAAAAAGTATCAGAAGCAGAGATCGCAGAGCGTGAAGCCGACCAGGCTCTGCTCATGGCACGAGAACGTGTCCGCGAGGCGCGTGAACATGTCAAGCTTCTCGAACGCGAGGCTATTGACGAGTAGGTTCCTTCCAGTGTTTGAAGTCGTAACAGTTACTGAACAGACTGAATAGTGCTCGTCGAGCCAAAGCCAAGCAGGCAGAGGCCAAAGTTATCCACAAGTCCGTCAAGGGTCTAGGCAGACATGGCTAAAGGATGTGTCACCCGCACCGAATACCGCGTGCACACCTTTGCTATACCTTTTAGGAACATTCGATCGGCTGTGATACTGTAAACCCTGTTATTAATGGTTCGGATATGTCGTCCTGCGTAGCGTTAATTAATATATGTCATTGAGGATTGAATACCATAATTCAAGCGATGCTTTAAAAGTAAGATCCAGCCCCAGCATAGTTCCCGACTGGTGTGTCTGTTTGTTCAGGCAGGTCGTCAGGCTTCCCGAGTCCAGGTTCAACGATGGCAGGAGCCTCGCTCGCTTCCTGTTTCCGCCGCTGGTATTCCGCAGAGTCGGGTCCAAACGTTGCTTGTGGAGGTGAGTACGCCGTTGTGGCAACAGCCGCGGTCCCTGTCGGAATCAATCGCTGAAGGTCTGCCTGCGAAGGAACGGGCTGAAAATGTACCTAGAAAGCTCGTTAGAATACGACGGGCCCGCTTGAACTTGGTTAGCCAACCCACCGAGTCGTTCATCTTCTTGTAGTGTTTCAAAAACACGTCGAGTGTAGCAATCTCGTCTGCAAGCTTTGTCTTCTTCATCCCTCGCACCTCTTTGTCCCCCTTACCCAAAGAAACTAGCTGCCCAGAGCTCTTCAATTCCTCCAACTCTTTCTTCGCCCATGCCACAAATCCAACCGCCTCTCCTCCCTTTTCGCTTCCGCCATTCTCGCCAGCAGCCACGCCTAGCCACTTGTGACCCAGAGCTTCATGGAAAGAGGCTGCTTCCGCCAGGTGCTTTCGTAGATCTGATATCACCTCAACACTGCCCGATCCCTTACTGGATCCTATTGTTTTAACCAGAGATCTCGCCGAAGAATAGAAGGATCCACATTCGAGATGTAGTTTGGCAAGAAGAGCGGGAGAAGGATGCGATTTGGGTAAAGGAGGGCCAGGCGCGATGTTGCTCTCATACGCCGATTTCGACAGTAGCTTCCGAATCGCAAGGGTTTGTGCATCGGCTAGCGCCATCCTGAAAGCAATTCTTCAGTAACCCGCATCGCCAAGAGAAGAAGGATAAACGCACTTGGACAAAGCATTATTAACCTCCCTAGTCAGTTCAGGTGGCTTATTAAAGCCAGGCGGCACCTCTGTCCTATTCACCTCCCAGTTCGGCAATACCGTGTCCGCAATGTACGCAAAGATCCCTGAGGCCTTGCACAGGAACTTGATCGCAACATTCAACTGCTCATCCTTCACCTTCCTCGCCGCATCCGAAATAGCCCTATCCTGCTCATACGTCCCCAACCCATTCACAATCGACCATGCGAGATTGCACAATGCGTACCCATACGTCAACAAGGTGAATGCGTAGTCAGCATGAAGTCCAGGAATCGGAAGACGAGGAGAGGTCTTCAGTAGGTTGGCGGAGAGCGTCGAACGCCAGGTGAAGACTATGCATAATGCACGGCTTGAGTTATAGATCCGAGCATGCTCAAGGGTTGAGCGACACACTTGGTTCGCTTTTGAAACCGATCTCGTCGTGGACGACGCAGGTCATGACGCTCTGGAGTTGGGGGAGGTATTCTTCAATAATCTAAATGCCGTCAGTCCGCATTTCCGAGATATATAGTGAAAACTATCGCACCTTGACAAGCTTTAAGGTGTCCTTGTCGAACCCGTCCGTCCGTTTAGTTTCCTTGAGGATTGCGCGAAGATTTGCCCGTGCCTCTGTCACCTGAGAAAATCGGAAGCCATATTCGCGATTGGTACTCTGGTCTATGCAGAATTCGGAGAAGGAAATGGCGCCTGTTGTCGGTAACTCGAATGTGTACATGGTGGTCAAGATCAAAGCGCTGTTCACAGACGCCGGTTAGGGTCAATCATGTCACGCCGCGACCACGAAAAATGGATACCACCGTGTAAGAACGAGGAAAAAACCATGAGACCCTTTAGATGCATGGCCGGCGGCTACGCAGACGGTACCTGTGCATTGCAAAAAGACAGGCAGAATGAGAGGGGAGAAATAAATGGAAAACGAAAAAGATGATTCGAGCCAGGTTCGAACTGGCGACCTTCTGTGTGTTAGACAGATGCGATAACCAACTACGCCATCGAACCGTTAATAACACGGACACGACAACCGACCCTGTGGCGTCGTTTCCCCTCGCGTCACCAACGCTGCTCGCAGGAGAGCTCGGCGCCAACTTGCATTCTCTCATCACCATCCAGAGTATGTCGTCGTCGCAGCGACTGCTCTCATTCAATGTTGTAGTCCCGGCGCTTCTTGCTACCAAACTCGCATTTGGGTTCTCAAAACTACCAGACGCCGTCCGCTATGACCACCAGCTGTCGTCCCCACTAACTTCGTTCTCGCAACGTACGTGGACCAGGTCTCTGCTATCGTCCAGGACGACGCGCTAAACAATAACAACGATTAGTACAGGAAGGACTGTGGCTTTTCAACCATGGGATTGACCCATATGCTGGAGGAACCTTTCGCCATGTGCGTGGTCATGACTTTATTGCTGGAATTAGGACTGATGTTAATTGGCCGTAGTCCCCGCTGCTGCTTGCGCTATTTTCTACGATTCTCCCGAGTTCAAGAAGCTTCGCACCGATAATATGGGTGCTGTTCGATGCACTGGCGGCTTGGGCGCTTGTGAACATCTGGAGAGCCCGTCAGAACGTACCTGCGAGTACGCGAGACGGGATTATAGCCGCTCTGTACGATCCAAATCTCGCTTCTTCCCCTTTGCGTTGAGAGCCGGTGACTAAAATCTATTCCAGATACCTCGCAAACCCATATATCTTCCTCCCAAGCCTCGCGTTATCAACTTCGACAATCGAAAACGCGCTAATGTTGTTGAGCGTCATGTTCGCTTCTCAACGTTCGTCCCAAATCCTTTCATTCCTTCCAGAACACCCCCCGCTCATACAGCACCACAGATAAATCCTCGGCATCACTGCTAACACTCGCCTTCCTCACTCAATTATCCCCTATTTCTATCCTCGTCCTCGCACCACTCCTCCTGCTTCTGATCACAGACCCACACTCCCACCTCGCCTCGCCCAAACCACTCACAGCAAGCCTGAAAAGAACACTTCCATACCTCGGAGAATTCCTGCTGTACACCGGTGCCCTCGCATTCGCCGCTACACTCGTGACGGGTGATTGGAACTGGGTATCCCAAACATGGGGAACATGGTACGTCAGCTCATCCTCATTCTTTTGTCTTTCGATTCTTCTACTGTCGGTGTGGGGTGTATAACCCTGGCGGAGTTCTCTTTCAGGACGTTTGAATACGATTACTGACTCGATGGCTTGGATAGGATAACCCTCCCAGATCTCACCCCCAACCCAGGCCTCTGGTGGTACTTCTTCACAGAAATGTTCGACCATTTCAGGCCGTTCTTCTTGATGGTGTTTACGGTACTGTGTCTACTGTTCTCTTCTTCCATTCATGCCCCTTCCCGACCCTTTCTTCTCTTCGAGTGTCGTGCTAATACACGAGATCCTATAGGTGCATCTGGTGATCTACGTCGCCCCGCTATGCATCAAGTTCCAGTACGTGGGGGTTCCTTCCATTTCCTAGCCCAGGGAACTGACAACTGAATGCTTATGACAGGCACGACCCGCTCTTTGCCCTCTTCCTCCTTCTGGGTGTACTAGGAACCTTCAAAGCATACCCGACACTTTCCGACCCAGGCCTATTCCTAAGCATAATGTCTATCTTCCCTGAACTATTCCCATGTACGTTTTTATTCCATTCCAAATTGCATTTCCTACCACGGCTAACTGAACAAACCCACTCACACAGACATGCGCCACCCAATCGTAACGGGCCTCCTCCACCTCCACGCCGCCCTCCTCCTCCCGCTCTTCAACCACCTCTGGCTAATCCAAGGGACTGGCAACGCCAACTTCTTCTACGCCTCCACACTGGTGTTTGCGTGCGCGAATGGGATGGCGGTGATCGATTGTTTGTGGGCGGGGATGAGGATTGCGATTGGGAAGGAGGTAGAGGGATATTCGGTTATTCAGGATAAGTAGATGTATGAATTGGTGGTATTTTTTGACAGAGATTGAATGGAATGGAATGCTTTCTTGGGAGGGGGTACAAGCGCGGGCTCTCAGAGCTGAGTGGGTCCGTTCTGGATTGAAGCCGCGATTTTGGATTTGCCGACTAGATCTTCAATTAGAGAGATGTTAATCGGTATTTGTGCCTTCTCCAGGTACTCGTCACTCCAAAACTAGCGTAACCCGTCAGCACGCCTCGTAACAGTGAATAGATGATACACAAACCTTGGAGTAATGTCTAATGCCCGAGTCGCAGCTATAGTTCACCCATCCTTTCAGTACCTCAATCTATAACCAAGATGGTGTATGAACGACGCACAGAATAGTAACAATTTTCTTCCCTGAGCCTTCCCAGCCCATCTTTTTCACCAGCTTAACGCAGGCGGTTAGATTGCAGGCGCTGCTCGAACCTAGGAACAGGCCGTCGTTTTGGACGAGGTAGCGGGACATGGCGACTGCTTCGGCGTCGGATATCCTGCGAAGGGATACATCAATGGTCTAGCGGAAGTGTGTTGCGGCAAGGAGAGCGTACCGGAATGCATCGTCTAGGATCGGTAGTGCAAGTTCAAAGTTGTGAGTTAGGCGATTAATTCCACTAGCACGACGTCGTGTCAAATCTTCGAATGGATGATTTGAGAGAACTTAACCCCTACATTCCTTCGACAACGGTATCGACCTGATGCCTTCTCTTCGTTCCTTCGCTTTCTTTCCGGTCGAACATCACGCCGTGTTTTACCTACCACGGAGAAATACAACCAGAAATCTGTTAGCTTTCGAGTCTGAGTGAGTAATGGGTCGCGTCTAACGAACCTTATTGTACAACCCACTCCCTTCAGGGTCAGAAATGGCTACGATGATATCCTCTTTTACAGTTTTGAGGTACCGTCCGCAGCCTGCCACTGTTCCTCCTGTGCCTGTCGAATGATGTGCAGTCAGCTGGGTTGTCCAGTCGAGATAAAGGGTCGTCGTCCTTGTGACTGAGTAAAAGGTAGCCCACCTGCACCGGAAACGAAAGCATCGATGCCCCCGTTGGTCTGCCTCCAAATCTCCGGTCCTGTCCCTTGATAATGAGCATCGAAGTTACTTTTGTTCTGAAACCAATAGTAACATTCGTTAATTCTCGTTCTAGCATTCTCATTCCACAATGAAATACTCGCCTCAAACTGATCAGCAAAGAACCCTCTCGGTTTGGACAAAAACGCTTCGTCATTCTCCCATCCTTCGTTGTCAAAGTTGACTTCGTTGGCGGTGGTGGACACCAGGACGGTGTGTGAAGGAGACTCGAGGCCGCGGTGTGTATGGGCTACGCGGACGCTGGGGAGCTTGTTTATGTCTGCTGGAGATGATGGGGAGGGTGGTTGGCCGAAGACGGAGGCGCGTTGGCGGGCGAGGTTCTGGGTGGGGAATTGGGATGGTATTGGGTTGGGTGCAAGGTGGTTGAGACTGGGATGCTTACCACGAACTATGTATCGGAGTAAGTTAGTCTTCAAGTGAAGAAGTAGGGAGGGTGCGGTACATACCTGTTTCTTGTCAACGATACTCGCCGGTCGGACGCGTTCAACTTCAGCGCCTAACGAGAGCAAAGCTTTTACTTTCTCCTCAGCGATGTCGTCCGGCATGATGATAGCTGTCGAGCAATGTTACGACACTTCCGTCTGACGATACAAAACACATGCGTACTGGCATCATATCCTCTGTAGCAAGGTGAAATTCATTCGGTCAGTTCGGTTACGCGAACATATGGTCGAAGCCGCGACGAACCTGGCTTTAGCAATAGTCGCGATTGAAATTCCCGTGGACCCAACCGTTCCTTCGAAGATACGAGAGCCTGTGTATGGACGAAGGTATCCCAGTCGTTCGGCATCTTCGATCACTGTCCGAAGGGATAAGAACCTGGTGTATGCTATGGATTCGGGAAGATGAGCTCACTGCGCAGGGCTACTCTGTCTTTGACGCTTCCACCAGGATTCAGGAACTGTGAAACAAGGATAAGAAGGCTGTAGATACAATGGTATGCTGTGGTTTACGCACTTCGGCCTTTCCGAGGATTTCAACACCGAGAGCGTCGCTGAGAGAGTTGATTCGCATAAGCGGTGTATTACCTGCTACAGGGTCAGTATAACGGTCTGAGAAGTAGAGAGGACCTCGCACCTATCAATCCAGTGACCCCATTGACAATCTCGTCGCTCCGAACTTCGATAGGTCGCGGAGGAAAGCTCTCCTCAATACGCTCTTTCCTCTTCTTCCGACGCGCTCCAGCGAGAGACGAGGTGGTCAACGACAACGAAATGCCAATCAAGATTCCATAGAGAACATGTCTGACGGTTGTTTGAGAAGGCCAGCGAGCCCAGTGTGGTAGTTTGTCGAGGATAGCAGCTGGCCAATTGGCCATGATGGACGTAAGAACTTGAGAGGTAGTGACGCCATCATCATCCACTCAAGCGAAACGCGATCGCGACGGCTTTATCTTATCTACCCTGACCACCGTCGGCGACAGCCTACTCAGAGTTTTGAATCACGTCTCCGTTGGTATGAAACGCTGAACTAGAGACGGTCATGCACAGACCTTACTAACTGCCCGAAGTCGCAAGGTGGTTTCTTTTACCTGGCGTCGGGAGGTAACCGGATTGGGGGACGAGAATAAATAGGGTGGAGACGCGATGGCGTTTTGGCCGCAAACCACCAGAGCTCTCTTCACTTTCCACCGTTCAGTACTTGTGACTCTGAGGACACTGTCGACTACGATGTCTCCTACCACCGCCGAGATCCAAAACAAGTTCCTTTCGTCTCCGTACTACGCTGTCATTGGGGCCTCCAAGGACCAAACCAAGTACGGAACCAAGGTAGGGGCAGGGCATGTGCCTTTCGTGGGGTTTAGTTCATCTTACCCCGCAAAATAGGTCTTGAAATGGTACCAAGCCCGGGAGTACAAAGTCACACCTCTTCATCCTGTAAGACTTATATCTTTTCTGGAGAACAACATAACACCAACGCCGGTGAATTACTACAGAAAGAGTCGGAACTCGAGGGACTCGCGACGCTCAAGAGCGTCTCGGACCTTCCAAACCCCAAGGAGACTTCAATCAGCATCGTTACGCCACCCAAAGTAAGAACGCCGATAACTTTCCCTCTACATTCTTCGTATCCTTACCCACTTCCCCCAGGTGACCCTTGGTGCCTTGCAACTGGCGAAAGAACTCGATGTTCCGGCGCTTTGGCTTCAGCCCGGAGCTGAGGATGAGGCTGTTATCGAGTACATCAAGGAGAACTTGGCTGACCGGGTCATCTATGGTGGACCCTGCCTCCTTGTCTCTGGCGACGACATTGCCCAAGGCCTCAAGAAGAGCAACTTGTAGATATTGTAATAGGAACAATCTAATCTTATCTGTATACCTCTGAACCGTTTACCTCCTCGATCGCGACGCGGAAAGCCACCATCATAACCGTCGACCATTCTTGTCCAATGTCTTCCAACATCGCGTCTGGTTCAGAAATGTCGTCCAAGAACGCAAGCAATGCGGTCGCATCGTGCATAACAGCGAGGCAAGCTTCTGTAATTTAACAGCAAGAAGCGGAGAGTAAGCGGTAATCACGCCGAAGGATCTGCCAGCCTCGATTCTGTCTCCACGGCCACCAGCATCACACACCTTGGTGCATCCCCACTTTGCTTCCTTCCATCCTCCATGCTCCATTGACTGAGAAAAGCCCTTCCTCAAAACACTCTTTTCTCTTTCGGTCTTTTTCTTTCCTCCTTTTCCTTCTTCGACGAACACACGCGGCGAGATGCTTACTTTTGCCCAGTTGCCGTTGGTGTTGCTGTCCTTGACCCTCTCCGTCGTTGCGGTCCACGATGAACAGCTTGTGCGCAGAGCACCGACAGACGATCTCATCGTAGCGGCGTGGTACACTGGCTGGCATTCGAGAGATTTCCCACTTTCGAGAGTTAGCTGGTCAAAATACACTCATATGACCTATGCCTTTGGGTGCGTGATAAATGGTTGATTTTTTTGAACCGTTGCTAATGGGATGTTGCAGGATAACGACGCCTAGTCCAGATGTGCTCGCGCTGGACGAGTCGGATGAGCGCTTGTTACCCGAGTTTGTGGACATGGCCCATCGACATGCGAGTCGCCTCCTGTTGTTCAAAGGGGAACAAACCTGACTCATGTATAGAACGTAACCGCAAGTCTTTCTATTGGCGGTTGGACTGGTTCTCGCTTTTTCTCTCCAGCAGTGGGCTCTGCAAGTAACCGAACGACCTTTGTGAACACCCTCCTCGACGTTGTGCGCCGATACAACCTCGATGGCCTTGACTTTGAGTGCGTCGTGCTGGCCTCGTTCCCAGAACTATTTTAAACCTCTTTTTCTCACAGCTGGGAGTACCCTAACATGCAAGGTCTGGGATGCAACATCGTCCACGAGGACGACACCGCCAACTTCCTCACCTTCCTCCGCGAACTGAGAAACACCACAACAGGGCGCGACCTCGTCCTCTCAGCCGCCGTCTATGTCAAGCCCTTCAACGACGCCTCAGGCTCTCCATCCACCGACGTCTCCGGCTTCGCAGAAGTCCTAGACTACATCGCAGTGATGAACTACGACGTTCCCGTCAATCCATCCGTCGGAGCCGGGTCTCGTTCCCCTCTGGACGATACATGTGCACCAGCCGGTGCCAAGTGGGGGTCGGCTGTGTCTTCGATTGAGGAATGGACCAAGGCGGGGATACCACTTGAAAAGTTGGTCCTCGGAGTCCCCGCGCATGGTCATTCGTATGATGTTTCGCCTGTGGTCGCCCTCTCGCGGTCGAATTCTTCTCAGTTGAACGCATACCCAAGCTATTCACCTGCCGATCGGAAACGAGGGGATCGCTGGGATGGGGAAGGCGGTATGGACGTTTGTGGTGTCACTTGGGGGCCCGGAGGAGTTTATACGTACTGGGGTCTGTTCGAGGGAGGTTTTTTGAACGCGGATGGTTCGGTTGCAGAGGGAATTGTGTCCCGGTACGACGACTGCAGCGAAACGGTACGTCTTCTCTTTTCTGATTTCTTTCTTCGACCGCGGATTTCGTCCTGCATCATCCCAGATATAGTCTTTCGTTTGTTTCCTTGCTGACGCTTCGATTTTCTTTTTGCAGCCCTTCGTTTATAATCCCGAGACGCAGGTTTACGTGTCGTACGAAAATCCGCGTTCTTACGCGGCCAAGGGTGACTTCATCTACTCAACTGGATTGGGGGGCTTTGCGATGTGGGAAGCGGGGGGCGATCGCAATGATACGCTCCTGGATTCTATCAGTGAGTCTAAAGACTATTTTTCTCGACCCAGGGGGCTGACTGGACGTGACTCTTCATTTACCTTTACAGTCCATGCATCCTTGAACGGGAACCCTTCCGCTCGAACCGCCAAATCAAAAGTCGACACTCAGGCAGTTGTCCCTACGCCAGGTTCGAGGGAGACCACTGCCAATGATCTCAGTGGTGCCTCGCCGAGCGTCTGGAACGCCACTCCCAACCATATCCTGGGCAGTGCCTTGGCCTTTATTTTCAACCTTCTTCTCTCTTCCGCTTGGTAGTATATTTTGTTTCAGCTGGACTGCTTTGGACATATCACCATTTACTACATGGATCCATCGCGTAGTATATAGTATCATGCCTGCTGCGCATTCGTGATTTCGCCTTGTGATCCTTCCCTCGTGCTTCATGTTTTCTTTGTCTTGCTTTGTCTTGTCGGGCTACGGTATCGTTATCATCGGTGTAATGATGGACACATACTTTATAGACTAAACCTCCGCTGACCCGGGCGCTAAAGAGGGATCCCGGAGTTCGGGATACTTTCGAGAAGTAGTTGCTTTGTGCGTGCCTGCATTCAAGCAGGCATGTATCACAGTGGTCACAATATGCCTCCTCTCCTTTTGAATGCGGGGGTTAGTGGGGGATAGTAGGACCTTGACGTTGGTGACATTGATCATTGACATGACTTGTCAAGTCCTGTCGATCCAAATGTTGTGATGTTCTGTGAGTCCAATGGCAAATACGCTTGGCTCAAGGAGTCCGAACACATGTCGTACGAGGGCGCCACGCCATTAGTGCACAGTTCTCCAAATCAAATAAGGTTCAGTCAGTCAGTCAGCCTCAGCCATGCAGATACTTGCTTGGGTGCCCCCAGTCCATGACTCGGAGTGTCAGGTCGCCCAAAGAGTTTTAGCCACAATGCCTCGAGGCGTTTGCACTGAAGTTACTGGGCCATGGCCTGGCCGATTCGCAATATTAACCATATATGTATGATACTTAAGCTTCAGCCTTCTGGGCAAGACGTAACTTAAAGTTCGGCTTGATGAATCTTATGTTTCTTTTGAGGATAAGCCTGGATAAGCTAGCTCGTGCATATAGCGAGTGTACGCGCGCCCCAAGTTCGTCATAGTCTGACTTGACGGCCGTGTTAACCCAATTGAATAGGGTGAATGGTGGATTCGAGTTCGAGAACTCTGGGAGGGTCGGAACCCGGGCGAACGGTAATTAAATTTTACTAGAGCACCGTCCCGTTGAATGGAAGCCCTCTCGACATTCATTTTATCAGGCCAGGATTCCGAAAGAGAAGGAAAGGAAAAGAAGATGTGTCCCGCTGCGCCAGTGGGGCGGGAACGGACTCCCCAACCCGTTGAATCCTCAGATCAAAAACAAGCGCCGGCGCCTTGGGCGCCAGTTCTGTCTCACACTCATTTCATTTCGGCAAGCGCTGGGCGCGTTCGGTCGCGGAAAAAGTGCAGTGATAAATTGTGATTTTATGTTTCTTTTCATTGACTTTTCGTGTCAAGGCTCCAAGTGCACTATATTACGCTGTACACGGGTATTAAAACGCATCAAACAAACAAATCGTGGAAGACGCGATGGGAGAGCCGGTCCACCGCTCATCCCCTTTAGACTCCTTCTGAATGGGCCGGATACTTAGGCCACACAGAGAGAAGTTCGCCGACGGAATGCGATCCGAAAGCTGTTAAACCAAGTGGATAGCGTCATAGCTCAAGGCCGGAACTTCATGCTCTGTTACACGGAACTCGAGCTTAGACGACTACTGCGTCATCGTTCCTCTCCCATCCCCGAACATTGCATTTGGATCTGAATTGCGTGGCCCTTGGCTTTACAGGTATGTAAGCGAGTCGTCATTCCCCCCGCTCTCCCAGTGGCACCATCCAATACTTACGCGGTGGTGATGGCCGACAAAACCTTCAAAGGCGCACAGGGACCCTTGCAAATGACGAAGTTGTGATCGAATTTTCATTTAAATTTGCTGTTGAGACGATGCCGTCACGTTTCGACGGAAGACTGCAAGCGCTTTCCTCCTCCCCATCTATCATAGGCGACGGAGAGGTAATCCAGAGCGGTCTCTGTGGAAATGAATGCCACGAATACACATTTTTCGCACTAGGTTTCTGTCTTTGTGCGAACGTTTCTCGGTTGGGTGAGTCAATGGGGAGCTTGGGTGAGAAATATGACGGTATCAGGAGGGGCGGGATGCAGAACTTCCATACGTACTGCAATCGAATTCCTTCCATGTTTCATCACAGAGTTTAACAACTTCGCCCGCGCGGCGTGAATACCCAGGTCCCGCCGACAAGAGGTCATTGACCTGGCACCAGTAAAGAGTTAGTGTTAACAGTTGCCCCGAAGTACTCCAGATATTCTCCTTTCAAAAGATCTTATCACACACCCCAAGCGATTATAGTCAATGTTGTATTCTATTACGGACCTTGGAAGGGCGAGGGAAGGAAACGCCCTAGTATCTCAGGCTTCTACCTTACTTTTACCTCCGAGTCGGTGGGGAGTTCGGGACTACTGCGACATTGACGGGTTTTCGTGGCGAGGGCCCACAGCAAGCCACTTGCAATGGCGTATCTATATCTAGGGGAGCTAACACATTCCGTTCGAGCGGAGGAAAGGTGCACTGTCAACCCGCGAAAGGTTCTACAAGCCTGTGAAGAAGTATTCGATTGAACTATGCAAAAGCGGCGTGTACGAACGCGTTCTCTGTCACCGGGCACGAATGATGCGTCCTACGAGAGCATTTAGATCCAGTTTAGATATATGTAGTAGGGAGCGTTGTAGATGCGCAAAATATAGTGTTTTTCCAGAGCCTTGCGCTTAACATGAGGCCTCGAGGATTTATCGCAAAAAAAGCTGGGCAGCGAGCCGCAAGTCGCGTGTAACTCTCCCCCCAACCCATCCCATCAAATTTAGGAACGTCAAGGCCGAGCCCACACACCATCATTTTGGATCTTACAATCTCCTTAAAAACGTTACCCGCGCTGTCCAAGCCCATATCCGTTTATAAAATCCATCCTAATCAGCGAACCGGACACTTCTCCCACTGACGCACCAACTCCTTGCTTCCCGCACTGACGCCCTTCCCTCCCTCCCTCTCTCCCTCCCGAACCCGCAATACCTTTCGAGACGGCGTTCTCTTCCTCTACAGTTTTCATCTATTCCATTCCCAAAACGGCATGTCCCGATCTCATTCACCGTTTTGAACTCCCTTTCAACTTACCTGATATAGGATATCCCTTTGTCCCTCGCCTGTTTCTCTGCGGGTGTGAACCCTGATCATTGGAAACTATCGTGGTTCGTAGAATCTCTAATAGCTGATCGTAGCGTCCTTCACTCCTTGCCCGAGCTAATGATATAAGAATGAACAGGCATCGCGTTCCATTCCAATACACCGAAGACCAGGAGTTATCGCTGTACGCCCTTCTCCCTCTCTTAACCCGAGTTTCTGCCTCTCAATAACATGCCCAACCCCTCGTATGCCCTCATCCATAATCCAGATGACTGCCGATTCACAATCACCGCAGAATGCACGGAGACAACCTCCACCACAACCGACGCCAATCCCCTCCTCCCCGCTAGCACAGGCAATAGCTGAAGCGTGGAAGCGAGAAAGTGCAGAGAGCAAGGAGAAATGGCGACAGCTAGACGCAAGCGTACGGACGCAGTTCAACTCTCCAAGACGGCCGAACACAAAACCAAAAATGTAGCCGTTGCATTACCCGCTGGTAAGCCCTTCGTGACCCGTCATGAAGCGTGTTGTAAAAAATGTCGACGCTGTAGATGTTCCCTTTTTCGATCTTCGACACCATGGCCGTTTTGCTTTCTTGAGAGCTGTTTTGTTGCGGGAATCCCCACGAACTAGACCCGCCCCTATGTAAATTATTTCAGTTTGACGATCCCACTGTTGTATTTTTGATACGAAGCGAACCGACCTTGCATGTAGTAGTATATCTTGACCGCACTGTATTTTTTGCCACCAAACCAGATCCGATGGATTATGTGACAGGCTCCGCGGAAGGCGCTTCAGCCTCTTTCTCCTCTGCTTCGTCCTCTTCCTCTTCCTCTTCTTCGTCTTCATCCTCGTCTTCCTCCTCGAGGGCGGCCTCCGCTTCAGCCTGTGCCTGGGCAGCCAAAGCAGCATTCGCGATCGCAAGTTCCAGCAGCTTCGTCTGTTCATCCGATAAGCCATACATGGTCAACGGTGCCAAACTCGTGCCTGTGGAGCCTGGGTCATGCTGTGGTCCTTCGGCGGGTGCAGCCGTCATCTCCACGTCTTGCGGCGGGGGTGCTGGCTCGACCTCGGGCGGTGGCAAAGGTTGGTGCACCATCGAAGGGTCTGGCGGGAGGGCTGAAGGTAGGTTCTGCGACTGCGCTCGAGCGATGACGCTGGCTAACGTCGCTTGGCTACCGGCAGCGTCAGTCATGTGTGGGTCTGGCTGACCTGGTTGGGCGGGAATGCCCAGGACGTTGCCGACAAGGCCCTGGAGGACAGGGTGCAAGGTCATCACCGAGCCTTGAATAGCATGGATGATCGATTCGTGTATTTCACCCTCTTCCATTGTCGCATGCTCGCGGTAAAACCCCTGCATCGACCCGTTGGCAATGCCCGTCCAGAGTTTGGCTCTGCGTTCCTCTCGGTGCGTCTCATGCGAGCTTTCATCGTCCAGTTCCACCTCGATCACATCTGCATCCGTACAGGTGTCTCTAGGACCGCGGGTCTTCGAGCTGTTGGTATGCCTCTTGAAAGCATCCCTTCGAGAGAAAATCTTCTGGCACGAACCGCACTTCCACGCTTTGCGATCATGAAGCTTAACGTGACGCTTCAGATCGTGATTTCTAGCGAAAGAAGCTGGGCAAGCGGTGCAGCGAAACGGTCGATGGACGGCGTGGTTCCTCTGGTGCGCGCGAAGGTTGTATAGCCGGGAGAAGATCTTCTTGCAGCCGGTGATTAAACAGGGATATACCGCTGTCCCAATATCCGTCGCCGGTGGAGGGCCGTGGCCAGGAATCCACGGATAAGAGCCAGGTGGGTACTGGCTTGCTGCTGCTGCTGCCTCTGGGCCTTGACCAATTTGGATACCGCTCAAAACACCAACGACTTGAATCAAGCCACTGATTTCCTGCAGCGGGTGCATCTCTGGACCTCCTCGAGCGGACGAAGTTACGGCGAACAGGAAGACTTGATGAAGTTGCAGGCGGATAGAGGATATGAGGGTCGGGTCAAGTGGAGTAGGAGCAGATGCGAAGGCCTGTAGTATTCCCTGGACTGCATTCGTCACTTGAGTTTGGAGGTCTTGCTCGGGGATAAAAGGTCGCTTGGCAACCCTCCCAGCATCTTGTAGGTGCGCTTCTTCCATTTCGTCCAATTTCCGCTTGCCTTGCTGAAGCTGGACGGCAGAAGCATCGGAGTGTCTAAGCCCGCTGAAGAGTTGTTCCGATCTAGCGAGAGAAACCAGAACTTGGCTCAAAGGCATCGCGTTGGCCTTCGAGATGCTCTTGGACGTTGCGCATTGTTGGAGAAGGTCGAAGACGTTGCCGCCGAGTTCTGGAACGGATGTAGAGGCGAGAATATTTCGGGCTTGTGGGTCGTTTATAAGGAGTTGTAATACCGTGTTAATGGTGTGTAATGCAGCCTCTTCTGCCTTCTTGTATGGTGTTGGTCCTTCTGGCTGTACGACCGCGTTTGTTGGTTGGGCCACTGCAGGCGTCAATTCAGCAGGCCCCGCTGCAGAACCACTGTTCAGGTCGGCCCATAACTGCTCGCCCAGTCTTCGAGCAAGCTCCTGGGCCTCAGCGTCAATGTCCGAATCACTACTGCTGCTGTCGTCGTCGTCATAGTCTTCATCTTCTTCCCACTCTTCAGTCTGGGGAGGCAGTGACTGGTCTGTTGGCTGAACTTGAACATCCATGGGGCAATCTAGTAGCAGATTTAGCAAGTCTGAGGTCGTCGGCTAGTCGTCATCGCGTCCAGTAATAGTCGTTCGCAGAAACAATATTTCGAAAAGGGTTTTGATCCAAGTTAGGGTTTGAATCCGCTTTATTTGGTCGAGCGTGCAGAGGCCTTAGATTTAGGGTCGTTATCTTATCGCCATCCCCTCGACTTGGCACCGAACGATTTTTATCGTCGGCTTTGGCGGAATGGGGATGTTGTTCAACAGGGTCCAAGCCTCTCCCATCCGCGTTGGTTCCCTCGCCGACGTTTCCCCAACGCCCCTACCGCCAACATGTCCAACACGATAAAGGACCTAACAGCTGGCACTGCTGGAGGGATTGCCCAGGTGCGTCGTGTCAGCTTGGAATACACCACAGTATTGATACTTTTTGGGGATAGGTTCTCGTTGGGCAACCTTTTGACATTGTCAAAGTTGTGAGTCATGTTGGCCATCGCCATACAACAGGAGAAGTAACATGCCTTCTGCTGTAGCGCATGCAAACGTCTGCAAAAGGAACTTACAATGGCATGCTTCACTGTGCCGGCGGAATCCTCAAGAATGAAGGTCCATTGGCGTTCTACAAGGTCTGCACACCTTGGGTATCGTACGACGGAGTCGGGATTAACAACGTGGTATCTGCTCCCAGGGAACACTAACACCTCTCCTCGGTATTGGAGTGTGTGTTTCCATTCAATTCGGAGCTTTGGAATACGCCAAGAGGCTATTCGCAGCACAAAACCTGGCGTTGGGGCGTGGGGGCGAAGCAGGGAAGACCTTGACTGGCCAACAACTCTTCCTGTCCGGCGTCTTTGCCGGCCTGGCTAACGGTGTTGTTTCTGGTCCTGTCGAGCACATTCGTATTCGTATGTTGCCTCTGTTCGTGATTGTGACCTTGACTCATGTTCCCCAAAGGTCTGCAGACACAATCAAACACCAACCCCACATACGCCGGCCCTGGCGACGCTATCAAGAAGATTTGGTCAGCTCACGGTATCAAGGGTGTCTACAAGGGCCAGGTCGCAACATTATGGCGTGAAGCAAGCGGTTACGGTGTCTACTTCCTGACCTACGAAAAGCTCGTTCAGTGGGAGATGGGCAAGAAGGGGATCAGGCGAGACCAAATCAATCCTATCAACTCTGTTCTGTACGGAGCAACCGCCGGCTATGCTGTACGTGTTCCTATTTCCTAGGGAGTTCCATTTTCATCTGACGTCGGTCATATAGCTTTGGGCTATCATTTACCCAATAGACATGATCAAGTCCCGAATGCAAACTGACGGGTTCTCACCTTCAACGGGCCAAAAATACAAATCCACCCTGGACTGTGTCAAGACGGTATGGAGGACAGAGGGTATCAGCGCCTTCACCCGGGGCTTGGGTCCCACTTTGATTCGGTACGTCTGTCACGGTTAGCTGGCGGAATGCGCACTGCTTACTCGACATTTAGTTCGCCATTCGCCAATGGCGCTACATTCCTCGGGTTCGAGATGGCAATGAGGGTGCTCGATAAAATCTAGAATGGCACCAAGGATATACCCATACGTTTAGGCTGGGCTCTGTTCATATTTAGACTAAAATACGCTTCCATTCGGGTGTTTGCTGTAGGTTTGGGACCATCTGTTGTTCAAAAGATATCCATTCCCTGGGCCCTATCACTCGTTCGTTACACGATGATAAATGCTGGTTTATTAGAGGGGTTTAAGGTAATGACAGGAAATAAAGTAGAGTAAGGAATGTGTCCGTGCCCGTGGCATATAAAATCATTAAGGAGCGGCTGTGGTAGTAGGTCTGTCCGTTGGTAAAGATAAATCTGAAGTGCGGTCCTTATCGGTAGTCAGAGTGGACCCATCCTGCTCCTCCGCTTCTTCACTGCCTGGCTCTGGTTCGGTAAACAGCCACAGGACGCCCTCCCCATCCAGCAAATCAATTCCCATTTCCTCAAACCTCTCCACCCACCAAGGGAAGACCTTCTTGATGTTGTCACAATCTGCTTCCACCAAGTAGCCAATCGTTTGCACCACCACGAGGTTGGGGTACCGTTTGTCCGTGATGGTGCGGAGGTGATCAACGAGTAGGCTGGGTTTGTCTGGGTACAAAAGGTCTGCTCGTACACCGCGTAAACCTATGCGACGCAAACAGGGATGGGGTTTGTCCGACGTCTGCGGGACCGGTGATGTTACAGGGAAGGAGATGGAGTTCAGGTTGGGACATGTATCAGGGTCCAGGAAGAGTTCTGGATTTATGTGAGTAACTTCCCGACGCAGGAACGATGAATCTGGTTCCAATTCATTGTCGGGGGAGGGTGAAGGGAGGTCGACTGACACCAAAGCCGACCCGTGGGCCGCCAGGAACTTCCTGAGTTTGTGGTAATCAATGGTGTCTCGTAGGGGTGTCTTGATGGTCAGGTTCTGGAGTCTCGGGAGGGAGAGACGTGAAGCAATGTCGAGACTACGCCTGTGACTCGATACGATTAGGTTTTCGACAAATGGGAGGACGGTACTTGACTCTGTGCAGTCAAGGTTGTACGGCTCCGAAGCACCGTTCTTCGGTGTGACATGCCTGAGGTCGAGAATTCGCAGCGTCCTGAACGAGGCGAGCAACCTAAACGTGGCTGCTGGTGACATGACGGGGTTACTGTGAGGCATATCCATTGCTTCACTCCAGTACAATCCTTCCAACGAGGGACCATAGAGCTTTGTTACGGCGGTGAGGAATTCCTCCGGTAGTGGGCGCGTCCAAATGCCGCTCAGAATACGAATGTTTGGACACTGCTGGAAGATAGAGAAGATCGTCTGGAGATAGCTTAGTCTCCCTGAACCTCTAGAGTGGGTGAGCACTTCGATATGACGCGTCCAGGAGCCGTAACCAACGCTTCGACCCGGCGACTGCGAAGGTGAAGCCACACTTCCCCTGCTACCTCGCAGCACATTGAGGATCATCTGGGCTCTCGACGGACTCCGGATGACGATGTGTTCGTATAGCATCGGCAGCGTCGCTTTCCTCCATGCTTTGCACACCTGAACCAATGCCAGCTTTGTGAACAATGCTAGGGCCGGGGTATTGGCCGCCATCGGAGTGCGCGATATCCTCTGGACGGCGAAGGGATCTAATGGCTTGATTGAGGCGGATCGGTGCACGTAGGTGGCGAATTGAAATATCTCGAGCCATAGCTCAGGTGGCAGCTCTGGCGGTGGTTTCTTAGGATGTTCTTGTTGGATGGCCATCGGGACGGTGAAGACACTACAACAAATGAGTCATCAAGGGGCTGCTTCTGGTGCACTGTTTCGCGTTCTTACCATTTGAATGGGTCGATAACGTCGAGACTACGATTCAGAATAGTCTGCATTTGAGAATCGAGTACAGGACGGGATTGGTTTACATTAAAGTTTGGTGGAAAGTCGTGGTCTGCGCGATCTCCCCACTTGCCGCCTTCGGGCAATGCCATTTATTGGACGTCGTACAAACTCGGACAAACAAAGCCCTTCACTGCCAACCACGACGACGGAGCGCCCTCCAGCGACATGCTCCCTCATATTCTAGTCGGTCTGGTGCTGTCTGCCAGTGTGCAGGTCGCCCAGGCAGTTAATATTTATCTGTATCCTGCTCGAGACTATGCTGTCGGCGTAAACTCGCTCGAGGCCGCGAGTGCAGCCGTCTCGCGTCATCTTGGTTTGGAACGATTCGAAGACGCTCCTAATGCCTTGACTGTTGCAGAGGACTTTGTCGGCGCCGGAGTCAAGGACGGTGTTTTGCTGACTCTGACTGAGGACGATGCGAATGGTATGTTGCATGTTAATGCTGAAGTTGAGCTGCGGTCTGAACCGGTGTCCAGCGGTGCTATCGTCCGACTTCAAGGCCTCATCAACGATAGAGCAAGTGCCAACTCCCAACAACATTGATTCGTTGGCATCAGTGGTCTCTACCTACCTTCACCGTGCCCGCCACGCCTACTCGAACTTGTTCTCTCCCAGAGAATCTTGGAGGTTGGATGACGTCGACGACTTGGCCGACTTCTTCCATTCAACCACCGGACCCGCGTTTGCTGCGGTCGAAGTATCCAAGCTGCAAGACTTGCGACAGAAATACGGATCCACAAGCAACGAGTACCGCGCTTTCGCTTCCAAGTTACGAGAGTTCTTGGAGAATGCAGTTCAGAACAAACCACACTTCAACGTCGCCATTCTCACTTTCCAGTCGTCCTCCTCTGTGAAGCGCTCTCCGAACCCTCAACAATCGCCCTTCCCAGATCACCCTCTCCCACAAGAACCGATTGGTGCCATCTCAACTTGCTTTGCTGATGTCGACACCTGTAACGAGAAGACCAGCTCTTGCTCGAGTCGAGGGCAATGTGTCAAGGCGACCAAGTCCGGTCGCACCTGCTACGTCTGTGCCTGTGGTGTCACAAAGACAGGAAAGGGTGACAAAGTCAAGACCGATCGATGGGTTGGTGAAAGTTGTGAGAGAAAGGATGTCAGCGGGTGAGTACTATTCAACCTTGTCCAGAGGAAGTAGCTCATGACCTTCTTTCTTCCCATCTAGGCCATTCGTCCTATTGACGGGAACGACTATCGTTCTACTGCTCGTCGTCTTTGGCTCCATCACGCTCCTCTACAGCATTGGAGACCAAAGTCTGCCGAGCATCTTGCTTGCCACTGCTGTAACCTCGAAGAGAGACTGAATATATGCACCTACATTTGGTACACCTTTTAATCAAATGATTTCACCACATCGACATCCGTTCAAAGCTGAGTATTCCTTTTTCAACCAATGTGTCGTAATACCAGGAGGTTCCATATTCTCAGTGGCGTTCGGGTTGAAACAGCGTCCGCTTTATTCGATCCCAAAGACATGGACTGCTCACTTTTCCCAAAGGGCCCCGTTCCCTAACGACGAGCTCGAAATCTGGTGTTAGGCGGAAGTTTAGGAGAGAGATGGTCAAATGGGTGTTGAACGCCCGCAGACGTTTACATCCTGACTCTCGATGAGGACGCCGTATCTTCTTTCATAGGCTTTCGTATCCATGATCAGCCTCTTCCAACTCTGGCAAGGAGCCTCGCTTCACGCGCTCAAGGTTCCGATGCCCCCACGATGAGGCCCCGGCGCTTCTGGTGTCAGAAAGCCAACGTAGAATCACGAACTCTTTTTCTGGCCTTTCGACGTTTCGTGGACTTCGACCATTCTCACTGCTAACGTGCGTTTACCAGTGTCACTCGATCCCATTCAACGGCCCGACCCAAGGCCACATATGCATTGAGCAGTCAATGAACCTTCATTATGTTGGATGCACCGGTGGGAAGGTACATGTTACCCAGTACCCGGGGCGATTGGCTCCTGAGATCTCGGTGTGTCTATGTTCCTCCCCAGTACAACGGCCGACATCTGACGGAAATTTCTGACGGTTTCGCCAGATCTTGCATACGGGATCAAGGATTGCCGTTGAAGTCCCCCACGATGGAACCGCGAATACAATGAATTGATTTCATTGCCTTATCTTGACGTCAAGGCCCAGAGTTTGGACGATGTTCTTCGTCTAGGGTACATACATGTGTGCTTTCCGGCAAGGGCTGTCGTCGCTTCTGCCGATAGAACGCTCTGTCTGACCGCCCTTGTGGTGTTCAAATTAGAAGAAAGACATCTACGTTTCCAACTAATGAATTCGCTAGAAGCCTCTAGTTTGGAGTTTCGCAGCCGATGTGTTCCAAGACCCCAGACCTTCCTCATTCAACAAGTCGACCATGTGTCTCTCGACAGAAGAAATGGACCTCCCGGTAAACAATTAACGGGGCAACCGAGTACCTTGTGACTTCCGCCGTCGTCAAGCCCACTCAATGACGGTATCCGTTGATTGGAATTTGGTGAGGAATGCGTATCTCTTTGTATCAATTGATTTGTTGAACCCAAAGAATTCAATCCAGAGAACGCCGGTCGACGCTAGTCTCCCGTAGTCAGACTGACGAATGTGTGTTTAGTAAGCCCGTAAAGGGCCGACACACATATAGTAGCACCATATCGAGGTGTTGTGCTCGCGATCTCCGTCGAGTGTTGGGTCACCTGTAGGTCCGTTCGTTCCCTTCTGGCCGGGGAAGTTACATACACTATCATTCCCAGCATTCACACTGTCATTCTTATCTGAACTGTGTGCAGTTTCTCGTTGAAAATCGGGTCATATCCTGTGCTTTTTACAATAGGAGGCTAGCCCTGAGGGCACGGAAAGGCTGTGCTGTAATAGGTGATAATGGGCGGTGATCACGGTCATCGTTCGCTTCCACCGGGGATAGTGTATTCTAATTGACTAACTAGATGTGTTGAATGCTAATAAAACAAAGGGTATGTACCAAAAATACAGTGATGGGGCTCCATTTCGTTGACTACTCGTATTAGACAGAGGGGCTATTGTTCGGATATGCGTGGTAGGGTGGGCTAGTGTTACAGGCGGCCTGAAGCCGTAAAGAGCATTAGTGTTTTCTCATCTATAGGATGTCTTCGGGGAGGTGGAATATTTTGGAGATAGGCGAGAGGAGCTAGGCCAGAATCGGAACCACTATCGTCAGCGGAAGACGGACTGTAAGGGTGAGTCCGCCGTCTTGACGATCGTTCACTGTGGGGTGACGTATCTACCCATGTGAGAGGTCGATTTGGGGTGCCTTCGATGCGATTGGGCGAAGTCCGTCGGTTTGGGGCATAGGAAACATACTCGAGTTGGGAATAGTGGTTCGAATCGGCGTCCGAAGATTGGAAGTAGTTGTCTGGTCTCCCCTTGGCTGACCGAGCACTCTTGTATTTCCCAGGAGGGACTTCGAGGTAGGCAAGTTGAGGGAAGTCCTCGATGGTTTTTAGCCGGTCGAGGGACTCTTCTGTGAAGTAAGCGACTGATGGGGAACAGTTAGTGGGTATGGAAGTCCCTAAGAAGCTGTTAGACGTACTCAGATGCCATTTCCGTTGCCCTCTGGCGGTATCGACGAAGACGGTGTATGTTTGTTTGATGAGGACGGCCCGTGGGTTATGTCTGCTTTCGATACACACAGAGGTTAGCACATGCATTCCATAAGATTCGAGAGCCACCGAGATACTGACGGTTTATCGGCCCCGTAGAGGTGGTCAGAATATGATTGCTGGGACTTTTCGTGATAGAAGAGAAAGCCCTATTTGGTCGAGGAAAATACTCGCATCAGCTTCCTGCGGCGGACCAAGTAGTGGCATGGGCGTTTGGACTGACCTCTCGCACTCGTGATGGTCCCCAGCGAATTCCTGTCAGAAGTGGTCAGCACGAAGAAAGCCATTGAAATCGGATGAATTACATACCATCTGTCCAGCGTTCGATTCCAACCTAGGAGGTAGCACCAGGTAAATAGAAGGTCACAGATGTGGGCGACCGAAGACGTACTCCTGTTAGTTCTGCATGGGGCCCTCGCTCCTCCCAGACGTAGACGGCTCCAGGTTGTATGAGACTCCTCTCTTCAGTGTCCAGACGTCTTGTCACGATAGGTAGTATGTCATTGAAGACGGCGTGGAAGATAACACGGGCGTCGGCGGGGGAGCGTATACGGATTCCAGTACAAGTTGCTCGCTGCATAATAGTAGAGGAGTAGTGGGGATAGTTGGACAAAGCCAGGTGGGTGGAAGGGATGGCGAAGGGGCTTGAGGAAGGAATATGGTAAGTGGAATTCTTGGAGGGACTCTGGTACTTATAAAGAGCGGCGAATCGCTTCGCTCGGACCCCACAACAAGTAGCCACTAGAATCAGGTTTGATGGGTTGTCGACGTTACGACATGTGGGTTGGATCTAGAGATTTGAATTAAACCTCCTTTGCAAATATTAGAGTTTTAGCAACTACAAGCAGGGGATACCGGTGGGAATGATCCTGATGGCAGTGTGCCTGGAAGAATACGAATGGGACTGGCGAGAACATGCATTACGAAGTCAGCTGCATTGTGTCACTCATTTCTCTTTCGAATGTCGTTTCGAAAAGCCCTGTCAACTGACCTCCTCGTTGTTTAGAAGGTAGCCTAACAGCTCGTAAATTCAATGCACTTCCCCAGGGACCAGTGCCCGAATTTTGACTCCGCTTCCTGGAAGATGCCGGGAAGAGAGCCTATATGTTCAGGCCTGCTCCCAGTCTCTGTAATTCGCAAAGACAAGAACTTGGCCTTCCAAATTAGTAGACAAGAGCCAATTTAGCAACGAACCTGAACCTGACTAGACCTGACTCCAGATCTGGTGCGTATCTAAGGGTCCCAAAATGATTTCGGTGATGCGGTATCTCTTTGAAGCCTCCCAACCAGATGGTCATTTGCGATCGCCTTGGCGTAAAACCGTGCCCTTAAAAGGTTCGAAATATTGGTAAAACTCCTGGAACTCGATTTATTTTCTCTTTTACATCTTGACTGTACTTGCTATGTCTACCTTTGAAGGCACTTAGAGATATCTTCAGCATGGAGTTCAGAAATGACCTATGTTCGCTTCACATTGGCGTTGGGAAGAGGTCTTCTCCCGGACAATAGATGCATTACCGAGTCAATCCGGGAACCTCCATGGATTTCCTTTAAGGATCCCCACAGACATGATTAGATTTCCCAAAATTCTTTCACGGATTGCGTGACGGTCTCCACTTTCCTTAGTAGGCTGATCGTCCACATAAACAGTGTATCTGTTCCGAAAGGATGCAATCTTTTAATCAGTCAGTCTTGAGGCAGCCGTCCACAATGCGTCAGTGACTATTGATTGCGAGTCCGAAATCCGACGGTCTCTGGTACATTCCTTCATGGAATGGTCGTGCTTATGTATGTAAGGGTTGACCTAAGTTGACCTCGGCTTTCATACCACACCGTACCAGGAGCCGTTTGACGTTCGCACGTCTGGATATGGCCCTCAGACCGGGGAGGAGCGACCTATAATTAACGGAGTTTGCAGGTTCACCTCCTCCACCCTCCAATGGCAAACCTCCGGCATCTTGCGAAAAATTTGATTAACTACTTTGATGCGATCCATGCGATGATCGAGGCAACATGGGGCTCCTGCAAAGGGCCCTGGCGCAGGATGGGCAGCAGCTGCCTTCAAGGAAAACCCAGGAAATAAGCCATATTAACTCGGATATGCGACCTCATGGTCGGAACGAGGAAGGCTGTCGAACAAGCTCCACGAGTACCACGGGCTACTTGTATGACATTCATACAGGTGAACTCACTATTAGTAGATCGGTTTTGTGGCGCTTGTCACGTCTATCTGTGCCGAAGAGCCCAAGAGAGGCCAATTCTTCCGGTTACCGATCGTTTCCTGACAGCAAGCACTACCGCCAAAAGGTTGAGCGAATACTGCATACCCTATGATCATGAAAGCACCACTCCCATCATGGAATTGAACATGGGCGCCTACTAGTGCTCACAATTGTCTCTGGATGAGCGAAATCGGTACGGCAACTTGGCATGGAAGGGCTCTCGGCGTTTGCCGACTGCTTGCATAGCCGCCCTGCCAGAAGGGTCGGTGTCTGTCGGAGCTTTGCACCTGATACCTCCTTCGTACCGTCATCCGGACGCTCATGCCCACATTCCTTCAGTCTTGAATGTGGTCATCTATGGTCACATCCACACGGCCGGCCTTCGGTCTGCATTCAGCGCACAAGAAGCAAACCACGGGACTTCGAGCGGGGTCCCCAACGACTCCTCCAATCCATTGTCCATCTCGAACTTGATCACCTTTCACAAACCGTGGAGGCGCCCTGGGACGTCTGAATCCCCTAGGTCGTACCACGCTTCACTGGCGATAACGCCCTGCACTGATCTTTTGAAATGGGCTCATGTGACCTACGCTCACGACTATTCTATGCGGCCGTCTTTGCCCCAGGTGCAACCTGCCCGATGTCTACTAGTACTTCAACATCCATCGCTCGGACTAGGACAAAAATATCCAGAACCTCCAAAGGACGTACTCCGACAGGTCATCGGACTCTTGGTGACCCTCTTCTAAAAATCTAATCAGGCTGTCAACACGGGACAACATCATCTTATCAACAGCAGGCCAGCCTCCTTGTTCAAGCCTTGACAAACCTTACATGATGCTTTTGCCTCTATCTAGCCTATCTATCTTACTGGAGAGGTACAATGGCGTTACTGGGAATCACAAGGACGGAGACCTCTTGACTCGTGTAGTTGGAAGTTGCCCACTTTACCCTACTTTCCGTTCCTTCGCTTGCCACTCACACATACATCTCCGTTGGGAATCATAGGTGAGCATGCTATACACAGCATGTTTGTATAGCTCCTTCGAATTCATTGGCGTTCAGGTGGGTCTCCTTGATGGCCCACTACGGCTCACAGCCTACAGGTCAAGGCCGAACTTAGGATGACCCATTTCACAAACGACTTGCTTGATGTAAGCATTGTCACGGCGAAGCCATTTAATCACCGTCCAAGACTACTAACAGGCGGCTACACCTTCCAAAGGAATCAACCCCGACAACGGAGCATCTCAATGCTCAATTTGATGGAAAACGACCTGGAATTCTGTTCATTCTGTTCGTCCCACTCGGCTCAGTTTGATTCAACGGATTGTCGTTGTCGACGGCTCTCTATGATTGGTTTGGCTACTACCTACATACCCCGCAGGCAAGGGATCTTCCTGTAGACGGGGTTGGATTCTCTTTCTGGACGAATCGGCGGACTTGGATTGGCCCAGGTCGGCGGGCGATTCGTCTTTGAATTCACGGCGGCACTACGGTTCAGCGTCCTCTCCTCTCTTGGATTTCAACCGTAAAAGTGCTACACCACTTGCTCCTGCTATAATGCGAAGTTCCCACCGTTGGTTGAGGCCCCTGCACCGGCACTTTCTAGGTGGTTGGAAACCGAGCCTTGTCTTGAACTGTCTGGACATTCTCGCATACGGCACTCGTCCCTTTTCCCTTGCCCACTGTGGACATTCGGCGCTCATCAACCACCAGACTGTCCGACGACGGAAGGTGTAGGTGGTCCTTTCACACACATGAATCCCTATCTGTGCACGTTTCACTTTTTACCGGGCAATTGAGCTGGAACACTGTCGTCAGGTACTTCACCGTTGCAAATCTCGCACACGGCACTGGAGTCCAACTGCATCCATGCAGCCACTGAGCCAATGAATTGTCTTGGTGTTCCTGCCCTCGTCTCGTGGCTCTATCTCGCCGCCACCTGTTCCGCTTCGTCCATTCAAATCAATAGAGTACCTCTACCACGTTAATTCCACGTGGAAGAGGGTGGCGGCGCGATAGGGGACCCCTCCGACGTCGATGATTGTTTGATAGGTTGGAATCAACGCCGCTGGTGAATCGGAAATCGCTTGTGGAAGGCTGTGGGCAGTGGCGCAAGGGGTGAATATTGCAGGGTCCGCTTCTCTTATTGCGCCTTCTCAATTGGCGAAGGGCGTAATAGGTGAGCGCCATATCATTCTTTCATCCCGACGCGATCTGGGAAGCGCTATCTTTGGAGGTGTAAAAGGTTGGAAGGAAGGGTCAGGCCTGGCCCAGGTTTGTGATGCGCCTTGATGCGACAGTGTCGGTCAGGGCGACGGTCGCCTTTCGACGTTTCACAGCTTGGTTGACCGATTCCATCTTTATTCCATATGCTCCATCTCATCTCTCCCACAAGTTGGAGTCAGTTTGAGCCCCCAGCTGTTATTCGGCTCTCCAGGAATACAACACTTACAAAACAGGCATCCTTTACCACAATCTGCAGAGATCATTCACAACTCGAGCGCCACGCAGATTGGGATCGCGGGCAGGTGGAAGTCAAATTGAGTCGCCTATCGCCACGTGGAAGACCTTATGTCGGGCGAAGGAGCGGCGCTGTTCGCGAGCGCGAGTCGGCTACCGACGTATATGTGTATCACTGACGATCCCGGATAGCAGCCATCCTTGGGAGGTCATCATACTCCGGCGTTATGATGCAGGCTCTTCAAACAATAACCAACGTTCCTTAGTCTTTCTCGGACCTTCGACATCGCTTACATTAATTTTGAAAGCGGTCCCCATTGATATATAAATTATTCTCGTCGCATCCTCGCTGCATTCGTCGCCGGTATCCCCCTTAGTTCTCGGATATCCCACTCCCTCCTGGCTTCCGTGTTTCAGGGCCATGATGATCGATCCCCATATCCATTTCCCGGTCTTTCAACTGGCCCAAGCAAGTCCTCGGAAGCGTTCGCTGGCGACCACAGTTGCTGCGGCCCTCGCTAGAATCTCCCCACCGTGGCACACGATCTAGTACCCTCCCCCCTGACTTCTCTTTGCACCGGTGTCGAGGACGGCTAGGTCGATACTATCTGAAGGTCGAACTGGCTCGGTTGGAGCTATTCACGGACGCTCGTCTTCGAAGTTCGAAGCTCGTCAATTGTACGTATACGAGGTACAGCTCCTAATACACTGGCCTCAGGCTTCCCCACGAATTCGAACTGCAGTACCACTGTATGTCTTCGGATTGGCAGACGAGTTTTGGAAGTTCGCCAGCGTACGATTATAGCAGTCAATTTATCATTCATGTGGTACGCAACCTATTATACGACAGCATAGACGACAGCAGAAGTGATTTGCCCGCGACTGAGGAGACATCGAATAGAAGGGATGAGAAAGCCACGCATCTCGATTCGAAAGGCCGGGAGACCTTGCGCTCAGGCCATTTGCAAACGACCATACTAAGGCCAGTCAACGACGTTCGAAGTCCAGGGGGATCGCCGGCACTCCTTGATCGAAGAGCTAAGGAATGTACACAGGGGTAGTAAGAATGGAGGCGCTCCGACGCTCATAATAGAGGTCGTGCTTGTGCTAATCGCGGCGGGCTCGACGATGGGCCGATGGAAAAGGTCCTGGCGTCGGTGCCGACGAGCAGGTGCTAGTAGATAGCCAAAGCGTTTAGAACGAGTGCTGTAGGCTGCGGGATGGGGTGTGGCTAAGGGAGCGTGGTGCAAAGGTGAAGCGCCGAAGAAGTACAGAATTAAGCATTACACCCAAATTACACCGTGCCATCTCTTTGAGGTAAGGTAGACAATACAGGCAAAGCGCACAAAAGAACCCTGATTCCCCCCTGCGAGAAGCGAAAGGAAGAGCGGGAAGAAAAGAAATTAAGGGGTGGAGGGCGAGGAATTATAAGTATAAGAAAGCAGAGTCAGCAGATGGCGAAAGACCTCTACGTAAGGAATTGAAAGGCCCCTTGTGTACACCAATATAGATCCAAAGCGATAGATAAGGAAGAAGATGGAGGCCCGCGGTGTACATTGTCGTTCTTCTGAATGTCCGAGTCGTCTCGTCGTCCGTGGCAATGTCAAGTATCGGAGTGCGGGGTCGTCTAAAAATACCCCGATGATCCAAGGCTTGCCAGGGTTCGTCGTAAGAGAATGGCGTGGAGGGTGACGTTGACAGATTAATCAAAGAAAAGAAGATGGGAAGAAGATAGAGGATCACAAAGTGACAGGATCATCAGTGCTTCCTGCCCTTCTTCTTCTTTGCACCATTCACCACCGCACCCGCACTCGTAATGACCTTTTGTAGCCGTCCGTCCTTGCTCATCTCCCGGACTTCGTCGACAGTTCCAACAGTCTTGCCACCGACCAGCAGTACTGGAAGTTCGGGGTACGACGTTAACCGGGCGAGGATGGGCTTGAGAACATCGACGTCATCACGCATGTCAACGTCAATGATTGTGGGTGCAGGATAAAGGTTTAAGTTGGAAAGGATGGACTTGAGTTCTCGGGACGCCGGTGAGTAAAGCTAGTGAAGACGATGATAGCGTTAGTATTCCGAATGTTAATCAAATCGAAGACTATGTCACTTACTCTCGAATAGACGAATACCGGGTTCCGGGTCCAGACATCTTGAACCATCACCCGCACTTCGTCGGCGGCGCGTGGACTCCGGGTGTCAAAATCTAGCACGAGCTCTGGGTCGATGGGTCGAGAAGGGTTGACGGTGGGTGGAATGACGTTCTGAGGCAAACTCGCAATGAAGCTCGAGATTGCAGCAAGCTCCTCCTCTGGCGTAAGATGAAGCGCGGGGTACTGTGTACGGTGGCGACCACGAGTGGAGGAATCATGACGGTGGGGGTTCAGCGGAATGAATCGTGAACCTTCTTCCCCTACTCTTGAGTTCTCTGTTGATTCCAGAGCTATTGCGAGCTGGTCCGCGGCTGGAGACTGTGTATGTCGCAGCGCTAATGTCGGAGAAAGTGCCGAGCCGTGGATGAGAAACACATAGGTCGACAGGAACACAATGAAGGTGAGCCCGATGAAGGTTTTCCGGTACTTTGCTTTCCTTGGATGCAGGACATTGAGGAGCTGAGGGACGATGGGCCAAGACGAGGATGATGTGGATGACAACGGAGGGACCTTCCGGTCAAATGGGTCATGCAGTGACGAGCGAGTGTCTGTGAGCGGCAATGACATTGCAAGCTACGAGAAAAAGAAGAAGATAAAGCAAAAGAATGTGTGGGGAGACGCTGCAGAGGACCGGATTGTAATATAAGGGAGGGAAACTAAAAAGCCAGCGGTCTTCGTTAGCCTTGTCCTTATCAAACAAAATTCGGTCCCACTCCCGGTCGCAATTCCCAAAACCGGTATCGGCTTCTGATCCTGTCCATTTTCTACGTCAGCCTCTACACACAATTTCAAGTCCTACGGTATTGTTTATTCCTTAGAAGTTGATAGTCAAGCCAAACCGTTATTGTAACGGATTGGAGGTCTTTCAGAGAATAATAGGACGCGACAATGACCTCGCAAAGATGCAACGGATCCATTTTCGATTACCGGGTGCGTCAAGATCAGCGCCCACCGTCGGAGGCTCGGAGCCTTAGTATGTACTTATTCGGCTGGACACGTCAATGTCGAGGTCAGATTAATATTGGATTTGTATCCAGGTGGATTGAATAGCGTTGTTAAAACCCATTGCATTGAACTTCCCGAGACCACCTCCCTGCCTCTGAAACTCCATATAGTTCGATTAAGAACCTGGAAGTGCCTCAGTAGAAGAATGGTCAATTTCGAGAATCATCCGAAAGGCAAGCATCACTCCTTATCACCGCGATGGCGAAGCAGGTGTCCTTTGCCTTTGTGTGCAGTTTAAGATGGGATGTAAGCTATGACGAAAGGCGCGCATACACCCAACAACGCCGCGACGAGCGCGACCCTAACAAGTTACAATGGTAGTGGAGAATAGGTGGGCTGTCGAAAAAGTCCATATTCGCAATGCAGATATGGTCGCCACCGACCATCCATACACGGGGTGTGATTTAAGTAAGTGTTAAGTACCTACGCGTGCTTGAGTCAAGTAGGGGCGTCTGGCAGCCCATCCGATCAGTTACTCCCGTCCATCGACCATGATATACAGACCATTGTTCCAATCCGCCACTCTCCTCCCACTCACTAAGCTAAAGGTAGAATCTTCGGTGCCAACGAAGCCCGTGGCCAGGCTTTGGACGACGATATCAACTAGCGGCGGCCACCACTCCCCGAAGCGTTCCTTAGTTCTTTCCGCGTCGTGGTCTATGCGATACCATCCGCGTGATGAAATATCCTCCCAGAAGCTGCGGTCCGTTTCATCTAGAGGGAGAGTGAGTTATTCCGTGCAACGCAAGCAAAAACTCAACGGGACAATACCTGACGCGACAATGACATGGGAAACCGAGATTCCCCGTTCCTCCAACAACCTCTCTTTCATCCGTTCTATCTTGGTCGCGAAAGGTTCTACAGTAGACAAACAGTGCCCTGCAAAGTAACAGTTGTCGATAAAGTCACCATGTCGCATATGGACCGCAATAAACTATGTCGGAACACGCAATTAGCCTTTCCGCACGGAAACGAGGTTGCTAAACCAGCCGACATACCTTTGGCATCTCCTCCGTGGGGCCGAGCTGGAACGTGCGCCTCAGGTACCCTTCCGCACGGTCGACGACAGTCGTGGTGAACCTCGCATGGCGCCCAACGAATCTCCAAGCGGGTGACCAAGCGAATCTCCACTCGTAATATTCTGCCCCGGAAGTCATGTAATAGGTCTGGTCGATGCAAGTCAATTGGGTATCAGGCTTCAAACGGAGGCCTTCCCGGGATTCCGCCATGATAGGCAAGTCGTCCTGTTTCACAAGTGGTCCGCCAGGATGCACAGCGGCAGCGACCTTTGCAAAGACAATGTGGTTTTCGCCCCGGTTGTTCGCGCTCTGCCTAATCAAATCTGGCATCCTCGTATAGGAAGGATCCAATCCCAAGTGGCGCATGAGGTTATCGTTTCGAACAGGGTCGTTGGTCTCTTCAGGACGTGTCGACCAACAGCCAAGAGGTTCCACCGATTGAGTAGAATAGACTTGGGGGAAGGAGGTTATCGGTAACGTTTTGATATCCGACCATTCCAGGATGGGCATCCGCAGCACCGAACGGAGATGGGTGAGATTGAAGATTTCGCCGAACGGTATCACTCCTGCTTCCGGGCCTAGAAAGAAAGGGATTTAGCGCCAGTAAATGAAGAATGGAAAAGGTGATCTGCGAGAAGATGGAGAAGACATACTGATGTGGTCGTGTGGAGCAAAAGGTGGCATGATTGGAACGCGTTCCGCGAGGATGGAAAGATAAATTAAGTTGATCTAGATCGCGTCACCGACAATCAAAAAGAGACGTCTTAAGAGCCCAACACAGGACCTACGTATTCCATAAATTCGTTAGCTAGTGAGCGAGAAGGAATCAGCGATCTTGTCATAGCCCAACAGCCACTGGTTGCTCACTGAATCCAGCATTACACCATGATGTGATATAGGAAGTGTCGTTCCGGAGGTTATCTGGAAGCACAACTTGTCAGTCTACAAGTCGCTCTATGGTACAGTCCCACGCACCTCTGAATAGCTCTGTCGGCTCCCCCTTCACATAGTATGAGGTGTCCCAAGAGTCCAAGTGCGATCCAAACGGCGGCTCGGATGTCTGTGGTAGAAGCCAATCACTGCCAGGAGCAGTGTGATTCTTCGAGTCGGATGAGCCGCTTGGTCGGGGGAGGGATTCTAGCCAAGCTTCTCTGGGCTTATCGTAGAAGTAAACCAGGCAGAAAAGGGAAAGCGAACTGCTAAAAATGATGGATATCGACACAGTTGCCAAGAGTCGGGGGAGCCAACGCATCGATGGGTTTCCGTGAATCACCATGGCTAGCCTCTGACCTAAGTTCGGGTACAACGTCCAAGGTAGTGTAACCTCGGTCTCTGACGTTTTGACCGCCTGGTTCGAGGGAAAGAGATATCGCCAAAGTGCAGGGGGTGGGGGTTTCCAGAAGTCCCCTTTTACAACCAGGTGGCGGCGAACACGGCTGAGAGAGGTTGTGGCTGGCGGGAAACGGCAGTCGATTGGAGCTGCCAGCAAAGCAATGCGAGCATTGGAGCCAGCCAGCCGTCGGTCGCGACGCGGTTTAGACAAGCGGAATGTTGGCTATCTATTTCTCCACTTGCGTTATCTCGCCCGTCATGGTGAAAGGTACCGAGGGTGGTATGGACTCCTCTTTTCGCGCACAGACGGCGAGATTGGTCCATTGCGCCTTCAGATACAAACGAAAGGGTTGGAATCCTTAGGAAGGAAGTGAAATTGAGAATCTCACTGAGAAGACCGAGCAAAAGCGGAAAATCATCGGGATGCGATGGCCAGGGACAACCGTGCCAGATGCCATCAGTCCATCAATTGATCATCACCCATTGCCGGCGACTCCCTTCCGGTGGAGTCCGGTAGGAAGCGCCGAAAACACAGGCGCCTAGTTCAAGTCTCGACTGAAGATTCAGAATCCGAAGCCTGGGGGCAAACGCCTGGATATGTGAGTCGTCGGGATGAATTTCATGTTGTGACCCTCTGCATAACCTATGTAGCCATCAAGTACACAGCAGTTGCCCGTCAGCGACTGAGTTACATACGGTCACCGGCCACCGGTAAGCTAGAAACGAGCACGGTTCCATGAACTCACACGCTTGAAGATCCCCTCGATGTTGAAGGGAGTCAATTGAATGGCTACTGCAGATCTGGGTAAAGCAGAACGAGTAATATTCGTCGGAGCAGTAAACGTCAGGATATTGAATGGGTGCGAGTCCTGCGAATACACGAGGCGATGTGAAGGGAGCCCGTGGAAAGTGAGGCCAAGTTTCAATTGACCATTTCGCGGGACAGTCAATGAAAGATTGTGGCACAGAGTCCGCTGAACGTACATGGCCAGGTCACACGCCCAATGTCTTAATGAAAATTACCCAATATTACGTAGACACCGTGTGTTTCGAGTGGGAGGAGCGCCCAGTGGGATAGTTTGGAATCGTCGGCGGAGGAAGCCATACCGATCTAGAGAGATAACGACATTGCTGCAAACGGAATACCTCCTTGTTGACTTGACATGTGGGGAGTACCTAGATTGGGTCCTTGGTTCGGATGCGCCGCTGAGATCCAGAAAGGAAAGGGAAACCCAGATCTGGAGCAGGGTCATTACTCTTGGGTTGGGAGGATCCCGTAGGATTATTTCGAGCGCTACAGTACATCTGTCAGTCTTCCCGAGTGACCAGTCTCGTTTCCCCCCTATTCCAATCTTTCACCCTCCACGCACTCAAGGTGCTAAATGTGGATTTATCGGTTCCGACAAACCCCACTCCCATGCTCAGAGCCACCGTATCAATCAAAGGTGGGTACCACGGGCCAAAGCGTTCTGTTGTTAGCTCCCTGGCATGGTTGATATACTTCCATCCAAAACCGTCGATGGTCTTCCAGAACTGGGGGTCAACTTCATCTGGAAAGTCGCGAAGAAGGATTAATATTAGCACGTAATCAACCCCAGACGAAATGACAAGGTGTTTTGGAAATAGATAGCCACTAACCTGAAGTGACGAAAACGTGGGTGACGTTCAGTCCCTGGTCGTCGGACAACTTTTGGCGGATCCCGGAAACTGCACTGGCAAACTTGCTTGGCTCGATCAAGCACGGCTGTTCGTCGTGGCACAGATTTGCGAAGTCCCCCCGGCGGATATGTACTGTGATGAGCTGGGAGGAAGTTCAGCACAGGTCAAGGAGAAAAAAAAAATTGTTGGCCTTACCGGCGGAAGTTCACCTCCTGGAGGTACAGCAAATGCTTGGCGCAAATAGTTCTTCGTAAGGTCGACGAGGTGATCGGTAAATCTTAAATGGGTTCCAACACGACGCCAGGCAGGACCCCAGGAATATCTCCACTCCAGATCGGAGACCCCACTTGTAGCGAAATAAAGTGAATCATAACAGGACAAATGCTCGTCCGGCGGTAGATTCACTCCAGACGGCGAGGCTGCCGCAAGAGGATAGCTATCTGAAGGAGCGTAGCTGTGCTTGGGCGTGATAGTAACCGACAACGAGTGGAATTTGACGTTGGGATCCCGGTCGTCGTTTGGATCCATTCTCGTGAATCTAGGGACTTTGGTGTAGGCCACGTCCAGACCCAAAAGCTTTTCTGTATTGCGCGGATATACAAACTGGCCGTCTTCTTCGGGGAGTGTCGACCAACATCCGATAGATTCCACGTTGGGATTGCTGTAGAGACTGTTGGGGTTCGAAGACCGAAGTCCGGGAAGCCTTTTCACTTGGGACCATTCTAGTATTGATATGCGGAGGTGCTGGCGGAGATGATGAAACTTGAATACCGATGTAAATGGTAGTGCGCCAGCCGACTGGGCTATTTGGTGATAAGTGGGGGTGCTGTTCAGTTCGGATGAAGAAAGTAACATACGGATATGATCATCAGGAACAAACGGAGGCAGGATTGGCACTCGGTCAGAGAGAAAACCTAGGTAAATTAGATGCATCTACGACCAATGCCTTTGAGTTCTCATCGTGGGCGCCCAAGAAGAACAGCGACGAACATAACTGATAAACATATTTGCTAGGAATTGAGAGTGAGTCATTGAAGTGAAAAAAGGATAGAAAAGGCCTACTGAAACCGGCTTTCGCCCACGACGTGATGTAGTATGTATCATTACGAAGGTTGTCTGTGGCGCAGGTCAGGCCAGGTTTACGATGAAGGAGAATTGTACCTACCTCTGAAATGACGCGTAGGGAACGCAAGGTTGAGGGATGAAGAATTTTTTCCTAAGTGACAATCGCGACCGGACACTGAATGCTCGCTAGCCTTGGGCCCGCCATGGTTGTGGTGAGGTCGACGACGGGGAGCTGTGTCACGAATATGTGAAACGAAGAGCGTCGTTATCAATGCGGCAAGGCAAACAAGAAGGAAAGTGCGAGGCGGGACTCGAATCCTGGCTAGAATGCCAGCGCGAAGCATTTCGAGTTGCGACTAACCCCGGCAGGAAGGATACTTGAGACACCAGAGAGGAGAGCTTTTATTCCTCTGGCTTATCAGGTCGCCGGGATAACGTGAATAGTTGGCCTTCAGTTACGAGGGCGGTAGTATGTGTGTGCGATGCGCGGAGTCACGGCCGGGGTTGACGACGAGGAAAACGTTCCCATTGTTTGTTTTCCTGCCCTGCTGTGCCCTCGGGGTTTGCACTTTATAGCCTTTTGCCTTTACCTAGAACGATAGAGGGCTAGAAGTTTGCACATGAAATGATCAGCTTCCATTCTGGAGTATTCAACCCCTTTCAACACAAATGTTCATACTAAGGCTACAACATATACCTTGAATTGGCCTCTGATGCTCTTGTCTACCATCACGGAGAGGGTTACGGTTTTTAGTACTTTGATCTCGACGGAGGTAGTGTTCGTCGCGTAGTCGTCGCGTCCTCAGTATACGTCCAAGTGAAAGGCGTTAACGACGACATGACGCAGCAAACTGGGAATGATTGACAATGTTCGTGGAGAGAAACAAGATTGTTTCAAACTCCGCACATTGGCCTCTGTATGCGATGACCGTCACATTCTGCGACCAAAAGTGCCTTCTGAATCTGTGGTCACCCTCACCGCCGGTGTGCAATTGTGTTCAATGACCGTAAAGGTCGATTCCCAGAAACCCGTCTCCATTCCCAGTTACCAGTTCTCGGCACTTTTCGCAATTCTCGACGATGAGCAACACGCCGGGAGCCCCACATCGCGCAATTGGCGTACGATCATCACCGACGTGCAGAGACATTCACGAAGAGATCGCCTTGGTACCAGTCGTTGACAGGACAGCGCTGAAGGGAATCAAGCTCATTAAGTTGATCATGTCAGGACTACGCTGGCAGCAGTGGGAACAGAAGCCTGAAGAGGGGAACGTGGCCTTAATAACCGTTTAAACCATCAGGGTAATCCACAACGGTTGCCCCCACCAACAGCCTTGCTCTTCCCCTGCAATTGGCTACGACCGCGACCAACCCAGCCTTTAACGATACTAATGAGTTTAGTCTACGGCTTGCTGGACAGGGTAAGAGTTTGATTCTTATCGCAGGTTCTGTCTGGGCGCTTACCCTCTGATTTAGGGGCTCATCCCAGACTTCTTCGTTCGACTCGCAGTTCGCCGCTTGTCCAGACAAAGACTTCGTGAAATCGACCACGGGAGCTTGGAGGCAAATCATGAGGCCAAGATGAAATGGCTCGCGGCTGCTCGGGCCCGGAACGCTATCGCTGAAGTCCCAGAGAAAGCGAATGAACAACACTACGAGGTCGCCACGGCATTCATTCTGTCGACTCTCGGACCTAGGGCCAAATACTCATGCTGTCTATATCCAACTGGGCGAGAAACGCTGGAGCAGGCCGAGATTCTCATGCTCGAAAGTTATTGTGAGAAGGCTCATCTGCGGGACGGATTGGACATTCTGGACTTGGGGTGTGGATGGGGCAGCCTGTCCATCTTCCTTGCAGAGGTACGCGGTGTCCAATGTTCCAACCTGCAAGGTTTTTCTCAAAGCGGATACAACAGAAATACCCTCGGTCAAGGATAGTCGGACTTTCCAATTCAGCCACCCAGAAGGCACACATCGACTCGATCAAGCAAAGGCGTGGCTTGGACAATCTCGAGGTCTGTTGCTCTTGGCCAAGCTAACGCACCTCATACCCACGTACTCATAGAGAAATATATACTTTCTAGATTATAACCGCGGACGTCAATACGTTTGACTTTCCCGAGTCGAAGCGATTCGACAGAGTTCTTTCCATTGAGGTATTGAAGTTTGGCTCTGCTTCCGCGTCCCCTCTCAACCAAACTGTCCAGATGTTCGAGCATATGAAGAACTACGAAGCTCTATTCAAGAAAGTCTCATCGTGGCTTCGATCCACGCCTCCCAGTACAACCTCCAGCGACGATAAATCTGATTCTTCGGTCAAGGATATCGCAAAGGAATCCCTTCTCTTCATCCATATTTTCTGCCACCGAACGACTCCTTATGATTACATCGACGACGACAGCTGGATGGCCAAGCATTTCTTCTCGGGAGGGACAATGCCTTCCTTTGATCTCTTCGTATGTCTCCCCTTGTTTCCCTCCTTCAGCACCAGTATACTAACTCTCCTCAAAGCTTTACTTCCAGTCCGAGGTCACCTTGATCCGCAGTTGGTTCCTCCCAGGCACACACTACTCTCGCACCTGCGAAGACTGGCTTAAGCTTCAGGATGCTCATGCAGCTGGTATGTATCGTGTTACGGACTTCCCTACCTCCGACTCAGCATGTACCGTTGGGCAGATGGCCTGAAGGAACTGAAAGTCGATGCTCTCAACCATGACAGACCAGAAATAGAGGGCGTGAAGGCTTTCAACCGGTAGGACAGGCAGCAACCCTCCACACGCGCACCTATCTCATTTCGTCTCAGGTTCAGGGTCTTCTACATGGCCTGTGCTGAGTTCTTCAAGATAGATAAAGGCGAACAGTACGTGTAGTCAACAGGTTAGTATCCCACCCGCTGACATGACGAAACAGATGGGGAGTTGGGCACTACTTGTTCAAGAAGCCGTAGATGTATTGTACATACAGAACGCAGCAGATCGAGTCCGAGAATATCAAGACGGTCATACGAGAGACGAATACTCGAGAGTTGAACTTCTCTGCACACGAAGTCACCTGAACAGGATCAGACCTTGATGTCGATCGTGGCTTCAGACTTCGTGAGCTTAACGTTCTTGAAGATCGCCTAGCAACCGAAGGATGTTGATGACTAGAACTAGTGTTAGCCTCTGCTCATTGAACCCAGTCAAATATAGTGATACTTACAGAGGTTGATGAAGCTTGAGAGGTAAATCATCGGTTAGTACCAGTGAATGAAGCAAGAGGGGAAAGACACAAGGACGCACTCGAGGTAGAGGCTGATAGCACCCATGATGTATTCATCAGGGGACAGGCGCTTGTTGATCATGTAGGTGTCGTAGACGATGTATCCACTGAACAGGAGGATACCAACACAGGCGTAGACGATATCGAAGGTGCGGTTGAAAGGGAAGAAGATGGAAATCAAACCAGTGAAAACTGCAGACGACGGTAAGTGCAAGAACCAACAGCTTTAGAAAGTTGACCTTACGTAGCGCCATGAGGGTGCCAAACAGGAAGGGCCCCATTCCCGAGAAGTCATACTAAGACACGAGGTCAGTGCCGGGCTTCTTCGATGCGAAGTTGATATATACCTTGGATTGGAAAGTAAAGAGCGTTAAACCAAGGAAGATGCCGAGGGTGATAAGCCTAGATGATTGTGTCAATTCCAACCATTGTGGGCAAATATCATCAGGACTTACAGAGCCTGCATAACAAGTCTGTCATCATAGAAGGCCGTCACGATACCGAGGGTGAATGCTTCCATAAGCGTGAAGGTGGAGAGGAAGACGAAGTTCCATGGATGAGAGTGGCGCTTCCAATAGAGTAAACCGAGGTTAATGAGAGTTCCAAAGAGAGGGACGTAGAAGGACCATGGGCTAATCGACCGTTAGCGGGGAAGTCGTACGATGAGAAGCTGCGGACGTACTTGGCCTGAACCCAGAGGATAGCCGAGGGAGACGATGAGACGAGTCCTCCAACAACGCAGGTAGCGAACTAGATGCAGAACATGGTCAGATTTTGACTGTATAGCAGATGAAGTTATTCCGTACAATTTGGGCCACTGTGGAGTGCAGAGCAGTCGGTTAATATGATTTGGAACACTATCGAACATAGGGCGAAACTCACAGAGAATCGAGTAAACCTTGCGAACAAACGCAGCACGGATCTCAGGTGCACTCTCAGATACGGATACACCATACTGTTGAGGTCCATGCTTATCAGTATGCCAGCTGTGTGGTCGAAGTTTACAAGACAAACCTTGAAATCGTCGGGGAGTTCACCAGGCGCTGGTTGGTTGTAGTAACCCCCCTGGCTGCTACCCCCTAGCAAGGGGTCGCGGGTGTCGTCAACAGAATGGTAGTTTGGCTTTGGGCTCGTTGACCCATACGTTGGCGGCGGAACTGGATACTGGCTCATGGTGGTGGTCGTCGATGTTCAAGAAGACAAGTTCACAGCAGCGCCTGTGGTGACCTGAGCGGGACCATTAGCGCACTGGGACTGTTTACATCATTGCCATCATGCTGACTCAGAACTGATAGGGGTTTGATCCTTCCGCTTTTGTGACGCTTGTTCGTCGCGTCCGCCGTCGACGACGAGCAGCACTACATATATGGCTGACTGCAAGCAGTTGTTCTCTGGAATATGTCAGCCAAAGTTGGACCGGATATTATGCTTGGACTTCTCCAGTTTAAGGCCCATGTTGCCCGAGTCCTGACGAGTTCTTGGTGCCTGTCAGCATCGTCATGAACAGCAGCTATTCCGTCGTCGATCTGTACACCACCGAGCCCAGTCTTCGAAGGGGCAGCGGGGACAGCTCCGGGGACTCGGATGGATGCTTGACTCCGGCTGATCTTTCTCCTTCTTCGCCTTCACTGGACTCGATCAAGTCTACCGCTTCGTACGATGGGAGCGTGTTCTCGGAAGGTCCTGCTATTCTTGATATCCCTGTCGAGCTCATCGAAGAACTGACCAAGGGCGCCGCAACAACACCTGTCGGGTCTAGGCAACACAGACGCTCCTCTGCCGACGACCAGCACAAACGACAGCTTTTGGAACTGAAGCGCCGCATCGAGAGTCTGGAAGAGGAGAACGAAATCTTAAAAGACTACACTGTTTCTGTCATCCTCGAAAAGGAACGAGCTTCTGAAGACTTGGCTTCTTTGCGAATCAACTACTATGAAGAACTGGGGGCTTCCAAAGCGATTCGTCGGCAACTGGATCAGATGCACACTGAACTTATCGATGCTAACAAGAAGCTTGCAGAGGCTGAACGGTTCATCTTGGACTTGGTCGACCTCAAACTGGGCATTCCCGTCCTTCAACGACTCTCGCAATCTACAGACAACCCACGGATATCTGCCGGATCGTTCTTGCGATCCATTCAGGAGACCCTCGAGAATACGCGGGCGAGCTGGCTGGAACATCTCCCCGCTCTTGAAGGCTCTCGAACTCTTGACCATTACCTCTGCGCTCTCAATCTGACAATCAACGCTCGTAAAGAGCTCCGCGAAAATCACAGGGTTAGCCAATTCTGGAAGCTACTGGCGAAATCGGACCCAAATCTAGCAAACACCGTGACTCCCTCATCCTCGGAACTCGAAAAAATGGACGCGGCGGACTCATCGACAGCCAGGATGCAAGTACTCGACGAGTTGATCGGCCAACTTAAAGAAGACGTTGCGAGAAAGAGGGATTCTGGATGTTTCACACCTCCCACTCAAAAATCGGACATCGACTGCCCACCATCGACAACCCCCTCCAACGAAGCGGCCTCCTCCTCAACTTTGCCGCTCCCGGAAGAGGTCGACCCCGCAGCCCCTATCGATCGCCACGAGCGCCCGGCTACCCCGCCCAGTTCCACCATGTCTCAGTCTCCGATCGATAGCCCTCCGAGGCTTCTAGACCGATCTAGTCAAATACCACAGCGATCGCCTGGTAGGACTACAAAGTTGCCCTCTACGCGTAGGAAGGGCTCTAGCATTATTCACGACCGGCTTCCATCACTTGCGGTCAGTGTCGTTGAGTTTCGTCGTCTGTTCTTTCGCTGAATCATGATACAGGCTCTTGCTGAGCGGCTCGCTGATTCACAGGCCTCTGCAGACGGTAGCCAACCAACCGTGGAACCTGAAGTAACCATGTCTGCTGAGGCCTCATCGACTCGTCGAACGGTGAAGGGCGTGTCCTTCCCTCCAGCCTCATCGCGGAAAAACAGGCGACCCGGCCATATTCTCAACGATTCAGATGATGCCGGTCCCAGCCCACTTCTCGCCTGCCAGGCGTTGATATCTTTGGAACGAATTTGCGCAGCCTTCAGTAGCACCAGTTTAGGCTCGTTGGAAATGACGGAGGAATCGCGGTCGCAGGGTAGGAGTTCGACCCTACCATCCTCTAGCTCTGCAGAGGTTATTCGCCCCGAAGACGACGCAGGAGAGAATCTAACGAGTGTCGGTGCATCGCCCAGCGCGGCAGAGTTGCACCCTGTGAAGACTGTCGATCCAACTACGCCCACTACATTCAAGTCCGTTCGATGGGCAGTCCCACTCTCCCCCGACCATGATGGTACACTGTCCCCATCGCCATCGGATGCCGACACCAACTCATCTGTCAGCAATGGACCCTCGCCACCGCCGCAATCCAGAGGTCGGAGGAGGTCCCTGTCCAGCCCCACGCCCGTTCGACGAGGCTTTATGGGAGACAACGCCAAGTCGACGCTCGCTCGCTCGATTCAGGTACTGAAACCTCGCCCTAACCTCCCCGCACCCAGCACTCCCCGGAAGAGTTCCCTCCCTGTTGTCCAACCTCGCAGTACCTCCCCGAGGACTACGAACTCGAGTTGGTCGAGTCAGGGATCCTCGGCATCGAGGAGAAAAGGGTCGAGCGAGTCGAATACCCCTCCTAGGATCCCTCCCAGATCTCCACTTCGGCAACCTAGTCCCAGCAGTCGGAAAACAGCGACAGTGACACCGGCCGACGCAGCAACTTCAGCGAGCTCATCTAAAATGGTTACATCCACTCCCTCCGATATCGTGAAGCTGACTAGTCTGCCACCTAACTCACCGACCAAATCTCACGTCCCCGTCAAGGTTTATGATTACACTAAGCCCGTGATGCCTTTGAAGGTGGTCAAGAAAACTGCTGGTCTGAAGGAGAATGTAGGCGTGAAAGGTGAGACGACTACCTTTTCCTCTTGTACGCAGCTGTATTGACTGGGCCCTTTCACTAGCAGGCAATGTGACCTCCCCAATCACACCTCTTCAACCGAAGTCGGACACGAAACCGCCTTCTGAATCCGTTGACGGTCAGGTCAAGAAACCAAAACCCACTGGCACGACAATCATCCCTCCAATACGAACCTCCTCGCTTCGGCCTCCCAAACTCGTGCAGGCCACACTTCGACAGGCTCGAGTCGGACCACTTCAAGTGATCCGTCAGAATAGGCCCAACCCTGCCGAACCCATAACTTCTCCCGTGGCGATCGCTTCCGAACAAGACCTTTCGACAGGAGCAGGGAGGAGGAAGGAATCGCCGCCGTCATCGCGGAAGGCTAAAGAGACGGTGAAGATTCCGAAAGGATTTACGATTGATCCTAGTGTTTCGTCGCCGTTGACCAAGCTGAGGTTGACTGTGACGCCGCCTGGGTCGCTCATTCGCCCTGTGTCCAAGCCGAGGCAGAGATGATGAACTGGGGTTTGTGGGATTGGATGATAGACAAGTTTCGGTTGGATTGTATTTCTAGTGCATTGGCAGCTGGTTTGCAACCCGTATATCTATACCACAACTTACGAGATAAGATGTCGACCCTAGGTCCAATTAGATGAATGGCCGGTATATCACTATGTCACCCTTTACGCCTCGAGGTCGTAAGGCGGTAGACCCCATTCTTCGGGCACGAATTCGTCTAGAGTTTTTATCGTCTTGTCGGCAACCTCAGCTCCTTCGTACGCAACGTTGAGGAGATTGGCATCCGGAACCCAGAGGACTACATTGGATATCGTTCTGAAAAAGGGATTGAAAATGAATTTGAGGTCTGACGTACCTTTCATCCCCGCCCGCTTGCCTGCCTGCATACCAGTCAAAGCATCCTCAATGACAAGGCCCCTTGATCTTTCGAGTGCATGGGCTTCCGTGGGCTCTGCATCGGGAACACCTACATCCCTCTTCAATAGCTCCCTAGCAGCCGCGAGGAAGATATCCGGGTGGGGCTTCCCTCTCGAAACATATTCCTTGTCGTCGGAGCAGACAACTTTCCCTTCAAAGCAGTCGAAAACATCTGGGTGGTGTGAGGTCTTGAGAATGTATTTAGACCTCCGGGACCCAGTAGCGATTGCGATGGGTATATTGTGTTTCTTGAGATGCTGGACCAGTTTCTTGACTCCAGGAAGGAGCTTTACGGTTGGCCACATTTCATCTTGGAGGCGGTTTCGTTCCTCGAGGTAGGTTTCTATGTCCAGGTCTATGTCTGGAAAGTGGGATAGAAGGTAGGCTGCTGCGACGCGTTCCGCTGAAAGCGATTTGAGTACATCGAGATTGAAGGGGATTGGTCGAAAACTCACGTTTGCCCATGCAGCCTGCCTTGATATCCCAGGTCATTTCCTTTCCATAACGTCCCAGAATCCTGTCTGTTGCTAGTATTCGATGTCATGAACGTTTTTAAGAGTTCAGATACGAACTGGTCACGTAGGTATACATCGATTCAGAATCGATCATCAAACCTGGTGTTTTAAATTAGAAACGGGTTGGACTGCGACCACCACCACCATCGTTGAAGCCATACCGTCCATATCAAAGAGAACATATTCAATATCCGCGATTTTCTGGGTCATCTTGGCTAGGAAATTTACTGAAGGACTGGATAGACGGTAAAGACGAAATTAGAGCGATCAAAGGTGTGCAGATCCCAAATTAGCGCCAAAGGCACCGACGTGTTGATGTTGAATCTCCGTGATGACCAACAGCAATTCCCATACTCTTCTCCTCCACGTTCTACACGGTGCCAACAGCACCAAAAGCCATCCTTATCGTCTCTATACCACCGTCGACGACGACAACGACTAGGAGGAAGAAGATAGCAAGATGGCCGCAGGTGCAACACGAAAGAGCAGACGAGGCCTGATTCTCGGCGCCATCCTTTTCGTCTTCGTGTTCATTTTCTACGTTCCTTGGGAATTGCCAGCGTCGGTAAAGGATCGCAGAACTCCAAGTCTCTCTCGGGCTAACGTCGTGCAGCTGGTCAAGGGGTCTAAGGTAGACGAAATCTACGGTTTGCTGTATCTTGTCACCAGCACAGAGGATAATGGTCGTGCTCTCAACGAACCTGAGCACTTGGATGTGACACAGCAACTGGACTGGGATATCTACGCAGCGGGAAATCCAAATGTCAAATGGCGTAAGGAAGCCGCCCGTATCGATAAAGTTCATCCTATTGTCGTTTTCAGCAAGGTACGTCAAGCCCCCTTCCTTGAAAGTGAATGAATTGACTAAGATGGTTGCTATTAGACCTACTGCCCGTGAGCACTGCTGTTCCTCCGTAGTCGTATCTTGACCGACCGTATTACGACTCAGATACTCTCGCCGCGCTAAGCAGTTGCTTCAGAGCTACAACATCCACCCGCCACCCAAGGTCGTAGAGGTTGATACCCGAGGTTAGTTTCTGCAATACATGTACAGACCAGAACTTCAGTTTTCCCTGCAGACGACGGCCACTTCATCAAGGCACTCTTGACACGTCTTACGAAGCACTCGACATTCCCCAACGTTATCATCCAAGGAAAGTCAATCGGGGGTTCCGATAACTTGCAAACTTTACACGTCAAGGGAGAGCTCAAAGGTCTGATCGAGGCTACTGGGGCAAAGGTCAGGAAGCCCAAGGCTCCCCCAGCCATGTAATTCTACCAATACTCTCTTACGAGACTCAAACGCCGATTCTATACCACCCAAGTGGTCCGAATATGAAGAGAGATATTGGAACTTTTGCATCATGCGTTTACAGCTACATCACAACCAGATCAACGAATTTACTGGCATTGAGAGTACCAGTCGTTCAACTTGTTGCAAGTAGATCCAGAGACACAGCAAGTAGCACCGCTCCAGCCATTGCCGCCGCACTGAGCCCACTTGCCGGCGCAGTTGGTTCCAGGAGGGTTGGTGACGACTGGGGGCGGCTGGGTGGTGGTGACGACGGGAGGTTGGGTGGTGATGGGTGGTTGAGTGGTAATGGGAGGTTGGGTGGTGACGAGGGGTGGGGTGGCACCGGGGATGATTCCGAACCATTGGAGGGCTTCGTTCTCCTGGACAGGGAGGTTGTGGCCGGTGTTGGCAGCGCTAATAGCCTGGAAGTTGGGGCCGTAGACGGATCGGGTCCAGCCAGAGCGAGGAGAGTTCTGGAAGGTCTGGACGGGGGTGGTGGTGTAGCCGAAAACGTTGGTCCATTGCTTGATGCCCTCGTTGTGGTTGTTGTAGCTCAAGGTGGTGTCCCTGTGGAGAATTGCTCAATGTACTTGAAAACTGAGGAAACGAAGATATACTCACTGTGTACCGTGCCAGAGCTGCATCCTGGGTCGTGGGCCTGTGTATCCAGGGTATCCGGAGCGAACAAGGTCACCCTGAGGAAATCAAATCAACCCAACGCTTTATTCCCCAAATCTTGAACTAACGTACCCATTGTTGAGGAGTCCTGCTCAATTGACCGTTGGCGCACTGGTTGTTCCACATGCCGGGACCAGCGAAGCAGGCATATGGGACACCAGCAAAGGCAGAACCAGCAGCAAAGAGATCTGGGTAAGCACCGGCCAAAACGTTGGTCATCATAGCACCGGAGGAGGTTCCAGTGATGAAGACACGGCTGCGGTCGACACCGTAGTTCTGGATAGCATAGCGGACAGCGCTGGCAATGCCGAGCGAGTCACCTCCAGCATCGTGCGTGAGGGTGGCGTTGGTGTGGACGTCCCAGCATCCTCCGCTGTCGGGAGCACTGGGGTAGAGGACGATGAAGGATCGGTGGGTGTCCGCGAGGTTGGCGTATTGGGTGCCAGAGAAGAAGGCTTGGGCGGTACCGGTGCAGTAATGCATTGCGACGATCAATGCGGGATTGGAGACCACATTCGGGGGTCGGTAGAGGTACATCCGCACATTGGTGGGGTTGGGACCAAAGTTATTGATCTGCTGGAGCTGGTTGATAGCAGCAAGGGCGCTGCTCACCAACGAGAGGGTGACGAATTTGAGGAGGAAAGAACCGTAAATCATGGTGGCTCCGTGAGGGGACAGCGGAACCTCAAGACAATCTTCTCCTTTATAACGGTCGAATGTCCGAATTTCAGAAAGCGATCATCGTCGAGAAGGCGATACAACCGAGCATCATCCGCTTCTTCGAGAAACTGGATCAGCGGGTCATTGGCGCGTCTTGAGCCATGGGGAGTTTGGAGTCACGGATATCAAGTCGAATACATACCACAGGTCGGTATTCTACTCTGGGAAAGAAGCAAAGTTAGATTACAATGTGGGGTAGAACGGAAGAGAATGAATGAAGAAGCAGAGGGTGGAATAGAGTTGAACAGTCTCGTGTTCCCATGACCTGATTTACGCTGACAGTTTAGGAAAGCACACCCCAGAATATCCTCAAGGCTCCTGAAGATCGTGCATCTGCGAGTGAAAGTGGTTTCAAAGACGGTCCGCATCGTCGTGGGGGCCGTGGTTGTTACCGACCAAATGACGAACTTTGTCCGATCCGTCTTCATGCTCTCAACCACGTGGGAAACGTGCCCGACCACGTTGTTGAGTTCTTGGCTGGGATTTGCGATGGAAAGATTTGAATGCGGAAGACTGAAAATAGGCCCTAAGCGTTCGGAACCTCTGAAATTCCACGCTAGACTCTGTAACAATGTAAATCAGGTAAGATTAACACAAGAAATAAAAGCCACTATAGATTAAAAGTAGAGAAATCACGACATCTCGTCGTCCGTATCCGAAAGCACCTCCCTGCTTTTGCTATACAAGAGAAAGTCAGTTCGTTCCCACCTCGGAGAAACATCAAGAGAGACTTACAATTGCTTCTTACGCGGTCCAGCTCCATCTTCATCGTCATCATCCCTGACAACTCGCTTTTTGGCCGCACGAGGCTGAAGGGAGAAATCGTCAGCCCGAAAGATCCCTCGTAATGCCCGGTCATAATCAAAAACTGATAAAGTACACACCTTCTTGGGCTTCTCCTGCGGTTCGTCTTCTTCGCTGAACATGTTCTCTTCTTCTGGTTGTTCACTTGAGGCCTTTTCTTTCCTGAGCTTGCCTCGACGCCTTTTCTTCGGTTCTCCTTCATCCCCACTGACATGGTCACTTCGTGGCTTCTTGGCCTTCTTTGGGCGCTTCTCTTTCTCCTCATCACTGTCTCCTTTGACTTCCCTCGTCCATTCCATAGCCTGCTCCCTGGCAATGCGACGCTCTTCAGCGAGTTTTTCCGCTTCTATGCGGAGCGCCTCCATGCGAAGTCGCTATTTTTTTGTCAGAATCTCGCCAAACATAATCCTTAGCAAGACGCACCTCCTCTTCTTCCAGTCGCAATTTTTCTTCCAGCCGTTTCTGTCGGGCAGCTTCGAGTCGCGCTTGCTGTTCAGACTCGTACTGTCGTTGACTCGAAAGATGTTCCTCAGCTTTCCGCAACATGATGTCACCATATTTCCTTCGCTGATCAGCAATGTCCCGATTGTAGGGAAGGGCGGCCGCTTTATCTTGAGCTAACGACAGGAACAGTCTGGATACTCGGTTATCATAGCAACACGGTTGAAAAGGGGGAAAAGACTTGCTTCTGAGCGTGAGTGGCTTGGTCAATAACCCGTTGAAGGTCTTTCAGGTTTCGTTTCGGGGCCGGTATCGAGAACATCATTTCGGCGGCCTTTTGCTGAATCATGGCAATGTTGTATAAGGCGACCTTGTCATTGGGAAGGATGTGCAAAGCCTACAAGAAGTTTTAGATTGTACCGTGAAGGCAGAGTAATGTCTTACGGATTGTGCATAACGAAGAGCGGTATTCATAGCCATAGGCGACTGATCCTTGATAGCTTTCGAGTACCACGACCGGCAGAGACACATCAAGACAGAGTAGTTCTGGTTCTGGTAGAACCGGCCAGAAGCTGTTTCGTACTGCGCAAAAGGTCAGGAACACGAACTAGGCAATAGAAGCAGAGACATACACTCTCAATGGCACGGTCAAACTCGTCACGACTGTAATAACAGTGTCCCATGTTGGTGTAAACGCTACCATCGTTGATCGATTCCCGGACTTTGGCGAAGATGTCGAGAGCCTCGCGGACGTTTATTAACCGCCTTTGATGGTCATCGGGCGCAGCGGATCCCATAGCGCCATAGAGATTCCCCAATGCATCCTCCGCGATGATGATAGCCAGACCCTGAGCTGCATAGGCACACTGCGGGTCCAACTGAAGTGCCTTCTCGTAGTACTCCGCCGCTCGTTGGAATGCCTTCCTTCGCTCCTCAAGGCCCTTCTGCGATACATCCCGGCTTTCTCGTGCCTGGAAGAAGTGAAGCCAAGCAGCTGCGCACAGCGAGTAAACGTCGTGCTTATCGTGATCCTTCAGAGTGCTGAACACAAATTCCTTGAAGGACTTGTAGTCCCCGATGCGGATGGTCTGCATGAGGAAGTGGAGGTAGGCGGCTCGAAGGTTGAGGTTGGAAGGATGGGCTGAGAGGCATTGCTTCAGCAGGTCGTTTGCTTCTGCGAATTTGTTGACAGACAGCAACATTTGGGACTGGCGAATCTTGGCTAGAGTTAACGTCAATATGGGTGGAGGAACAGAAGTATAGAAACTCACCATCGATGTATTCGGGATGGCGGGAAAGAAGTTTGTCATAAGCCTCTTTAGCAAGGGTAACGTCTCCTTCATCCTCGTAGACGCGGGCCAAGTTGAAAAGCATAGACGTCGACATCGCCTCGTCTCCCTTGCCCTGACCCGCAACCTTTGTCAATGCTGATTCGTAAAGCGTGCGTGCCTCCGAGAGCCGTCCCTCCAGATGTTCCAATACGCCCAGATTGTTGACCAAACGTGGATCAACATCGCCAAACGTTTCGCTTATTCGCATGGCCTCTTTGTACGCCTTATAAACTCGTTCTGTATTTTCGCCCTGCCATAGTCGTGCAATTTCAAGGTGCATATCCAGATCATCGGTGATGTTGAGGGATGCTTTGCTAGGACCGTGCCGGGCACCGTCGATTTCGAGACCTTTGAGAGCGCGATCAAAAAGGTCTCGAGCTTGAGCCTTCTCCTGGGCTACTTCACTACTTGAGACGCCGGGACGAGGGCATGCACGAAGAGAAGCAAGCATAACAATCGCTTCTGGAGAACGTTGAGTGTTGGGTTGCTGAATCAACGTGTCGAGTGTATGGATGGCTGCAGCGGCCTCGTCTGCAACAGGCGGTGTGTAAAGGAGAATAACTTCAAACAACACAGGCAAACGAACCGTAGTGCATCTGGAGTTGGGCCATTCCGATGGAGGCGATAGTCAATTGCGAACGATCCTTCTGTGTGTCGCCGAGCTTGTTAAGGACGGTGGCGTAGAATTGGCGGGCTTGTTGGAGGTTCCCTTGCGCATGCGCAGCGCGGGCGGCGCGGAGATATCCTTCAGCGAGTAACGTCCGCGTGTCGGCAAATTGAATTGTACGTTCTGCCAGTTTCATTGCCTAGAGGAAGGAATAAGCTTAAAAGCCATCACGCATCAGGATTAACTGACCTGCTGGTATTTGCCTTTGCGAATCATTATCTCACACATCGCATTGGCTGCCGAGGCATTCTTGCTATTCATCCGGAAGGTTCTTCCGACCATCTCAGTTCCAGACAGAAAGGCCTGTGTCTTGGCTTCTTCCGAGATTGCCTGGCTTTTGCTCGCGTTGATGGATTCGATTCCGAGTAACAGCTGGACTTGCCATCCGCCGGGGTTCTGAGTTGGAGAGAAGGTAAGGTAGATATAAGTCAAGTGGAAAGACACGGCTCACCACTTCAAGACTTCGCTGCCACGCCTGTTTGGCTTTCTCCTTGTGGCCGAGGGCCCACAGGCACATCCCGATACCAACACGCGGATCCGGCTTGCAATTTGGCTTGTAGCGCAGAACGTCTTGATATAGTCGCAGCGCTTCCTTGTAGAATTTCTTCTGGAACAGTACACGTGCCTATTGGACGTTGGGTTAATTCTGAGTAGGGCATTAGGAAGTTGTTGCTTGCCTTTCCCAGCAGCGCAACGATATTGGTCGGACTTTGACTGAGCACTCCTTCAAATGAGCGCAAGGCCTCGTCAAATGATTGTTGGGCAAGTTGTTGGATACCTGAAAGAAGGTTGAATCAATTGAACACTGTTCAATGCAGGTCGCCCTCACCTCGACTCAGGTAAGGAAGTGCAATGCCCATACTGTCATCTTCGGGGTTTTCGGCAAGACTTTGCTGAGATTTGTTAAGATATTTAGAAGCTTCTTCAGTGAACTTGATCTTCTCTGTCTTCTCTGCCTCTGGTAACCTATCCAGCTCTGACGAGTGTCAGTAATGAGTTGATGTAGGCTGTCGAGATCAATCCTACGGGCATCTTCGAGAACAAGCATGGGTGCATCGCGACCCTTGGCGAGTTGAAGATTGGCAAGCAGGGCGTAGATTGGTGCTAGAGTTGACCCTGTTCCGTTGGCTTGGAGCGCTGCGAACGTTGAGATTTAGAGTAGCTTCAAGGACGGTTGTGCTCACTTTCTACCGCAGCCAGGGCGATTTGTTCTGCACAGGAAAGCCAGCCTCTCCTAAAGTACTCTGCAGCCAGCTTTGTCCATATCCACACTTTGCACTGTCCTTCCTTGAGCAAGTCGAGAACGTCGGTCGTGTTTTCATCGAGTCCGTCCAACTCTATTGTGATGACCTCTTGTCCTCCCAACTCGATGTCTACTGAACGTCCAGACGCAATGTCGTCCATCGTGGCTAGTTTGTTCCTCCGGGAGGGTGTGCGGAATTCAATGTCGAGGCCAGCGACAATGGTGGTAGAGGTTCAAGTTGAACGTCGTTATTGACGCGCTCGGAGTCGTTGTGCCAAGTGTTCGCATCACGGACGACGATGCCTGTGGCGGTGCCTTTTCCGTCACGTGGACTGAGCGCTACCCTTGAGTTGAGGCAAGCTCGGTCCTGGCCGTTCCTCTTTAAAGAACGGAAACCACACTCTCAGAGTCTGTATGAACTGGGCCTGGGACCTAAACGGACGGCAGTGCCATCTGGAAGTGACCCGTGTCAATGTCATTTCCCCCACAGCAACGCTTTTCACATATACCTCGACAGAGATCTCGTCACACTTGCAACTGACCCACCTGAGCACTAGCATCCTTCAACGCAGGCCAGAATAGCGGGTATCTGAGCCCTGTATTCGTCCCTCACACTTGCAAGCTGCAGGCGATAGGGGATCTTTCCATTCCTGTTGCGTGAGAAAAGCTATAGCGTCCGGAGGGCTCGGCATCAGCCACCAGAGTCGTCGACCACAACACCACTCTCAAAACCGACCGCAGCGTCGTCCACGTCGACATCGGGCAGTCAAAAGCTTCACGGTGAGTGTCCTTTACGCCAGTTGGGATGTGTGATTGAACGTGGAGGCGTCGAAATCGCGGGATTTGGGCTGGATGCTGGATTCTGCACTCTGGATGTTGACTCTGACGACGATCTCGCGCTCTCTGCAGGTCTTTCCCTTCAACATGACGTCCAAACTTCCATCCATCTTGAGCGCGACCGAGGAGGATATCCAGCTTTTGCTGGCTGCCCAATGCCATATTGGCACCAAAAACTGCGATAAGCAGATGGAGCCTTACGTCTGGAAGCGACGTGCCGATGGTACGCACTCTGCAATTTTCTGCTGCAAAAAAAGCAGAATTTTCTCATTTCTGCAGGCATCCATATCCTCAACATTGGCAAGACTTGGGAAAAACTCGTTTTGGCCGCCCGAATTATCGCTGCTGTTGAGAACCCCAACGATATCTGTGTCATTTCCGCCCGTCCCTACGGTCACCGTGCAGTCCTCAAATTCGCCGCCAACACCGGTGCTCAGGCTATCGCTGGTCGCTTCACCCCCGGTTCCTTCACCAACTACATCACCCGATCATTCAAGGAGCCCCGTATCATTATCGTGACCGATCCCCGTGTTGACCACCAGGCCATCCGAGAGGCTTCCTATGTCAACATCCCCGTGATCGCTCTTTGCGACACCGATGCTCCCTTGCAGTTCGTCGACGTTGCTATCCCCACCAACAACAAGACCAGGCACTCCATCGGTCTCATCTGGTGGCTCCTCGCCCGTGAAGTCCTCCGACTCCGAGGCACCATCCCAAGAACTCCCGATGGCTGGAATGTCATGGTCGACATGTTCTTCTACAGGGACCCTGAGGAGGTTGAGAAGCAGCAGCAAGAGGAAGCCGCTGCCAAGGCTGCTGCTGCCGCTGGTGCTGAGGAAGCCCCCGCTGGCTTGTCCGAGTGGGACGTCTCATCCGCACCCCAAGCCGGCAGCATCAACCCTGCACTCGTTTCTGGAGAGGGTAAGTTGACGTCCCCTAAAATCCATATCTTATCTGACTCTTCGCTTAGGTGCTCTCGACTGGTCCGCCGACAACGCTGGTCCCAGCGACTGGGCCGCCGATACGACAACCGCCGCTGGATGGGGTGCTGAGACCACTGGCACTGGTGGATGGGATTAAGCATCCAGGAGCTTGCTTCATTCTTTGCATGCATGATTTGATACGGAGCCCTCATATGCATCAAATTCGACAGTATGTACAGTTATGGGCTTATGAAAATACGACTCTTTCCATCTCTCTGCCTCGAAGCAAAATTATCTTTATAACAAAGAACTCGCGTCTATTGACGTGATCTGCCTAATTCTTTACATTTAATTGCGATCATTCGAAGCCTAGATTCACATCTGGTCATTAAAGCTTGCAAATCGTGAGTCGTGGTGCGGCGAGGCCTGAAACAACGTTTTAGTCGTTGAGAAACGCGATAAGCGGGAGGATGCATACCATTCAAGAAGAGCCGGTTTCGTTCAGCATCATAGACAGCGGAGGTTGTTCCCGAGGCGATTTCACCATCGTCTTCAAAGGCCTAAACACGGTATGAGCTTCTTTCGTTCACCAGAAGTCAATGTTCTTACCCGGTCAACTTTGAATTTCTTGCCATAGAATGCATCCTCGCCCGTGTTGATAGAAAAGCGGAAGGCGGTGGATGGGGAAAGAACGTTGACGGGATCCTTAAAGTGCTTGAACACGAGGGTCAAGGCCTTGGGGAACGCTGGATCGCTGTTAGTCGGAGGAACAAAAGCCTAAGTTTAAATCGTAACTTACCGGCCGTCCAAACGTGTCCTTCAGAATCCACCATTGCGTTATCCATGGGGCGATCTAAACACGACCCTCTTAGTATTTCACATTGCAAAAACGCGCAAACTGCACACTCACCAACTTCAATCACGTCCGTCAAGACCAGAGTGTTATCAGCCTGGCGCTCGAGAACATTCAAAGCACCATGCAGCGAGTTGACGACGTAAATGGTTCCGTTGGGTGCTTGGGCGATGCCGTTGTTACCGTGCATGCCCTGGATGGCGAATTTGCAGCCCTCATCGACGTGGCAGTAGACTACCGAGGTAGCCGAACGTCCCAGCATTTCCAAGTCTCTGCTCTATAGGAACAAGGCGTTTAGTACGAACGGGGTTTAACTGGCAAGTATTGGGACTTACGAATCCGACTTTGACGCCGTGGTCGTTGGTGACATAGAAGCTTTTACCGTCAGGGGAGCCGATAAGGTCGTTGGGAGTGATAATAGTGTCGTCTTCAACCGTCCGAACGTATTCCAATTTCGAGCTACCGACAATGGTTTTGAAGACTTCGATGGCAGAGTCAGCGCCGACCTTCCTGGCGTCGCCTTCTAGCGGCGCACGATGGTTGACGAGGTACACCCAAAGTTGGTCGGGGTCGTCAGCGGAAGGGACGACGTCCATTCCATGGAGGGAGAGACCACGCTTGCTGGTGAATCCGGTGACTGTCAATCGCGTAATCTTCTGGGTCAATGGGTCGTATGTCGCGACATAATCCTCCCTTGAGGCGCCTTCCGCGTTGAGGTGGCCTACGGCGGGTGTCCAGTGCACGCGACTTTCAGGGGTGGAACACGCGAGGTAGATCACTCCCGTGGGTTGGTGCAACACAATCTCTGAACAAAGAATTCGTCAACCCGCCGATACTAAAGGTTCAGGGAAGTATACGTACTCTCACATGCCTTGAGCTCAGGAACCCCAGTGCAATCAGTATTGCCCACAGAACGGATTATTCTTCCGTGACCAAAGCGCTCGAGCAACGGCCTGAGTTTGAACTGGTAAAAGCCTCCCGCCACGGCGGCTAACACGACGAGCACGTTGAGAAGAAATCGACCGACGCCCATTATGGATCTGTCGAGTGAGTTGGGGAGAGACAAGCTTGGGAAAAGCCGGTTGTGATGAATGTCGTCTACAACATGACTGAATTTGGCCGCCATGACGGCTATCCGGTTAACTGAGTCCGCCGGGCCCTGGCTCGACGTGACCTCGCGAACTTTGGAATGTTGCAGAACATCTTGGTGGTCGTGTGGGCTGTCTAGGGTCAGGAAAGGTATTAGTCTCGATGAAAGGATCTGGTCCAGGGTAGAACGGCCGGATGAGTACATTGTCGAGGACCGCGCGGACCGCGAGCTTATCGCATGTAGACAGGGGCACTGCCATCCGCAACGCTATAGATAGCGCCCAACGAGATCCGTTTTCGTCGAGCTCTGACATCCTTGTCCGTCGACCACCATGGGTAACCAGCCATCCTCCGAACGAATCCCGACACCAAAGAATACACACTTTGCGCACAACGAGAAGCTGCCTCCTGGTGAGGAGTCTTCGAGCGCGCTCGCGGAACCCGAGTTTGTTATGGCTACCCCAATTGCTGGGGATGGCAAGCTCACCTTGGGCCATGTAGCGTCTTGGGAAGCTGAGGCGTCGGCCAACTCCAAGGTGCAGCTTGCGAGGACAATCCTTTCCCAGAGCGATATCAGGACGGTCCTTTCGTCGCGCTCTGCAAGGATATCCGACCAACACATCTTCAACAACGTGGTTGACTTCAAGACCGGTCCTATAACCAACCAAAAGAGTAGCGGCAGATGCTGGCTGTTTGCCACTACCAATGTTATCAGGTATAACATTATGAAGAAGCTCAAATTGAAGGAGTTCCAACTCTCGCAGGTGTGTGGGGTGTCCATGTTGGATATTTGGTACTGATAAGCGTCTTCTCCAGTCCTACCTCTTCTTCTGGGACAAACTGAATAAAGCCAATTATTATCTGGAATTGATGATTCAACACTCGGACTTGCCTTTGGACGACCGCCTGGTTCAGCACCTCTCGAGCGACCTCATCTCAGATGGTGGGCAATGGGACATGTCCGTCAACCTGATGGAACTATACGGTCTCGTACCACAATCGCTATACCCCGAGACTACCCATTCTTCTCTCTCCGGCCCGCTCAACAACCTTCTGAAGACTAAACTCCGGGAGCATGCGCTCATTCTGCGCAGACAAGCAGAGGCCCTCCGCAATGCGTTCGTGAAGGAGGACACGGTCATTGCCACGCTTCGCGCTCAGAAGGAGGAGTTGATGAAGGAGATGTATAACATGATGACTGCTACTTTGGGCGTTCCCCCTAGTCCCAACAAGAGGTTTGTCTGGGAGTATATCGACGCTGATGACAAGACTGGCAGATGGGAGGGCACGCCCAAGGAGTATTACGAGCAGTTTGGTACCAAGCCCTTCCCTCCTTCCGAGTCGTTCTCCTTGATCAACGATCCCCGTAACGAGTATGGCAAGTTGTATACTGTTGACAAGCTCGGCAATGTATGGGGTGGGCGTCCCATTCTCTGTACGTGCCCTCATCTATTCAATGCCACCCTTGCTGACCTCGTCTTGCAGACGTTAACACCGAGATCGAGAACATGAAGGCTATGATCATCAAGGTATGTCGTTTAACCTTTCCTTGTGGCTGAAAAGGCTAACGGTGCCTCCAGCTCATCAAAGCCGGTCAGCCCGTCTTCTTTGGCTGCGATGTCGGCAAGTTCTCCGATAGCGGTTCTGGGATCATGGACACTGCCCTGTTCGAATACGAGAACGCTTTCGACATCAAGTTGGGCTTGACCAAAGACGAGCGATTACAGATGGCTGACTCGTCAATGACGTACGCCATGGTCATCTCTGGTGTCCACCTCGACCCGAACGGCAAGCCTGTTCGTTACAAGGTTGAGAATTCTTGGGGAGAGTCTGCCGGAAATCATGGCTATTTCATCATGACCGATGAGTGGTTTGATCAGTGCGTTTCTTGTCCTTCTTGCTTTTAAAAAACGGGTATTGAAATATCTTCGCAGGTTTGTCTATCAGGTGGTTGTTCCCAAAGCGCTGGCGCCGAGGGAACTGGTTCAGATCTTCGAGGGAGGTGATCCTATTGTTTTGCCACCATGGGACCCAATGGTAAGCGCAACCCACATCATGAGAGATTCGACTGACTTGTTCGCATCCTCAGGGATCACTGGCTTGAATTTCAGGGCCTTGCCAGGACCTTTCCTAATGAATCACGACTTATACCATGTACTGACGATTTGCTCTCATCCGACGTCTTGCTGTCAATGTTATCTCCCTTTGTGGTATTTTTGGGTCCCTGACTGGCCTGGTGCTTCAGTCAGCGTCACCCGCTGTAAGTGTGCCTCGATAGGCACAACGCTCCCAGACACGACGACATTCCCACATCTTTCCACTCGGCAGTCGGGTTTTGCGCCGCCTCTCGCTGTGTTTGATTGATACTGATTCTTATCTCTCGTTATGCTCTCACTCTTTGCCCCATGTTTCCGATGGGTCTGACCTTGTTTCGTCGCTGAAGCATATGCTTTACAGCGGCTCTGGGCGAGATTACGACTTAATTACGCTGCTGCAGCTTCTGGCGACTTATAGTGGTAACAAATGCGGGCGACAAGCGCCGAACAGGCTCCGCAGTCACCACAGTGTCAAAGCAAGGTACGAGCTCAAAACAGTTATCATTGGTTTCCCGTACATAATAATGTGCTGACATGCATTGCCTGTCTCGCAGGAAAGTTATGTGTCGCCACGGCCGGCGCTGATTGTGGTTCTAGATTGAGAAAGATCACAATCAGCTCCTGCTATCGTCCGCACGTATATAAGGATACATGGGTCCCTCGTTCGTAATCCTTTCGCCTCTCCCCTCCCAGGTTCCTTCCCACTTGTTTCCGGCCAAACCCCAGGCCTTGTTCACTTTATCTCTAGGTCTCATAAAGCATACTACACGCTTAGGAAATGACTTCTTCTGGAAGTGTCTCGTTCTGGGAAAGAATAACGGGCGCTTGGACATCGTTCAAAGCCAAGAAGGGATTGGAAGAATGTGGGTTGATTCTCTATTCCACTGCGATAAGCTCTGACGACTTTGTCTCCTCCCCTCCCAGACGCCGCTGTTTCAACTGAAGATGGCGGAGAGAACGGAAGAATCATGCTTCCCAACACCCCTCTTCCAAATGGAGAGAGAGAGGACGGAAACCCCTTATTGAAGAGGCGGAGGCGCTACTGTGTCTGCTGCGGTGTCGAGTGAGTCCCCGGTGCTATCGTTCAATCCATGCTGGCTTGCTCATTGTTACACCTTTTCCAGCTTCTCGTTATTCTGGAAAGCCTTCGGAGCTGTTGCCGCTCTCTGGCTGGTCTATGCCCTCTTTAGCGGAGGGCTGTCTTTCCCCTCTGTGAGTCCACTTCTGGATCCCGAATGACTTCGCACTCACGCCTATTCCTAGTCTCCGGCAGTTACTGACAGTCGCCCGGAAGGCATGCCGGCTTTCGGTAGTTCACTCGGCTGTGCAAACTCCCAATTCTTCTTTAAAGATTCGTCCCGAGGCTTCCCCTTCAGCGTACCCGTCAACGACCAACAAGACCACTCCATCAAGCTCCTCGGTGGTGGAGTTGGAACAATCACAATCGTCAACGCAGAGCCAGATGCTCGAGACGTTTCCTACAACATCGTTGTCCGTAGTACCGACAAGCACGCTGCCGACAACACCGTCTTTGAAATCGAGAGCGCGGCCCAAGATACTGGATTAGGCACGGCTCTGCGGTTCGCTACCCAGCAGCTTCCTCGAGCAGAAGTCGAGGCCGGAACAGCTTGCCTCCGCTACGACATTGTCATGTCCGTCCCCTCCAACGTCAAGATCCTCAATATCCACTCTCGCTCTACCGCCCAAGTCAAGTTCGCCGATGACCTTCGCTTAGACTTGAAGAAACTCTCTGTGGTGCTCTTCCACCTCGACGACAAGAACATGATCCTTCCCAGCAGCAAGGTCTACGCAGAGGACTACAGCATGGAGATTTATCAAGGATGGATTGTGGGAGAGGCGACTGTGTCGAGTGAGACTGATATCACCAGCCAGAGGAGCAATGGTGTTGTCAGCGTCAAGGTCTACCAAGCACCTCCCTCCAACTTGCTCAACCCCGAAACGACCAAGCTCTCGACGGCGACTGGCTCAGGAAAGACCGATATCACTTACATCGCCAACGCAGTCAAGAGGCCCTTCCAGAACAGACACTTGTCGGCTAAGAACGGCGATATGTACCTCAACTACAAGCAGGCGAGGACCGATGGGAAGGTCGCGATGCATTCCAAGAGGTCGACTATCATGGGCGACTTTAACGTCATCGAGGATGGGGCCAAGTGGACCCATTATGTTGGAAGCGAGGGAGGAAAGGATAGGATCGATGTCTCTTCTGGAGGTTGGACCGGGCTCTACTTCTGAGTGACGTACCATTGTATCGCTTTTTGCATTATAATTCTGTGTATTAGTACATTTAATGGCTTGAATGCAGACCCATCCATCATCCCTTCTCGCGAGTCGCAGTCTTCCAAAAGAATTTAGATCGATGAGTTTCCATTAAGCGCTCGAAGTACTGGCATGGTATAGGTTAACCGAACGTGCGTGGCTGGCTCTGAATCGAGCGCCCCAAAGGGTAGGAAGTTTAAGTATCCCCTTGCTTGCACCCCCGTGGAATTTCGAAATTCTGACTCAGGTGTTCCTGCACGGTCTTGAACTTGGGCGCTTACTTTGACCACTGAAAGCAAAAAGTCGCGATTCGCTAGATTCGATTTGATATTTGGTCAACCGTGATCATACACACAATTGGCTATCTTCTACCCGCTTCGACGGCTCCTTCAAGCAGTGGCTGGGATGGGCACCTCGCCCTGAGGAGTCAACCTCAAAGCATGCCTTCCCTTATCAGTTCCAAAGTCGGGTACCGCAGAATGGTTCGTAACACGGTTATCCTAAAGGACCGCACCGTTAGCGCACATTGCTACAGGTTGAATGTCACGGTACAGAGGCTGTCAGATGGACGTACCCAAATAACCACCGTCCCAGGCAAATAATTCGCTCGAACCTGGAAGTCTGCGCCTTTGGCAATATGGTCGTACAGGAATTTGAGCAGCGCATCTGACTCCTCTTTCTTGAATCCAACGATATGGCGGGTAAACTCTGGGTTAACGAATAGAGCCTTCTCTCCGGTCACAGGGTGGACACGGACGACGGGATGGATGGACTCGACGGGGTCGCGACGGACTACACCGCCATACTTGCGAGACTCGTCGGCCTGGGCTACGCCGGAGTGGAGAGCAGTGAGCCCTTCAAGGCGTTTCTTGAATTCAGGAGAGAGGCGATTGTAGGCCTCGACAGTGGAGAGGAACAGGGTATCACCACCGACGTCGGGCTGTGGACGAGCGATGAGAATCGCATAGAAGGGAAGGAGTTAGTTGTGTGCACACCTTGTCCAAGAGCCAGAAGAATGTGGTGCTGGGGGGTTGCCTCTCGTAGGAGACGTCCGAGTGCCAGTAGACGTAGTTCGTGCTGCTTGCCGTACGCGAGGCGAAGTACTTTGAGGTGTACCCTGGTTCTCTGAGAACTGGGTTCCTGTCGTCAGACGATCCTTCAAGATTGAACACAGCGGTTTCAACTTACTGTTGACGAACTCGGTGAAGCCCTTCACGTTAGGTGCAGTTGGATGCGAGTGAATGGGGCCGAAGTGACTACAGACCCATCAGCACTCGTTCTGGACCAGAAAGTGAGTACCACTCACCTTGTAAGCTCAATCAGCTTCTCGGCAGGCAAATCCTGGAAGTCTTGGTCTCTTAAGATCAAGACCTTGCGCTGCGCAGCCAACAACGCGAGTTCGTCCAATCCCTCTTTGCTCAACTGAGAAAGCTGAACACCAGACAACTCGGTACCGATGTACGGCGAGAGATGTCGGACTTTGGTGTTCGGGTTGAGGAGGTTGGGGAGGTTCTTGTCCGCGCGGGAGCCAGGGTCGACGTGGTCTGCGCAGGTTATTAGTTTTCAGAAATAGATATATGAGACGGGAAGGGGCCGTACTGAAAGGCTCAACAATTGGGAGCTTCTCCTCTGGGTCGCTGTGGGGAGCGAACTTGGCGCTCAAGTCGAGGCGCACGCCGTTGTTGGCAGCGGCCTTTGCGCTTTCGACAGCGTTGGCAGGAGTTTGTTGAGGGAGTTCAGCGACGGAGGGAGCCATTGAAGAAGTTGAGGGACGATATGAATAATACAGGCTTCCAGTAGCGGCCCTTTATGCTCCTGAGCTGCTCGCGGGTCGCATACCGAGGGTAACCAGGTCCCAATGGCTTGCTGAGGCTGCACTGCGCAAGCGTGCCAGGAGCCTGAGTTGCGACAAAAGCAAGTCATATGGCGAGATTAGTCTTCAAAGGGTTGAAGTCTCTGAAGGATCTCTCGTCTTGAATGGAACGCGAAGCCTTGTGGTGAGGTATGGCGCTATTGTATCGCCCTATGAGAGTACTCGGGAGGACTTCCGGGAGCTTCTTTTGACGTTTAGCCTTTTGTAAGTCGGACTACAGCCCTTATTCCGCTCTGATATACAGTTTATGTAGATAAGGGAGTGGGTTCTGAACGCTCTGGCATATCCCTGGTTTATTATTGGTCTGCGGAAAAGGTATCAGAAAACGCGACTAGAGTTTGGATAGTAGTAAACGTCACCGATTTGGCGCTCCCTGGTACTGTATAAGCCCACTCTGTTATTGAGCATCTTGTTCCGTACTGTATCATTAACGATATGTAATTCGACGTTATTCCTTGAGTTCATCGTTCCCTCCAGTCGCGTCGAACACGACCGTCGTGTCAAACCCTCCTTCGCGTCAGCGGCTCGGCTAATGGGCGCTTGTCACTTGGCATCATCGACATCATTGATGCACTCTGATGGTGATTGCTTCCGCCCAAGATGCGCGTCTGGGCGGCGGCTTCGACTTCTCATTGTCGAAATTGCCTCAATCAATCCTTTCTTAAGTACTAGCCCACAGTAGGTTGGCGTCCACGACGACGAACACCAAAGACGACGCATAGCCCATGTGCCAGTGACCTTCTTATCCTCCACAACCCTTCCTTACAACCACAATGCTCCCAGGGAAAGCAGACGGTGAGTACCAAGTTGTGTTCCGTGGCGTCACACCGTGAACCGACCCTTTTTTCTTTCCTCTGCAAAGTAGAATTCGCACATGCCCCGGAGGGCATAGAAGAACTAGGCTATACGATGGACGAGCGACATAGCCATGGTCACGAGGCTAGGGATCGACAGCGCCGGGGATCCATCTCTTCCAAGAAGGCGACTGGGAGTTGGACGAGTTCGGTGTATCTGAATCCGAAGTATTTGTTGAAGGAGGTTGGGTCGAGGCGCAAGCGGTTCAGGTGAGCACCTGTTTGTTGGATTTAGGCTCCCCGAGTTTCGAAATGATGCTCATGAGCACGACTTATGTGTAGTAAGAGTATCTGGGGCGTCCTTGTCTTCTATGTCATCCTGCTGTGCCTGTGCGTTGTGGCGTTCGCTGTGGTGTCGAGGTTGTACGAGAGGATGATGTTGAGGGTTTATACACCACAAGTAAGTCCTTTTCTCGGCGAGTTCGAAAGACAGGCTTGCTAAATTCACCACTGTCCATCCCCATTAATAAAGCGAGTCATACCTCTGGCAGCTCCTGCCCGACCGTTGGACAAGTTCTACTCTGATTCCCTCGAATGTTTTGGGACACCCGTGCGCAACACCAATCTCCAGATCATCCCTGTGTCAGACGAGGGAGACCACAGCTTCAACCTTGTCGGGGGAGCGTTCGCCGAAGTCACGTTAGCCAGTTCGCCAGACTCCCAAGAGAAGAACGTTGTGTACGACATGACTCTGGGCGGAAAGGAAACACCCGCAGTGTCCTTCGATTACACCTCCGCACCGAACACTCCCACTTCAGTCACAAATGGTTCTTTCTTCAACGTCTCCACCCCTCTGAACACGGAAGAGTCCACCGAAACCCAGTGCACTTGGACGAGGATCACCATCTTCATCCCTCGCTCCCTGAAGAAGCTCAGTATCTTCGCTGATGCGAATGCTCAGATGACAGTCTCCCCAGGCGCCCATATCGAGTTGGACGAGCTGGTCATTGACCTTGTATCACAGGGAAGACACGACAGTGTGCTCAACTTCCGCGAATCTCTTCAAGCCAGAAACCTCTCCATTCGATCCGAAGGGTGGATATCAGGCAGCCTCTCCCTCGTGGACAACCTCTCGATATCGCAGAATACGAACAAACCGACTAAGCTCGACATCGTGCCCTCCGCTCCTTTGGACATGTCCTCACCCAGTCCAGCGGTGTTGGAAACTCGCACTTCGGGAGGCGACATGGATTTGACGTACCGACCAGCGAAAGAATACCGACGCCGTCCCATTCGTAGTTCGCATGTTTCGACGTCGCCGGAGGGAGAAACAGTGCTCCGCTACGCCCCTGCCAATTTCTCTGGACCGCTGGCCTTGCAGTACTCCAGTTTGGATATCCCAGAGTTCTCGATTCCGTTGGAGGAGGGAGTAGATGTAGAAGGGAAAGACTGGACGCACTACTACGGTGCTCGGGATGGTGTTGATACCCTGCAGGTACAGTCTGCTGGACGGGTTAGACTGTTGCTTTGAACGTTGCTCTTAGTATACCCCTATTAGTCCCGCGTAATTATGCCAGCTATCGATACCATGTTAGTGCTTCAGATCTAAATGTACAGATTAATGGGTCCATAGTAGTGTATTGGTGGAATCCAGTGTGAGGTCTAAGTGTGGTGTGCATCCCCGGTGGTGTCATGAACTTTCTGCGCTAGGTGCTGATTCCTCCGCAGCCAGTCGCGCCTCTTGAGCAGCTATCTGAACGCGCCGCTGATGCCGTTGCTGGGCGGCACTCTGCTCCCTACTCCTGCTGAACTCTGCCATGACTTCTCTCCGTGTCGTCATCGTGTTAGTGATAACGAACAGTATCGTCTATTTGGTTGCATTAGGCCAAAGCTGGATAGCGGAGAGAACCGAGCTTACACCGATGACTCCAGCCACGATTAACCTGTCCTTCCACTTGTCGTCCGCAGCACCGCTCTTGTACAGCTCCTCTGTTCGACGCCGGTGCATTGTCCGCCACGCTGCTGTTGTCTGGTATCTGAGGTCGACAGAAGGGTTCGCCTGGTCCCCGTCTACAGTTCCAGACGCCTTCTTCCCTCGCAGTACGTCGTAGGCATGGGTGATAACCTGGAACCGGTGGTGGGCCACATCCGCGGGCACGTCTGACGCTTTATCCGGGTGATACAGCCGCACAAGGTCGAAATCTACGGCATTTCGGTGAGATGGAAACTTCAAGGAATACAGCAGATACACTCACACCTCGCTTTTATGTCTGCCTCTGTGGCATTCCGAGGCAGATGAAAAACCTCATGGGGGCTCGGATTGCGGTGGGCAGGGAATGGAAACTGCTGGGCTGTGGTGGACGCCGCTCTTGCGAGAATTCTAGCTGAGGCGGCGTAGGATCTGTAGCAGCGACAGGCAGAACATGGTATCGACCTGGAAAGGGCGTGCATGGTTCGGAAACGGGGTCAACCCGGCGAGCGCCAAATTAGCGCCAAGGTGTGCTGACAAAGGGTGATGGCGGCCGTACGATGATCCAACTTGTTGTGTGTGGTGCATATGATTTCTAGTTTGTCCCCAAACCATTGCGTAGAACGGTCTGAGCTAGTCGTTTCTCGTAAAACCTATATGCTCCTTATCTCGTCGTAGCAAATCCGACGACCACGCTCCTTTTTTTTTTCTACCTGCTCAGACCGCACCTACACAATGTCGACGCACTCCCCAACGACAATGGCGACGGGCGTATCGCTCCGACCTCAGAAAAATATGGCTCCACCGCGACAGCGACGACGATTATCAGCGCCTCCAGCACCGTCACACCTCGCTGCACTCGGCTTCCGCCTCCACCATTCCACAGACGTTGCGCGCCCAGCGAGGACAGTCGACGCATTGGACCTTTCCTCAGCATCACCAACGCAGACTCTGGCTTCCTTACGATGGCTAGTGCTCACGTACCTCGAGAGCCTCGAAACGAGGTTGTTAGGGATGGCAGGAATCGGCGTGAGCAACCCGACATCCTCGGGCCAGGCGACAGCGGCACTGCCCTCCGCCCCCACGTTGGAGGACGCGCGACAATGGGCCAAGACAGCGCTCGACATGTTGAGCAACATTCGCTCCGAAGTCGTATCGCATTTCCCGTCCCTCAACGCCCAGCTCCCCAGCGCCGAGACGGGCTACCTCGACGTCCTCGCGCACGTTCGAACCTACCTCCCCGATATCGAACTCCCTCAGCTACCCGAATGGCCACAAGTCCCGACCATGCCCCAAATGATTGACGAAGAAACGCTCGATAACGCCCGCACACGTTTTCACGACATTGATTTGGAGTTTCATCCCAAGTATATCGAAACGTTATCAACCCATTTGACAACCTTACGGGAGCACCTCGCTTCTGTTTCTTTCCCGTTCCCCACTTCGCCATTCAACCTGTCATCTACCGACTTTGCTTCGTGGCCGACCTTTGCGTCGGTTGCAGAAGGTCTCGAGGCGCTCGTCATGGAAGTCCGATCAAAGTTGGAGGAGGGTCAAGAGGAGAGTGACGATGGCAAACTCAGGCCGCCAACGACAAGACAGAGACGCAAGAGCATCGTCGCTCTTGGTAGCGAGTACCTCTCTGACGTTCGGGACGGCTTCGAGGCCAACGTCGAAGCGATGCGCGAACAACAAGAGGAAATGATGGAGACCCTTGGCGAACAGTTCGAACACATGCGGGAAGGTTTCGATCATATGAAGGAAAACCTCGCCCATATGCGAGAGAACTTTAACCACGAACTCGATATCATTGGCCACGAACTCACCGCCATTCGCGACGGCATTGGCCACGAATTGGATGTCCTCAAAGATGAGTTTGAGGTTATGGCCTTGGAAATCAAGCGCGCTGTGCAGCGTAGCTTGCACGGTGTTCACCTCATCAGCTACCATGACCTTCCACACGACTGGAAGAACAACCCTTTCGTGGTGCATGGGTATCGCTTTATTCCCATCGAAAGATGGGGGCTGCTCGTTCGCAGTGTTTTCGAATTCCACAACGAAACACGTAAGTTGATCACACAAGTTCCCCTTGAAAAAATATGTGCTAACCCCTCTCCGCCCAGTCAACATCCACACGCACCTAGTCCCCTTCCTCATCTGGTTCTCCAACCTCGTCTTTTTCAACCTATCCGCATCCTACATCCACTCGCTTTGGGCCTCTGTCAAAACCACATCTGCTCCGTATCTAGACACCATCCATCAGACACTTGCATCCCATATACCCCACACCACAGCACTACCCCCATGGTTGGAATTCATCGCATCTTACACTACATCCATCACCCTATCTATTTTTTCTATTCTCTCCACCTGCTATTACGGTATCACTTCGTTCTTTGCATCGTTACCTACCCCTCCCTTCCCGCTCGCGATCACTCCGTTGATTGAAGCTCGGGGAGCTACCAAGCTTCTTGAGACTTCGAAGATGGAGGATCCGATCGAGTATGCGTTCATGTCGTTTGCTTTGATGTGCTTGTTTGCGAGCGCGGTTTGGCATACGATGAGCGGGTGTGCGGATAAAAGGAGTGTGGAGTTTTGTGCGAGGTGTGATTATATCGGTATTGGATGGTGAGTGCTGGGATTTTGTTCATTTGGGATTGGGTCTAACGGGTTGGAATAGGTTGATCAGTGCTACGGTCGCCACCATTGTGCACTACGGATTCCAGGACTGCCATCCGACGCTATCCTACTGCTTCTTGGGGCTTTGCCTCCTCACGGGTGTTCTGGGTAACATATTCCCTTTCATGAAGTGGTTCAACATGCACGAGTACCGAGTACGTTCTCGTTTCTCCAATTCATTTGATGCACTTATCCTGACTTGATCCTTCTCCTCTAGCTATATCGCGTCGCGTTCTTCGTCGCGATGGCCTTCTCGGGCTTGGCTCCGATGGCACTACTGGGTTTCCTCCACTCCTGGCGCGAGATGTACGAGTTTGTCTGTAAGTCCTTCCCAATCTCCTATGAACATATCTCAAACCCCTCCCTTCCTTTAGGCGTAATCTTCCCCTCGCTCCTCTCCTACATCATCGGTCTCGTCTTCTACGCAACGCACGTCCCCGAACGATTCCTCCCACCCAATATCCGACAGAAACTCGACGTGATTGGAGGAAGCTCGCATGCCATTTGGCATTGTTTCATCGTTTTGGCGGTTAGCCAGCATAAAGCTGCTATTGCGTTGTTGAAGATGGGTGTGCAGTGTCGTGCTTAAGTAGAGGGGGTACAAGTGAGTTGAGTGGAGGTGGGGCTAATTAACTAAGTAATGCATATTTCTTATAATGTCTGGAATGAAAATGGTTGCAAAAGCGATTTCTTCGAGCGGTCGAGTCATTCTCTTGGAAGTCGTCAGAAAAGTCGGATGTCGACTTCGAAAAACCAATTGATTCAATTCTGATTCCATAGATAATCTACTATACATTTGGATCCCGTCTGAAGGGGGCGAGCGAATAAAACAAGACTAGAGTAAGTACGGGTAATAAGGGCTACATCAAGTGATTGCTGTCGAGATTAACGAATGACTAGGGTAAAAAGAGTGTGGATGCCGCGAACTTTGGGTGCGGAGAAAGATCTAAGTATGACTTGGAACGTGATGAACGATGCGAGGAGAAGAGCTACTACTATCTAGTGATTGAAAATGAAGGATGCGGGATGACTGAGTGAGTGTCCACGGTATGCAGTGAAAATGTTTGAAAGTCGGTGAATGTTGAAGGCTAGTCCATCGTACATCATTAAACGGTGTCTGGTACGGAAAGAAGAAGAATGGGTGAGTGGCGGTGTGGTGCAGGGTAGGGGGTGAAGGAACAGGGATCGTCTACAGGGACGATGTTGGTGTAGGGTTCCAGGTCGGAGTCGGGTCTAGAATCGGGAAGATGGGACGGGTAGCCTCGTGATTGCTTGAAGGGTTGAGGGCTTTTAGCGACCCCCAAGATAGCCTCTTCGCCAATTTGCGCCGGACTGACTCCAGGAGGGAGAAGCAGCCTCGTGTAGGCTTAGCGTAGACGGCAAACTGAGCCGAGTTGAATAATGCTGATTCCATTTCTATTGTCGTAAGTCGATGCTTGATTGTTGGATCGATTCCCAACAATATCACTGATCAGTAACGCATAAAGGCAACACAATGTCGCCCACACAAAGAACAGGAAGAAACATCGAATGGAGAAGTGGTATCCCGTACTCCGACTATGAGGTGGTCTCGTTCTCGGGGATATTGCGATGTTGCTGTTGGTAGTGTTGGACAGCCTTTGCCGATGATTGCCTCGTAACGTTTCCACTACTGCTCCCCGAACTCGAGCCAGGCCTCCATGCACTGGGAGACGAAGACGCACTAGCATGGTACGACTCCATGCTCGTAGGAGGCCTACTCATCGACAACACGCTCTCCCTTCCCTGGCCATACCCGTGCCCCACAGATGACCCACCACCCTGATACGAATCCCTGTTCGTACCCCCGTAGCTTGAATACGCATACCCATGCGCACTAGACCCACTCGGCGAATTCGGCTGAGAATAACTAAACGACCACCTCCTCGAAAGCAGCGAGCCAACCGTCATCGTCCCTGAATCCCTGGACGAATAAAGGCTAGGCGGGTCTAAACTCGTGACGGTCGATCCTGTAGGCGAGACGGGGAACGGGGAGAGAAAAGAACTGTCAATAGGCGTGCTCTGCGTCGGAGTGGGGTTATGGGGACGAACATTGGCCGACACGATCATCTCTTCATCAGAGCCCGAGTCGTCACTCGAGTCGCTGGCGTGGGCGTTGTTGGTGCGACTCCGAGCGGTAGAATCGAGTGCGGGGTTGCTTTCGGCAACGACGACACCCTTTTCTAGCATCGACCCTTGCGAGGCTGAGTCGTCAGACCCTGTTGAAGATGAGCTGCCGGTCGATGTTCGTTTCGACCATAGCCTTTGCAGGCCAAGGTTGAGGATGAAGCTGGTAAGGGTGATGACGACTGCGACGGAGAAGATGACCGCAATGACGATCCCGATGACTACGCGTGGGATTGGTTTGACTTCCAGTGGCTGCAGGAAAGCGATGAGGAGGCCTGAGGTTACCAGTCGTACGATGGCAAGGTAAGTTGAGAAGATGTCCCCTCCACGGCTTTGGTACGGCCTCAGCCAGCAATGCAAGCCAACCAAAATGACCTCGGTGGCGATCAACAGCCCGACCTGAGCTTGCGCAGTGTACTTGGCAAACGCCACGATGATCGACCGAAGCACTGTTGCGGCGAGAAGAGGTGCGAAGAAGTAGGATCGCGGTGGTCTATATTGAGAATAGAGAGGACCATTGGCCGCCAAGCACGAGTTGCCGGGCGTGTAGAGCGCGAACTGGTCGTTTTGTCGAACAAGCCGAACGACGAGGAAGGTCGGATAACCGACGAGTGCCCCAATCGCCAAAAAGCACAGAACGGATAGAAGGACGGTGGCCCAGGAGTCCTTCAGAGTCCATTGGTAGAAAATAAAGAGGAGAAGGGGTCCAAAGGAAATCAACGACTAGAAAAATAGTTAGAAACGGAGCGAAATGATACCAATACACTTACGATGCGAAGAATCCAAGAACGCGCAAAGGCGATATAGTCAAAGCCGGATTCTGGGGTCCTTCCGAGCTTCTTCTCCTTGAACCGTCTCAAAAGAACATTGACTCCATATCCAATGCCAAGGAGGGCAAGAGTAACACCGAAGAGCATTAACGCGCACAAAAACGCAGTCATGAACGCGTTTGCCGTCGAGACGTGCAGCGAATTGACGTAGATCGGGAGGCCGGCGTCCAAAACATTGTCAGAGTCGGGCGTAACGGTTTCGACTTGTCCGTTCAAGGTCTCTGCGCGTTTCGTTAGCGCAGATACCATCCCATTTCCCATCCAAGACAGGTCATCATTGTCGCGTCGGAAGATGGAGCTAATCCCTGCGGAAGAAGATGATGTCGTAACTTCGTTATTGTAAGGGCTAAGCCTCCGGTTGACAAACTGCACGACGGATCCACTGCTTGAGTCAGCGAGCTGACTCCCAGTACGATGCCGCAGCTCGTTGATGGAATTTTGGATGGCCGACGAATCGGAGGTAGGGAAGAGCCCTACTGCCCAAGCGAAGTTGAGAGCAAAAGCGCGATAGACGGATGGGTAGTTGAGGCTAAGAAGTGCGCTGCTCGCGATCGATTGGAACAGGTACATCAGTTCCAAGAAGCGGAAGGGTGCGATGGCGTCAGTGGTGAATAGGGTCAAGAAGACCGACACAATTAGTGTGGCAATCGCGGCTCCACCCGTACCCCACTCGACTGCAGATTGGTGAGCAGACCATCCGTTGGATAGGGTAGCTTGAACGCAAGCCCGGACAATTCCCGTGGAAGGCTCGGTCAGGGTAAGCTGGGCAAAACCCTCTAGATCGGGAATCTTGTAGGCGATGAGGGGGATCATATCTGCGACGTTGAGGGAGTTTGGGAGTACGATAGAGTCGGCGCCGGTGAAGTTGTATGCGGGTAACGGGCAAAGGTCTCCATTGAAAATACTGCAAAGATCGAGAGTGACGTTCACGGGGTTCATCCCATAAACGTTGAGGAAAAGGTTGGCTGTGACGTTGACATTGGATTGCTGCAAAGACGCGTCAGAATGGATCGATTGCGGTGGCAGCTATGTCCCACGCACCACGCTGGCTGCAGAAAGGTTGAAAGATACGGATTGATTTCCAGGGAAATAGGCGACCTCGAAGTGCTGGATAAGAAGAGTTTCTGGCGGATTGCAATAAGTTACGGAAGAAGTGACTGTGGTGGATTAGTTCAGGAGGAACGGTCTGATGTGAGTGTTACACACATAATGAGTCTTCATGAGCGTTAACATAAGTCGTGAACAAGAAAAGGAAAAGGAAGAAACCCCGCAACCAGGCGGGCAAGAAGAACATCGTGACAGCGAGCAAAGGAGGGCGTCAACAATCACAGCGACCTAGCAGGAGCTGAGCTAGATATAAAGCATTTTAGTGGGAATACGTTATGGGATAAAAGCCATTGTACACTGCACCTTCGGCAGGCTACACAAGGTCTATTGTTCTCTTTTCGGAGGTTGTTATGTGTCGGGGTATGTGCGCGTTATCAGGAAGCCCAGATCGCTGGAATGGGGCTATTTGACCGGGCTGAACGCGTCTGTGGGCGGATGGCTGTCTCACTACTCAGCGAGGTGTAGACGAGGGGCGGGGAAGGTGTTCATGGGGAACGTAGAGGTTAATAAAGGCTCGAGACCATAACTAAGCTCTCGTTGATCGGAGTCTGTTGGCGCGCGGGGACCTCTTGCCGCCTGTACGCAACGCGACATTTCACAGCCTCATCCGAGGGCCGCAGCGCGATTTGAGGAACATCATTCGATTCCCATCGATAGTGTGAATAGCAAATCGTGTCCACTTTTGTCATAGCGTCAGTGTATGATTCTTTCTGGGTAACCACGTTCTTGGCCATAAACATACTTGGGATCGTGTTGTGTGCATGGCCGACAAGCTTTCTCGTCCTTGGACACATGTTGTCCTCCTGGAGTATGCTTACCGATGGGTCTCCGATGGAACTTGCATAGGTTACGGACAAATTCCATGCAAGATATCTTGCCGACACTTGCCTGCTTGTTCTACAAAAAGCATAGAGAAGAAGAATTCGGAAATGGGTCATTCTCTGTATTCCGTGCCCTTTAATTGAATGCCATTTCGACTGTCATGAAAGAAGAAGGGAAAGAGGGCTGGGTAAAGGCAAGAATCTGATCCCGCTCGACAGGGGTAGGTTGTTCCCACGAGGGTACAAAACCGGAAGATCCCGTAGTCCGAAGGCAACCGACTTTTTGCGTGGCTGGAAGGCTCTGGTCAACGTTCCCCTCGTCGTCGAAACCATGTTGCTCGCCTCAACCGCTCGCTCAGTCTCCGTGGCCGCTGGCCTCAGCCGCCGTGCGGCCTCCTCCATCGCCACCAAGTACTCCAAGGCTGTCTTCGGTGCTGCATTGGCCAAGTCCCCTGCAACTCTCAACAAGGTCGCTGCTGAACTCGCCAGCGTCTCCAACGCCATTAAGACCCAACCCGAAGTCAGCTCCTTCATTACCAACCCCACTCTTTCTCTCCAGGAGCGCCAGAAGGGCCTCAACACCCTCCTTGTCAAGGTCGAGGGCTCTGGCAAGAAGGAACAACTCACCGACGTCACCAAGAACTTGCTGGCTCTCCTCTCTGAGAACGGTCGTTTGGCAGAGACCGAGGGTGTTATTGAGGGCTTCAACGAGCTCTTGGCTGAGCACAAGGGCGAATTGACCGTCACCGTCACGTCCGCAGCCCCCCTCCCCAAGGACACCCTCACCCGCTTGGAATCCACCCTCAAGCAATCCCAGACTGCTCAGAAGGCCAAGGTCCTCAAAATCACCAACAAGGTAACGTGTCTACCTCGTTTCCCATTCGCAGCTTCTGCTCACTGTCCCTTAGGTTAACCCCTCGGTTCTCGGTGGTTTGATTGTCGACTTTGGTGACAAGACTGTTGACTTGAGCGTGTCGTCACGAGTAACAAAATTGAACAACGTTTTGACGCGTAAGTCTCAGCGCGGTCGTGCCTGTTCTTCACTAATTCCCATTCCCCACAGAATCGGTTTAATACCACGGTCGTTCATATATCCGGTCTTTAATCACTCACGCGAAGTAGTTACCCATTCGTACCTTCCTGCAATAGACGTAGGCGATCATCTTCAACGCTTGCCAGCCCCACACTGTCTACACCATTCCCCGATGATCGTGGACCAGCACCGAAGATGACCGGAGACCATGAGATGAGAGCTGCACTCCTTGCTTCCAGGTTTGCTGTATGCCCAAGTCATGGACCGACCTTCAAACGTATCCTCGTGTCACATCTTCGTTAGTTCCGCCTATCTTCTATTGATTCGAATGCCTGCTTCCTCTAACACCATCGCGTTCGCTGTCCTCGAGAATGCGATTTTATCGTCTCGGTTCCTCGACCGCTTTCAAATGGTGCTGACGGGCATGCTCGTCAGTTCCCCTTGCCTTAGACATGTCTCACGCAAACCCTGAGCTAACCTTCATCAGTTCGCTGGATTTGTTCTACTAATAGCACCCGGCCGTTGGCAGGTATAAATAGGCTTTGAATCCACCATATCTATCCCATTCCAACGGATGTGGCGACGGTATTAGAAGCTCAGACCCCGCTGCACCAACGAAGAGAAGCACCTGTGCTCAAGGAAGTCCGGTTACAGACCAGGTATCTCAATGATTGTATAATCTAGGAAGAAACCATGCTTATAATGCCGTCCAAGGACAATTCGAACTGCCGTATCTTGGACAACTTCATCCACCATGTCGTCGACGTTGCAATTGGTCAAAGCCCCCTTGCTTGTCTTGGCCGCGTCGGTCATACACTTTGCCACTACCCCACCTCACCCTCCCGCTGCGCCTACAGAGCAAGTCAAGTCCAACTTTCTGGAAGACTTCCTGCGCGTTTCGTCACCGCGGGGGATTGTCCACGTTCGTGTATCTTCTGTGCCCGTTCCTCTGCGTCCCTATTGACCTCGCTACCATAGTTCTCCCTCTGGGCGGGCGCCCTCGTAGAAGTCGCCTCCATATTTCTCATGACCTATCCTCCGCCCCCTAAATCACTCCTCTATCCATTATCCCAATTGCTGCGCACCGAGAACCCCAGAGGCATACGGGTAACCATTCCCTTCCTCCTGGGTGTATTTCTATCGTGTTCAGGCGCGTATCTGCGCTGGGCATGCTACCGCGCCCTAGGACGATTCTTCACATTCGAGATGAGCTTGAAGAAAGACCACCGCCTGATCAAAGACGGGCCATATTCCTTCGTCCGGCATCCTGGATACCTCGCCATCCTAGTCACGATTACCGGAGGGTTCTTAACTTTTGCTTCGCCCGTGAGTCTATTCGCCTTTTTTGTGTTTTTAGAGTTGGCGAGGTTGTGATCCGCTGTGAGATTTGAATACATTCGAGCCATTCATTCAAGTTATTCCTATACTCGATGCTGACTCCTGGTTCTCTTCTCTTAGGGCTCGTGGATTTGGGAATCAGGGTTTCTGAAGACTAGATTTGGCAAGCCGTTGTTTGTGGTGCTGTCCATGGTTCCGTTGGTTATTACCGCAAGCTTGATTGATCGTTTGCCGAGGGAGGACGAGGTGTTGCATAATGCGTTTGGAGAAGAGTGGGAGTTGTGGGCGAAGGAAGTTCCGTACAAGTTGTTACCATACATTTGGTAGTTTTCACCATTCTGTCATCCACTTTCGTAGTTAGGAGATCTCTAGTCCAGCTTGGCATGTTCTCGAGTCAGTTACACCTGGGAGAAGTGTGTATCTGCAATGTTGAACGCCGAGAGCCGGTCGGGAATCGAAATGTGACTTGTATCACGCCCACAAACTTAATTGCCACTGTTGTGAACCCCTGAGGAAAAGAAATTCTTTCTTTCATCGCGACGCCGAACTTTTACCAGATGTGTTTAGATCCTGAAGTAACGAGCTCCTCGTCCACTGAAGACCCAGCGCGGTCTCCGTCGGTCAAACTGGATAGTATCGTATTGGAGCCAAAAGGACGACACACAGCCACAGTGTTCTGGCTACATGTGAGTTGGATCTACCAGGAATGCCTTTCTTTTCAATTCTCTCTGCCTGTCTATCCGCATGCAAACGCACCGATTGTAAGCTCAAACTTACAGTTACACTTTACTGATGAAGGTTGTTTTTGTTGCGTAGGGACTGGGGGATACTGGCCGAGGGATGGTATTCGGCGCGAAATGGGTTCAGCAAAAGCTCGGGGTGGATGGCGAAGGGATCAAGTTTGTCCTCCCTCATGCGTGAGTACTAGTGTTCGACGGGGATGTCCAGCCGGGTGCCTCGAGAACATTGCTGATTGATTTTCGTGTCCTTTGCATAGTCCTGTGGGCATTGTCACGGGAAACAGAAACGCTCGAATGAACACCTGGTAAGCTTAGAGTGATACCAAAGGCTGTAAAACCGGGGGTTGACTCATATCCCTACTTTCCGGACCACGAACGCCCCCTCCCATTTCCAACAACCCACACCCTGTGCCCGTTCTTCGCGCGTACGACGCACGCTGCGCACCCCACGTAGGTTCGATTGTTACTCCTTCGACATCGAGAATCGCGCAGAAGACGAAGAAGGGCTTTACAGATCCGCCAAATGGATAAACACACTGATTGATATCGAGGAGCGCGAGTGTAAGATCCCGTCTCATCGGATCATCGTTGGAGGATTCAGTCAGGGAGGGGCGGTCGCTTGGATGACTGGGTTGACTACCAAGAGGAAGCTGGCGGGGCTGTTCATCTTGAGTAGTTATGTTCCCTTGAGGAGGAAGGTTGAAGAGGTGGGTGGGCTCTCCGTCAGGGTTAATCGAGGAGCTGCTGACACCAGGATGCATTACGGACTTGCGCCATAGTTTGCCTCGCCTATCTCAAAGACGCTGCCGATATGGTGGGGCCACGGAACCCACGACGCCCAAGTCCAGTACGAGTTCAGCATGTACTCTGCCCAGAAGGTGGCTTCGGATGTGGGCATCGAGTTTGTCAGATCGAAGGAGCCTCTCACTCCTCAGGATGCGAAGGAGGATAAAGAGAAGGTCAGGCTGAGGTTTGCCTCTTACGAGGAGTTGGGACACTGGTTCGACGATCAAGAGTTGAATGATCTGGCGGTGTGGATGAAGACAGTGCTGTCAGGCTCTGATTAAGTGCCGGGAAAATCAGAAACTTTGCATGACTCCCTGATATCCCGTCTGCGAATCACGGACAGTCAAGCCGAGTGTTTCCCCTGCGCAAACGGCCCTCGTGCACCTGCACTACTTCTGGAAACTCAGCTCGCAGCCTCCAGGTTGCGCGTTCGGGAGCGAAATGTGTTTCATGCAAAATGTAAGCGCAATATGACCGATCTGAAGCGGCTGCGAGTATACATTCCTCGACGATACTAAGACCGTTTTCTGAGTGGATCTTACCTTTAAGAGAGATTATGCTTGGACCAGCGGATGGGTGCTTCCGCTCCTGTCTCACACTGTGTATTCCAGGCGGACAACTTCAACGCCCTATATTTATACCGCAGCTCAATGCTGACAGCGTTTAACCCGTTAAACACTCGGGCGCGTATACTGCTCACATTGGACGCTATTTCAACCACGGAAAGACCTTGAAGTAAAGTCAACAAAACTCGAAGACTCGATCGGAAGTCCGGATCCTTTGTCCACCAACGATCATACTGCGACACAAACCAGCGGAATGGAAGGTATCCTCCATATTACCCGACATTCTCGGTTTAACTCATCCACTGGACCAATCACCTTGGAGTTCACAAAAGTTATAAAAGCTGGGGGGCGACAGTAATTTTCCCCAGTCGCATTCATTTGCACTACTCACCCTCAGTCAGTCTTTTCTCGATCAAATGGATTCCTTCACCAAGTTCTCTACCGATATCCCTACCTCTCAAGAGACTGGAGGTAATAACGGTGGCGGCGCGTACTGCGTTATTGCTTGATCTTTCCGTCCGGCCACAGGGCACGGTTGGTTCCTGTGGGTGTTCATTCCGGCTCACGCATGCTTTCTGTCCAGCCTTTCTGACACCTGTCTTGCAGAGACTGTGATCCCCTGAGGACAGTGCACTATCAGCATCGACAGCCATTGCATATGTTCTCCCTCCCTCCCTCTGTGTGGTTGGCATCGGCGTTCTTATCAGAAAATCCAAATCCGTAATTCCCTGGTCGCGACTGGGTTGTATTATTCGTATTTATAGTTAGGTAGTGAGGCAATGCCATGGCACTTAAAGTTGGTGAGAATGCTGGCTGGGGGCAGTGAGCACTGAGACACGGGCAATCGATGCCGTGTGCTGAGTTTGATACATCACACAGTACACACTTGAAACTCAGACGACAGGCCGACCGGCGGCTGGTCGACAGACGTTTAATAAAAGCCTCGGCATCGGCATCTACCCATCCGAGGTTGTCGCGCAATGATGTCAGGCTTTGTTCTTGCGAGAACGATGCTTCCATCGTATCGAGTGAAGCGCCATCCTGAGGTTGCCGATGATGCCAGCCAAGAACGATACGCTCCAACCGGTTTGTGAGCAACACTCTCCATTTTTACTCATGCTGCGGCGGACTAACCACACTAACGTCATTCCATTCGACTTTAGGCTTTAGGGAAAGAAGTTTCTGTGTGAGCCCATTCTCTTTAAAGAAAAAGGTAATGGGTCGACCTTGGGAAGCACCGTGCTTCTTATTCCCAGCTGCTGAAACTGTCGACACGTCGTCGCCCTCGTTCGTCACTGGCCTGAGTACGACAAAAGAGGCGTAACTGCCCATCCCCCACTACATTTAACCGCCTAGGGCTGTTGTTGTGATTGCCCAATCTACCACGACTAATATTAGTGGAGTTGTCTGCAACGGAATCTGATCGTGACCAACTTGGGGTACCATTATAGCCTGGTCGAATCCTGAACAGCCCTGCTACCAACCTTCCCCTCACCGTCGTCTTACTATACCCCACCATGAAGTCCCTCCTACTCCCCTTCCTCTGGATATCACTCGCCCTCGCAGTGGATCCTATAACCGTACCTCTCGCACGTCGGTCTCGAACGCACTACGGAATCGAACACTATGCATCAGTCGCCCAAAGTTTAAGAGCGAAATATAATGTTGGCTCATCCTCTGGCAGAAGAAGGGCCGTCGAGGACATCCCTATGATCAACCAGGTAGGTTATTAGCCTTATCTCTCGTCCAGCAGCACGGTGTCTGAGGGGTTGGTTATCAATAGCATTCAGACGCCAGCTATCTAGGGGAGGTCTTGATAGGCACGCCGTGAGTGTTCTCTTCTCTGCCTGCGGGCTGCGGAGCTACCGAGGGCTACACGTTGCCCTTGTGACGACATGATTGGCATTTAGGAAATCGCCTATTTTTAGCTCCTCCCCCAGTTTCCTTCCATATGCAACAGTGCACTTATAATTTCGACTAGTCCTCAGGCATTCGAGGTTGTCCTTGATACCGGGTCCGCGGATCTTTGGGTCGCGGATATCGCCTGTGCCACTTGTACCGGAATTCCACTGTTTGATCCTGCACGGTCCTCCACTGTCCAACAAAGCGCCGCTGGGACTACTATCCGCTATGGGTCGGGTGCAGTTGCGGGCTCTATCAATAGAGACACTGTGAGGCTGGGTAACTTCACAGTGGAAAGGCAAACATTCCGTGAGTTTCTACCAGACCTGACTCCGAGTCGTCCTAACCCAAGTTGTTTAGTGGCCGCTGATCAGCTATCAAGTACATTACTAGACGGAGGGGTATCTGGGATTCTAGGTCTCGCTTTCGAAACCATAGCAAGCACACGTGCCACGCCATTCTGGCAGAACTTGTTAGAGAACAATCAACTTTCAAGTCCAGAAATGTCGTTCTGGCTGACGCGATTCCTGAATGTGTCAATTGCCCGGGAGGCTGAACCTGGAGGAATCTTCACCCTGGGAGGAAGGAACACTTCTCTGTACAGCGGAGAAATTGAATTCCTCGACCTTCCCGTGTCGTTCCCTTCTTTCTGGCTGCTCCCTGTTCGGCGTGCGTGTACCTGTGCTCTGGATTTCAGTTTATACTGACTGGGTTGTAGGAATCACCGTCCAAGGAAGATCAGTGCCAATCTCCACCGGGTCTGCATCGTTAGCTGCAATCGATACTGGTACCACGTTGATTGGCGGACCTTCCGGTGATGTCGAAGCCATTTGGGCGGCAGTACCTGGTTCACGGAGGTCCATAGGCAACGAGGGCTTCTGGTACTATCGTAAGTCCCACACACTCCTTTACCATCTCTCGTCACTGACCCTAGCGGGTTCATCTGTTCAGCCTGCAGAACCGAGATCAACATCACACTCAACTTTGGAGGAAAGTCGTGGAGCATCTCCCCGGATGACATGAACCTTGGCCAAACATCTTTTGGAAGCTCCCTCTGCCTAGGTGCCATCTTCGACTTGGGCCTTGGAAGCAACATCCCTGAAAACTCTCAGAACCCTGGATGGGTTATCGGTGATACTTTCCTTGTAAGTAGGATCTCCGTTTTCACTATTGTCTTCCATCATCGTTTTACTCGTTCCTCATCATCTGTTTCGCGTCTCGAACCTTTGTAGAAGAACGTATATTCCGTATTCCGCGCGGACCCTCCATCAATTGGATTCGCCGAACTGTCAACGTTGGCAGGTGGTTCAGGTGAGTATTCTGTTCGATGTCAGGTTCTTCACTTTCGATGCTGAACAGGCTCGACCTCGGCGGGACCACCTTTTATTCGATAGGGACAGCACCTGGAATTTTCAATGAAAACACGCCCTCTAGGGATAGCGGCGCTTCCCATCTAGGTTTGTCTTCTACCTGATTTAACACTCGTTCGTCATGTACTGATGCTGCAGTGTAGTAGCACAGGCATCTAGGATATCCCTGATCTCGTTATACCTCTTGATTATCCTCTGTTACCTGTAATTTCCTCGACTTAGTCTCATTTCGAACATTTAGTTACCGACCCTTCCATCACGACGGACTCTATAACCAGAGCCATTGTATTTATATGACGATCTCTACCAATGTATTGCATACATCTCGAGTTCTTCCGCTGTTAGACGTGCTGAGATCGATTTACTGTATATTGCACCAACCTTCCTATCTAACGAATCCATCAAGACCAAGGCAACAAATGAGAACGTCCACTGATTCCGTCAATACATTTGAAACATCCGAGCGACAGTGCGATTGTTCAAGATACGTTCAAAAGTCCGTTCCAGAAATCCCCGGGCAGACCAAAATTGACCGTAGCCTTAATTAATAAATACGATACGAAGCACAAGTATTTCAGAAGCGCGAGCACTAGGAACCGTCATAGAAGATGTGCTAGCTAGAGTCCGGTCTACGGAGGGCAGTGCCACTCGAGGCGAGGCGAGGCGAGGCGAGTGGAGATTATTAGGGTATCGGATACCACTAGGCGATTAACACCATCCACGGAGGTTGGGGAGGTGCGAAGGGAGTAACTTAGAGAGGGGGGACGCAAGAACCTCCATCCAGGGAGATAACATAGCCGCGTGCGCAGGAACCTAGATTTTTCATCCCATGAGCCTTCAGGAAAGAACGAAAAGTAGAATTACTCACCGATCTGGCACGACCCGTTGCTGCAGCGGACATCGTTGACGAATGGGATCGCACTGCAATCCCGGCCACCATCTGGGCTGGGAGAGCCATCGTTGGAGTAGGTGACACACCCTCCACAAGACCTGGTCGAAGCATCAGTGAAAACCATCCGATAGGAGATGCTGGAAAGGAGAACTCACTCGAGGTCGGATCGGATGTCGACACAGTTGAAGCTGACGACTTTGGAGCCGCGGTAGACTGGGCAGGCTCGTTCGCCAGCCTTGCAGTTGGACCTGGGGGTCCAGTGACGCTTGGGGATGCCACTGGGGATAGGGAGGGACGGGGCTGAAGGGGCTTCGGTTAATTTGGAATTATGGCATAGAAAAAAGTATACGCACGGCAAGCACCGTTGGAGCCTTGAGTGGCGGTCTTCGAAGGAGCGTACAGCCCTGGTTTTGCGGAGCATTGGCTCATAGAGGTGGAAGCAGGGTTCGAGTAAGGGGTTTGGTTGGGACACCTGAATGCGTGATGTTAGAATACATTTCGATAGCGGTGGACGACTCGATCCGACGTACATCTGGCAATTGACGTTTCCTCCATGGGCCTATGACGAAACAGAGACCGTCAGGAAATTCAAGGGTGCAGGATTGAAGCTAAATGGACTCACAAGGAACCAGCCGGCGGGACATTCGCAGCATCCAGTAGCCTTGTGGATGTTGTTGAAGTATCCTGCGGGGCAGAGGGGGCAGTTGGCGACGCCACCAGTTGAGTAGCGGCCTGGAGAGCATTGCTGGGGCGTGTGCATAGCGCTACTGGGACACATGAAACCAGGCGGGCAGCTCAGACAACCTGTGGCACCAGAAGAGGAGACGTAGGTTCCAGGGCTGCAAGGCAACTCCTGTGTCATTCCGCGAGAGGGAATGTAGTAGCCAGGTCGAGCTTGTTGACAATTCCTGAATCCATATTCTACGAGCCCAAGTCAGTAGCCGTCCGGGAATAAATAAATCAAGGAGCGTACCCTTGGTGTAGGATCCAGCAGGGCACGGTGTACACGGGGAATTTCCTGACGAGGAGTACGTTCCGGGCGCGCATCGGTTATTGTTTCGACGATGTAGATCATTCTGAGAGTTGTGGGATAGAGCTGGGATGGTAAAGAGTGTGAGGGAAAGGAGAACAGCGAGCTTGGAGGAAACCATCGCTGAAAAAGAAAGGAAAGGAGAGACTGGGAAGTAGGGTAGAATGAAGCAACGAAGAAACGAAGAACTCGACACCGAACCTGATGGAAAGGCAGGGTCGTTCTTATAACACCTTGTGCTGATATGATCGCCTTTAGGACCTACAGCGGGTCAAATTGCAAGCCAATTTCGTTTTCCCATGTATACAATCACCGAGAACGTGCCGATCTCTTGAAAAAAATTCAGGGGCATTGGAATCACAATTAGTGTTGCGGACGAGGACCGCGTGCGAGGTCCATCTTTGTCCATCTTTAGTGGAGCAAACGCCGATCAGTCGCCAGAAAAGGGTATTGACCATACCGTATCGCGCAAAGTTGGACCGCCGGAGCCGACGCCTGGTCCTCTCGGTGATTGAATTATGTACGACTGAGGCGGAAGAAAACATCGAGCGGTCAACGGTTTTTACAGTGGCGGGGCCTTGTGTGCTTTAAGGGCCAACATCGTCCGCGATCCCAATGGGGACGCCGCACGAAATTGCTCACAGGCGTCAGCTTTCTGATGTCGGTCCTGTGCGCCTTTGAAAAGGGCCGCCTAAACATCGCGCTTTCGCAACATGTGGAGGCTTGAAACCACGGTCTCATCCTAGAAAGGGTGTCAAGATAGGCATCTGTGGACTTGAACGGCATTAAAGGCACGCACGCGAGTCGACCAACGACATAGCCCCTCGAGCCGCCTGAAAGCGTAGGTCGGAGCTCAGGAGACCCGAGTGGTGCTCCATCCTCGCTAGCTTGCTGATACCTATCAATTCGAAGGTGAATGGATAAAAAGCGAGTTACCTTGATACGGTATGGTAGAGTCCCCTTCACCATGTTCTTGCGCAGTTACCCTCTTCTCTTGCTCTCCGTCGCATTCGCCCTTCCGCAAGGGCCAGGCCCCATCCCACCTCCGGGTGTATGTCATCTTTTGAAGTCTTCACTATAGATTACTGATAGAAGAACGTCAGTTATTCTGTTGCCCGCCTTACGGCCCAGATGGGCGTCCTTTGGTGAATCAGCTTCAAGGCCCGTTTGCGATCTACTGCAGGTGGGTAGGGCCGGCCAAGAACTGTTGGACATGATTCCTCCGAGAATTCTGACGACAAATGACACTCGCACAACCCCCACAGCTACGGAGATGGCGTACAATGCCTTTATGTGGGTCACCGCAGCGTTGCTGTCTCGAGTCCTTCATTAACAGCCGTCCAGAACCCTGATACAGGAAGCCTCGGTAACCAGCCAGGTTGCCCAAAGAAAGCGCCTGCTAACCCCCACCCGCCGACCTGCCCCATCTGAGCCTACAGCGGTCGAGATTTGGCGCCGGGTTTTGCGCTCAATACTAGGTCGATTCAGCCCCTGAGTGAATGTCGAGTAGAATAGCCAACGCACCTTATCAGAATAGCCATCGCAGTCTTCTGTGAAGCTTATGCATTGCCATACTTTTTACTGTTTTCTATTGTCGTCACGGTTGTCCTAGAACGATGGCAAAGGGTGTCGGTCAAGCTGGGGATTTGACTGCCCCTAACCACAGGTGACTTGGGTTAGGGTCGCTTGTCCCGGCTGCGTCCCAGCTTGGGTCTGACCCTCTCAAGAGATTCGCCTACCTTGATACAGCAAAAGATTGGAACGAAGAGTATGTTTTAAATGTTCCCTCGAAATAAAATTCTCAAAATTGAGATTTTCAGCTTTGCCTGGGAGCGATGGCGGTCCAATCACTTACGACGCTGCCCGCTTGGCCGTCTTCGTCAGTCCGCAAAGACTTGACGCCGACCCAGCAATCTTCGTTATTGTCCACTGTCTCCAACTCCCTCTCTAATGCGATCTCAATCACTACCACGACTAAGAATGCGAAGTCATCGACTGGAAAAACCACCAAGGCGACAGACAGTCTGGCGACCTCAACGATAACCTTTCTCCGATCGTACCTGCTCGATCAGGCTTTTCAAAAGTTACAGGCAGCTATCTGGGTGACGGAAGATGAAAAATCGCCTTCGGAGAAAGCTATTCATGCCAAAGTCTTGAAGCTGACAGAGCGTCTGGCTGAAGAAGGCGGCTTGGACGACCTCAAAATCCTCACGGATCTGGCCATTGTCTACGCACGATCATCGCCATCCAAGCTTCGCCATATCTTCAACCTGTGTGCCTTGAACAGCCCAAATGTCGTGACAGAAGTCGAAACAGCACTCGTACCGAGTTTCACAGCCATCCTGCAATCGACTCAAGGACTGTACAACCAACGAAAGGCAGCTGAAGTGATCTACTGCTTCATGGTAGCTTGCTCAGGGGCCTCCAAAATCCCAGGAATTCCCGACGCACCTCTCTTAGCTCCATTTATCAAGCACGTACCCTTCATCACCGCCCTGTCAAACCTGTATCTCCCTGGCCTCAGTTCTACCGCCTGGTCGTACGGCGGGACGCGCGCCCTGCTTTCAGCCATCTCGGCTGTGGGTACCACAGCTGAAGTTGACCCAACGGAATGGACCACTATTTGGGTGAAGACCAAACTCACCCTCATCGACAGCTTCCACCTACTCTTCAAACAATCTCTCGCCAACCTCACCCAAGCTAATGGACCGCAACAACTAGCAGAGCAAGCCGAAACTATCTTTTCAGCTATTTTCGCCATGTTGGAAACGTCCACTAACGGCTCTGACGAGTCGACATCGTCAGGAGCGACACCTCCGACCCCGTTCCTCAATTTGACGCTATTGCAGGATTATCAGCGTAGCCATGATCTGACGCAGCTCCTCACCGGGGCACTCAGCAAGGCGCAAGAAAGGGATGCTCGCTTGGATATCCTGGAGAGCACCTTGGTGGAACACGGCTCTTATTCCAAGGAGCCGGGTGCCCTCACCATCCTCCTTCACGGTTCAGGCCTTCAGAGACCAGCGCCTTCGAAGTCCGTCGATGCTAAAGGAAAAGGACCAACGACAACTGAAGTCCCGTCGACTACGTCCTACTCAGCAGAAATCGATGATGTCGAGCTCGTTTCAAAAACCTCTCAGATCCTCGACCTTCTCCCAGACCTTTCAACTCAATACGTCGGCAAGCTACTGAAGCATCCCGCTTACGACGGTAATGTCGAACGAGTAATCGAGGCTTTGCTCGAAGGAAGCGCTCCGGATGAAGCTACTCTGGATTCACAACGGCAGCAACCAGTCCAAAGACAGGCCTCTCCAGTCCCAGAGAGACGAAATATATTCGACGACGAAGCTGTCGACTTTAGTTCAGTACGATTCGGGAAGAAGGCTGAAGAGTGAGTGTATGCGATCTATCATATATCAGTCGTATTCTGACATGACTCCTAGTGCGGCAACCCTGCTCGCCAAACCTGACCAAGGCGCCCGCGAAAGGATGAAGGCAGACATCCTCCGGCGGGTTGAAATTATGGACATGGAATCCGACGAAGAGGAAGAAGGTGAAGAAGAAGATGGGGCCAAGCCCAAACCCAAGATCGTGGCATTCGAGGAGGATGACGATATCGAGGAGCCTGTGCGGGTGCCTGGGGCAGGCGACCTGGAGGATCCGGAAGGGGAGAGCGAGTCGGATGGAGAGCCGGGTGCAGAGGGAACCCCTGGCGAGGTCGATCCAGAGTATCTGATCGAGCAAGCCTATGTGGCGGACCCATCTGCCTTTGCTAGAGATGCGGCGACGCGTCGAAGCAAGGCTCGAGCTGAGCTTATCCAAAAGACGGGTTGGTCTCACGAGCAGATTGAAGGATGGGCAATTGTTTTGGAACGAAATGTAAGTTCTCCTTGCCTATGTGGTGATGATACGTATGCTGACCATCTCTTATAGCCGAAGAAGAAGGACAAGATTTTACTCAAGCACGAGTTCAGAGGAAACGTGGCAGGTCCCCTGGAACCTCAATCATCGTCGGAACCTGGAAGAGGGGGACATCACCGTGGCAGAGGGCGCGGTGGTCGTGGTGGAGGGAGAGGTGGCAGGGGCGGTGGAGGTGGAGGGCAGGGTGGAGGTCAAGGCGAAGGGTCTGGTAGTCGAGGGAACGCTCGAGGGCGTGCTTGGAAGGATAGAAACAAAGCAACTCGCGCGAACCACGACCGTAAGCGAGGACATGACAAGAAGATGGCTAGGGCTGGCGGTCCGTCTTAGCCTTGACGGGGTTGACACTGGTCGAGCGTTGGTGATCTGTGCTTATTGATTCTCGGACACATCTCACTTGTCGGTCGGATTTCCGTTACATCGTCCGAGTCGCCGGGCGTAGTACAGTATACCGCATGAATCCTTGGTGCCTCGTGACATCTTTCCAGACATTAAACAAACAGGTGCTCTATACTTCAGGGTATTAGACGTTGCAGACGGTACCAGTAGGGACCTCAACGAAGTCCCTGAAGATCTCAATCGAGCGGATACGGGTGACCGAATCAGCGGTGGGAGGTCCCTGCGACCAGCACTCTTGACCGTTGCTCCATGCATTCCAGAGCCATGGGCCTGCAATTTCTGGGACCTGGATGCAAACACGTCAGCTAACGTTTTGCTTACAGTAGGCCGTCGAACTCTTACGTTGTCGGTCAGCATGGTCTTGAACTGACCGTCGATGTAGAATCGAGTGGCATCTGCGGACCACTGGTTGAAGGAGGTTTAGTACTGAATGGAGAGAAGAGTCACGGGTAGAACGGGGCTTACGTCAATTCGGTACTCTGAAATGCATTTTCATTCAGTTCACACTCTCTCGGTAATCGGAAAGAAGACCTTACCATGGAAATCGGCTCGGGGGTCGAAGGTGAACGGGACAATATCGCTAGTTTTTTGACCGCCCTCAACCAACGCCTAGACAAATGTCCTCGTTGGCCGCTGTCTCGAAGTGATTCAAGGTCTCGAAAACATACCTGGTTGGTGGCCCAAATACCCTTTGGAACGCATGGGGCATCGGTATCGATCGTACTTGTCAAAATCTCCCAGTCGACCTCGTTAAACCTATTGGCTATTTCAACAGCGCGTTTCGGATGAGTACAATAAGCGTGGAATGCGAGAACGTGGGCGTACCATAGAGGAAATTACCCTCGCATACGCCAGGGGTTGTGCTTGACTTGAGGTATGTTCGGACAGAACCATACTTGAAGCTATAAGTTGTGCCAATCTCGGCGGAGACGACCTTGGCGTTTCCACCGGGGTGCGCAGAGACTTTCAGTTCGAGTGCTCCGTTGCCGAGCTTCACGTTGTTGGGAGTGAAGGTGTGGGTGAGGGGACCTGGGTCAATGTAGACATCCCAGTTGCTGGTGTAGAAGCTGTTGGCACTGTAGAGAGATCAGGTTCAGTAAAACAATCAACCGAGAGGGGAGATGACATACACCAAGAACTGTTGGGTGTTATCTCCTTCCTGGGCATTGGAGAAGTCGATAAAGGTGCGAGTCCTGAATCCACCTGTCATGTTGGAGACGACGTAGGTGTCACAACTGGCCTGGCGGTTAAGAAGTTCCTTTCCCTCTGACGCCATTAGGAGCGAGAGGAGAACGGAGGCAGCCGTGATGAAGCGCATCGTGGATAATGGTGCGGGACGTCTAGAGAAGCTGGAGACCCTGGAAGATGGGATGGTTTATGCTGAAGAAGTCGGGCACCCTTTTATATTCCAGCGAGTCGTGCCATCTCCATTTCTTCCGCCACGAGATCAGAGCTTGGGCGAGTGCAGGACGAGATATTCTCCGTAAAAGCCACGCCGGATTACACGATCAGGTACCCTGGCGACGTGAGGTGCGAGCGCGTCGCACGTCCCTCTGTAGAGCACTTAAATGTTTGGAACGGCTGGGAATATCCGAGTCATCCGCTGCGCAAGAGGGAACGGCGGCCTAAGGTGAGGCGATAAGTTACGCCTCTGGACTGTGGTAGGACGGGCAGCCGCGAACCGAGGCTTCAGTCCAGACATACCGACACTGATTGTGGAGCAAGGTTAGGTAAAGGTGGTCCTTTCCCTCGTTTCGAACCATTGCAACGGTCTCAAAGGAATCCATACAATCAAGCCGGTAAGCCGCTGGACAACACATATGGATCACCTTTCCCCTGAGAAACTGCCAGTGAGCGCTGGTGTAGCCTTCTTCTTCAGGTGCTGGGATATGTGAGTCGCTGTGGCATTGCGTTGGGGGAGGCTGATACCATATCGTCTAACGCGTTCAACGTAGTTGGCGCTCAGTGGGCCCAGACGCCTTCCGGCAATGAGCGAATATAAAAGCACACGCTCCTGATCGTTTGACCCCGAGGCTTTCGGAAACATCCTTCCTGGACTCAGTGTTTGAGATATAAAACCCCAGCCACCCATCGTCCAAGCTGCTTATCTCTTTATAATCTAAAAAACGGCGTTGGCAGAAGAGGCAGCCAGCTCCGCCACTTCCAGGTACCGCTGGCAACCATGCACCAAACAGTTCCACTCCCCCTGTCCCACGGAACTTAGATCGATATTGTTGACCGCAGTCACCAGTGTCACGGTGTCTCTTAGCACGCGAAAAGACGGATAGTGACAAATTAACGGTTTCCGGATGATGGCTTGTCGAAAGACAACGGCTGAAGGGCAGCGGAATGTAAGGGAAGGAGTTTCTTCCTTGACACCAGGCTTACTTTCATAAAAGCTACCTCCAACCTTATTCAATTTGGGAGTGCCTCCTCTAATAACCTAAATAGGACTTCGGTTCCGGCTTTAGTTTTCTTTTGCCACCTTCATTGTGCTTGGTTTGAAGACCGATTCTGCGCCACTCCAACCTCTGTGAACAAGCTCTCATATTCTCTGTACTTCCTAAATAGAAACAAGCCTCACTCCTACCTTCTCGTTGATAGTCACCTGGAAAACGGAGCAACAACCCTGCGTTCGTGAAGTTAGCGCCCGTGCCAAAGCGCCGAAGGTTCAGAAATAAACAAGGTTCCCACGAACACCAACAGGGGCTCACACCCGATACTTTCGGAATGTTCTTCTTGCGCCTGTGCTGTCACTTCTCGCCAATAACTAAAAGAGCGCGCTTCGCCGCAGAGCCTGCTACTACGGAGCTACGCCCATATCCACTTCCTTTTAACTCGCTTTTCTGCGTTCGGGTTAAGCGTATTGGAGCACAGGTAACATTTTATTACATCGTACGCTTCCCGGGATATTACAGGGACATGTCAAGTGAACCTACACAACATAAATCTGACATTTTACAAAAGCTCATCCTATAACTACTTGTCAAGCATCCAACTTACGTCCTTACAAAATGGCAATCCCTGGATATCTTTCCAATTCTGGAACCAGTCCGCTAACTTCTTCGCGTTCCGTCTGTTTAACCGGACGACGACCGACAGAATCCAGATACGAACCTCGGGTATTTGCGAGAGTCGAGACACCATTCTAGAGTGTGCCAGTAGGATTCCTCTCAAAAGTGCCTCGACAACCTATCTTGCCCGTGTTCGACCCTTGAGAATCGCGGATTCTGCACGCGCCTAATTTCTAAAAGCGCACTGCCTGTTCAACTGAATGACCTCCCTCGGTCTCGATCCACGGAAATCGGCAAGACAGGAGACAAGAGTCGCCCAGTCTTGTCTCGTGAACCAGACTCTAGTCGGAGAAAATATTCGTTCTCCTCGCCAAGTCTGAATCCTTGTGGACAATCACCGCAGCCCGCTCACAGCGCCGGCCCGTGATATGGGTTCTCGAAGACGAGGGTGTTCAGCGACGGTCGATAGGGGACCGTGGTCCGTCACCCCACCAGAGATGAAGATGCTCCAAGCCATCCTTCCAGCCGGTAGCTCATCGAAAATCTGGCCGGGGTTCACTGTCGAAAACATTGAAGGCGAGGAACACCTCGTTCTTTGGTATGTAAAGCTTGATGATACCGACAGAGGTCGGAGTCTCGGAGACAATAGGCGTGTGAGGGCGACGTGTCGTGTGCGCTACTAAAGCTATCCTCGTGCAGAGAAGACCGCCTGGGATGAGTAGCCATAGATCATCGTTGAGGTTGGGAACACGAGCAGGCCGACGAGCGGGGAGCAGCATTTGTCCTGAATAAATAACTGCTGAGCCATCAGTAGAAGCAAGCAGTTAACCGCGGACAAGTCCGACCAAACTTGGGAAGGCGCAGAAGTAAATGCAAGCCATACACATACGCAATTGAATGGCAAGTAGGATGAACACGAAAACATTATGTGCATGGTTGTAGCTGGACAGTATTTACACCAAGATCGCTTTACACCAAACGACTATGCAAGCTGAATGCAGGTGGTGTATCAAGGGGCGTCATACGAAAAGCGGACCGAATTGGTGGACGGTAGTTGGATGCTAGACCAACGCAAGGGAAGCGGCAAGATCACAGCTACCTGACTCGGAGTGGGTCACAGCCACTTTACACTTTCGTGGGAGAACTGAGCGCCAAGACCCTGTGGCAGCTCTATTGAAGACCTACTATTACTACAGGGTAGTAGCAGGAATCTTACCTGCCCTTGCACGTTGCTTGCACAATTCCAGTCGTTCAAAAAGGCAAAGTAAGTAGGACTGTCTCAAATCCTTCTTCTTCTAACGCGTAATTTCAGTCCAATGACTTCCGGGTGTTCATTTCAAACATTGGGCAATGCAAACGGATGACAATACCCTGGCCCCATTGATTGCACATCGCGGTCGCTCACCACTTGACATCAGACATGTCGCTGCTCAATGTTACGCTGCCCATGTCCAACCCTCGAGCCGATACAAGTCGAGCGAGGAAGATTGACCAAGAAGGAACCAGCGACGAGACCGCAACTATCTCCTACCGGTGTCGAGGTTGTACCGCCAGGCAAACTCACCGGGCGGAAGGGTATGGCGCCTGAAAACTTCCGTTGACGATGCTTGGAAGACAACAATGACGACCTTCAGCGCAAATGAATCTATTTTTGTCTGTTGCCTGGTGTGAAAGGGCGCATTGTCGCTGCACAGGTGATCCAGCAGTGTCTGGTTGCGCAACTGGAACCTTGTGCGCCATGCCCAGCGATAACCCGAATTTTGTCGGTGTTGTGGCCTCATCTTTCGTGTTCAACCAATGTAGGGCGACCATGTACATGCTGGGCGGTTATTGTGGCAAGACACTGCCAATAGGCATGGTCTCGAGCGTCATCGAAAGGGTCAGCTTGTTCTCAAAAAGGGATCGGAGGACAGACTCCATGCGTGTCCTTAACTCTGTTCGACTTTATCTACCGCAACATTCCACTTCCGGGTAAATGGACAGCACTGGCGCCCAGGCTACCAGACCATTCACTGTGTCGGCAACGAAGGGAACCTTCGCCAAGAATAGAATGATTTGCGGTGGTCCCTACAAAAACCAGGTGCCGCAGATGTCCTAATCCTCGCGCCGAGTTGCAATGCGGACGACTATCCTCCTCATACTGCTCTTCTACGCGAGGCAGACATTGCAACAGCCCGAAATTGTTGCAATACCCAGAGAGTGCAGTGAGTCATTGACATTAGCGCCTCATTTTCTGTAATGGCCTGATAATTTCTCCCCGAAAGCACCTCGCGAATTCTGCGTACACGGAGCGCGCTGCTGTACTAGCCAATGTCAGCCATGCGCACCGACTGTCTGTCCCATTCCCGAAACCCCTACCTGCCCCACCCCAAGTTGTCCCACAGTAACATGTCCAACACCGGATCCCTGCCCCCTCACTCCTACATGCCCACCACCCGACCCTCCTGTATGTCCGTCACCAACTTGCCCAGACTCTTCAGCCTGTCCTTCGTGTCCCCCGACGTCCCCGTACCCATATCCAGACGAGTGTCCGTCAGCAACCTGCCCCACCTGTCCCTCAACGTGTCCAGATCCAGAGACACCCACGTGCCCAACCTGTCCAACATGCACTGAGTGCCCTTCGACGTCGTGTCCTGCTTACCCTACGCCCAGTTGCCCCTCACCTGGCGACACCTGTCCCCCGTGCGATGGGCTGTACAACAACATTACCGTGACCGTAACATCTACAGCCACGGAGTATGTACCGACTACGATCTTCGTGACGAACTGCACCACCATCCTCCCAGAGGCGACAGTGACTGTGACCAATTTCTCCACGATCACTGTCCCTGTTGTAACAACCATTACAGTTCCTGTCCCAGGAGAGAATGGCACTATCACGATCACTCTACCTCCCGAGACCGTTACCATAAATGGAACAGTTACTATCACCGCACCTCCGGAAACGTCTATCATCACCGTAACTGAACCTGGTCTTCCACCAAGTACAGTGACCGTTACACTTCCAGACGATGACGAGCCTGTTACTGTCACGACAACCGTATTCCCCGGAAGCGTACCGTTTACTGTGACGGAAACTCTAGTTGTGACCTCGACAGAAACAGCAATCGTATCGGTTCCAACCACAGAAATCACGACCGTGACAGTCACGGAGCCGGCACCACCCACCACGCCCGATGAACCTCCTGTTGGCCCTCCGACGACACCTGACGAACCACCCGCCACGCCCGATGAACCTCCTGTGGAACCTCCTACGATACCTGTCGAACCACCTGTCGAGCCGCCCACCACGCCCGATGAACCGCCTACCACGCCCGGCGAACCACCTGCCGAGCCACAGACCACGCCGCCCGATGAACCGCCTGTGGAACCACCTACCACACCGGACGAACCGCCGGCAGAGCCGCCCACTGCACCAGACGAACCTCCCGTGGAGCCACCGACCACCCCAGATGAGCCTCCTGCAGACCTACCTACCACTCCAGACGGACCTCCTGCAGAACCACCCACCATGCCAGGTGACCCACCGACAGAGCCTCCTGTACCCCCTGTTACCCCGCCAGACGTACCGCCTGACACCCCTCCAACACTAGCCCCGCCGGAAATTCTACCTGCTACTCCAGACGTTCCGCCTACCGCACCGGTCGATGATCTGGCGCCGCCTGCAACAGCACCTGACGCATCACCATCCCCTCCTGCAGTTCCTCCTGTTCCTCCAGCGGTGTCACCCGAGACGCTTGTGCCCGCTCCCGACGCTCCTCCTGCAACACCGCCGCCTGTACCTCCTGTTCCTCCAGCCACTGAAGCCCCCGAGCCATCGGTGGTTGTCTCGACGGTTACTCGCTCCGCTCCTTCTTTGGCAGCGACTGCGCCGATCCCTGGTGTTTTGATCCAAGATGGTACCGCCATTTTGGATTACAGTAGGCTTCGTCGAGGTGATCGGCCATTGTCCGGGGACTTGCAGAGGAGGAGAGAAGAGGCCGTTGACCAGGTACGTTTTGAGTGAATCCTATCTTTGCCCGCTAACTCCAAGTCCGATGTGCCCTAGTTGTTCAACAACTATTGCAGAGGATTCCAGGCTCGCGGCAAGACCGACACCGATGAGCTGACCTTTGCCGGGGATGAGTCAGTCAAAGATACCAATCGAAGGGCCGCAGGATGTACTATCCAACAATGCCAAGACGCTGGTCTCAACATGTCTTGCAACCAGGTAAGAGGCGCTCTAAACCTAATACTCCGGCACAGGGGCTTATCGTCCACAGTATCCATTCGCTATCACAGCCGAAGGAGGAGCGGATGCGGTCATTGCTTGTGTGGACAACCTGTGAGAAACCCTTCCTCCTGCTCTGTTGCTATCTTCGAGATTCACCAGCGTTACAGAGCCCAAAGTATCCAGGGTGCCTACCTGTCAGGTCTCAGGAAGCAGCTTGGCCTCAGATCCGGAACCAAATTCACCTTCTCCCTCTCTGGCTTCGACTGTTCATCTGTCGGAGGATCAAACGCTACCAGGCGGTCTTTGCCAGACATTGGAATTGGACGATCCGCCCTCGCTCCTCGCAACCTCCTCAAGCGTGATCTGACTGTGGGCACGACTGAAGTACAGCGTACGTTCCCTTTCCATCGTCCTCCAGCATATGTCTAAACCGGAACCTTAGAACAAGCGTGGGCTCCGTTCAACGAATGGGAAAGCGAAAACGTTGTGATCAACCCCATTGGCGACCTTGCTGCAGGAACATATCAACTGACAGCCCAGGTCGACGAGGGGTCAATCAATGGGGCTCGCGTGGTTGACAACGAAGGCCAACAATTCAACGCGTACGTTGCTATCATCTCTCCTCAATCGCCTCTCATGACACCTTCCCAATAGAACGGATATGCAGACCTTTAGTGGCCAGAATACGTCCTTAACGGTGGAGCTCGCCTATGATGGCCTCGGAATGAGCTTCCTGCTCGATACGCGACTCACCCTCCTGCAGGTCACTTCTGAACTTCGAGCCGGAAGCGCCTTGTCTTTGAAAATGGGATCCTCCACCGGCTTCCTTACCCTGGCCTCTATTCTAGTCACCGCTGCACTTCTAGTCTGATGGGCTCATTCCGTTTGTACTTGTATTTGTGACGACTTTACGAGTGTACCTTAAGAACTTTCTCTTCTCATGGCCTCTCGCATCTTGGAAGCGGACTGCTTGGGATATTTTTACCTCCTGGATTTCGGACGCCTCGGACGCTAGCGAATGGGTGTCTTTATACTCTGTGACTATTCAATACAACTCACTTAGTTATTTCGGGAGTTCGCAAATGCAGGATACAAAGCGTTGCTCGGCCATGACGGGCAGTCTATTGAAGTCTAATGCGACTCCCGCGACCAAGTTTCGAGTGGCGTTGGTTGGTTTACAGCGAGATTAGACGGGGAGCGGTCCAGGATCCATCTAAGGCGGAGAGTCACCAAGACTTCCTGTTTCTGGTGATCGAAAGCAGCATCTGACGCTGGGAAAGTGCTTTATGATTGACTCGGCGACCAAGAAAAGGCATTGGCAATCAGCGGGTCGCCGTGATGCAAAGCCCGAGCCTGATTAGCACGCAGCTAGTGGCGCTTGGGAACAAAAGATTACCTAGCTGTTCGACGAGATCGAGTGACTTTCTAAGTAGGAGGACCATGAAGGCCGAGCGTGCCATCGCCTTCTAGACGAGAGAGATTCATTGCGGATGGATTTGAATCAGATAATCGAGCGAAAGCCAATCAGAACTTGACATTTCCGAGGACGGAAGCAGAGCAGTAGAACGTTCAGGTGTAACGTTATTCGAAGTCCGGGAACTGCAAGGCGAACCAATGATCGTTGCGCGTTGTATGAAACCCAATGAGCATCGTCGAGCATCTGGATGGTCTCACATTACATCAGAAACCGTGTATTCGTAGTGAGCGCCTTATTCTCCGCGGAAAACGGCTGATAGAGCAGGTACTGCTTGGAAGTGGCGCCAGGTAACTTCCCCACGTCGATAACGCCGTCGAAAGACCGCCTAGATCCCGGCGGGGTAAGAGATTCGCCAGGCAAGTATTGAGTATCCAGTGGAATCTGGCTCGAGGAAGCCCGCTTCGAAAGGAGTATGCAGAGGTCCCTAGCCTGGATGAGGTTGAGTCGCGTCTCGGATGGTGGGCTCCTGTTGTTTGCGTGGCGTGTTCCGTGTCGATGCGCCCGTCAAGTTGACGAGGATCCCAAACTCCAATAGGCTGTCGATGTATGTAGACACTGCACCCACAGTCTCGAATCCAACTTTGATTTCTCGATTCTCCAATCAGTTAGAATCATCGCACTTGATTTAGGTTGGTTGGGAGCGAAGGTGGGAGCAAAAATGTCAGGCCATGAGAGGACAGTGATGAGAGGTGTTCAGCTCCCAGTTCCACAACATCCAGACATTGTCCCAGTGTTCCCCAGACGAATTAACGATTCCAGAAGGCCGAAGCTGTATTTTAAAGCAGAATTCGGTCGCCTTACTAGTTGGTAGGCCAAGGTTTGTGGTCGCCCGTTCGCTCACTGTTCGCTGTAGTCATCCTGGGAAAATGATGACATCACGTGGTGCTGGTCTAAATGGGTCTTTCCGAAAATGGGTCGGCATATAAAGAAGGTTGGCCTAATGCCTCCACCACCGATATCCTCGCCACGAATTTCCCTCTGGTTTTAGGCCACAACAACCTGGAAAACGAATGTACCTGGACTCAATAGCGACCTTGGATACACTCTATGGCCCCAGAAACACGCAAGATCGACCACCAGCACCATTCGAGTCTGTTCCCCCAGACTTGCTTATAGAATTTGCTTCATTGCTCGATTCGCGAAGGGATATACTGAATTTCGGGTTGACGGTGCGTAACGATGTCTCTGTGGACAAGGATGTCTCAGGCTGACTCTCCCCAGTCAACAAATGTCTTCTCTCACGTATCAACTGTGTTGTACGAGAAGATTACTTTGCAAACATCCCAGCAATGTTCCATTACACTTGGAATGTTGACAAAACGGCCAGACATTGCTCGGCACGTTCGAGAACTCGCATATGAACCAGATAGGTCCTGCTCGAGACGGTCGATGTCCACAACCGACAATGCCGAGGCATGTCAAGCAATCATCAAGGTCGCGTCGTCCAAACGTTTGGACGCCCTTGTTAGGTTTCAGTGGAACGACGAGGAACTGCCTCATCACGAGGATATGTGGTTCGCCTTGCGTATGGGGTGCGTTTCTCTCCGGTATCTACAAATGAAGGCTCCAAATTTACCTTGAAATCAGGTGCCCTCAACTCCGGTATATCGCAACGTCCATAGGCGCCGTTTTACCGAATCTAAATAGCCATGTGCGTTTCATCTCCGACTACAAGTCTTCTGGCCCATGTTCACTGTCCCCATATAGCTATTCGACTTCACCGATCTCAAAGGTTTCTCTCTTATCCTCAAGACTGGGTTCTATGAAAACCACAACGATATGTTCCTCGATGGTATGGTCTTCCTTTTGTCCAGGTTGTTTCAGTGTATGACGTTGGTTTCTCAGAGGACCATCCACTTTCTAAAAAGTTCAAGCGCATGCTCATCGATCGCTGCCCGAATCTCGAAGAACTTGGCATAGACGGCTCTTACTCAGTGCCCACAGATATGCACTACCTCGTCGAAGGACGATGGCCTCGCCTACGCAAGCTAACCCTCGGTGACGTCTGCATCGACTGGTTCCCCCGATCACTAGGACAAGGCGAAAAACGACCATTCATTGCATTCCTGGAGGCCCATGAACACCTGGAATCCCTGAGTTTATCCAGACACACCATACAGCCCATCCACCTATCCTCCTTAGATCCCAGCAGCCTCAGCCGCGTGACTTCCTTCTGCGGAACTCACCAACAACTCCAGGCTTTACCTCACATACACACTTCTCTTAAATCAGTTACCTTCCGCGACGCGGTAGAGACACGCGAGGTGTCGGCGCCGATTGTGGCGAGCCTTCTGCGCGAGTTGACCTCTCTAACCGATCTCAAGATCTCGTTTACGCTTCATTCCATGTACGACAGCGGCAACCTGCTGAGATCGCTGATCCAGTCATGCCCCAGGCTGCGGCACCTCGAGTTGACCTGTGCCCATAAACCGTCGTTCCAGCTGGTGCGTTTCAATACATCACACATCGTGTTCACTAATAAGGATGATTCTTACTCAGGATGCATTCGCAAAGACGATTCGAGGCTTCCCCAAGCTCCAAACTCTGAACTTGACGATCGTCCGGTACCCAGGCGACGAGACCCTCTCGTCTGGTGCAGCATGTATCGCGAAAAGCAATCCACGCCTGAGGCGTTTCTCCTTGACCTTCATCCCGCCTGTGTACCCCGTGCCTCTACCTTTCTCCATCGCGTATCGGACGTTCCCCTTCCCCCTTCCTTCCCGAGCATCCGGTTCATTCGAACTCGTGTGCGACGAGCATGGGCTGCCCATTACCATCACTGCCCTCGAGCATTCCAGGATGGTGTGGCCTTGGGGTCTCGGGGTGTCGTCCCGGACACGCAAATACAGCAAGGATCTTCGACCTGCTGCGTTCTCCAGTGGGGCACGTAAACGGGGGATCATGGGGATCATGGGGTTGGTCATGGAGAAATCGAGTGCGGGGGAAGAGATCAGGGTGATGTTGTTTTGTTCGTTGCTCCTCTGTCTGGCACTGTGGGGCTTCATTATGAGCGGGAGGCGCAGGGCGTCTGCGGAGGTCGCCAAGTCGTCGATTCGGACGATGATCAATAACAGTCGGTAACATGGACTCAATGATACATACCACCACCGTGATCTAATCGTCTCTCCTTTCTCTCATCTTTCTGGTATCTGCTTTTCTGCTGATCTAACTACATAGTATGTATTTGCAACACAAACGCAAGGGATATATATCACGATATCATTATTATCTTTGTACTATTACGCTTCAGCTTTCGATGTTCTGTTCTGATGCCATGCTTATTGTAGATCTTTATAATGGTAGCAATCTAATAGTCCGCTCATTCTCCATAGGGTCGAGAAAAGGGAGTTCGTTCCGTACAATCGTGTAAGACCACGTACGAGTGGAAGTACGAGGAGGGTAATGTGAAGGAAGCGGAGCATAACCAAACGTCGCCTATTCCCCGTAAGACTTTCTCGATGCTTGACTGGTGACCAGTTGACCATTGACAATGACAGACAAATTGGTTCCTGCCAGTGAGCCAATGAACAGGAGACGACGGAAAATGAAGAGATGAAGAATGATTGACAATATGAAGAGCCCCACTCATTACCCCGATATCTTCCCTTGTTTCCGTAAGCCTATTCAAGCCAACCAATGGTCAGATACTAATCGGGTTGGTAAAGTAAGACTTTCCGAAGGATTTGAAAGAATTTTGCAGGAGAGGGACCGAGTCCCGACGCCGTCCATGATGTCTCTCGGGACCATAGGCATTGCGCCGGCGATTATTGGATCGCCCAACCAAGACTCGGAGTGGTAGAGTCCTTCCAGAAAACGGCTGTGTACGTTACAGGCCAAGATCCCACCTGCAGGTTTGCCGAATACACTGAATTCTTCACAGAACGTTCAACGATGTCAGTCGCCAATCCGACGGGAAAATGTTACAAGAATTGAACACTCTATAAGCGTGATAGTGTATCGTAGTTAGGTCGTGACCGCGTGTCCCAATAGTCGTACAAGAAAAAGAGATCCAGGGTACCCCCCGATATTGTCAATGGCAGTAGTTTAATGTTTTTAGTACCTGGTAAAGGTTGGGTCAACAACGTTGTACGCGATACACAAGGAGGGGGGTGTATAAGTATAACATGAGATGACGAGATTCGATGAATTCGATCCAAACGAATCAGAAAATCAAGACCTGATGATAGCGTTAGCGCTCTCTCTCTTTAAGACTCTGACTCTTTTTTGCTTTTCCAGCAATTCAACTCCAACGACAAAACAGCCATTACGCGCTCGTGACAGAAAAGGGTGCATCCAGCCAAAAAAAAAAAGAAAAAAAAAAAGTAGGAAGAAGGGAAATTGACGTACATCTTATATTGCACGAAGCGTTCCTCTGGTTCGGATTCGTGCTTGTAGGAGATGCCGATGTCGAGGTCGCGGGGGTTGCGTTTGTTGGGTGCGCATGTCACCTTGCCGGTGATGGTGTCGCCCCTGTTGACGGTGATGGTTTCGGGCGTGTAGAAGACGGTTTGTCTAGGGAGGTTTGCATTAATTAATTGAAAGAAGCAGTTTTAGAGAGCAAGTTTAGACTTACTTCCAGTGGGTGTATTGAGCGTGAGGTCCCGTTGAGAACTTGACCTTTTTGTGTGTGCATTCGAAGGAGATGTCGAACCAGGCGAGGAAGGCGTGGATGTCTAGGGAAGATGTTTGGTCGTTGCTCCTGGATCTCAGGTAATATGCAACTCACAATCGTCGCGGGTGGCTTTGAGGGTAAATGGTGCCTCGAAGGTAAGGTCTTCCTTCTTGGCAGTGAGGAGGTCGATGTGCTGTGGAGGCATGTTTATAACAAATTTCAAGGGCAATTGAATTACGCCTACCTTGAGCATATAAGGGTCCGTCACGACAGCCTTGAGTTCGACGGTATCGACCAAAGGTTCTCGGAGTGCGATGTCCTTGATACACGAGTAGTCAAAGCCATAAACGTTCTCCCAGACTGCACAACGCGTCAGTACATAAAATGATACGGCGTCATGGGTTACTCACAGTTGATTTTTTCCTCCTTGTATTCCTGGTCCTCAATCGCAGAGATATACATGATGGCGGTATCAGGGAAGATCAAGCCTCCCTTTTTGAGGTATTTATCGCGGGCAAGGAGAACGGTATCGAGCATCGATTCGTAAAGCAGGAAATAGCCCATCCATTCGGAGATGATGATGTCGTATTCCTTCAACGGGAGTTCTGTTTCCTCAAGTTTACCCTTGACGAGAGTGATCGCTAAAGGGTGTGGTTGAGATGAGATCGGCTCGTTCAAGCGTCGACTAGAACGCACTATCTTTGAAGCCGTTGGCCTCAATGATCTTTTGTGCTTGGTCGATGATGTTGGACATGTCGATCTGGAGGAATTATCAGTCGCGTGGTTGGGACGTCGAGGATGATTATTAGACGGACACCAGTGACGTGCTTTGCGCCAGCTTTTGCAGCGAACATGCTGAGAATTCCAGTGCCGCATCCGACGTCGAGGACCGTTTTTCCTTTGAAGAGATGGGGGTTGTTGACGATGGCAGAGCGATATGATCCCGTTCGGACAGAGTCCTTCAACATTTCTTCGTGAATGCCTGTTTACGAGAATAAAAAAAATCAGTTAAAGCCCTTCAAAGGTTAGTTAAACGCGCACCAAAGTGGGCATAGGAATCGGCATAGCTGTAAGAAAAGACCCAAGACGATAAATTCTGTGACCACACAACGTCGAGAAAAGGGCGCAACTAGTCTCTCGAGGTCATATCGTCAACCTTGACCTCGTTGGTAGCGTTTTGGTTTGAGGGACCTGGAGCGTTTTGGTCGACTTCCATGCTGGTCATGTCGAATATACGGAAATAAAAAGAGATGGAGGAAAGAAACTAAACCGCGTCTAGAAAAAAAAGCAGGTGCCGTTCAAACTGCCAACCCCGCTCGATCGCGATCGGCACGTGTAGCGGCAGGGTCATCCCCATCTGTATATTATTCCCACGATCAATCTCGGTTTGGATGTTGGAGAGGAGGGCGAATTTGGACGGCTTGGGCACTGCGGATCGCCAAAAGCAGTGAGCGGTTTAGTTATTTGCTCCTGACTCTTGTCGGTTGCGCCGCAGTCGCACCATCGATCTCGACCACGTAGACCCAGCAGCTCTGGAGCAGCTATAAAGGTCATCGCAGCCATGATCCTCTCCGATCCCGACAGACATAATATAGTGAGCGCCATCGCCAGCCTGCTGCTCATTCCCAGCGCTGCGGACTAACAATGTCGTCTTCACAATAGGCACAGGTACCCAGAGACAATCCCCCTTCCTACGATTATGCTATCGACGCCTCCAATTGTGCGTTCTCGTCGTTCCGCCTTCGCTGATGCCCTATGCTCATCGCTCGACCCGTTCTCTAGATCCTAGTGACAAGCCTCGGCCAAAGATATACACCGGAATCGACGAGAGCGAGCCCATGATACCCTACAACTACTCAGGACCTTCCTGCAATACCCAGCCCACGTTCACCCCGACTCCGACGGTCTTTTACTACACCAACCCAGTAACGGGCGAGAGGATCACGTCGTTCTTGCCACCATCCCACCCAGAGATGATCTGCCTGCAGGCTGGGGAGCATGTTCCGGAGACCAAGTATGGGATTCTGGGTGCGTAATGCTCACTGTGTTGCGATGTCACCGCTGAAGCTGATACCCCGGATCTTCAGGCATTCTTGCTGCAGTCTTCTGGTTCCCTCTAGGCATTGGCCTCTGTCTCCTGGACAAACGCGTCCGATGCAGTCGATGTGGTGTCCTCATCGACGACGGTATCTGTGGATAACCCACAGAAACCCCCGTTTCACTATTGTCCACGCAGACTGGACCTTTCGACCTTCATTGCACATACTGTCTTACTATTATGAACTAGTTTATTTTTGAACGACCCCGTCACGACCCCCTGCATGTATTGTACCATTTTTATGACCCCACTATTATACCAGCCAGCAAAACACTGATTACGTTTTGCTCATATCCACTGAATGCTTAGCACTCTTCGACCCACGTTCGTGACTTTTTCCAACACCGCCGTCGCTTCCCCCTTCCGACCCGGTTTCTTCTCTGATAGGAACTCTACGAACTCGGATATCCCGCCTCCCACTCCAAAGTACAACACCTTGGCTGCGACCAAGCACAACGGCGAGGTCTCGTGCTCCTTCGCTGCCGATTTGTCGTTGACGGACAATTTAGCGGCCTTCTCGGTCAGGGAATCTGGGCATCCCTCGTCCAGGATCCTGGTCAAGGGTACCAGGCTTTCGGTGCGGTAGATGGTTTCGGAGGTCATGAGGAGATCGTAGTTTCCTCCTGTTTTCTGCAGATCAAAGGTCTCCCAAGCGCCAGAGAAAAAGCGGATGGTGATGTTGCGCTGGGCGAGGGATGAGAGGAAGGCATCCCTGAGTTCATCCGCGATGTGGACTTCTCCAGGGGCGGAAGGGTCGACAGGGTCGGATTGGGTGGCCTCGCGAGCTGCAAGGGAGGCAGGGGAAGCGTCTACGTGTGTTGTGAGCAAAGGGGCTAGTGGAAAGTCCCTCGACTACGCACACCAGGTCAAGAACACGTTTGGAAGTGTCATCAACTCAAGAACCGAATCATTGTAGTCCTGGAGGTGGATTTCGGTAGGCTGTTTGACCTCCTCCTCAGGGTATGAGAACAGGTTTTGCAGGACATAGAGGGAAGGGACGGCAGTCCCGCAACCTAGCTTCACATGAGAGTCAGTTGAGAAGAGTGCAAGAGATTTAGGTATATACTCACCTCAAGTACTCGTTTGCCCTGATAGGAAGAAAATGGACTGGACCCCTCGAGGTACTCCACGACGTCCAGACTACATTCCCAAGTCTTCAAACCACCCTCGTATACGCCTGGGAGGAGGTCTGATGGTGCATCGAGATACGTCAAGACGCTTTTCTGATCTTTCCCCTCTCCAGTCTTTTCATTATCTCCAGATTCGTCACTCTTCACCAACTCGTCCCTCCCCTCCGAGATAAGCTGAAACCGAGCATCGAAAAGATCCCGATGCAAAATCGTCACTGGCTCCTTTCCAGATCCACTAGGAACAGTCAACCGAGAGTATGAGATCAACGACGGTAGAGCATCGAGCTGAGCTTAACATGAGAAATTAAATTCATTATCTTTCCAATTGCTAGAATGCATTTTTGGAGAGAAATGGACGAACAAGGTCAGAGATTGTGTGTTCTTTGAAAGGGAGTTGTTTGGTGGTGGTCGGTTCGTTGGAGATGGATGGTTTGGTTTCTGGAATGGATTGTTCGATGGTCTCGTCGATGTCGTCGATGGCAAAGTCGAATTTGAACATGGTGGATGGGGTAAAGCTCGAATCCAGGGGATCTCAAATTATCGCTTTTGTTAGGTTTGGAGGATGCTGCCAAACTTCTTCGACGCGTCGCGGCCATCATCGTGATCACAACCCTCATCATCGTCGCCAACGACGTCGGCGGCTCGAGCTTAGTCTACTCCAAATGATGGTAGTCCTCTCTACTCCAGCCCAACTGTAACATCATGGAAATTTGGAGGAACATCGATGCCCTCGAGATCGAAGACTTTGATGAACTCAAGTTAGGGGATTCCGGTACACTGTTCCCCATTCGACCTTCGTTCTTCGTCCCCCCGCTTGAAGAGAAACCTCAAGATCCTATAGTCAGAGCTTTAAAGCTCTCAGAAATTAACAGGAACCTACCCCCGCGGGCTTTCAACAATGTCCGCCCTCTACCAGAGTTGGTTGCACCACAGGAGCCTACCGAGCCGCCGTCTGTAGAAGAGTTTTGGAGGTCACTGGTGGAAGGCGAGCATCACAACTCTGTATGTCCTATGTGCGCATATGTTGAAGGGTACTCATACGGACTTCTCTTAGAACAGAACGGTATCTTGGGATCGGCTGCGCGAAACCTTTCCCCAATCTCGAACGTCAACGGCCTTCCTCTCAGAACAGGAGCCCCTCGTTCTCTCAGCTGCTCGCCAACAGTACGTCTTGGCCTATCTTCTGCCCCGTTAAAATCCTAACCTTGCATTTGACAGTATTAACCCAAAGTTCGATGACAAGAACGTCAAATTCGTCTACGTTACGGAAGAAGAATTTCGACAGGCCATTCGGATGGTCGTTATCGGGACTTCGTCGACTCTCTTCAAATGGGACCACCATACGGATAGATTTGTCCAGGTTGGATTGGAGCCGGGTCAGGTTGGACATGTAGCTATTGACGGGACGGACGAGGTTATCAGTAAGAGGTACGTCCCGAATTACTTCGTTGGGGTTGGTGAATGCTGACGATTCTTGGATAGCTTACTATCGCGGTTCTTGTCCATCGGTACACATCTGCGCCGTCTGGAAGAGTTTATCAAGACCCTGAACCAAAGGTACGTCACCAGCACTTCCAAGAAGGCAGCATTCGCTCATTCATCTGTAGTATGGTCAAAGCTGGCCCGACTGTCCACGCCTTTGCGCATTCCCTCTCCTCTACCCTGATGTACCTGCGAACGGTTCTGGTGCGACTAGCTTCTGACGAGATCGTCGTCCCGCCCGCTGCTTCATGGATGAAGTATGCAGTCTATGAAGAGATTCTGGATGCATTGGCAGAGTTGTATGGGCGGGTGAGTCTCCGTCTCGATAGTGTCAACGATCTGGCCTAACCTTCACGATAGCCAGAAAACATTGGACCAGAATCGTACCGAGCATTCGAACCTTCGCCAATCACGATCATCTCAACGATATATCAGCATCTATCATCTCACTACGAACGACAGTCTCCTCGTGAGGTCGTTGCTATCTTTGCGTACATCCTCGACACCACCTCCAAGGAATATTTGCACCAAGTTGGGATTTCAGTCGGGTACGGCGGGCAACCTATACAACAGCTTTCCAAAGTCGAGGACCGACCTGAAGACTATTATCCTGGGTTAGACGAGGAGGATGAGGAAGAAGATATATTTGAAGCATTGGAGCAGATTCAACACGATTTCCCGGAATTCTTTCCTAAGCCCTTGCTTGACATCCTCCCCGCGGCTCAAAAGTCCCTCATACTACTCAAGAAGGCGCAACCGGACCACGAACTGCTCAGTTCTGAGGAGTCGGCGAAGAAGCGCATTCGGTGGCTTTGGACGGAGGACCAGATAACGGCGGCGTGGAGTGAACTAGAGTCGAGCCGCGACTCTTCTGCCAGTCGCCACGCCAGACAACCATCGCCGGACCCGGAGAGGAGCTATCCACCCGAGTTTTCAGAATTCCATGTGTACGACCTCGAGCCAGGCATTTATGTCGGTACGACAGCCTTGCAAGCGGTCGATAGAACGACATCCGCCCTCTCTACATTTATTGCAAACTTCCCCTCTCAGCTACCTGCAATTACGCCAACCCTGCCTCACCTCACATTTCTGGTGTTCCGAAAGTTGCTAGATCACTCTGCGACGCTTTCTTCGACCCTATTGTCTCTCTTCCTCTCTTCTTCAGGGAATCTCAATTTTCGACTGCACCTGGAACTCCTCCGCTCTTACCTCTTGGTGACAGCCCCTGGCTTCAAAACCAGACTAACCGAAGCCCTCTTTTCCGACGCTGGAGAATACGAAATCGACAACACAGCCCACAGCATGTCCATGCGCTCCATCCGCCGTCGACCAAGTAGAAGGTTTATCAAAGAAAGCAAACAACCCTGGGCAGTCGGTATTTCTTCCAACCTTCTCGAGCGGGAGATCTGGCCCCCCGTTAGCGGGGATCTCAGTTTCTTTTTGCGGACGGTGATTGTGGATTCGTTGAATCTTGGTAAGAGGTGGGAGGATGAGGAGGCGAGGAAGAGTAGGCATATTATACTTGAGGAGGCTATTTGGAGGATTGGGTTTGCGATTAGGGATCTTCCTGTTGGGAGTGGGAAGGATAAATGGCTGAATCCGCTTTGTGAGTAGTTCCTCAGGGTGTCTGGGGTGATGGCATTGGGCGACTGACGAGATTTTGCGTGCAGATATTGAGTATGTAGCTATCTCAGTCCAAGGAGGAGGATACTCACAGTGTGTTGCAGGGCTTTGGACTTTTTGTACATGGATTACAAGCCGCCTCGGCCCATGGACATCCTCATTTCGCATGATATCCTTCACAAGTATCAGCGAATATTTGCATTCATTCTCCGACTTCTTCGAGGTAACCTATACCCCTATTGATGGATGCAATAGTCTTCTAACGTCTCCGTACCTCTAGTCGAAAGTGCACTCAAATCGGTCTTCAGGATCGCAAGGGGGACGCGCGACCCGACTTTCCAGAACCTCCCACAATACCGGAAACTCTTTCTGCATTTCAGGTTCATCGCTCAATCCTTTGTCGCAAGTCTTTCTTCATACGTCTTCGACACCGCGATCGGTGGAAACTTTGACCCATTCCTGGCTCGACTTTCGCCGAAGCCCCCATCTGAATCCGGGGAGGCCAGCAGTGACTTTACAGACGTCTTCGAGCTGGCCGAAGCTCATTCAAACCTCTTGGACGACATTCTCAGTGCTTGTCTACTGCGAACGGGCCAGAAGGCTGTCAGTGAGTTGATGCGGCATTCGTTGGAGATCGTTCTCGAGTTCTGCGTTGTCGTGGGCGAGCTGCACCGGAAGAGGATGAAAGAGTACGAAGCGGCGCCTGTGATCGAGGATCTTTATGGCAGGTTCAGAGGGAAGATGGGGATGTTGGTGAGTCGCTATAGTCTGATGGCCAATTGAATGGGTTGATCGCTAATGCAATCCACTTTAGACCAAGGTTCTGAAAGGCTTGGTCGATAAAGGGCCTTCATCGTCCAAGTTGCCGATTGAAGTTCAGATGGGTGAAAATCGGCCAACTGGAGGGGCTGTCGCTCTGTATCACCTTCTTTTGCGATTGGATTTGGGCGATTGGTGGGCCAAGGGAAAGTTGGAGAAGTAGACGTCCGAAGTGTGTAATGTACTGAGTTTGTAGACTTGGGGGATTGGTTTCCATCGTCGGTGGAAAATATGGTCGTGGTATTGCCCACGGGAGAGTGACCCCAGTCGACAGTCATTTAGCTCGTGATGCTTGGCGCCTCAGAAGACTCGCCGATGCTTCCTTTCTATCTGGTCATCGTGATGAGGCGTCGGACGTGGATAGCCTGGCGCCATATAATAAAGGACGTTTGCCTGATAATATTCATCCCGAGAGTCCCCACCTTCATCCACCAACAGATCTGAAGCATGACCTTTTCATTGCGCTACAGGTTTCTTGCTCTCTGCATTCTATTGTTGAGAGTTGGTTCCCTCCCAACCGTTGATAAAACCTCGGTCAGCGCGGAAGAGTGTGCCTACGGGTTTTATCAGCCTCCAGCTACGTTCAGGGTTAGTCGCTTCTGGTTGCGTTGGTCGTGTCCTGCTGCTTATAAGTGCTCTCATTTAGACTTCAGCTGAGCTTGGGGTTTCCAAGAGGGTATTGCTCCAGCGCGACCCCATTCGCCTGGACTCTGGCGCCCTCGAAGCTGACCGATACAAAGCTGTTGTTGCTCGAGAGCTTGATATTCCTCTTGCGAACGTGGAGTATGTCAGTGGCTTTGAGTCGGACGTTGCAAGACATGCGTACTTGCAGCAGTTGCATGTAAGGCAGGCGTTTCTTTTAGTCAATGTAAAGGAGCGTCTTTTAACCAGAGATGTTGTCAGAACGGTCTTCCCGTCTTCAATGCAGTGGCCAACATTGCGTCCACGGAGGATGAAGTAGTGTCATTCGGTTCATCTTTCGTCGCCGATACAGGTAATGTGGACGTTCACTGGAAGCAAGGTCATTGGGAGGCTGATGACACCCAACACACAGACAAAGCCGCACCTTCCACACCAACTCTCGAATTCGGGGATGCTCTTGCCAAAAGCAACGTGGATGACCTTCTGGGGGTAGTCGCCGGTAGCGGGACCAGCAGGTCCGGAGAGGATGCAATACTCGGATATTTATCCCGCCCAGATGGAACTTTGTCTCTTGTCTATGCAACGGATGCTCGAAGCGAAGAAGAATGGTATCGGGCGTTTGTAGATGCTCACACTGGCGAACTGGTCTCTGTCGTCAACTATGCTGCTGACGCTTCTGTAAGTCCCCCCTGGACCAGCTTCCGACTTGATGCTGATTTACGGGACGACTGAAGTACAAAGTTGTCCCGGCTAATAGAGCTTCCCCAGCGTCCAGCCTTCGGATTCTCTTCAACCCTCAAGACCCAGTTGCATCCCCGAGGGGATGGCACGAATTTGGGCCCCACAAGTTTAACCGCACAACGTCAGTTGGATGAACCCTTTCGTACCTCTGAAATTAAGCTGTACTAAACTTCGACTCTTTAGTGGCAATAACGGTGTATCCTACGCCAGTGGCCGTACTCCTCTCTGGGCGCCCCAAACATCCAACTTCTTGGACTTCATCTACACGTATGACCCAAACAAAGAACCGCTTTACACGCCAGGAAACTATTACGCTGCGGTGACCAACGCGTTCTATGTGATGAACGTTATGCATGATATTTCATACCGGTATGGTTTTGTCGAGTCGGCATTCAATTTTCAACAGGAGAATTATGGTAAAGGTGGGAAGGAAGGCGATGGAGTGCAGACGATCTTGCATGATCTTTCTTTGGAGAGGAATGCGTCGATGATGACGGGTCCGGAGTGCGTGCTTTATTTGTTTATTTACCGTCGGGTATTCTCTGACCTGCGACAGTGGGGAGACGCCGCTGCTTCGGTTGGGAATTTACTGGGACGAAGCTAATGTGAGTGCAAAGGTCGCGCCACAGGGACTGGTGATTTCTAACGCACGCACTCGCCTCAGGCGTATACTGGTAGAGATTTTGGAATGCAAAACGACATCATCATCCACGAGTACGCGCACGGAATTACTAACCGGCTCGTCGGTGGGGGAACGGCAGCATGTCTCCAGACTCGTATTGCCAGAGCCGTCGGAGAAGGGCTTTCAGACGCCTTTGCGGAGTGAGGTTTTGATATCTCTCCTCATGTTTTTGGGTCGCTAACGGAGCCCTCCAGCTGGATGTGGCAACAAGGAAATAAGGGGTCGATCTTGGACTTTAGGATGGGCGTGTGGGTCTCGAAGAAGCCGGAAGGTCTGCGACGTTATCCATACTCGGTTGATCCGTACGCTCGCACTCTCCAAATTGCTTGGTGCTATCTTTAACGATCTCTTGCAGTGCCATTAACCCATTGGTACATACCAGCTTGAGGGCAGTTACCGACGAGCATGGCAAGTCTTTCCCCCTTTCAGCGCCTTCCCCTGGTCCTGACATGTAGAGGAAGATATGGGGGAAATCTGGGCTGAGATGCTTCACGTCGTCCACGCAGCTCTGGTTGAATTTGCAGGTTTCTCGCCGAACGCCGCAAGGGACCCGTCGACCGACCACGGAAATGTCGTCTTCCTCCGTGTGTTCTTCGACGCACTGTCTCTGATGCCCTGTAATCCGACTTGTGAGTGTCTTCTGGTTTGCAACTCTTAACATGAGTCTAACAAGGAGCCGGCCCGCCTGTAGTTGTCCAAGCACGGAATGCGTGGATCCAGGCTGAACAAACGAGGTACAAGAAGAAATATCGATGTGTACTGTGGGCGGCGTTTGCTAGCCGAGGCTTGGGCTTCAGGGCCTCCTCCATCTTCGTCTTCGACGATCATACCTTGCCCACGGACTGTAAATAGCTCTGTGCTTTACGATACCTTTTTCGCGGCTGAGGAAGGAGAAGTCGGAGGTCGGAAATTTGATCCAATTTACATTATGGCTTCGGACCGTATTAATAGCCTGTCGTAAACGAAGTGAATTGTATGGAGATTCACTCGTAGCAATATACGACGCGTTCGATAAACACTGCCTACTTCTGAGCAACTCCCTTTGTTTTATAATTTTAATACAATTCGATCCACCGGTGCTTCGCCCGTGCGTGGATGGTACCCTGCAGCCATGCTTGGGCCTTGGCCAGGTAATTCAACCAGCTATGACTGGTGTATTGCTTCTCTGGAAAGATCAGTGTTCTCTGCAAAGCTCTATCGCTCGGTACATCATATAACCTGCTTCCCTGGATCAGAAGAAATTCTACTCGAAAACAGAAGTAAACTGAGAATACCATAAGGCTAGTAGACTACTGTACAGCACGCGAATACGCTAAGTTCAACTTCCCATCAAGTCCTTTGCCTGCGAACAAGTCGCAAGTCAAGTATCAGCCACATCAACCGTCAATTCAGCTTTCTAAATAAGCGACATCACTTGTTCCTGGCGAGTCAACTCCTCGACCTCTAGCAATTAAGTTGGTCCTGGGGCCTCAGAGCCAAGAAGCGATTTACAGAGCTATAGCGATGGACTGTCGTCCAGCGCCTCGAGGTAAAACGGCAAACAAGATATCATAGCTCTACTCCACGGCATCGCAATATACTTCCGCTCCCAGGAGAAGTTCAACCTAAAACAAGCAACCACATACGACCTTCCAAGTTTGGCTTAACTTCTTGGCGTTGGAAACCAACCTAATTTGGTTTGACACGATCCAATTATGGCAGTTGATGCTGTCATCCAAACTCTTGGAAGCTCCCGTTTTGGGATGTCCGTTTATTCCAACCTCCAACGGAAGAAATCAGCTTATCTCTATCATGATATGTTCTGTGGGCGTTCTGTATATTACGTTGATTAGCGAAGAACCGAAGATCCCACCAGGCAGGGGGTGTTGACCACCGCCGAAGCCGCCACAGTCCCCATTGGTTCGTACCTTTGTCGTCTGTGATATGTTCTATTGCCAGCGCGTGGAGTTCTATTGAGTCGTATCAGAGCCTCCTGCCAGCCATAGCCTAGCTCGCTAAGCGAGAAGGTCTATAAAAGCTTGCGAACAGAGCAACGAAAACCTCAGAGCTTCCACCTCCGTCATCACAACCAACTCAGAGCTAGCCTCCCGTTACTTCTGGGCTCAAGCCTTAAAAACCGTCACCATTCTTTTTGCATAACTCAAAATGAGGTTCACCATTGTCTCCTCCTTCTTGGCTGCTCTTGGTAAGGATTCTTCGTCGTCGCGTCTTGGCGATGCGGAGGACTAACACATCCTTTATCACAGCTCTTGCCACCATGGCAGTATCATCTCCCATACCTGCCGCAGAACTCGCTGCACGAGAACCCTCTGTAGGTACTACCATGCGTGCATAGGAATTTAATCTGACCCGACTTGTTTCATCAGGCTAAGGCCGACCCTCAGTGCATGCGCATCGCCTGCGGTTAAAAAGGTCCTACATCGACAATAATGTCCAGCACCCAGGCACCAGCCCGGATGCCCTTCAGATTATACAAGAGGAGGCAATTCCCTCCACCCTCACACACTGGCATTCTATCCCAACTAAACCACCTTCATTCACCCATTTCCTATTTTTATTCGCTATCAGTTGCGTTTCTCTACATTGTCATCCCCATCGCTCTCGTTCTCTCGCATTGTTTTGTTATTGCTATGCACTCACTTATCTATCTATATCTCACTCGCTCACTCACTCACCCACTCACTCTGTTTTCCATCCTGTTGTAGCGACCGTACCCTTGTACAACGGACTACTCGATCTACTATCGCAGCTTAGCGCTGCCTTTCGATCTTCCTGCCAGTCTACATTTTTTCTTGGGATTTTTTGGCTGTATCATAGTTCGGTTACTAGAGAAATTGAACCACCATGAGTCACTTCAACACTCGCGACTTTTGAGTTCCTGTTGTGGAAATCTTCCCACGGACCCATCAAAGCCCCTTTCTTAGACCCGAGACGCGCAAAACGCGGTTCAAGTTCGACCACCAGCATTGCCAACGTCGTCTTCTTCATAGCCTCAAACCTCGACACTCCTCATGGCAACCGATGTGTTCTCAAACTTTGGAGCCCTTGACGAACTCATTCAGGTTATTTATCAGGGTATCTACAGATTCGTGGCCTTGTCATCGGTAACCGACGACAAATGGACGATGCATCTGGGACAGGCTGGTTCAGATGGACGCTGGTGGAGAGGCAATTGGACAGAAACTGATGTTCACAATGTGCTGGTCCGTACGTGATAGGCGTTGCTTCCTGATGGAATGGCGATGTTCATACATTTCTCTGAATAGGGTTCGAAAGCATCTGAAAGCATACTTGAACAGTTTTCAGAGAAAGTGGCGGAACTCCTTGTTGGGGGAGAGCTGTTCATCGGCGGAGTCAACCCTTCTCCTTCGAAGAACCTAACAGTGAGCCATAGACCCCTCCGGAGTTCCTCTCTCATACTCAAACGGTACATTTCGGGTAGTTCACAATCGGCCCAGCAGCGAAGAAACCAGTTCACATGGAGTTGGTTGAGATACCACCCAGCGAGGCGGCAGAGTTTGCTACTACGATATTCTTGGACGTAAGTGTCCATCTTTGACTACCGAAAGGTTCAGCTTAACCGAAACTTTCCCAGATTGCTCTCCAGGCTCAGTCGCGGAAAGGCCGTTTGCATGGCAGTTCAATGCCAGCCCTCCCGTCGTTTGGGTCTTCAAACACCCCTTCAGCAGCACGCTGTGAGTGAAAATTCAGTAACGGATGGCTAGCTGCTGAGGATTGATGATCAGCGAAACTCGCTGACTTGTCACCACCGAGATCGAAGGCAGAGGAAACGAGCGCTCAAACTATTCTAGGCAAGACCCCGACGACAACTGCATCAAGTTCCCGTGCTTCCTCGTCCAAAGCTGTTGAGAAGGAAGAACCCAAGGCCAAAATTCCTGACCCGAAGAAGCGAGCGGCACCACAAAGTAAGTAGGCTAGGCTTTTAACGGCCCTATCAAGTGCTGATATTCATCCCTTCCAAACAGAAACACCCACTACTATCCCACAGAAAGGGGTTGCACTCGGGAACCCTACCAAGAAAGCGCGCAGATATCAGAAAATCGAGTTTGAGAGTGACGATGATGATGATTGAATGACTGAATAACCAGAATGTTGCATTATCTAGGGACGCCGCCACACTCGATGTTTCTTTCGTTTCGTTTGGTACTGTATGTGTTACCTTTTGGGATGGAACGGTTGCCCTCGGCTATATAATCTTCGGCAAAATCCCGCAGAATAGTTAAGGAGGGTTTAATTTGGTTGTTTTAAGGTCTGTCTGTATTCAATTGTGCTGTTACTGATGCTTTGGCTCGGAGAAGGCATCATGGTAGCAGGGTAACAACGGGAGGCTTCGCCCCCACGAAACGTCTAGTTTAGTGGGTGTTCTCATCTTGAGATGGGAAGGCAGTCTTCGGAATTGCCTGATTTATCCTGTGCATCTGCCGTTAAAGCCACCTTACGTTGCTTGATCTTCTGCCTATTTGAACTTGATACTCGTTCTCTGGTCATCACACATCCCCCGTTCTTCCTCTTTCTACTTCGTTCACCCAGTACACGGATGCCATGAACACGCTGTTCCCGTCCCCCATACTCGTGCTCACCTGTGTCTCCTTGCTGACTTCGACAGTCACTCTCATTCAAGGGGCTTTGGTCCTCTATATCACACCTGCAATGTGGATCATTCCAGGTGCTTTCATCGGCACAGTCGCCTACCATTCGCTCCTTGCCCTCCTTACACGGTCAAAACCTATACGCTCGACGCGTTGGTTCTCTATATTCACAGTCGCCGCCCCCTACACTCTCACCGCCGTGTGGACAGCCGCCCTCACTATCACCCTCGTATTCACAACCCTCATATCCATCAGAAACTTCGACATTCCTGAGGGTCCCCGCCAACAGAGCATCCGACCGTTACTCTTCTCCATATCCGCGTTCTCATTGGTGCAGACCATCGTCGTGGGGGCGATCGCGGTGCTATCCCACAAGGAGCGGAAAAGGGCGCAGTATCAGGCAAAGTGGCAATGGAATGTCACACTGAATACGTCAAAGTGGAGGTGAGTCTCACGATCTCCGTCGCAAGTCAAACTCTCCCGCTAATATAACCTCTTACAGTATCACAAAGGAAACCTTGTGACATAACATACAACTTTTATGTCTTCCCTCGGAATCACTGTCACAGTTCTCCAAAAAACCCACTGTTCCGTCCTGATCCCTCCGGAGTTGCATCATTTATTCGACTTTCGGTGCCTTGCTTTCGAGTATGTAACCACTCAAATTGCAGTTTGTTCTGCTGTTTTCTTAGGAATTCCATTCTTTCCGGGAACCGCCATCATGTACTTTAGCAATATCTGTACAATATCTGTATCCATTTTTTTCTCACTACTATAGACCAACCATTTCTTTCCGGTACTGAATTCACCACAACACATGTAGACTAGCTCCATATCCAGCATCTTGACTTCAACTCGATCATTTCGGCCTTTTCGATTATCGAAGAGTAAAGACCAATCACCATTATTACCTCGAGCAATATTGAAATACATACAAGGACGATACATAAATCTCATCTGCTATGTACTGTTTGTCATCATACACCGTCTCCTTCTGCAGCCTTGGTCGTCCCGGAAGCACCATGATCTCCATCTCCATCACCGCTCACCTCACCTTTAGCTGATGATTCGTCCTGGGGTACAGCAACATGATCAGCCACTGCGCCAGCATCTCCATCAGCTCCAGCCTCAGACTGTCCCTCAGCTATTTTAGACCCTCCCTCATCACCAGCATTCTTGTTGGAATCGCCCTCTTCCGTTGGCTTATCACCCATATCAACGTCCTCATTGCCAGAACCACGACTTTTGTCACCACCGGCGCCATCAGCGCTTGCGGGCCCGACCATCGAAAGCGCCTTATCGTCCTTGCCCTTGGACCCCGCAACATCCGAGTCGATTGTAACGGGGACCCCAGAGGTGAAAGACTCCGTTAAAGAGCTTACGGTCGTCAAGGCCATATCGAGAACTGCTTCGACGCGTTTCCGTAGTGCTTCGTTGGGACTCGACACGGTCTGATGAAAAAGAAGTCAGTACGACAAGTCGACAACAGAACATGTATGTGTAAATTGAAAATGGATAAAAGAGGAAAAAACAGATGGTAATCGTCGTCTGGATGTAGAGAAGAAGAGGGTGAAAGCAGGGAGGCCAGCGAGAGATGGAATGCTTCCGCGGGATAGCGCTGACGCCATACCGCTAATTAAAGCATAATGAAAAGGTAAAGGGTAAAGGTTGTGAAAATAACTTACCAAAGACAAGAGATTAATTTGAGCAAATGCCTCGTCTAGGCGGACTAGCAGCGCAGGTTCTCGTTCTTCTTCTTCTTCTTCCTCGTCTTCTTCGGCGTTGTCTCGTTGCTCTGTTTCCTCATCTGGATAATGAAGTTCAACTTCGCCAAAGTGGGCCTCGAGGAACATGGCTAGTCGCTGGATCCGTGTAACGGAGGATGATTCTCCCTCAAGGTCGGCATGAGGGTGTTGGTGGTGGCTGTGTGAATGCGAGTGGGGGTGGGTGGTCACTGTAAAGTGGGCAGGACGTCAACAAAAAGGTTGCTCGTAATTTACCGAAGGAACCCAACTCACATTTCACCGAGGCAGGACTCTTATCAATACCGGTAATTAACGCCAATGTCGAATCTGCGATCATATCGTTACTCGCGCTCGAGTCCCATTCGAGTGTCAGTTCGTGTTCTCCTGTGTGCTTCACATCGAGCACTCCCATAACCTGTTATAGAGAAGTGGTTATTAGTACAGAAAAGTTGGATTGGTGGCCGAAATTCGCGACCGAGGTGTAGTGAATGACATACCCGCATAGTCAAGACACCATCCTTATCGAGACCCTCTTCCACCTTGCCATACATACCCTCCAGGTGCCACCGCACCAGATCCCAGCCGACGCTTATTACCAGCTTCTGCCGCTGCGTCACAACGCAAGTCGACAGACCAGTGAAGTCTTTAAGGTCTCGGGGATCAAGGAGGGTATAGGAATAGTCTTTTGCCACCAAAAGGCCGGATAAGACGTCATTGGCTTGAGGAGGCTTGTCAGCGAGAGTTCCAATAGCCTAGATAGGGGTAGCGCTTTATCAGATACTGTATTGACTCGGAAAAAGCGGCTCTGAACTATAGCCACGCAAAACACCTACCTTGGCAACTCGCTCTCCTCGGAACGAGAGTTCCAGGGTCTCCAAGTTACGCGGTGTATGAATCTTCACATCTTCATCCCGTTCTTTGAATTTGGCCGCCATAGCGGCGCGCAAACGCCCCATCGTGTTTTGCTCTCCATGAACCAAAACCTAGAAACCTGGATCAAAAGAAGCTCAAGTCGAAGAAAGGAGTAGACACTCACGACGTGTTGAGCCTTCACCGCTTGAATAAATTCTGAATTCTGAGCATAGTCGACATGGGCGCTGAAGGAGATGTAGTCCACAGATATCTTTCGTGGAATCGTGTTGCCTTTCAGGCCGATAAAGTCTTCTGGTTCAGTCATGATGTCCTGGAAGAGAGGGTTGAGCTCGGATCACAAGGGAGGACGGGCACAGGGCGTAGGCATTCACGGAAAGAAGTTGGCGGGGGAAAAGATATCCATTGCACACAGATTTATATATACAGGAGATAGAGGAAAAGTAGATATACCCCGCCCCGAGCCCAAACCATGACTCACCCTAGCAAGCGTTCCTTCAATCGAGTAGCCAGTGATGATGAGTCCATTGCGAGCGTCCGGGGCCCATAATTCGAAAAGTTCACGGCTTGGACCAACTTGCATGAAGCCAGGACTTGCAAGTACCACGCAAGGAGGTCCTTCCGCAATCTTCTTTTCCCATCCTCGGGTTTGAGGAAGGTTAGAGATGTACCTAAAAGAATACTTAGTGAAAAGAGCTGCTGCGGGTAAACCTGGACGTACTTGAAGACGAAGGGATTGTCACGCTTTGCGAACCGTGTTCGAATGTTGGCATTCATTGTATGAATATAGGTTTGGTAGACCGCCATACACTTCCGAGCCAAGCTAGACGCATAGTAAATGGGAACGTTGTGAAGGTCAGGATGTTTCTTCCAGTACTCGTCCAGGATGAGCAAGAGTTCCTGAGCACGACCGAGAGCGAAAGCAGGGAGAAGAACATGTCCACCACGCCGGATGATCGAGTGAACGAGTGTCGTAAAGCGGGCCTCTTTCTCTTCACGACCTTCGAGAGTATGTACACCGTATGTACTCTCGACAATGAGGACGTCTGGACGGATAGGTGGAAGCTCTGCCTTCACAAGATGTCGGTCCTCTTCTCGGGAGTAGTCACCAGTGTAGAGGATTTTAAGGCCAGCAATGTCAATCAGGAACATACAGGCTCCAAGGACGTGACCAGCATGGTACGGTGTAAAGCTGACACCAGGGCAAACATTGATGAGTTGGTGGGCGGAAACGGGGATGATTGAGGCGAGTGACATTTGCATGTCTAATGGAGAGAAAAGCGCGTCGGAAGTCGAGGAGCTATTGGGATACAGTCAAGCTTGAGACTTGAGAGGGAATAGCCGACGGACCTCATTCGAGCAAAATCTTGCATCATGAATTTGTGGACTGCTTTTGTTGGATGGGTCATGTAAACCTTGCCCTTCCCATCGCGAAAGTTGGTCTAAAGCAGCCATTAGTCCATGTCTGACAGTCCAAAGGTGTATACACACTTTTTCAGTGATATAAGTGAGCGCTGCAGCATGGTCCAAGTGGAAACTATTACAACGAATTCAGTTTCAAGGTTCAAAGGCTCGCGATTGCCTGAGACATACTGGGTCACGAGAATGGCATCGACCGTACTCCAGTCGAGGTCGTCAATGAAAGGCAATGAGGCCATTCCGCTGTACGCTGGGTGTACGCCAGTATCGCAGACGACGGTCTTCCCCCGGTATTGTAGAACGCAGCACGACCGTCCGACTTCCTGGCCCGCTCCCAACATAGTAACCTTCAGACTCTGTGAGTCGGCCATTTTTGAGCTCAGAAATCTATAGGTCGTTGTAGGTCGTAAGGCGCATTCAATTGGAGGAAAGCAGAAGCTCGTGGTGGTCGTGGTCCAAGTTCAGGCCAGTCAAACGCGCAGGATCACCCTGATGGTACCGCGATGACTAAGCAAATTCGCGACCTCGAAGAACAAAATTCAAGCTTGTCGACCCCCCATCGACTCTGACGATGTCGAAAGGCGGAAAAGCGTCATCCAAACGGCAGAACGCTGCCAAAAATGCGTTCAAGAAGAAGAAATTGAAATCCAAAGCCAATACCGACCAACTGAGGGATCTTTTGGACCAAAAATCAGCTTCTATCCAAGAAGCCTCATTGGTACGATTAGCCTTGGAAAACTTCAGCGCTTTTTACTGATTCACTGCTTGTGAATCGTATAGTTTTTGCAGAAGCCGGCAGTTGTTCCTGACTTCAGCCACCTTCACAAAGCCCAGAGTCAGCAAAACTCGATGAGCGATTTGGAGTCTATTCTGCGAGGACTTTAAATCATTCGCAAATGAACTCGTTCCCAGTTCAACGAAAGCTCTGGGAAACATTCAGGAAATCCCGACATACATACACATCTCGGTTCGGGGTTGACGGTGAGCTACCTGTACCCTAGAATGTGTTGGCCGTCCCTGATGTAAGACCGAGACAGCAATCGCCCTAGAAGCACTCGCCAAGAAGGATCTGAATCGCGGCGTCGTTGGAGGCTATCACCCCCTACTGCATCGTGAAATGCCCCCACGGAACTCTCACCCTCGTCCCTAGCTGGAGAAATCCCTGGGACCTGCTATCTCGGCAATTTCTCACCCCACTGTAACTCGTGTGGCCTTGTTTTCCAATACAGTGAACCTCAGTGGACGGCGATAACCCTTCCTTTTGTCTTTCCTCATTCCTAGGCACCCGCGATCCTTTCAACCTACGTGGTCGTGAGATTGATTGCAAGGGCGACATGTGGCGCTGTAGGGCGCGAGGGGGCGCTTATTTGCGATAATAGTTCAGGCAAGCAACTTGCACACACTTGGAGTATCGCATAGGAGCTACCTGGGTCATTGGTGGGAGGTCGTGATGTTGGCACAGTTCCGATGGCCTCCATCGCACCAAGGTCACTTCCTCTACTTCACTTGGTCCCTTGAAATCTGGACTTGAACGGTGGTAGTTGCCAACGAGCCGGCGAGTGCTTGTGTATTGCAGCTCCCGACGTGGAAGTAAACCTCCCAACCACCAACAACACCACCATTCCATTCTTTCCATTCTACTTATCATAAACGACCACTCAATCTGCAGTACACACCGAGTTAAAGACATATGCAACTCATCTTCATTTCAACGTCGACAAATCAACCATACGCAAGAGGATATGCAGCCAGGCGGAGGCCCCCAAGTTATAAGCATGGGCTGCCAAAACCCTGTGTCACTATACCATCTTCCATCTCCCAAATTGTCTTGGTGATACCTTTTCTTACTGGAGCGTTCTCGGGATGTCAACGGCCACCGACAATAGCCTCGAATGTCAAGTCTCCACAGAGACGATGATTCCGGTCAAGGTATGGGTTTTTCGCCTTTCATTTGAGATTTTTCTTCAACTTCGTCATAGGCCCAGGGATGCAAAATTTGCAGGTATGGGAGACAGTTGCCCGTGCCCATTGTGAGGCGCATGGAACACTGGCGGCTGTCTGGTGCGGTTGCTGTTGCAGAGACTGTTGCTGGGGTTGAGGGATAGACTGCCCTTGACTGTAGTAGATAAAGGGATTGTCGTCGTTGCAGTTCCAGTCTCGCCGTCACCATTATCGACATAACCGTTTGTGCTAAATGCGCTATAAGTGAAATAATTAATCCACGTAGTGTCGTGTTCTGCTTAGTATCAAAAGTGAGCATCGGAAGTCAAATCCGACCATTCCAACGACATCTTCCCTTGGATGTCAAGAATTGACACAGCCCCAATTATCTAGGTTTCCAAGGCCGTTGAGGTAGAGTGCAACTCTTGCCGGACCAAGATGACTTTGGACGATTTTTTTTTTAGGAATCTCACCGCAAAGGCAGTTCAGACTTGCAACTACCTCAGCAACAACAGACATCCAGTAGTTCAAGCAACGGTGGGCAAGCAAAGGTGGAGGGAGGTGCCACAGTAAAACCACACTTGGTCCCGTCTTCCGCTCAAGAGACAAGCAATCAACCTACGGGCCCGGGAACTCCAGCATTCGGCGCAAGCCTGACAGGAGTCCCCCGCAAAGTTAGCCGTGCGAGCGATCAGGCTCGCGGGCATGGTCAGGGACAATCCCGGCTTAGAGCACCAGGATCTGATGTTGAGGGGCGACTTTCGAGTCCAGATGGCGTCGGAAATCCTCATTCGACCTTCAGTGTCTTCGGGGAACCTCAATTTCCCTACCAGCTATTCGACCGCAATCGTCTCACGGGCAGTCCTTTGACTGACCACTGGGAATCGGACCAAACCCATCCGAGTCAGTGAGGAGCTGTCCCAGTGAGGAGCTCAAAACTTTCATCAGCTTAAGGTATCACCATTTCGTCAACGTCCACCAACCCATATAATAGCTGGTGAACCAAATCCACGCCAATTCTTTTAGGCACCATCCCATACAGAGTAAATTATCCAAACGAATGGTAGACAATTGCAAGTCTCTCTCAATCCAAACCCTCGTGTATATTCAAGCCAGAACAGAGAAAAGTCATAACATTCATCGCAGGTCGTAACAAGACAAAAACAAAAAAGGAAAAACGCTATGTACCACTACATACTACATTCTACTTACTACCTACTACGGAGCACAGGACAGCAAGGGGCTAAACCCACCATCCGACTCGTAAAGAAAGAGAGAGGAAGCCCGCTCACCAGGGATGAAAAAGTTGAAACGTACTCAAGTACAAACTATACCTATAAGATACACCAGTTCCACAACCAAAAACAAAAAAGAAAAGAAGAGGGAAAGAAGAGAACGAGGAGACGGAGGAACAAGACTCAAAGAGTCAAGACCGTTCAAGCTGTAAGTAGTTTGAAAGAACGAAGTAGTAGCGTCCAATGTAGTACAGACAGTGTGATAGAGATGTGTACGCGAGAGAGAGAGAGACTGGGAGAAAACAGAGGTATCGCCAGGACCGAAAGCAAACGCAGAAGAAGAGGAAATAGCAGCAAAAAAGACAGAACGAAACGAACGAAAAGCATAAAAAACCACCTAAAAACGCCGCATCACCTCAGGCTTCACCGGCCATCATCCCACGCAGGCCTGGGCACACCAACCGTCAACTTGCCCAACAACTTTCTCTGCTTCAAATTCTTCACTTCAGTGTTGATCAAATCCCTCAACCTCTCCAAATCCAAACTCCTCTCCGCCCTGGAGCCCATGAGAATGTTCCGCCAGATACCGGCAGCAGCGACGCTGTTGTCGATGGGCAATTGCAGGGGTCGGTGGAGTCGGACCATTTTCTGGACAAGGTTGTCGGGTTGGGGGTACATGGCGTTGGGCCAGGCGATGCGGATGGCGAACCACCAGCCTAGTGGCTATTAGCGAAGGAGTGGTCAGTATCTGAAGGCCATAGGGGCGAAAGGATTCAATACTCACCCGACCGTCAGGCAGTGTCCTCTCAGGGTACGAATCATAAGTCGTCAGGTTGCCATCAGGCAGCGAAAACCTTTGCAATAAGCCCCATTCAGCCATCCATCCTGCACGAATACACCCAACCAAAAAACTCACCTATGCACAACCCAATGGTTGGGATCCGACCTATGCTTCGCAAGGACAACAATCAACCTCGGCGTCCCCTCCAACCCAAACGGAATCCACAAATCCCTCAACATCCCACAAGCCTCCCCATGCCGCCCATTGAAAACAGCATTGCTAATCGCATCCGCCATATTCGGTGGTACGAACAACCGATCCACATTCCCTTGCGGCTGCTCAGTCAACCTCGCACGAACATATCGCTTGTACGTCTGGGTACTCCAGATACTAAGCGCCACTTCGTCGACTTGGTGTCCCCGAGTGGTACTGTTGAGCGCAGTTTCGAGTTCGCTAGCGGGCCAGATGATAGCCCAGTTGAGAAGGCGAGCATGGATACGCTGCCAGGGAGGCATCGCTGCCGTAGGGTCCGAAGCACCATAGTCAAACTGACCCTGGTGAACTTCAAGTTGTCGGCTATGATGTTGATCGACGGTCTCCTCGTCTTCGTCGTGGTCGGGTAGAGCAGGCAAAGGAGGCGACGGCCCTCGATCCCCATACCCCTCTCCACCATTGGTATCAGGAATCGTAGGTGCATGGATCCTCTCATCCTCATCGTAATCCCCACCCTCCCGGCTGATCTCCCAAGTTTGATGCGAAAGCGCCGACTGCTCCTTCTTAGGCCTCTGCTTCAACTTGTACAGCTCCTCCTCGAGGTACTGCTGGCCCGGCGAATCATCCCGTCCACCATCACCATACACGAAACTCCTCTGCGGCGTTCGAGCGGTCTCACCACCATCAGTCCTAGCGTCCCTCGGCGTCTCCGTCATGTCATCAAACTCCCGCATGTGCCCGTCCTCGTCCATCGTCATCTCGTGGTACATCGAGTCCGCTAGCGTACCAGCAGGCTGGGTTTCAATGTTGACTGTCTGGGTCCGTGGCGTGCGGTTGGACTCGTCTTCGTACGCAAACTTGGAGTCGCCATGTTCGAATGACTGCTCGTAGCGGAGGTTCTCGATCTTGGGACCCAAGCTCTCGATTCGCTGTTGCATCAAGACGAGCTCGCGTTTAATGTCGGAAGCCCACTTGGGAGGTTCCTGCAACGAAAAGGTCAGCACCCGCAGACAAAGCATATCTTGCGCTACTCACATCCTGATCAAACTCGGTGGGTGCACCATGGTCATGCTCCTGGTACGACCTCTTATACTGCTTCAAAGACTACCAGAGACAATGCGTAAGTCCCCATTCAGAACCAAAGCCACAAAAGAACACACCTCAGTATCATACTTCATCCCCAACTTTTTAACCCTCTGCCTAATGGCCTTCCTCAACGCCTTCCTCACAACCTCAGGCTGAGTATCATCGCTCTCATGACGCAACAACTGGCACAACTCCTCATCATGGTAATGTCCCGTCAACTCTGGTTCAATCGAGCGCGCATAGTACGTCGATCGAGGAGTTTGCGCGTGCTGCGCGAGAAGCGCCTCATTGACAATTCGCGCTTCTTCAGCGTCATACCCGTCGTTGGTCATCGACTTTGCGGATTGCGACCGAGCAGACTGGGACTGGGATTGGCGCGAGGGTGCCGCGGAGGGTGGCTTTGAGACTTGCGAGGCAGTCTTGGGATGGGCACTACCGTTCAACTGCGAGGGGGCGCGGCTGCTCATCTTGGGGGACGTTATCGGCGGTATCTGTGGCGACTGCGCAGGCGGCGGTGATAGTGGGTGTTTTGAGGGGGAAGCAGGTGGCTGTGAAGGTGGCGGGGCTTGCGATGGAGGCTTTTCGATGGACGAAACAGTCTTCTCCTCTTCAACTTCGGGTATAACCAACGCTCGACCTCTCACAGCGGCATGAATGAGGTCCTCAGTCGTGGGACCGTGTCGATAGGGTGAGAAAGGTCGGTTTTGATGACCTGTTTGCGACAAAGGAGAAGGCGATCCTGGAGGCGGCGACCGGCCTGTCAACGAAGCAGAAGATCAAAAGAAGGTCAGAACGCTTGTCAACACACGACGATGATCAAAGAGTCAAAACGCCAAATCTGCGGCGCTCAGCTCGACAGATGGAAGAAATCACAAAGGGTCCGCCGGGTTGGAGACTCGAGGATCGCGAAAAAGGAAGATTGAAGAAGTGAAGAGGGGGGACGTCACTTACTCAATGCATGCCCGTTTGAGGCAGGTTTGGGAGGGCGTGGCTTTGGAAGAGCAGAAGCGGAATCCGACGGCGAAATGGAAGGTGCTTTCGACCACGCACGTGACTTGGGAGATACAGGGGGCTCCCAGGGATCATAATCCAGAGCGCTTTCCGGAAGAGGAGGGTACGCAGTCCCTTTCTCCGTTCCAGCCACCTTGGAGCGAGCACCTGGGGAGAAAGGTCGGTTCCCGTTGCCAGTAACCTGGCTTTGCACCCGCGATCCAGCTTTGGAAGCCTGCAACGACGTCATCAGCCCCGTGTTCAGCGTTGAGAGCAAGAATAGAACAACGAACCTCGCGTTGTTGGACACCAAACTCTTCAGTGGGAAGACCGGCACCACTGGCGGGATTCTGGTCTAGGGCCGAACTGCTATCTTGATTCCAAGGAACGTCCGAAGGGTGCTTGTTTCTAATCTGGGCCCAGTCGGGCTGTGTTCAGGGCGAAGGTGAGCCAGATAACGTTGGGGTAGATAGGGTACGTGACATACATTCCACGATGATCCACCATATGGGTTCGTCGACGCGCGATCTTCTGTAGGGAGAGGGCCAAAGTTGCCAAAAGAGGGACCAGAGTCGTAAGACTCGTATTTGGGACCAGGGGGATCGTTGGGACCAGGTTCATGCTAGATAAAATTAGCCGCGGAACATGTCACAAGGCAAAGATGCAGACATACCAAGGGTTCACCGATATCTGATCGCTCCCCAACCTGAATATTCGAGTCGGCGTCTTCCGCATTGGCATCGTGGGGTTGTTCAGGGACAGCGGAGCCATTGGGTTTGTTGAAGTCGCTGTATTTCGCGGTGACTTGGCTTTTAGGTTTGGGTGAGAGGACTCTGGATTGGTGTGTAGGAGAGAGGGCTCCATTTCGTTGCGTCACGTTGGACCTGTACTCTTCGGTTGCACCGACAAGCGAACGGGGAGGTGAATCGTCGGGTCTACTGTCTGCTGTCGACATCGACTGTAGGTATCGCATAACTAGGGTTATTTTAGTACCTCGATACTTTGGCATACGGCACAACGAAACACACCTTTCTCGTTGGGAGCTATTCGGGTGTTCGGTTAGCGTGAGTGGCTCGAGGCGAGGTGTTACACGACGCACCTGGGGTCGAGGACCTCAACAAGATGGGCTTCAGAACGCCTCCTGAATCTGCTGCAGACATTATGTCGCTGGGTATTGAGAGTCTATAGGATTGAAGTCGTAAAAGAGGGTGTGTTGGTTGAGAGAGGCGGGGACGTTGTAGGTTGTCGTGAAGGGGGTCGTGAATCTAATGGGATGGTCGTGTGATAAGGGGGTGGTTTTAAGAATAGAGAAACGTTGTAATGAATTTAAGGATATCGCAAGGGAGGTTAATGGGAAAGAACCACACAATATTGTTCGCGGGCGGAGCGCAATAGTTCAACGGTGTCCAAATAACACCAAACTCATTTCTATAGGGGCGATGCCATCAATGTCGCCATCAACGACGACCAAAAACCCTTCCTCGTCGTCGACCCTGACGGCGGGACTGTGGGCGACTCCAAATGGTAGCTCTGTTTCCTTGTACGTGTTCAACGATCGGACCCGAGACATAATGCAACAAAAGGAAATCGTTCTCCCTGACAAAGGAACAGTTTAGGGCGCCAAGTGGTGGGTGTCAGTTCGCAGTCTTTCCGCCGGCAAGGTACTCACAACCTGGACCCACAGAATCGTACATCCGTTGAGTCTGTGAGCGTGGACGAGGGCGACCGTAATGGACGACCTGGTCCAAGATCCAATTCCAAACTCCGTCCATCCCCCCTGTCGATAACCACAGTGTAATTGGCGTGCTCAATGCTCATCCCGCTAAGAATCCCGCGTCTACGGCACCGCTCCGCTTCTATTCGAATAAAAGAAGTCCAAGTTCACAACACGGATAACAACCCGAACCGACGGCTTCTCCGTGCAAACTATGCTGTTTCACCATCTCCCCGACCAACTTCGCAAGAAGGAACAACATCCGAGAACGCTAGTAGCAATTTCGCCATTCCCTCTTTGCTTGTCGTCAATCCACACGCCATCTCTTCTAGTTTATAGCAATCCACAATGGGTATATAAACCATAGAGGAGCCTTAGCACTCTCAAGGCAAAGCACCATGGCTCCCTCCGTCTCCGAAATCGTTCACCACGAATCGCCCGTCCCAACTAACAACCCCAAGAAATGGCACCGCGTCGACCTAAGCAACAAATACCCTCCCAACTCCAACCTCGAGGAACGTCTCGAGCAACACCAGCCTTTCGGTACGTCCTCCCCGTCTCCCATCCATCCGCCTTGTCTTTGCCCATCTAATCTGTACTCGTACCTCTAGAACACGTCGACCCAGGCTCCCGGGCTGACCCCACCCTCCCCCGTCTCTTGAGCCCTAACACAAAGGTCAAACACCTCTCCCCCTACATCGGCACCGAACTCTCCGGCATCCAACTCTCCCAGCTCACCAAAGAAGGCTTGGATGAGCTCGGATTATTCGTTGCCCAGCGTAAACTCGTGATCTTCCGAGAGCAAGACTTTCAGGATCTTCCTCCCGAGAAGCAAGTCGCTATCGCTGCGTGAGTTTCTTTCCTTCACTGCAGTAACGGAGTATCGTTGACGCTCGAGGGATTTACCCAAAGCCACTTCGGCGTCCCCCACTTGCACGCTACACTCCCCAACATCGAGGGTCACCCAGCCTACGTCAACCGTACGTCTCCCCCTCCCCCCTCTCAGTAACCCTCTCACCCCCTTCCCACCCTTTCCAGTCCTCCGCCAACCAGGCAAACGCAACATCAACGACTACTTCATCGACACCTTCCTCTCGTACGCATTCTGGCACTCCGACGTCTCCTACGAACCCCAACCACCCTCTACAACCTTCTTCTGGCCCCTCGACCAACCCACCGTCGGCGGCGACACACTCTTCCTCTCCACGACCGAAGCGTACAACCGCTTGTCGCCCGAATTCCAGAAGAGGTTGGTAGGACTGAAAGCGCTGCATTCAGGTGTGGCTCAGGTTGAAGAGTCGAGGAGGAGTGGAGGGGCGGTGAGGAAGGAACCGGTGGAAGCTGTTCATCCTGTTATACGAGTCCACCCTGTCACGGGTGAGAAGAGCATCTTTGTGAACCCGGCATTTACCAGACATATTGTGGGGTTGAAGAAGGAAGAGTCGGATGCGCTGTTGAAGTTCTTGTATGATCATATTGCGAAGGGTGCGGATTTCCAAGTCAGGGCGAGGCATGAGCCCGGGAGCGTGATCATCTGGGTGAGTGTTTTCCGTGCACAAAGCCTGCGTAGGTGTGGATGGCTAACGTCTGTAATAGGATAACCGAGTCACGAACCATTCGGCTGTTCCTGACTATGGCAAGGATGTTCGAAGGCACAACTTGAGGCTGACCCCTCTTGGCGAAGTTCCTATTCCTGCTCAGTAAACGCATTTGTTACCAAATCCATAAATTTCTGCTCTGTACTTCTAAGAATGAACTGATTCTCTTCCTTGTCGTTCTGGTACTCACACTCTCACAAAATCAAAGTTGAAAATTAAAACGAGGCGTCAGAAGCAATTGACATTACACTATACTTAACAATAGTACTACTACACTAAAGGCGGGGCGTGAGGGGTCTGAAAGGACATGAGTACTTACTACTAGTACAAAAGAAAACGAATGGATGAAGTCGAAAGGACATTATACAACTTGAAGCAAAACTATAAAGCGTTCGAAAACTTCCAACAGTCGGGATGAACAAGTGAAAAAAAAATGACTGGGCTGGAGGGGTGTGGTGGGGGGATATTCTAGTTAAGACAAAAGCTGAGACTGTAACTCGTGAAAACAGCGAGTCGTTAGGAGAAAGCATGGAGAGTAAAAGCCGAGAAAGCAGATGTCACAACTTGAAGAACGTGGGGGGTCGCAAAACGTCGTCAAGGGTCGTCGAAAACATAACCAACACCATTTAGTAGGTCGTTCGACCAACATCACTCCTCTTCCTCCTATACCTCCCAAACGACCCAATCGCCGCCGTGCAGAATCCCAACACAAGCGACACAAGCGCACCCAGCGTCAACCAATTCGCATTGCCATACTGCGCCCAGAGACCCTCGTTTCTGTATCGCTGTCGTGCGATACCGAAGAGGACCATGTCGATAACCCAGGCGACGAGGGTGACGAGGACTGCGAGGCCGGCGACCAGGGACATGAAGATCGTCCCGATGCGGCTGAAGGCGAGACCGCAGAGGCCGAAGAAGAAGGCGATACCTGCGAGACCAGCGGCTGTTTTTTCCAAGTATGGTGAGCGTGTGTTTGGGTGGGATAGGATAGGAGAAAGGTGAGACGAGACGTACCGATTGGATGGAGGATGAGTGTTTTCGTGAGGTTGTGCAGGATCCCCGAGTTGAGTCGGTCATTGCTTCAGTCATTCGTTCGTTAGCCCAAAGTCCTTGAATAAAGGCATGTAAAGCTCACCTGAAGTAATACCCGATACCCACTGGATGGTTCGTGTACCCAAAGCATCCATAGTGCACAGTCCCGTTATCTCTCCGCACATTGAGGAAGGAGACTCTGTCCCATGTCGGTTCTGACACCGACACCTAGGAGCGTACACGAGGTAAGCACAAAGTCCAAGGAATCCACGAGTCCACAATTCAGACGCACAAAGATGAGCAGCACCATCGCTGCAAAGCAGAAAAAGACCCCAGGAAGCGCTGCACCCGCTACTTTCATGATTTCCTAGAAGCTATTAGATCGTAGTACTCGTCGTCGTCGTAGTCGTAGGCGTATTCGGGGTCGACGTGGCGGTTCAAGTCCAAGTCGTCACAGAGGTCCAAGCAGGCAAGTTGAGTTTATAGATCGGGACGAACGAAACCGTCGAAAGAGATCGGAAGAGATGTTTTATAGCGACAAGCGGAGCGAAATGACGCAAATCGACACTTGGTGGCCAACCCCATGGCCCATGGGTTTGCCAAGACTGCTCTTACCGGATTCGGAAGGAGCGCCTGCGGGAAAGTCCCGGCTTGCGTCATGACGGGCGCCAAGAGGGGGCTCCACAGCGCCTTTTTGGGACCAACAGGGACCAATTGCGGTCATAGGTTGCGTGAAAGAGGTGTAAGAGACCTTTGTCAGTTATTCTTGAGCTTAGGAGACGATGTCAGATGTAATGGAAATTTGCCTTACCCTCTGTCGTATTTTTATCGGCCTGGCTTCGGTATGGAGGACTTCGCGAAGCCTCTGGATGGGGGCGGAAGCAAAATGTGACTTGTCGAATGGGTTCGGAATTCATAGAATGAGCTAGACTAAGAAGCTCATAAGAATGGGCATACGTGCTACTCTTCTGCTCGGGTTCCTCCTGCGGTAGAGAGGGTCGGAACATCACTCGTTAGCCTCAACCTAATCTACACTTCATTAGCGTCACTCCCGCAGACAGGTACCGGAGAGCGACCCGACCAGTGACGCAATTTCCTTGCACTGGAAATCACAGCCTTGAACCAAGTACAGCTGAAAAGAAGCCCAAGTAAATACAGTTCTCCTGCGCAGCGCGATATCATCAAATTTCAAGGGGAATTGATAATGCGACTCTTCTTCCTAAGCTTAGACGCAGTCCGCGAGGGCAACGAATCAAGGCCACAAGCTCTCCGAGAGCCTACTCAGCTAGTGGTAGTAATCCGCAGTAAGTACTTGGAAACCCCATTGACCTTCGAACGTTTCTCGGAAAGATTTCGATAGCCGAGAGTCTGTACTCTTCCCACTTCGGACTGAAGACGGGTCAATCCTTACACGCGGGAAGAAGCTCTGCAGCTGGCACTCAAAAGAGACATTGAAAGGGTAGAGCGCGTCGCTGAGTTGATCATTGCTCGAGTCTCGACGCGGTACTCAACCTTTGGCTTTCACCAAGCAGGTCTGCGCAATGCCAGTAGTCGTAGCCGCCGGTGAATGCCGTACACAGGTCATCTATCAGGCGCCATATGTGGCATCGCCTTTGCACAACCTACTGTATCCCGGTACCCTGCAGCGCACTGGCCTTTGCGGTCGCGCCGAAGCAAGGCGGGAGCTAGGGGGTGGCTGTGACTTAAAAGACAGGGACGAAGCGCGTCGGACCGCGTTTGTTCCGCTTTCTCGGCGCGACGGCACCAAGAATCAACACTTCACCTTCCCTTCACATTCCTTCCCTTCACCCAGCCACCACGATGTCCGACACTCGTTACTACCAAGTCGGAGGATGGAGAGCACATATAAGGGGGTGAGGACGAATAACTTTTATCGAAAACAAAAGGAAACTGATAAAGGAACGGCATAAGACCAGGCAAACACGGGGAAACGCAGTGGAATAGCGAGAAACCACTGGCAGAGTCCCTGGCGGGCTCTAGCTCACCTCTAAAGTCCAGAATTTCCAATGAACCTCTTGAACTGGTCTTCGGTGAGCTATCTGACCCAACCCGCATTCCGAAAACTAAATATAGGACAATTAGGAATAACCCACACGGGCGCTTCTTATCTCTACATGACCGAACAGGAAACGCGTCGGTACACCAACGCCATGCGGTTGCCTCTTCCCAGGGCGTACCCTATGAGAATCGACAGTTTCCAATCCGTATCCCCCATCCACTTTCATGCCGTCGAGGAGCTGGAAGCGAAACTGTCGAGGATGAAACCGAAGAAGGGGAACGCGCCGTACGATACCAGCCAGGCTAATCGCGGGTACACGGACAGTAACCCAGAACCCGGATTAAAGAGGGGACATTTTGAGCATAACAGGTGTGGCCTCGTCCTCCCTTTAGTTGTGTAGCCCATGCTGATCTGTGTTATTTGACAGGGTACTCTACCGCATCCTCCAACGCACACTCGACCTCCCAAAATACAGCGTACCAGCCGACACTCGCTGGACGCAAAACCTTCGCATTTGCTCGCTCGTATACAACCTTTGGAGTCTTGACCATCGAGCCGTCAGTGACAGACGGAGAGCACCCCGGCTTCTGGACGTTGGATTCGCAGAAGCGCGTGTTCCTGACCTCGAGTATAAACCTGGGACGGGTGTGCATCTGTCTGATGAAAGGAACCTGGGTTTGAAGCAGGGAGCCGAGACTACTCGTGAGGTATGTCCTTCTGCTTGCTATCGTGTAGCCACTGACGAAGAGAGGTTTCCTCTAGGCCTTCAGATACGGTGATTCCCACACCATGAGCCAAGACCAGATTGGAGACAAACTGCGAGAACTACTCCGCCTCGACCCACGACAACCTACCATCCTCTTAATCATGGGCGAAGATTGGACGACAGACATCCTCGGCAGTCTAGGAGTTTTCTTCCACGTCGAAGACATCCGCTCCCTGATTTACGGTTCGCGTAGAGACACTCACCAGGTCTGTTTCTTGAATGCGCCCTAGCACAATCCTTCTGACAGAATCCATAGCAGTCCTCCAGTAGGCACAACGACTACGATTCAAGACGAGACCGTCGACGCTCACGTTCACGGTCCCCTCAACGATCATACGCAGCATCCTCCGACCCCAGACGGAGACCCGACACACGCGACATCCCATCTACAGAGCGCGACCGCCCACGACTCTACGTGATCGATGTCAAGGAACTGTATCTGACGATGATGGAGGAAAGCGAAATAGGGACCTACTCCGTTTCCCAGCTTGCCGAGCGCCTTGGACATCAAGTGAACCATCTAAGTTGGTGTGCAGGGAACGAAGCAGTGTACGTTCTATTCCCACTTACCCCCCTCTCCGACATTCCTGTTCTGACACTGGTCCTACAGACAATTGATTCAACTCTGGAAAGACATGATCTCAGGCGCCGCAATCGACGAACAACGAGAACTGAGGCGGGACACCGTGACCAAAGCACAAAACGTATTCGTCCCTCCGGAGGAGAGAGGAAAACAGCAGAATGGCGCTTCTGCCGCTGCTCCAGATACCCAGGACGACGACGGCGACGATAGTGACGACCCGAATAACTGGCAGGCACCTCCACCAAAACCTGGAGTCGCTACTATCGATCCTGACGAGTTTTCTGATTATGGGTCTGATTCTGAGGAAGATTGAGGGTTATTGCAATGTACTATTATCTTGTTCGTGACGCTGATTCCATTTAGATAATACCTATTTAACACAGAGATACCACACTGTTGCTATACCGCTAACACCAAACTGTTGTAACACAAAAGATTCCGTCACTTGCTTCTTCATATCCTACCACCCGCAGGACCGTTGTCGAAGGAGCACCTAGAACACGTTGATCTCCCCCGGAGGCAGGATCCTCGAGAACGGCATCTCGGGTGTAGGCTGCAACCAATTCTTCTCGTCATAATTTGCATAGGGCGGCGACTCGATCATATGGAAGGTATACGCAAACCTCGTATTGGGACTCGTGTTCCTCTCCGATTTGTGCAGCACCGAGCCATGGATGAGGACCAAATCGCCTACAACAACAATGTGAAAATTCGTCCATTCACCCAATCATCGTCAGCTACAACTTCAACCCGTACAGCCGAGATAAGAAAGACCCACCTGGATTGCAAGTCTCCAAGGTATATTCCCCCTTCTTGCCCTCCTCAGCCACACGTTTCTCTTCCTCGGGTGAGACCAACGTCTCGAACCCCGTACCCTTTCCAGGCCCGAGACGAACGAAACGTTTGGTGATTGGCGTGGTCTTGTGCGATCCGGGAAGGAAAGACAGGGCTCCGTTGGATTCTGTGCATTTCTCGAGGGCGATCCAGAAGCCGAGGGCGGATGGTGGGTCTGTGTACTGTTTGGAGGTGTCGGAGTGTGTTGTTAAGTAAGCCTGAGGGGCTGGGGAGAAGATAGATCGGGATGTTGAGAGCTTACCAGGAATGTCCTGCGAAGGATGCGAATTCAATGCACTGATTTGCGCAGGGTGAGAGAAAGGTTACCTACGAGTCATTATGCTCAGGCACTACAGTCCATCCCTTGAGGTCAGCATCGCAATTTCGAGCAACCTCACAAGAAGGAGCGTACCTTCGCCACCAATCTGCGGCTGCTTCGTGATTACCATCGACTGGAGAGCTGAATTCCGTCCAAGACATCCGCATCAGTTACATTCGTCCTTGCCTTGGTGACGCAGACATACCAACAGGATCCCGATGGAACTTCAAATCCCTAACCACAGCTCTAATGCGTTCATTCTCCAAAGTCACTTTCCGGAAGAGAGGGTCAAGCTCGTGCAAGCCTTGGATTCAACGTAGGGACGGGTCAGGTAACCAGCAATGGACAAAGCAAGGATCGGATAAACGCACCATGTCCAATCTTATTCACAGCTTTCTGCTTTTCCCTGTTCAACTTTCCATCTCCATCCACCGCGTCCGTTTCCAAGAAATAGCGTCTACAACCCGCGTCAGCAGAGACTTTCGAATAATCGAGGTAGATGAACTCTGACATCTTGTCACCAGACGTCAGGAAATAGTCGTCTCCGACGTGGTCATCGTCTCCTGTCGTGAACTTGGTCTGCAAACCCATAGACTTAAATGTGAGTTCATGTCGACGAAGTACGTCGGCGGATCATACCAGAGGGTGGGTAGAAGGGTCAAATTCGTCCAGCAGCTCCTTAGAGCGCTTCCGCAACGCGGATGTCTCTTCTTCCGACAAGAATGACGGCAGAACGAGATATCTTCGCTTTACATCAGTTCAGACGTTCTCCAGTATCAACTACCAGACGAACCATACCCGTTCTTATTGAACTGCAAATCCGAGTCGAGAGTCAGTCGTCCATTGATCCAACAGGGAATACGTTGCATGCCTGGTCAATCTGTTCTTGACTGAGATATTCTGGCATTGTTGAGATGGAAAGCAGAGACTATGCACAAGGACGGCACTTGGTGGTTGAAAGTGATGTCAAGATGAGTTCCGGGGTCTCGATCAAAGCCCCTAACTGATGCCAGGCGGCCCGAGAATGCGATAAGATAACGACGAAGACTAATGGCAGATGGCTAGTAGGTGTACTACTACAGGGTATACAATACAGTGAGTGCTCTTTAGCGAGGTGGAGGAGGGTACAACATGGAGTGCAACAACAACAACGAAGAAGTACATACAAAATGAGTCTCATAAGTAGCGATTAAAATATGTTCGATGTCCATTCGAGAAACGAATCGCAGCTCTTCAAGACTGGTTTTCAGGCTCGACGACGTCAATGTTATGCCCGGCATTCAGTAATTCGATGAGGTGATCAATCTTGGCCTTGTGTATCCGATGGTGTTCTTGCCAGCCTTTCCATGGATGATGGCCGTACTATGGAGAAGTGTTAAACTTGCAACGCACTTTCAATTCGTCAAACGGATCGCACCTTGGAAGCAAATTCCTGGAACAGTTGGTCGGATGTACCGGGCCTCTTTTCTCTGAAGAACTTGGCCAAAAGGACATCATCACTGGCGACATATCGCATCTTCTTTTCGGGAGGAGGAGGTAGAGGACCATCCGCTTCAGTCCGAGTGAGCTCATGCTTATGTCTTCTCCAATACTTCATCCACGATGCCTTCGAATGATGGGGGGCCTGGGTAAAGAGTCAACAGAAGGTCAATCAAGTTGCGAGTCGGACAAACCTTTGCAGCGACTTCCTTCCAGAAAGCGACCATGTCCATACGACCCTGAGACTGGGCTCTTCACAAAGATCAGTAAGCTACCAAGACCAACAGAGAAAAAAAGCGCACTCCTTATACCGCATAAACTTGACCAGAAAGGTAACGTCTTCTTGAGTGAAAGCAACGCCTTTCCCAGTTGTACTCCGATATAGGGCTCTAGGAGGGGTTGGTGATCGATTCCTTGGAACGGACTCTGACCGGGCCTCTGCTTGAGCTGGTGCTGCCGTCGAGTTCATCCGTGAAGAACTGGGCCCAGGGCCACCTCTGGAAACCTCCGACTCTTCTTCGATCTCCCCTTCTTCCCCAATGTCTTCGTCCATTGGTGAGCTGTCTCTTGCTTGATTCATCATATATCCGCTCAAACGGATCTTATGCTTATTGCAATATCTCCGCCACGAATAGAACCTGAAAAGGCATCAGAGCGGCCATCCAAGGCAAATGTTACGACTTGAGCAACTAACGTATGATGCGGTGCCTAGTGGGTTCAATGGGTTAGTACTCACGTCGCACATACAACAAGAAGCATCTGACCTTGACTGCGACGCGTTCACAGATCTCACGAAGGCTGCGTGATACGTTGAGCAACATGCAAAACGATAATTTCGAAGAAGCATACCTCAGAACGAGTCCTTGTTCCTGACAATAGTCGATGTACTTCTTGAGATACATCACATCCTCAGCCGTGAATAAATTGCCTCCATAGGTACTCTTGATGACGCGTGTGGGAGGTGTCGGCGATCTCGCTGGGGCCGATCGAGCGACTAGCTCCGTTGCAGGAGTGGCAGGCGTGGTCTATTGTGGCAAGTTTATCAAGGTGGGAAGAAAACCATGGTCTGGCAAGGACTTACCACGACTCGTGTGCGCTTGCGGCCTCTAGGCCTATCTGGAGGCTCCAAAGTTCCTGTCGATGGCTGTACATCCACAGGTGGAGGAGCTGGAGTGGGTGTCTCCGAAGGCGTTGCCTGTGTCTGTGGCTGCAACGGGACCTGGGCCTGAGCTTGAGGTTGTGGTGCTTGGATTTGAGGCTCTGGATGTGTCTGCTCCATTTGATCTGGTGCGGAAGGGTACGCTGTAGGCTGCTGCTGCTGATACGACTGGACATATTGCTGAGAACGTTGCGTCAGAAATCGTGGACGATGGATATACTTGGGCGCTTACAGTGGTGTCGTAATAGGTTGCATTGGATGTCACCCAAGGGGCAGTCGTTTCTCGATACCGATATTCCGCGCCGACGTAGGGCTGTTGGGACTGCATGCCCACCTGCTGGTGATAGGCCTCCCATTGTTGATGACCTTGCATGGGCCGCATCATCTGAGGCATCAAGGCATGGGGGTGAACAGGCCATGCATGGGGAGGTACCACACCCGGTGGTGGGTGACCGGGATGGGCATAATGAGCAACACCTGCGAATGGGTTCATGGGGTCGACAAGCACAGTGGCAACAGGCATGGCGTAGGGCATCATAGGTTGCGGGTGCTGGGGTTGTACAACAGGCCCAGCCTGTGGCGGAGCGGTAGGCGCCGGAGGATGTTGTTGGGGTTGGTGCTGCTGCTGTGGTTGGGGAGGTTGCTGATCAGGCTGCTGCTGTTGATGGTGCTGCTGCCCTTGTTGCATCTGAGGGTGTTGTTGTGCCTGCTCTTCTGCATTCGAAAATACCCGGTCCATGATGATGGAGCAAACGTCTCGTTCATTAAGGTCGCCATGATGCTGGTGCTGGTGGTGTATAGATTGCGGGTGAGGGGGCTGTTGTTGTTGTTGTTGTTGTTGTTGTTGTTGTTGTTGCTGCTGCTGCTGGTGTCTCTGCAGAATCGCCCGTTCCTCCCCGGTTACTTTACACCCTCCCCAATTGGTGGCATAAGTCAACAACTTGTTCGCCTTTATACATTCTCGAATCCAACGGGCGTCAAGTACAACTTTGCCCTTCTTATTCGCGTACTGGCGATACAGATTCTGACCTGATATCTTCAGGGGGTCGACTGCGACATGCACAGTGTCAACACAGTCTGTGCAATGACTGGGAGGCGAATACTGACCAAGGATGTATGAAACTCCACTATAACCTGAAGCAATGTTTCCGCCATATGTCTAGGGGTCTAATCAGTTCTCATTCGCTACAGAGTTGATAACGTCACGTCGATAAGCTACTTCGCCTTCGGCGGGCATTTCAGATTCCCCCCAAAACGCGATCCCGATGCCTACACGCGAACCGCGACCAATTCAATTCTAATTAACTCACTGTTAACAGGCGAACGAGCTCCTCTTTGTCCTCGACGTCTTTCTCGATGTATATGACCAACGGCTCCCCAAGCATGGGGTTGACGAAGAGTTCTTCGTTGACATTGGGATCGGCGGCGGGCTGCTGGACGTTGGCGGAGGCAGTATGCGGACGCGATGGAGAAGAATGGGCTCGGGGTGGTGCCATTGGGTCCAAGGAGTGCTGGAGGACCCCATCACACCAACTCACACGCTCAGCCCTAAACTCCGACCCCCGTCGGAGTTCCAAATGAGGTTTCGTATTCGTCGTCCACGATGTCGAACTCTGATTCCTGAGATCATAGCCATATCGACGCCTCGGAGCCGTCTTGAAATAACACGGAACACCCCGTTCAACAAATTACATCTCGCCTGTAGAGCCTTCTTTGTACCGAAATGGCTGGCCGACAACACTACTCAGACTTCCGCCTGGAGAGACAGTGGCCAACGACCTTCAACTGGCGGCGTACTGGCAAATCTCTGTGGGCCTCTCTGGTACCAGAGTTCTTCCACCGTTCAATCTACCGACTTGTCTGCCACAGTCACCGAGGCTTCAAGCTTCAAGTCCAACCTTCAGAATCGAGCCAATCCACCCTCTTCGCTTGGGCCAGGTTATCTCCTACCACCCGCCATACTGCCTTTCATTTCGACTGTGCAACGCTTGCGTCAAATCAAACTCGCAGGATTGGTTCGAATCCTCCTTTGGAACGACTAGAGGCAGCCAGAGTATCACAGCCTATCAATACAATGATCCTCGAGTTTCCTCCAGATCGCTAACATTTATTTCGCCGCAACCCCATGCAAGTGATTAGATTGTGGACGGTGATTCGACGATGCGGATGCGGGGTATCAAACACGATACGACCATGTGGGCTCGCTTGACTTCGATTGCTCGTTTTGGCCACACCAACATCCATTGGAGCAGGGCAGGGTCTCGTGAGCACCTTCATTCCACTCCCAATAGGAAAGAATTCAAATTGGTCGAAACTTGTGATTCTCTGCGGTGAAATATTGCGCGACACACTGTAGATTGGTGAGCTGGAATCTCTTCTCAATGCAGTAGTAATTCAGGCCGGATCCTTCTGGACGCTTAGAGTCTGTTCGCCTGGTACGTTCTGCCGTCTTATGCCGCATTTGCCTTTCTGACTGCTCATATTTGTACTTAGGAAACGATTTCTAACGGACTTCAAGGAACTCCACCGTTGCAATGTACAATTTCCAATCCTACAGTTCTTTCTATTGGAAGGTTCGCAAGCAAGGTCGCTCCCTGCCAAGTCTGCTGCATCAGGTACCAGAGCTTGTCGCGTGCTGTCGCCATTGGCGGCCTTCTCCACCTCGCCATCGTTAGACCCATGCGGACGCACGCGACCTCGCAATCGACCTGATCGATGATCGCTTGAGTCGGGATCGGGAGTCGCAATGTCCCGCTGGTCGAAAAGTGCCGACGGGTCCCAGAAATAGGGGCCGCGCCCCAAAACGAAACCGCCAGTTAGGTAGAGCTAGGCCTGAGTTAGGCAGGGTATGTCGATAGCAGCGTTATCCGAGCAGACACCTAGGAGTCTGGGGCAGCGAAACTCCTTCTCCAGTCAGGAAATCCGTCTTCCCTAGCAATGTTGCAGTATCTGATTCAGGCGGATAAAGGTTCCCTTCAAGTTGTCTCTAGGCCTTCGCGGACAGGTCTGGAGTCCTGCTCGAAAATTTCGAGCTTGAGCGCAGAGCTTCAATGCTATATACCTTCAACCAATGCGTCGGCATGCATTCAACAGGACAAATAATGCCGCATCGATCTTTCTGGATTCTGTCCGTTGGAGAGAAAAAGGTAAGCCCGGTTTTCGAAGACTTCAACGCTGTTTCGCACATTTGTTGACTCCTTACTCAGAGAGTAGACCCAAAAAATGGCTCGTATACATCAGACCGTTGAGTTACACCTTACGACATTGCCACTCGCCGAGCTCGATTGCGACGACGGAATCGCAGGAACCTCCAACTCGGAGCAGGCTTCGACTCACGGCCGTCAACTTTAGCGCTGGTGACGGCAGAAGTTTGGCCAAACATGAAAACGTCTCCTACCGCGACTGGCATTTTCGTTGCACACAGTCGCCCATACGCCTATGGCCCGCTGAGAACTCTAGAAAACGCGTGTATTTTCGCGTCTAAACTCTTTTCTTGGAGCCTGTTGCCGAGTTGAACTTCGCTCGGCTTCAAGTTTCGATCGCCTCAGACCTCCGTTGGCAATACCTCGCAGGTGGGTAAAAAGGAAGTGGGTATATCGGGAATAGAGCTCTTCTGACACCTGCAGCCTTCCGCCATCCGGTGAGTGCGCTCTAAACTTTCATCGATGTTTTTCTTGACGACGTTTAGAACCGCGTCCTTTTTTTGAAGGTTTCTCACAGATCATCCAGAAGACTCTTGAACTCATGCCTTCGACTCTGCCCGAACGGCTTCCGCTTTCCAGTTTGGTTAGACCCAGTGGACGGAGTACGTTCGTGTTCCAAGCTTTTACGGACACCGTCCCTCGGTAGAACTTCTCAGCGGATTGTACCGCTTATTACCTGGTATCCACGGTGGTACGTACTCTTCTCTGTATTTTCCACCATCATCGGCCTTTCCTAGTTAGCCTGTGCTAGAGTTTACGAGCACGTTTCCACGATACGACAATGACATCAAGGGTTTTGGAGGCAGCTGCCACCTTGCTAACGAACAGAACTTAAACTTTGCACGACTACCTAGGCACCCTCGTTTTCAACGACCGCGGCGTTCCTTCCCTGTCGATTCTATTCATTTCCGTCGCTGACTTTGTTAAGTATCGATTTCACCTATTCAATGGCCCATTCTTCTGGAAAATTGGACCTGCCTGGAGAACGAAACGTGATTCCATTCTCCTTTCTTCTTCCGTTTCAAGTTTCATTATGATTATATTAGCAGCTACACCACTCGTGCTAAGCTGCACAAGGCAAAAGTACCTCCACGAGGCAAGTTCTCTGACGAACTTCAGCAAAATTTCCCTTCAAGGGAAGTTTATTCCTACGCACAACCGACCCTTGTACCTCTTTGTCAACGCGGACCCGTTCAATGTCCTCTCAAAGTCGCAAGTCCAAGGTAACGCCGAATCACGTTTGCAAGTCGATGTCAACCACTCGTCTCTTCTCAATCGACCCTCGTCGTCTGGTATCAATCCGTCAGTCCTACTTACACCCATCTGCTTCAAACAAGTTGGTTGTCCTTCAAATTTCTAAGATAGGTAAGTGCGTTCCGGTACCTAGAGAAGACTCGACGTCAATGATCCTTTCTACTACCGCAGTTTCACATTGACACAGCCGTTGGACCTCGTTTGCCGTAGCCTCGAGGATAATCATCGACATCTCCGCGCTTCCCTCTTTGATTTTGCCTGGAGCACCGGAATATATGCGCGGGAGAAGACCTATTACTGTACAGTTCCTGGAAAGAGGTGCGTTTTGGCGACAAGTTGGGACACTTGTTTTCCGCTCTGTGGCTCTTAAAAAACTCGTCTCTCCGAAGAAGGGGAAACTGCATCTCGCTTCTTCGACCTTCCAATCCGAATGTTACAGGAATATTGGTCTGGGTGTTTCAGAAGTGTTAGTTCTTGAATCGGCACACTGGAACATCTGATAAGGTCCTGACGCCGCTGAATATGACGCAACTTTCTACGGATTGTTCTCTCTGTCTGGATGCTTTTAGCGCTCTCTCAGACCGTAGCCATTGACGCTACAAGACTAAGCTTTCCGCGAAACTTCGGTCATCTTTGATTGACGAGAGGAATGTGGAGTAGCTCAGTCACCTGTACGGCAAGTGCTTTCTCAACTCCCAAGCTTACGGATTCCAAACCTTTACGAACAGCAATTATGTCTCCAAGGAAACGAGGTGCCAATGTGCAACTCCACGGGCGGTGAATAGAGCGGAAGTATACTGGCGCCTCATTTCCCCATCGACCCCACCGGGGCCTGAGGTCCATTGAAGCAAAGCCGTAGTTCGTCCGCATACAACGCATTCCATCTTCATCATAAATAGCCTTCTGGAATCGGGTTCGAGGGTTTGAACAGGCTATAATTACAAGTAAAGCCGCAAAGCCCAGCGAGCGCAAAATGTCTTGATCGTGATATGCCGAGGTTTGAAACGTTGAAGGGTTGTTCCATGATGTCAGTCCTCGAGGAGACGTGTGCCTACTAGAGTTTACAGGATACAGATGGATTGTTACTTCAGGTCACCTACATTGTGCACATGCAGAATGTCTCCACTTTACAGCTGGAATGATCCGCATGTTGATCACCGTATCAGACAGTTGGAGCAGTGTATCCGACTCTTCAGCACTGGATGGGGATGATTGTGACGCTGTATGACTCGAGGAATATTGTAATCGAGGCTCTAGGCCGGAGTGCAGTGTGCACCCCGTTCGTTGCTGCCTCGGACTGCTGCTGTGATGGCAGAGCGTCTGATACACCACCTCCGCGAAAATGTCAGCACAAGATGCACTGTATACATCGACCAGATGATCGTACTCATTGCCCAGTGATACATTAAGCCTCTGGCATCATTTCGACTCCCGAGTGCGTGTTTCTGATATAGCCCTCCAAGGTACTAGAGCCTTACCTTTTCCCTCAGTTCAAGCTATGTATACCAACTCGTAACACTCCACGCATACATTCAATCTAGGTCCCTCCATGAATCACGACGAAGATGAACTATCACTCTATATGAACCAAAACCTCCAACCATGTGCCTAACCGGGCCTTGAGCGCTTCACGCAGGCTTCTGCCCCCTTTGAATAAGCATCGATGTTACCCAGTTTATCTATACCATGATTCAAAGCTGATAATGATCTGTTAAGACCGTATGTGCACCGTTAGTCTACTTATGATCCAGAAACTGATGCGTATGTGACGATGCATGATGCAAACGGTGGGTGGTTGTGCTCGTTTAGCAGCATGAAAGGGCCATCAGCTAGAGGAGAAGCTTATCGGAGTGTTGTAAATCTTTTTCGACTAAAAAAAAATAAAACGAAGCTTGCCGCGCTGTTTGAGGGCTTTTCCCGTGTACACCGCCAATCCCGGTCAATGATGGAATCCCAACATCTTCGTTAACATCTTAGCACACGGCCTTTTAATCTAAGCTGCGAAAATAGACCTTACTTACTTATCTCCAGGTGGTTCAGGCTCACTCGAATGAAGTGGATCGTTAAGCGCCTCCGAGCAGACCTCGCAGGGCGCCATCACAAAATAAGCGCCCGTCCAAAAATCTGCTGATGGGCGCGTCATTCAATGCACTCGCGTTTAGCTATAGCCCCTGTAGTACTAACTCAATGTCTGAGGCTCACGCTCTTCACGGACAAACAGGATCACTCGAAGACCATATATGACGTGTCTGGTAACCTATATTTACCCCGTAAAATAGATTCGAAAGTTTTCGTATGCCACTTGTGTGAGCATCTCGTATGTGATTTTATTTGGCTTGGAGAGTACGCGTAGCCAAAAGAGCAATGATCCATTGGCAACGCGTGACGCTAACGGCGACCGCAACGGAGTCACTCGAAGCTCCTGGAAGACTACCACCACAATCATTGAATCAAAAATTCAGCCCTTGAGATCAATTGGTGGCTTGGATGTGGTCGTCTGTCGCTGGGGTTTCATCATTTTCATATTTCATCATCGTCATCTCTTTTAGCCACATCCACATCCACATATACATATACATATACATATCTAATCGGAATAATATTGTATCTTTCTTTGATGATTATTGGACAGAGGAGAGGGTCCCGGAAGGGTATGATCGATCATCGAGTGGCTGAGCGGGTCACGGTCAGCAGCCACGTTTCTTCATGCTCGCGTGGTACTAAGACTCAGAGTACAACGTCGGTGGCTGCCCTCGATCGTGGCTGAAAGGATCAAGTGTAGTATGTAGAGCAGTTGGGCCTGGAATCCACGTCAGCGTCACTCGAGACAACAGGATTTACGAGGCTTGGTTGAGAAATTTAAACGACCCAGTGGACGACGAACGTTCACCGTAAAATGGGCTTGGCTAAAACTGCTCGGGCGATGACAGGAGTGGAGTCGTTCCAGGTGACTTCCGCTTGCAACACCGCGATAAGTCAAAGTTGAAGCTCCACATCCAGGTACGCTCACGTTCAATCAGAGAAACGCAAAGAGGAACGTGCTTTAGAATCCAGACGAAACCATGGCATTCTTCGACACTTGCGAGGAGCGGAACCGAATTCTGGATGCTTTGGGTGGTTGGACCAGCGGTCAATTCGGAGGAGTGCGAGTCGGAGGACTCGGAGGGAAACACGGCGGGGTGTTCGCGAGTCAGAACTTCAACTCACGCTTTGAAAGTCGCTCTGTCTTCAGCTCCAGATAGGCTGTACCACTGTATTACGAATGAAGGCGCCATCGGGCTCTCCATCACCATCGTGCATACTGTACCTTCATACGCATCGGGTTTCATGATGCCCCGAAGCAACCTCCTCAAACATCGGACTTGTCTACTAGCGCCAACAACGTCGTATCCATCTCATTTGCGCTACGAAAATACTTTAACTCTTTAAAGCTCTCTCAGACTTCTAAGTAAGTACTTCCAACTCGCCGGTTCCTTGATAAGTATTCACAGAGTCCCTTTTTGCTTTTCTCCGAGTTCCGACTCATGCAACTGCGGTGAACGCGTGCATTCCTTCCTCCTCTCCTCCTGACCACACGGTGTAACTTGGTACTTCATCTATCTATCCAACTGTCAACTTCAAACACTCCACCCATGACGCTCCCTCCTTCGCGGTTGTTTACCAACTAATGTCCGGGAATGTATGATTCAGACATCTTCGGAAGCTAAGCCCAGGGTTTCTCTATGATAACGCGGAAGTTCAAGTTAGCTGCTTAGTACAGTGTGAGCCCATGGGCGCATGTGGTGTCCATCACCCTCGGGGTTGGACTACAAGGAACTGATAAGCTCGTTCATTCATTTCATTCCTCGGAGCGGAGGAAAGAGGTCTCCGCACCGACGAGCGAGGATTCCGGTGGGGATGTAGCCTGTAGTCTCTAGCTATGGCCAATTAGACTAACGATCCAAGACGCGAGATCGAGCCTCTACTTACCTATCTTATGTATTACATCTTTGCACAAAGAGACCCCGAAGGTAAGGGCGTCACGGTCGAGCTGGGACCGCCGGACTGCCATGATCATGGGTTCTTCGAAATCACATAAGGCGTTCGTTGGGAAAGTTCGTTCCTCGAGCTCCCGCGAATGTGGGGGAGGTTCAGGAACTTTATGGTGGCGGGTTTACAGCACTGGTCATGCATGGCCCTATGGGATAACAAGCTCGGTTTCGCCACAATCAGACCCTCTACGCCAATGCACACCGATAAATGATTGACCCAATCGCCGTGCCTCGAGGGATCATTTTAGCCACCTACATGGTATCTATACCATGACAGAGATACGAGATACACATATCTTATCTTCTCGAAGAACCTCCAAAGGTCCTTTCTGAACTTTCTCGGTGTCCCTTAGTAGTCGCGGCCCTGATCATGAGTCCAAACAAGTTCCAAGTTAGTCCTGCAGCCGCTATAATGTACGACATAGCCCTATAACGGGCGACCCACGTACTCATCGGATTCCAGACACATTCTTAGCCATAGAAACGATAGTGGAACAGAAGGTGTCAAGGTTACTGACGAAACGTTAGCTTGGACCTTTCGGTTCTCAGTACCGGTACCCCTTTCCGTGAAGCGCCCAAGCCTAAGGGGCATATTGGATTGTATCAGCGCTCGAATTTTGGGGGAATAGAACCTTTACGAGAGATCGCATTTTCGAGAAAATCGAGAGTTGATTATGACTAGCTACTAGGACGCTCTGGCCTGGTGTTTCGGTGTTTTCGGTGGTGGAGGCTTATGTAGTAGGCCTGACTGCCACGGCGTTTGGCTTATATTCCACCATGGTATTCAAGTGAGACCGGTGATCAAAGCGTAGATAGTATTCGGCATTTGGCTAGGACATGAGTGGCTAGTAGCCTCCATACTACTGTGTAGTATGTTCCAGGCGGTGTCTACTTAAAACGCTTAAACTGGACTGTACCAAGTTGTTTTTTCTGATAGACGAGGTCGTAGGCGTGCTTGCTCGGGTCGGTATCCTTGAGGACTTGAAAGAGGAAACCACAAAGGAAAGGTAAACCGTAGTTGTACCCAGGATCGGATTGTCGGATCGGTAAGCGCTCGCTCAGAGACTCTCTTTCCTCCCCTCTGGACATCGACGAACAATAGTGGGGGTTTGTTGTGCACGCGAGTCGAGTTTGCCTGGGGCTTGTTGGTCGAGAGTATGAGGTCGGTGGCGGGTTTGAACAATGAGTGAGAAGGCGAGTGGTACCTGAATGATATACGAGCTCTAGAGGGAGGAGGCTAACAATAAACTAGCCTCCCCGAGTCGCCGGAGGAGATAAGATATGCATGGATTGTCAGTATGCCACCCATACGGCTGGGTCATTCATTTTGAATAACCTCTCTCTTTACCCTTTCTTGCCGTTGTTCGCGTATATCTATGCTGGGTGCTACGTTGACAGCATGTGCGCAAGAGGCAAAAGTACAAGGTAGTTATAGCGTATGTCACAGCACCGGGGATGGAGGGTAAATGGAGTGCATGTCCGTTGCTTGATTAGGGTCCGGGATTGTACTCTTACACTCCTTTTGCTCCGGAGGTCTGCGTATGTACAAAGGGAAGGACAGGTAAGGGTGTCTCTGGAGGACGAGCCTTAGAAACTGACTCAAGTGTGATGGAATGTAAGATCCGAGGTCAGCAACGATGAAGGTCTTGTCGCGGTCTTTTATAAAAATCAAAGGGGGGGAGAAAGTGTTTTCCACAGTTGGACTGGGTGCACCAGGACGTTCGAGCTGGGAGCGACAACAAATTAGGAGTTCCCATGGAAGGATGTGTGGTTGTGATGGGATCGGCAAATGGGATCTTGTCGACCCAGGGAAGCAGATTTGTTGTGGATGGCCGAATGGGGGTCGCGTGGGTCGATCGGATGTGTGAATCTGAGCTGTGCTTTGGAGGGAGGCTGGTTGGGATGGATCCCCCTCGCCTTGGAGGCGTCTATACGAAGGTATATAGAGAGTAGAAGGATAAGAAAAATGAAATAAAGAATAATAATAAGAAAGGGACAATAGGAGAGAGGAAGGAGTGTTGTTTGGCGGAATTGTTGTCGGAGTGCGAAAGGTTGTGATGGAAATGGTGTTTTGTGATAAGTTGTATTCGTGGTACACTTTCCCGAGTCTCGCGCGTTGGAAATGGCCTCGCAAGCAGCTGCGCGCAAAAAATCGATAATCTCGAGCCAAAACCTGCAAATCGAGACGCCAGTTGCAGGCAACACTCTCCTCAACAAGTCGGCTTCCCAAGCGACATCCCTTTACCAGCAATGTGCATCCCTCCGCTCCCGCCTCATGCGTATCCGGGGCTTCTCCTACTACTTCAACCTCGCCGCTGAATCAACAGACGACCGCCAGTCAACAGACCCAGTCACACAGCTATGGGATATCTTTTCCCTCGGCATCTCCCTCTGCTACATATTCGACCAGCTCGACCAAAACTTTAACAAGATAAACAACTCCCAATTCAACCCGGAAAAGTACGAAGCAAACCCAGACAAGGAGCGCAAGCATGCCATCGCCCTCTTCGCAATGCAGGTCCGCAACAACCAGGTCATGCAGGCAATCCCTGGTCTAGAGCCCTTCGCCATCACTGACCTGTGGGATCGCAAGTCAACAGACGGCCTCGTCAAGGTGAGTCCACCAATCAGTCAGCAGCAGCAACAGCCCCCGCTGACAGCGAGCAGGTCATTAACAGCGTCACCGCCATCGTCGAGTACCTGCCCGAGGACGTCTTTGAACAGGCCCCCACATCACCGCCCACACTCTCAGCCCATGAATCATCCGACTCGCTGCACCACGACAGCCTCCCAGCCGGTCCCGCCCCGCCAACAAACGCCCGCGAAGCCCGCCGCATCCATATTACGCGGGAAATCTTGGAGACGGAGCGCAAGTATGTCGAGGGGCTCGAAATCATGCAGGTGCGTCGCCCTTATTGGCCCCGCTTGGCCCACCCAACCAACATCCCACCCGCTTTTAGAAATACGCTACACAGCTCGCACAGCAGAACATCATCGATCAGGACACAATTCATCTCTTGTTCCCAAATCTGAACAACCTTCTCAACTTTCAGCGCAAGTTTCTAATCCGCTTCGAGTCAACTCTAGAGCAGCCCTGGTCCGAGCAACGTTGGGGGCAGCATTTCGTCGACTGTGTACGTTGACGCCCCTGTCTAAAGGCTCACTCTCACACCCTTGTAGGAAGACGAATTCGCAGTATACGAACCCTACTGTTCCAATTTTACCAACGCAACAGAGCTATTGGTCGCCAATGAACAGAATCTCGCGGTAGGTCCCTAACAACCCTTGTTCGGCCGTTACCGAGCACTCACGACATGCAAGGCTTTGAATGGCTTCATCAGTGTCAGCGAACTCAAGGCATTCCATATCACTCCCATTCAGCGTGTCTGCAAATATCCCCTATTCTTTGGTGTGAGTCTCACTTTTCCTTGCCCCGGTCCCGCATGGCCGCTGACACATTGTCAACAGGACTTGATCAAGGTCGCTACCGGAGATGACACCTACCCACATCTCGAAGGCCTCAAACAGGGCGCAGAGGCTGCTCACCGCATCACCGCAAAAATCAACGAAGCACATCGACGCGCAGACAACGAGCAGATCGTCAAGTCACTCGCCAAACGTATCACTGACTGGAAGGGCCATCACCTAGAAAACTTTGGTGAACTCTTGCTCGAAGACGTCTTTGTCGTGACAAAATCGGACATTGATCGGGAGTACCATGTCTTCCTCTTCGAGAAGATCATCCTCTGCTGCAAGGAGGCTCTCCAGCAACCCCCAAACGGTCGCGGCAAGAACGCCAAGAACAATTCTATCCTCAAGAAACAGCCTGCTCCACTACCTCTCGCCACCGGCGGCCAGTCTATTGCTCAAAGAGATACTCCCTTGTTACTCAAAGGGCGGATCTTCCTCGGTAACGTAACCCAGGCTCTCTCTGTCCCCGCTCGTGCATCTACAGGTAAGACCGCACTGGACTCATTAACGTACACATATCTAACCCTTTTTCAATAGCCTCTGGCATTCCCGCACATTTCCCGCTCCAGGTTTGGTGGAAAGGGGATGATGATCTCGAGTTCTTTACCCTGCGTTGCAAACGAGAGGACCAGATGCGCCAATGGGAGTCTACCATCAATCGCCTAATCAAGGAAGCTGCACAACGGCGGGCATCCGAGCGACCTCATGGGCCCATTTCCAGGGTGGCCCACCATTCGCCCATCGTCCGTGTTCCTCCTACCGACCCCCACTCACACTTTTCCAGTCAAGGCAGTGTCGTCTCGTCATCAGCATACTCATCACAGGCGTCGTCGGCTGTTTCGGCCAGAAGCAGTTCACGGTCAACAGCACCCTATCATTACGAGTCGTCCCATACATCCTACAGTTCGTCGGGCCCACAGGGCTACCCGCCACACGAAGGATTCGACCGTGATGATGAGGAAGATGATCTCGAAGACTACCCACCAGCCTCTACTTCGTATTCTGGACGTGGAACACCGATGGGCAATAGAAGACCGACCGCATTGTCCATGCCAGGCGAGCGAAGCGAATCACTGCATGGCTACGAACGTCCTCGGGCTCAGACAGAAAGCAACGATGGACCGACGATCGCTCAATGGAGAAACAACGTTGCCGGGCCTCGGGCCTGAGCAACTCACCATTCTCGACCGCATACACCCAGAATGAACTCGAACATGAGTGCTGCGAGCTATGCCTCGGACGCGAGCTTTGGCAATTCCCTCCCCACTGGTCCTAAATCGTCAAGACCTGTGTTGCGGAGTCAGTTTAGCTCGACAAGGCTCAAGTCGGCGTATGAGGGCGGTGGAGGGCAGAGTCCTGGTACGGCTGGTCCCGTCAATGGCGTGATGGCCAACGACTATAGGAATGGGAGGTCACCGACACCCAACGGCAATGCACCTGGCCTTCCCCGTGCTCCTCCGATGAACCGTTCTAGAAGTGCGAGCCAACCGAGCGCGTACGTACCCAGCAAACCGATGCCCGCACCTCGTCCGTTGCCCACCAACTCGCACTGGAGCAACAGTCCTGGAGGTATCCCAGTCAACGTCAAACCCAACGGGAAGCGGGGGAGCGGCTCGAGCCAAAGTACCGGTGACAGCTCGGACTATTCTCCCAACAGCTCGTCACCCGTCACACCGTTTGGTTCGAGCGAGTCCTCATTGGTGGGTGGTGTTGGACTCCCGGGATCTCGAGGCAAGTACGACAGTGGCTACATGAGCGGACACCATCATCCAGCTGCCCACCAGTCGTATGGGTCGAATGAGATCAATGGGTACCATGCCAATGGGCATGGTTTGCATTCTGTTTCGTCCCCGATGAACGCTGGTCCACCGATCAAGGTCAAGGTTCACTTCCACGAAGATATCTTTGTGATCCAGGTCCCCAGGTCGACGGAATACGAAGAGTTGGTGGAGAAGGTTGGAAGGAAGATTCGGTTGTGTGGACCTAGGAGGGACGATGGGCCGCTGAAGGTCAAGTACAAGGATGAAGATGGGGATTACGTTTCCTTGGGCAGTACGGAGGATGTGCAGATGGCGTTCGAGGCTTGGAAACCGGGTGGACAGGTTACGCTGTTGGTCACCTAGAAAGGCAGCACCCGCATTATCATCAATCTATTCACCGCGACGACGGCAACTCTCCCTCTTTTCGAAACCTTGGTGGTTTGGATTAATGGGTTCTCTTGTGTGTGTTGTTTCTGGGGAGAGTTGTTTGCCGTCGTATGTTTCTTGGTTTTTATTCTTCATTTGTCCATCCCATCCATCTGCATTCCCAATCGTCTTCTTCATCTCTGCAACTCTCGGTCACACAGCAACTCATCGCACGCATTTATTTTTCTCTTTCTTTCTTTCTTCACTGGAACAATTCAATGTTTTCTGTCTTTCGCAACACATTATTATCGCAGCAATCCGCACAGACCACACTCCGCCAGCCAACCAAGCCTCTATACTCACTGGACGTCTCCCCTCCGGCACATACGCATGCGTGTATATCACCTCCATCCCACCGACCGACCGACTGCACACACTCAAAAAGGCGCGCCCTCCTTCCGCCCACCCCTCGCGAACCCCTTTCTGAGACCCTTGATGTATGTTGTAACATCATGTTTCAACACTTCTTTCGTCCTGTTTGTACACCACCGACTTCGTATTCGCTCGCGCCTTTTACCCTACTTTCTTACCGCATACCTTACGCTTGCCTCTTCCCTCGCATCCCACCGCCTTTTTGCGTAATTTGTACGTGTAGTCACTTTATGTCGTATATGGGTTGGATCATCGTTTTCTTCCCTCCACGCGTCCAACCATCTCCTTACGCCGACTCTTCCACCCCCTCTTTTTCCGTATAATCGAAATCGAACTTCCTCCTTTCTTGCTTACTCCTATCACATCAGAACCTTTTTATTTTGTTGCCCCACTTTCGTTTCGGTTTCGTCTCTTTCGTTCTTTATTATGTATGCTTTCCCGCCGTCTCTCCCGTATGATGCACCAATCCAACACTCCTTTCGTCCTTTTTACTCTTACTCTCTCTCTCTCTCTACTTCTTTTTTATGTATGTATGGTCGTTTTCTTCCCGCCCCTTTTTTTCTTTCATTATCTTAGTCTAACGTATACGTTTCCTCAGTTTCTCCTTTTCATTTTTTTACATCAGTCAACACCTATCTATTAATCTCTACCCTTTTTTTAAGAAAAAATCCTCGCTTGTTCTGCCATAAACGACGACACTCGTTCAAGTTTCACGTCCGTCTGTTTCAACCTTGCCCTGGTTGAATCCTTCCTCCCCGTCGTTTTATTTCTTATTTCGTCTCGTCTCTTCGCCCTTGTCTATTTTGTTCGTATCCGGCTCTCAAGAGGTTCGCTTCTCTTCCCCCTCCTCCCCCTTCCCCGCTCCCTTCCGCATTCACACCTGCGTATCGTGCCCTGGCTTGCAAAGGTCGTGCAAACCCCAACCCAACCAACTCATATTATTCCTATCCATTATTTCTAGGAGGAACCTCAATTTCTTATTTCTCATACCAGTTGTAACTTTATTTCCATGGTTTTTCAAGTTCTCTTCTCTTTTTCTCCGTTTCTTTCTCTTTCTCTATCCCACGTGTCGAAGCATTGTTCAATACATAGAGGAAATGCTATTCACTCTCACTCTCGTCTCTAATTTCCCCGACGTTTCATGGTTGAGGTGTGGAGTAAGGATATCGAAGCCCTTCCTTCCTCCTGGTTCCCATCTCAATTGCGATGATTACCTGAAACGCACGCCTGGGACTAGCGAGGAACAGGCTAACAGCCTCACAAAGCCTCGCGCTTCCGATAACAGACCTGCTTGTTCCAAAGCCCCGGGGTGTCCAACAGTGACAGGTCCCCTGCTTCTCCCGATCATGGCTTACGGCGTTACGCGACCAACGATGAGGTGGATGGTGCCTCTCCGAGTAGAAATTGCGTGAATAATCAAGGGGTAGAAGAAACAAGCATGCGGTGTTGGCGTACGTACAGGCTTCTCGCCATGTGTCCGTACTAGATCTTCCCCTCCGAGTTGCAGATGGAAGTCAAGTCTAGAGTATCGAATTGCCGTTTGCCAACATCGTAAACATACAGGTTGTCCGTAAGGTTTTATAACGTCCATCTGGAATCGTCTAAAGAGCATCAGGAGAAATGTCGTACAAGGTGCCGGCCTCATCTGGGAAGGCGCTGAAGCCACTGTAGGCCGAACGAAGGTCTGATGGCGTGGCACCACCGAACTCAGAGCCCAATCTCGAGCGAGCTTCTGTGAGTGTTTCCTAGCAAATGTGAGTCGCGTTAGCAGGAAAGAGGAGACCGACGTATAAAGGCACTCACGTCGAAGTAGTGGTGGAGTACACTTCGTGGGGCTATTAGTTAAGAGAAGGATATCAGTATCAGACGCGGAGAAACTCAAAAGCAAAACGCACTTCGAGGTGTCTTCGGCAGACGGCAAGTGACACCGCTTTGCAAGATGTGATACGCGACCAAGCCAGACCAACCAGTCTGGTGGGAGGCTCCCAGACCCCTGCCAGTGTCTCCATTGAAGAACTGTGGCCGTAGTCAGATTGGTATTTCCCGTTCACAGGAGCACCCTTCCATACCTCGTAGAACCAAACGTAGTCACGGAAATGGGGATCGAAATCCAACTTCGGGTTTCCGCCATTGGTGGCTCGACGACCATTCGCATCTCGACCAAAGATGTGGATAATACGGTGTTGGATCTCTTCCGCGACCGAAGCAAGATTCATGTAGAATCCACTGCCGGTTGGGCATTCGACCTATGCGAGGATTAGCCAAGCCACAGAACACGAAGGCGATAAAGCTTACCTGTAAATCATCGCCGTAATATTGGTAGAATCGTTGGAGACTCTCAATGAGAAGGAAGTTGGTTGCGAGCCCTGGGGAGTCGTGGTGAGATGTAAATCTTACCCTGCAGAATGGTCACGCACAGATAGGTCCCCTCCAGTTGGAGTTTCCACCGAACATCCCAGACTTGGAGTCACCGGGCCAATAGCCGACTTCATATCGTTGACCATGAACGTCAATGCCCCAAGGGTGTTTCTCGTGGTGCTTAGACAAACTGCGAATAGGAGTGAGTTGTGGTTCGAAATATCTTCGAATTGAGGAAGGCGTACGATCGAATTCCATGGTCACCCAAGAATTCGTCTTCATCCAGCATCTTCTCCAGAATTCTGGTCAAGCGTTCCTTACTGGCAAGGGCCAGCAGTCTTCGTTGCTCCCTTCCGCCCGCTATCAAACGTGGGTCTTCGTTAGATGGCTGAAAACGCCATCGAGAAGAAGGAATCTCACCTCTCATGTTGGCCATGTTCCTAGCAGCAACTGCGGGCCTGTTGTCGATGAACCACTCCATTCGCTTCTTAAACCCAGGGAAGCGGTTGATGGTCGAGGGTTCCAGGACGAGGGTTGCATACAATGGGATCAGACCGACCAGGGACCTTACAGGCAACTGCATCGAATTTCCAGGACCAAACTTGATGGCGTCGTAGTACATGCCGTCCTCTTCATTCCAAAGGGATTCTTCGTGGTCACCCTCGCGATATGTCATGGCATCAGCGATGAAAATGAAGTGCTTTTAATCCCGCATTCGCATAAGTTTGGGAATAGGCACTTCGACGTTGCCACACACCTCGAAGAACTTTGATGCAATATCTTCGTAAACAGGATTATGTTTGGCCAGCTCCAGAGCGATACTCATCCTAAGGACGGGTTAGAAAAGAGCTGGTCAAGAGACTCTAGCATTGCTCACATGTTGAGAGCATAAAACGCCATCCATGCAGTACCATCTGCTTGACGAAGCTGCCCGCCGGTGGGCAGGGGTTCAGATCGATTGAAGGCACCAATGTTATCTAAACCCAGGAATCCTCCTTCGAAGACGTTGTTTCCTCCCTGGTCCTTCCGGTTGACCCACCTACAAGCGAGCGGTATTTAATATCACGTACAGCACCGAGGGCGGATATACATACCATGTAAAGTTCAGCAATAGCTTCTGGAAGACGCGCTCCAAGAATTGAAGATCTTCACGGCCGTAGAGCTTCCGTTCAATCTTGAATACACGGAAGGTAGCCCAGGCGTGCACAGGCGGGTTGACGTCCGAGAAGTTCCATTCGTAGGCAGGAATTTGGCCATTGGGATTCATATACCATTCACGAGTCAGCAAATCCAGCTGCTTCTTCGCAAAGGCGGGATCAACAACGGCGAGAGGGATGCAATGGAAAGCAGTGTCCCATGCAGCAAAGAAAGGGTATTCCCATCTGAAGCGTGGTCAGGACGCGGTGCAGACCGACAAGGAGGAGACTCACTTGTCTGGCATCGACAGGATATCCTCTATGTGCATGTGTTTCCATTCCTAATCGGTGGCCATTCAGCGGCAGAGTTAACGCACAGCCGAGAAGACACACGTACCCTATTCCTGATCCACTTTCGATTCGGAGGAGGCGGAGGTTGTGCCGGATCTCCTTCAAGCCATTCCTTCTGTATGAACCGATAGTATTGCTTGGTCCAGAGCATCCCACCAAACGCTTGCCGCATAATCTGCTTGAGATCTTCGCTAATCATCAGCCCGCCAGGTGCGCCGTCCAATCCAAATCCAGTCATGCCCGCTGCAGAAACTCCACCTGCGCTCAGCAATCCTGCATAGAATTCGTCAGCCTCCTGCCTCCTCTCCTCAACGACGTCATCAAAAACAACTTCATCCTCCAAGCTGACGTCTTTGCCCAAGCGGTTGGGTGTCAACTTCAACCGAACCACAGCGCAGCCTCCATGCCCGGGCACGTCTCGGAAGACGTAGTGTGCGCCGAATTTAGTTCCCTTGTTTTCAGGGTTGACGAAGGAGGCTCCGACGGGGAAAGGTGTGCATGGCCCCTCCTCGTACTCATCTGAAGATTCGCCCCGTTTCTCCATGCGACTAAACATCGATGCTGTCCTGGGGCGCCTTGTATGGGAGAAGAATCCCTCTTCCGACTTGTTGTCTTGCGGTCGATGGGATGGGATAATGTGGTCGTGGAACGCGTCTTTCACATAGGGCGTCTCGTTGTTGCCACCATAAAGGCGATTGAAGTTTGTGTTGTTCTCTGTGAAAAGGAGGGCCGGCTGGACAACTTCCTCGTCTGGGTCGACTTCGAAATCATTCGAAGGACCAACTGGGGGAGGGGAGGGGAGACAGTAGAGGTTGGTCTTGCCCAAGGTAGGGTGCCGTACAGTGACCACCGAGATCTGATCTGACGCAGTGTGTCCCTTGACGGTTCCAGTCATCGAGGGCATGGGCGGCTTCTCAGCAGGCCATGACCAAGTGTTGGGGAACCACAACTGAGGAATGACGTGGAGAGTTGCAGGATCAGGACCTCTATTGTAGCAAGTAATCCGCATGTAAATGTTGTCTGGATTATCTTCGTCTTTGGCATACTGGAATTCGTCTGTTAGATTATCACTACAGACAGGCAAGTAGGGATCTCACCTCCACGAACACATCCCAATATCTGTCCTCGTCAAAGGCATCGGTGTCTAGGATCTCAAACTCTTCTTCTTCGCGGCTCCGTTGCTGGTTCTTGGTGACGAGCTCTTCGTAAGGGTACCGCCTTTGCGGGTACTTGTACAAGAACTTCATGTACGAATGGGTTGGTGTGGAATCGAGGTAATAGTAGAGTTCCTTGACGTCCTCCCCGTGGTTGCCTTGATGACCAGTAACGCCAAAGAGGCGTTCCTTGAGGATGGGGTCTACTCCATTCCAGAGGGAAAGACCAAGGCAAAGGCGTTGGTGATTGTCCGAAACACCAGCAATACCATCCTCGCCCCATCTATACGCGCGAGATCTAGCGTGTTCATGGGGGAAGTGACTCCAGGCATCGCCATCGGCAGAATAATCCTCTCGAACTGTAGCCTAAAATCAAGGCGTAAAATCATCAATGACGCGTTGATGGGTCGGACGAAACGCAGGACTCACCCACTGTCTATCGCTGAGATACGGTCCCCATCGCTTCCAGTGCTTCTCGCGTTTATCGTCTTGAATCAATCTGTAGCGTTCTGCGCCTTGGTAATCCCGCCCCAACTGCTGGGCGAGCCTTTGTCTAAAGGGGAGCGACGCGGTGTATGGATCTGAGGTTCGCGGTGAGGCCTCCGCGTTCTTCGAGTTCCTAGGCGGTGGGGTGGGTGGGTTGGCAGGCTTTGGGATGTTGATCGTCAACGGCGGGGCCTGTGCTTCCCTCGACGACGACGGAAAAGGGATCCCATCGATAGCGGGGGCCTCACTGTCAGCACTCGACTGTGTAGGTAACCCGCTCGTCTCCCCTGAGGACGAGGCGCTGGTGCCAAACAGCTTTCCCTGAACTGTTTTCGCGTTGTTGGACGCCATCCTGGACGGTGGACGACGACAACGATGGGGGCGATGGGAATCGCGATGGAAGTTGAGTTTAAACGATAAGCTCGCTACTTATGTTCTTCACCCCCATGAAATGAAATTGGCCTATAGCATCATTATCTGCGAATTACGTCACAGTAGTAGATCAACACCAACGGTCTCTATTCATCCTACTACCAGCTATGAACGTTTGAACTTGTCCGTCAATAAGGAATGAAAATCATACCACAAAAGCAGATACGATCGATCACCGTAACGTATGGAAGACCAAAAGAAATGAATAAGAGCTCTAAATTCGCAGTGTCTACTGCTATTGCCTTGGCTGAGGCGCCAAAGTTAGGGCCAATGCCAGTTGCTCCCGTCCCGCCCTTGTGTTTTGAATTTGTCGAAGGGATAAACATTTACATTTTCATAGGGAGAAGATATAGAAGAGTGTGACACAAGGAGCGACCATCTAACTGATGACCGAAGATTATACAAACGAACCCAAAAATTTTGAGGAATAGTAGAGGCAAGGATAGCGATGTGAGGTGACGACTACTGCAATAGACCAAAAGGGAGGAAACATGTAACTTGCAGGGTATCGGAATAAACATGCGCGAATCAAAAAGAAAAGAAAAAAAGGGATTGCACTGTTCTACATGATGCGGGGTCTTGCACGGGAGCATGCATCGCAGAGGAAAGGAAAAATGTCCAATAGAAATGCGAAATGCGAAATTCGAAAGGAGCGAGGGGAAGACGAATTTCGATTAGCACCAATAGGAATCTCCAACCGACCAGCGAGTACGGAGATATAAATCTCTCTCGGAGAGAAGGGAGGTATGGCGCGAGAGAACCTTTATGCCTTGGTCGCACCAGCGGCAGCCAACACGCTCCGTGTCCAATCATCTTCTTCCGCATCGACCTCGTCCAACAAACCCAAATGGTTCGACGAGGCGGTGGACACATTCCTCTGCCTTGTATACGGGCCCCGGGAGTCATCCCCTCCCGAAGAGCCGCCCGTCACAACCGATACCTGAGAACTGACGGCCGATGCATAGAACGTCGTCTCAGTCCCACCCGTTCCAAGCGGGAACCTAGGTGAAGGGATGTCCGACAACTCGAAGCCAAGGTCCACTGCCAGGGACTCCCCAGCATCGATCTGCATGTCCAAAACGGGAGGCAGTAGAGACGTGCTAGATTGCGGGGCAGTGACAGCCGACAGGGGCGTTGATACGGACGAATCAGTCGCAGATCGAGGAGTTGGGGGCGTGTAGGTGGCCAAGCCTGGAGAATATTGAAGAGGAACCGAACTTCGAGCCTTTGCACTGGCACTGAGATTCGCAGAGCTCGAGCTCGAACTCAGAGATGCTGTCGAGCGTTTGGTGAACAACCGACGAAGTGACGGCTTCTTGCCCCTCAAACCAGGGCCAGGACTGTCGGGGGAAGTTGGGTCTTGTGAGGGAGTCGAGGATGGGAACGCGGGAAGAGAGAGAAGAGCGAGTGATCGACGCCTAATCGAACTCGGCGAGGGCGGAATGGGGGGACTAGCCGGGAACTGCACACGTTCATCCGTGACCAGCTCAGGGACAGAGCGCTTTCGGTGGCCTTCAATACAAACGACGAGGGGAGCACCTTCCCTGATTTGGGGAAGGTCGTTGGTCGAGGATTTCCGACTAAGGGTACCCTTCGCGTCAAGTGGAAGATGAGAGAGGGATGGGTGCCCAGAGGAAGTCGGGGTCAAGATGGATTCCGCGGAGGACGACAGAGGTGGAGGCGAAGGGATGGATGCGGGCACTTCAACCTCCTGGGTAGAGGACAAGGATGAAGACGAGCAGTGACTCAGGCTATCGAGGTAGATTGTCGGTACTGGTGGCCGCTGGCTCTTGTCGGGGTTGTCCAAGACAAGAGAGCTCTCGACGGAGGCGTAATACTCCGATGGATGCTCTGAAGGAAGGCTTGATAAACTTTGCTTCTCGGCCTCGTCGCCATCCTCTGCCGCAGGCTGACTGTTGTACTCCATATTCTGCGCGCTAATGACAATGGTCTGTCGTCGAATATCGATGACTTCCTCTTCCGGAATCGGATCCCAGATTCCTGGAGACTCGCAAAGCGCTTTCAAGAGCGGCGGGCTCATGTTCAAACTTGGACAGAACACAAGCAACAGGTTGCTGAGGGGCATCTTCGTATCCTTGCTCGCCTGATAGGTTGCCTTGATCAATTGAACCACGGTATAAATCAAATCTCGATTCTCAACAGGTAGTTGAGAAATTAAAGATCTGAGCTTGGTGAGCAGTGTCTTGGAAGCCGGTGGCATGCCATTGAAGGAAGGCATCGCGAGAGTCGAAAGTGACGGGGGTTTGCGCATAGCTGGTGCATTCATCCCAGATCTGGGATTCGAAGGAAGACCAGGTGCTCGGGTTGTGATCTTCGTGGGGGCAGCGGGTGTGGGAGGATAGGTCTCCAATTCCTGGGTCACCGCCGCTTCGAAAAGAGGATGCAATCTGTGGGTCAAAATTGCCTCTGGTACTGTAAAACGACCGCGTCAGTTGCAAGTTCTTTCGTCCGAACATTCCTACTTACGTTCTCGCAGGTACGCCTTGAATACCGATGCCACAGCGTGAGGATCCAGGTCTCCAGGACTGCAGCTTGTCATGTCATAGTCGACACCTTGACGTTCCCATCAGTAAACATGGTCAATGAGGAATGTTAAAATCGCAGTAACTCACCGGTGTCGAACTCCGACCGCAATTTCAATACATGAGATGCACGACCACTGACACTAAAAGCGCAACCCAGAGTAAGCCAAGGGGTCCAAGCTACAGACAACAAAATTTAAACTGAGATGGATTTGAACTCACCGAAACAATCCCTCCTCCTGCACTCCCCATAGCAATAGATGCTGCGCACATCTTACAACCAGTGCAGGCAACATCCTATGCTCGAGGTCCTTCACCAGACGTTCCCGATCCCCCTCTATCCTGTTGGCCGGCTCCTTTTCTTTCGATATCGACAACACAGCACGGGTTTGACTGACAACAGTCTGCAAACTACGGCCGAAGACGACGCCACCGATGGGGGCCCCGCTTTGTTGTGTCTGCAATGGACCCCGCATCATGACACCCAACACTGGCGCATTAGAGGGGAAGAAAACATCCGACTCTGAGGTACTGGTGCTGGTGATACTGGAGGTCATGCTGTAGGCTCCGGACGGGGCGTTGGGTGTCCTCCTCTTTTTACGATCCTTCTTGTCCCTCGACGGTAACTGCACCCGGTGCACGATCTCCCCAAAGCTACTGCTCAAACTGCCATGCCCGCTCTTCATGCTCGACGCCAAAGACGATTGGTTGGAATTGGTTCGAGCCAGGGGCGCGCCGTGTCCATGGTCCACTTGGGATTGGGATGACCAGTACGATCCAGCGTCTCTACTCGAAGCAGAGGATGAGTATCCTGAACCTGATGATGAGGTGCTAAGGCCCCACTTCTTGCCAAAACCACCAAGCTTCTCTGCAGCTCGCTTCGCAAGACCCGCTGCGGGAGCAAGACTGTTCGTTATGCTTATCGTCGTTGGGCGGGTGGCTGGCGGACCATGGGACTGGGTGGCTGACATGACGAGGTGATAAGAACAACGATTCATCACAAAGATAAAAAGGTTACTCACAATTGGACATAGGTGGCATTGATGATGGCGGGGGCAAAGTAGAGTTACGCGAAGGTTGGCTAGCTCCAGGATTACCGGTCGGACCAGCCGTCCAAGCAGTGAGGCGTCCACGAAGGTTATTCGACGAGGCTTGGTGACCAGGAGAGGATGAAGGCTGGTGCTGACCGTGGTTATAAAGGGAACTGGAGCGTGAGCCACCCACAGCCGATGTTCTCGATTGGGACGGGTGGCTTTGTCCTGGTTGGCTGGCTATAGGATACGGTTGATGTGGAAACGCCCTGGCGGGGTGAGCAGCATTTTCTGTCGTGGTACCTGAGGGCGGGAGTTGATATGCTGTTTTCGTTGCGGAAGCTGACAACGCCCCAGATTCCGAGATCGAGTGTGACAAAGGCGCCGCGTCATGGCTTGTCCCACTGGCATATACATAGGACGGTGTAGCTTCCGCCGCCGTAGAACCCATGATTCCAACATTGAGGGAAACAGAACGTCGATTCTGCTGTTTGGCACAGGGCGTGTGCGAGGACGTCTTAGAGGAAGCCCCCACGGTTGCGCTGGACGTGGGTACTGGTTGTCTTGGCGCTCGCGGGTCTTCGTCCACTTCTTCACCGTCTTCTTCCACCATGACCCCAAACTCCATATCCGCGGTTAGCGTGCTCCAGCGTTTATTTCCGCCTCCTATAGAGCCTGGACCGCCGCTTGGAACGATCGTATACGCCGATTGGAACGACTCCGCCATGGACACTGGGCGAGAGGTGCGGGCGTTGCAATTATGCCGGATCGTATGATGGCCTATCGTCGAGTCGCTCTTCCTCCACGTCTCTTTCGCCTCGTTGCTCGCCTTCCCTTCTCGCTCGACTTCCTTCTCCGGTGAAGAGACTGGATGCGTTGCAGACCCCGCTGGCGCCGACTGGGGAATGGCCGAAACTGGGGATGCGATTGGCTGTGCAACGGTCTCTTCTGTCCGGTGCTCCTCCTTTATCGGATTCGCCTCACTCTGCTCCTCAGAGGGGGAAGGTAAGGTTCGCATGAAGTTGACTGCCGACGAGATACCTGGGCTCAGAGTAATAAGCGATGTCCGATTATTCGCTGCTCCACTGGTGGATCCGAGTGCAGGTGTAGGCGACAAGGCCGAGGGTGAAGCAACCACTGCAGTAGGTTTCACGGGCGGGATTCCTATTGGACTTGGAACGTGCTTCTTCGCACCACTGGGAGGACCAGATATAGAAGTCGTGGATGGGGGTGCAGTCGCTTGCCGCTGTGGTGGACTCTGTGAATGTGACATTCCTCCGGGAACGTTAGCCCAGGCATTGTTAGCAGCATCCGCGCCAAGTTGCGAATTAGACGGGCGTTGCGAGAGAGAACCGTCTTGCCTCCCAAACAGCGTCGTAGCGTCCTCCGATTTCTTTCTTCGTCCAGCAATCTTCCGCATAAACTTTGAGGCACCGCTCCCAAACGAACCCGCCATCGATACCGGTGTGTCTGGTTGACCATTCGAGGCTGAAGAAGGTGCCTGTGACGTGCTCGTGATGATCGGGGCGGGCGGGTGAAGAGTTTGTGATCGCGGCGGTAGCGTTTGAGAAGGTTGTGGTGATGGTGAACGAACGCGTGTTTGGGATGGACTTGGTGCAGAGAGTTGCGGCGGCGGCGTGTTCTTGGACGTAGACCCTATCGCATGCGTCGGGGATCCTGGGACTGTCTGCGGGTGTGGCTTCTGCAGACGTTGCTGTTGCTGGGGTGCTGACCGCTGCGGTTGCTGGACGCTCGAGGGTGTCGCAGCAGGGGGATGCGATGGTTTGCTCTGGCCACTACCCATGGAGGACGAAGATGACGCAGTTGGAAGAGGAAGAGGTCGTCCGTGTGTGACGTGCCTGGGCGACTTGGGAGGGGGCGCAGGTGGTGCGATAGATTCGGCGGGGGAAGCAACGTCGATCCGCAGAAGAACCGGAGAAGGGGGAGAGCGAGAAGTGGAAGAGGCAGAAGGCGCAGATGAAGGGGCAGATGCAGGCGGAAGGGCAACTGTTCGGCTAGTTGTAGTAATGTCTGGGGACCTTGTGTATGATTTCGCATCCGATATTGTTGATGGATTGTTCGTGTTCAGAGGCAACGAGGCCACAGCGTTTGCGGTGGTCACGGTGGATGCAGGGCCGGTCTGGTGGGCGTCTGGGGATGTTCGGTTAGCCCCTGTGCCACCCTTGTTATCACCACCAGAGGGCGTTGCGGGGGGACTAATGAAGGTCCGGCTAGGTTCTGTGACAGTGGGTTGGGTAGAGATAGTGGCTGGGCTCCAACTTGAATCATCATTGGAACTGTCCGACGATAATGATAGTGTACTGTGTTGGCTATGCAGAGTGCTCGTGACATGCTCGGTGGATTTGGACATCCTAAATGTAGTTCGGCGCTTTGGGCACTCGATGACTGCTTCCACGCTTCTGTTAAACGCCGAGATGAATCTCTCCGGCGGCGAAAGGCTGGATTAGGGAAATTCTGCATAGGAGTGTCAGCCAAGTCCACGATTCCGATTTCAATGAACGAAATGGTAATCAGGGCGAGACACAGGTATGCCATTAAACAGGATGAATGTAGCCAGCAGCTCGCCACATTCCGTTGCCTGCACTTAAAACATGCTGAGGCCACGAGGACTTCGGCTCTGCTTCGCCGCACTCCCTGACCTCAGCCTTGAGGCAGACACTTGAAAACAGAAAAACGAATGGGGTTCTGAGAAATGGAAAGCGAGTCATATGTAGCGTAATGGAAGAGAGTATGGCGAAGCTTCAGTCAGCGCTGTTGTGGTTCTGGAAGGACAACCACCACGGCACCCCTGAAAACACGACGAAGAAGGCAAACTGTGTTCTTCTTTCTAAAAACCATAGTGAAGAGGCTACTAACGGAATGGGCACTCACAAATAATGTAAAGACTGTTTGTCGCTCGATTCCTACACCAAACGTCCGAGCGGGTCGAGAAATAGCGATCGTGTGGATTGGCCTGTGACTGTTGGCCAGTGATGTGTAGAAAACCAGAAATAGTTTCAATAGATAAAATAAATGTCCGAAATTTGCTATGACTGGTGTGGGGCGAGCATTGGTTGTCGAGAATAACGTCGACGGTGGTGGAGGTTGAGAAAAACGAAGGCGTCGACGCTGGCACCGCGCCAGATCACCGACCCGGATGTATTGTCCCACTGCCGGCGCCTTTGTGGCTCCTCTACAACAAATGGACTGAGTCCTGACCTAGGTAACCAATTCAAACTGTAACTTGTCGCTGATACCTCCGGTTGGGGTTTGCAGATGGTTGACTGATATCTGTACGTCCGTTCGTTAGAGTTAAGACAGGGTGATGTTCTAAGTACTTGCTGCACTGGATAAGTAGATCATTATTACGCTTCAAGTATAGTCCCATCCATGTCTTCCATTCTCCTCGCCCGCATCGAATGGTCTATTGCAAGATCCTATTTGGATCTTGCTCCCCCCATGCTGAACAAGTAAGAAGCGAGTGGAGCGGGGTCAACTGATCATGGACCATCATGTTCGTAATGTAGCCAACTATGCCCATTGCGAAGAAACAATACGCCCAGGGGAAACTGTCGCCAGGCAGGATCACAATACCCCATTTTACTAGGTTGTGCACCCGGAAGGAAAAACCGACTTGGACCAATGACCAAGCCTTCTAAGCCTTGCCAATTCTGCCGTTACGATCTGAAAGAAGGGCCCTCAATCATCATCGGAATGTCCTGGGATTCGCTGTCCTTTGATTCATCTCACGACCATAATGAAGTGAAGGATCATAGCGCTTCTATTGATTGATACTATCAAGCAAGTGGTACACAGTTCACAGGCGGACATCATCAGAAGAGCAACGAGATTGGTGCTGGTTGGTGGAATGGCATGTGGGGTGAAGGTATCCCGGTATTTTCGGGAGGCCTCGACAGGCGTAGCTAAGAAATCGAGCAGCGAAACCGGGTGCAGAGGTAACCTCGTCCCAGAAAACAGGGAAAGAATGGACGGCAATGGCGTCGATTAACCCGATGTCGTGCCTGTGTGACTGACTGTTGAGAACAGTCCTTCGTAAAGGTGATAGTTCGGAATCGGAATGTCGGCAGGTCACATTGAACGAGATGGCCAGTTGCTTGGTGGACTACGTGTCCCCTAGAAAAGGAAAGACCAAAAACCTCATCATAAGTATGGTGCTGGTGCATACAGATCCATACCCAGAGGATCTCTGTTGCCACCCGCCGAAGATTAAGGCTGACCGCAGTAGATCGCACAGGAACAGGAGACAGTCCCTCATCGACGAGCTAAATTTAGACGTACGTCAAGAATGAAATCCGGAAAGGGTCAATGATACGCTGTTAATTGAACGCTAGCCAGAGATGGGTTCACCCGCTGGGTTAGCGGCAAATTACACAGCGAGTCGACAGTCCATCGCACTGGAGCAAGATCCAGAGCGACACTATTAGCTCAAGGTCTAGGCAGCTGTCCTTACAGCAGCGGGTCAAGGGTTACGATACGTACCAGCATTGTTGAAGCATAGCGAGGTCGTGCAAGGATATAAACCTTTAGAAGGTTTCATTGCGAGTTGACACAAGTGCGTAAAGTACAGCACGTCGGTCCGAGGCTAACCAGAGTTATTCGCCCACAATAGGGCAATCCGATCCACGCGTTGGGCGAACGTAGCCATAAGTCTCGCAAAAGCTCCCCTTTACTTGCTGTGCAACTGTCGAGTATTCCTTGGTGTGTGCCCGAGATCCGAAACAAGGGTGATGACGAGAATTCGTTGGGATTTAAAATCTAGAAGGTAGCCAATCTGGTATGTTGGCACCATGGGCGTCAAGATGTCGCCATTCGTCATCCCAAGGCAAGCCAGAGGCGGCGGTAGCAGAATTTCAAGCCCAAAATGAGACAAAAGAGGGTGAATGTTCGTCTGGAGCCCCGATGACATCGTATTCCAGCTGACTGTCGAGAAGAAAAGGAAAAAGAAAGAACTCTAATGAAAGAGGAATAAACGCGAATTTCAAAAAGGGGCAAAATTCGATCACATGACCAGAACACAGCCCCTATGATGATGCCTGGAAAGTTAGCCTCCCCGACTCGCGATTCCTTTTCTCTTGGAACCACATAACCACATCCTCCAGCGCCTCAAGGACTCCTCGCCGTTGTCCTATCGTCGTCACAGAGGCACACTAGACACCCGTCGACACCACCGGTGCCATTCAGGGGACCGCATTCATTACAGCCAATCGTTGGCGCAGCTTTTCGTTCTTAACACCCACCTCGTTCATGCGACAAACCATTTCCCAACCTACATTCAGAACGTCCTACAACTCAGACCGGAACTATGAGTACCGCTGCCTCACCTACGGCAGCGTCGACGTCGTCCAGCACCGTGGCAGCAACACCCCAGGCGCCGGACCCCAAAGATACGGTTCTTGATACACCGCCTGCCCCCAAGACCGTGTTGTTTCTCAGCCCCCAGGTGGCATCTTACTTCATTGGTGAGTCGCTGGCCTTTATCAGTGCTTAACACAATTTCTGACAACGTCCTTAGCTGGGGGATGTGCCGGCGCAGCGTCACGGACAGTGGTTAGCCCGTTGGAGCGATTAAAGATCATTCAGTACGTCCCCCGCCCGTTACTTGTCTCGAGTCAGCGCAGCATCGTGGTTCTGGGTAGCCGAGGTCGCCTGGCACCTTGCATTGTCCCTAATTTGGTCTTCATTGTTCGCCCGACCTTTGAGCGCCTATTTCGACCTTGTGGCCCGTTTTGGTTTTCGGAATACTAATTGGTGCACTTTCTTTAGACAAGTGCAGCCTCGCGGATCCGACGCTCAGTACAAGGGTGTGTGGCGGAGTCTGGTGCGGATGTGGCGGGAAGAGGGGTTCAGAGGGTTCATGCGCGGCAATGGTATCAATTGCATACGGATCGTTCCCTACAGGTACGCCAGAATCTTGCTTTCATTAAACCTTCCTCGGAACTCACGTCACAATGTATCGCTCAGTGCTGTTCAATTTACTACCTACGAGCAACTCAAGAAGTTGTTCACAGCGCACGGAGTGAAGGAGCTCGACACACCCAAACGGTTAGCAGCCGGTGCACTGGCTGGTATCACTTCAGTCTGTGAGTTGGAACCACGAGGGTAGTGCACGTTCGCCACCGCTTTCTGACCATTAATCTCTACCTCAGGCTCGACATACCCCCTCGACCTGGTCCGATCACGTCTCTCGATAGCGACCGCTTCAATTAACTTCACTGCTCCTAAACCGCTACCTGCAGGTGCTTCTGCTGCGACTTCCTCGATACCGTCGACTTCCTCACCGTCCCTCTCTTCTGCATACCATACTTCGTCCTCGGCTCGGTCCGCTGCTCCGACCTCAGCATCAGCAGCAGTGGCAGGCGCACTCAAGTACAGCAAACGCGATCTGACAATGTGGGGAATGACGTTGAAGGTGATGCGAGAAGAGGGAGGTGTCCGTGCGTTGTATCGGGGGTTGGTGACAACCGCGATGGGCGTGGCACCGTATGTGGGGATTAATTTTGCGGCGTACGAATTTTTAAGAGGTGTGATCACACCTCCCGGTAAGAGTAGCGTCGCTCGGAAATTATCCTGCGGTGCATTGGCAGGTGCGCTTCCTTTCTTGTTCGGGTTTGCGAACGTTGTTAACTCAAAGTTTCTGATAGGCTCAATATCGCAAACGTTGACATACCCCTTTGATGTTTTGAGGAGGAAGATGCAGGTGACGGGAATGCAGGGAGGAAACATCAAGTACAATGGTGCTCTTGATGCGTTGAGGAGTATCCTGAAGGTGGAAGGCGTGCAGGGGCTTTACCGAGGGCTGTGGCCTAACCTACGTGCGTGGTGGTTTCTCCGATAACCTACTTCCCACTGACACATGCACCCCCCTTTGCAGTCAAGGTGGCGCCCAGCATTGCCACCTCGTTCTTCACATACGAATTGGTACGCCCCTTTCGCCCTTCTCGGACGGAACTACCAAGAGCTCATCCATCTTCTCAGGTTAAAGAATTCTTGATTCCGCCGTAAAGCAACAGTGTCCGTCTATCTATTCGTCCTAGTCCGGCTTGGAAACACCCCGTTTGTATACCTGCAAGAGCGCATTTCGATGCGCAAGGACTGGTTCCCATCCCCTTGGTAGATTTGCATAGAAGGTGGGAGCGGAAATGAGAAGCAGACGGATGATCTTCATTAGAAGTGTTTGGTGCTTTGATTCATTGCAGTATCTACTATTGTACATTTATCACGCTAAAATATGGTTGTCCTTGCGCCGGGTATGGTTTGTTGAAGGAGGCCGTTATTCGAGGAGGCTTTCCCAATTCAAACCCAGTGCGGAGGGGTTTTCCCCTCGAACTGCGGCTTCGATGGCCTCTGCTAGTTCCCTCAGGGCTAGGACGTCCTCGCTGAGCTCCTTGGGTTCCAGGCGGCCACTCACATCTTCGGCGGTGACTCCGAGGGCCTTTTGCAGCTCTTCTTCACGCTCCCGTCCGCGTAGTTTGTCGATAGACTGGAGCAGGGCTGGTAGGTTTTCGTGTTTTGCTAGTACCTCTCTGACCTTGGGGGATGTAGCTTGAGCCTTCGTGAGTATAGTTAACGATTCAAAGGAGTTGGATTACTCACCAATGGCCTCGTATTGGTGAAGTTGTAGCACTTTGGGATCGTCCCGCTTTAATGGATCTGGATATGCCGACTCTTCAGGAACATACGGCCATTTTAGTGAGGTTAAAGGGCGGAGAACAGGCGGGTCTGCTAATGGTGCATCTTCCTTGGAGACTTGGTTCTCTACTCAGCGTGCGGCCTTGACGAGGAGGTGAACCCATACCAGACGCTGCAGGCGGTGCCAATTCTGTGGCCGGTTTCTCTACACTATCCTTCTGTTGGCACGACGAGGCTAGGAACTGAGTAAGCATCTATGTAAGTCTCCTATTTTTCATTCTACCCACCTTTGTGGTTCTTATAACAAGGCACCGAACAGCTATAGAACATAAGTTAGAGAAACATCCTGGGAAGAAGAAACCGAAACCAACTATACAATTCTGCACTGTGCACAAGTGTATTTCGATACGTTTGTCGTGCACACTTCGCATTTCGCTTCTTCTCTGTTCTTTGGTGCCATTATCGTGAGTGGATGGAATTAGAAAACGTCGAAACCAGTGGAGCACATCGCGGACTGCTTGAACGAGGAAGGAGACGGTATCAAGCGGGCCGACTCAGATTGGGTTTGTTTGGATTTGATGGCGCACGTGGCGCAACTTCCCGCTGGTTTTCCGCTTTTGGCTTTGACCCGCCCCTTGACCACCTCGATCGGGATTGGGAATGGACGCAAAGAACGCAGTTGGACCGGTTCCATCGCCTGACGGCTTGAAAATGGTGCGCAGAACCTTGGGGACATGTCTTAGATTCTCGAAGAAGTCTCTGTCTTCCCAACACGACCGTAATCGACAGTGATGGCACCGCCCATGAGGCTGGCCACCGCGATTCTGGCAGTTGTGGTATGCCTGGCGTCCTTAGTTCAGGCTCATCAACCTGGAAATAACGCAAATGGGCACGCTAAAATACTCAGGAAGCGTAGAAATGACCGTTGCGCCCCAGGACAATATTCCAGTACTGGATATAGTCCTTGCCAGGACTGTCCCCCAGGGTCATACTCCAAAGGTCAGCAACTCCCGTTCACTTCGCGCGGTGTAACTGACTACTTGTATAGAGCATGGCCAACGTACTTGTATTCGGGCAAGACCTGGATACCATTGCCCAGGGGCCGGCATGAAACAAGAGCAGCACTGCACTCCTGGCACCTACAGCTCAGCCTCGGGTTCGACCGACTGTGATCCATGTCCACCTGGAGCCATGTGCCCCCACAATGCCGTGCATAGCCCGCAGCTATGTTCGCCCGGTAGATACTCGACCGGCGGGTGGGTGAATTGTGAAACGTGCAACCCGGGAACCTTCAACAACATCCACGGTGCCGTGACCTGCTGCCCGTGTCCCGCGGGATGTTTCGCTGTGAGTGTATCGGATCTATCTAACCTGTTTAACTGAACTCATTCTGTATTCAGACTTCCTCTGGAAACACAAATTGTCAACGGTGCGCATGTGGCCCAGTTGAAGAGCGCTCGAAGCTGACTGTAAGGCCAGATGTCCCAACCAGAAACCCTACTCCAATCCAGGATCGCCCTCCCATGGTCACTGTTCTTCGATGAAGGGATCGTATGCTCCAGAAAGTGACTGTCAGAAGGGTGGCAATGGATTCTGCTGTCAGTGTGCTAATTGAACCGCCTCCTTGCTCCCGCTGAACAAGGGCCAACAGCTCCGGGAACACCTTTCCTTGGCGGCAGTGGACTCCCGAGGCGACAGTTGTCCTTCAAAGACGCCTGTGAGCCCGGGTATCAACCTTGTCCCAACTACCGAGGCACCACCTCCATTGGTATTGACTGCGTGGATATCCTCAACGATCTCGAGTGCGTCGTGTTGTGCAACCGTTGTCCTTTCAATATCACGTATTAACTCCATGTCTATCCAGGTCTTGTGGTGGTTGTGTAGACTATTCCCTAGACGGGGCTGCAGATGGGGGAAGAGACTGCACCGCCATACCCTTCGCAGACAGGGTACGTTGTGTCAACGGGAAATGCATAATAGGTAACCATCGGCCCATCTTCTTGTACTTATATTCGGACGCTAACGCGGATGGGTAGACTCTTGTTCTGGGGGCTTAGTGCCTTCCAGCGGCAAGGGAAGGTGTATATTGCCGGATACGCAATAGACCACGCCCTGCGATATTTCAGATAATCCTTGAAATACATCCCCATCCCCGGCAGAAATCTCCGGTTTTCCCGGGTCTTACGTGCATACTAAGTACCTGGTGCGTTGGGAATCTGCTGTCTTTGAAACCCACTTTGGAACCAGTACTTGATGACAACTCGAGTTGGAATTGATGGGGAAGTAGCGACACTTGCCAAACCCCATGTGGGCCCGAGGATCGTGATGCTTGATGGGGCAATTGAAAGAGTTCATGGGCGGTTGTTTGAAACGTCTGGGTTGTTAACTCGCCCGTCATGACTGTTGCGAACTTGAAGAGCGAAAAAGGCGATATGTGATGTCCTGGAGAGCCTCGCCACGATGGCACCACTATAACCAGCCTGTCTCACCGCAAACCTTCACCCAGTGGGGGATGGCAGCCTGTTCAGCGCCAAAGATTACTGGCACTACATCGTTCCACCCCTGGTTCTCTCTACATACCATTCGCGATCAGTAGTTGTGTGAAGAGAGTACGTATGTATGTAATTCATCCGAGCTTTCGACTCAGTTCAGTTTTAGCTTTTGTGATTTCAGAGGCAGTGGGGTGGCATCGCGACTGATACTCAGATGCGAAGTCTAAATAGTCGACATCCCAAGTCTTTCTGCTGAGCACGCTAACTGCAAATGCCCCTGTTCACTGTTTCGGAGAACCTGTGTACCAGGAAGTGCAAGGCTCGTGTTCGGTCGTACAGAGTACAAGGTGATGATCATCGTCGTGGCGCCCGGCGGTGGGATTCATCTGTTCTCTTGCCCAATTCATTGAACCGCCTTCTCACAATGATGTGCTCAATGGCCTTGGTTGTCAGTGCCATATAAACTGAGCCCAGCCTTGGTCACCGGACGCCAAAACATCGCCCTCCAGTCCCTGAAGAACGCCTTCACTACATCACCTCAACCCCATAGGGCGCTTCAGCTACGATGCCGGACGTCTATTTCACTTTCGAAGACTCAGCTCCTTTCATAAGTTACTCCTCAGACTGGAGACCTGGAAGCTCTGATGACAAGCAACTTAGCAGGTAGTTGGCAGCATCGCTCGTGTTCCTCAGCAGCAGACTTATCCTCCTTGTAGGTACTCAGAGAGCTCATTTATGCTCACCAATAAGGCGGGAGAAGCCATGTCCTTTAAGTTCACTGGCTCAGAGGCTGCAATATACGGAGCATTGAGAGGCAATCATGGGAGATTCGAAGTTCAAGTAAACCAGAGCATTCCAACGAGCCGCAGTGGGAGTGCTCAAGTGGATGTCTTTCGAGACCCGCTTTTCCGGGAAGAGTTTCCTCAAGGCGAGCACAGTGTCATCCTCAGAAACTTGGAGGAGGGAAAGTACTTGGATGTGGACTTTGTAAGTCCTTTGTCCTTTTGGCAGATTCCAGTCGGAAGCTCACAGTGGCGATGTAAGGTCTCTCTGAAGAGCAGATTGGGTGGAGAGGGAGGAAGCGTCGAGATCGTGACCGTCCAGAACACTATCACGGAAGGCGACCATAAATTTGTCTACTTCCCTCCTACCAACTGGGAGACAGTAGCGGGACCGAACAGCTACATGGGCGGCAGTGGACAGTGAGTACCTTACCCTTTGTCACCATTCTTGCTCTTATATCATCCTCGCTTTCATCAAGCATAACCTCTGCGTTTCAATCTTCTGTGACTTTGAAATTCAAGGGTGAGTGGGGGATCGTCGCCCTTAGAGGGGAAACTCGCTTATTCTTGGCTAGGACATGCCGTGGCACTGTATGGACCCAGTGGAAGAGACTATACCTCTAGGTATAGTGTGAGCTTGGACGATGGACCTCAAGAGTTCTTTTCTGCAAAACGCGATTACCCAGTCGAGCGTCACCAGCAACTAATGTACCTGGCGGCGGGGCTCGATGGAGGCTCACATGAGATCAAGGTATCCCTTGACTCTCCCGGAGATACCCTTGCGATAGACTATGCCAACGTCTACATCGCCAAAGGTGACAGTGGATCCTCGAGGTAAGTACGTTCTGTTTGTGCTTCTAGAAACTGCTCACTGACTGCCGCCGTTCAAAGCTTGTCAGGTTCGCGTTCCGCCAGTCCGGCCATGGTATTTGGAATCACCTTTAGCAGTGGGATTGCCTTCCTGCTTTTGGTGGCTTTGCTGTTCCTCTTCTTGCGGCGGCGAGGCTATCTTCCCTTCTTTGGAAGAAACTCGGATGTTCGGTCGCTCCGTCGCTCGCGCTCTCGGGTGTCAATCGCGGGCGACTCAAAATCGACTGTTTCAACCATTTCAAGAGATATGTCATTCACTGAAATATCCACTCAATACGCTCCATCCAGTTGGGGCCCGGCGTCTAGCTGGGGCACTCCGTCGAATGCCCCGTCCTCGAATTGGGCGCCTAGTTCTGCGCCGTCCTTTTCCTCGGTATGTCCGAGTCCCCGTCCCATCCTATTCAGGAAAGTAATTAATGCTCATTCGAATTTAAGCGTGGAAAACGGTCGAAGCTCTCCGGTCGTAGGCCCAGTTTACATCCGACACTACCTTCCATTCAAGACAACGGAGCACGAACGAGCGTGTACTCTGACATTGACTCCAAGACAGTGGAAATCAAAGGACCTCCTAACCGTGATATCCCTGGATCTTCTAATAGTCTACAAGCGCCGTCAGCTGCCTATACCCAAGCATAGATCTTCCCTTCATTACGACTTCTTGGCGCCAATATTCCGGCGTGCTGTATTATAACACCACATCATAAGTAGTAACTTGCCTGTCATATACGTATACCCATAACTAATCCTAGCCTCAATATAGTATGTTGTCCGTTCAAATACCAACCCTTTGACAGAAACAAAAAGGCGCAATTAAGAATTAGTACATGATACATACTGCAAATATTAGGGAATGGCGATGATTCGTACAAGGAAAGAACTGCTTCAATGAGAACCATTGTCTATAGACGGGGTACCTTTTCATCGACAGATCATCAAAAACTTCTAGAACTTTCGAGGCAGCGACGATTGGGGTCCATGCGGGGTACTGGGATCGTTCATGGAATACATCGGAGGACTCTCCTGTGTGTAAAACGAGAACGAGGAATTCGCTCCACCCGTCTGCAAAGTCCGTTCTTCCGTCACAGGAGAGACTCCCTGAAGAGCGGCGCCTTGTGCAGCGGGTGCCAGACGCGAACGAACCCCTTGTGGCGGAGGTTGTAGTTGTGGTGCACGAGACTTCTGATAGCCGTGAGGAGGGATGACAACCTCCTGTCCTAAAGACGCGACAGACTGGAAGGGTTACAAGCATAGTCAGAACCGATTTCGTGCATAGGTAAGGCCCTGTGTACCTGTATGGGCCGGATAGCAGGATCATTCACGACAACAGCTTGGTCCAATGGTTGTGTGCTGGGCGGCCACTGGGATGTCATCGGAGTAGCCGCGATGGAGTTATTGGATGTATGTGTCCGCAAGAGCGGATCCCCTGAGGTTGTAGGCGGAGGCGATGCACTATCGACTGTCGTGTATTGGAATGGTTGTATTGTGTTCTGCGCTTCGGCCGGTTTCTCTGGATCAATAAAACCAAAATGCAGAACACGCCCTTTTCTCCGGGCATAGATAACTAAGGACCATATGAGGATACCGAGGATGAGACCCAGGGCAAGAAGGACGCCGGCCAGAGCTATTCCTGCGGCCGCTCCAGCTGAAAGTCTGACCGTACGGTTGGCACGAGACATCTAAAACAGATGAGTGGAATATTGGACGCACCCAGCAGAACCTGGCGTTGATGAAACGGACCTGAATAGAACGCATCAAGGCCCATTCAAATGTATATGGATCTTGGCCCGAACTCACTGTCCAGACGTGTAAACCTCGGCATAGTCAATCGCAAAGCTGCGCTGAACACCTTCCTCATTTGACTCCGGCAGCACTGTCACATTGATCGTGTGGCGACCAGGTCCAAGGTCAGCTTTATGATAAAGCAGCGTATTCGTGCGCCAGAATGGCTTGTTGGTGGTCAGTTCATCTGGCAGCCCTTGACTTTCGATCACAACCCTGAACCGGGCTCCCGTTGGTCCAACAGGGCCATACAAGGACACAGCGTCGCCCTCGAATGTAAAAGCAAATGAATCCCCCGCACAATTTGCAGCCCTTTATCGAATCATTAGATTTGCAAGCAGCTTTGGAAAACGCTGAGTTCTCACCGACCAGTACCGCCGGAAAAACTAGCAACATTCGTTGCATTCCGTTCCCAGTGGTCATCAGGCTCGTACACGAATGAAGGATCAGTGTCTTGGAAGGTGTGGACGACCACTTCTTCGTCCGGACGCCCAACGGGAAATGAAAACCTTATCTGAAAAAGAAGAATGGGTAAATGGGGCGTCCAGTCCAAAGGGAAGAGGTGACAGACGAAGTCGAGGTCGATCGGACGACCACCACCCAAAGTTGCATATTTCACAGTGCGAGGCTTGGCCTTCTCCCAATCACCAACCCATAGCAACATTTGGAACTCATCCGTATCACTATTGGCTTCCCTGCCCTGGTACACTTCATCGTTTACAGTGACTTGGTATTGACCATAGTTAGGGCGTTTCGCTCCAAACAATTCCACTCGGTTCCCGGTGAAGACAAAGGTGGCCAACTCCCCACTGGCATCCACAGTCATGTAGTTGGCCTGTGAATATCTAGGGAAATTGGGGCTGCATGAGCATCGACCAAGAAAAAAGCGGCTGAAGCGTACCTCTCGAGTAATGGGTCATTGGCTGACGAACCTGCGACCCATCTTTCGGAGTATACAATCAGCGGAGAGACATCTTCGATGGTCAGTGTAACATTGGGCATAGCGAAAGGAGTCGAGACAGAAGGGCAGGAGGCGAAGGAAGGAGCGTTGTAAGTGGGGCAGTGGCAGGCAGGGAAGAGACCGCTCCATGGCTGCGATCATGAAAGGATTTATTGGTTCCACAGGGTTTGATGCGGATAACCCATACGCTCGCAAGTCTGAATTGGTGGCATAGCCTGCACATGTCGTAAACCTGATCCATAATCCAGCATTCGCCCCAAATGGCGACTGAGCGCCCGATAGAACATATATAGAAGGTACGCTGCTGTCAGCTGTTAGTTAGATAGGCAGATCCTGTGCAGGTGCTCGACGAGAAGAAGTCTTCCAGCGCTCTAAAGACCCTATTGCTCCTAGGTATAGATAGCGTAGTTCCTCAGTTTGAACGATTAACCGGAACTCGCGACCTGGGCGTGCCAACATATACCATAAAGTTGTCTTCCATCAGCGCCGCTGCCGGTTATTTATCAAGGTTGGAACAAGAATTGAGTTTTAACGGACCGCTCACCTCATGGCTCGAATTCAACGCGATAACAATTGTGGGTCAACCTCCTTAGGTATGTTTCGGGGCGCCTACATAGAAGGAAATGCGTTCGGACCGACGAGATTTTCCCGGCTGAGGCATCTTGATGACTTCCCTCCCTTGCGCATCGGAAGTCTTGACAACAGATCCTGGAGAACAGATGCTTGCCAATACCGATAATAGCAGTGGTACTTAAACCTTTTCCGGTGAGGGACTGTTTTCAACGGCGCTTGAGGACAAGGATGGGAAGTTGGAGACGGAGAGGTCGGAAGAATACATTGTCACAAGGTGCCGAACCATAGAACTCTGAACATCAACCCAAAGCACACCACACATTCCCATACCTATCCTGCGCCTGTCCTGTCAAACCCTCCTTCTCGTCGCCTTCCTTTCCATCGATGTACCCAATACCGTAGCTTGCGGCCCCGTTGAACTGTGATGTAGGACATTTGAAGCCCAAAAACGGTGGGCAAGCTCGATCAACGGCTGTGCATGTTTCAAGACATGGAAGCAGCATTTGATAGGGGCTATCGAATGGTGGAAGATTCGAGTTTCGGGGTGGTGTGGAAGTCTGGAGCGGTACAAGCGCAGAAAGGACCTGCTGTTGCTCGTTCTTCGTCGCGCTTAATCCGGTTGCCGTGGGGTCCGGAGCCAGTGCGGTGAAGGCGTTGGGATTCGAAGGGCTTGGTTCGGAACATCGGGGTAGAGAAATGGCACAAAGCCACTTTCTGTACTCGCGCTGGCAGTCGATACAGTCCACGAGGGGAGAATACAAGTCTCTCCCACAGGCGAAGCGTCCGAGGCTGATGGTAAAGTTTGTGAGATAGGATTTGAGTGGGTCTTGAAGTTCTTGTGGAAGGGTGTCGCCTGTGTACGTGTCGGCACCGTCGGGCGGTGGAGCTAAAGGCATAGCATAGGCTACCCGCGGGCAATACGGCAAGTTGGATACCAAATGGCAGGGGAAGGCCGCTGATTTGGTCGTGAAATATATCGGTCCAAACACCCTTGTGTCGTCAAGGACGTAGGCCGTGTAATTGGTTGAAGGTTCGAGGCCGCGAATGAGATATTGAAGTCGCCACCCGTCCTCGTCTCGGAGCCATGGGGTCTCTTCAGAAGTTATAGTTCCGGATTCCAGTTGGGATTCTGCGGATAGAAAGCAGCTTGAACGTGGGTAGTCGTCCTCTCTTGTAGGAAATAGTGATAAGGTGTAGTCGGGAGTTTGGGGTGGCGAGTCTTGGGGTATGTCGACCGGAAGCATGGTGTAATTGGGGTATCTTGGCTGAATGGGTTCCGGAACAAAGAATGGTGGAGAGAATAGGATTGCCTGATTCGAAGTCGTGTCACCCAGCAACGGAAGCGGTGGGAAATGGGCATGAATTGGCTGGCCAGTGTCCGATAGGGCAACTTCGAAAGAACCGCTTCCTTCTATCTGAAGCACCCCTCCGTTTGGATAACCACTGACATATGTTCCAACCCCATTAACAAGGTTCACCAATGCACCCCCGTCCGAGTTTGGATTGCTTGTCGAGCTGGAATTCGAGACGATGAACCGTAGGTTGGAGTTTTCTGAACATACTGCGACCGAGAGAACCAGCGATCCTGCTGTAGGAATAACGAATGCCTGGCCATTCAACGCTGTCCCCGGCACAACAACGTCGAGTGGTAGTTCGCGCCTAGGTTGCGCAGATACGAGAATCGCGTCGAGCAAGCATAGCAAGGTTGTCGGTAGTATGTTCGAAAGCTTCATGTAGGTCGAGGATTTGCTGAAAAGCATTAGCCTTATGAAATTAGCAGCGTTATAACTGACTTACGTATCCTCTTTTAGTCGATATGCGCGAAAGACTAGCTTCCGGCCGCTATATCCAACGTTTGGCTGGTGTCTGGGGTAGATATCGTGGTCGTTAGAGGCTGAGTGATTTGGCGCCCTAGTGTCAATCAGATGCCAAAGTCTCCTATTGCTAACAACGCCAAACACAGGTTGCCCTCGAGTTCGAGTCCAGGCCAAAGCATCCAGTTTACAGAAAGTACATATAGCATCTCGATTGTGCTTCGAGTCAAGGGAGATCAGAGGGTAACTTGTGTACAGACAACTAAGCTACAGTCAAACCACCAAACCACATCACCGTGGCCTAGTACATCTCGTGACATGCACCGTTTACATACTTATCGTTCTCAACTGAGTCGAGACCACTCGGATAAATGCATCGGTTGCTTCAACCCGAGGAGGAGCAGAGCGTGAGCCCGCATATGTCATGCGGTGTTCCGATAGCGTTCCTTTAGGGCAAGAAGCTTACCGAATGGAGGCGATCGTTGCCTTGCCCCATCCTTCACTGGAGGCAGTCTGCAGCTTCCCTTCCAAATTTAGAGCCTCTCGGCCAACCCTATCTTCCCTCAAAGAAAGTCCACTGCACCAATCAGAGTCATGAAATCCGTATCCATCCATGCTAAAAATACATCCACTAGTCGTAATGGTATGCGTAGTTTTACACTCTGTTGACAAACCTCCGCGGGTATATCCGAGTCCATCCGATAATTTGTACAATCCGAACTTGGGTATCCCATCGAGTGATTCGTGGTGTCGTACATCATGAGCATTACAGGCAGAGGAGAGGGTTGAGGCCCATAACTGCGATGGGGGAGTCAATATCCGTCCGAGCTTCAATGAAGATGAAGTCGGCTCTTACCTTCGCCGAAGTAGTAAACATGAGCGGGGTTGATGAAAGTTGAGGCTACAAAGGAAGGTGTTAAGAGCGTTCGAGCGGGCTGCGGCGATGAGGAAAGGGGCTTACGAATGGAGTCGCTGCACTTGGGGTCGTCGCCTCCATTGCACTTCCTGGTGTTGGCAGCATTGGCTGGATTGGAAGGCACAGTAAGCACGGGACCATCGAGCAACTGGCACAACGTCAACTTACGAGGATCTTGGAAGTTCCAGTACTCAGTAGCACTACAAGGGAGTACACATTTAGCTTCGGTTCTATATGTAGTAGACGGCACAACACTCACAAGTGACGGTAGCCAAGAGCCTTGAACAAGACAGTGGGGACGCCATCTGCAACAGTAGTCAGCGCTTGATTCCATATGCCGTTGGCGCTCAAGGCGCGCAGAACTAACCGTAGGTGTGCACAGCTGGAGAAGACGGAATCAGAAATTGCACGAGGACGATCCAAGTAACGAACTCACTTCGGAAGATGTTGTTGACGCCAACGCGGCTCTCAACCAAGCTAGCGAAGGCAGCATTGCCAACACGGGGTTGTCCTGGAGAGAGCGGGGGACTGTCAGACCAAGGCTATGGCAAATCGAAGAAATGGATCGTACCATAGGTGTAAAGCTTCAAGGGAGCGTTGGGAAGAGCGGCTTTGAGAGAAATTGCAGCCATCGAAGCGACAGCACCTCCGAGAGAGTGGCCAGTAACAACGATGGTATAACCGGAGCGCGAGTTGTATTGATTCCTGACAGTCGAGATAACATCATCGGCGACGACGTTGTACGCGAATTGGAAGCCGGTGTGGACATGCGCATCGCCAACGTTAGTGATGCCGGTGGACTTCAGCGGGACCATAATTATCGCGAGGTCTGAGAAAAGAAAACAAGGATGATTAGGCGCTCGGGAATGCACGGGAATCATGCGACCCACCAACAAGGGCGTCGGTGACACTCATCGAACCACGGAAGGAGACGATGATTTCCTTCCTCGAGTCGTCGCGGGAGATGTACCCTTGTGTCCCAGATCTGTCAATCTACAAAATGGAAAGCCAAGGTGAGTTATCTTCCCAAGGATGAACACTCGAGAAAAAGGTACCACGTACATACTTGACCAGCGTGGTTCCTACAGGCCGAGGGCACCCAAGGAGCTGGTAAGCGGCAGAAGAATGCTTCGCAAACCGTTCGAGGTTGCCATAGGTGGTGGAATCGATACCACTCTGGCGAGCTTCGAGCTCTCCGACAGGAACAGGAGAGGCAAAGCCCAACCACGCTTGCGAGAGGACCGCAAAGCAAAGCGAAAGGAACGCGGGACGCATTGCTGGCACTGGGAGGGAAGGGGAGGCGAAGATCCACGCGATTGGGAAATCTGCGAGGAAGGAGAAAGGTTGAGAAACTCGACCTGGGGAGAATTTGCTGTCCAGTATGCTCAGTTATTATATACTCTGCATTGCCAAGAATAGGCTACAAGGGCGCATGCCCGAAGAGAGAATGGTGCCATGCTGGCTCTCCCGTCAGTGAGAAACGGGAACAGAGTCAGCCAGGGCAAAGTGAGAGCACAAGTGGCCAATGGTGGTTCAACGGACAAGATGGAGATGAGCGATCAGTCAAGAAGACGCGGGCCATGTGGGATGAACGCGGGGAAATCTGGGGAGATTGTGACAACCGTTGCCCATGAGTTCAGCCGAGAGACAAGGCAAAGTCGGCGTGTGGGTGTTTCCCTGTTCGGGCGAAACGAGCGAGCGATTTTGCGACCACCTCAACCCGACGGGACCGCGTCTGAAGGAAAGGTTCATCGACAAGTCTTCCAAGCCTGTAGGAAGGCGAGGTAAAAGTCCATTCTTGTGAGAGAACTAAGGTCCGTCTGCATTCAAATTCCTGAATAGGTGAGCTGTAGCACGCGCTTCGTCACCGCGGCTGCGGGACATGGGAGAACTCGAGCTACAATTAGCAAATTTCAGGGTCAGCCGACCATTCTCCGTCTCAGGTGGCCAATATTGAAAAATCAACAGGATTAGCGCACAATTCAATTGAATGACTTGAAGAGCGTACTGCAGTGCCTGCGCGGACGGTGCTGGATGAGGGGGATCAGCAAGAAGCAATCCGGAGTTCCTTAGTGTGTCCACGCGATCCGGGCTTCGCATTGCACGCATGCTCGCGCGCCCTGTTGGTTTTCTCAAAAGTAGAAACTCAACATGGCGACATACAAGCATCGCTGCCCCAAAAATTGGACTTTGTGACCAGCATTACCCCAGGAAATGGCAATTGGGAAGACTAAACTGGACTTCGAGGCAACGGAAATAGACTCTGGGACGCCACATTCTCGAAGAGGACAATCTCCTCTTCAATGGCACCTAATTGGGCCTAAGTGGGCGCTTATTGGATGGATAACTCACAAGAGCTGTTCCACCAGCAAGGTCCGATCAAAAAGGTGAACAGTTTGGGGCGGTGGATTTCGCAGCAGCCAACTGAAATTTGTGCACGTCTTTACGACAGGAGGTTTACACCTCCCTGGAGATAAAGCACCAGACTGGCAAAGTCTAGAGGGATCGTCTTAGGTCTAGAGATTCAGTCCATTTTCTACGTCCAGAATAGTAAGGAAAAAGTTAATGTACAATCAGTCCTTAGTCCATGAGCAAACCTGATCTACCAATAAACTATGCAACGATCGATAGCGACAAGAAAGCGAGTGATGACAGCAGAGCAAAGGAAAGCAGCGGGAAAGCAATAATGACAGCATGATAGCAAGGGAATAGCTATCTTCGACAAAGTGAAACTGAGAGAATGATGGTCCTGGAAAGGGTGGAGGCCTAGGGTTCTTCGAGAATGCGCGAAGGTTGCATGGAGCCGATTGTACACCGGGGGACAGTCCCAGTTATCCTATAGCATCGTGGGTCAAGCGGTGGCCCCGAGGAAGGTTATGCATATGCCTAACAGCCCTTGGTTCTATTATGGCGACGACATCGCGCTGCGCTTCATCCATGGCTAGGAACACTTGCAGGCCGATCGGTTGATTTGAAAAGGCGATAGAGAGCAAGATGACTGGAATGACCATGCCCACAGCGACCGCTCCTGTGCCGACTGCCCACAGAAGAAAGCGTAAAATCTGAATGATGAGCATGCGGAAAGTCTTGCTGTCGATGTCTAGTGGGCTGTTGGCGATACCTTAGAGGACGATTGTCGTCGAGGGTCATGCATGATATACCACCAGCCCCTACAGAATACAATGTTGCCGGAACAGTCAAGGTCTCTTGGTAGCAGGCATTGGAGACGATGGCAATAGCTGTTGACACATGTCTTTTGTAGAATCCTTTGAACAGGCACGCTGTCGACAAAGTGGCCTTGTACTTTGGCGGTCGGAGGCAACCTTCGGGCAGCGGGCCTAGGCGGCCAGGCCACACCTGCCGACGCGGTTGGTAAACAACCACAAACATCCACTCATCGTTCTTCCCATCGTCGTAGCCGCCCAGCGACGACGACCGCGGGTCAAATATCCAACCTCAGACGTCGAGGAGGCCAATACAGTGTTCAGACTGTCTTCAATAGTGAGGCTCTGCTAGGCCCAACCGGGAACAATCCCGCCAAACCGCTCCAGTGGTCCACACCGACGCGAACCGTCGACGACGACATTCAAACGGCTTGAACGACCAAAGGATCGTCCTGAACGCGACCTAGCGGAAAACAGGGTTTACTGAGCGGAGCGCTGTTGAGCGTCGAAATGACTCTCGGAGATGGGCAAGCACAGCAGATCCCGGAAGAAGTTCAAGGTGCGTCATAATATAGTTCGCCTGATTGGGTTATTCTAACCTCCAATTTCAGTTTTCACGGATCCAGGCAGCAATTATACCTGCGATTCATGTGGCCGCGACCTCACACATAGCGTACGCATGAAATGTGCGGACCCAGCATGCCAGGCGGACGAGGGGGCCGACATATGTCCCAGCTGCTTTTGTGCGGGGAAGGAGTTTAAGGATCATAAGCGCTGGCATGCCTACCGCGTTATCGTCAGTCCTATGGCTTTATCGTCTCCAATTAAGCTCACATTCATCCACAGGATGTCCATTCTTATCCTATATTTACCGAAGACTGGGGAGCAGACGAGTATGTCCTTCGTTTCTGCATTCCGTTCTAATCTCATGTAAACCACAGAGAATATCTTCTTCTCGCTGGTATCAAGTTGTTCGGCATCGGTAATTGGAAGAAGGTTGCAGAACATATCGGAACGCGGACGACGGAGGAAGTGGCGAAACATTACCACAAGGTCTATGTTGAGTCGCCTGACTGGCCTCGACCGGTAAATTGCATTCGCTTCTCTGGATTCCAAAACAGTGTCTAATGACTTTGCTGTTCCACAGCGTATGGATGTGGAATTTAACATCGATCCTTACGAGTTTCAATCTCGCAAACGTCGGCGAATAAGCGAAATGAACAAGCGAGTTATCCCAATACCCGGTCCAGCCCCGACATCAGCACCTGGCATACACGAGATCTCTTCATACTTCCCTGGTCGCTTGGAATTCGAGCACGAGTTAGACAACGAAGCCGAAGACCTCGTCAAAGATCTCGAATTCGGTGTCGTCTACCAATACGGAGGCGACGAAATACCAGAAGATGACCACGACCCCGATGTTAAGGCACGAAAGAAGTTCGAAGAAGACAAGTTAGCTGGCCTACACGACTTTCCAGAGTCATCTGCAACACCGGGTCCAACATTCGCAAGTAATGGGAATGTTAATGGCCACCAGACGAACGGGATCGTCAAGAAAGAGGTTAAATCGGAGGACGTGGTCATGGGGAACCCGGAAGACGAGGTGGAGGAACCTGTGATACCACAGCCCTATGAAACCCAGGCATCTCTCGATTTCAAGCTCACACTGCTGCAAATGTACTTCCAACGGGTAGAGAAGCGACTTGAAGCAAAGGCATTTATGTTTGAGAGAGGGCTTCTGGACTACAAGAAGGTGAGTGTAGCATCGTGCCAATTTGTATACGACACCTAACAATACATCTTCCAGTGGCAAACTGCAGAAAGGAAGAGGCCGAAAGAAGAGCGAGAGTTCATCCATCGGTTACGGCCATTTGCAAAGTTGCAAACGGCTGCAGATTACGAAGCCTTCACGACGGATATGCTTTGTAGGTACATCCTTCCGAGATTAGTCTTCTTATCTCAACCCTTTCAGACGAAGCTATGCTCAGGAAACGGATACAAGAACTACAGCACTATCGTCGGCTGGGACTCTGCAATGCAGCTGATATCGACAAGTATGAGACCGACCTCATTAAACGGGTACGTCTATTGTAGTTCCCGCTCTGATTTTTCTAACAAGGAGATGATAGACCCAAATCAAAGCTGCGAGAGACTATATTGTCGTCGATAGTAGCAGAAGACGAGAAGGTATGTGTCATCCATATTCAGCAGAGCACAGCATACTCAATTTTCCATCAGGGTCGCGGGAACCTACACCCCGACTGGCAAGTGGCACAGGGCCACCTGTTCGCAAACCTCGTAAGCTCTCTCCCCATTCGTTTTCCATACGTCAATTCTCACGGCCCTCCCAGCGGCCCCTCTCAATCTCGCCAACAGTCCTTCCCTCCATCTCCTTACTCCCGCCGAGCAAGCCCTTTGCTCTCAGCTCCGTATCCTCCCCAAACCTTATCTTGTTATCAAAGAAACCCTTGTTCGCGAGTATGCGCGTCGTGGTGGTAAACTGCGACGCAGAGAAGCTCGTGATCTCGTTAAAATCGATGTGAACAAGACCAGTAGGGTCTGGGACTTCCTCGTCCAGGCTGGATATCTCAAAATTTCTACCGATATGACTGCTGCTGCTGCTGCAAGCAATGCATCCGGGACTCCTGCTCCAACCGCTGATCCCAGGTGAGTAATTGCAGGCTCTCAGGATGTGGTTCTTGGGCTGACGCCTTGTCGGCAGTCGCCAGGCAAGCCAATCTGTAAATGGGTCACCTATGAAGGATGCAAGTTCCATCCAACGATCTCCTCGACCACCGACCACAGCGGCACCAAGCGCTCAAAACTTCACCTTCAACTCTGCTTCAGTCTCCCATCCTGTCACGGCGGCGTCTTCATCAGTTCCAAGTTGGCCAGGTGGTACAAGTTCATAACGATTTTTGGCTTGCTACTTCACTATTCGCCTTCCCTGTGTACAATTCGTATACACGTTTTTCTTCCTGGAACATGGACTTCGACACCGTCGTTTGTTGTATTTATTCTCGTTCTTGCTGTCTATTTTGCCAATTGGCTAAGCACTTCTTTCTTTCTTCTTCTGCTTGTTCGAGCCCTAGCAATTGTACCATACCATAACACGCACGACACACATAACATAGTTATACTACGCATCGTAACCGGAACATAATACATTTGGTTCATTGCCATCATCCTCCTTACTGCGCGGCTGCCCAGTAGATGTAGGTTGGTGTTCGACTCCTCCGTGTCCTAATGGTATGTTTCCGGGCCAGTGCTGAATGCAGGTGTAGAGAAGTGGCCGTTTCGCACGGAATTGAGTGGGTCTTGCTCCATCTTGTGGAAGACTACTGGGACGGGTGTTCGGACAAGAGCCAACCACAGTACATTCGCACTTGTTCGTTGTGTGCTCAATGGATCTGCGATTTTGAGCCCCTTGTACTAGCCTAATAGTTCCGACAAGTCGCCAATAGGGCTATTCCGGTCTCCTCTCCGAATCCGATTCAGACGCATTGGTCTTCAGATCACTACCAAGACCGAAACGCGAGTCTCCATGGATAGCATACTGTTATCCGCTGCGCACTATACAGCACTGCGTCTCCTGGGTGGGTTGTTTGATGGGCTTTGGCTAGTGCTGTAGAGCGCTACCACGCGAATTAAACACGTTTTGGGGATACTCTGCTCTGCCGAAATGGTGCTGTAAACAATGTGCGAACGGAGTTCCAACAATGTATATAAAGAGAACAACTCGTTTGGAGGCAGAAACACTATTCAATGGCGACCGTCGAGTTCCCCTCCCCAGTCGGTGGGGCGTCCCTTCCTCCAGACTTTGCGCCGTCTATCCTATTCGCTGTTTTGTATGGACTTCTTGTCCCCCTCACGGCGTATCGTCTCTACGATAGGCGGTCAAGAACAGTCCTTCTACTAGGGACGATCATCTTCTCAACTGAGCGGTGCGTTGCGGCGACTTCTTTGTGACTCTGATGGTTAAACTTCCTGTTATAAAGGATCGTTATATTCTCCATCCGAGCAGCGCAAGCCAGAAACGAAACGATGAGACAGTCAGGAAACTTGGCAAACTACATGCAACTCAGTTTTGCACAAGGTTACATAGGAATTGCGAACGATCTCGTCAACCTCATCCGCTGCCTGCTGGTGAATGCCAGCTATGGGCCAGAGCGCTATCCGGAATCAAGTGCGGCATCCACCAAGGGATGTGACCTCCCCCCGCCCAAGGAAACCGATGTCGATAATCCACGGCAGCGCTTCTGGATTCGTCGATTCGCTGACTTCTCGGGACTATCTTTTCTCGCTGCCACTGTTCCCAACATCCTTGCCCACAGTGTCTACAAGAAGACATTCACAGACCAGGCGGTTGCGGACAAGACATATAAACTCAGGTAGGCGACACACCCGTGAGCTGGATGAGTTGGCTGATAGTCATCTAAACGTATCACCAGATATGCGAGTGCCGCAGTCGAACTTGCCCTAGCACATGGGGTCCTCATGGGCGCAGCGGGGTGGTCTATTTGGAAACAGCCACGAGCAGGAAGGCGTGGCCTACTCCTTGTCGTTACGGTGGCGTTACTCACTGTAAGTCTAGAACTCCAGTCCCGTAAGGCCACTGACGTCAATTTGATAGTGTGGAATCGGAATATACCGACTGGCAGTCATGTTAAACCGCACAGTGGCGTTAGACTCGACCGCAGAGGGGTCACAGAACTCGACAGGATCTAAAGCGGGGTTCTACATCGCCCATGTATCACTAGAGTGGCTTGCGTGTGCCTTGTTGCTAGGTGTCAATACCCGCAAGCTGTGCGGAACCGGGATGTGGGGGGACTGGCGCTTCCGCGACGAGACACCGCAGGAGAAGCAGTTCCGGGAGAAACGCGCTCAAAGACGAGCTGAACGCAAGCGTATTCGAAGTGAAAAAGCGGGTCACAGCACGCACGTTGTCGACAGAAGCCCTGCCTAGGATCCAAAACGTTTCTACCAAGCTACGTAGGACAGCCCTATACCCCATTCTCCCTTTCAACTTGGTCCTGTTAAACGTCATCTTTGCCTGCAGCTCTCCCATTTCCCTCATTACCTTCAGAGCATCAGATACATGTTTATCTCAACCTTGATCCCGTCATTCGTTACACTGAATAGCTATCTAGTTCAAACCTTGTGTACTATACCTTGGTTAATAAAATGACGCTCATTTCGAGTCCATTGATCCAATTTTAAGGCGCAATTCAAGTTCATCGCAACAGGGGCTTTGGCGTTTTGGGTAGACGTCTCCGAGTCGGAATCTACGGCAACGACAAACCTTGGCAGCCGTCGAGCAGTATTTTCGCTCACCCACTGCGATTGATTCAATTCCAGTCGTGCTCGAGTTTCAGCGCTGGATATAGTAGAGAAGGTGGTTACACAAGCTGAGACCCACTCTCGTTGCTTTGAACTCATAGGTGTGCCGCCCCATGCCGATTGATGGCACCGGCCTTGGATACTAACTGCTGTAGAAGTCGTCATGGTCGGAGGAACTTTGTAAACCAGGGTGTGAAGCAAGGCTGTGCGGCTGTGCGGCGCGAGGTGAAGCGAAAGGATATAAGTATGGGCGCCCTGATTTCAAAACGAGCTCACGGTTCAATGGCCTCTGTGGAATTCCCATCACCTATCGGCGGTGCTGCCCTCCCTGAAGACTTCGCACCCTCTGTGTTATTTGCAGTCCTATATGGCCTGCTCGTTCCTCTGGTAGTCTATCGGCTGTATGACAGGAGGTCAAGGACGACACTCCTCATTGGGACAATCATTTTCGCCGTTGAGCGGTGAGTCGGTTCCCTGGAGAACACTGAAACTCACCCTGCCCTTGACACGTCTGCTAAACATGGTCGACAATCTAGAATCGCGATTTTTGCACTTCGGGCAAACCAGGCCAGAAATGAAAAGAAGAGACTCTCTGGCGGAATGGCGAACTACATGCAACTCAGCTTCGGGTCGGGCTACATCACCATCGCGAGCGATTTGATCAGCCTCCTCCGGTGCTTGCTCATAAACGCTAGCTATGGTTATGAGCGCTATCCCGAATCAAGTGCAGCAGCTACCAAGGGATGTCACATTCCACCTCCACAGGAAGGAGATCCCGACTACCCTCGCCAACGATTTTGGGCGCGCCGGTTTACTGGGTTCGCCGGGTTCGCCTTCCTTGCAGCCACCGTTCCCGGTATCATCGCCCATAGTACATACAAGAAAGGATTTACGAGCGAGAGACATGCGCAGAGAACTTTTGTATACAGGTATTCGGAGTACATTGACGATCTGAAGGACTGACTAATATTACTTCCAGATACGTGAGCGCTGCTGTGGGTTTGTTCTTGATGAACGCAGTTATCCTGCTGGTAGCGGCATGGTCTTGGTGGAAGCAGCCTCGCGTGGCTAAACGTGGCTTGCTCATGCTCTGTGTAATCGCCACGCTAACAGTACGTCCGCCGTTTCGCGAACCAAGACCTTCATGACATTGACAGGGCAATAATATCAGGGTACCGTGGCCGTGTACCGCATGGCAGTAATGAACAACTACACAGTGGCCCTTGATTCCACAGCACCAGGATCACAGAACAGTAAAGGGTCCAAGGTGGCATTTTACATGCTCCACGTCGCGCCCGAATGGCTGGCAAATGCGATCCTGCTCTGCATCAATGTTCGTAAGATATTTGGAACTGGTTTCTCTGGAGATTGGCGTTGGCGTGACGAGACGCCAAAGGAGAAAGAAGCTCGAGAGAAGCGCGCGGCGAAACGGGCGGCACGCAGGCGTGAGCGGGAGGAAAAGGACGGTGGAGAACAGATTCAGCTCGTTACTCGGAACCTGATATGATGTGTCGTCTTCTGGACTGCATATACTATCGTTTGCAGGGTGTTGCAACGGATTTCACTCTCTCTTCAATATCTCTCTGTGTACTCATTTTGGGAATTTGAAATTTGGTATTTAGGTTGCTGTTCTATTCGGCTATTCATTTATTTAGTCATTTAGAGAATCAGCGAAGTTCTCGTTCTGCCAGAGGGAGGCCGGTGGAGGGTGTCTCAAAAGCACCAAAAGTCATAGTGTTGCAACGACTGTGACATGATGGCGAACACTCCGATGTCACATCATTGGCAACTCCGAAGGGGGGAGCGTGACAAATTTTTGATCGTTTGATGAAAGTCGCGGGAGGTCGCGTTGCAAACTGCTGGGAACGCTCTCTCGCTCCTGTCACGCTCCCAAGATTTCTGTTTCGTCTCTTCAGAAAGGGTACGAGGGGCATGAAATGTAGACCAGTGGGTTAGAAAACATTCATTGTTAATTTATATGTAGTTTATACGGTCAATCCACTCCCACTCATTGCGGAATGTCCAAACTACGTGGGATTTTTGCTTTTGCAACGAAAATTCTACCACTGATAACGCATTCCTCTGAGAAGCAATTGCTTCTCCGTTACAAAAGTAAAATAGAAAGCACTGTCGCGTTCACCTGCATAGGATTATATAAAAATCTGGGCCGATAAAGCAGCGCCTGGGCTGCGATAAGGTCCGTTGCAACACTGTGACCGCGTTGCATACCGTTGTCAATGATAGTATACCCGCCTCATTCCCGTTATAATATGATTCCCATCCACAAAATCACCATAAATATGTGCATAAATCCCAGCTACCATATCCGCTTTACCATAGTATATCTGGTCAATTCTTCTAATCGTAATCGTCGTTTCTTGCTCCTGTCATCTCCTGGCTTGTTTTCGCCGATGTCTGAAGCACGAGGAACGTCGTCGGCGTCGTTGTCAAGAATCGACTTCAGCTCTTTGTTATATTTCTGCACATAGCTGATTAGCGATGGCGATCACCAAGGATAGAAATCTCTACTTACCCGCTCCTCCTTGCCCTCTCCTATAGGGTCGCGCCCAAAGTCGTTCACTACATCTGCTGCCTCTCGCGCCTCCATCCCAGCTCTTCTTCGAGTTGCAAAGCTGATAAGATTTATCCCGACGATGATCTTAATGCACACGAAACTTAAAACGCGCCTTGTTAGCTCAGAGTCAATGAAAAGCCCGGCCGACGACATACCACAGCCAGAACAGCAAGCCTATCGTGGCCCACGTGAGGTAATAAATGAAGTCGTCTTGAGATAGTGTTCGTAGTGACCACGTCCAAGGGTACGTAAATTCGGAGAAGGCAGACGAGAAAACCCCGCTTAGCGATTGTGAGCCCACGAGAATGAACAGGGCCGCAAGGGGAAGAGAGGCAAAGCCCAGTCGCCTGGCAACTAAAGGAGATTGGTCGACATAGGAGTGCTGCAAGTTGACGTTTCAACAGGGCACCACGCAGATAGACTGAGGTATACCCGTACCTTCCGTGTTCGACGGCGACCGACAGCACTGCCGCTAGAAAGATCTAGGCAGAGTACATCTGTATAACGTTCGTACACAGATGGGCGGATGTGGTTGAACTTGGTGATGAAAGCGTGTTTCAACCAATCAACGACCATCTCGCAGCCGAGTACCATAACCACGGGCTATACGACTGTTGTCAGCTTTGCGATTATTAGAAGCAGCTTAAAGACAAACATAAGAGATTGTCCACAGGATATTGTTTCCTCTGAACCATCCGAAACTCTTCGGAAGGACGAAGCCCTCCGACGCTTCAAAGTCAGTCCCCCGCAGTTCCATGAGATTGCGCAGCGCGACAATAAGCAACATCAGAGAAAGCGTGAACCTCTCAACAATGTCTAAAGCGATATTAACCAGCGTTTCAAACGACTCTGGGCACCTGACACACCTGCGCATGTTATTTGGAACAGGTTATCCTTTTCGAATTTCTTAAAAACACTCCCTTTGATTTCCACAAATTGATTAGACACCAGCAGTGTGAGGAGGGCGTGGTCATAGGAGTTGATGGCGACATTCAGTGCGATGAGTTGGTAGACCATGACGAGGCCATGCGCGACTGAGAACGAGATGAGCGGCGTATGGTAATGTAATGCTGACACACACCTACCATTATATATTGTCGCGAGGAAGAAGAAGAATATCGGCCGCAAGGTTTGGGTAGTCACAGGTATCCGGTGGGTCAAAGGCTCCAGTGTTGACCTCGAAAACAGGCAGTCGAGGACGTCTTGGCCAATAGACGCACATAACCGATCTGCAATCTACAGTTAAATGTCAGTACCAGTCGTATAGTTGATAGGCTGTTGTAAATTACCTCCAGAGCATTGAAAATAACATACAGCTTGATCGTGTCCTGTCCACGAATCGTATGGTAGATTTTGCTGGCGTCCGTCAGTGGGTTCAAGATAAGCAAGGAGATGATCAGCAAAAGTCCTCGCAAGAGGTCTGCTTTTTGTGAAGGCGGTAAGGGTGGTGATGATATCCGGAGCATATTTCCAATGAAGCGCAGGAATGCCAGGAAGAACCGAATGGGTAGGATGGTGAATGTGTAGAGGAATGAGTCGAAGCACACGATAACGCCAAATCCGATGATCTAGCAAGACGTAATGGTTCAGTCATACCTCCCTAACCGAATCATTTGGATACACACCTTTTCCATTGCCAAAGGCATACTCAAGAAATTGCTCACCCGTTCCCATTTCTGTTCTTGATGCGAGTCAAAGTCTGTCGCAAGGAGCTCTTCTCGAAGATAATCCCATAGCGAAAACGGTATATCCTGGCGTTCGACCTTCGTTGGCGGTTCAGGTGTCCCAAACGCAGAAGACAGGGGAGAAACTGGCGTTGGCGGCTCGTATGGGTGTGAAGGGAGGATAGGTGTGGGTGGCAACGACGAGTATGCAGCCTGTCGTGGCTCGTCGTCAAATATCAAGGGCTTTGGCGACGTCGAACGCGCCCTACGCAGCCAGTCTAGTTCTTCTCGGATGTCATGGTGGTCGTCCTCGTAGTCCGATGTGTCAGTGTAGGGCCTGTGGCCATGGGCCAGTGCTGTCCTCGTCGGAGGGCTCATCGACACCCTTCTCTGTTTATTGGGCCTAAACAGTGGCGCAGATGCGAGTGGTTTGGGGGAGCTCGGCGTCCATCCCGTCGCACTCGCAGAAAACCGCCGTCTTGCTTTGTTGCGCGGGTTCAGCCGTGGTGAATGCGAAGTCGTCATCTTGGTTTACTGTCGGGTTCGTTGTTCCAGTCCTTGAGCAGTCGCTCACCTGGGCCGTGATTCACCTCGAGCTCGCTGCCTGCAACAGCGAGGAGCACTGATGATGGCGGTGGGCAACATGACGTTCAACGTTGCTGAACGTGTCACCGCCGATGCCGCATCCGGCATTCAATCTGATAGCCGAGCGTGGATAGGGGCATTACCGTCATCAGAAGAACACCTCAACATGTTAAAATCTAGATTGGCCAGGGTACATAGATGGGTTATTTACAAAGGGATCAGCGTCAGTGGATAGTAAGCTTAGCATTTTCTACTATGTCCTCAGCCTTCAACGTGGACAACGTGTCGATCAACACTGACAAGAAGGTTCCAGGACCTTTGAATTCGTCTTTTTTGGTTGCGATCTCAGCGGCGACAGTAAGAACGAGGGTGCTAGAGTATTCATCGTCAGTCAGTCTCAGTAAAAATAAGCTGACTGGAAGAAGTCCTTACCCTGCAATAGCCGCGACGAATGAGGTGTCATCGACGATGGGTCCCTGAAGATCCACCTCTTTACCCTGCAGGGCAGTCGCACAGTACGAAGCCAGGCAGCTTCCAAGGATACACCCAGATCCAGTGATTTGTCCTAGGGCCGGATGTCCGTTCGACAAAGAGACGACAGTGTTCCCATCGGAGATGTAGTCGGTATGTCCTGTCAATACGATTACGCATCCTATAAGAGATCACCATGAGTACCAGTGCTTCGAATGTATAAAGATGCATGTATTCACGTTCTTTGCGTGCCAGGTTGCGGACAAACGAGACGGGGTCCTTGAATCCAGATCCTACGCTGTCAACGCCTTTCGAGAGAACCTAAAGGACGGTCAGAGCGCACGTGTATATGTGCAGGCTTGAAGCGTACCTCAGTAGTTCCTGCCAAAGCAGCAAGCTCGCCCGCATTGCCTTTGATAATACTCGCTTGCCATTGGTTCAAGAAGCCTATCTCATGCGTTAGTAAGCTTCCCTGCTGAGTGAAGAAACCTACTCACCATTGGCGTTGTTTCTCCTGAAAGCACTGGCTCCTACACCGACGGGGTCGAATACAATCGGCTTCCTGTACTTGTTAGCACAGACGCCTAAGAGATACATGGTCAGAGGCGGACCCGCAGAGTTACAGGCAGAAACGACGACCCACCAGCAAGTCTCGCTCCTTCGACTCCAGAAGATACCATGGTCCCGATGTTCACGAGGAGTGCGTTGGCAATCTTGGACAGATCTTCCATCTCTGCTGGCTCTGTCGCCATGATAGGGCTCGCCCCAATGGCAAGCGTGACATTAGCCGATTGCGTGGCGACGACATGGTTTGTGATCTGCATATTCTATTAGTCCTAGTTCCCCCTTTCTCGCGAGCAGAGGTACTACAGACCTGATGTACCAACGGGTTCACATCCCGAATCTTCTTTACCAACTCAGCCACCTGGCCAATGATGGACTCTTTCGTGAGCCGCTGCGAAGCACGTAGCTCGGTGACTCGAGCATGCTCTTTCTTGAAGGCCTTCACGATCGATGAAAGCTTCTCGGCCGCAGATTTAGGCTCAGGAGATCCCATAATCTCACTCACAACAGCAACGCCGTCCAGTGCACTTCCCGTTGTAGTCACGCCGCCATGTAAGGTCCTCCACAAATTGGTCGACTTGATCCCGCCTACAGAGAATTCAACGGGCTTCTCGCGTGTGCATACAAGGGACACTCACCAATGGCAACAGCCTTCACACCCGTACCATCCAGCACCTTTAGCCTCTCCCCGATTCCTCTAGGGCCAATAATCCTATGCGCCACATCCTTCGTCTGAGTAGGCCAAACCGTCCCGATACCCACATAATCGGCACCAGCCTTCACAGCAGCCTCAAGTTCCTCAATCTTGTTGCAGCTTACACCAATAATAGTTCCAGGCGGCAAAAGTTTCCTAGCTTGGGCAATGTCCATGTCGTCTTGACCAATGTGAAGTCCTGCTGCACCAACGACAAGAGCGACGTCGACGCGGTCGTTGATGATGAGTGGGACATTGTATTTGTCGCACACTTCCTTGCTCTTCCTTGCGATTTCGATAAACTTCAAATAGGGTTGTTAAAACTGGCTTTTGAAGGGAAGTGCGGGGTAGAGCTCACCTCGCCCGTGTCTGCATCTTTCTCTCGCACTTGGACAACAGTGACACCTCCTTGAAGCGACTGTACAGCCTCTTTCAGTATAGAGCATAACGTGCACACCCAAACCGAGCTCACCTCTTCCAAAGAGTCAAGATAATCCTGTAAAGCATACGTCGATAGATTACATCTGCCATCTGACTCAGTCACACCGGAAGCAAAAAATCAACTCACCTTGCCAGGAGGGAGAAAGTTCCTGCCCGTGACAAGGTATACAGAATAATCAATCTCGACCATCCCTCTAATCACAAAAAAAGCTTCTTGATGGTTAGGACAGAGGAAAAGACAGCAGCTCAAAACCTATCTTTCACCGATCGCGAACGACGCGCGATGATGCAATTGGTGATGTGATCGTGCCGGTAACTTGAATGAATACCGGAGGATTAGGGGGATTGAATATGGGAAGGGTTGGTACAATTATAACAGATTACAACAACGCGTCGGACAAGTACAGAGGTGATGTGGGATGGGTACATGCAATGGTCAGTGACATTGGATAGTAAGGAGCGGCTGTCAGAGGTTAGTTGAGAACCGAGATGGGGACTGATCATGCGCAACCACAGATCGGCAGACATATTTTGTGAACGCGTCTTTAAGCTACAGGATTAGTTTGAGGTGTTTGAGGCCTGGGGAACTGGCCATGTGGTCCTGAAGATGCAATCGCATCAGAAGGTTTAGCAGCAGTGAATAAAAACTGACCTCCACGCCCACGTCCTCGTCCGCGACGCTCGCCATCAGCGCGCCAATCACCACTAGCACCTCCGCCACGACCGCGATAACCTAAGGTCGAAAGTCAGCAATACCACAGGCAGAGTAGGTTGCAAGCTTCCTACCACCACGGTCGCCACCACGGAACCCTCTATAGCCGCCTCGGTCACCACCACGGTATCCACCACGCTCACCACCGCGATATCCGCCTCGGTATCCTCCGCGATGATCTCCTCTGTAGCCTCCACGACCACGGCCATTTCCTCGACCTCCTCCTTGGCGAGGAGCAGGAGAGGCTTCACCCTCCACGGGAACACCATTCACCTGGCCGTTCGAAGCCGGAGCAGCGTCTTGTGGAGAATCGGCGGATTCAGCTGGGGTAGCAGAGCCAGAAGCCTTGAAGTGCTCGATAGGTGGCAAGTCGGCTTCATCGTGATCGGCCCAGTCGAGAGTAGAACCATCACCCTGGAAGAAACGCGTCGTTAGTCCATGGTGAGAGCGTAAAGCACGAGAATTAAACGTACCCCAACGGCGGGAGCGGCGTCTGGAGCGGCATGGCCGTTGACAACTGCAGGTGGAGCGTCTTCCGTAGGTTCCGCAGCGACAGGTTGTTGAGGCTCTTCAGCACCCTCTTCCAAAGACGGCTCGATCTCGCTCTCCTGCATGAAGCGGAAACCACCAACGGGCGCCGGTGTTCCGGGAACACCGACAACGGGACCTTCTGCTTCATTGGACATGACTATCGAGGGTTCAACAACAGGCGGCGGTGTGGGTGGTCGGGGAGGGTTCAAGATGAGATTCAAGATTTCGGATATCCGTGTGACTGAAACGCGAAAACGTAAATTTAGACAGCACACGAGATAAGAGACTGATCAAAACGTACAAGGGACTCCGTCAAATTCTCCAGTGCCAAACAAGAAACCGGTGATAGCAGATTGTTTCCTATCACCATCCTCACCAACGATAGCATCAACAAGAGCGAAAAAGGCGGCATGTTCGAGTTCGTTTGCAAAGACTGAAGGGTCCGCGTAACCGCCTGCGACAGTTGACCGAGCACGGAGGAGGTTCAAGAGGTCCGATGTTTTCGATAGCAAGTTGTTCTGGGAGACGACGTTAGACGAATTGAATTTCAAATGAAATTATTGGTTACCTGAGCTGTATCGACGGCCGATTGGATGCGTCCCTTCTCTGCCCTCTCTGCTTCTGCTCGTTTGACCGCCAGCTCAGAGGTGAGTTCGGCTTCGTGGACCTGGCCAAAACATCAAAAACAAGGCTAGAGGTATGCAAAAGGATACCAACTTCGATTGCTTTCTTCACTTCGCTGAGTTCCTTCTGGACGGCTTCGAGAGCAGGGAGGGTCTTGAGGGTTCGCTTCTGGTCATCGTTCAACTTTTCAGGGTCGGTCGCAGCATATCCAGAAATGCGGGTCTTTGAAGAGCAAATCAGAATCAATATGATCCAAGAAGGATCCAGCTGCCACTCACGATCTTTTTGGTGGTCGCCTTTAAGCGCTTGGTGACAAGCTCGACGATTGGACTCGGCTTGAGCAAGACCTGCTCTTCGGGAAGGGGTGAGCCAGTCGATTCTGCGACCTGGACCTCTGGGGGCGCCAAAGACCCTTCACGGGCCTCTGAGGGCTCGGGGGCATTGCTTGCAGTTGCGGAGACAGGGTCAGCACCGGCGACGGGCGCCTCGTTGGCGTCCTGAGCGCCGTCAGTCTTCTTTGCCCGTCGCCTTTTCTTTTGGGCTTTTGAAAGCGGCGCTGGTTCTGGTGCGCCTGGGACGAAGCGTTGAGCGGGAGCTGATGCTTCAGACATAATCAAGGATGCGGTATGCGGAGTTGCGGGAAACAGAGTTCGTGGAGAGGACGACGCGTTGTTCAAGTTTCTCACGACTTTCTTTGCTCCAAATTCCCAACTGTTTGGCGTTCGCTGCGCTTCTTGCCTTCTAGAACACCTTACCAAAGGCTTGTATCGGCTTTCAGCGCCGATGATAGACGCTGGCCTTAGAATATGTGTGTCCACTGGTCGACAACAATGTTTCCATACGGACCTCCGTTTTTTTAACTTTAAAATCGACGCTGTACTGGACTTAGTGGTAGGTACGACAAGCAATCGGAGCACCTTTCACGATCATATTAAACTGCCCATCGACGAGTCACAGGTATTGCTAGTAGACGACCTAAACTCTGCCAACGCTGGAAGCACACCATTCCATTGAGCCAGAGCGACCAAGAAATCATCCGCAGCCTGTTCTAGCTTCTCCCATGACCTCCCGCCTGAAGGCAAGCACATGCGAGCCAACTCCTTCCTGGCCTGTTCAAAGTTGCAGATTTCCTTCACGCCTGGGTAGTTGGCAAGGACCCACTTTACCAGGTGGCGACCACAGCCGAGTGGGGAATGATTGAAATTCCAATGGGCCAGGGATGGGTGGGGCTTCAGAGTCGAGTTGTTGGGTATCTCCGAAGCATCACAAGGAATGCTGAGGAAGGATAGCTTAGGACAGTGCCCCAGCGCCTCTTGGACGCCCCGTAGAGTTACTGCCGTTTCTGAGAGCTTAAACCGGGTGGTTTCTTCCTGCATTTGGAGCCGTTCGAGGTTTGGCCACGAGGAGGTAAGTTCGAGCAGATCCGAATCGGTGAAACTAGGCAAAAGTCGGCAGGGATCGAGTTCGAAGGTAGTAAGGTTCTTGAATATGGAGAGGGGTTTGAGAGTCGACGATGCGACGGCGAATGCAGTGGCATCCATATCATCATCTTGCAGATAGTTCACGTTGATCTCGGCTACCTTGACGGTGATTGAGGTAAGAGAGGACGAGTCAACGGCGCAAGACAAATTGAGAAACACGGCTCCCAGGTCCACCTCCTCTCCATCGAGCGCGAAGGCCAGAGAGAGGTACTGCAGCCGGGGTGCCCGCATCGAGTGGAAGAAAGTTTGGCAAGGGTCCACCACCGCGTCTTTGATTACAACGTCGAGGGAGGTAAGCGCCTCAAAGTTGATCGTTCTGGAATTTGGCCACTGGGTTCCGGCCTGAATTAGGAGCTTGAGATCCTCGAGACCACCGAGTCGGGACAGACTTGCAATGCCCTCTGCGTCCATCGAGAGGTGGGTTATATCGAGCGAGCGGAGCGTGTTCGAAAAGAGCGGGAGGATGCCGCTCAAACAGACCATAGGCGTATGCCGCTCCCACACTGTCTCTGTACCCCTGATGGCGAACCTTGAAATATTCGAAGCAAGCGGAGCCAGATGATTGATGAGAGATTTGCAATGGGCGTCTTCGGGTTGTGATTCAAGTACGTCCCCCCACCAGATGTCGGTGTCGATAACCTCGTCGGTCAAAATGGTGATGGACTCGACAGTCGGGGAAAGCAGAAAGGCGGGGTAGAAAATTGTGGTTCTTCTGGAGTCCAAGAGGAAAGGAAGGGTTATTTCCCGGGCATTCCGAAAAAGGGGAAGAGGTATGATATTTCCCGCTGATAGCAGGTGCAAGGCTGTCCAGTGGAACGGTTTGGGCCCCTTGTTCAGGTAGTATCGGGTGGGATAGTCGACGACCTTGACAAGATCTGTATACTTCTTGAGCCGGGGAAGATGTTCTGAAATAGGAGGATTGTGCGCCAAAATCTGTGGGTAAGGCGTTAGAAACACGCCATGTTATATCTGCGAATGCAGCGACTGACGAGTTCCTCATCGCGCTCCAAGAAACAACCAGGGAGGAGATTCGTGATCACATGTAGCCCTGGTATCTCTTTCCACAGCTGTCGGATCGCACTTTCGTGAAAAACGCGTCCAATTCTTGCCAATCTGGCCAACGCGTCTTTCTTCCCCTCGTTTCCCAAATCTGCGCAAATCTTTGCTTGGATTTCGGAAATCTCGAGGCAACGGTGCATCTCTGTGGAGAACAGGTAAGCTTTAGACCTGAAAACTGGAATTTACGCTGAGCACATACTCGGGAACTGGTTCATTTGCAGAGAAAGCGCGACGACGCGTCGATCGCCGTGGCAGGAGCAGAAAAGGACGAGACCAATCATTCTGCCGGCATCGTGAGAAACAGAATCAGCTGAGGCGGATCAAACGGGCGCTAATTAGGCAACAGGATTGCCGCCTGATCAGGAGGCTCGTCAGGAGATCCTGTAAATCCAGAGCACAAGAACAAACAACTTCTTATTATTCTACGAATGGGCTACCTTAACCGCGGAGGTTGTCCAAGCCCGATGTAACTCTCGAACAACACCATTCCACTTGCTAACTGCCATCAAAAAATCCTCCGGCACCTCTTCCAAGTCGTTTTTGCGTTCGGTCCACCGCGGGTCGCAATAGATGCGAAGCATCTCTCGAGCATTGACAAAATAGTCCAAATTGCGCAGATGCGGAAGGACTTTGGGGATCCATTCCACGATGTCGTGCGAGGAATGTACCGGGGAGTGGCTCACATTCCAATGCGCTAGGGAAGGGTGTGGTGGCACGCTTCCCAGCAGCGGCGGCACCTGTCGAGCGTCGCAAGGAAAATGGAGATAGGTCAGTTTGGGACAATGCTGTACCGCAGCTTGAACGCCTTGTAAAGTGACCGTCGTGGCCGATAGTGTGTGCGACCAGGAGTCCTCCTCGACTGAGAATCGTTCCAATTGTGGCCACGATTCCAGAAGTTCTGCCAAATTATCGTTGGCAAAGGCTTGCAGGATCCGGCAAGGAGTAATAGTAAAGCTTTCGAGATTTTGGAATGCGGTGAGGGGTTGAAGAGTGGTCGGCACAATGAGGAAAGCAGAAGGGCCATCTGATTCGCCAAACCCTGGCTCAATTTCAACCTCCCGGATCATGAGGGAAGTAAGGGAAGAGTGACCGACACCACAAGAAACACCGCGCATCACATCTCCCAGTTCTTCTTCTCCTCCAAACAAACCGTAAGTTATCGAAAGACTTTGTAGATGCGGGATTTCGAATGAACAGAAGAATGTGGTTGATGCAGTCGCGTCCGTGATCATAATGTCGAGAGATCTGAGCGCCGGAAAACCAGGAGACGGTGAAGGGGGGTGTGGCGAATGTGCGTCAAAGGTCGCTTCATTGATTAGGAACTCGAGCTCCTCGAGTCCTCGAAGGCGGGATAAAGTGGCGATGTCTGTGTCATTTACGGCAAGGTGAATGATGTGGAGTGAGCGGAGAGCGTCAGAAAACGATGGGAGCACGCCGTTCAAGCAATTCATGGCCGTGTGACGTTCCCATACCGGTTGCTCATGATAAGGACCGTCGATTCCAAAGGACAGTAGATTTGGTGCAAAGGAAGACAGATGGGTCACAAGTGAAATGACGTGGGCATCTTCTCGGTTTGACGCTGTTTTGTTGATCCCATAAATGTCAAAGACCTCGTCCGTCAACACGGTCACGGATCGAAGGTTGGGCGATGTTAAGAAGGCGGAGTAAAATATCGTTTCCTTTTTTTTCTCTTGAAAGAACGGGATGACCACCTCTTGGACATTTGGAAACAGCGGAAGCAAGGAAAGGTGGTCTTCGAGCAGCAAGTGCAAGGCCGACCAGTGCAACATAGGGGGATCTATGTCTACGTCGTCGTAACGTGCTTCATAGTAAGAGATTAGCTTCACGTAGTTCGTATGTTCTCGGAGTCGCGGGAGATGTTTTGAGATTGGCGCATTCTCCTTCAAGAACTTGTATCACATCAGAACCGTCTCGAACATATCATGCCGATGCGACATACCAGTTCCCCATTAAAATCCGAGAAACAATCCGGGAGAAGGTTTGCTATCACGTAAAGCCCAGGTATGTTTCTCCATAGATGGGGAATCGCGTTCTTGTGGAATAGGCGACAAGTCCCTGCCCATCTGGCCAATCCAACTTCGTCCTTATCCTGAAGAATACCAGATATATTCGATTGGATTTCGGGAATTCCTAGACAGCGGTGCATAGCTGTTCAATAGAGAAGCTCTTTAGAGCGTGAGCCAAAGCTGAACGGACTAAATGCGTACCGAATACGGGGGTAGTTACAGAGTACCGCGGCGTCAAGAGGCTGGCTATGGCTGGGCCCATTGGTAGAAAGGAACCGTGGGAATTACCTTCTGAAGGTGCAGCTTCGGACCCGCTCGGGCGCTAATTCAGACGGTATGGCCTTAGGATTCCAAGCCCTGGGTCACGATGGGGGCAATTACTATACGGCTATAAAAGAAAAAAACGAACATGTCTATACGAATGAAAAGCAAGTGAATGAAAAATAATAAGGCCCGAGTAGAGGCGAAGTAATAGGGGGTAAAAACAGAGAATGCGGTATCATATCAACCCTTCAATAACCAGCGGTCTGAGGCCAAAGATCCAACTTGACACCAAACCAGGAGGGGAGTTTCTGCCAGAGATTGTTACGAGCAGCTTCAACAGCATGTGCGAAGTCCTCCCTGCAAGAGTCACAAGCCCTGAACGTGATCTTACCACGACCAATTGGGTTGTCTCTCTTCTGCATCAAATACGAATCCAGGATGGCGAACAGAGGATCAGTAACACGGTGGCACACGACGCCATTACAGTCCCTGACGATTTCAAAGGTGACAGCTTCGAAAGATGCAGGGCAAATACGTCGTTTCAACGGGTCGGGGTCGGTTTTGTAGATACACCCGGTACTGGGTTCGCGTCCTTCGAGTTCGTTGACAATGAAAGTGGAGAGGAACCTAGAAGCCTGCTCCTTTCCTCTCAAAACTGTGAGAATGGAGTCGTTGTCGAGGTGCCAACTGGTAGATGGGTCTGCAGGATAGCTCCACCCGCTGACGATGTCGCTAGCCACACAGCGACTGAGATCGTAGTATGCCGATGGTAATAGCTCATGAGCCTTGACTTCGTAGAACAGCGGTATAACCATTCTAGTCCTCGTGAGAAGTCAATCTCTGTAGATGAAGAAGTCTCGTACATTGGATGAGGGTAAACAGCGCGAGGCTTGTAGAGCCCCAGGCTCGTCGCGTTGGATTCACGGATATCCCAAGCAAGCAGATTGCGAGGCCAAGTCGATGCGAGTTTACGAAGGATTTCAATACGAATATGTTCCACTTGGTACTTGGTGGCGAGTCGAAGTATGGCGGCCACTACTGCGAAATCCTCGATCGAGGACGACAAATGGGTCCTGCAACACTGTCAGCCAAGGGTCAACGCAGGCGAGAGGAATCACGCACACTCCATCGTATAAAGACGACAGAAAGCACCCTAGATCCGCCCATTTCTCATCGATCGTCACCACTGGTCGGTTGAAAAGACGGCGTTGGTCCTCCGATTTGAGAATGATATCCTTGAGCGCAGCAGAATGTCGACACAGAAAACCTCGATGCACGAGAAAATAGTGATCCTCCGAAATCAAAGCAAGATTCCCATCCTCGAAGCTCAATGGGTGCCGCTGTAAAGAGCTGAAGCCAAGCTTCAGAGAGGGATCTTCGACACCAGGCACGGTGCTGCTGGCCTGGTTCTGGTTGGTGCTGAAGTCGTCAGCCGCCGCCATTGTGACAAACTTCGGTAAAGTTTGGGTTCAAGGTTGCCTATAAACTCTTCCATGTTGAAATGGGGACTATCCAGAGGCTGACGATGTAAGACAGGCGCTGGGTCGATTCGGAAAGGGACGACCGCTTCACTGCCTTCAGTACGTTCAGCAAGGGGTTCGGCAGTTGCCGACGCGGAGACGGAAACCAGAGCTTCCGAACTCGGATACTCACCTTCCGTCTTGGTCTTTTACAAACCACCATGGACGTATTCAAGGACGACGTGTTTTGGGATATTAACACGGCCAGAGACCCGGTGTCCGTCCTATATGCTGTGGAAGAATCAGAAAGGACTGATCCTATGGGCGATTCTGGCCCATACGACGACTTTGAAGAACTTGGAGATGGTGAGGAAGAGAAGTGGCCGACTAGCAAACAAGGCTCTGAAAGCGAAGTCGACCTTGAGGAGTATGTATTTGACGTCGTCCATAAAGATGCATATACTGATACCAAAGTCCCCCAGGGAGCAAATTGACGTTGTCAAGTGCATTGAGGACATGGTTCTCTCATTCTTGAAGCAGATTGAAGCCTGCGGCGCTGTTATATTAGATGATGGTGAAGAATCCCAAGGAAAGAAGCAAAGGCCGAAGCTAGAGATACAGCTTGCTGATAGGAAAAGATTAACGGTCGACGGGTCTGTATGTCACTCGCGACTGGGCTATGTACTGACCTCTGTATTTGTCCAGCGAGCCCGCAAAACGGAGTCTCAAGTTCCCTAAGAGATTTGCTACGGGAAGCTCCCGCTCAATGGGCGAGGCACAATTGCGACAGTTCATGTGATGCGCACGCTGACTTCAACAGCTCAACTATTCAGAGTCCTGGACATAATGCACGAGGGGCTTGTGACTGGCACGCCCACGACGAAACGGTATGTGTCAGAGACCGACGATCTGCCCCTCTTTATAGTATACTGACAAGGCGCAGAGATATATATTACAAGGACGTCGCACTATTCGGCCGTCAGTCAGTCGTAGACACAGTGAGTGTTTAAGTGAAACATATTCTCTGCGCTTGTCACCGACTCATTATGCCAACAGTTAGTGGACGACCTTGCGGCAACATGGGGTACCCAGCGATGCGATTTAAATGTGGTACGTAATTTCCAGCATCTCGAGATAGGTGCCCTTCATATGAGAGTTCGAACAGCGGGCAGCATCCAAGGGCCTCGTGTGCGGCGCTGGAATAACAATCAACTTATATTCCGGGGAAGTCGTTCAAGGGAATGACACAGAGGTTCAACCCCCTTGCCCCATCTTGGCCATTTCTAACCGTGAATTTCCAGCCTTCCAACATACCCGCCGGGGAAGACATTGAATCGTTTGGGGTCGACGAAGACATCGCGTGGGTATTGGTTGTAGAGAAGGAGGTAAGCGCGATGGTTTGTTTCAATTGCCACGTAGTCGTGCTTACCGGTCTATAAGGCGGTCTTCCAGACTCTATGCCAACTAGGAGTGACGCATGGATTAAACATCGGAAAGGGAATCATGGTCACCGTACGGGAAGCCTGTCATCGACCACGATCTCTCAGCTGACTGCAACGAAGGGGAAAGGCTACCCAGATATCGCAACCCGGCATCTGGTCAAATCGCTTGGAGATGCGCTCCCTAAGCAGTGAGTCGACACGTCCCATTATCCTTTGCAGCCCTTTACCTTAACACTTGACTGCAGCGTAGCTCTCGCTGCGCTTGTCGACTGTGATCCATACGGAATCGACATCCTGTCGGTCTATCGATATGGGAGCCAAAGCATGAGGCACGAGAATGACACGCTGGCGACGAGACGCATCAAATGGCTAGGCCTGCGGATAAGTGAAGTCATGGAGTAGGTCCTCTTTAGCATCGTTCTCGGCACATGTTCATTGACGTTGCTCATAGATGGGACCTGGACCCATCTCTACTTCTGCCTCTCACAGATTATGACGAGAACAAGGTGGGATATGCAGTTCTCCACTTTGAGATTGCCTGATGTGAATTTCACTAGATTCGGTCTATGCTGAAGCGACCACATCTTCCTCGACGTTGGCGGTAAGTGTACATATATTACTCCGTGCTTGTTGGGTGGCTTATAGGCGCTAGGGATGAGCTAGAGGCAACTCAGGCTCGAGGTCGTAAGGCAGAAATTGAGGTGCTTTGCTCCTTGCCCCGTGATCAAGCCTTACGTATTGGAGGTATGTACGTTTGATTGTGTCGTTCACCTCCGCTTACTGAGCCTCCCTCTTAGTTGGAGATTCTATGAACAATCCACTGCTTGCCTATGTGGAACAGAAATTACATTCTCTCATTAGCCGCGCCAGCTAGAGGCTCTTGGACCAACATGCACACGTGGTTTGTCAATGAGTAGAGTCGGTTTTGCGGATCCATTTGTCCGGCAAGGAATCATTGAATGGCAACGGTAAAACGGTTGCGTAGGAACACCCAGTGGACCATCGGTAGTTAACATGGACAGGAACGCGGTAACGATCGGGCTTTGACTGCGACGACGCTTAGACCAGCGCGTAGACCACACCAAAACGTTTAAGATTCGGGATGAAGAGATCAGCCTCTCCCCAGCCCCAATCCAAGACTCACAGCCATGGATCCAGCACAAATTATCCCTCAGATCGCATCCCTGTCCGTTCGGGACAGTCCTGCCAAGCGTCTAAACGACGACGTCCTGCGCCTCATCTTTGAGGAGACTGTTCTAGGGCAACATGACAAGATACCTGATCGCAATAAACAAGCACTGACTCTGCTCCTCGTTTGTCGGAAGTGGAACCTGGTGGCCTCTACAACACCCAGGCTTTGGACTTCTCTGGGTATTCGACTGCCTGCTGAACACACCGTGTGTGCTCCCCAAATTATGGATCGTATCGACAGGTGGTTCGGAAGGTGTGGAAGCATGCCGATTTCTCTTGTGCTCCAGGCTATTCCCCACCCAAAGCAACTCCACAGGCTTCTGAACCCGTCTCCCGGCCCCTTTCCGATCATCAGGAGTGATTTAGAGTCGTTCAAGCCTCTCGCCTCCAGGCTCAAGGTGCTCAGCCTGGATGCAGATAAAGGCTCGACACTCTTTGAATCCTTACAGGTTTCAAACAACCATTATTCTTGGGCTTCTGTCGTCTGGTCCGAGCTGGAGACCCTCGTCATCACTAACCCCGCGAGCTACACGATCTCGGACTCCGATGTCAATGTTTACTGTATGGGGTCGATGCCTCGTCTCAACGATCTGACTCTCACTCTCCAATTCTCTCGCTTGAAGCTATGGGAACATTGCTTTCCCTGGCACCAGCTCACCCGGCTGGTCATCGCCTTCCCCGTGTTCTGGGCAGTAGGTTTACAGGACGTTATGTCTCTTCTTTCTCGATGCGCGAATGTGGAAGAGCTCATTGTCACGTGGTGGGATATCCTCCCTGGCAACAATCCCAACGTCATTGGCTCAACGGTGACCTTTCCCGAGTTAAAGAAACTAATCGTGTGTGACAGGTCCCAGGTCTACCAGGACATCGGGTCCTTCCTGCAAGGTTTCAAAGCCCCCAATCTGGAGACGCTATCCATCTCGGTGTTCAACCCCAGGGACTCGCCTGCATATAACGCTGATGTCGGGGTCCAACTCACGGAGCTCATTCGGCAGTGCCAAGGCACTCTCCGCGCTCTCAGGATTGAGAACTTGCTGCTCCCGACCGGAGTCTTGACTGAAATCCTTTTGCAGACGCATAATCTCCAGGTCCTCTCACTCGCCCAAAAACGGGTTGATGTCCCATTCCTGGAACAGTTCCGATCCAACTGTGGGTTCCTTCCCAACCTTGAGGAGATGGCGTTGAGATTGGGTATCCGGATCTCGGATCGGCGTCTTATGTGGAAGCATATGGGGAATTCATCGAGTCTAGACATGTTGTTGGTTGTGTTCCGCACAACGAGCATTGTCAGTGTTTGAGAGTGCGGAAGGCTTACCTGGCCGACTATGAGATAGAGTCTTCTGAGACTGGTCTCACGTTTGGACCTCCCTCAGCATAAGAGCTTCAATATGTTACGCATTCTTCTGCTCTAGTATTATGATGCCTCTCTCCTATGCTTCTCCTACTATGCAGTCTCTCCTATGCTTTTCCTGCTATGCCATCTCTCCCACTACGCCTCTCCTCCTACTATGGCTCCCTCTGGTCGATGCATCTTTGGTATTTGTACGGATAAAATGCTTGTGTTTTTAATGGATACCATGATCTACTAATGTTTGTCGAGTGAAGAATCATTTACACGTGTGGGAATTCGCCATTGACGTCAAGGTAAGTAATTTGGGGTATACACCAAGTTCGAACATTACGTGAAACTATACGGAGGAGGCTCACGACGAGAGTCGATGCTACCCGTGACACTGGCCCGAGTTACTACGATATCTGGAAGGTCTGTACGTGCACCCCTTCCCTCAGGTTCCTCGTCATCCCCAGGATCCTCTTCTGTCTCCTTTACGTCTCGCTTGGGGCCATGAGTTCCTTCCGAGCTCAGGGTCGATTGGCGTTCAGGGTCAAGTCCGTCAAGAACAGCAACATGTGCTTCAGGGAAAGGTGAATCTTTGTGACCCGAATCGGAGTAGGAGTGGTGGCCAAGGTTGCTAAGACCTGGAGGCGGGTAGAGGGGGCTGGGAAGAGACGATTCGTCGCTTTCGTGAGAGGTGTGAAGTTGAACGGGCCCTCTTCCATCACCCGCCCCTGTCAGGGGCGCTGCTGTCGCGACGCCACTGCCATCCAAGTTGCTAATACCCGAGCCCGACTGTCCCCGTTGCTGATGCGAGGTTGCGAAGTTGTCACCGTGGTATGGAGTGCTAGTGCCGAAGCCCAGGTCGGAGTCCGGAAAGGTGGATCCAGACTGTCGACTTTGGCGCCGCTGAGACGGCTTAACGGTGCTGTTTCGAAGGAAGGTCGTGATTGTCGTCGACCTTCGTGGCTGTCTCCGTGCTTTGCGCCTTTTCCTGAGGCATGCGGTTATGAGCATAATGATTAAGGCGAGGATGATCACTGCGGGGAAGAATGGATTAGATGGATGCTCTTTGGCTCTAGAAGTGTTGTAACTCAGGGAAGGCAAATGGACAGATACAAATGATAGAGACGAAAATAGACGTACCGCCTCCAAGAGACGCCCCGACGATACCGCCCTTTCCGAGACCTGCTAGGGCATCCTGATGAGCTTGGGCACGGGAAGCGATGAGGGACTCTTCAGAGTTTGCTTCTGGCCAGACCGGGGAAGGAAGCTGCCTAATCCATGAAGTCGATCCCGCAGGAACTCGCATTGTGGGCGTGTGAGAGTGAGAGTAGAACGTTATCGTGGTTGTATCGGAGAGAGCAACCTGGCCTGCCAAGGGAGGTGAAGTTAGAGCAGGTCTTCCCCCGTGGTCGTCGTCTTTATTCTCGTCACTGTCCTCGTCTTCATCATGTCCGTGCCGTTGTTTGTAAGGACTAACTCTAGCATAAATAACTTCGTTCAGTTAGACTGCACGTAGACGTACCCGAGATCCTGAGGCAAACCGCGGCAACGTCTAGCCAACAGCAGCGAGATTCCAGAAACCAGGAGGCCAAAGAGTCGTACGGGACCAGCATTGGGAGGCATTTAAAGCGGGAGGAAAATCAGGCGATTCATTTGAGGAAAAGAAACCCCATCAGGAGATGTAAAGGCATACTTATATACCCCAACGCCAGAGCTCCAAGTTTAGATTAGAAGCAGGAAGGGGAAGAAGCGTACTTAGTTGGCCGTCGTGAAGGTGGCTGGCGTAATTGACTGAAGGAAGTGAGGGTATTATTAGTTGACGGAAGTGGGGACTCTTAGGTGTCGCCGAGGAGAAGTGTTGACAGGTAATACCACACTCGCAGTCCCCTGAGCAGTAGATTTGCGACTCTTTCCGTCGCCTTAGAGTGTAGAAAACCCCTGGCCCAAAGACAAAGCGCCCAAATCCAGGGGCGTCGGAATTCAAGAGGGCGCCTATGTGAGCCCCTATTAATCATTGCTCCTGTTTCCGAGCCAAGGATTTCAGTTAATTAGTGTTCCAGACGAGGCAAGAGACATCCTTGTTAGCGCCTTTTCGTCGAATCTTCGATGCATGGTCGCCTTTGTCCGGACATTCATCAGTGCTTTCGATCAGGGACCGACGGGTTTAGCGGGTTATTCGGATGCTGTGGAATGTCTGAGTTACAGGCCGGGAACTGCGTATCATCAGGGATATCGAGTCTGTGCGGTATAGTATAGTTGAGGTCGTCGTGTGCAACGGTGAGCAGGACTCGATGGTCGTCGGTGGCAGAGCGGCGGGATCACAGGTGGCGGCGACACGTGAGAACGCGTCGCGTTGAGCACGAGGCCGGCGCGTCCGGCGCGTCGAGTCGCGAGTCGCGTTGAACGGCGGAGTTTGAAAGTACGTTTGGAACGGGAAGAAAGAGGCCGAGTTTTCTCGGAGGACTGGGACTCTACCGTCGACTTCCACCATCTCTTCCCTCAACCACAGCGCTCGTCGGACGACTCACAATGCAGACAACGCGCGTCACACGCAGCACCGTCCTTGGGAAACGTGGCCACCAAGACCAGGAGTCCACACCGCGCACAAAAGCTGTTGAGCAGCTTCACACTCCAGAGTCCACACCCAAACCAAAGCGCGCAAGGACGGTCACGATCGTTGTCGATGGCGAGGGAAACAAGGAAAATATTCCTCCCTTCAAGCCCGAGCCTGTCAGCGCGCCCTCGTCCCCAATCTCGGCTAGAGCCGCCAGGGCGATTCGCAGGACAGTCACAGAGGGCAACCTCAGCTCACCCTCCCGCCAACGTAGGTATTTCAATTTATAAATTAAGAATGCGGCTAATTAGTATACAGCAATTCGCCGACGAGCGTCTGCATCTACTATTCCCTCTACACCCACACGCGAGGTCGCCGACCTAGCCATCGCTACACCCCCTCCTACCCCACCAACCGCACTACTGCCACTACATGCACGGGTCAAGGCACAGCTCAGAGCCACTTGCAACAACGCCGATATGTCCATGGCCGGTCGTGAGGCTGAAAAAGCCACCATTCAGCGTTTTCTCGACGCCTTTGTCGACGACGCCAGCATGCAAGATGACACGCCCACAAGTTTGTTTATTTCCGGATCACCCGGCACCGGAAAGACTGCCTTGGTCAACTCGGTCGTCCAAAACATCGGAAAAGACACATCAATCGTGACCGTCTTTGTCAACTGCATGACTCTCAAGACCGTCGATGCCCTCTTGAACCAATTCGCCGACGTCTTGCGTTCGAAGCAAGGGCACACCAGTCGCGCCAAGAAGGCCAAGGTCCAGAATGATGTCAACTCTCTTCTGCTTTCCCTTGACACTAAATGGTTAGTATTGCTTCTCTTCGTACCATCAACCTTCTCTAACCGTCTTCTTAGCTTGCTTATTCTCGATGAGCTCGACCACATCGCTGCTAACTGGCAGTCATTGTCCAGCCTATTCGCACTTGCTGAATCCACTTCTAACCTCCTCCGAATTATCGGCATCGCCAATACACACACCTTGACCGCCGATTCCCCAACCTATTCCCCCACTACTTCCTCTATTCAGACCCTTCACTTTGCTCCCTATACGCCCACCCAACTTCACAGTATTCTTCAAGCTCGCCTTGCACCTCTTCAAGAGTCCTCGGATTCTTCGGAGACGGTTGCGAACGACATCAAGAAACTCCTTCCGAACCCTTCACTAGTCCTTCTCACCAAGCGCATCGCCAATCTTACTGGTGACGTCCGAAGCCTGTTCGAAGTCCTTCGCGGTGCCATCGACCTTGCTGTCGCTGCAAGCAAGGCTACTGGGGATGCTAATCCATTGAACACCCCTGCGCCCTCTGTCACTCCCCCACACATCCTCGCTGCGCTCAAGGCCTATGCTCCTGCCACCACCGCCAGCAAAACACCTGCGACAGCTGCAGCACCTTCCCCCAATGCTGGAAACAGCGAAATCATTTCTAAAATCCGCAACCTTGGTCTCCAAGCCCGCATCGTCCTCCTTTCCATCCTCCTTGCAGCTCAACGCCTGCAGGCTGGCCTTCCTCTCACCGTCTCGGCCTCACCTAGGAAGCCATCTGCTTCTCCAGTAAAGCGCACCGTTTCCATCTCCTCATCTCCAACCACGACGTCAGGCGTCAGTATCGACACGCAACAACTGTTCATTTTCTACAATAACGTCCTCGACCGAAGCGAGCTTGGCGCTTTCGACGCTGTCTCGCGCAGTGACTTTGGCGACTTGCTTGGAGTCTTGGAAGGTGTCGGCCTCGTTCAGATGTCTTCGTCATCATTGCCTTCTGGACCCTCTGGAGCAGGCAAAGGCAAGCGTGCTTTCGGTCGCACTGCGTCATTCGGCGCTGGACTCGGTCGCAACGGTGCTGGAACGGTTGGCGAGGTGACGCTTGCTAGCGGTGTCTGGATCACGGAGGTTCTCCGAGGATTGGGCATCTCAGAGTCCTCATCCGATGATGCTGATCTACGGAACGAAGAGGTGAAGGGACTCTGGTTGGCTGAAAGCAGTCGGCTCTCGAAGGAAATGAAATCTCTCGCTTCTGGGTCCTCTAAGGAACGAGCCGTCGCCAGCTTCGAGGATGCCTTTGAACGGTAATCGTTTCTTGGCACCGGGGCATCCCTCTTCTGCGCTTTTTATTCCTCACTTATGCTTTCCATCTGCATTGCTTTACTAATTGTCATCTCCTCTTTCCACCTCGTTATACCACCATCGTCCTTTGTCTTCCAGGTTTTTGAGTTTTATTGACACCATTTCATCGTTGCTTCTGGCTGCTCCCTTTGGCTTTTCTTCTTCAGCATTGGTATTGTTTTGTCCGCCCTTCTTGTTTTGTCACTGTTTCTCAACATTTCATCGCATCGGTACACCTCTTGATTATCCGACGATCCTTACCATTTTGCCAGGGACTCTTCAGCGTTAAAGGATGGTGCCACTTCATTGATTTGTTTTATATTCTGCATTGTTGCATTTCTGGCGCCTCATCTTCCATTCAAAGTTCAATGATCGACCCATTCAACATTCAAGCTTCAAGTCATTCTTCATTATCATCATTCAGCATCCTTCCACTTCATTTCATTCAATTCAAACATCCTTCTGTAGTTAGTAGTTAACCATCGCATTCCACCCTCGATACCAAGCGACCAAAGTAATCCGCTTCGAACATAAAAGTAAAGAATTGTACTTTTACTTATTCTCGCTATGTATATGCCCCGAACCTCTATGTATTTATGTATGTTTCAATATGCAACATCTTCTTTCTCTGCCCAAGAGCCCGCCTCAATTGAAGTAGGATCAGTCGGTCACAGGGATCATATAGTGGACGCTTCCATCCCTTTCAATCCTCACATCGTAGGGGATGTAAGCCAGTTTGCCTTCCGAGTCGGAAGTCTTTTCAAGCCCATTCATTGCCAAGACGAACTCTCGCGCAGTCTGAGAAGAGGTGAACTGGATGGCATAACAGCACGCCTTGCGGGAGCTTGTCTTTGAAACTGTGTCACACTTAATGTCTTTCAGCTTCCAGGCGAGAAGGACCATGGCTGGATTTAAGGAGCGTATTTTGGAGACGAGGTCTCGCGCTGCCGTTGTGGGGTCGTCGTAGAGGTTTTGGTCGGGTCCGTAGATGACGAGGTCGCCGCCCCGCGGGTCAGGGACGGGTATCTAGGGTACGGATGAGGACAGGTTGTTGCAAGGTGATTTAGTAGTACGAACCTCAGGCTCATTCGAGCCGACAGCTGACGAAGCAGTAGTCTCTTGACTCGGAGCTGTGCTCGCTGGGGGATCTCCTTGAAGGCTGGTGGTAGAGGATGCACTGGTAGTCTGAGTAAGGTTGTCGGAATCCGAGTCCCCATCTGATTGGTGAGTGTCTAGGTACTGAGACCAGCTCAGTAGCCACTCTAGACAGAGTGATGGTTGTTGTTCCTCGAGGTCGGTGATGGCGTCCGAATTCGAGGTGGATCGGGTGGGGGTGGTTCCAAGGGTCATTGTAAGATGTTCTCTGAGAGACAGGGTGAGTATTAGAGGGAGATGGGGCTGGATGTGCTTTGACGGTATGCTCTCCCGAGTTCTTATATCCCTCCCTCGTGAAATGTGGCACGAGACTTTGTACCGGTACAAGGGCATTCGTGCCTGGTCGCTAGTTGGAGCAGTAAGATAGATGTGAGTAGTGGCACTATAAGGTGGTTATCTGAATGAAAGGCATTAAGGCACGGCCAGCTCACTCCTCTATGTCTGCCGCCGTCGAGGCCCGGGAGAGTTGCTTAAGCGCCCATGGCCCGGCTTTCCGCCCCGATTGATCCAGGCCCCTGTCTGCTCCGATAGGCACCGCCGAGTCCAGTTGCTCAACCACACCGCGATATTCCTCTGAATTCGACTAGAACGAGGTGAGAGAATACACCATATAGGGGAGGCATAAGAAGATATCGGGCCTTTGAGTCCCGTTGGCACGTAGCGCGGGGTTTGGATTTCGTCAAGTTGGCTGTGGGAATAGGATTAGGAGAGAGGTCGGTTTTCTCTCTCATTCAACCATCAGTAACCCGGCAACCTTCTTTGTTCAACTCCAGTTTCACTTCTTGATACTGATCCTGGGTGTTTTGGGAAAGCTGTAACCATTGATCCCCCGCAATACAACGTGGATGCAATGCGTCCCGCAGGCGACCCCGATTCCTTTGTCTTGCTGGCGACAACTTCTACCACGATACCATGAACGCCCTCAATCTTCGCTCTTAAACGGGCCTCGAAAGGAGAAAGTGGTGTCTTTCACCGCTCTCGTAAAAGAGAAAGGCCAAAACCTTGCTCCACGGCATGCAATAGCGTCTCCATAACCATTGTCCGACGCTCTTGCTGTCAAAGAGCCTCGGATGGCTTGGAATGGGAAATACGGGATCGCGTCGCTGCGACGGACAATGCGCATGTGCCACTTGGACGGGGCGGTGGTTGCTTCACATTGTCCGGTGGTGTGGCTTCTTCAGTGGCCCAACCCAATGGTTTCCAGGGTATAAAAAGCGGGACGGCCAGTGGTCGGGCTCTCCAAGGTATTCTTCGAGCACCGTGCACTTGAATCGTCTCAACCGACACATTTACTCTAACTGCTTCTCTCTTCGCATTCTCAAACTGAAATAATGGACAAACTCCGTAAACTCGGAAACAAGTGGACCAGACGGTACGGGGACATTCCTGTCAAGTTCTTATTCGAATCGCCCAAACTTACATGTCGTTCCTATAGATCTAAAGATCGAACGCTTCGACACTCGCGCTCCATGCCCATGCGCAACTCTAGCGAGACCGAGTCCAGCCAGAACTCGCATCTCTCGTTTGGGAGACTGTCCAAGGACACCGACCGGACCGATGGCAGTACCTCGAACTACTACCCTCCCCAGCGTAGACCATCTACCTCGTCCAAATCTCTCCTCGGACGGTTCGACAGACGGTATGGTCGCGTCAAGCACAAGGAATATTGCGACTGTATAATTTGCGAAGTTGGTGGCCTGGAAGAACTGGACCGGCTCCTCGACCAATTCCCTCGACCCCCTACGCCTCCTCGACCTCGCACGCGACCGCCCTATATGGCACAAGACTTTGACGACGTCCAGATTCTGCCTGATCATGTCTACGAGGAACGGAAGCGCCGCCGCGCGAGGGACCAGGCGGAATTCAATTTGATCTCGTATTATAGGCGGAAGTACGCAAAACAGGGATTTCATGGGCGTGTTGAAATCGATCCGGAAGATAGGGCGTTCTTCGATGCTTCTCCAGCGTCTGAGGCGCTCATCTACCTGAACAATAATCGGTCGACGAAGAGTTTAGGAGCGGATCTGTGGTTGGGAAGGGAGAAGCCGAGGGGGAGTAAACCGGCGGCTCCGAGTTTGAGGAAGGACAAACAGAGGGTTGTGAGTTCACGACAGGAAGTCGCCGGTGAAACGAGCTTGGCGCGCGGGGACTCGGTTCGGTCCAATCTGAGCGGGGTGAGCGTTGCGCGCTCGTTGTCACGTAAGAGGAACTTCGAGCCGGAGGATATTGCAAGGGCGAGAGCGGAAGCGGCGAGCGGTCAGGACGATTCGGCGGGCAAGTCCTCTAATCCGTCCAAAGTCCCTTCGGGATCGCACTCATCCCCTTCTCGGGTGACGCAGAGCACGTCCAAGCCTCTGCCCAGCCTGCCGTTTTCACAGACTGGACACCAATCGCCGCAGAAGAATCGCGTTCCTTCTGGATCTCGCCCCGTCGCCAGACCATCTCAAGGTGACACCTCGCCGAGGAAACCTACCACGGCGCCTCGACCACTCGCACAGGGCAGGGGTGTAATACGGTCAAGTTCCACCAGAATCTGAGTGCTGAATGTTAAGCGTTAAACATTGAAGCTTCACTGTGGCAGCGACCTCTTGATGGCGGGGCTGTGTTTTTGGTGTCTTCGCTTTCTGCCACTTGTATTTGTACGTATATGTAGCCGCGGGCGCGTAAGCTGTATTTACTTGTGGGTCAGTCAAAACAGAGGGAGAGTGAGATGGGATAGAAGCCCGTATCAGCGGGAGCAGGTAAAGGTGTTTATCAACACAGTTCTTTAGATCAATACTGTGGACATTGCAATCGAGTAGGCGGAACAAGCTTCTAATACCCGAGGGGTTCAATGTTGGACGCATTCTCCCGTCCCTCCATGTAGTAGCTATCACCAATGAGATACATAGTAGTCCAACCTTACACGTCTGCAACCCACACCACTGAACTTGGCAAAGCCGTTCATCAGGCCAAGTGCGTTCGTCTGGGGTGACTCCTCAACCGAAGGACTTCAAGCTTTGGAAGGAAACCCCAGACCGAGGCGCCGTGTCGCATGAGCTGGGTGTCAGGCTGAGTTTGAGAGAGTGAGAGCACTCGAAGGTTGTGTGTCACCTAGAACAACTCTGCCAGCTTTCCTTCAGACAATGGAGTGTTCTCCAGTCGGAGAGCACGGGAAGAAATTGGACAATATTCACGTTGACGTTGATAGACCCCATTTGGAATACTTTTATCCTTAAGTACGGTTGACCCATTATCATTTTACGGACGACATAGGCCGAACCACATAAGCTAGCTAACGGACAACACTGAGCGCTGAGCACTCGTGGTGCAAGAAGCTTACCTTAGGGGCGTGGGATAAACACGTTGATGGAGCGTGACGCGACCGTGACCGCGACGGCGGCCAGAAATTCCGCTGCCAGGAATTCTTTGCTTCGACGACGTCGACCACACACAAACTCAGGACCAGGCTGGTATCGGCAAACACAACGGGATGTCTTCAAATATTATTAACAGTGGAGCGCATGCGCGAGGAACGACTCGACTGGCTTTCTCAAAGGATGGATCGTAGGTCGTTCCTGCGCTGGCGCCGTTCTTTGCTGACCCTCAAGGACGCAGACGCGTTTATACTGGCGGCGAAGATTGTCTTGTGCGGATTTGGGACGTAGACGGAGGGGCAGAAAAAGAACCAAGTACAGCTGCAGACTCTGAGGAAGCGGTGACTTGGATTGCGACTGCTGTGCGTCCCTGCATTCTCACTCGAATGTGTCAACTTTTCTCTGACCTGAATACGCGTTCTGCAGGAAGACTGCTGGCTTTCAAGTTGCAAAGACTCTGACGTTCGAAGATATGCAATTGGCTCGACATCTTCTGACGCTACTGTCACTTCGACCTCGGTACCAGCAAGATCCATCGCTATTGACCCCAAAGGACGGAAGGTGGCCGTTGCATCTGAGTGCGTGCGATGGTTGATGTGCGTATGTGTCTGCTAACCTGAAGCAGCGAACTCAAGGTTCGGGTTGTCGACCTGGAAGATACCGTTTCTGTACAAGACCTCACTGGATATACTGCACATGCCCGGGCTGTCAGTTGGCATCCTTCAGGGAACATATTGGTACGTTTGGATTGCCCTCCTACCGGATTGACAGTTTCATGCCCTGGCCTACTTAGACAACATGCACGGCAGATGGCAAGATTCTTATCTGGGATCTGAGCGAGGACGAGCCGAGGCTCGAAAAGACGATAGAAGGAATTCTCCCGGTGGTGAAGGACGACGAGTGAGTGCAACTCTTTCTGACAGTTGAACCATTTTAACGCCCGAACAGGTCAACAGAGTATGGTTATGACTGTTCAGCGGTGTGGCATCCTTCAGGAAGCCATTTCTATGTTGCATCCAAGAGCCACCGTGCGTTTCCCCTGCCACCAATTCGTACAACACTTTCAACTGACCGCCTGTCCAGAGATCGTGGCTATCTCTCGGTCTGACTGGAGCAAAATCCCAGGATCATTCTCTCACACGGATGCCCTGGGTGCAATCACCGCCCTCGCCATCTCGCCCAATGGAGAGTACCTCGCATCTGCTTCTCAATCCACAGTCCGCGTCTGGTCAACTAAAAGCAGACAGCACATAACAAAGTAACGTGATTCTCAGCTCTTGCCAGACCTAGTACTTAAACTTCCCTCAGCGCAACGGGCACACCAGGAGCTACCATCACCCAACTTGCTTTTTGCCCTAAACGTAATCTTATTGCATGGACGGACGACGAAGGTGGATTCTCCCGTTGGTCCAATCCTATCGACAAGAAGTATCCAGATCCAGTCAGAACCGGCTCAGCTGTCCCTACCACGACGACGTCCTCGACTTCCAAAAAGTCGCTTGAGAATGATATCTTTGCAGACGACGACAAGATGGACGAGGACGACTTGGGCGGGGATGATGTTGACCTCGACGATGACATTGACTTGCATAAGAACTTCATCGAAGATGACATGGATGGTGCCTTGAATGACGATGACGAACCTGCGGGGAGGAGAGGAGGGAGTGGGTATGTGAAGGAAATGGGTAAGAGGATGCCTGTGCTGAATAGGTACCGAGGCTGATCCAACGGACAGTGAGCATCACCAAGGCTCAACCGCCCTTCCAACCCGGCTCAACGCCATTTGTTAACAAGAAGAGGTACCTGGGTGCGTCAATATGGAGCAAGCTCTGCGAACAGTGTCCTAACGCGTGTCTCTAGCGTTCAATATGCTCGGAGTAATTGAAGCCACGGACCAAGATGTGCACCAAATCATAAACGTATCATTCTTTAACACAACCGAGCGACCGAGTTTCCATTTCACAGACAATTACAAAAACGACATGGGTTACTTGGGTACGCATTCTTGGCAATCTCTGGTTCGATCTCGTAACTGACAGCTATCCTTAGGCGAATGTGGTGCAGTTTTTGCGTGTCCACCAGAGGCAGGGCATCCAGCACAAGTGCTCTTCAAGCCGTATTCACCGACGGCAAAGGAGTGGAGGTACTCACTCCGGCCTGGCACTAGTGTCCTCGGGATTGCGGCTGGCGGTCTTGCCCCTAAGGAAGGCCTGCGAAACAGCACGAATGCTGATTTACAGGGATATGGGAACGTGGTAGTGGCTACGAGCGAGAATGATTTAACATTCCTATCTGGAACCGGTCGGGAGCGGAGGATTATGGCACTTGGTGGAGACCTCGTGACAATGGTTGCAAGTGCTGAATGGGTGTTCGTTGTGCATCGGCCAGGTTTTACAACCATCGATGGTGGGTGCTCTTCTCGTTTGAGTGAACCCGGCTGACCACCTAACAGGGTCGCAGAACTTGTACTACACTGTCATCAACTTTGATGACTTTAGTGTAAGACAGCGGGATGTCCTCCCTGTTCCCAAGAACCACACACTGAAATGGGTCGGTCTGACCGAGCAAGGAGTGAGTTCAATGACTTCAACTCTCTGCTAGAACTCTTCCTCATCGGAACTGTCAGCTACCGGCAATGTACGACAGCACTGGTTATCTCCACATCTTGACCAAAGTCAGAATACCGCATCATGCCGCCTGGGTCCGGATAATGGACACCAATCTCCTCGAGAGGCGGAAAGGAAAGGATGAATCGTACTGGCCTGTCGGTGTCAGCGACGAGAACTTTATGTGCATCATCTTGAAGGTCAGTCGACCACTCCCTTTTGTTGGAATGGTCAGTAATAAAACTATGTGAATAGGGTCGGCAAGAACATCCGGGTTTCCCTAGACCTTTAATGCAAGAGCTTCCTATCCAGTTGCCATTCCGTCAAGCTCACGCTGGCGAAGAGCGGTAAGTAGGTCTCCCTATCGTCTTTTAGCTTTATTCATGAAATGCGCGCAGGATCGAACGCAATCTCCTCTACGTTCAAACAGCCCTCGATTCCCTGGATGACGACCTGACCACCGAGGACATCCAATCCCGCGAACAGGCCATTGACAAGGAATTCATCATCCTCATCCAACATGCGTGTAAAGATGGTAACACCGCCCGCGCTCTCGAGCTCGTCAAGCTCCTCCACAACATTCCCTCTTTCGACGCCGCCATTGCCATCGCCAATTTCTACAGCTTGCAAGGGTTGAAAGAGAAGATGGAGTATCTGAAGCAAGAACGGGAGGAAGATGAGGATAGGTTGATCGTGTTGAGGAACAAGAGGCGGAGGTGGATGAAGCCTGACGCGCCATTGAGGCAACTCGCGGAATCTAGTTCGTCGAGGTACGATCCATTGGGGGACGTTCGAGCACCGCCGCCTGTGGAGAGACCTGGGATGGCGAGGGTGACGAAACCTGTAATCGAGACCACGAGATTTAGTTCCAAGGCACCGTCGACGCAATCCCAGAACTTCATGAGGCAGAGCAGTCCGGCGATGGAAGCGTCGAGTTCGAGTCAGTGGGCGGATGACCAGACCATGAGGGATTCGCCCCCGCCGGTTGAGAAGCGCAAGCGGGACGAAGTGGAGGACTCGTTCTCGTCGAGTACGATGGGTCCGCCCCCACCAAAGAATAGTACGTGATACCTTCTATTTCATGCTTAGAGCGGTGGCTAACGAATGACGCGTAGAATTCAACCCGTTCGCAAGGAAGGCCGCGCCTGACACGAACAAGAACCCTTTCGCCCGCAACTCTGAAAATAACAAGTCTCTCCACAAGAGCGAAAGCTTCTTTGACAAAGTGGATGCTGCCGAGGCAGGGTCAATATCGACTCGCAAACGTACGTCGTGCTCTCATTCCACTCATGGACCTGGATTCTGACTGACTGTTGTCTCTCAACCAACAGGTCCTGTTGCTAAAGGCAAAGACGCAAAGAAAGATGCAGGGCCGAAACAAGCTACCCTGTTCAACATGCTTCCCAAGAAGGACAAGACGGCGACGGCGAAGAAACCCAACGGGACTGCGCCGAATGGCGATGTTGATATGACGGATGAATCGCAGCAAACCGTAGACGACAATTGGGAAGAGACTCAGCTAGCCGATGAGGTGAGTAGAGAAGTGCCTTTATGGAACTGCTGGTGCTAACCCGCTTTGAAGGAAACCTGAATTCCGCCGCACTAGGATGAATTGCTGTATTGTTTCGATGTATCCATTTATTTATGAGTGATGTAATTTATTCGAGTAACCGCAAGATTGCTTTGGCATATGCGCAAGATGGACGTTTCATATCGGTGCACCCTGGCTTACTTGCGTGCGATCTTGCCTGTTGTGATCAAGTCAACGTCGATGCCGAGGTGTTTGGGGCGGAAAGGCCACTTGTCGAATGCGTTGACGATGAGAGCCCATTCGTGTACTGTCAACTCTTGCGGCCGTTTGCTGACATCGAGCTGTTGCTCAGCAGGCAGGTCGGGATCGGTGAGGTACTTGAGGATGGCGTTGGCGCCAGGTGCGAGAGTCCTGTTTTAAGACACGTTATGGAAAAACGGCAAGCTTTTATGTGAGAAAACATACTGGATCGACTTTGAAACAGGGGTGGCCTTGGAGATGAATAATTTCCGTGTGACATAGTCCCAAGTTTCCAGAGTCTTGGGTTTAATGAGCTGCTCGCAGACTTGGGTTTGAGTGAAGTTGTGAGGTTAAAATAAGAGGGCACTCACGGGTTCGTCCAGAGCCATAATTCTTAGCGCCAGATGGGGATTGCCAGCTTTGCGATCTTCCAGTGCCTTGGAAGCATTGGACGTAGATGCTTTACGGACAGGGTAAAAGTGTTCGTCGTATGGGTCGAGTTCGGAAGGTGGGACGGGGGTGGTAACAACGCTTGTGGCCTCACGGAATACCCCAAGTTTGCCGCGTTGATTAGTGTCTTGAGTGGTAGCTGTTAGGCGCTGGTAACGTTGAGATGTGCGATGTAAGGACCACGTTGGTGCAAGAAGAAGAAACGAGGTATACCTGGAGCATTCTAGCGCTAATGACCATGTCCAGCGGAATCCGACCGTATTTGTAGAGCCAATGTTGGTCTGGTATGGTTCGGATGTACTGGTTCAAGAGCTGTTCCCCCAGAACGATACTTGGCAGGTGTTGGATGAAGTGGAGGGTTGGGTGAACTCCTGCATTCCAGTCAAGAATGGGGACGTCGGCGAGGTGTCCGGCTTCCTGGAGTTCGTCGTAGGAGCTCCAGATCCATGGGTCAACTGCCATAACTGATATTCTGTCGTCCAATTCTTCCAGAGGCTGGGTCAAGAATCAGAATCCAGATAAGTGAACAAAAGGTGCGCCTCACTCACTTTGAGCCATTCCAAAAACCCAGGGATTGGTTCCATTAGGACGATTTTCTTGATACGTTCTCGTGGTAGTTTCAACAACGACCGCGTCAGTTGTCCGGGTCCTAGAAGAAAGCGACTTAGTACTGCAGAGACTCGTTAAGGAAGCTGGCGACGAACCTGGATACGCCTCAACGATGACTTTATCCTTCGATCCCTCTGGAACGAACGCATTGGCAAGCTTGTCCGCAGTTTCAGGGTTGGACACTGAGATACGACCAGATAATGGCTTCGTAGAGAGCTTGACATTGAACGACTCCGCCCATTTCTCCGGTGCTGGAAGGTTGACGCTCGGTTGCGGCAAGGTATCAGTCTTCTTCCTTCTGCGTTTCGGGGTCGCCGTCGCCGTCTCGGATTTAGTGCTTGCCCAACGACTTTGAGAGGCGGCGCTGAGGACGAGTATGCGGTCTGCTGGCCGTGGTGGAGCTCGTTGGCATTGCCGTCGAGCAGCCCAGCAAAGTCGGTGGACGGACGCGGAAAGCATTGCTGGCTGCCGCGAACGCCGCGAGCTGGAAACTTCACACAGGGCCGGGCCGGCAACTGGGAAGGATGCTCTCACGCTCTCATTTAGCGCGCGCTAACGACCACTCAATGAGCATCTTCCTCCTTTATAGCAGGCAGGTGCCGTTTCGACTGTGAGGAAAGGAGCCCAGGCTACAGCCCTTGTCCCCAAAGTTGAATGAGAAGGAGATTTATAAGCATACTCCAAGTGTTTTTGTCTTGTTTGGGGAGAAAGATTGCAATTCAGGGCTTGGAATCTTGGTAGGCCATGTTGCATGCAAACCCATCTTGTTATACATAGCTCCGAGAAGGGAACTTTATGTCCTAACTTTCTCTCTCACGGGAAAGGGGAATGGCTCTATGGTATCATACCTGGGATCTATGACTGGTATTGCCGTGTCACGGTGACGAATAGCATTCAAGTTGCCAGAGGGCCGAACTCTTAAGATGAGCCAGCTTCGCGTCTTCTGCATGTTTAAGCGCGCGTCTAATTGAAATATGCCTGCGTCTCCTTTAATTCGCAGCCAGCCAGCTTCAACCAACACTGTCTTCAAGTTCTCCCACCCTATTATTGTGTCCGAGTAGACTTCGCTTTGAAGAAATCTGAAACGCCCGTGTCACCTTGCGGTTCCGACGAGTCACACAACTCAACTCGTTGGTTGGATGGAATGGCACCTAACACCTCCCTGTCACCGCTACAGAAAATGTAAGGCAACCAAGTGCGACGATCATTCTCACTGCGTGTGGCATAACTTGAGGTCGTCGTCGTTCACCCCGGGTAGCCGGGGGATATCACTACGACGATTGCTACTTTGATTCTTATCCTCCGAGCCCAAATTCCTCCATTCAAGAAAGCCCAAGGTAATATTGATCCAGTCTATAATACAAAAGGAGTACTCATACATAACATAATATTGCAGAAGAAGATCGGCAGTTCGTGTACGACAATCCATGAGCGAGAGAGAGAGAGAGAGGAGTTGAGCTCCGAAGCCTGTCCTACCACGCGCCCACGATAGAATCCGCAGTGGATTCCTACAGTAATATCATATCATCGAGTGATACTTGGAGGTGCCCTCCCGAAATCATCCAACTCGGAGTCCCGGTCATCGGGGCAAATGTAACTCGCAGGAGAGTCGCTGATGGACCGGGAAGGCTTCGCACTCCATGTCGAGGTTCGTGGACCTCCCACTGTTGAGGGTAGCCTTGGACCTTCGCGATACCGTCCACCAAATAATGCAGTATCCGGGCGAGTCCGAAGGTAGAGGATGACGTTCAAGAAACCGCTCGAGGCGAAGAGCACACCTGCCAGTACCGTCGCTGCAGTGGCCATCGTAGGCTCCGAATACCCCTTCTTCTCCCTATCAAAGGTGATCCAGCGAATGATGCTGAGCGGGAGGACCACAATGGAATAAGCGAGAGGATAGAGTAGCATGATTGAAGCTTTTCGCCTGAGTTCCGAGTCGATGGGCGAACATCTGGTGGACCGAACTCGGACCTTCCACCACTTGTCTTGGGGTACGAAGTTGCCTCGATTCCAGAAGTAGATGGGGATGTACATGAGGATGCAGATGGCGAGCCCCAACCACATCCACAGGTACTCGCCCATAATACGCCAGACAGGATGGCGCTTGGTGATCCAGCACCAAAGCTGTAAATAATGAAGATGTCAGAGATTTGACACAGGGTTTGTGGATGTAAGGAATACAAACGGGAACGGGGCCATGGAAGTCTTGAGTGGTAAGATTACCGATCAGAACGAGGATGAGAGGGGCCAACCAGGCCAAGAATACGAGGATGGCGGTCTTGAGCATCGACCGAATCTTTCTCCCTCCCCACAATGCGATAAATGTGTAGAGGGCAATAAGCTGAAAGAGTATGTAAGGGCGTTTTCACTCCGAGAAGAATAGCCACTCACAATGGTGTTGAAAGCCACGCCAACTTCTCCGTATTGCTTGAAAATTCCTTGCGCCTCGCAGAAAGGCCCGGTCTCGACCTTCCCTCGATGCAGCCATACCACGTTAATAATTGCACCTACGGCCTGAATCCCGTCTATTGCAAACAAGCTTGCCTGCATGACGAAAACGTGGATGATTAGATTTAATCTTCATGTCAGTAGGGTTCAGGGTCTAACCAGTAACAGATCGGTAGGCTCTTCAAACACTTTCCACTCTTCCGAGAGACGTCTCCGACGAAATATGTTGCGCTAAGGACGGAAATAAAGATAAGCTTCAAAGCTTCAAACCATGTTTCCGCGAAACGCGAGAGGAAACGCACAATAATGATACCGAAGACATATATCACCGCCAGGAGAGAGAGGACGCCCGTTTCTGCGATGAGCTGCCGTTGCATCAGAACAGGTTTTGGTAACGTTGTCATTTGTCTCTACACTTACCATCACGCCAAGTGACTCTCCTCGAGTTAGACAGTGGATTTGGGATGCATCTTGCGAGGCCCTCAGACGGTCAGCTTCGCTGCATACCACTCCGTCTGTAGAGGACATTACGGAGGGGTTCGGGGTATGGGGGTGGAGAGGCAAGAATCATGCATTAGAGGAGATGGGAGGATATTTAAAGCGGACCTGAGTGATAAGCGCCGTTCGTGAAACAGCTCTCACACCGCGACCTGCACGAAAGAGTTTGAATTCTCTAGCGCCACCGAAGCTACAGGCTGTGATAACCTCCTTTATCGAGGATAGTGCGGTGAAAGCTGTATGACTGCCTTCATTGACGTTGATCCCATGGGCAAGACACGAGGTGAGCTTTACGTGCTTCAAAGAATTGACAATGGTTGTGGGATTGGAGTTTGCAGAGTGATATCGGTGGAGTGTCCACACCCAGGGAGTTCGGATGGACGATGGTTCTCGATGTCGGAGAGTCAAGATGCTAAAAAAAGAACCATCAAAGGACCGGAGAGAAGCGCCCAAGTTACGGATCCGTGGCTACGGTCACGTCGGAGAACTGATGCGATGGATGCAAAAGAGTACTGTAAACCAGAAGAGCCCTGAATGTATGTCCCGAGCTGAATGTACAGCGGGATTAAGGATTCAATTGGTACCATGAAAAACAGAGGGAAAAGGCGTGCAAGTACAAACGGGAAGAGTTAACCGAGAGCCCATGATGATAACGACAACGACGGGCTGTTATGGCCTTTTATCCTTGAGTCCGAAGCTTGAGCGCTTGGGCGCCCTTCAACCACATGGAAGACAAAAGATGATTTTGCTAGGGTGTTTGGTTAGATGAGTCGGTAGGTTTGTCTGGGGGTGTTGCAACGAAGCTTTGATCCAAGAAAATCGTTACTCTCAAGGCAATCCCAAGGGCCAACAAGACAGTGGCCCACAGACACGCAGACGTGCGAAGACAAGAGCAAGCCAGCGATCTTGGAGATGATGCAGGGTAAGGCTTGTGTCATTCCCGACACCCTCGAGGTCTGGAGGGTGGTGGATCGTGATCTCCACTTACTAGACCAAGACCCGTAACGTTAAGCGAGGGTTCGAAATGGTTTTTCTTCAGGGAAAAAATATGGCAGACGCCGAGCGATCCAGAATACCTGCCAGCCGAATAGGGTGTCGGAAAACATCGGTGCATGGGAAGTTGTGGCTGGCACAGAAGTCGAAGTCTTCACTACTGTGCTGGCAGAGGCGTGTCTCAGACCAAGCGGCGAGGATTATCAATGCCAAAGGCGCTAAATGGCGAAGGTGGGGCGGAAAATCAGAAAAAGTAGAAAGAAATCCTAAAAGGAGAGGCTGCGTGCCGTTACCGCCCGTCGAAGTCGGCTTCCGCGTGTGGGAAACGTGCCTTGGTATGACGGACTACCAAGCCGTGATCTTGTCCTTGGACCCCCCACAACAACGCCCATAATTGCCTCAAGGCTCGTGTTCTCCTCGATGAAAACGACAATAACATTCTTAGAGGTTCAATAATGTTGGGAAGCACTATTCATTGTCATCTCCTCTGTTTTCCTCGATACTGATACGAGTACAACAGAGGTCGTCCGAGTCATGGGCCGCTAGAGTCACTGGTTTGGCCCCGAACTGATACATATAACAATTCCGTCAACCACCTACCGGAATTGGGTCTTGGTTGAGCCTTGGCGGTAAGGGTTAGCCGCTGCAAATGGTAACCTGATGGTCGATTTGACGGGATACATCATGTCAGATCTCAACACTTTGCCAGATCGAGGTGCTGGCAAACTTTCCATTTAATGTCTTGGTCCGGAAGCGATGCAATCTCCAAACCCTTTCTCCCCCGCTGGACACTCTTGCAAGAGTGCTGTCTGCATAGCGCCTCGGCCAATCCCTTGGTCCTTCTGGGCGCCCCGTGTTCTAGTGGCCGTTATTTAAAGCCTGTGTTCAGTGCACCACGTTCCTTTCTTTGTGGATCTCCCCCCGTCTGCCCCAACCCCCTACCTCTCGACTCCCCGCCTCTCCCTCGCGAGCCATGATCCCGCTCGTCGCCGCAGCTTCTCTCTTCACCGTGGGCTATGCCCAATCCGCAACCACTCTCCCCCCTCCAGGCCAACCGCAGCGAACAGGTGTCCCAGGTGGCTTTGAGCTCATTGGAGAAAGCTTGGTTAGCGCACAACAAGTGAGTTTGAAAAAGGAATACCACGGTGGATAATCGCGTCCTAACTCGCCTTAGCTGTTCCTGGGAACAGAGGACAAAGTTTTGTTCGTCGACAAGGTCGAAGCCAACCCCGCCCAAATCAACGGTCATCCAGCATGGGCATCTGGTGAGTACCGCGTTGCCCGTCGTGCCCGCCCTTGGGCTCTAACCGAGATGTCCGCTTTTAGAATGGGCGGTTGGCAGCGGCGAACAGCGGCCCATGGACATCGTTACCAACTCGTTCTGTGCGGTATGTAGTTGTCCCATGACATTAACAAGAACTGGTACTCATCTATTGAATTAGGGTGGCAATGTCTTGGGCAATGGAACCTGGATCAACGTAGGCGGTAACGAAGCCGTCACCTTTGGCGGTATCCCAACGCCCGACCAAAATACCGCTAGCGCCCCTTACTTCAACGTCGACGGCCGAACATCGTACGTATCGCATGTCAATGCTTTTTAAAGCCTAGCTGACTGAGCTCGATCGATGGACTTTAGAATTCGGTGAGTGGCGCCTGTCCACTTTGAAGTCGCATTACCTTGGTGCTAACCCGTTTTGAAAGCTTGTATACTCCTTGTGATGACGGCAACTGCGACTGGACGCTGTCCCCGATTCCCACAGACCAGCGATGGTACCCAACACTGTAAGTCAGGCCCTGCCACAAGGAAATGAGCCAGGTATTCACCACTAAACCCACAGGGAAACATTGGATGATGGTTCCATTATCATTGTAAGCCGCAATCCTTGCAACCAATAACGTCGGCAGATACTGACATATTCCCCGCTCTCTGTCAGATCGGAGGTTGCAGATACGGTGGCTACGTCAATGACCCGGGTCAGGATAACCCCACCTATCAGTTCTTCCCACCTCGAGGCGAAGGCACCGTCTACCTCGACTTGCTCTCGCGAACCCTCCCCGCCAACTTGTTCCCGTTGACCTGGCTCCTTCCCTCTGGAAAGCTCCTCATCCAGTCCAACTGGGCCACTTCGCTTTTGGACTATAACACCAACGAAGAAACTCCTTTGGATGATATTCCGGATGCTGTCCGTGTCTACCCCGCCAGCGCTGGTTCCATCATGTTGCCGCTCACCCCCGCCAACGACTACACCGCTACTATCCTTTTCTGCGGTGGATCGAACGTCCAGACCGAACGGTGAGCTGGTTTTGAATAATATGTCCACGAACAGCCTGATTGACGCCACCGGACTGTAGATGGACTGCCCCAGACTTCATTAAGCCCAGCTATGGTGCTTCCACTTCTTGCGTCAAGATCACCCCGGATGTATCTCCGTCGTACTCTCAGGAAGATCCCCTTCCGGAGGCTCGTGTGATGGTCAACATGGTCTTCCTGCCTGACGGCAAGATCCTCACTCTCAACGGAGCACGATTCGGTGCGTCATGCCTTCATGGCTATTTTTGAACATTCCTCGAGCTAACTATCCGCCTTTAGGAACCGCCGGTTACGGAAATGACACCTGGGCTATTGGCCATTCTTACGCCGACAACCCATTGTACACTCCTGTCATCTTCGACCCTGAGGCTACCACTGGCAACAAGTGGTCAGATGAGGGCTTGGCTGCCAGTACCGTTCCTAGGATGTACCACTCGTCTGCCGTCCTCCTTCCCGATGGTTCCGTCATGGTTTCGGGATCCAACCCCAACCCCGACTTTGTTGCTCCAAGCGATGGCCACCCCTTCCCCACCGAGTACCGAACTGAGTTGTGGTACCCCACCTGGTACAAGGAGCGCCGACCTGAGCCCAAGGGCTTGCTCTCCAGCCTCTCCTACGGTGGCGACTCTTTCGACATCACTCTCGACGAGGATGATCTCTTCGGTGACGTTAACAATGTCAAGACTGCCAAGGTTACCATCGTCCGACCTGGCTTCTCCACCCACAACCTCGTAAGTTCGTCCCATTCCCGCTATGTGGTATCTAGGAAGCTAATCTGGGTCTCTGTAGAACATGGGTCAGCGCTTCGTCCAGCTTGACCACACCTACACCGGCTACGGTTCCAACAACAGCGCCGTCCTCCATGTCAGCCAGCTTCCTCCCAACCCTGCTGTCCTCGCTCCTGGCCCTGCTCTCATTTTCGTCGTCGTTAACGGTGTCCCGTCCGTCGGCAAGATGATCATGGTCGGTAACGGCCAGATTGGCCCTCAGCCCGTGCACGATGCTGCCCAATTGGCCCCCTCCGAGCTCATTGGCGTCAAGAACACTGGAGCCGGCGGTGGAACCAAAGGAAATGGTGGTGGTGATGATGACGATGCTGGTGCCGCTGTGACCAAGACCGCTTCGGTTGTTGGAATGGTTGCTGCCCTCGTTGGAAGCTTCATTGCCTCGCTCTGGTAAACTATTCCCGACAAATTAGTGGAAGGACTCGTGGTTGGATATTCTCGTATCTCTTCAACCTATCCGCTCGTTTCTTTACGGCGTTCATGACCATTGCTATCGCTACCCGGACTCTTAGTATCACGACATTTCTATTGTAGTAGCCTCATAACTACTACTGGGACACTTCATTACTATTTCTTTTCCTCTTTGCATCTGGACAATTCTCTTTGTTCACGGTGCACGGACAGCTTTATATAATCTGTATGTATAAACGACCTGCCTAGAATTTGGTGCAGCTGGTTGGTTGTGCGTAATTGCTGGAGTCGTAGCAGCCATTGGAGTAGTTGGCTGGAATCTATACTTTGTGGAGAAGGCTTCGGGGATCATGTGAAGAGTGAGTTCGGCGCTTCTTCTAGATGGGTATTTGATAAATGTGATTCCCCAGAGAAGCGAGGGTATTCCAGCGCTTTTGGTCACCTTGGCCCCAGAACCAGGAAGGCTATCGATAAAGGCTTGTAGAGTGAAGATAGAAAGACTTCCTGACAATAACCAAAGTCTCACTGGAGTCATGAGTCTGGACGGCCTTATCGGCCAAGCACGTTCGCAGAATGCCAAGACGAATAAACTGAGCCTGGAGCCAAAACGTTTTGGGTGGCACTTTTGACTTGTACCATCTACCGCGCAAAGCGCAAACCTCGATTTATCGCCTCAGTTCTTATTTCTACCGCTTGATTCAACTTCTCAAATGGCACACCGACCAGGATTCGGCAGGAATATCAGCGTGCAGGTCGCCTCGCCGACCAACGACCTCAAGGCAGGCGTTGTATCTGCAACCACAGGGCCGCCGTCAGCTCGAACGAAACCGATGCAAGTGAAGCGGGTGACATTGACATCGAAGAAGAATTGGTGGATGGGCGAGTTTAATCATCCTCTAGCCTTGAGACAAGCGCATGTCTAACCAAGCCTCGTAACATGCAGTGGAAATGGACGAGGAGGACGAAGTCCAGCCTCTGAACAACTCAATAAACTCTTTCTCCTCATCGGAAGAAACAGCCGTCGAACATGAACCAGCCGTTGTCTACAAGGAATACAACCATGGAATCGACGAGCAGGTCGTCCACCACCACCACCATCCATCCCACAAGGTCGAGGAATCGCCACCACCATCGCCAGTATATCACCCTTCGCGGCACCCCAATTCCATCTTCTCGTTCCCAACACCGACGGCCTACGCAGCGCCCCCCAATGCGACGGCCAGTTTAACACCATTCGCGCACGGATCAGCATCAGAATTGTTCAAATGTGTGGTGAAGAAGCCGGATGTCATTCAGCTCGAAATCAATGGCGAGATGCAGTCGAATGCTTCAGATGTGACCGTCCAGTTCCTGGCTGAACTGCGGGTGTACACAACCGTCGCTCGACATCGCAATATCTGCGCTTTCTATGGCTGCTTGGAGAACGTCGGGATCGTGCTGGAGTATCTCGAATGCCGGACGTTATACGATGTGATAATGGCCCGGCCTCCCTTAACCCTCGCTCAAAAGATCGACTATCACAATCAACTCCTCGACGGACTCACACACCTCCATTCATATCGGCTAAGTCACGGTGACTTGTCGTTACTGAACGTCCAGGTCACAAGGGACTCCAACACCATCAAGTTGCTCGACTTTGGGCGTTCGGTTTCTGCGGATTCGGACTTCAAATCGCCTCATGATGAACCCGTCGATCCGTTCCCCTACCTCCACAGCCGCCAGCAACCCAAACTTCCCGCCGTCAGGATCGAACAGATCCACCCCGGCACCCGACCTTTCTCCGCCCCGGAGATCCTGCGAGGCGAATGCCAGGATCCTCTGCTAGCCGATGCATATTCGTTTGGGATGATCCTTGTATGTCTGGATCGGTGCGAGTGTGTAGATGTGAAACCTTGGGATCAGAGGAAGGACAAGCTACCGGGCGACCTGTTCGAAAATTGCGAACTGTTCGAGGAGAGGGCGAGGGAGTACCTGAAGAAGTGGAATGAAGGCAGACGGGCGTTGGACAAGAAGGATATGATACCGGAGGAAATTTGAACACCTTCGCCGTTGACGGTTTTGGCCCGCCCGACTAGCCTGCTACTCCATCCTCATTCAGCCCCGCCTATGCCGCCGCCTATCCATCTCCCCCTGATCCTGATCACAGCCCAACTACTGACCGCAGAAACCGTTTTCTACGGACAAAAAGAGACGACAACGACGACGATGATGAAACCGGGGGTGCTTCCACGAACTCAGGAAAAGAAACATGACGACGACCCTATGTTATATACACCCAACCCCTCCCCACTATGCCGCTCAATTTATAATCGCCTCATTCGCGAAGTACGCTATTTCCGGAACCTTTTCGCGGAAATTATGCCATTTGTCGCTATACCGGAGTCCCGTCTGTGACCCTATTTAACCTCTTTCGAACTCTTTCGGTTTTTCTTGGTGGCCCTTTTTTTGTTCTCTCAAGTTTCGAACTTTCCGATTCTTTGGAACGCTGTTGAGGGAAGGAAGGGCATATCGGGCTTGGCGGAGAGAAAGGAGAGGAGGATTGCTGCCGTGTTGGAACCTGAAGGGTGCTTATCTGGAGAGGCTCATTGCAGACGGAGATTTCACTTGGTACAACCTCGTAATTATTCACTGATCGTGTACTTCTTCCTATTGGACTTCCCCAGTCCGCTTACCTCTTGCTCATCATGGTTTGCTCTATTGTAGTCATTTCATTCTTGTCGTCTGTTTCCTCGGTTCGTGTGCATAATTACTACCCCTTCTCTTCCCCGTGTAGCTACTAGTGTGACTGTTCTCTACTTTTTTGGAGCTGTTGTTACAATCGTGTAAATCACCTTGCTGGTGTTCATGATCATGGCTGTGATCAATGCAGTCTCTGAGGTTTGGATCCGGCAAGCGCTACCTTGTGCCTTGTTGGAGTCCATAGTCCAGACTTGGCCCAAAGGAGGTGGAGCGCAAGCGGCAAGGAGAGAGAGAAAGAAAAAAGCAAAAGGTTGTCCGTAGCTGGAATCGAACCAGCGGCTCTTCGGAGTTGTACGCTCAGTGCATGCCACAACGAAGTGATTTAACCCCTAATCGATACGGACGGTGAAGAGATGTGCACACGATAGTATATGACCTACACATCAGCTCTACCATACACATAAACCCTCGCGGTAAGCTCAACCTCGAAGCACATCCCGAACAGAAAAGAAAAAAGGCCTCATGTTCCAATTCAGAGTCTAAGTTACGTAGACAAAGGATGAGATGCGTCGATCTAATAATGGTAGTAGTAGATAGAGTAAGGTAGGGTAAATATGGATCGGGGAGAGGAAGACAATCAGAGGAAACCGAAATTAATCTGTATACAGTGGGGAAACTACAGACCAAAACTCGGGTGATGAAACGAGACAGAGTAGAAAAGACGTGGCGTTCGTTATCGCAGTCGGGAATATAAGAGAACGGGGAACGAAAGAGTCACGAGCCAAAAGGTAGAAGAAAGGAAAGTTGAAAGAAGAAAGTCGTCAGGGTATGGTTGGTAAGGATGCGCCGGATGTATGGTATGTGTGCGGTATGTAGTAGTCGAGATATCAACAGTTCTGCCCTGAAGCCCACGAGCTATGAACGTCATGTAACCCTAAAAGTGATCAAGAAAACGCTGGAACCCAGAGACGAGGTCGTGGTATATACGGAAAAGTCGTAATGGTCGTAGTCGAACGAACGAGCCAAAGAACGAAAGTCAAGTCCGGAAAGAAAGAGAAAAAGGCGTATGGTAGGTAGTCTGCAAATGGATGGGAAATGGTTAGATGAGTGATCAAAAACCCAAAAACGTGAAGCCCAAGATGATACAACGTATAATACATAGTCCCCAGAGATAGAAGAGAAATGAAAGAAATCAAGAGAAAAAAAGGATGTGGTCATGATGTCCGCGTCGAACGCTGGCTGACAGTTCCAGCCCCTTGCCCAAGATACGTACGCTCCGTCTGATATCAATACACCGAACCCTTCACCAAGCCTCGAACCACATATCCCTAAGCCCACCACCGCCACCTGTTGCATACCAACTCGAGAACCCATACACTCCCGCGCTCATGTTCCGGCACTTTGGCACAAACGAAGACATCAACGCTCTCCCATTCCCAGACCCCCCACTTCCCATCCCACCACCACTTCCCCCGCCCGTCTTGAACGGCATCGCATACCCAACATTCGGGTAGATGATGTTCAAATCAAACTCGTGCATATCCACATTCTGACTTGACAGTTCGGCTGAAATGTCTTTCAGATCTTGGACGTCGTAACTCGATGTGGGGGATGAGTATGAGCTGAAATTGATGGTGCATTTTTGGAGGACCGCTGGAGGGGGAGCGTTGGATAAGGAGGGGTGGTACGTGTTGGCCCAGGGGTATCGTCGCCATTTAATGAACTCGATGAGCGTGTCTTGCATTTCGATTGGCGCTGAGAGTTTGCCCGAGAATGATATGAGTCGAGGGCAGAGACTGGCTGTCGCAGTATTGATGTGGCTGCCGCCGGCGACAGGCTTGGGTGTCAAGCGCTCCAGCAACCCTTTGCTCAGGTACCCAGGCGCCGCCCTTTGTCTCCCACCAGTCATCCCAAAACCTACACTCGACCACCGCGACATGCTCTTCCTATTCATCGTCAGATGCGTCAGGTTGGGAACCAGATCCAGAGCACGTTCGATATCTCGTAACGAGAGCCCTGCTTCGTCGAATGTGAGCTTTTCGAGGTTCCGACCGTATTGAGAAAGGAGGTCGATAAGCGGGGAAGATGCATCAGCGTGACGAGAGGACGAGGATGCTTGTTGGGTATAGGGCAACTGGCCGGTGACTCCTGGAACTGCAATGGGTGCCGATGTTGTGGACTGGCCGGATTGCTGGGAATGTGACGGGGTCTCGTCTTCACAAGGAGTGAGTGCGGTTGAAAACACCACCTCCTTGAGTGAGGGGAGGTGGAGGCAGAGGAAGAAGTCTCCGAGGGAGATCCCTTCGTCGATGGCGAGATGCTCGAGACAAGGAAGAGGGATCAATTTACGTACCGGGGTCCGATCCGACCCCAGGCTCGAGTTATTGCCATTGGACGAAGGGGAAGTCAAAGGAGACTGGGGCGGTGAAGCGCCTATCATCCTGCCTCGGCCAATAGCTAGGCGGCAGCGAACAAGGCGGGGACAAAGGGCGAGCAAGTCAAGCGCGTCCGAGGGAAGGAAGCGGCGCCTCAAGCTCTCCGAATCAAGTCCGTAAAAGTATTCATCGAAAATAAGCTCCGTCAGTCCTTCCCACCGGACTGGCAGACTCATAATATTCCGAGGAAGGATTTGTAAACTGAGAGACTTGAGCTCGGGCACTGTCATTAGCCCCTCCGGCGAGACTAGCGCAACCTTGTTGGCGCCGCGGTTGAGGTTGCGTTCCATCGGGGTTTGCCATTTGATTGAAATGCGCTGCAGATGGGGAGCGTCCTGTGTGTGCACTGCCAGGAATTGGGCGATTGTCGGAGATGACGCGTACAGCTCGACAGACTTCCATTGACCGCAGTACGCGAGGAGGACGGCCACCACGTCGTTAACCTGGCTGGTGCCTTTGGCGTTGTCGAGCAGGTTGGTGAACTGGGACAGCGAGAGCGAGATTTGGCAGCCTTTGGCCCGAGCGAGCCACTGAACGACCATATCCTTGAGATCTCGCATTTTTGACTCCCAGTAGAACACGTCACTGAGGTATGCCGCTCGCTGGGCGGGTTCGAGCTGGTCGACGGTGTCGGGTTGCCCGCGGTACTCCGCCTGGGGCGCGAGGCTTGCTGGTAGCTCGGGATAGAACGGGATGTGGACGTGGATGCTGGCCCATAGCAAGGGCATGTCGAAGGCGACCTCACGCCATCTGCGACAGACGTGGGTTAACAGCATCGGCGGTTCCGCTACACATATGTAGGGGTTGTGATCCGTCGGGAGACAGTAGAGGAAGATGATGTGGACGACGTCGAGGGGGAGACGGGCGAAGGGCGACATTGGGGACAGACCTTCGTCGTTGCGGGCAGCGTCGAGGTCGTGGTTTTTGGTTGAGGCCGTCGAGGACAGCGTGGTGCTTGGCGAGTTGTCCCTGAGCCTCGGAGTCGGAGCTTGTTGCCGGGCCTGAGGGTGCTTGAGCACGGCGGGGGTATAAATGACGGACGAGGGCTGCAAAGAGCTGCTGGGTATATATCGCTCAAGCACAAACCGTGGTGGGCATTGAATGTAGAAATATGGTTGTGAAGAAGAAGTGTGATGGCTCAGTCCCAACTCCAAAAGGCAACAGCCTCGAGTTGGGGCTCGTTTTGTTCCTCCCCCTTTTATACACCGCAAGATGGAGTCAAAAGGTTATATTATTTCAAATGAAAGCTGTATATGTCATGTTCAGGTTACCAAATAACCATTCCATGCGCACTCCTGGAGGTTGGAGAGCACCAATGAATTCTTCATCCAACGCAAACAGTTCCTGTAACCCGTCCCAGCAACCCTGCACAAAGGGGATCTACACCAAGAGCCGGCCTTGATCGTACCGGACGGCGAACTTGAGTCATGCAATTTGTACCACCGAGAATGGGAAATGATAAATCTACCCCAGCGATGGAATCGGAACTAAACCTAGTACGTCGGCTTGAAGACGCCATAAAAAGTTCGTATCCCTTTATCCAGAACTGGACGTCCAAAGCCAAATTCTAGAGAAGCCCTTAGGACTGTAGTAACCCGCTACGAGGGATGTGGAATGGCATCACTTAGCTTCACAGAATCGAAAGCCTTCCTCGAGATCATAACTCGCTGAGTTCAGACACCGTACACATCCCGAGATCAGTGCCACGCACCCTTTCTTTGTCTCCCGTTACCGGGAATCACCAGTTTGGGTTCCATTCCTGAGCCCGAACATTGAGCTTCTAATTATGATCCAGAGGTACCAAGGATGAGCAGCGCTCCCATAGATATGAGGGGACAGTGGCTCTTCCTTAAGTCCTCCGGAGCAAATGCCAGGCGTGTTTGAGAATTTATGAAAAAATGAAAAAGAACTTTCACATGTGGTTCGGAAGAGGCCCGAAGTTTAGAAGAATTAATGATTGGTATGAAACGCCAAAAAGCACAGGAATTCGTTCCAAGGTTGGGGATGGCGATGAGGGGCGAGGTTGGCCGGAGGTCATATTCCAGCATCGAGGCTTGTCAGCAGCGAAAGTGCAAGCCAACTGGTGGTCTTCAACTCCGGGCCATAGGACGTCCCAAATGGCAAGATGTCGCCATCCCAGAGCACCCCAAGATCGAACGAACTGCGAATAATTCAATACGCAGAGAGACTACCAGAGATGATCGATGGCCTTCCGGATCGTACTGGGCCCATGTCATTATCGAGAGAAGGCCTTCAAACTAGTTCCCGATCGCCTTATCCTCTGAAATAAAAGAGGCCCGGCCGTAGAGAACTGCGCAAAAGGAAGCCACTACGATATGAATGAGCAAGTGATCGCGAATGTGGAGAAACATAGATGGCGCACCATGAGGCCTGACATACTCTGATAACGAGGTTAATGCAGCATTATAATCCTGTGTGTGCTCTCAATTCGGGAAGGACATTTCCCTGATGTTGTCCGAGTCTAAATCCAAACCAATATCACTTGTTTCGAATTCGCTGGATTATGGGCGGTGGAAGAGAGAATTGAATTGGTAGAAGATGCATTTGGTCCATATCTACCCGTGGAATTTTTCTTTCTTCCGCTTTCGAAGGAAATTCTGCCTCGAGGGCCAAACCCAAAGTGTCGACAGATGAGAGGTGTTTAGGTGGCAAGCGCCGGCATGGGCCACTCGCACTCCGATCGAATACGATCAATCGGAGCTTGAATCAGCTTTTCCATGCTTGGCACCGTTTCCTCGATGAGCGCTTCTTTACTGTTCCACCACGACGAAGACTGAATGGCTGAGCGTAAATTCCTCGTTTTCTTTTATCACAGAACATCCACGCCACCTAAATTATTTGGAGCAGCTTGACAGCGGTGAGAGCCATGAGAACAACGTAGAAGTCTCCCAACGGTCCAGGTTTTCCCGACTGCTGGGGTGGCGAGTCTTTTCTTCCATTTCAAGAACCTTCTATCCGACTGTAAGTACCTCGATATGTCTTGACTGCATTCCAGGGGCACATATGTTGGACAGAATGGCACGGCGGGTTCTGACCTTCCTGTTACTTCTCGTGTGCAAAGGAACCGTTTGTCATCAACGGCGTTTACCACCCTCTTGTGCCACTTTCCGACTTCCAAGAAGCATCGCCTAAACGGGCGCTGCCGTTTTGAGCCTCTCGTAGCACGAGGCGGGATGGTGGAGCTAAATTGGAATGAGCCTAACCATACAGGCTTCCTAGTCGCGTCGGCTCTTTCCAGGCCAACCGCCGTGGCCCAGCGCTAGGAATCATACCTGGGGACCTCGTCTTTCCCGTTTTTAAGCGATGGGAATCAAGCAGACAGTGAGCACCTTCTTTCTATTGATTCTTCGTAAGATTACCCTTCTGACGTTCGTTTTTGTTATCTTCCTGGGATAATAAGAAAGGCCAGGACAAATCCCTAGCAAGACATTTCAGCTTCGCTTGGCCGTCCTAAGGTGCAAGAAGCAAGATGGGTATTCTTTCGACTTCCATTTATTCTTTCTGCGGTTAATCTACCCTGTGGTAGTCTCTTCTGAAGACGTCCACAGAAGTTTCTGGGGTTCACAATTGTTCGATTCCTGGCTTTAAAGATACCCGCAGCCACCCCATGTATGGGCGAAGCGAAAGCCCTTTCTTCAAGTTTCTGGCCATTCTCCTGACTCAGGTTGACCTACTCATTTGTCCTGCCTGTCATATACTCTTCGCCTTTGTCTTTTGAACTCTACAAGCTTCGCCCTGCCAAGATGGGGTGCCTGCTGCAGTACCTCATTTTTGCACTTGAGCTCTCGCCGTGGCTTGCCCACGCTCAGCCTTCCCCAGCCTTGCAGAAACGTATCACGGAAGACATCGAAGCCGCCGCTGATGCAACTGAACTCGACTATACGGCCTTTGTCAACCCCTTCATTGGAACTGGTGACATCTCTTTGTCTCCTGTTCCTGAATGGCACTGATAGCGCCTTCAATACAGCGAATTTCGGCAATGTCTGGTAAGAACCCTGACATGACCAAGCACCAGGTTCACCCCGGCCTGATCTTCATTAGTCCAGGAGCATCCCTTCCCTTTGGCATGGTACGGTGTTCCTGCCATTGCGGTAGCTATAGTCTAAAACTCGACCGCAGGTCAAATTTTCGACTGATATGACGGGATATGCCCCTGCTGGTCGGTGGAAATCTTGCCGGTAAAGACCGTTGAGGTTGACAGACTTTCAGGATACGTGGCCAACGCATCCGAATTTGTTCGTGGACTGAGCCCTTTGCATGACAGTGGCACTGGGTCATCTTTGGGTAGGCCCGAGGATCGGTCGTTCCTTTTTCGAAGCTGTTGATCTAACTGGTGTCCAAAGGTACATACGGGAACTTTGAAGTGATGCCTGTACTCTGTCCTGGGGGGTTTGAGACCTGCACCACTTCACTTAACGCCCGTCAGCGGCTCAGGAAACCGTTCACCGATGGTATGTTGCGTCGATATGCGCTCCCGCGCTACTTATGATTCAGTAGACGGTGCTCCGGGGTACTTTACCCTCACATTGGACAATGACATTAAGATGGAAGCTACTGCAACCCGACGAGCAGGTCTGGAAAGGTTCACGTTCCCGCCAAATACCAAACCGTACTTCGTGCTCGATATGGCCAATGATTTACCTGCGTCTTTCGCTGGCGGAGAACTTCTTATCCACCCTGACGAAGGTAGGATCACCATCGGGGGTCGCTATGGCTCTAGGTAATGTTAGCTCGTGCCAGTGTCCAGAGTAAAGCTGATGTTCGACCTCCAGTTTTGGTCCTGGGAGGTTCAACTATCAGGCGTTCGCGTGCTACGATCTTCTCGACGGAGGAAAACAGAAGCTCGAAGAATACGGCGTTTGGACAGCTGACAAGTAAGGCGAACTCCTCTCTTGTGAAGTGATAGTCGAGTTCACAGATCCTTTCTCCCTTTTTTCAGTTACGGGCTTGATGCGAAAGGGCTGGGCCTCACCCGACTCAACCTGTCACTCAACTTGATCGGCGGCATCTACCAATCCGGTGCCTTATTCTCGCTTATACCTGAGGATCCTGAGACGAATGAACTCAACATCCGTGTCGGTATATCCTTCCGGTCGGTCGACCAGGCTTGTGCAAACGCTGAAGAAGAAATTGGTTCTGCAAGCTTTGCAGAGATTCGCGAGCGGGCTCGGGTCCTGTGGCAAGAGAAGCTTTCCAGGATTGAGATCGACGTTCCTGGCACACCGCCTAATATAACGCAGATGTTCTATTCGTCACTGTATAGGAGCTTTTTGACCCCGGTACGTGGCTCTTGTTGCAGGATTTGAGCACTGAAGCGATTGACAGAACAATGCGACGGGCGAAAGCCAGGGTGTATTCGCGGATACAACCTCGCCATATTTTGATTCTCTGTACTGCAGGTAAGGAGATACGCACTCCTCGTTCTTGTCTAACTCTCCTGACCCTACAGTTGGGATACTGTGAGTACATTCGCACAGTAAGCAGACAGGAAACATCTCAGGGTCCATGGTGATTAGTTCCGGACCTTCTTCCCTCTCCTCGGATTGCACTCGCCTGAAGAATACGCAGAGATTGTCGAGACTTACATCGACGGTTGGCGCAAACACGGATGGATGCCTGAATGTCGTGCCAACAACCTTCAAGGATGGACGCAAGGAGGTGGGTCCGAACTTGATCTCGTGGAGATATGAAATGGAGAGGCTATGTGCAGGTACCAGTGCCGACAACATTGTCGGGCATTTCGTGGTCCACTATCACAATGAAGCCGAGAGACTTGGAATAGATGTTGAAGAAGCGTATCGGGCGATGGTCACTGATGCTGAAGTGAATCCGCCGGAGTGGAACATCCAAGGCCGACAAATCAACGTGTACAAGTAAGAGCTTCCTCTCATCCGATTCGTATCAGGCTTTGAGTCCCTTCAGACAGTACGGGTATGTTCCGTTCGCGGTATTGGATACTTCAAGCACTGGTAGACAAACTCGAGAAGGAAGCCGGACCCTTGAATATGCGTTCGAAGATTTTGCGATTCGACAGGTGGCCCAGTTGCTTGAACGACCTGATGATGTTGAGAAGTACACGAACATGTCACTGGTACTAAGTCGGTTCATTCATTCGCGATCGCACTAATCGTGGTCCTGCACTTCAGTTCTATCGTAACATCTGGGATGAAACTGTCGAGAGCGACGGTTTCAAAGGTCGGTCGATTGGTTCCAGTGGGGATGAAATCATTTGCTGAAAAGGGCTTCAGGATTCTTTCAGAAACGGTACCCGAATGGAACCTTTGCGTATACCGATCCGACCAACTGTTCGCCTAAGGACAAGAATGAGACGAGACCCTGCTCTCTCCAGGGATCGAACACCAATGGTTTCTATGAATCTAGTTCTTGGGAATATAGTTTGTGAGCGTCATACGTGACATCGACCATACCCTATCCCTGACTTTTCGCAGCTTTGCACCGCACGACACGGCTTATTTGATCGACATCATGGGTGGAAATGTGAGCGATCGTCCCCAAGCTCCTCTCTGGAGGTTCTGAAACAGCTACAGGAGACGTTTGTGAAGCGATTGGATCACTTCTTCGACGAAGAGTATTATCTCGCAGGGAATGAACCATCGTTCCAGGTATGTTGCAGTCCGTGGCTTCTCCTCTCTGCTTCATCCCTGAATCCTGGTGATCAGACCCCAATCGGTTATCACTACGCGGACAGGCCCACCAAATCCGTGCAACGTGTTAGGGAGGTGGTGTTCCAGAACTTTGGAGTAGACGCGGATGGTCTTCCAGGAAACGATGATCAGGCAGCTATGGCCACCTTACTGGCTTTCCATATCTTGGGATTGTACCCAAGTATGTCTTCCGTCTGTTCTCACCCCTTCGGCTGGCTCTGACACCCTGTCCTAAGTTCCTTCAACGACCCAATACCTGGTTCTCTCGCCCATGGTTCCCAAGTATACGATCCACACTCCCTTCCTGAATGTCAGCACCACCGTTCGCGTAGTCAATTACGACCCCAAGTCAGTCGCAGAAAAGATACCACCCGGCGCTGCAGCATACGTCAAGGATGTCTCCGTCATCGCGAACGACGGATCAGTACGATGGTCGACCGAAACCAATGGAACGGCTACGGTGACGCCTAATCCCAGTGGTTCAAGATGCCACCTTGATTTTTATGATACCTTCCGGCTGGGTGGTGAGATTGTTATTACCCTGACACCGGATACACACCATGTGGATAGCTGTGGTGGTACTCTGCCTGACAGTATTTCGACTGGAGGATGGAGCGAGGCGAGGAGGTAGTTTGCCACCAATATCATACAATGAGGCGTCGCGGATTTCGAGATCATAAAGTCGTGTCATTCAGGTCATTAGAAGTCTAGGCAGGTAGGGGTAATCGTAATGTGCGAGGTACAAGAACGAAGAGACAAGAACGAAGCATCGACTCCAAGATACAAATACAACAAGGATTCGGTAGCAAGAATAGGGATGTCGCTAAGTCGAGTCATAAAAACGGAAAGCCCAAATGAATAAAAAGAAAATGGAAATCGTAGCGATGTTGAGTAGCGTATGGGGATATCGTAGCCAGCGATAGAAATCAAGTGTCCTTGAGCTTGGTATGGGGTAGCGAGTAAAAAGCAATGGAAAAACGAGATGATATCAGTCGTGAATTTTCGTAAGAACGTCGTCGGAGAATTCGAGCAAGAAAAGGAAAAAATAAAAATGTTTCATCGTCTGTGAGAACAATGAGCAAGATGTCCAGAAGGCCGAAGGAGTTTGCGGAAAGTCTCACCTATCACGATTCACCAGCAGTAGCAGCACGACGATGCTCCGCAACCCACTCGTCGAATTCGTTTTCGTCAATGGTGACATGCACCACCCTTCCATTGGCTCTATCAGTGACTGGCTTGATATTGAGTTCACTGTAACAAGTGGTGAGTGGGAAGACCTCAGAGATGAAGAAGGAAAACCTACTCTTCCAGGTGCCTGAGGATAGCTGCCTTGAGCGCTTTGCCGGCCTTATTGTTGGTTGGAGGAAGCGTGATCCTGAACGCGAACGATTGTCGGTCAGGAACGATATGCCAGAGGAGAGTTTCGTTGATGTGGTCTCGTGCAACTTCGGGGCTCATCTTCATCAACAGGAGGTCGGTGGGGGCGTGCGAGTAGTAGAATGAGTGCTGTTGGCAATCCTCGTAATACCGCCTGAGCTTCTTCTCGTACTTCCTCAATACGCGCTCGGTGGCCTTGACGACGTCCTCGGGGGCGTTTTTGGCCTTGATCTCTTCCAGTCGACGCTCTACATCAGTCTTTTGAGCGCGCAACGAGAACGTCTTCTGCATTCGCTTCTCGATGTCTGCAGAGACAGCAGTAGCGCTGGTCGCAACTGAGACCGAAGCGAGGTCATCTCCATCGGCACCCAAAGCATCCTGGTCGTTGCCCTCGCCCTCCGCCTCACCTTCCGCATCGGCATCGGCGTCAGCATTCATACTGGCGTTGGCACTACCGGGGTCGACCGTGATAACGGGAGCAGGTGAGGCCTCGCGCTGTTGAACTTCGCTTCTTGCACGTCCAAGGTCGCTGCGCCCACCAGCACCGATACCCGCGAGATTTGTTGTCTCTTGAGTGGGTGTAGTAGGGACGTCACCGTCGTTCGGCTGGCTAAATGGGTCATCGAAAGCATCGTAGGGTCCCTTGTCGAATTTGTTAACGTCGAGTCCTGAACCAAAGACGGAGGGAGGCTGATTGTCGGCGTCGGCATCGACGATGGGTGGTAATTCCTTGTTCCTGTTGAAAGACAATGTCGAACCTTTCTCGGAAGCAGCGGCCTTCTCAGCTTTAGCCGCTTCCTCAGCCTTTCGCTTCTCCTCCTCGGCAGCGGCTTCAGCCTCAAGCCTCTTCTTCTCTTCCTCGGCAGCAGCAGCTTCCTCTTCCTTCCTCTTCTTCTCGGCCTCCTCAGCCAACAACCTCTCGCGCTCCTCCATCTCGAGTTTCCACCTCCTCTCTTGTTCCTCCTCCTGTGCCTTCCTCTTGCGTTCTTCCTCTTCCTCGCGCAGCCTCTCCTCTTCCTGTCGGCGCCGCTCTTCTTCAGCAGCCTCCTCTGCAGCGATGCGTTGACGCTCGCGCTCGGCTTCCTCCTCTTCGAGACGCTTGCGTTCAGCCTCAGCCGCAGCAGCCTCCTCAGCCTCCTTCCTTGCCTTCTCTTCCGCCTTTCTCCTCTTCTTCTCCTCTTTCCTAATGCGCTTGGCCTCGGCAGCAGCAGCTTCTTCAGCTTCCTTTGCAAGGCGGGCTTCCTCCTCTTGACGAGCTTTCTCTTCAGCTTCACGAGCCAGGCGCTGGCGCTCTTCCTCCTCCAGTCGGGCTTTCTCCTCGGCGGCTTCGCGAGCAAGGCGCTCCTCCTCCTCTCGACGGGCTCGCTCTTCAGCTTCACGGGCAAGGCGCTCTTCTTCCTCTCGACGGGCTTGTTCTTCAGCTTCACGGGCAAGGCGCTCTTCTTCCTCCTGACGTGCCTTTTCTTCAGCCTCCCGAGCAAGACGCTCCTCTTCTTCCCGACGAGCTTGTTCCTCAGCCTCCTGAGCCAAACGCTCTTCCTCCGCCTTCCTGGCTCGCTCTTCGGCCTCGAGACGAAGTCTCTCCTCTTCTTCCTTGCGCTGTCTCTCCTCTTCCTCCAACCTGAGTCTCTCCACCTCAGCAGCAGCCTCCGCCATCTCCTTCTCAACCCTCTTCCTCTCCTCTTCCTCCGCCAACTCACGCTTCCTCCTCCTCTCCCTCTCTTCCTCTTCGTCCTCCAACCTTTGCTGCGCGATCAAAGCCTCAGCTGAAGCGATAGCAGCAGCAGCCACCCTAGCAGCTTCGTCCTCCTCCTCCTGCTGCTCCTTCGTCTTCGCCCTTGAGACAGAGTTGGAGCGGGACTTCGACTTGGATGAAGGTCGGTAGATCGCGCTCGTATCGAGAGGTGCGCGGGTACCTGTTCCAACTGTGCTCATGCTACCTGCAGCCCGGCTGATACTGGGCCTCCTTCCTCCAACTGGGCCAATATCGCTTCGGGTGCCGATGACAGACCCAGCGTCGTCCTTGCCAGCCCAGAAATTGACGAGACTCTTGACGGGCTCGGTGCGCTTGTTCTCGATGCTACCGCGTCCGCTTCGGCCTTTACGATCCTTGGGTGGTTCGTCCTTCCTTCCCCAGGTGGGTGCAAGAGGTGAGACAGGGGAGATGGGCGGAGATTGGAACATGGGTGCAGGTTCACTGGTAAGGACGGGCGCGACGGTTTGTTGGACAGGTGCGGGTTCCTTGGGCGGTGATGTCCGCCTCGAGACAGTCGAGTAGGTTTTCTTAGGTACGTCCTGGGCAGAGAGAAATAGTCGTTAGTGAAATGGTTCAAATAACAGTATTGGATTAGAAGAACGTACCTGAACACGAGAAGCCTCAGTCTCAGCTTCCAAAGCCTGACGATACGCCTCGGTGTGAATCCTTGAAGTCTCCTCGTCGAGATACATATCATCTTCCTCCTCCTCTTGACTGTCCCGATGTCCAGTCCAGTCTTCGTAGGCAGGTGGCAGAACCGTGCTCCTGTCATCCTCGTAGCGGTTGGAATATCCGTGAGTAATACCAGGGTTGCCGAACCCGCCAAGGAGAGTACCGGGAGTAGGGGGAACAGGAACACCCGACCCAGCCATGTACGATTGCGGAGCCATGGTTTGAGGTTGAGGGGCAGGAACATTGGCGGCTGGTACATCTCGGTCGGCAGAAACAGGCGTAATCATGGCGACACCGACTGGAGCGTTGGGAACTTGAAGCCCGGAAGTGGCCACCGAGATGGGAGGTGGGGTCGGAGCAGGAGCGGGGGCGGGGAGATTGAACTGAGTAGTGAATGAACCGAGCTGGGGAGTCTGGGCTCCTTCACTGACCACGCTCTTGCTCTTGGACGACTTCTTGGGTTTCTCGGAAGGGCGGACACCGATAGACGAGGCAGCCTTCTTCGAGGACGAAGACTTCAACTTGGCAGCTGCGGTAGGGGGCGGGGAGCGGTAACCAGCAGGAATGTCGTCCTTGGCGGGTGGTGTGGGTGGTCGCTCTTCCTTGGTTTGTTCCTTCGGGGGCTCTGGTTCATCGTCGGGGATCTGTTCAAGCGAGGCGGCAGGAGGGACGACGACATGTTCTTCCTCTTCCATGGAGGCGGACTCGTCTGCAGGTGGCAAGTCTCGCCTTCCCATCGTAACAGGCCTCCTTCCAGACACGCTGAAGCGAGCAGCAGAATCCGAAGGGGTGGGTGGGAGATACGGGTGGCGAGCTCGGGGAGTGGCGACTTCGTCGTCGTAATCGTCGTCGTACTTTCCGGTTCCACCAGCGATAGCGAGCATCTCTTCTTCCGCAGCGATATCGCTCATGAGCTCGAACTCTGCATCGACTTCGGGAGCATTGTCCATTGCTGTATCCAGGAACTGAAGTCGTTGACCTGTGAATTGAGGAGTATCCGGTTCCTGGAGATCGTACTCGGAGCCTGGAGGGCTCAGGAGCTCGATACGAGGAGTGAGATTGGAAGCGGAAGTGAAGGGTGACGAAGCAGCCGTGAAGGAAGCAGCCGAGGAAGAACGGTTATCATCGTCCAGGTCGTCGTCGACGCTGAAGTCGAGGTCGGTGGTAGACGTAGTGGAGGGGGTAGGCGAGGTCGGAATGTTGTCTTCGAACAAGAATTGGCGCACTGAACGGGACGGTGTTGGACGAGCGTTCGCAACAGTGGTGTCGGGCGTTGGAAGACCAATGGGGAAGCGTTCGCGTTCCTTGGCTGGTTCCCGCTGGACCACAAATTCACGTTCGCGACTCCTGCTGCTCGAAACGGTGGCAATGACTGGTGTGGCGACTGCAGAAGTTGATGCAGAAGTTGACGCCGACGGTGTCCGGTCCAGGATAGAAGCCAGTTCTGACTGGGCGGCAGGTGTCGTTCGTCTCCTTGCACTCGCCACGGTCGCGGTCTCGATAGTCGACGACGGAGGTTGAAGAATCGAAGGGGTAACCGGCGCCGAGATGGACTCGTCTTCCTCGTCCTCTTCAATTTGGCGAGCAGCTTCAGCCTCGGCGCGTCTCTCTCTCCGTTCTCTCCTGCGTTCTTCTCGCTCCCTCTCGCGCTCAGCCCTGGCTTCTTCTTCCCTGTCTTCCCCAGAGAACCGGACGACACGGACACGGGGCAGAGGAGGAAGAGCGACCTTGGGGACGCCCTTCTCCACGATCCTGGAAATCGTGTACAAGTCCCTCCTCGTCCTCCGCCAAATCCGATGCAAACCAACTTCTCTCCAAATCCCGGGCGTCACGTCCGCCAGCACCATCCCCAACCCAGTCCATATCACCACCACAACCAACCGCTCAATACTCTCCGTCACAATCAAGTCAATGAACAGTCGTACCCCATAGGCAATGTATGGGTCCCAAGAGTTGGGCATTTTCTTGAGATAGTGAAGTGTGACAATACCCTCCCACAGGCCAACTAGGACGGTGGTGAGTTTGAAGCTGGCTCTGGAGGCATATTGAATGTTGAATAGCGTTGAAGAGAGGTCGTCTTTATAGGAAAATGCGTGGTCCGCTAGCGGTGAATGATAGCGCGTTATACCGGAAAGCAAAAGTCGGAGGCCAAGGCCGCCCATGATAGCGTAGATGCTCTCCATCCCTGTGGTTCGTCAGCGACGTCGAGCGGGCATGGAACGGTGAGCAATTCGTTGAGAAGAACGTTCGTCGCGACGAGGGGAGGTGAAAAGGAGTGGCGTAGAACGTTGGCGACGATGACGAAGTTGAACGAACTGTGGGCGTAGCAAAGTCGTAGCCGCTCAAGTTGAAGCGGAGCACAGTGGAGAACCAAATTATGGGAGAGGAAAATAATTTGGGGGGCCTTCTCACGATATATCTTGTTCGGCACAAACAATGGCAAACTCGGAGAGTTTTCTTTTGTTCCTTCCGGCGAATGCCGTGACGGCCGAGCCTCGTGGCCGAGAACGTGGCGGTTGATATCGCGGTAAATGTTGCTGGACAGGAGGACTAGTACTCTCGCCAGGCCGGTTGGAGAACCTGCAAATCACTTGGATGTTTTGGATGTGGGAATCGCTGTGGTCGACGTTGATTCGGAAAGTGAAAACAATTCCGATCAAAAGTTATCTTGCGGGTCACAGTCCTTCACAGATGGTTTCGACTTGACCCTGCACGCTGGCCTGTAGGACGATGTCCTCCAGGCGAGCCTGAAAAATATGAACATCATTTATTCTCTCTATGAAATTCTGCGGAGCGTTCGAACAAAAAAAAGCAACAAAAAGTGAAGATCATGTCCGTAGCTGGAATCGAACCAGCGGCTCTTCGGAGCGATGCTCAACCACAACGAAGTGATTTAACCCCTAATCGATACGGACGTTATTAGTACCGATAACTTAAAATCTATAGCGAAGTATTTGCCTTCAACTGACCTGCCCTAAAGTCAGACCCGGCCATTGATCTAGTAGCCGGCAAACTGACCGTCATCATTTTCAAAGTTTGACGCTCAAGATCTTGTCTTTGAATACGAATCGTTTTCCCAACTCCATGACCCAACGATGACACACGGACCACCGCCCGCAGCGGCAGAATCCTCGCGCTCGTCGTACTACCGGACAAGCTCGACACCAAGTGCCCCCACGACGTCGACGAGCCACCATCCACCGCTGTACAATCACTACCCGTCTACATATCCTGGGACTTATACTCACCCACCTCAACCTCCTGTACAAGGACATTGGCCGACGAACTGGTACCAATATTATCATCACCCAGGCCAGTATCCAGCGTCGTCGACACCGCCGGCACCAACTGTGAAGCAGGAACACCATGTCGATCCAAGTCGAGGAATTCATCCACATTATTCGGGGTACAACGCCTATTACCAAACTCAACCCGATCAAAATGAAGTCAATGCCACGCCTAGACAGCCTGCACCAATAGAAGCACCTTCTCCAGCCCCAAAGCCTCACCCAGTTCCATCATCGACAGTCAAGCCAGTGGAGAAACCACCCGTGCCTCCACCACAACCACCCGAAAACTACGAACACTGGGACGATATCCTAAAAACATTCTTGGAGGAAGCAAAACTTACCGAGAGCTTAAAAGGGCTGGAGATGGACATGCTGGTTCTTTCTCCCGACTGGGAGACTACGGGCGTTTACACTGCAGTTGGAAAAATGATTCGGCGGTTTCAAGGCCTTTTAAAACGTCGCCAGGAAGATGGACGCGAATCCTTCGACAAAGGAGCTACCCCTACCCCCGAGAACGCTGGTCCTTCACAATCCGATTCCAAGGAGCGCTTGGACACGCGTAAACTCGCATATGTTTCCCCTCATCTCGTACCCAACGAACCGACTAGGACACCGACCACTGTGAGCAACATATGCATTTCTATGTCACCTCTCCTGACACTTCGAACAGATGACCAAATCAATATCGCAATTCCTGGCACGCAACCGAGCACGAAACAACGCCTCCAATCGAGCCGAGTTCTTGTATTCCCTCTCAGAGAGGAGAAAACAACTGGCAGCACTCCAGAGCGCCGACTCGACCACAGAAGCCACTCCGCAGAACAGTACAGATAAAAAGAATGGCGAACTAAAACAACGGTCACCAAGTACTGTCGACCCTCGCAACGTTTCCTCCTGTGCACGAACGGACGCCCGACCGATCGACCGCGACGCTCAAATGAAGTACGATATCGCGAAGAACAGCGATGGTCCCCTCAGCCGGACTAGGGCAAAGGGCAAAGCCAACATTGGGGACAAGAGGGCTCACAGAGGAGACGGCGCCGATGGAACTTCAGACGGGCGAAGAGTGCGACGAAGGACAGAAAGTGAGGTTTTGACGAAGGAGCCGAGCGAGGAAGAGGAAGAGGGTACTCCATCTCGCTATCCCGCCTTGGACGATCGATTGAAGAATATCGAAGCTCATTTCGCTGTGCGATACGGTATGCCTTTTTTTCTATGTAACCATTACTTACGAAGCTGACGCAACTCTTTCAGTTCCTTCGCCTCCTCGAACGCTGCTTGCGAGGCTCAAGTTCCTCGAGGAGCACATCATCAAATTAGAAAAGGAGTATCCGCCATGGGCAGCTCTTTGGTTCTGCCAACCCGGGCGAGGCGTGCGTCCATCCTCTTCATCTCACGTTACCTGACTTGACCTCGGTTTCCAGTGGCCTCCCCCACCCCGAACGACTCCAATCATTGTCCCTGTCCATCTACGCGCTCTAGCAGTCACTTCCAACGCCCCAAATCCAGTTTCTACCAACGCAAACAGCTCGACATCTACTTCTACCACCTCGTCCCCCGCATCCGCCATTCCCGCAAAAACAGAAGACGAATCAGGAGATCTGACTCCGACCGCTCCTACATCAGGATCACGACCGAAAGCTACAAAACCAAAGAAACAGCAGTCGAGTTTGTATCGAGCAGTCATGGAGAAGTTGGAGGTCAAGAAGGCGTTGGAAGATTATCGAGCGGCGTCGTAGCGTCCACGACAGCAGTACGAAGATTGTATCTGTACGACGTTTCCAGCCGGAGACGCCCAAGCAGGGGACCGTGAACCAGCCTGAAGGACGCGAATGAATACGCTATCTAGATTCTACAATCTAGATAGCGTATTCACTGACAACCCACCCATCAGGAGTGGAAGCGCGTCCTCGATTGGACGATTGGAGGAACGCGAAACCTTCACTTCTGCCAATCTCCGCCAAATGACGCCTACCCACCGCAACCCAGTGCATCGAATCCCAACGTGCAGTGAACAAATTGCACATCGAGAGACCATACGTATCGAGGTTGCGGTGAGTCGAGGGCCATTGTGGCGGACACTGAGAGAAGTGGAGGTGCATGCTCGTAGAGGCAGGGAAGGGGTGCGAAGCCCTGGGGTAACCTGGGGTTTTATCCTGTTTGGAAAAGACATGAACCGACACCTGCTCATATACGCTCGAGAGTCGGTATACTTGTAGGCGTGTGTGCGTCGGCGCCCACAAAAACGAGGAAGAAGACCACACGCTACTTGTTCTCTTCCTGGTTCTCTTGTACCGAATCCTGTTGTTGAATACATACTTGATGGATTCTACGATCTGTATCTAGAAACGTGTGGGAAAGAAGAGACTCGGGTCAGAGCCCTTGCATGATCCAGCCCACAGTCGCAATCATCCCGATCGCAACCCATGCCATCTTCGTATTCCTGTCTAAGGCTCCACTCCCCGACAATCCACCAGCTTCCAAGGCTTCAAGTTCTGAATCAAAGCAATATGGAACCGCGTTGGGATTACAAAACTTGTTCAATTCACAGCAGATGGGTCCACAGCACTTCTCTCTGGGCGTGAAGAAGGGAATAAGCAAAGGGCGGTGTCAGCGGACGTCGCGTCGCCTCGAAGGGTGGAATGATGACGAACCTTTCTGGTTCACAGCAGTCTGTACCGTCAGGACCGCAGCTCTGAGCTGCAGGTGAGCAACAATATGGTTGCTTCTTATCGCCCGTTCGGAATCTGGCGATCGAAGTTGTCAGTCGACGACCACAGCACGGGTGGCGGGATGAAGAGATGGACCGTACTGGGGTAGAAGACATGTGTGTCCTGTTGGACAGCAGTAGAAAGGACTTTCAGTGCATGAAACTGATACAAGGGCAGTCGTCAGGTCAGCGCAGACTCGGAGTCGAGCTGTGGAGCTGGCGGTTCTCACCAGTTCCGTTTGCGCATTCCGTCTTCATTTGACGGGCGCTTAGCGGGTACCTGGAACCGCTGTCCGCGGGGGTGGCTGGTCTGCTGTGGGATTCTAACAATCCGTCCAACCTCTCCGTGGCGAGCACGCTGTCGGAGAGATACGCTGAAGCCAGCGCGAGGACTGTCCAGCCTCGAGCGGTGCTCATTCGCATAGCTCTGTATGTGGATTGCGAGACGTGTTGCCGCAGAAGGTGGAGTGGGCTATAGAAAAGTCGCTTGGGAAGTGCGGGCCCTCGACGTTCAAGCTCAGGCCCAGTCCATCATGCTCAACACCGCGCAATGGGCGGTGGGTCTCAGCTCGGCGCGCAGGTGTTGCCAAGCGATGATGCAGGACCGACTCGGAATAGGCGACGCTTGGAGGATATCATCTTGAAATGGACTCCCGCAGCTCTAATGTGCATCGAAACATATATTTCAGCAAGGAGAGAAGGTCGGAAATCTCTACATAGACCATAAAGCGACGGATGCGCCCACCGCAAGCATACTAAAACCGTAACTCCCAACAGTCGCGAGCATCATCGCCTTCCCATCGTTGGTGGACGACGCTGACTCGGCTTCACCGGCCTCATCCTCTGTGGTCGAGCACCCGAATTCTACACCGTCGAATTGGCACTCTTGGTTTCTGGCGCAACAGATATCGCCGCAGCAGTGCTCACTATAGCAAACGGAGACGAGGGTCAAAGGGCTTGAACGAGAACAACGAGTCAAAACTCACCCGATGGATGCATCGCAACAGTCGGTGGCGGCGAGCCCCTCGAGACCGCAAATCAGGGCATCCTTGGGGCAGCACCATGCTCGACCTTTAACACGTTTGCTGAAAGAGAGGTTTCAGCGTCCCGGACGGACGTGTTTGACTGCAAGAACTCTTGAAGGTGGGCTTGAGCTTTTCTTTCTGACAAGTTGTGTCGGGTGGACAGCACTGGACGGAGTCGGGCCCGCATATTTCTGCAGTCGCGCAAATAGATCGTAGGGAAGTCTGAACGAGATACCAAGCTGACGACTGTCTTACCTGTTCCATTAACGCAGACCATCTTGGGCTGGTCGCGGATTCCCAGTGAACCTGAACCAATGGGAACAGCATCCAAGGCTAAGGTCCCAGCGCGAGGTAACAAGAGTCCGTCTAGCTTCTCGGATGATGCAAGTCCCGCGAAGATAAGCAGAAGAGTTGGAATAAGCAGTGGAAACGCCTTCAAGTGGAAGACCATGGTAGGGAAAGAGGGTACGTGCACGAAGTCAACGAGTGCTCAAATTATAGGTCATAAGAGAATTATGGGCGCTGCTTCAAGGGAAGCGTGATGCAAATGGCGCCCACACGGGGATGATGGTGTTCAATTACCATTCTTCCTCTTCCAAGAGAACGATTATCTTCTCCAAAGAATCGAGTCTGGTTCACGAGACTATGGTGCTGGTGCGTAGCAGATGAGTTGACCGCCCAAATTCCATGTGGCCCTGTAGACTTGCCTACCAACATAAGACCCCTAAGAGAAGGCGGGGAGAGCCGTTTACACGTCAGCGAGGGTGTTGAATGTCGTCTAGAAAGAATGCCGGGCGGAGTGGGTAGCGTTGGAAAGAGATGTTCGTAACCAGTACTGGCAACGTGGGCTTAAACCCGTTGATGAAGCCGATGAGGCTATATGGTGTTACTTAGTGGCAACATGGGCTTGAACCCGTTGATGAAGTCAAGTCAATGAGGGCTGATGCTGGTGGCGTTAGTCGAGAGGCTCGTACACGTTGATGAAGCTGATGGAGGCTATGTATATACTATTTCTGAGGTACGGTGAGTGTTAGTTTTTCAAGGAGCCGAGCAGTGGCGTACATAGCGAATCGGTGTAAGTGATGGCTGTCCTACGTGATGTACTTACCCCTGTACATGGGCTCCAGCCATTCGCTCATTCTGCGCAAGTGCTGCATACTTAGTCTTGGGAAGGCCCAACAGTCCGACAATCCTATTTATGTCACTAGTCACTGCAGGTTACATTTCGCTCACCGATCAAATCGAATGTCTACAGCACCGCTTTGTAGTATGCATACAGCTTGGTGTCATTGAAAATTGAACGAGACGAGAAAAAAGAAAGCCCGAGCGCAGAATGGACTATTGCAAGTCTAGAAATACATGCCCTGGGTAGCGTTCGTACTCCAAAAGCGTACGGGTCCGTAAATCGGAAAACTCTTGTCTCTAAACCATGTGTATTTTGAGTTTGAGAAATCGTTTCATTAGTGAATACTGTGTCGAAACGGTATAACCTAAACAATCTACGCGTTGCGGTAGTGTGTATGTGCTAGAAGCAAAATCATGTGTACTGTTATGTCTTCCAATAGTTCGACGCCTCTTAAGTTCCTCGTAGTCCGGGTCCCATAATCCCACTTTCAATGGAGAGCGCAGATGTAGATTGTTTGTTGCGTGAGGTATCACAACTTATCTTAGCCTAAGATCTAAGCGAAACAAACTCCGGCGGAAGGCAGCACCAGAACGTCTGTCAGCCCTAGACCGACGCGTCTGACTCGGAATCAATAAGCGCCTATGTGATGTAGCACGTGAGTCCGACCCGGGAGTCCCACAGCACTTGAGACTTCCCCACTGTCACTTCCATAACTGGTACTACTCGGATGCTCTCTCAAGTCCTCGAAGCTTATTCACTCCTGCTGTTTAAGAACGAGGCTATCGTTGATATCGGAGCTTTAATTTCAGAAAGCGGGTTTTGCAAAGTAGGCAGGTTTAAATAAAAGACATGATCGACCCATGGCCTCCATCTTCCCCCTCCCCTCCCCCTCCCTCTCTCAACGTCCAATCATGCAGAGAGAAGCTCCCTCTCAGTCTTCACCTAGTATTGGCGGCCAAGACGGCCACCCTTCTCCCAGAAGCGGACAACCCCACAGCTCGAGAGACGCGCGCAATTCCCCGCCACCTGCTTTGAGATCACGCAACGTGATGACCCCGACTTACCGTAGGCGTCAGTTGCGCAGATCCAACTCTTTCTCTTCAGACGACGTCCCCGACGAACCGTACCGGCGACCACGACCAAGACCACGATCACCCCCCACCGACCTGGACCGTTATGGCGATTTGGAATGTCATGGTGGTCACAGAATCCACTTGAACCAACCGAAACAACACATTTCAGCCGACGGGTCCACCCAAGAGGGACACTTTTCAGAATCTGGGGATAGCGTGTACTATGGTTGTCAGTTCAACGAATACTCTGCCGGTATTCACAGTACGCAAGGTATGTCTCCTTGTCATCGTATTTTGTCGCGTAGGCTCACAATCCCGCCCTTCGGTAGTCGTCACTCGTGAACGAGGACCGAATGGGTCCATGATTGCCAAAGAGCCGCAATGGCAGGACAAACTTCCCGCCACAAACACTCAGTCCTTCTCTTTCCTTTCCATCGCGGCGATGGCGTCTGCGTTGGGAGGAATTGCTATTTACATCGCGTTCCAAGCGCTATTCGGCCCTTCTGCCTGCAGCTGCGTCGTGAACGTCGCGACTTAGTTTCCCTTTAATTTGCCCCTATTCCAGTCTGCATCTTATCTACGTATCCGCTTAAATCCCCGCCACTTCCTTCTCGGTACCTTTCAGTTTCTCACCACTTCCCGCACCCGGCCATCCCAGCTCTCCACTAGTCAACCCTTTCACTTTTAGCTCCAGCTTCCCTTCCCATTTCATTCGGACTCTTGTTTTCGGTGTTCACACAAATATTGCAGGACAACAGTGTCATTCCAAATCATGTACTACGCGCAAGTAAACTATTTCATCGCCCACAACCAAATGTGAGGAACCAACAAACCATAGAACGTGCTACCAAAACAGGAAGTCCTCCTTCCCAAAAAGGGAAACAGACCGATCGGGATGGTGGGACAGCGAACCAAAGATCGCCTCCAACTCGCCAAGCCAACCAGACGTGGAACCATCCCTCGAGAAACAACACCACAAAGCAGAAAGCTTCGGAAAGAGAGAATGGAAAGGAAATTAAAGCGGAAAAACACTCGAGGATGCGAACAGGCAGGCTACTGCTACAACCCCGAAGAGGAGCAGCCACCCACCCGGCTTCCAGGAAGTTCATTCCGCCATTTCCTTCATCTCATCTCGCCTAGGCCCTCCCTCCGCAATGCGTCCTGTCGGTTTGAGACCAGCTGGTGAACTCGACGGCGAGAGGTGACCGATAGTCGTGACTAGCGAGGCCGAGTAGTCGGGGTCAGAGGTGGTAAGGTCGTCGGGCGTGCCACAGTCGACGGATCGGTCGACTGCGCAGAAGGGGCGATAGGAAGAAAACCACGGTAGAAAATGCAGGAAGACACTATCGTCAAAAAGAGAAACAGAGAGGAAGAGAGACATAAATAGAGAGATGCTGATGATGAGAGGAAATGATGAAAATGACAAAGAAAACGAAATGAACGAAAACGACTGGAGCTCTAGATGTAGATGAAGAAAGCCAACCCAATGAGAAAGACGAAATGGATACTGTTGTACAATTTTGGGAGGTGGTATCAGGGGCGACACCATGTTGGGCGAATGTCCAGACTAATGGGTCACGGGGTCCACGTGGGACGAAACAACGCTTCGGAGACTCAGTGAGGCTGTTCCCAAACCTTCAAGTACGCAGAACTAGGCGCACTCGTTTGCGAAGTGGGGTAACAACGAGTCGAATCCGGTGATGCGAGACAAGGAAGACAGACAACACTGGCGCCGGGTTTAGAAAACACCAGCGGTCGCAGTGTTGGACCAGATACCGAGATCCAAGGTCATGTCGAGGCCCAAGTCGTTGGGAAACTGCATCATGGCGTTGGTGGTGTCGATCTGGTTGAGCATCTGCTGCATCTCGTCGGGAGTGAGAGGCGCAGTGGTGGTTGATGATGCGGTATTCGACCAGTCGAAACCAAAGTCCAGTCCGGCGTTCGCTCCAATTCCCAATTCCAATCCGTCAAAGGCGAGCTTCTTCGTCGCTCCCGATGATTCTTCGTCTTCTTCCCTCTTCCTCTTACCCAAACTCTCTCCTTGTCCCTGGGTCTCTGTCTTCCCTACTTCCGTGGTGGTGGAAGTGACCGACGGAGCAGCAGAAGCTGCCTCTTGTACTGGTCGGCCGCTAGATTCGCCCGTCGCTGACGACGTTGAGTCATCAACAACAATCTCCCTGAACAAGTCTTCCATCTTTGCATCATCATCTGCTGTTGCATCATCGGAGACCTCGATGAAGCTGGTAGATGGCGAAGGGTACACGCCGACACTTTGGCCGCGTGAGAGGACGAGACCGCCCGCTGCAGGGCCGTCGAGCGAGGCTCGAGGGTCGCCACCCGTGCTGAGTGGCGAGCGGTAACGTCATCACGCTGCTGTTGGTGGGGAGTGGACAACGCCAATGGTGATGGTGCGGAGACGGGTGCTTCAAAGTCGAAGTCGGAGGCATGGGAGGGCGCAGGAGAAGGGAAACCGGTAGAGAAGTGTGTGGCGGAGGAAATGGGAGGTTTGGTAGTGGTGGTTGGGGAGGTTGTCGGGGGTGAAGAGGGCGTTGTGGAAGTAGAGGGAGTCGTCGAAACAGGGACGGGGTTAAGTGGTTGGGTCGAGTGAGTCGAGGCGGTGGTGGGTGCGGCGGGAGTTGTTGAAAGGCCTGTGGGCAAGCCCTGGGCTGCCAGAGCCTTGACAACTGCGTCCCAGCCGCGTTCCAAGGTCTTGATGCGTTCCTTGAGCTCTTCGTTCTCCCGTTCTCGCTCCAAATCCCGACTGGCCCGGATTGCGTCCTCGGGACTGAGGACAGGGATTGGTTGTGGTGCGGGCATCATGGCGGGGGCGATGTTGGAGAGAACGGGGATATGAAGGCCTGCGGGTGGTGGTGGTGCTGGTACAGGGGGGACAGGAAGGCCAGCTCGTAGCCGGCGGTTCTCCTCCTCGAGCTCGGCGACACGGCGCTCGAGCCATGAGAATTGAGCCTTCCGTCGGTCGCGGCTGTTCTGAGCGGCGATTCGATTTCTGTGCGCTCGTGCTTCCTTGCGTTCTTCAGAGGTCATCTCAGACCTGGACCGCTTCCTGGGCGGCTGTCCAGCGTCTGGCAAGGCGTGTGATGAGGTCGATGGCGACGGTGAGGGTGAATCGCACGATGGCGATGGGGAGTGGGCGGAAACAAAGGACATTGTGGTTCTCGTTGTGAAAAAAATCTGCACGACGTCGTTGTCAATATTCGCTAAAATCTAGACAAATGTCTCCGAAATTACTCACAATACAGTGATGTTTGTGTTGTTGTTGTAATCCGAATAGTTAAATTCGAATTGGATCCAAGTCGAATGTATTATTTAGAGACTTGGTAAGGGTCGAAGGAAAGGAAAGCCCTGAGGCGGCGGTGTGGAAGGAAATAAGGGAGAAGCGGATACTGCGCAATGGCAGGACGGACTACGTGGAGGTCGTAAGGAAACGGAAATCGTCTGACGTGGCAGTTATATCCGCCCTACTCTTGCTTACGTTGGCACCAAAACAAAAGTCAACAACGCCCGCGGCACAGCATCGGCTTTCAATCGGTTGCTGCGAGCGGCTCAAACTCGCCATCTATTTCTGCCTCACACGGCATGTATTGACCTTGGAAACATGATTACAGTGAAGAACTCCTGTCTCGGAACCCGATAGCCTTTTACGCTTCATTTTCGCCCACCAGGAGGGCACAATTTCTTGGGTTTCACACCCCACATGCGGGGGATCGACGGCTGCGACACTTTTACACCTCGTGGCTAAACCCTTCGGTCAACAATCCACCATCTTTCCTGGGATTTTTGATCCAAACTGCTTCAGTTTCCGCCTTCCCCACCTCTCGGTTGAAGCTCGCAGCTTTATGAACTTCACCCGTTCCGTTGGTGGGAATACTCGAGAACGGCTTGTGTCAGAAAAGGGTTTGTCCCGGACTTACCATCGACACTTCATGGGAATCAGAACAACCTTGTGATACTTCTTAACCCCATACACTGTGGGGAACATTGTTACCCGCTCCCATACCCACCCCGGCTCCCTCCTAAATAGTTCTCAACATGCGACCATTCTCCTCGACTCTACCACGCCCTCCTTCCACCCCTCGGCGTCGAACATTCTAGTGATTGGCCGACTCAGAGATTCTCCGAGCTTTCATCGGGAGGTCTCAAGTCTACTCAACCTTCATACCATTGGATATACTGGTCACCCATTCACTTTCTCGGGCACTTGTTCAAATCGAAGGCAGCACATTCAGTCAACTTCGGCTTTCGCCTCATCCCTGGAGCATTGAACCGCCAGAATTTATCAGAACCCGAGCAAAATTACATCTGCCTGGTCACGGTCTCCCTGGCCTTCGCTCGCGGCTTTCAAATTCAGCTCCCAGCGGTGTGGATGACTATCCTTACGATATCGGTAGCCATCGATCCTTACCGGCGCCTGGGCATCCAGAGGGGGCTTAGCAGGCCGTCCATCAAGTGTGCAGCATGATTCAACTACTGCGTCCAGGAAGTGCACGATCTCGCCCTGCCCTGCCCACCGCATATCGATTGCACAGCGATGTGTATAGGCGCCTAGCCGGGCGTCCTCGCCATTTGAGCGCTCCGGTAAAGTCGATAGACCACGGCCTCGACGCCTCGTGCCATCCTAGTTTGCACCCACATTACTCGAGTCCCTCTGATCTCCGTGATATCGCTAACTACCTTGTCAAATCCATAGGCGATAGAAGCACGTACCAGCGGGTGAGTTCTCCTGCTGAACAAGCACCATCATGATCTGAATTCTCTGTGTTTCAGAAGCGCTTCAATGACCCAGCAGTGAGTGCTGAAAGCGAATTGAGTCTGAACAGTGAAAACAGAAGGCCAGGCTTGGAAGCCACCCAATGCAAGGCAGTGCGGTCCGAGTCCGTGGAAATTTCCTGAACAGGCCCATCTACAGCACCTTCGCTTCTATGGTCGGGGACCGGGCTTCCAGACGGTATGCTCCGTTCCCTTCCAAACTATATTACTTCGCACTGATCTTAGAAGGCTGTACAGTTCGATGCAATGCTCTCTATGACTCTCAATAACTGGTCAATACATGGTCGTAGTGATCCGTGAATTGTGTCCCGTTACCCCCTATTCCTTCCAAACCTCGGCTTTGCCACAGTTACATATAGCACGAGCGCCCACATAACGGTCTACCCCTACTCCCCCTACTCGATTTCTCGAACGCCGATACCCCCGAGGCGCACCATAGCCACGGGCGCCTATTGGTATTACCACCACCATCACCACCGTTCTAGAAATACTGATCCAATCAGACGTCACTCAAACGAGGACCTGCAATCAGCGCGCCCAAGGGCAACCAATTCGGCGATGTCACAACTCATCCAAGGAACGGTGTACCACAATAGCGACGGTTCTCGGATTTCATGACTTGCACAGCACTCGTGACTCACACACAGCCGCCCATAGGTTGCATTAAATAAGAGCGCCCATGCTTATCTCGACGTTAATCCCTTGATATCTTCCCTCCCGCACATTCGTCCTCTATAGCGCACTCTAAGCGACGATGTCTTGGAATCCGTGGTACGGCAACGCCGCAGCATACGGAAACGGAGCACCAGGCTGGGGCCCAGTCCCCAATTATCCACCTCAACCACAAGCATGGGGAGGGCAAGCATACACCGACGCCTACGGGGCCGCTCCTCCAGGTACATCCCCGTCTCCTCTCTGCTCAACCAAAAAACGCTGACACGCACATGCCCCCAGTCGTAGCCCAATATTCCACCAAGTATCCCACCCTACACCCCATCCTCGCCATCGACACCACCAAACTCCGATTTGACATCCGTCGCAACCCACAAACCGAAATCCTCGCCTCAACATTCTATGCCACACGTAACCTCCCAGCCAAGGTGTCGCCCACCCACTGGCTCCGCATGATCTGTAAAAACTTTCCCTGGACGATCGATATCAAGTCCACAGCGAACATAACGTGCGGGATGGTTTGGGAGGCGGTGTGGGCGGCGTTGCAGGAGCCTATTCTGGACTCGGAGTGGGGGCTGATTGTTTTGGATAAGAAGGTGAAGGAGAGGGTGGAAGCTGCGGTGAAGAAGAGGGTGGAGGGCAATCCCGGTGCGGATAAGCGCCCGAAGAGGATTGATTACTTAGGGGATGTAACCCTTTTTAAAGGATTAGAGAGGGACGAGGACTATGAGAAGCAGAGGCTTCTTCCGCAAAGCCAGCCGTGTCCGGAGACCTGGGTCATTAAGCTTACTTCGTAGGTGAATGAATGTTGGGTTCCAGTTTGGTTGTCGTCGATTCCTTTCGCTTTTCTTCGTCACCACTTTCCATCGTCTTTTCTTCGAGGGTTCCTCATTATAACTATACATGTATATTTGTAACCTGAAGGTAGTAACGACAAGCTAACGATAGCAGCGTCTCGGTATATTGTATGTTCGCGTGTAAAAGGTATATGGTACAAAGTAAAGTACGTGAATCAATCGGCATATTTTGCCCCGCAAAACCCATCGTCCGAGTTGTTGGCCTTTTCGTGAATAGTGATAGACACATCAAGGCGCTACACTTTAAATACCCTCGTCACAATCAAAAGCAAGTCCATGGAGACATCCGGTGAATATAATAGAGTAGACCGGGTTTGAAAGCAAGAAAGAATAATACAAAGGCGATGCAAGGCCGGATCGTGAGGGAGATGCTAGACCTGTACATAAAAGTGGACGAGAAACAAGTCTGCAATCCCATGGTCAGATAAATGCTCTTGAGACTATACGAAGCCGAATACTTACTTATTCCACCGAGACACTCGCAACGATGCGAGATATGCTATCACCAACGGTGTTGGCTTCCTGGAGCATTGAACACCTGGACCTGAACACGATGCTGCTGCATCTGCTCGCGTTCGAGCTGCGCCTTCCTATTCCACCTCGCCTGCTCCGCCGCCTTCTGCATCTCGTATGCCCGAACCGCCGGATGATCGTAGTACTCATCCTCCGGTCTCGTCACCGTTGCTCGTGCACTATGGTGACTAGGGTACCCATGTCCGCTACCAGATGAAGTATTACTCACAGAGCGCCCGATAGGGGCGATCGTGTAGCTATACTTTGTGGTGTGAGGGGGGGACGAGCTAACGGGCATACTATGGCTGGGCCCGCTCGAATGATGCCGGGATTTACTTCGACTTCCTGACGCGCCATGGGGAGCCCTATGGTGGTGCGATGTACTGGTCGTGACGTTGACGGGAGGAGGATATGAAGAGGAGGTGTGGATCTGGGTGGGGACCGGCATTGACTTGGATGATGAGTGGAGGAGCGCGGGGGCAGCGGGCACGGCCGTGCGGTGGGACGGCGAGGAGATGATGACAGGAGGTGCTTGTGGTGGAAGGAGAATAACAACTGATTTCGGGGGTGAATCACTCGATACCGACTTGCGAATCTTGTGCTTGGAACGACTACTATGATGAGTAGCCGAGGATGGGTGGGAGGAAGAACGACTATGTTTCGTGGATGAGGACGGCATCAGGGTGATCGTCGATTGAGACTGGGCGTCTGTGGGTGGCGAGGAGAAAGTTCTTGACTGTGAGGGGGATTGAAAGTTATCCAAAGCATAGCAGCACCGTCCATTTTATAGATTTAGGCTGTGGATGAGAATGGAGGAAGTCTACTACAGGAAGAGGCATCTGGAACACTGCGTCACTGGATGGCACTCCATTCGGATAACGCCATTTGGTCACTACTCATCTGGGTTAGTGGTCTCTTTCACATCCCAATCGAGTAAACGCGATTTTTCCTGTCAAATGAAAGGAATCAGCGGAAGCCTCCGAACCCGATACCGAAATAACCTACACACCACGACCCCCTACACGAGACGCGGCAGAGAGACCACCCGAGAGCCATCCCCTAGCGCCCATGCCTGCTCGATTAGACAGGAGATCATCGACACGGGAAGTTTAATCCACTAATTAAATCTGTATCAGCAACTTGGCCAGACTTCGGAAAACATGCCTTCGCATCTTCTGCGACCTGCACCCACCACTGTTCTCTTCTGCGGCAATGGATCGTCTGGGGACCAGACACGCGTTAGCCTCGTGTTCTCGTTTGGAAGATACAGCTTCGGAGCTCCACGATACTGAGGCCCCACCCGGATTCTTGAATGGTTCTCAGTGTCCTTTGTCAGAGAGACAGACTATCTTTAATCAGAGGCTTGGACACCCCAAGCCTCGTGTTTGGTGACTCTTTAAAGCTTTATTCGGGAAGGGTGCTGTCATCGAAAAGCGAGCGGTAAGGCATTACGAGGAGGGTGTCCTTTCAATTCGGAGCCACATTGTCGACATGATCACCGCCAGCGTTCCGAGCAGTGGATCCCGCGAATTACGTCATAGGCAAGATCGATACATACATAGTACCGCCTCCGAGGGTAGGTCTTCGCCTGGACTTCCACAAACTTCCAATGCTGACAGACAAATTTCGATCCAGTATGATAAATCCCACTCCTGGTACCCCCTATCGGTGTGAACATCCAAGTGACGCGCGATAGGAGGTCACTACGTACCTTGCTTTCGCTTCCTTTTACCATCTGTAATTGGCGCCCAAAAGCCACCAAGGTCCCGACAGTCACGGTGCGGGTGGGATAAGAATCAAGACAGAGAGGGGCCTAGCATAGCGTTAGGGAGAAAAGAGAAGGCAGGTACAGCAAGTACCTTGGAGCTAGCCTCGTTCCGGGGTTCGAAGCATACAGCATTCTGTGCTTCTTGAAAAAGTACCACTGACTCCTGTCTCCTGCCTAAAGTCAGGTGTGTGGGAGCCCAGTCATAAGACCCGTCGATGAAGCGTCACAATAGATCTCGCCCAAATGAACGCTGAAAATCGCCCGCACCTCGATTGGATGAACTTAATCATTGATCAACAGCTGGACAAAGGACTCCAACAGTCGGAACTTCTAAGAGGAGGTGGTTGAGATGACGCGACAAGGTCGAGATACGCTTTCATCCAAGAACAAACGGTCAATAAATCGTGTAAGATGGAGTCTGTTAGCAGCAACTCACCTATTGCCAGCTGCCATTAACACGTCACTGAGCAAGCCAAAGCCAGTACCTCCACAAAGCACTTGTGATGATGACCTCGCTGAAGTCCTCTCGCGATTCACCGCGACCCGGCAGTCGAAGATTGTGCCCTGCTATCGGTATGTGCGTCGTTGCCAATAGAAATCATTACACGCGAAGGATGCGCGCAAGCGTTAACACTAGCGTACAAGATAGCGCAATTCGGGGAGTAGCGTCAAGGTCAAAGATCTGCAGCACGAGTTCAGTTCTCTCGACCGAGGGTTCAATCGCTGGTTCGCCCTCTCCGACCCCGTCTTTAGTTTCTTTCCTGAGATGCAACGAAGGGAGGCCAAAGGCGTGACCACGGGAGAAGCGATTCCTGAAAGTCCCAACCGCAGTCAGTCACGGTGGTGGTATGACGCCAGGTTGTCCAGCCTCGCGGCTACCAATGTAAGACCACGAGCTAGCGATGGGTTTGGAGCCTTCTCAGAGCGATGACGGCGAACGAAAGGAGAGGAAGAGAACCTGGGACCTCACTTGACCGTAGAGTTTGATCGCACGTGTCATACAGCTGCAGGTGTATAAGACAACCAATGAATTCGATTGAATGGGGATGATGGGTCGTGAGCACTAACTAAACAACAGTTACACTCGAGAGTCATGATACAAGTACAGTCTATGCGATAAAATGCCAATGATACTACATATTATATTCGATACAAGATGCCTGGCGCCCAAGAATGAAGTGGAAAAGAAGTCTAAAGCAATAATCCGTCATACTTTCGTTGTGAAGTGCATTAACCAATACCAATAAGAAAGGAAAAAGAAAGGAGACATATACCCAATTGAATCCGATAATGTTTGTGGTCCATGTCCAAAATGTGAGAATGGGCGCGGCAAGTGTCGAATGAACCGGCCCCCGAACGCTCGCAAAAGCGAGTTCCGGTGGACGCGTCAACATGAGGGCCTGTATCTTAGACTCTCCTTCAACCCAAACCTAATCTATACCCATCTCAACTCAACCCACCCACATCCACATCCTCTCAACCCTCAGGCTCACTCCCCTCGGTGACAACGGGTGCATGCCTAGATCAATCACCCGCTATGAACTCTCCTCTGCTCCCTATCCCTATCCCTCGCCGCCTCCTCGTAGCTCGGCAACCCAAGCAAACTGCTCAAAGGCGCAACACCTCCAATGAAACCCCTCGCTGCGACCGAGTAATCCGGCACCTCAGTAAACGCTCGATGCAACAGATGTTCATCTCGATTCTCTCGGCAGTAGGGTTGTTCGCCTTGGTAGGGGCAGTCACGGAGATGGTTGGGCGATGCCGGACGGGACAATGGGGTTATAGGGGTACGAGGCGAGACCGATGAGGATATGGACGAGCTAGAACCTGTTCGTGGAAGGTGGGATGCCGGGTTGACGAGTGCTATCGGCCTCAACCTCGGGGAGACAGGCGCGGAGGCGACCATGCGCATAACGTTCGAACTCGAAGGCCTTGACTGCCGGGTGTTGCTGGTGGGCGGTAGGGGAGGACCAGTAGACTGGGAAGACGAAGAGGGTTGGCCGTAACGATGTTCGCTATCGTCTCGATGTGCCTTGGTGAATCCAAGACCTTTAATCGCACCCTTCAAGAACCCGCCAAGACCACTCTTGCCCTGGCTGGTCGCTGGACGGCTGGAGCTTGAACTCGACTGCCCCTGCACAGGAGAAGACGGACGACTGGGAACTAGACTCTGTGCCCCACTAGCACCTCTCGACAACTCGATCTCCCTCTCAAACCGCCTCCCAGGTTCATCGCTCAGACTCAGCAACAACTCTGAATTGACCCAATCCAACGGGGTATTGTCACCGCTTCCCGGTGCATGAGGGAGGTGGGCCATGACGTGAGCTGGCTCGAGTGGTGTGTTGTAGCCTGACCTTGGTCGGGAACCGGGAAGGCCGAATCGACTCGAGGAGAAGGAGGACCGATGTCCGGCGAGGGAGGATGGAGTAGCTGAAGGCAGAGACCCTTGACGGGAATGTGTCCGTGAAAGAGGAAGGCCCAAACTCGAGGATGCAGGCCGTGACATCGCAGCGCCGCGGGGAGCGTCCCCAGAAGGGATCTCCCCCATCTCAGCTCCCTCATCGGCGTCGGAAGGGGGAACGGGGCCTGCCATGCCTGACGAGGCCTCTTCGAACCCCGTCAAGCTCATAAGCGACATCGATGCCTCCCCATTCCTCGAGACGGCAGCTGAATTCATTGGCGATGTTGGCGACGTTCCATTGATAACCCAAGGGTTTGTGACCCTCAGTGTGGACGACTCCGGGAGATACATGTTGGCGACGCGATCCCTGACGTGCGCATGGTAACTCGGGAGTTCCTGGTCTTCGACATCAAGGTCAAGCACATCCACCCCAGGCTCCCTCTCGCTTCCAGGCAAGTTGTCACCCTCCCATCCAGGTACACCACCTGCTCCCATCGCACCTGCCAGCATGCCTTCAGGCGACAGCACGGATCTCCTCGTGAATGCGGTGTACATCCTTGTTTCATTCAACAGGCGGCCGTCCATGATGATGATTGGGAGTGAGCAGCGGAGTTCGCTGATGTGGCCGTCGGGATTGGTGATATAGATCGCCCAGCGAACGCGGTGCGAGACCGTTACTGGTTCGAGAGCATGGGATGGAATCATGGCGGTAGAATTCGAGGGTAGGGGGAGGGAGAGGGTGGTAACAATATCGGTCGGTGCGATTGGGGAAACATCGTCAGAGTCAAAGGACGAAGTGTCGAACGAATCTTGTGATCGGAGACCGGACGATGAAGAGGACGCACGAAGACTCTCTTCCCGTTCGCGCTGTAGGGCCCGTTCCACCTCCTCAACAGGAGACAAGGGCGGTGGACTTCGTGGCGGTGCTGCGTGGCCTATCCAAAGAGCTGGTTTGTTCGTCGCCTCAACTAACACCGCTCTTTTCCCATCCACGATTTCGTGCCTGGCACTTGCCACGACTCTCTTGTCCTCCCGCTCCCCACTCCTTGCGTAGATCCTCGTTTTTTCTTCCACATTCGTCAGGATGCTGTGCACCCCAACACCTTTCACGGTCGGACTGAACTTGACGAGCACGCCAAGTGTGTCTCCTTGCGCCCATGCTTTGTGTGGTAGGACGATCGAGTACATGAGCTTGCCTGGCCATGTGTTCTCAATTTCCAGCGTCTGTTGGTATTCGAGGGCGGTTTGAGCAAAGGAGCGGATGAGGGTGATGGGTACGGTGTGGTGCAGGTTGGATGAGAATGGGAAATTGAGTTTGTGTGGTCGTGAAGCTTCGGCGTATAGTTTGTAGGAGACGGAGGCACCGCCAAGAACGGGAGTGGAGATGCTTGAAGGTAGGGAGCCGCCAATTTCGAGGGAGAAAGGGAAGATGTGTCGGCCAGCTTTCAGGGTGCGTGTTCCCACGTGTTTTGAACCGGTTCCAAGTTCGAGGAAAGACCAGCGGTGGTGGCAGACGTTGTATGCCAACATCGAGGAAGGGTTGCCAATTAGCCTATAGAGATGATGTATTCAGTAGCACGTAAAAGAGCGATTGGGAGAGGACGCACGATTCACTGGCAGGAACTGGTATCTTTGCCTTTCCTCTGAACTCCAGATACACCTCCTTCATTGATGTGGCTTCTGTAAGGAAGAGGACGACATGACCAGTGAGGTGAGTCGCCTCGACGTCAGGACCGGTCCCTCTCAGGGTCAAATAGGGTGAGTCGACGACGATGTCGATGTAAGACTTTAGTGTGGAGTCTTTGGAAGATCTTGAGCTCGTTGGGATAGCAAAACGACCCATGCTTCCTGTAAAGGGATGCCATCGCGAGTTGGCACGCGTCAATAAACGAGAAGGGGCAGGGAATGGCGTACGTTCTTGTTCTGCGGTAATCCCGGAGCCACTTCCTTCTGGTTGGAGGCTGTTATTATAGGCCTCGTTGGTAGCGCTGGTGGTCGCTATAGAACTGTCATTATGCTGCTCGTGGTGAGCGTCCAGGTACGATTGCGGCGACATCGTGTCATTAATATCACTTTGTATAGTGAATATCACTGCTTAGCCCAAGCAAGCTTTCTGTTTATGGTGTGGTTCAGGAACAGACGAGACCTCGAGGACAGGAAATGACAGACACTGTGACAACCTGTGTTCAGGCTATTTCGTGATGCGGCCCGAAGAGGGGATAGTGGGACTGTGTGGCGAAAGCTGGCAGACGAGCAGGTGGAAGTTGAAGACAAAGAGAGCTGGCGACTGGCAACAGCAGCGACGGCGAAAGCAGTGAGCGGAGGAGCGTCAAGCGGAATTTCTTTGACCCTCTTTTAAAATCATCTACGTTCTTCTTAAAAGTTTTCTGAACGCCAGAAGAGCCGAGTCATCATATCGTATCCATCCATGGCATATGGCGTCAACCAAAAACAACGGGTGACGATATCTCTTGATTGTCGATTTCCAGGATGTTTGGACCGATATAGTCCCTTTTTCAGACCCAAAGGAGTTGTTTCGAGGGTCGAAGCTGCCGAACGCACTCGAGGTTGCAAGATCCAGAAACAAACCACAAACTGAACCGCCCCAATCACACGCGCCAATCCCCGCGCCAGAACCACCGGCATCCCTCGGCAACTTGCTGGTTCATTATTCTCGTCCCAGCCGATCCACAGCCGCGTCTGCCCGAGCGCCCTGCCTTTTTCTCCTCTTCAATCTCGAGCTCGAGCCAGCGCTGTTACGTTCTTCAACTACCACCTTTGATACGAGAGCTATTTTGAAGCCATTCTCCAAGGGTATAGCACTTCCGTTATCTGTCTATCTTCTATTTTTTTTTCTATCAATTGATTGCCAGGGAAGAGCGTGTTATTGTGCGATATCAACAAAGTGGGCCATGCTCCATACCATTTCTCGGTGGTTCGTTCCGCAGTCGCCTTCCAAAATTTCAAGGGGACAAACGTTTGATATTCTATCTTCAGCTCTGAACCAGAGACACTACAATTGAGTCTACTGTATACACCTCTCGAGTCTTCCATTATGGCACTTGTCAACACCTCTCGTCGGCGAACTCTGTACCTCTTCCTCCTTCTTGGGCGTTCCGACCTGTTCCATGGAAACCTTGATCTTGGTACGAAATCTCCCGAATGGATGGATGCTAGAGCTCCAGCGCCCTTATCCGTCCACAATCACCGATAGTGGATCGACGTTTGTTGGAGCCAAGGACTACAGTTTCGTCATCCACAGGGCTTTTAAGTGTCTATGGTGCAGGAGGAGCTCTGAAATACACTTTGAAGTCATCGTTCGATCACCCTTTGACTCTGGATTTCATCTGCCTTTCACTCTACCTGAACGGGTCGACTCCAGGCGCTTTTTCTGTCCGTCCCATTTTCGGGGATCTGGGTTATGTTTGTTGCCTCAAATTTCGAAGTTGAGCAGCATCCTTCACAGCCCCCCAAATAGAAGTCCAAGGTGTCTAAAGAACAGGCTTCCCTCGGTGATATCAACCTTGATTCTGGCTGGACTTGGCCCAGTCCCAGTTCGGCTTGCTAAATTCATTATCGAGCCTTCAATATGCGTGTCTTTATCTTTCCACCTTGGGATTTGCGAAACTTCCAGCGGTGGGTCGCAAGACTTGGCTTTCCGAACTTTCAAAGGATGTTCCTCTACAGGTCTTCTCTCTTTCCCGAAGCTCACTTCCTTGACCCACTCAACCCGAAGTCGGAGTGATACGCGACGCCATCTCTGCGCAGGGAACACCGGCTGACGTGCTTCCGGGTTCTCGACATGCGACTGGGCACTCCTGGCCTCTTGAATGGGCGTTCAAGTGACCATCTCAAGCTATCTTGTTATCTCTCGTCAACACCTTCGAATCCCATTGCAACCAAACGTCTACCAGGGGCCCACCAGCAACTCCGGCAAATCGAACCGTGCAGCTCTATTTGTCCTCAACTGGTTTGATACTGCTCTCGAGGCCCGGTCTATAAATTTATAGGCCCCGATAGACTCGCATCGCCATGGGCATAAATATGGCCATGGAAGACATTTTGCCAATGCCACTCGTTCCAACAGAACTCTACACAGCGACCAAAACACATTGCTCTCTTTCCCCTCACCTCACAGAACGTGCTATGACCCTGTCCGCTCGTTCGTTCGAAGAAAGTGTTGCCCTAATCATTAATGAATTATCTGACTCAGCTAATTTTCAGAACTCAGTACGTTCCTTGGCATCCACATACCGACCGGAAACTTCGCAACAATCTTCAGTTGACACAGGACCCTGATTGTATATCTGCCATCTTTCACCTTTGCTGAAGAATCACAGATTCAATTTCCCGGTGCCATCTACATACCCACAGGTAGCCGTCTACATCGACAGCTGACCAGACCACGAGGAAACCTGTACCGCGAGCGTGTTAGCAAACGACTGAAATCCACGAGCTCGAGCGCGTCCAAAAATCAAATTCATCGCAAGCGTCGGGATGATGTCATCCGACGAATCGCCGATCTAGCTCTATTTTTTCTCTTGTTCCGCCCAAGTTCCGTGTTGCCACCACGTTTTTTTTCTTTGGACGCCGGCCTCCTTGTACCGTGTAGGCGTTGATGTTTTTTTTTTCATGTTGAGCGAATGGCGTGAATAAGGCGTTTGGACTCGAATACACCGTGATTAAGCTGGGCGCTTAGTGAGCGGCGACATGAATACTCTTAGAGAAGGCAAACCAGTTTGTCTGCACTTTGATGCGGCGTCTCTTGAAATGGGCTGCCGGCGGAGCGCTCGCAAGATGTAATAACCGCCCGCGGCATGCCTATTCTGAATGAACGGAACTAAGTTGGTGATTCAAAGTTTACCAGCGAGTTATGGGTCCAGCATGATGACGACACTGCTAGGTTGTTGTTTTACAAGTCGAATGGACACCAAGCAAAGGACCGAGCATTCGCCAAGAACGTTGACAATGTACCTGCCTGAGATCGTGCCATGAAACCGGTTATGAACAGGAAACCCCAACCGAGACTATCCGTATCCGAGAATCAAGTGCTAAATTTCATGTATCTTCAGTGAAAACTATGGATGCGAGACAGCTTCCTTCGCCGCGATTCTTTCTGTCGGATTAACGCCAACAGTCTTCGAACGAGGTGAGAAAACTGTAGGTTAACTTCATCATGCGGAGGGATGAGCTCCTACAAGTCCAATCATCGGTTACAACACCTCAAGTATAGAAAGGAGTACGTACCTGCAGTGGAGGCAAAGACCTAATTAACCAAAACTGAGTCCCCGACGTGACAAAGGACTGAAGTTGTAGCCATTGGAAGCTACAGTGGGGTCAGGTATAAAATGCTGATATAGAGCTTTGGAAGGTGCGCGATTTCAGAGAATAGAGAGATTCTCCCAAACCTTTTAAGTCGCTTGAAACCTCAACCATGGAACGCCAAAGGAAGCTGCACTCGTTCGAGAGGGAAAGAAATTGAACGATTTGGCCATGGACCCTGGAGAGACTAGGAACGCGGTTGAGTATGGCGTCGGAGAGATTTCTGTAGTTGTGCTTGCTCCTGGACCTCGGCGTACCGGGGGCTGATAAGGGAGAATTAGAGGACTGTCTGGCCTCTCCGTGGACTTGGTTGAAGGACCCGCCCTCGACAACGAAGTGCGAAGACTGTCGAAAAATAGGCGCTCATTTCTGACCGTCCTGGCAGTTGTCCCTGAAATTCGCACGAAACCCATAGCAGAAGTCCCTGGGGAGGTGTCCTTCCCGACTCCCGAGTCGAAGCGGATTATAATTCTGCATTGTCAACATAAACACGTATACCCTGGAAAGCGAGTATCAATCACGAGGTACTGCAAGAAAAGCAGTAGTGAAGTATCACCGAGGGTACTATACAGCCGATGTGGCACTCTCGTCTTCAACGACAGTGGTGGTCGCCTCGAGAGGTGCCTGATCCAGGCGCGACGTACTTACCTTTCAGTCGGAGCTCCAATCCTCCCTTGTTCGACTTTTCGCGCTCGGCGCTTTCCCCGCACCGGTACCCAGCTCTACGCACCTTGCAATTCGTTCTCCAGCCTATCGGGACACACATGGCGTCTACCAGCCCTTCTAGAATGCGAAATCTGTCCAGAATATCTGCGAAAAAGCCAGAATCAATCAGTGGGGCGGTGCGACTTTCGATTTCGACCGAGTCGCCACTGGTTCTCTCGGGTGGACATGGAACATAGCAGCAACGGTCAGCCGGTCACAGAAACTCACAAAGCTTATATTACAGGCTCTCGGTACCGTCTGGCTGTATACCGACTTGAATGGCTTGAAGATGAGCTCCATTCCATTCGGGTCCGAAAGCTGGTTTCTCCCTGCGGTGACACAAGTCGATTAGAGCTACGTCCACCGGAACGGTCATGGAAAGGGCGACCGCCGATTGTCTTCCACTCTTTCTGTTCGCCTCGTGCATCCCGATCCCCACGATAAACAACATGGTCAAGCTGCGATTCGTGCGTGGTAATGGTGGCGACTTCTGGCGACTTCCTCGCTCTTTGGCTTTTCCAAACCAGTTACGCCATATTGGCTGCTTCCAAGTCGACGAGTAATCCGAGACTAGCTTGCTAATTGGAGGTCCCGTCGGTCAAAGGGAGGCCCCTCCATACCTGATCAACTTGGTGACCCTACACACACACCCTTCAATCCAGCGCGTTTCATTCCATTGGTCCAGTGTATACGAGCTCAATAGGGCCAATCGATTTCATTTTTCCAGTACATAACACTCCGGCGTCTCTACGCATTTTTCTCTTCCGCCAGGCATTTTAAGAACCACGATGACGTCCCACGTACCCAGGCTCGGCCCAATCTCCAACCAATCACCCCACCACTTTTCGCCCGACAACAGCATTAGCCCACATCTGGACGAGTTGCCTCGAAATGGGTGTACTTCTATGGCACTCGATGTAATTGAGTACCCAGCTGATCGCCTATTCACCGCACATACCCAAGAGCCGACTGGACCGCCCCAAAGCGCCAGCAGTGCAATCACTTCACTTCCTTCAGCTTCCTCCACCAATAGAGGTACCGTGCAGCCTTTATATGTATTAATTCATCAAATCGAACAGTTTGTGTTGCATCTGAACTCGAGATTCATAGAGATTCGAAGGCTTAATCTAGCAAGTGTGTGGAGAAGCGGCTGCGAAGATGGAATGTGACTTCCTCTGGGGAGGACATCGTCCCTGGCTGAATCTGACAAGGTGAGAAGCGACGATCCTTCTAATGGACCTGACTCTTATTCGTCCTATTTTCCAATCCCTATTTGCCAAATCGACTACTCCTTTGAACTGGCCGCAATCCCTGTGATTGTATAGACACCCGAACAAATGCTTGAAACTCAACTCGCCGGGAAGGCTTGCTGGTTCATATTCATTCTGCAATATATACAGCCAAGACCCTTCAAAGCTCTCGGAGGCTATTTTCACCTGGCAGAAAGAGCGTACTATCATGCATATCCCAACACGAGGCCACCACCCACTCCGTGAGCCTCGAGCTCATTGTCAATCGCGATGTGATTGACGTCGACAGCCTGTCGTAGGCGCTGATAAGCCTTGTGAGCGGGCGCGCAAGGTCCCCTCCGTCATTGCTATCATCGATTTAATTAACTATTCATTACTGACCCCCCTCGACAGTGTGGTGACGGTTGCTATGTCTCGAGCGGGGTGTTTGGCGGGTTTTGTCAACCGTCGTCGTGCATTCGAGCACGTCGCTCAACCTCATTGTGCTCAGGCTTGGTCTTGTTCAAGTCTTCCTCTGTTCCCTTGGACTTACGATCCAGCTTTTTACTCGACAGGCTCGAATCGGCCGAATCTATGACAATCACTGTCAGTGCCATTCGAGGCGTTCGTGGACTTTTGGTGACAACTTCTTGCGGAATGCGCTATAGTAGCTGCTCTTCGTACAGTGGTCTGCACACCAGGCAGGCGTTTCCGGGAAAAGTGGACTTGTCTGCGACATTCGACACGAGACTTGGCTGAACAGGAGGCCGACCAATAAGTTCATCCAAATTTCAACGTCAAACTCTCCCTCCTCTTCGGCATCATCATAGACGAAACGGCACTGTGTATTCTTCGACCCGACGATAGCGCGTCGTCCAGCAAATCACCACACGGACGCAGCAGACACTGCGCTCCCGCGACGACGAATCCTCCTTCGACGCTTCTTTCCTCCTTTGACCAATCCCATCAAAAAGGTCGACCATCACTGCATCCCGAAAAGTCAATAATTCTTCGTCATCGTCCTCGTTGTTGAACGTTTGAAAGGTGTTGACATTCTGTCCTCTTAGGCGTCGCTGGGATCCGCCTGGGTCCCAGTCCAACGTTGGGTGTCGGGGTGTCAATGGTGTTAGGATTTTTGAACTGTATTTGACAGTTGTGTGTGGATTTTCTTTTGGAGTTTCGTGTACAGGCGCCTTTTTAGGATCTTATACGTATTTGTCCCGCAAAGGCGCGTCGGGGTGTGTGAAAGGTAAGAGGGAGCGCATGTCAGGGTTCCAGACCCGGTAAATTAAGCGCTGGTTAGGCGGCATCGTGTGCCGCATTGTGCATCGTTGACTTCAGCTACCACGAGTAAAACAAACCTCTGCTACAACTGTGACCCTCAGTGACTCACACACTCGCCGCAAGCTAGAGATTTGATTCTGATAATAATGATTGGAATAGCGACTGTCCTCGATGGATGGACGCCACCGTCGCCAGTGGAAATTATGGTCGTCGGTCGTCGGTCGTCGAGGTGGGATCTAATTTTTGAACGGAGGGAATCAACATGCCTTAGTGAATTAGGAAATATGCAGGAAAAGGTAACTAAAATTGAAGTGCGAGTGATGGTTACAGTGTCTATAGCCTTCGTTAGGCTTGGGATTTGCAGAATTGGGACGGTGCCGCCTGGTCCCGCCCCGAAAGCGCTGTAATAACTATTGCGCCCGGTGCCGACACGGAGGTTTTCCATCATTAAGCTTCAAAGTTAGGGGTCAGTCAACTGGGAGGATTGAGGATTTACTATTGTTCATCAGCGATGTGAATGGACGGAGACTCGAGAGGAGAATAGTATGTTCTAGTGGGGATTTACTCCACTCTACTCCTCATTATTCCTCAGCTTCACTCGTTTTGAATCATCTCCCTGCAGAAAGATCAGTTCGAATAGTTATAGCTTGGGAACCTGTTTTGACAATATGGGCCCTTTTTCATTTCCAAGGGGCGGATGACGGTGTTTGACGTCGTACCCCGGCGAGTGTCCCTGGGCGGAGGGAGAATTGTCATTACTCCTCGTCGACACTTCTCGAGAACCCGTAATGACACTTGCCATGTCAGCCACAGCCCCTGGAACTCTGACTTGTTTGAATTGACCTATTTCCGTCTGGGTCTGGTACCTGTGAAGCATGAAGACTCATACTAGCAGTGTTCAACAGCCGCGAAACCCCTAAGAAAGGGTACGTACATCGAAGCTCGATGAACCATAAATATCACTTCTTCGGGTTCGAGGTGGAAAGTGAGGAGTTCTCCCACGCCGAATTAGACGCCCAATGTCCGCTCCGGTGAGAAAACATAGCGCAGACTATACAGTTATTTCCCTGGCACTTGACGCCATCTGGTTACTCGTTGGAAACCTCTGGAGATTTGCTCAGTGTTCAAGGCGGCCCAAGGTTGGGTCCACCAAGGGCTTCGTATTTCCATCTTCGCTTGGTTGAAGCGGGACTGGGTCTGAGAAACGGGGTTTTGTTCGAACTTCGAAAGAAGTTCCTGGGCGGCCCGTATTTGGGGACCCACTCTAACCACCGGCTACTTACCAAAGGGTTTGGGTCCCTAAAAATTGTAAAGGCCCAATAGACACGGATGTTATATCCGAAGTTCAACCGTACTCACCTACTAAGCTTTGGGCGCTTCGAGAAAAATGACATTTACGAAATTTCGAGCGGCGAGTTCTTGACGCACTCCGGGGTGGTGTAGCGGTGTAGCTGTCGGTACGTTATAATTAGCCCTATCCACACTCTGGAGTTCGCATGCTGAGCCATACACTTCAATTTCAAATGTCAGATGCGCTGGGGAAGGTGACCAGTGCTGTCATCGTGTGAGAGCGTTCGAGGATTGTAAAACGACGACATCATCGATTGTATCATAGCTTTAGCGCCGACGGTAGGTTTGATGGCGGGGATGCAGTTGACTGTGATAAACCCGGGAGACTGTGCGGTTAAACTGACATTCGTTTGTCATGAGCAGCGTAGATAAGATACTCGACAATTGCGAGCTTGAGGTCGTTTGAATTCAGTGACTCATGTATGAGCTACTTTGAGAGGTTTGGAAGGGTAGTTTGGGGGTACTGAAATGTCGAGCATGCGGTTAAGATGGTTCGCGTGAGTAAAGGAATTTATTGAAAGTATACTTTCGTCAGTTCTGAGCGCATAGAGGAAGATGAGTTGTGAATTATTAGTGTGGGTTGTACAGATAATCAAGACCCTTTTCCAGGTTCTAGGGATGCGAAATTTTATGACTGTTGAACGCAGTTCTCACTCTACCACCCCTAAGCTCGATTCGAAGGTGGTGCTTCAACAGCAATTCTGAGAAGCTGGGATTCAACCAAGGTTTGTATAGAACACCGAAGTGGTTCTTTGCGGTACATACCGCAGTTCTCACTTACATATCCAATAGCTATCGCTATTACTCGGTGCGAGTTCGATTAGATTAGACTTCCTGCACCGGTTCTCATTCCATCAGATGTACGAGAACCGGTTCCGTCACATTAGCTATCACCCCGATTCGAACCGGAGGAAGTGGAAGTCTCAAACTCTTGTGAACATATCCACCCATTTCGTCGTAGGATGTCGGACGGAAGCAAGGACAAGGACGGTATCAGCAGGTGAGAGCCAGGCTACCGAAGGGCGAAGGTGTAGAAGGCGGGGGTGTACGTCTGGGACTCTGGGGCGGTTATTTCAGGGTGGTGAGGGAACGACGGAGGAATGACGATAAGGGTAGAAGTCGGTTGACCATATGGGGGTGTGGTGTTCTAATTTTAGGCCGTGTGTGCGCACCCTTCGAGCGGAGGATAGAGGTGCCGGGCGATAGACGGGGGCCGATACCTGAGATGGAGAAGGAGGGGTTGTCTGTAAGCGCGTAGTACCGTCAGGTAGAGTAGCAGTAACAAATTGCCGCAAGAAATGCTGTTAGACATGGTTAGCGACGGTACCATAAGGTCCGCCTCCTTCTCATCCTTTTCCAGTTTCCCGGAAGGTGTCTAGGTGTCAAGCGCAGATGGATCCCATCTGGGACGTCGAGTAGAGGCAGGAGCGATGGATGATCCTGAACAAATCTCGAGGTGGATGGGCCAGACACGGCAGTCTTATGAACGAATTTATGGTGGTTGTCGTCTTGCGATCACGAAGCGCAAGGTTTGCAGTGTAGTTACAAGCTTCGCTGTGCTGTCAATCAACGATTCGAGGCACAACTGGCAACCCGCGATTATAGCATTGGCCTGTAGCTTTATAGCACTGAATTCGTTCGATTATACATAATAATGAACGGTTGCCCTCGTTCCCGCATAGCATGTTTTCTATTCCTCATGCTGTGGTAATAATTCATGGTAGACGGAGTAGCTAGGAGGTTCTGGTGAATGGATCTGGCGAAGGAGGGTGCTTCGTGAAGAGAATGGGAATTGGGTTCAGTTGACGAGTGATCTGCGCGTTGCCCTGATCTCACGAAGCGCAGGGTGGGATCTGGAAAAGGGGCCGATGTCCCGATTGGGATGGGGGATTTCTAGATTTAGACGTCAGAAGAGGGGCGATTGAGGGTAATTCATTTCCTCGGACCCTATTTTTCTCTTTTTACTGACGGAATACACTTCAGCTTATATTGGGCGCTCCACGTCTATTCCTCCGGTTGGCCCTTCCCCGCCTATTCCTTCCTTTCCTTTAGATCCCAAATTCCTTCTTGCTCGCCGTCGTCGACGTCCTCCAGATGGCGTCCTCCGCTGCGTCCACCGTTCTTCAGGCGGTTCCGCCAGCCCTGACGTTCCTTGTCCCGTTGTTTGCCCTCGTTCTCCTCGCGTTGGTTCTTTCACATCGACCATGGCATGCGCGGAGGGGGTTCAAAACTCAAAGCAGCCGGACAGAGGCGGTTGTGGCGTACATCGCCATTGGCGCATTGGCCGTCTTGTCGACACTCTATGGCGCACTAGGACTCAGAACGGCTCTAGCCGACAGCCATGGCGTTGGCCTGGGAATGAGAGGTAAAGGCGAGCTTGTCGTTGAAGCCCTGATCTTTCTCGAAGGCGAGTAGTCTATTTGACGCATATATGCGCTATCTGGCGTTTTCTGACGACCATTTTCTTTCTACAGTCGGGGCCTCGGTGCTCTACCTGAGCAACGAATATGCAGAAGTTAGGTTGAAGACCTATTGGCTCGTTCTGCTCGTAATCGAGCTCGTCTGCGGTGAGTCTCAGCCGTAATAGCCGGCCCCAGGCTTCTGAAGCTAGATTTTTCATTTAGCGACGCTGGTCTCTCTCGTCTTCGCTGCCGTACCGCGCGAGTCGATGTCGCCCAGCGTACCTGCTGCACTTTGGCTGGCGTTTATTGGCACCGTCATCCCCTTTCTGCTCGTCGCGATGCGCGTCGCCAAACAGGGGCCAAACAACAACGCGCATGTGACCCCGACAGAGGGAACTCGCACGCCTTCCTTCAGCGGCACTCGGCTTTCGACCATCGCTAGCATCGAACCTCGCTCTCCTATTTCTTCGCTCCAGTCGCTCCCGTGCTCAGAGTCTGGTCATGAGAAAGTGCCCAGCGTTTGTTCGACATCGGATGTCACATTTGTCAACCATTTGCATCCTCCGCACCATCCCAATCGCACCGGACTCCCTCCCCGCGATTTGGAAGCCGGCACCGCTCAAGTCGCAGCCAGTCCATCATCGTTAAGACTGAGAATCGGGAATGGTCGATCACAAAGTCTACTGGTCTTTCTTGTTGCATCCCAATTCGCGGCTTTGGTGGCGTTCGTGCTCGAGATCGTAGCCGTCAACGTCGCCCGTTCGGCGACCCCCAATTCGGCACCCTCGTCTGCCACGAAAAGATCTTCCGCATATGCTACCCTCCAGATCTTTCGGACTGCAGTGATGGTCCTCTGCATCATTGGTGTTATGGCTGCATTCCTTCGTAAGTCACTTTTTTGCCTTTCCCATTTTGAGCATCTCAATTCTTAATTAAACCCCTCCAGTTCACGCATATAATGCTTATTTGCGCGCTCCATCCACTATCCGTCAATCTACCACCACAGCTGACGCTGCTCTCCCACCTGCGGTCGACCTGTCCAGAATGAACGCCATCACTGTCTCACTCTCGACAACGACCACCACATCCCCACCGTTTGCGGCGAACAAGCGGCGACCCTTGGGTCAACCTTGTGCACCCTCAGCTTTTAATAAGAGTGCCAAGAAGTTCTCCCTCGGGGGTGGTTTTACGGATATCGCTCTTAGCGCGGTCCATCGCCAGGTTGTTTTCACGAATGCTGGCCCCGCTCACCATCGTGATGGATCAGATGAAGGGCTCTACCTCAACAGTAAACCTGCGCCAACCCTCTCTCGCCAAACTTCCTCCTCCTCTTGCGCTTCATCCTTCGAGACACCCATGGCAAGGAGCGTACCCGCCAACTCGGTCCTGATGTCCCCCGAACCCTCTCCCTCCGCCCTTCCCACTCCAGTGCGCGATTCCAAGTTCGACGACGAGGAGAACTTCGAACCTGGCTATGCCTACATCTATACGGACAAGACCACGGTCGCCGCTGAAAAGACCGCTGTGGCCCAAACAGACCCTCTCGACGTCGGATTGCCGGTCCCGTTCCAAGGACAACCACAGGGTGCTCGGACCACTTCTGTGGCCTCTTCGGTCTATACATCTCCAAGCAAGCCTCAATTGTCCTTGAACAACTCTTACAATAGTTCAGCGTTCACCAATGTGGCCGTCGAGAACGCCTTTTCATCGTCGTCGTCTCCGTCTTTGTCTCCTCCTCAAACCCCCATGAGTACCCCCATCGACATCCCTACTTCCAAATCTTTCTCCAACCCTTACCCAACCCCGCGATCGACCCCTACTACATCATCCTTCGCCGACAGCCCGACCCTCCCCGTCCTCCCCATCACTCCTACTCGGACGTCACCACATACCTCGCAACGGCCACATACATCCTGCAGTAGCAAGTTCAGTCTTGGTTCTCGCTCGCGGTTCTTCGAGAGACCCAGTATGGAAACCGAACGTCAGCCATCCCAATGCTCTACTCCCACACGCAGTCGAGAGTCCACACCCACTCCTACTCCCACACGAGCGCCCACTCCTGGTCTGAGCTTGACGCCTTTCATCGGTGTCCACGTCCGCAAGCGCGACTCGACCAGCTCCAAGTCTCGTAATCACTCTCCCAGCCCTCCTTCATCCTTCATGGCCAATCTGAAGGGGAAGGCGAAGAGCCTCTCTTCCAAGCATGACTCCTTCGTACAAGGCTTGGAAGGTATTCGGAACGGGCTTGGCAGTTCTGGGAAGACGAAGTATCCACTTCGTTCCTCGAACTCACATTCAAGTCTGGGCCTTGGGATCAGCAGCGGCTTTAAGTTCCCTCAATTGACACGGCGAGCTTCCGAACTCGACAAGGGAAGACGTAATCGATCCTCGACTAGTATCAACTGTTCACCAGAGAGCAGCAACCCTTCGGTGCACGAAGTCGACGAGGGGGATTTCATGGACTTGCGGGATCCCTTTGCACCTCCGAGTGTGGCAGAGGGTGGCGCCCTTCGGATTGTCACTCGGGAGGAGTTGAACATACGGACAGGGAGGGAGAGTAGGAGTGCGTATCGAGATGAAGAAGTGTTCGAGATGGACAAAGATGGAAATTGGTCTGGGTCTTTGGGTCGATCCAGGGGTCAGCGGATGAGCGCGTGGGGCAACCTTCCACTCAGCCAATCTAACCCCAGTAGTCCGATTCGACGCCCCTCGAGCCCTTCTGCCACCAAGATATTGTCTATGAGGCCATCGAAGCATCGAGTCGACAAGGTCAAGCTCAAAAGCAAATCGTCCAAGGCCTCGAGCAAATCCGAAGGCAGCAGCCCGGATCGACATGTCCCCCCTCTTGAAGCCGTTTCCGACGACATTGGAGTGTTCGAGGAGGCTTTGTTGGCACAACAGTTGTTAGAGAGACTCGGTGGTGGTCTCTAATCACCATTGATGTTTCGTTTTGGCTATAAGTATTGTAAGTGGTCTGAGCATGGTTTCGGTCGTTCTTGGATGCTGACTTGCGATCCCTATCCAGATCTTTTGGCGTACCTTATCCTATCTATTCCATCGCTCATCCATCCCTACACTCGGTGTCGACCGCCTTCCTTTTCTAATCACGATATCATCCAGCAGCTTCACGTCAGCTTAATCTCCCTCGGATTGATCCTTCCTTCCATTCTTTTCCCTTCCACGCAGTCCTTACTCCCGGTTCCTGTCCCGACCCACATTGCCACCGCAATCCTTTTCGATCCTTGCTTCGTTAACACATTCCTTTTTCCGATCTCATTCCCTGCACTACCGACTCCAGCAGGTCTCACTGGCTCCTTTTTGTTGTAACAACCCAAAATCTCGATGACGCGTACAGCCGCTTCGTCAAAATTATTATTCGTTACTTATCAGCCTTTTTTCAGTCTGCACCTTTTCTTATTTCTTAACTTATTACTTCGAGATCGACTTGATGTCTCGTGTTGTATTACTAGCAACTATCTTCCCCTTCTCCTCACTCTCCGCGTGTGTTCTGGGTTTTCTTTACCTGTGGGTTGTACTTTTCCATTTTTCTTTTTTATTCGTTGAGGATGGTGTATTTTTTCTCGACTTTTGTGTTCGTTCTTCTCCCTTTGTGCCGCTTGCTACAACATATCGAATCGTCATGAAACGTCTCTTTTTTTGTCTTGCGTATCTCAGTCTGTTCCTGTACTTTAGATTTGCCGCTCTACTTATCTAGCTACTACTGTACTCTGCCTCATTCCTTCGTTGTGTTTCGAGTTTCCTCGCCGCTCCCTTCACTCTACCTCGCGCCCCACCACTTATCCTCTTTCGCCGGGTGTCACCTTTGCTATATCCATCCTTGCCACTTCCCTGGGGTTCGTTGCGAGGGGATACCATTGGGCATATATGGCAGGGCTGTTCATGATCACTCCCTTTCGAAACGCTTGGTCATGTAGTTAGCTATTCAGTCCGTTTCTTTACTTCTACTTATTATCTCGTACTCTACTACAAGTAGCTACATACCAATGGTCTCCCCTGTGTGCACTCGGGTTTCTCTTCGAGTCTTTTATGCCATATATACATACATACATCGGACACGTACTCTGTTTTCTAGGTGATATATGATGAATACTATGTGATTTCCTGTGTACTGGAAATGAAGGGAAATGCCCCTCTTCGTTGGTTCTGTCTGAAGTAAAAACGCCCAAAATAGGCGCCGGTCCCGTTATCGGCATGTCGTTCCAGGGTTCAGCAGGTCAAGCCTCCAGTATATTACGAATAACTGTAGCTAGATATGGGGAATGAGTTCTGACCATTCCACAGTCCGGTGAGCAGAAGGAGGCAGGTACCGGAGCTCGATAAAAGTGACTACGAGTAGTATGATACGGGAAATCATATACACAACAAGGGACAGAAGTATAGTCCCATCACCTATATGTACCAAAACTTTCATAATGAGCCCCCTTGCACCGGACGTTTCCACGTTCCTATCTAGCCACTCTTTATAAGCGACAGAGACTGCATACGGAAACGAGAGCATCACCGTCACCAGGGGTGAGAGGGTAATGCAGAGCGCAAAAATGCGCCAAAGCAGTTGACTAGAGGGAGAGGAAAATGTCCAGGACCAGGCAACACAATGCAAACCCCCGAATAAGACGGCCACTGCGAGTACAGGTACACCGGAGTCTAGCATGACAGTGGAGGGTTGAAGCTCCCAGTTAACGTACGCGTGAAAAGTTGGGTAGGCCTCGGTCCTGTTGACGCTGAACTTTGGGTCGGTTACTGTGACCTCTTCCAGAACGTCCCAGACGCCTTTTGTCACGGTGTCGATGCAATACAGGAAGGCGAGGATCACTGGTCAGGTTTGTTGTTAGCATAGAGCAGAGGGAAATGTGGTGCATACTTACGGTGCCTCAGTCCTGGGGGCCAGTTCGACAGGTTGACTTTAACTCCCCATGTGCTTTCCAGACAGCACCAGGCGAAAAAGGTACGAACTTCCCGCCAAAGACGTATAGTGACACGTACTAGCCGGCGGTGGCGATGGGTATCAGTAGGTCTCTTCCACTCCTCTCGGGGGTCTCGAATATGCCTGAGTTCCGAATGACTCAAGACGACCATAGTGTCGGTGTCGACTTGGCGTGGTGGTTGGGCGGCTCCATTCGAGCATGAACAAGTTACGCAGCTCTCGGTGTGCTCTGATATGACGATGGGGAATTGTACATCCAGAGGTTTGCTCCACCAGCATAGGTACATCGCACTATTCAAGATGGCATAAGCAAGAGTCGTAAGCTCAAGTTCAGTCATCGCTAAGTTCTGAGAGTACCGGGCGATGCATTGAACAATGAACCACAGCACTTGAACCAGAACAAATGTCTTGGCTAGCGCGTCCCCCTTGCTTCGATCCTCGATTTCCTCCTCGGAATCCAGCCCTTGGATGAACCTGCGCTCGATGAGCAAGGATATCATCCGAGCGCGCCACGAGGGCACCGGCACGTCCCGGCCAGGATCGAGGACCAGCCACTTGAGTTCTTCGCCCTCCTTGAAAAGATACCCGCCCATTTGAACGAGATGCGAATGGACTATCGTCCATCGATGTCCTTTGTAAGGGCCAGTAAGGGCAAATATGCTACAATCCGAGCGCAGCTCTCACCATCAGGAGTATTTTGGATCCCTCGTCTTTGTACTTCCTCCAGGACCAGACTATGTATTGCCCTCGCGCCCCTCCATTGCTTGAAGGCAAATCCGACAAGTAGCTCTGGGGCCATTATTCCCCAAAACATCAATTTGACTCTCTGGAATATCCTCGCCCTCCGCGTGGAACGATGGCCGCACACATTCGGATGCACAGATACCCAAGTGCACGCAAAAATTGTAGCAAAGCATGCCCAGATAATGTCCCAGGATGAGCGGTAATTCTTGTCAAACAGGATGTCCTCTGTGGAGTGGTTTGGTCCGTCTCGATTAGCTATCAGATGGTCGACATAGCTCGGTGAGACTGTTGTTGAGCTTCCCGTTGAAAGGAAAGTGGAGTGGAGGAAGGCGAAGAAAAGCATCCAGCAGATGGTGTATCGGACAAGAATCAACTGTGATTTCCTGTCTCTGCCAGCTCGAGCGTCGCTCAGTGTTAATAATTACGTGAGAACCGTAATCCCCACGAGCGCTTAAGTGAATCCCGGATACTTAAAGGGCGAAGCCTATTCAAATTGAAAGCAAACGGCCTTTTGCAACGGCTCAGTCAACCAAGCTATACAGTGTATAGTACAGCCCTTCACCACCATCACTGGTTCTTCTCCAGATTCGTTAATGGGCGCTCAAACGCATGGGGCAACAAACACCGAACTCATCACAGGGTCTAACCCTTTCCATTGTCCTCTCGATCATATCTATGTCAGTGTCAAAAGATCTAGGGACTTGCCGGTGACAAAGTCAAAGTCGACAACTCAAGGAGCAATTGGGGGTTCAAGAGGAAAGGTTTCCCCCTCTTCGAAAGGGGAGACGAACTTGGAAGGACCTAGGACCAAACGGCGATTAGAATCCAGGGCAGATTGCTACAAGCTGTGTCTGGCAACGGCACGTTCTGTCACCCTGTTGACGCCTGTGTTTGCGGCATTGTTTGCGGTGCTTCGCCTCCCGGCCTTCTTACGCGATGGTTGCATGCGGCAGAGGCGTTTATAACAAATGGGAAATCATCGCATCCTGTTGCTCTTCCATCCTTTCCCTTTTCCCTCATCGGTTCCATCCAGCCGTCCACAGTCTTCCTGACAATCGCCTAGGAGCTTGAAGCGACCATGCACTACTCAAGGATACTAGCTTTGTTCGCCGCCTCACTCACTGTGGCCCCGACGGTCGTAGCCTCTCCTGGATTCAGGTTTACGCCACTGCAGAAGGAGATCCACCATGATTCTGGGAGTTCACCGTCGAGCTCAGCGTCGCATCCTAGCACGACCGCAGCAGGCTCGACCAAGGTTACCACTGGCAAGACCTTCATCGATGGCACTGGGCGGTGAGTTCTCGTTGCAACGACCTCATGGGCGCTGATCTCAACGTGTTAGCGGTGATACTGATTACTTTCCATTCATTTCCTAGTGGTTGTGGAAGCGTAGTAACTCCCAAAATTGCCAGGAAGGTCGAGAAGAAGTTCCAGAAATCCCGTCGGCCAGCTAAGAATGCGCGAGCGGGCCCTGTCAAGTTCCCTGTGCATTTCCATGTTATTGCTACGAATAGGACCGCTGAGGGCGGATGGCTTTCGTGAGTGGGTTTCTGGCTTCGATCATAATCGATGGATAAGAACTAATCATCATGTTTAATGTGTGTTTGCTTGTGGGCGTGCAGAGATGAGACGATTGCTGCCCAGATAGATGTCCTCAATGAGGGTTTTGATCTGGCTGGGTTTGATTGGGAGTTGGTTAATACCACGAGGATTTTGAATCCCGAGTGGTTCTCGGCTGGGTTCCATTATGAGGATGAGTGAGTTGATTCATTCACTCCGTTTGGTACCCTTCCTGATGTCTTTTCTAGGATCGAGCGCGAGATCAAACTTGCAACTCGACAGGGTGATGCTGCAACCCTAAATGTTTGGACTGTGGAGTGAGTAATCTTCCATTAATGTTCCGGAAGCGCTCAGGCTGACTCAGAAGATAGCCATGATCTCCTGGGATACGCGACATTCCCCTGGTACTACGATGCCACTCCAGAGCTTGACGGGGTCGTTATCCATTACGGTTCGGTCCCGGGAGGCTCCATGAGCATCTACAACAAAGGACATACCCTCACTCACGAAGTCGGACACTGGGTCGGACTCTACCACACTTTCGATGTGAGTTGTAGTTCTATTTCTTCCAATCTTCGGTGTTCAACTTGAAACTCTTCTAGGGTAAGAGCTGTGATGGACCGGGAGACTACGTCTCCGACACTCCTCAACAATCCAAGGAATCCAGGTCCTGCACACCGTCTGACTCTTGCGCACATCTTCCTGGCAGTGATCCTTACACCAACTTCATGGATTACTCTCCAGACGAATGCTTGTCGGAATTCACGACTGGACAGATCCGACGGATGCGAGAGGAGGTGAGGACGTATCGTGGTGTTGAGGATGCGTAGTAGGCTGGCGTAGGGATTTCTTATTTAATTACTTACACCCTTGCATTAAGGACATTTAGGTAGATATCTGGTCATGGAAGGACTTTAGACAAATACCCAATAAATACTGCAGAAGCCTTTTCTGGACATGGAGAGAGTTTTGAGGCGCCTCTTGCCTTAATACAAGGAAAGTTGCCAAGGAATGATGCCCCTATCTTCCAGTTTGCCATCACGATGATGACAGCGCGTCTCTTGTCTTCAAACTCTCATGTTGCTGCGACGAGCATCATCTTTGTCGCTCTTTACCGCCTCTCGGATTGGAAACCGTGCATTATCCACCACATGCCTACCTCGACTAGCTTTTCAAGGGACAGGAAAGCCCCAAACTGGCAGATCGAGGCATTCAAGCTCTACCACGCAGTCCGGTGGGATGTCATCTGAAGTAAAGTCGCCAAAGCCAACATGGTCTGAGCGTATGAAGGCAGCGAAACTCTCAGAACGTTAGTTGTCCTTTAATGGTTCTTACAGTGGCGTTTCTGACGTGTTTACAAGGCAGAACCTTCGGCTAACGGTCTCACGAATCTCCTCTCGCTGTACCATCGCTCCAAGGAATCGACCGCATGTCGTTCGTTAGAGCTTCCGCCTCTACCACCCCGCGCTAGTGGATATCCGACTGCATGCTTATCAAGAAACGAAGTGGAAGAGTTCCTTCCGCCGTTGTTGAAACGTGGTTGGAGGATTGAGTTTGGGAAGCAGCAGGAGGGTAACGCAGACCCGGAAGACTGTGGATGTAGTGCACCAGAGGTATGTCTCTTATTCCTTCCTCTCCAACTTCCGCTGACAGTCTATGAAGAGCACGGGTGATGCACCGCCTCCGCCATACCTCGTGAAGCGATTCCTCTTCCACGATAAGCTGGCCAAGGCCAAAATATTCCTAGAAGACGTTAAAGTTATCTCTAACATTGGGGAGAATGTAAGTCTACGTAATCCCATGGCTTCCACCATTCTTTAACCACCTCGGAACAGCACCATTTCGATGACTACCTCGTGTTACCCTCGGAAGATGGCTCGTCAAGCGAACTAACGCTATATGTCCAAACTCACAGCGGAAAGAAACCAGCACGTCCTTCGTCGAGCGATATCGAGTGGATCGAAACGCCAGGGCTCACCATTCGCGATGTTCGATATGCTATTCTCTTGGAACACCTGTATATCTCCCATTTCTCCGACCCTTCTCAGCTTCCAGCTTTCGAAAACACCGCGGGCCTGAGTTCAGAAGTCATTGAGAAGCTGTTATAACCACAACATGTACGCTAGCGTCCATATTACTTGCATCTCTTTCCCCGTGTTCTCTAGTCTCTAAGGAGCCCGTGATATTTCGCGAACGAGCCCCTTTAGTCCGGATCAATTTGAATAAACACCGCTCACCCAGTGTCCGATTTCTTCTTAAATAGCATCCACCACGATGGCATTCTCAAGATCGCCAACTCCGCGTTATCGTTACCAGAAAGACCGGCGTATCAACGTTTCTAGCTTCACCTCTCAATCAGACCCGTCAACGAGAAGTTGAGCAGAATGGCGACTATGTACACGATTCCGACCGAGCCTCTCAAGGTGCCGACATGCAACCCTCGACCAGGTCTAGCGCCCCTGGAGGTTGCACCCTCTATGGTGACCTTCGACCCAGCTTCCATTCCAGAACCCCAGCTTCAAGCTTTCAAAGACTGCCAGACACACACAACCAGCCTTCACTTCACTCCTGCCGCATTTCCCCGCTGCGCTTCAACTCCCGGCCAAATTGAACTTGTACCAGATGGCTTGAAGGGGCGCGAGCGAAAGCAGTGGGTGGCGAAACATGCGATGGCGTTGGTCAAGGAGAAGAGGGCGCTGGAGAGGGATTTGAGTCAGGGGCAGGGAAAGATTGTGGAAGGGCCGGAGAGAGTCGTTGCGAAAATTGGATTGTGGAATGCGGTTTTGAGGATCAAGAGGAGAAAACGTGATGGAGAGAAGCTGGAAGGTGTTGAGAAGTTGACCCTGGTTGTTACACATGCGAATGGGCTTCATAAAGAGGTGCGTAGTCCTTCAATGGACGGTGGGGTTGTTTGCTGAAATCTTGGGCTGTAGACTTGGGAAGTCCCGATGAGGCGGCTCATTGACCTCACTGAGCAGTCTGGTTCTCGTGTCCGGATAGAAGAAATCTGGGTGCTGGAATGTGTAGATCATGGAGATTCTGCTCTTGCCAATGGGCCAAATCATCCCAGACTCGGTGCGACCATCTTCTACATCCCAGGAACTCGCGCACTGACTTTCGTGTAGCTGACCGTTCGGACTATGGAAGAGATGTCGCCAACTTCTGTCTTCACTATCTCCCGGACCGCGACGAGGCGCTTCCCAGGATTTTGGTTAGAGTCGACGATGCTGTTGCGCAGAGACGTAAACAGAGTGGGTTGGCTGCAGAAGGAAGGTCGCTGGTGGGAGTGGGACACTCCTTGGGCGGTGATTCAATGTAGGTAATACCCACCTGTGGTGATAACCGTGCCCGCTGACGCTTCTACCTTCAGGGTCCTGTGCGGAATAAGCTACCCCGGTCTCTTCAAGTCGCTCGTCATCAGCGAAACTACCATCTTCCCTGTCAGCACCAACAACAATGATGCAGCTATGGTCTATGTCGGAGGCGCTCTCGGTCGAAGGGGAGCTTGGTCTTCCCGGTTCGTAATCCTTCGTTTCAGATACGTAGACGAGGGGAGTACTGAATGGACTGCAGAGAGGAAGCACGCGCAGCACTGGGCAAGACGCCCATGTACTCTGCTTGGCAACCGCAGGTCTTTGACTCGTACATCTCTCATGCACTTTATGAAGATAAGATCAACGGAGGTGTTCGATTGAAGTGCGGACCTGAATCGGTGCGTCGACTGCGTTACTCCGAGATGTCGATGCTCATTCGACTATGGCATTAGGAAACTCGTCAATTCAATGAATTCCTTTCGATGAACGAGGCGTATGAGAAGCTGCCTATGTTGGATGAGAAGGTGGCGTTGCATTGGATTATGGGAGGCGACGAGAACGCGAGCGTCATGTACGCGTCTTTCTACCCTTCCCACGTCGAATTGACCCTCTCAATGATGTTTGTTTGTATAGGGTCGGAGGTCCGGTTATTGCGCAGAACACGGTGTGGAGGAGAATCAACAACACGAGTAACGTTCGAGTGTCAGGTGGCGGTCACTTGGTGGGTCTCGCTGTCAACGGGTGGGCGGACGAAGTGACTGATTCCAATTTATTTCCCTAGGTGGTACAAGAGCGACCTATGGAGTACGGTGAGTTTTATACATTTGTTATTAAGACAATCAGCAACTAATTACGACTACGCTAGCCCAAGCGTTCTACGAGTTTTTGCAGAAGCAGCATGGCGGTAATGTGAAAGCAAGGTTATGAGTTGGTTGTCGTTTCCGCTTGAGGACATATAGAGGTTCCCCGGGGATTGCTAACTCCCTCACCCAATCGATAATAACCTTAGTTTCCTGAAACAGGGATTATTCAAGTTTTCAATTTGGAAGGGCATGCAGTGAGATCTACTTTCCATCGCGACAAATGGTCCCTCGCAGCTACTAAGCGCGCAACAGGCCCTGACGTCATTCCAGGGAAGAAGCCAGTGACTCGTATCGCAAGGCTTCCATTCACTCCTCTGGGGATTCTCGAGGGTTTGGATTGTTTGTAGAACAAGGATGGTATAGGTGTCTGTTTGAAGTGCAGTCCAGCGTCGGTATGGCTGACCAGCGAGTGGGAGGATGAACTGCCCAATTCACGCTGCCTGGTTTATATATGAAAGGAGGCTCGAAACTAGTCAGCTTGTTGGTAGCCAATGAGGCTCACGAGTCGTTCCCTACGCTTGCTCTGCACTGGATCATGGGAGGCGATGATCCTGGTGGAGTGTCGAGGGGCCTCTCATATCGCAGAACGTTGTTTGGAGGTGCGTCCGGAACGCCAGCAACGTTTGTATCCTCTCGAGTGACCATCTGGTGAGCGTTCAGTACCTGAAGTCACGAACAGGGCTGAGTAACACCACTGGTCGTCCGACGGGTTGTACAAGAGATAGTGCGTGGAGTTTTCGGGAATTAAATTTGAACGACGTCCGAAAGTTTGTTGCAGCGGAAGCGCTCCATGCGTTTTTTGAAGGCGACGCACGGCAGTCGGAGGCGATGGCGAAAGCAAAGCTTTGAACGATGATTCCGACGACAAATTTCGCGGTCGTGACTGGATGAGTAACGTTCGTTATCGTTCACGAGACGACTAGAATGATCACTAATTCCATCCGTGACCTTTGTTGAACGCCTTAAATTGCAGATCCGGGAGTGGAAGAACTGTTGCACCGAAGCGCCCATCCGCCGGCTGCCATGGCTTTTGATTTGCCCGCCCTCCTCCCTCGCCTAACGTGAACGAGTGCTCTTGTCGCCGCGGGAGTGACCTGATTGCATAATCCATGCAGCTTTTGTACCCGGGTTTCTGTGTGCTGTGATTCAGAAGCAGACTCAGGGTTAGACGTGGGAGGAGGCATGTGGGTCGAGAAGATCATGGTTTCGACAGAACATGCCGTTTCGTGCACTGCTTCGCCTGACATAAGGCGTCGATTTGGGACATATAAAGGTTATCATCTTGACGAGAATTCAATACGATTAGCGCCCATCTTCATCCTTTTCCTCCCCGTCCGCTTCATGCCAGTGCATTCGGTTCCGTTCTTGGCGCACGCAATAACCTTCCAAATGGAGAATGTTTCCGGTGTGCCAAGGGAAAGAGGAGTATGATAAAGGTCAGGACGTGATTGGTCAAGTCACGCGGGGAATTAGCAATTAATTCCCATAATTCTAGACTATTCGCTCGGCGGCCTACATGTAAGCGAGACATAAACACGCAACTTGCCGTGTTCATCTCTCTCAACCATATCTTTCTCCTCGTCGTCGTAGCTGTTGCTCTCGTCGTCGTCCACAATGTCCTTCAACCTTCTTCGCGCATCCGTCCGCAACGCCAACCCCATCCGCCGCGCCGCTGCTGGCAAGGCCCCACGAAACCTCCCCTCAGTGGTCAGGGCTGCCCCTCGAGGTCGCCAATACTCGACCGCACCACCCCCTCCTGAGGCCAAGTCGTCGAGCTCTGGTCTCTTGTGGGGTCTCGGTGCTGCTGGTGCTGCTGGTGTTGCCTACTTCTTCTTCCAAGGCGACGCAGAGAACGTCGTAAAAGGGGGCGTGCAATCTGCCAAGGCCGCCACCCACTTTACCCCCAGCAAGGAGGACTACCAGAAGGTAAGTTAAACCATAGGCGTGGCTATTCTGAAGCTAACGACGCGTCTAGGTTTACAACCGCATTGCTGACCTCGTCGCCGATGCTGGAGACTATGATGGTAAGTTGGATTTCGTCATTGGTGAGCTATTCAGCAACTGACACTGTTTTTAGACGGCTCCTACGGACCCGTTCTTCTCCGTCTCGCCTGGCACTCGTCTGGTACCTACGACAAGGAGTCCAACACTGGTGGAAGGTAAGTTATACGCGCGTTTGTTTTCAATGCTTGCTCTTGCTAAAGTTCCGTGAAGCAACTATGCTACCATGCGATTCGAGCCTGAATCCCTGCACGGCGCCAACGCTGGTTTGAACGTCGCTCGTGAATTGATGGAGAAGGTCAAGCAGGAGTTCCCTTGGATTAGCTACGGTGACCTCTGGACTCTCGCCGGTGTCGCTGCTATTCAGGTTCGTTTTCACATTTATTCACTCGAATGTGTCGTCTAACAGTGGTTCAGGAAATGGGCGGCCCCAAGATCCCCTGGAGACCCGGACGAATTGACGGTGTTGCCTCCCAAGCCACTCCCGACGGTCGTCTTCCCGACGCTAGCCAGGGTGCTGACCACTTGCGACAGGTACGTGCTGCTACCTTTCCTTTTTCTTATTGCGACATTTTCTGACACGTATCCGTCGTTTTTTAATAGATCTTCTACCGTATGGGGTACGTCACAGTTTCTCCGTGTTCCGTTTTGTCACGGTTCTAACGTTGTTGCTACCCTTCCTAGATTCAATGATCAGGAGATTGTTGCCTTGTCTGGTGCCCACGCCCTCGGACGTGCCCACCGCGACCGATCCGGCTACGACGGTCCCTGGACCTTCTCCCCTACCACTGTGACCAACGACTTCTTCAAGCTGTTGTTCGATGAGAAGTGGGTCTGGAAGAAGTGGGAGGGACCCAAGCAGTACGAGGATAAGAAGACCAAGTCTCTCATGATGTTGCCGTAAGTCACTCTGGTTAATTATCGGGTCATCCGCGTTGCTCATTTGTGGACACTAGTACCGACTATGTCCTCACTCAAGACAAGAGCTTCAAGAAGCACGCCAAGGCCTACGCTGAGGACCAGGACCTCTGGTTCAAGGAGTACGTTATCCCATAACACCTCGAGTTTCCTCGTTCTAACCTGCTTTGCAGCTTCTCCAAGGCCGTCTCCCGCCTCTTCGAACTCGGTGTTCCCACTTCACAATTCGTCACCTCCGAGCCCTGGATCATGGCCAACGTCGATGAGCAGCCCGCTCCTGAGGAGAAGAAGTAAGGGACACGCGATTCCACTCTCTTTTCACCTCGTTCCTTTGCTTTCTTCCTCTCTTACATTGCCGATTTCATTGCGAATGGTAATGCTGTTGTAATGTTAGTTAGGAGGGGTGCGGCCAAAACCCTTTCCACCAGATTTCTTGTATGCACATACTTGGCCTGTTCTAGATGTTGGTAGATGAGGAATACTACTAGATTCATTTAGAACATGTTTCGTTGCCCTGTTGGAGGGTGTATGTGATGAGTTATGATGAGACGCTCAATTGTTGGGGAGTCCAAATTGAGTTCGGTTCACGTACCAGTCTGTTCTGTCGGAGGCGAGTCATTTGGATGATAGCAATGCTGGAGCCTAGGGGTGTGAAGGGAATGTGAAGGAGTTCTCGGAATTTGGCAAGTACTACCTCCACATGTTAACAGGTGGACCTGGAAGCCAACACACTGTGTGTCACGGTCAAGCGGTAATTAACTTCGCCATGACGCAAGCTCTGCTCAAAATGCACATCTCATAACACGAAAATTTTCAGATACGAAAAATTTCAAGACACTATGAGTCTGCGGAGGCCAGGGGTGTGAAAGTCAGAGTACAGCGGTGCGGTGCCGCCTCCAAATTCGATAGTTATCTCACACATTCTCGAGTTTGTCGGTTTCGTCTCTGCCGTATTGGGAAGCATGATTTCATTTCAGGCTTCAAGCTTCAAAGGTGGCAGTTTGTCTGTGAACCTGAAAGTTTATCTAAAGGGCGGTTTGATATGTCCGTTGACAAGCTGGCACTAGATCGAAGTTGGGCGCTCTCCAAGTGTCAGTCGAACTCGTTGAGATATCGTTGCCGGAAGCCCCAATTCTCGGAATTGCTATTGGTGTGACCGGAATGGGCGCATTCTCGGTGGTGGTGGTACTTACGGGTCACGAGTCCGAGTGACCACCATGACATCCTCTGCGTGTCAGGCATCGAACTCACCGGGCCTCCTGGTGGTTCCTACTACCAACCTCAACAGCACCACCAAACGCGAGATCAAGCGAAGGACCAGTAACCATTAATCAACGAGGAACCTTTCTTCTCATCACCTTGTGATGATCGGCGATGCAGTTAGATCTCGGCTACTAAGCGCTCGTCACAATGATGCTCAATGCATTGAGAATTCGGCCTCGTGTGGTTTTAGAAACGACCAGCAGACTTGATCGATATCTCAATCACGGTATTGAACGAGTACTATCGAACAGATCTTCCAAACGGAATATGTCCTCGTGTGGATGTCTCTCTTTAGCTAGTCCGATCCATCCTCCACCCCACAAGGCTCTGTGGCTGGCATCCTCCCTTGACCAGGACTCTCCAAGGCCATTTATTGCCCCCTAACGCGGCATGGTATGCGCTATTAAGTAGTTCAGGCATGTCGAGAAAGTCTTACTTCCACAGTTCCACTCGGGCGCTTATTTGTTGGGGGAATGGTAGTAGCCGTAGCAACGGCGGAGATGGGAATTAATTCCAGGGTCAGATCCGGTACCTATGCCCCAGGAACCTTCCAGACAGTCGCTTCAGTGACAATAAATACACCATTTCTTGTACCTCGAGGCCCTTGGTTGCCCCCCCTTCACCGTCGATGGCCTTCCACCATGCCACGGGGTTCGTGGTTCATGGCGGCAACTTTACCAACGCGGACAACGCCTACCTCATCTTTCCTCAGTGCCATGCTCATCATGAACTCAGTAAGTAAATTTGACATCTGACATCAGGTTTAAGGGTCGTTTGAACCGCCACGTAGATCCCATGAAGGCATTGCTCAGCCATAGTGCTATCGAAGCTACAGACGAATCCCCTTCCTTCCACTACCCCCTCGAGCCCGTTCACGCCCCTCGACAAGCCGTCATCGACATCTTCATGGAATGGGTTGCTGACCATGGGGGTCTCCCCGTCTTCTGGCTGTCGGGTGCTGCGGGAGGCGGGAAGACCTGGATCCAACAGAGGGTGGCGCAGCTGCTTCGTCAGGATGGGCGACTGGCGGCGTCATTTTTCTTTTCAGCAGAGTCTACCAACGCCAACAATGGAAGAAAGCTAATTACGACCATCGCCTATCAGCTCGCGTCGTCCATCCCTGGCTTGAAACGCTATGTATGCAAGGCCATCGACGACGACCCAGGGATCTTCGAAAAGTCATTGGAAGTCCAGTTGAGGACGCTGATCCTCAATCCTGTCGCCCAGCTTAGGTCTGAAGGCCGACGAGGGCTTTTTCAAAGGATATTCGAGCTGCCGTGTCAACGACGACAACGGCGTGCGGGAAAGCTTCTGCTACAACGGAAGAACCTAATCCTCATCGAAGCGCTCGACCAATGTCGTCACGCCCACGAGCAGTCCCATATCCTCAAGCTCATCGACACTGCCATTAAGGAAGAACGTTTCCCTTTCCGGTTCGTAATCTCGAGCCGCCCGGAGCGCGTCATCAGGAACACCCTCGGCGGAGAAGAACTAAAATCCCATACGCATCACGTTTGCTTGGACGACTTCCAGAACGATAACGACCTGGCCTCTTTCTTTTACCACGCGTTCGCGGAGATACGGGGTAAACATCTGTCCTTGCCTCAAAGCTGGCCGCGCGTAAGGGACGTGCATGCGCTGGTACATGAAGCATCGGGGCAATTTGAGTACGCTGTAAAGGCCATCAAGCTTATTGATGACCCATACCCCGGCCATTCCCCTTGTGACATGCTCAGGCTTGTCCTGGATTCTACTAGTCCCGAGCCATTCATGGGTCTGGATCTATTATTCAACACAATATTCTCTGCAGCTCAGGTCGCGGATATACCGCTGCTGCGCCGTATCCTCCATATCGTGATGTGTACGCAAGCGACATGGTTGAATGCTAGCCTATTGGATAGCTTCCTCGAGTTCCCATCCGGAACGACGGACAAGGTCCTCTGCGACCTCCACTCCATCATCAACATTCCATCCCCCGACAACATAGACCCGTCTCGAACCATTCGCTTCCACCATCGCAGTCTTGAAGCCTATCTCCAATCACACGAGCGCTCTGGCGATCTCTTCCAACCGCGCCGGGACACGCAGCGAGACCTTGTTGAACGCTCCGCTCACCACTTGGGGCAATATCACCAAGACAATACGTTGGTCGACGAACATATCGTGCGTTTCTCGTCGTCATTTCTCCAGCAATACCTGCACCGGCCTGCCAACGCAGGAAGCATTCCTGCCTTAGAACTCGTCGATGATCATGAAGCCCAGTCACGGTTGCCATCAGATGCAACCAGGCTTTAGTCCGACACCTAGATGCTGCGACTATCATCCCGCGAATACACCACACTCCCTAAGACGCATTCTACTCACCCCGATAATCATACTATATTGACTGGGAAGCCGCCTATCCCCTCACCCCGCCTAACTTCCTCGTATTTTATGAAGTCCGGACGCTTGGCCACCCCGCTTTTGATGATGTAGCCCGAGCGCCAAGTGCGCTCTACAACCCCATTTGCATCCCCCCCTTCCGTCTTTGTCACCATCGCTTCTTCGGCGAAGATGTTGTAGATTTCTTGGATGTTCTGTTCGCCACATTGTTTATAATCGATTTATTGCATTAAGATATATACTCACGTACATAGACCCTCAGGCCGCAGGTTGCGATGCCAATAACCATATGCATACAGTGCTGACGTCCCCAAGTTTCCAATTTGGCTTAGTCATAGGCACTGGGAGCGCCGCCGCCGCCAATTCTGGAGTGGAAATGTTCTGGCATTATCCAGAGCTATATTTAAAATATTGAGACTCAGGTCTAAGAGGCATGTACGCAAAAGACACAGCATGGTGGAGGCACTGGCCCCTAACCCTTTAGTTAAATTTGGCTGCGTTAGATTTGGAAACCATTGGTAGGTTCCGCCTGCAGTGACGAGAAGGACTTGAGCCTCCGTCGACCTTCGATATCGACTTCACTTGCGATAGCACTACGAATAGGCGAGTGGTGTCCTCTGGCACTTTGCCACACCGCCTTTCCAGTTGACTCACTCACCCCAGTCAGAATTTTGGCGCCCGGATGGAAGAAGCCCCACTGGATGTCGCTCAACCTGGAGCTTATTTGCACAGCATCATTGCATTCTTGCATTCATACTTTCAAAGCAGTATATACGACGGATTGAGATATAGAGTCCATAAGCTCGCCGGTACAATGAAATCAGGGGTAAAGGGTAGGGGAAAGTGGAGGCAAAACAACTATCAGAAAACGAGAACGAGTGACCGAGTTGAGCAATGTGATCTTTGAGTCCGCCTATTACCAGCTGCCTGCCTAGTTCTCGTTAGCAGTAGGGGCAGCTGCCTTGGGTGCCTCGAGTTCGACCTTCTCGTCGACGGGGTAGACATAGGCGGGAGGGGCGCTGATGGGTGTGTTGCGACGTTGATCTTCCTCGTCCTCATCAAAGACAGTGACTTGAACGTATTCAGTCTCATCAGAGCCACGGATAGAGCGGTAGGTGACGACGGTCAAGACCCAGATCATGCGCAACAAGACACCAAGACCACAGCCAAGAACGAAAGCGACAGCCCTGCCCTCCCAGGGGCCGAGCGACATGATTGCGTTCTGGATGCGGGTGTAGAAGTCTTGTCCGTGACGGTGGTGGAATCCATGGCGGTGGGGGTGGTCCTTGTGGTGGAGATGACCTGGGTGGCCATATCCGTATCCTTTGACTGGCCTCAACTTGGCGCCGACGTTGTCATGAGCTGGGCCCGCGGTAGCGGCAGTGATAATCTGGATTCTTTCTCCACCCTTGGTCCTTCCGAACCAGCCCTTTCCATTACGCATGGGTCGCTCGATCCTGGCTTCGGTAGGGCCTCCAATGAAGGGGAGGATTCGAATCACACCGCCGTGGATCTCCTTGCCGTGGGTGACGTTGTCGGGCTCGATAAGAGGGAAGCCAAAGGCCTTGCGGAACGAGTTGGAGATGTCGATAGCCTTCTGTCTGAAGCGGCCGCAGGGTCGTGGCCGAGGTTGATTCATGGGCATGAGTTTGGCAACAGCATCGGACCCGCCGACGGGGTGGCCAAATCGCAATGGTCCCGGGAACGGTTCAGTGGTTTGGACACTGTTGGAAACGACAACGACTCTGAGAGGAGTTGCGCTCACTGTCAGAGGTCGAAAAGAGCTTTATTAGCGTTATCCACCAGTCTCAAACACAATAACTCACCAAGAGCCGCGGCGCTGGCCGCAACAGCAGCAATGGCTGTAAGTTTCATTTATAAAATCCGGTTTGTCTGGAAGTAAAGGAGCGGAAATCTTTTAGCGTTGGATTTATATATCGCCTTAGAACTGAAGGAGTGGACTTACAGATTCAGTAAGCTTTCACAGAAATTTCGAGGTAATGGTTGCAGGTAGAGGTGATTGTGGTGTGGCTGTGTTGCCCTGGCCACGCTAATGAGCTGACTCAGCTGACGCAACGGCACGCGGTTTAGCCATGTTTAGGGGGCTTGAGCTGGCTTAGCTTGAGGTCGCCACGCTTACGCTCCTCATCCCGCGGGCTGATATGGAAACAGCAGTTAAGTATTCCAGTGCATGAATGCATTTGGCGTTGTATTTAGTGGGAATGTCCGGTTGTAGCGCGTAGCACGTATCTATTAGGTCTATGGGCACTGCTCCCCTTGATTCCTTTCGCGAGTGCCCCCTTTGGACTGTCCTATTAGGTATGGCCAATGCTGCAAGCAGTGGATTGGTGGCTCAAATCTGTGCTATCGAAACCGTTAGCTGTCCCTCCTTCTGAATTCAAAGTGCGTCGAGACGATGTCTGTGGTCTCATTCGGGGCTGAGGGGCGCATATTGAGGAATAGTCGGCTCGCCAAAACTGAATGCAGTATCCTCTGCCACCTGGGGTCGACGCGTTAGATAGGCTGTATAGCGACATGAAGTAAAGAAGCAACTTACACTATAGTTGTAGGGTAAAGGAAGTGCTGGAAATGGGCTCTCTATCAGATTACTCGGGCGGAAGCTTCAGGGAGGATCGACATTACTGGTTTCGTATAAGGAGCTGCAACATTCAAGGTTGACAAACCTGGAAAGAGGGAATTCAGTAAGCAAAGAGAGTATACCGTGCACCATACCTAGCAGTGTGATGTAGTACCAAGTGCCGTCTCGGTACATAGTTCTGGCAAGGGAGCTCTTCGTCCGTAAGAAGTCTTTGAATCCAACGGTGACACCTAAAACCGCGATGCCTTGAATCGAATGAGGCTTAGTTCTTAAACCCGGCGCCCTCTGCGTATTGACACTCACACAACTCCCCGGCAAGTAGAATGCAGTAACAAATCGCTACGCCGTCGAACGACTCTGAAGGAGAAATGTATACACAGTCCAATCCGGGCAGGGGTGACCGGGCAGCTAAAGGCAAGAGCAAGATCAGCGATAGTTGAACGGAAAGGTAAGGTCACCTTGCCTTTGGTAACCGCGAGGTAAACAACAAGCGCCAGACACGCAAGGAAGCCTCCGACGTATATTGCAGCTAGCGTGATGTTGTAGCTCCTCTGAGACCCCAGTAAAACACTCAGCGAGACGAAGAGAATGGCTTGTTGATGAAAGGATCCATCAGTATTTCGAGCCAAGATGCAGTGAGAGCTTTATCCGACCTTCCGAAGCCGCAACGCCAAGAAAAGACGATACTAAAAATCGCGCAATCACAACTATTTAATGGCGGCGAAGAGTCAGAAATAGGCGACACACTCACAGTTTGTGAGCCTTTTTAAGGGTAGACAAGACTTGGCCACCGGTCAGTACTTCGGCGACAGCTGGTTACTAGGAAAGAGTCAAACCTACGCTCGGGGATAAAAGTCCTCGGTTGGTTTGAACTAACAGGGAATCAGGCGCCGTTGTGACTTCATTGGGTCCAGTGGGTGCTTACCGAGTAACATTAAAGGTGCATCTATGAGCGCTGTGTATCGCGACATCAGGAAGAGAATTTTCCCGAGCGAAAGCTTCGTGGTGAACCATATCTTCGAAACCTGGGAGAAGGAAAAGTTGGGTCAGTTAATAATTTTGTGCCGGGCGCATGTACTTCTTCACCAAGGGTTTGAAGGTAGTCACATATCTATGGCTACTATGAGCTTCCAAGTGAAAAAATGTATCGGGTTGAACTCACTAATAGGGTCACGGCAGCAGCTGCAGTGTAGAGGGTCAATATGCCATCTAGGTCGTGATAGCAAATGAGACGCTGGCCGACCTGTGGCGCACTTCTGGTAGTCAGTATAAACACACTGGAAATTTTCGACCAACATACCTGTACGTAGAATTTGAAAGTTTCGATTTCGATCAAAACTATTCCAAGGTCCTGAGCCATCTGAATTCTTCGCAATCCGGAGTGTGCGACTTGAATGTCGCCCTCGATGTGTTATAGAACTTCTTTTATGCTAAAGGAATGGCTGACAGGTAATACGACGTGATAGACGCAGTCGGAGGAAAGGTCAGGAGTGAAGGGAATGATGGAAAACTTCATGTTTCATTCTTTCACGTTTGAGCTTGCACCCCCTGTACGAGTAGTCGACAAGTTCACTTGAATCACAGCATTTATCACTTCAAGGGCACCGGGTCACGTAAGTTTACTATCCATGTCGCAACAAATCCCCTCCTAACAGAACGAAAATCAGGGCGTTTCGTGCGAATCAGATGATTTCCCCCTCGCGCAATGTCAAGTGTTTATCAAGCGCTTAACGTTCAGATAAGGCTACAGACTGTAATAATAGTACAACGGTGATCTCTAAGTAAGTCTAGTGTTTTATCATGCCAAGTCCGTTCCAAGTGAGCGCGAAGTTGTTTCAGGATCAAGATCAGTCTTTTCCTCCGCACTGCTAACGTCTGTCTTTCCACCGAATCGAAGCTCCGAGATAGCAAATGTGTCCGTGTGGATGCGTGCGTTGACGTTACCACGCATATTCAGTAAGAGTCGATTCGCTAGGATCGCGTGGATGACTCTTTGCCACCTGAGAAAACGATGTCAGGGCCACTGTAAAAGCTGGGTGTGAATGAAGATTGCACATACCACAGCGTATCGAGGTAGAATGTGCGGGCCGCCAAATTGAGCTCAGATTCCGGAATTCACCGGGAATCCAAATGGAATGTGACCACAACGCTCGTTTTTTGTATTCAGCTTCATTTTCGGGAATATAGCCGCCATTTGAACGAAATCTGGCTCTCAGAATGCAGTACAATCCGACGTCCATCGCTTTTCCCTCTTACGCACAATCCAGATATTCTACATTCCCTGTCTATTTTCAGGTCAAATCGATCGTATTGGCCTAAATATAGTCCTTGTACAAATGACACGACCCCCGCCAGACCGCCCAATTCTCCTTCAAACCGCGCTCTCTCGCCTCGAAACCTAGCAAAGAGGCGCTACAGACCTTCTGGTACGCCCACAACCCCATATAACGGTGAGCAACCATCCGGTATCTTCATTAACGCGTCCGAAACTGACGAGTTGATCCCTCAGCTGTAATGGACGCCAATATCGACCCCATTCTTCAAGCTATTCCCGGCACAGCAGCCCCTCCCACCTTGACGCAGGCGTCAACTAGACCAACATCAACTCTGGAAGCTCCGCCTAGCCACGCTATCCCTCTAGCGATGGGCCCAACCACATCCCCGCCGGCCGGGCCCAACTACATCCTCCCACCACTGCCTACTTTCCCAGCTCTCCGAAACAACCCCAGTCCTCCAGCCAAACACGTTGTGCCTGCCCCCATAACCATGCCCAGTCCAACGCATACCCTCCCGCCACTTCCCGCCTCGCAGGCGCCGAATCCTCCTCAGGTGCCTCCCACTCTTTCACCGATGACTCGCCCTTTCCCCGCCTTGACAATCTCGACTGCACTCCCTGTCACCCCTTTCGTGCTTACCATGAAAGATGGAAAGATCGCTGGTGAAGCTGTATATCGCGAATGCATCGAGATTCGGAAGCAGATCGCTGTCCTCGAGCAGTACAACCAAGCGTTAGTGGATCGAACGGCGTGGCTCCAGGCAGAGCATTCCTCGTTGACGGGTGCGCATGCTGCACTCAGGGCCGAATTTGATGCACTCTCGAAGGCGGTTGAGGAGCTGAAGGTATCGACCTCGACAATCGTGGAATCGGCCAGCAGCAGCTCCTCGGCGACGATATTCGACGTGCTGTGCGATGGCGACGGTCATGTCAATGATGCGATTGCGAAATTGGAGGAGGACGTGGTAGACGAGCTCACTGCATCCGATTTCCAAAAGAGCACTTACTGCCATGTAGGTCAATGCTCCTTCCCGTCGTTCCTTGTTAGTGACCTCGAATTTCGCTAGCTGCTTGTCAACGAAGCTGTCAAGGCAGTCCTTGGCATCAGTGTCCTCAATAAGAGGGACCTCTTCCCCGTCGTCCCTAACCCCGACCTTCCAGACGAAGACATTCTAAGCCGTCCGTTGATCAAAGGCACCACCATCCACATTCAACGGTACCTTTGGGAATTCTCTGAAACCAATCCACACAACGAGAAAGTCATCGGCATCCTAGCAGACTATGTAATGGCGCACGGTTGGACGTACCATGAAGAGGCCGCAGCTGCAGGGAAGATCCTTTCGCTCCATCAGTGGAAGGTCTCTTTCAAATCCAAGATGGCGCGCATGCGGGGTATATGGCGAGGTAATTCTGAAACCGCTGCAGTCAAGAGGGCGGATAAGAAGACTCGAACTGACATGTTGAACCGGGCTCGATATGTGAGTGCCTCTGTTCTTGTCCAGTACCGGTTACTCACTGTTCGTTAAGAAATGCGCACGGCGCATTCGCTGCCGCGAGACGTATCCACAAGCAGCTGCGGCCTCTTCATGGTACGTCCAACCGTGCGCCATTACATAGTCTGCTAGGATGCCGATGACTTTCTCGTTGTGTGGATTGGTTTCAGAGAATTCCCAAAGGTACCGTTGAATGTGGATGGTGGTGCCTTTGATCAACGGACGGCTTAGAATGTCTTCGTCTGGAAGGTCGGGGTTAGGGACGACGGGGAAGAGGTCCCTCTTATTGAGGACACTGATGCCAAGGACTGCCTTGACAGCTTCGTTGACAAGCAGCTAGCGAAATTCGAGGTCACTAACAAGGAACGACGGGAAGGAGCATTGACCTACATGGCAGTAAGTGCTCTTTTGGAAATCGGATGCAGTGAGCTCGTCTACCACGTCCTCCTCCAATTTCGCAATCGCATCATTGACATGACCGTCGCCATCGCACAGCACGTCGAATATCGTCGCCGAGGAGCTGCTGCTGGCCGATTCCACGATTGTCGAGGTCGATACCTTCAGCTCCTCAACCGCCTTCGAGAGTGCATCAAATTCGGCCCTGAGTGCAGCATGCGCACCCGTCAACGAGGAATGCTCTGCCTGGAGCCACGCCGTTCGATCCACTAACGCTTGGTTGTACTGCTCGAGGACAGCGATCTGCTTCCGAATCTCGATGCATTCGCGATATACAGCTTCACCAGCGATCTTTCCATCTTTCATGGTAAGCACGAAAGGGGTGACAGGGAGTGCAGTCGAGATTGTCAAGGCGGGGAAAGGGCGAGTCATCGGTGAAAGAGTGGGAGGCACCTGAGGAGGATTCGGCGCCTGCGAGGCGGGAAGTGGCGGGAGGGTATGCGTTGGACTGGGCATGGTTATGGGGGCAGGCACAACGTGTTTGGCTGGAGGACTGGGGTTGTTTCGGAGAGCTGGGAAAGTAGGCAGTGGTGGGAGGATGTAGTTGGGCCCGGCCGGCGGGGATGTGGTTGGGCCCATCGCTAGAGGGATAGCGTGGCTAGGCGGAGCTTCCCAGAGTTGATGTTGGTCTAGTTGACGCCTGCGTCAAGGTGGGAGGGGCTGCTGTGCCGGGAATAGCTTGAAGAATGGGGTCGATATTGGCGTCCATTACAGCTGAGGGATCAACTCGTCAGTTTCGGACGCGTTAATGAAGATACCGGATGGTTGCTCACCGTTATATGGGGTTGTGGGCGTACCAGAAGGTCTGTAGCGCCTCTTTGCTAGGTTTCGAGGCGAGAGAGCGCGGTTTGAAGGAGAATTGGGCGGTCTGGCGGGGGTCGTGTCATTTGTACAAGGACTATATTTAGGCCAATACGATCGATTTGACCTGAAAATAGACAGGGAATGTAGAATATCTGGATTGTGCGTAAGAGGGAAAAGCGATGGACGTCGGATTGTACTGCATTCTGAGAGCCAGATTTCGTTCAAATGGCGGCTATATTCCCGAAAATGAAGCTGAATACAAAAAACGAGCGTTGTGGTCACATTCCATTTGGATTCCCGGTGAATTCCGGAATCTGAGCTCAATTTGGCGGCCCGCACATTCTACCTCGATACGCTGTGAATACGACCAAGATAGGGCTGTCACAGTCAAGTTAGCAACCGGATGTCTATCTGGGAGGGATTAACGTACCGGGAATATGTACGGCGCGGATATGTTGAGTGTCGAGAATACTGGAAGGGGGCTAAACCAGCCGATGCAGACATTCGGAAAGTTGTACCCACCTAATAGAGTGACGAAGTAGAGGGTTCCATCTTGGTACAAACTAATCATCAAACGACTTCGGGCGTGCCGATATTCCCTCAATCCGACGGTCAGTCCAGCGATTGTGATACCTTTCGAAAGACGTCAGTGCGCTCAAAGTGGAAGATGCGATGCCTGGACCCACAGAATTCCCCAGCGATCAAGATATAGTAGCAGCAAAGGAGCCCATCTAGTTGGGGAGGATGGTAGAATTCACAGACAGAGCCTGGAAAGGTTGGTGGAACCGCTGAAAGCCAATCATAATCAATACGAGGCCTGTATCATGATTCACGGACACACCTTTGATAGTGACCATAAAATAGGTAAGAAAACCAAGGGACGCAAGAAAGCCAAGCTGGGTTGAAGTAAAACAGAGGTCACTGCCGTTCTGCGGCAAGTCAAGACGAAACGTGGACGTACTCCGAAGGACAGAGATAGAACTATCTTGCTTTTCTTTGATGCGCCTAGAAGGCAGTTCAATGACAGCAGCAGTATCGCTGAGGAGGGTCTCAGTTAGAACGGCGACCAGTGATTGAGCAAGGGAGAGCCTACCCTCAGAGGCGCAAACCCCCACAAAGGTAAGCGCTGGATCGGATTATTGATGTTAGTTTATCACCAGGAGGGCGTTGGGGCTGCGCCTTGACCCACCGGTCATGAAGTTGCCTATGATGCCACAGAACTTCCAGATATCAGCGAGCGACTTGTGGAAAAGTGGCTCTCAACCTCACCTTTGGGGTTAAATCATGGCCGAATAGAACTAGTATTAATCGTCAGTCTGGTGGCTAATATTGTATAGACTATAGTGGAGCGCATACTCACGGAGCAAGTTGATTGGTTGATCGACAAATGCCGTATACCTGGACAAGAGGAACAGGACTTTGCCAAGAGATAACCTGCTGTGCCATATCTTGGATACCTATGGACCCGTTGCTAGCGTCAGAGTCTGCGCTGAATACCAATTGCTTCGAAAGGTTCTTACTTCCTCGCCAAAGGTGAGAAAGTAGTCGTAGAGCTAGATTTTACAGGTCAGCGAGAGTGATATAGATGGATTTCACGACTTACGAAGGAGGTGAAACTGGCGACTAATTATAGACCGCCTTCCCGTCAGAACTTCCCAGTTTTCGGTGATATGGCCTGGAGACTAACCTGCAACGCACTGTTTCCTTAAGGATTGGACAACGGAACTGGAATGCAACAGGAACCTACCTTCACATAATGAAGACCCGTAGAATATACGAGAACCCAGTCCTCCATTTCTACAAGTTGTGCAAGGTTGCTGGCCTCCGAGGACAGCTTTCAGGATATGGCTAGGTGGATAGATTCCACTGCATTATCGTAGCCGTCCTAGTTATAGCGTTTCTCGCCCGAGCGGCCGCGACAAATGTGGGCGGCATTGAGGATGGGCGCCCAGACACAAGCCGATGCGGGATAAAGTACAACACACGTCCGACTTCGGGCTTGGATTTTATCTCTTCAATTGGTAATTGCACCCTAAGTACGAAGTATTTTCCCTAAGGTCCACCCTCAAACGAGCCCCATTGCTCTGATCAAGTCTAAGTCCCGTATGGTAACTTGTTTGTTTGCAGGCCAATTCGAACAAAAGTCTCCTTTTCGAGCAATATCCTAGCCTGATTCTTCCTGCTTGAGTCTCACGCTAAGTACTTCGAATTCAATACATACTCCTAAGCCGCTGTAGCCGTTGTGTATCCACGTCGACTTGATTGACCCATTAGCCGGTCCCAGGATAATATCATCATCTGTTATGTCTTCCCTGTTGGAATAGGACGAGGTAATTAGTACAACGGAGATCTCTAAGTACGTCTACACGTGTTTCATCATGCTAAGCCCGCTCCGAGCGGGCGCGTTATTTCAGTATCAAGCGTTATCCTTTCCTCCACACTAGTACTGGCGTCCGACTCTGATTTTCCACCGAATCGAAGTTCCGTCGAGATAACAAACGTCTCCACGTAGTTGCATGCATTGCTACGCATATTCAATACCAGTCGACTCGCTAGTATGGCGTGGATGGCCCTTTGCCACCTGTGAAGAGGCATCAGAATGACAACTCGGATCCAGGTCGAAGGGAGGACAAGAGATTTGCACGTACGGAGTCAAAATCCGACCAAAGCCGTTCTAAGGGTCAAGTTAGCAATAGTCGACCCTTTTTTCGAGCAACTTACCGGGAATATGTAAGGGGCGACTATGTTTAATGTTGAGAACACTGCAAGGAAGGGCGTGAGCGAATCTAAAAAGCAAGGAGTTTATGAGAAGGATTGCACTCACTGAGCAGCGAAACGAAGTAAAGTGTCCCATCTTTGTACAGATTAATCATCAAACGACTTTGTGCGTGCCGGTAATCCCTTAAGCCAAGGACAAGTCCGGCGATGGTTATGCCTTGGAAGGACGAGTTGGTGTGAGGACCTGACGGATGTAGTAGGTGCTAAGTTGGACCTACAGAACTCTCCCGCGAGCAGGATATAGTAGCAGACTTGGAGGCCATCTAGTTGCTTAGGAGGGTGGTAATATTCACAGATAGAGCCTGGATAAGATGGCGGAACGGCTGAACCGGAGTGGTCGTGAGGGGATAATGGGCTATGTCAGAGCCCATGAACGCACCTTGTAATGTGTTTATAAAGTACACCGTGAATCCGAGGGACGTCATGAAGCCCAGCTAAGAGTGCCGTTGGTCGAGTTACTCACGTTGTACGAAACAGCTTATACAGATTAAACCTGTATACTTACCGCGAACAGTGCCGATAGAACGATCCCTCCCCTTTTCGATGACCCCAAGAGGGCATGTAGCGATACCAACAGTATCGCTGGAGAAAATTAAGATCAGGGAAATGAAAGCTTGCACAAGTAGTAGAGCAATACCTACCATCGGCAGTGGCCACACCAACGAAAGAGAGTGCTTTAAGCATCGAGATGAGTTTGTCCAGTTGCAATTCACCGGATCTGTTGGCACTCTCACCGGTTATGGCAGTCCCTACGTATTTACAAGCCTTCCTCATATCAGCAGGAGCTCTCTTAAATGTAAGCAGGCAAGCTCACCTCTGGTGTCAAGCCGTTGCCAAATAGAACTGAGCGGGTGCATCCATCGTCAGCCCAAGCAAACAGGCTATGTCGGACTATTGCTCACTTAGGATATTCAGCGGAATATCGATGAACGCGGTGTATTTGGAGAGAAAGAAGAGTATTTTCCCAACAGACAGCTTGCTGTACCATAATAATATCCTGGACACCTATAGACTTGAATATCAGTTACTTGCGGTACGATGTCAACCCCCTTCACTCACCTCGTCGCCAAAGGTAAGGAAGTAGTCGTAGAACTGGTTTGTTCATGTCAGCGAAAGCGTTTCTCAGATCTAAAGAAACATGATGCTTACGAAAGCGGTCAGACTGGCGACTGAGATAGAGTTCAAAGACGTGTCGGGATTTCCTAGTGATTCGACAGGGGATGACGCCTAAGACTGACCTGCAATACACTGTTTCCCCTATGGTTAAAGAGAAGCCAACGGCGGTGAAATCCGATGCAACGCACTGTCGTATAATAAAGGCTAGTCGCAGCTACCAGGCGCCAGTCTTCCATCTTTCCCAATAATTGAGTACTGGTCCTTGTCGGCGAACTTCACGCGGTAGCGGGCACAGGGTGGTGGTTTGCGGAGATTGAACCGCCCTGGTAGTTATAACATTTCGGGTAACCCAGTTTTCAGCGCAGCCAGTGAACTGAGGTAATCTGTGGACATGGTGAGAATGGATGTGGCCGTTCAGGTACAGCTTGGAGGCCGGTATTGAAAGTATAACATACGCCACCTCGGAGGCGCGTTTAATCTCTTCAATTGGTTGGTGTTGTACTCACTATACAAGTCCTAGTGCTCTGATCAAGCCTTTCGTAGACGAAACCCCGTATGGCACCCCGTTTGTTGCCCACCAAATCCAGCGAAAATATCCTTTTCCAGGTCCGAAAGTTTTCGGCTTAGTGGCTCATTGAATTCCATGGTCGGTCGCATCTACACCCAAATTCCTCGGCTGACTCGGGCGGCTGCCAGCCCCGACTATCCTTTCCCAGAACAACAGCACCGCCCCTAGCTCCTTTCGCTTCTGCGTTGGAAGGAGCTCGAATAGGACGAGGTAATATAGGCGTCAATGTTGGACCTTGTACCGAGACTGGTATCTGTGGGTTCCGACTGGGTGGTCGGCATGCCTTCGAATTCCAGGTCTGTCGAGAGATCATATGTTTCTTGATAATTCGGAGTGCGCATGTTGAGGAGGAGCCGGTTTGCTAGGACGGGATGCAGAACCCGTTGCCACCTACGCTAAATTCAGGAATCTGAAGGCGAACACGGATAAGGAGGGCCTTACGGTGCAAGGGCACCCCAGAGATCCTGTGAAGCGAAATCAGACTCGACTCGAGATTGCCAAGATAGATTGCCATACCGGCTTTAGGTGCACAGCTGCAATACTAACGGACGAGAGAGCTAGGATCCTCGTTAGACGGCGCGAAACGAAGTAGACGGGGACGCCAAACTTACCTAGCAAGATGAAGTAATACACTGTGCCGTCTCGATACAGCGTTAGTATCAGCGAGTTTTTAGAGCGTAGGTTCTCTCTCAGTCCGACGGAGAAACCGATGGCGGTAATGACTTTAGTAGACAGAATGAAAGGTCTTGATCTATAAGCATCGAACAGAAGACATCAGGACTCACGAAATTCCCCAGCAAGGAGGATATAATAGCAAATTAGAACGCCATCAAGTGGAGGTATAGAATGTAGACAGCCTTCTGCTTCCTGGTCAACAGGGGCAGCATCTAAACCAGACAAGAGGAATAAGAGCACAACTCGACTTGACCAAATGACGATGACTTACATTTTACAACAGCAAACGAATATCCCAAAAATGCAATGCATGCAATTAAAGCGAGCTGTGTGGAAGGCTCCAGCTGTTCCAAATCCATAGAAAGTGGAGTGGACCGTACCGAGAAAATCGCCGCCAAGATCCTAGTGTATCTCTTCCTAGACCCAAGTAGCGCACTCAAAGAAATGACCAGGATCGCTGTTGAAAAGAAACGTCATCAGCCTGGAGGAGACCCAAATTCAACAATCTTATCCGACCTTCTGATGCGGTGACCCCAAGAAAGGTGGAAACTGAAGGGTGTTCAGCCTGGAAAGCAATGGTAAAAGCGGGATGCAGAGACTCACACTTGTTAAACCTGCCTAAATGCCGACAAGGCTTCTCTCCGACTTCAGTCACTCCCAACTTGGACCTTGACCATGGCACTCACTGCCGCTGAGAGAATACCCCGACTGAAAAACCCTGGTAGAGCGACACATATGAGCAATTGGTGCCAACGGGCCTTCTCCAGGCTGGGCGCTTACCGACTAAAGTAGTTGGTACATCTATCATTGTCGTGTATCGGGATATGAAGAATAAGACCTTCCCGGCGGAGAGCCTGCTGAACCATATTCTCGTGACCTGATGAAAATGTCGATCCAAAATCCATGAGAACAGTTGAGGTAGGAATAAACAACGATGGCGCACTTCTTCATCTAATGTTTGAAGATAATCGCAAAGCTGACGTGGGCTGTGAGCGTGGGATATACCAAAATGAGAGGAGGAACTCACGAAGAAAGTGAGGCTGGCAACTTTAGGGTGGTTGAAAGAAGTGAAGGTTGAGTGGATTTTAGCGGGACAGGTTTTTGGATCTTCCAACCTGCAACATTCTGAGCTAAATCAGCCGACGCATTCAACCTAGGCAACCCGGGGGAAAGGCTACCTCTACATAGTATCGTGAAGCAGACTGGGTCTCTGCCATCTGGGGTGAGGGTGAGGACTAGCGCGCAAAGGGTAGCGTCGCGAGTCGCGACCACCGCTTGCGATCCTTATAGCCAATGCAAAAGGAAGCCGGGAAAAAACCAAAAAGCAGATGCGATGCATATAACACCTTTTGTGGGCGTTGCGAGTGATGAATGGTCAGGCACCACGGACTTAGTTTAGCATTCTTCCCAAATCGACAATAGCACTTATGTCAATCAGTCGGAGGACATTTTCTTGCGTGAGGTGTGCTGCGAAAATAACGTTGCTCCGGGGTTTTGACTTGGAGCTCGATAACACAATCTGGTAGGAGATGACAGGTTTGCAAATGGAAACGTGTATGGGATGGGAAACGGAAACCATACCGTCTGTCAGGACTGAAGAAACACAATGATCACGAAGGCGCCCGGTCCCGGGAGAGGTTATATTGTGATCAGACCAGGCATCTCGCCAAATCTCTCAACGGTTTACAGGCGGCATCATGTCTACCACGGTGTCCTCAGTGAAGGCGGTTCCTCCTTGACTCGCGCCTTCAAACTTTCCAGCAACCTTGAAACGAATGTCGGACATACTACAAGTCGAAAATTCGTTCCTGACACGACTGCTTCGCACATTCAAGACCAAGCGGCTTGCTAGAATCGCGTGAAGGATTCTCTGCCAGCTATCAAGTCGGGTGTTGTGAGATTTAACGCCGTGCATTGACTCCAAGGAAGAGACTCACCTCACAAACATCCCCCTATATAACACCTATCCTCGCGACTGATCAGAATCGCCAGAACCATGTGTCAAGAGCATCGGGATGGACTCACCGGACCTAAGTGGGCGAATGCGATATTGAAGGCTGTGAAAGCTACTCTGGATATCGGAATACGGATCATAGTAGAAGAATCGTGACAACCCACACATCAGCGCAATGAAGTAGAACGTCCCGTCTCTGTACATGTTGGCCATCAACGGGCTCCTCGTGTGGATGTATTTTCTCAGGCCGCAGATAACCGCTATTAGAGCGATGCCTGCCCAAATCGGAATCATTATCATCACGGAGAGCCGACCCAATCTCGCGGTGTACTCACAGATTTCTCCCGCGAGTAGGATATAGAATCCGACAAGGTGGCCATTGAGAGGATCCATAAAGGCCATGCAATCCGTAAATTCAGGAGATGGCGATGGAATGTCTGGGGGAATGGTGAGTACCACAGAGACGACGGAAAAATAGGAGAGATTACATTCAAGAGTTATCAGATAGTGTAGAAGGAACGACAAAGAAGTGAGTGTCCCTGCCTGCCGACATCGTTATTATTCGGGGCAAAGGAGAGAAGATATTTTTTCAGCCTCACTGAATAGACGATGGCCAAAATAAGTCCGATCTTTCGACTTGCTCCAAGTAAGGCATGAAGGGAAATGACCAATAAGGCTGCGTCGAGGATCTAGGTAAATGATACTGACAACCAGGGTAGAAGACCATCGCGACAAACCTACCCTCTGAAGAGGCGGTGCCAACAAAAGACACAACTGAGCATTCCATTAGTACGGCATCCATCAAGGCAGCGAGGACATACTTACTCCCCGAGACGAAGCCAATCCTTGAACACGACTTCAAACGATTGAAATCAGGACGAAATTTGTGGGGACGCTCGAAAATATCCCTCACCGATGGATTCAACAGCCCTTTGGTGAATGTAGCTGGGATCGAGGAAGATCAGGTTGGATCTCAGACAAGGTATAGACCTTTTCTCACCGAGCAATCCGACTGGCAAGTCGATGAATGGAGTATATCGAGTCAGCAAGAATAGGACCTTGCCCAGAGAGAATCGGCTGGGCCATAGAGTCGAAGCCTAAGAATCATTCCAGTCCCATCAGTCCTAGTTCCCGACAGCGATGAAGGCAAAAGGTAGCACTTACTTCTTGAACGAATGTGTCAAAGTAATCGTATAGCTTGGGATCCAGTGAGACTCGAAAGGGATGGAGAGACACCCAGGACCAGCACTCACAAAGGCAGTCACGCCGCTAGCTGGGGAGGACGTCAGTTCCTGCCTCCGTGGTCCAAAACATGCGTGTGATCCGCACCTGCTACACACTGCCGTGGGAGATGTTTGCGATGAGAAGTCCTGTCGAGGGAACAAGCGAGTAAAAGTTCGTACCGTCGCGTAGTATCTGGCTGTCAACAAATCGGGGTCCATCGTACCAGCGACTGCTCCAACTCGAAGAAAAGAACGAAGTGAATGTAAGTTAAATGGGAGGTGATATATCCTCTCTCGATCTCATCAGGGAGCACGAGACTTATAGCCCATGTCACCTGCAACCAAGGATATGATTTGTGTGTACCCCCGGAGCCCATCCAATCATTCGCCTTGCGCGATCCAAGGAGCGTCTTTCCGAATTCGAGCTTGTCATCTGGATTTCAAGATTTCCTACGTTTCAGCGGGCTGATTGACTGTTGTAGGTCGTCTGTTTCCATCTTGGGGGCTCCTTGAATCGTTTTTAAATCCGGGTGAATGTCATTTTTTCACTCTTTCAGGTTGCCGGACGCGTTTCATGTCATCTTTTCTGGTCGACTGTCGGGATTGGGAGAGACGAGTGCCTGAAAACAGCTGTTGTATTTTCAGAACGGTGATGGACGCTGGAGATTCGCATAGTTACGTACCGTGAATCCGTCCCTTAGAACTCTTGAAATCAGTGATGGGCAGAGGAGTGGCTAGAAAACAACGTCGGTCCGTCTGTCGGGCTGGTATCCAGAGGCATAGCACTGGAGGCGACGAAAGTACATTTGTCTCTTCAATGTCCAATTGACATCTTCCTCCAAGATGCTCCTTTTTTACCTTGCGCACCCCCGAATGACCTACCTCCATCTCGCCATCCATCCAAAGCGCTAATCAAGCAATCAGCGCAAGATCCCAGCCCGCGGACAGAAACTGTTATGATCACATACCGCACACAAGAATGAAACAGGAGGCCACCGTTTTTCGCACTGAAACGGCATCCTACTTCAGCCTCTGCAGAGTCGACGCGAATACTTAGGACGCCTCGCCTCATCGCTTTCACCGATATGTCCCCCTGGACAGGTTTATCCGGTCATGTCTGTCTTCTCCGAGGATTAGTGGATGTGTGGGTCCCTCCAACATGAAGCGTGAAGGCAAAGTCCGAGCCAGTGCGTCCTACGTTTGGAATGTCGGTTCCAGGCGTGAAGCTCTGTGGGTCACAGAAATCAAGTAAGAAGCATCGATAGTCGATGAAAGAGGAAATGTATCATGGTGGTCGCCCACAGAGGCGTCCGTTCTAGGCGAGGATGGCGAGCCACGACCGTTGTCTCCTCATAGAATTGGCAGGACGCAGTCAAGGAAATTCTCCATGTGTATGATCTACGCTATACTGCGTAATACAGATCAGTTCCTTGGTCGATATAAGATGGGGCAAGTACCACTTACACAGACGAAGACCTGACTGGGCCGGTCAAGCGTGAAAAGGCTGTCATCGATCGCTTTTCACAACCCAACACACCACAGCTCTGCAATCCACACCTCACACTGAGGCGTCTGAATTCCGAGGCACAAAGGCGGTGGCTGAACGTGGATGCCGATGTGAAACTGGTACATTGCCCCTTGATGTGCACGAACAAGGAAGAAGAAAGGTGAGCCAAGACTGGAGACTGTCATTTCCAAAAGCGAGAACAAGGATTCATTCAATTCGCCCAGCCAAGAACAGAAGCCATCCCCAACAGCCACTGTCACGATCAAACATCCCCTGGTTAGAAAACCACCACCTTCTTCGCAGGTTTTGGCGCCAGCGGGTTCGCGGTCGTCTTTGGTACGCCATTGACAACCCGCGTAGGTGCGTGCTCCGAAACTTCCAACAACCGCTTGAACCGCTCCTCCTTCTGTTCCTCGCGTTCGACTTGCTTGGATTTGCGTGTTAGAGCCATAAAGTCGTCTTCGTCTGCTCCGACGTCTCGTCCTGTGCCGACTGTTGCTTTTGCTGATGGGTCTATGGAAAGGAAATGGAGGTTAGCTTTGACCGAGAGGGAGCGGGAAGGTGAGATGGGAGGTGGGAGGGCAAGGCTCACCGTTTCGACGGATTGTACAATCCTTGGCCAAGTGACTGGTATCACCGCAGATTTTACAGCATCCTCCGTTCGGATAGACGCCCTTGGTTTTGTTCTGAGGGCACGCGGATGCTAGATGTCCCTTCCCTGAACATACGAAGCACGACGCGTAGGGAAGCGGGTTCTCAGGGTTTGGTGGTTTCTTGCATTTTGAGAGATTGTGTTTCGTTGAACCGCACCTGCGAAATAGATATTTTAGTCTTCTCTTGGTTGATAATGAAGAATCGAGCATACCGGTAACAAATCCCAACCACGGAGGAGGCTGCTGGTTTCTTGCCCTCTGCGGGGGGTTCGCCAGCTGCAGCTGCGAGTTCTGAAGCTCTAGGGCAATCTCGAGCTGCGTGACCCTTTTCTCTGCATACGAAGCAGGTCGTGTTTGCTAGTCGTTCCTTTATCCGGGCCAGACGGCGTTTTTCACTTGGGCTAACGTATTCTGTACGATATGGGTTGTAGATCATATTTTACATGAATTGAACGAGCACATACCCTTTTTCTTCTTGTTTTTAGGATTCTTCTTCGCTTTCTTAGATTTGGCAGTGGAATCCTTCGCGTCTTCTCCACCTTCCTTTCCTCCCTCTGACGGTTCACCGTTCTCGTTCCCCGTCTCCCCCTCCTTCTCTTGATCAGTCTTCTTCTTCTTCGACCTATGCCTTTTCCTCTTCTTCTTTGGTGGTTCACCACCCTCTCCCGCTACAGCGTCGTCTGCTTTTGGTGCTGTTTCTTCATTGACCACCCCAACCGCTGTCGATGTCGAAGCTTCCGGTTGTGGCGAAGGCTTGCTCGCCTCCTCTGCCGCCGTTCCAAAGCCTGCCTCTAAGTACTTTCGTTTTCGTCCAAAATTCGTTATCCGAGTCATGGCGTCGTGTAAATGGGTGTATAACGGTCGTTTGAAGTACAAGCTCAAGTCGATATTGGTTTTTTGGGAAAGATTTTGTAAGGAGGATTAGTCAGCAGCCCCTAACTTTTGGTCGCCGTGCCGGATGATTGCCGGCCGAGGAAGGGGATGGATTTGGAAGGTGGACGGATCAGGGTTATCGGCGGATACCGATAGCGACGCGTATGCTGATGAGGGTGCCTCGACGCGTCGACGGTCGAGTCGTTTCTCATAATTCCTCCTCCTCGTTCCCTTAATTCAAGATGGTAAGTATTCTTGTTGGATAAGTGAATTGAGAGCTCATAGAAATTTGGAATAGGCCAGACGATATGACAGTATGTCGATACCATTGTCTTCGGGTTAATGGGAACTTTAGACTAATGAAGTGTATGTTTCGTTAAGGTCGTACTACGATCTTCTCGCCAGAAGGTATGCCATGTCAGGTTAGGTTGTCTATTACATGACTAAAGTGTATGTATAGGTCGATTATATCAAAGTGAGAGAACCCCGACTCCAGAGAAACACTCAATAAATATTGAATGCTGAACTACCCCAGTCGAATATGCGATGGAAGCCATCTCGCACGCCGGTACCGTCCTCGGCGTCCTAGCCAAAGACGGTGTAGTGCTCGCAGCAGAGAAGAAGGTTACGGGCAAACTCCTCGATCTCTCAAGCTCCAAGGAGGGAGGTTATGGTGGAAGTGGAGAGAAGATCTTCTTGCTGAACTCGTGCGTCCAATGTTGCAAGGTGTACTTAGGGAAGGGCTGACTGACGATTTGGATTCTGGATGCAGGAATGTGATAGGAGGTGTAGCTGGTCTCACAGCTGACGCAAACTCCCTGGTCAACTTTGCCCGCAACGCTGCGCAGCGCCATCTGTTAACCTACAACGAAGATATCCCAGTGGAACTCCTCGCCCAGCGACTATGTGATATGAAGCAAGGGTACACCCAGTTCGGAGGTAGGTCTTCACCACCTCACTCTGCAACCCTCCATGCTCACGCGTAAAACTAGGTCTCCGACCATTCGGTGTATCCCTCCTCTACGCCGGCTACGACCCACACTACCAATTCCAACTATACCACTCCGATCCCTCAGGCAATTACTCCGGCTGGAAAGCAACCTGCATCGGCGCCAACAACGGCACCGCCCAAAGTCTACTCAAGCAAGAGTACAAAGACGATATTGTGGTGAAGGACGCGATCGGTTTGGTGTTGAGGACGATGAGCAAGACGATGGATAGTACGACGCTGAACAGCGAGAAACGTGCGTCGGCCCTCTATTTTCTCTTTAAAAGCAAACCTGGATGAAGTTGCTGACCTGCGCTGCTTCGACAGTGGAGTTCGCCGTTCTCACTCTCGATCCCGAGACGAACAAGCCCAAGGCCAAGATCTACCGACCGCACGAGATCGATGCTCTGCTGCTGAGCGAGGGTTTGACAAAGAAGGACGAGGACACCGAAATGAAATAATTGGCTTATTCTTGCTCTCCTTCTTCGTGTACTTGTAGTTTCTGTAATGTCGAGTTGGGTGACAAAAGCTGCATTCTCGCTGAATCGATCCTTTCGCGCGCTCTGGGAACGCCACAAAGCCCCGAAAGGCGCGGCGGTGTCGTTCCTTTCTCTCTGACCACCACGATCATCGCGTCGAACCATTTCAAACTTTAGACGCCCCAGACAGCAAGGGCAGACGAAAAGTCCAGCATGATCAAAAACGCTTTTGCTGTGTAACCCGCCCTGATTTAGATCTTTATCATGGAAGCAACAGTTCGGAGGCGGTGTGGACTGCTGTAGACCCCGTCTGCGCCACAGGTTAAATAGCGGGCTCAGGCCGGGTCTACAAAACCGCGACGAAGCATACAGGCCTGTCAGGCTCTCATTCATTCCAAGAAACAAGAACCGTTGCGCACACAACAGAATTAGGAGACCGACGAGCGCCAATCACCCGCCACGCCTATAAATAACGAATAGAGAAGCCTGCGGCACACACGTTGCGCACAACCAATTTAGTCCTCTCCCACCACGAATGGCACACTTGAATCGACGACCGTATGGGGGATCCAGGAGGAAGCTGGTGCTGGCTTTCGACGTCGGCACGACGTACAGTGGTATCTCCTACAGGTGCGTTACTGCTGGACTTGAGGTGGCATGATAAGACGCTGATTCTGTGCTGGTAGTATCCTAGACCCCGGCCAGGTGCCTGAGATTAAAGGAGTCACTAGGTTCGTGGTTCACGGACTGGGAGAGGAAGGAGGAGGAAGAGTGCAGCGAAAGCTAATCACCGTCCGTCTAGGTTCCCTGCCCATGAACAGATTAGCGGCGCCTCCAAGATCCCGACAGTTATTTACTATGACCGTGGGGGGAACGTCTGCGCAGTCGGTGCAGAAGCCATGCGAGAAGGTATCTACGAGATGGCGATGGACGAAGATTGGGTCAAGACAGAATGGTCAGTTCAGTCTTGCTCTCTTTCGCCCTTATCTCCCCGATTCCATCCACAAGAATCTAACCACGATGCTGACAACCCCTACGACAATACAGGTTCAAACTCCATATCCGACCCAAATCCGGCGCCTCGCACCACGTCACAGCCAACATCCCACCCCTCCCTTTGAACAAAACCGTTGTCCAAGTCCTCGCCGACTTCCTCCAATACCTCTTCAACTGCGGCAAGAGCTACATCCAAGACACCCATGCCAACGGGCGAGATCTCTGGGAATCAGTGGAGAGTGAGATCGACTATGTGATTTCGCATCCGAATGGCTGGGAGGGGTACCAGCAGAGCCAGATTCGAGAGGCGGTGGTGTTGGCGAGGTTGATCCCGGATACACCGGCGGGTCATGCGAGGGTGTCGTTCGTGACGGAGGGAGAGGCGAGTTTGCATTTCTCAATCGATAATGGGCTTCCGGCCGGCGCTATGCAGGTACGTCGGGGTATTGTCTTGTATACAGAACGCGGTCATCTGGCTGACTGCGTCTGTTCTGTAGAGCGGAGAGGGTGTGGTAATTGTGGATGCTGGAGGGGGCACTGTGGATGTTAGCGCTTATGGGAAGAAGGCGTCCACTGCCCCTGACAAAGCGCCGGTGTTTGAGGAAATCGCTGCGCCACAATGTGCGTCCACGACTCTTTCGTCGATACAATTGACTAACCCGCTCTCCAGGCCACTTCCACGGATCCGTTTTCGTGAGCATCCACGCCCGCCTGTTCTTAGAAGGTAACGCCGTCCGTAACCACTCCCTACCCACACATCTAACCCTCTCCCGAATGCAGGTTTCCTCGCCGAATCAGACTTTGTAGAAGACATCGACCACATCGTACGCTGCTTCGACAAATCTACCAAGGTCCGATTCAGCAGCGACAAGCAACCACAGTACGTCAAGTTCGGAGGGACGAGGGATAACGATGAGTCGTGCAATATTCGATTTGGACAGCTCAAGTTGGCTGGCACGGATGTTGCCAAATTCTTTGAGCCCTCCGTGAAGTGTATTGTGGATGCGGTTGAGGAGCAGATTAAGAATGGGCATCATACCATCAAGGTTAGTCCTTTACTTCGAGATTTGTGAGCAGTGTGGTGCTGATGGGCTTGTGAAAGCATGTTGTACTCGTCGGAGGTTTCTCAGCGAGCGACTGGCTCTTCCACAAAGTCGATGAGGCTTTGAAACCTAAAGGCCTGAACGTCATCCGACCAGAGAACCATGTGTACGTTTCCTCCCTCATCCTTCCACTTTTCACATTCCAACCTTCCTCCCACAGCAATAAAGCAGTCTCCGACGGCGCCCTCTCATTTTACCTCGACCACTTCGTCACCACCCGCGTCTCCAAAGTCGCCTACGGAACCTTTTGCCACATCCCTTACGACTCCAAGGACCCCGAGCACGTCAAGCGCCAATCCCAAACCTTCATCTCCGTCTCCAACTCAAAGCGCATCGGCGGGTTCTTCCAGGTCGTGCTGCATAAGAACACGCAGGTGTCGGAGGAGAGGGAGTTTAGGTATGGGTTTTGGTACGAGTTTGAGAATCGGGAGAGTTTGAAGAATGTGAAGAGTGAGGTGTGGTGTTATAAGGGGAATAATGCGAATCCGAAGTGGAAGGATGAGGATAGTGGTGAGTTTTTACTTTTTTTCATTCGGTGGGATTGGGAATGTTGTTCGCTGATGCGGGGTGTAGAGAACTATGCGAAACTGTGTACAGTAGAGATGGACTTGTCGCATCTTCCCATCCAGCCACGGACAAGAGCGAACGGCACGAGTGGGAACTATTGGTACCTCGAGTACAACTATATCCTGTTCTTCAGCGCTGTGGAACTTCGTGCTCAGATTTCGTGGAAGGAGAACGTGAGTGGTGCTCACATATCTGGCATGTATTGCGATATTGACTGACGACTGTGTGTTTAGGGCATCGAGAAACGAAGTCCAGCGAAGATCGTCTTCGACCCCAACGACGTCTAATCCTCTCCTATGCTATACTATGCATACACCCTCGATGTGCTATCGCTCTCCATATACCACGTGCTTTTCATACCATGTATTTGTACGATCTACACCGAATTCATAAAGATATGTCTGTCGTAACTGCACAAAGATTATCTGTTCCGACGGACAGAAGAAATGGAAGCCTTCCCCACTTCTCATTCGAATTCCGAATTCGTGCATGATGGAGACAAAGAAAGCCCAAGAGTCACGTACGTCCACTGGAGTTGGGAGAATTTAAAACTTGAACGCGTTTCCAACGTTTCTTTGTCTCAATCGATTTGCCATCAGACAGCGACGAACCGGAGATATTGGATCTCGGAGAAAGAAGGTGATTCTCTCCGTGCCACAGTTAATTTCTTGTGGTTGTGTTATCTAGACGCCCACTTAGACGTTGATCGCAGGGCCCTGCAAAGTACACTCCGATTTTCTCTTCGTCGATCTCATTATTATTAACGTTTGGCAACTCCAGTTTGCCCCGGAATGACATGGCAGTAAGTACCAGATACTAACAAGTTCAATATGCACTGGGCGGTCACCACTTGCAAAGAAAGGGAAGTTCATCCACCCACTTCTACATCGAAACTCTCGTTAGAAAAAAAAAGTTCGGTTGCAGTTTCTAAACACGGTTTCCCCTTTGAAGCCACCGGGAAGCCAGGGCCTGGGAGTAAAGGTAGAGACAGAAGGTAGTAAACAAGGAGAGTTGGAGAAGGGAGACTGGACGATGCAGTGCAGAGCTCGGCTGTACATTGAACAGCATTTACCTTCGGCATTCTCATTGATACCAGTCGAAGAGAGTTTAGCAGGTCCAGTAAAAACAAACAAAAGGGATTGCCTTTCAAACAAAGGTCACGGTAGGCTCGTTAACCAGCTCGGTTCTGACCACAGAGGGTGATGGGATCATTCATCCGCTAATGGTAGATGGAATCGCCAGAGCTCAGTTTGTCTGCACCAGTGTGCTACTGCGGGGGGGGGGGGGATTTATTGCGCGTTAGAGATGGTCTGGCGAGTTTGAAGAAGGTAGAAGGTAGAAAGGCGTGAAATTTGGGCCCTCTCCCGTCGAAAGGGCCCCCATTTTATGACGAGTCGGTTCGGTACTCAGGTGACACCGAACCGACTGGTTCGCCAGTATAAACAAAGGCTTTCCAATCCTTAACTCCTTTGGTCTAGCAATGACGGAGACGGGTCATTAAGCAGTAGAAAAAGCCTCGACGTGTTTATCCCACCTTTCCTTCAGCTTCGTCTTCCCTCTCTCTCTTACCATCTTCCCTCTCTCCAACCATTCCAACCATTCCCCTTTCCAAAACCCGACTGTCGAGAACGCCACTCGATTACAACGTTCCCAACGTTTTAACGTCTTGAAGACGTCTATACACCCTTACCCATCACGTCTACTCTCTTTCCAACTCGTCGACGCGTCTTCCACTTGTAGATCAAGTCGCCCAAGGCCCCTGTCGATCGTCAATCACCCTCTGGACACTTTGATCCCATGTATGACTACACTGGTAAGTCGCCAATGATCGCGTATGTGCCTTCGTAACTGACGATCGCGTAGTAGGCTCGCATTTCGCGAACTTTCCCAAAACCCCCCGCAGGACTCCCGTGCCGTTGCCCGATGCACGCCCTCCACCATCACATACCCCCACCGCCTTGGCCTCTCCAGTCTCACCAGCCCAGTGGTCCACCTCCCCGTCCTCCATTAGGCCCTCGAGCAGTGGATCAAGCGACTCGAGCCTTTCCGACCCTACCCCTTCTCCCGTCACTTTGCCCTCCTTTAGTCCTGGGTATCATCCGAGTGTTTCCGTAGCGTCGAACCCTTCCTTTGGTGAAACAATTACTTCCCAGTCGCTCGCTCCCTATGTGCCATTCTCGAGCCTCGGCTATAATGATTCAAACCAGACTGTGAGTTACAGGACAATTCCTAGATTTTGGACAGAGCACTAACATTTTCACAGATTCCAGGTGGCCTTGAGCTAATCGAGGCTAGCAACTCGAACAATATCAGCAATTTGTCTCCCCTCATCATCCTCGATGAGCCAATTGTGGAACAGCTTATTAACCTCCCTGCCATCCCTTCGACGCCACCACCTTCAACTGTGAACAGTGCCGCCTATAATGGCGCTTCGCAGGTCGACGGTTCCAGCCAAAACCAAGGGCTCGGCTCTTCCGACAACGACGAACTATCCGACATGTACATCGATTATTTCGATGAGGTTTCGTTTGCTTCCATGCTCATGAGCCTTCTGCGTTTCAGGGTTTGATACACCCTTGTTATCAATTGAAATTCCTTGGAAATTCCTTCTTTTCTTTCTTCTGTTGGATGGCTTGCGTTACAGTTCTGGAACACACTTTACAATTTCGTTATCAACTTCAAGGACATTCTCATTATGACTTACCCTGCATCATATTCCTTCTATACCCCGACCCTTCATTGTAACCCAAGTGTAAAAGAATAGAAATGGGTTCGATTGCATAGAGCTTGTGGTGGTTAGACAGAAACAAGAAACCCCGCCCGGGTGGCCTCAACCAGCGTTGCACAGCCACTGATGCGCCATCAGGTTACCTCGCATATTGCCGACCCCGTCCTCAACCAGGCGGCAAGACCTTAGACTTGAAACCAATTCAGTTGAATCAGTTCCAGCATCATCGAAACGCCTCATGGGCGAAGGTACCGTCGCGACTTCCCCTTATCAATGAGAACCAATGACTCTCCTTTTGGCTTCAGGTGTGCCAACGCAACCATGTCCTTTTCTCCCCAAGTAACTCCACAATTACCGTTTCCGCAAGTACAAGCTCGAGGAAGCCAGTTCCATGGCGTCCCTGTGTCTATCTTCTTCAGTTAGTCCCCTCGAAGCCCGCTGAAGCAAGGGTAAGTGTAGCAACTGGCACGAAGGGGAGGAAGGCCGTTCCAACCAGATCGATCATTCGGCTGGGGTAAACCCGGTCAGAACGCAGGATGGAAACTCAAAGCCGCCTCCTGCCGTGTGGTGGCCACAAAGTTTTCTGGCCGTGCTCCTATATAGGCTCCGGCCGCCCATAAAATGATTGGTTGACGTTGTTGCTGTAGCCAACGTAGTACCTTTCGTCTTCTAGACTCTTCCCTTCAACTTTACTCCTTCACGTTCTCCTGACCTCCCCTCCCAAGGGCTTCCTTCGACGTACTCTGCCAATTGGGCACCACTTTCATTCCTTACTTATCCCATTCCTTTCTGAATCCTTCGAACTCATTAAAACCCTAATATGTTGTTGAAACTTCCTGCATTGCTTTCTCTCCTCGTTCTTGGCGCCACTGCTACCCCTCGCGCTCACAATTCCGCCTCGTCTTCCCACCATCGTCGTCTCCTCAAAGTCCGCGGATCGCCTCCGGCACTGGATGAGGTTCCTGCCAATTCGAACCCAGTGCAACTCGAAGAACGCGATCTTTCATCTTCGAACACCACCCATACCAAGCGCCAAGGGCAATTTACCGAATTCTCTTGGTACGACACTCAAACAGGGAATGCGTGAGTGGAGTTGTTCATCGTAAATTGCGCGTATCCCACTAACGCCTTCGACCGCCCAACACAGTGGCGCATGTGGCCGTTTCCTGCTTAACAGCGAATTCGTATGTCCATCAGTTTCGTTCTTCACGTCGACTCCGATGACAACTAATGAACGTTTACTCTAGGTTGTCGCAAGGAGACAAGCGGTATATTGAATCGTTTTGCCTCGTTTCCTTCTTCTGAAGTACGTTCCGTGTAGGAATTCAACGCGGCGACAGATTGTGGCAGGGCAATCAGGATCAACTATGGCGGCAAATCCGCAGTCGCTATAATTGAGGACAGTGTGCGTGTCCCAACACTTCTAATCCTCTCGATAATCGATGCTAACATTTCTCAAGTGCCCCGGATGCCACCCAGGTCGCGGCTTCGACCTTTCGCGTGGTCTCTTCGAGTTCTTTGAATTCGACGCACAGCGTGTCGGTGTCATTCACGGCACATGGGAGTGGGCTGACGGTGCAGGAGGTGGTCCTGCGCCCCCTCCCCCATCTCCTACTCCCGATCCTCCTGCCCCGCCCCCACCCCCTCCTAGTTCCGAGCCCCCTGCTCCCTCTCCTACACCGGAACCACCCACCAGCGAGGAATGGGTCCCTCCCAGCACTTCGGTCCGCCCATCCTCTTCGGTAACTCCAAGCTCAACCCGGTCGCCTTCGTCATCTGCTGTCCCATCTTCCAGCGTCAGCGGTGCTTCACTTCGACCAACCGATTTCCCCGAGCCTGGGGCAGTCAACAACCTTAACAGCTTGGGAGTCGTATTCGTCGAGATGGGTTCGGTTGCCGCGTATAGGGGCGTCTTCACTGAGTGAAGGGCTCCTTATGTATATCCCATTTAGCTTTATACCCTGACAGATCGTAGATCGACTTAGGGGCCTGGATGCCATCTTAAAGCTTTGTAACCTCGCTCTGTATCTGTTTACCGTGCTACGCCCCTCTAAAGCTCTATTCTACTGTGAACTACATGGATAAGCGCCCACTCCTCGATTGGTTCGGAAATGTGTTTGATGCCATCAGAACTCGACCTCGGTGCATGCACTCTACGATATACGACTCTTTCGACAATAATCCATCGAAGGCAAGCTGAATTCGAAGCAGAGTCTCTAGTCGAACGGGCGTTTGGAACGAGGAAACACGGTGAACGTAGTCCGGTGACGTGATTGCCCCTGCCAACCTCCTGGCGATCAAACCACCCGCCATGAAACAGATACCCTCGCCCGCCCTGACCGTTTGTAATCCCGCCCAGCTACGCCACCGGAGGGTTTGAGTATGACATTCGATCCCGTCGATGAAAGTTTGTTTCTTGTTCAGGGGCCATCAACCTACTTTCAACTGACAGAAGGTTTCCAGTGGCCTGATCGTCATCCAAGGGGATTCAATCCTTCCAACCCCTCGCTTTGATACCTGACGCATTGTGATCCTCTTAAGACAAGTGAGGACATCCTGGAACATTCGGGGAGCGAATAGCCAAGCGGTGTTATCGATGCGCCTTTTACTATGTGACAGCTTTGTCTAGATAGCGGTCTACAGATTTCATCTTCAAAGTGTTATTCTGGCGCGTCCTGCTCCTGGCAGTGTAAGTATTCTATCACGCCCAGGAGACCAGTTAATGACTCACTGAAACCCGACTCTCCTCTTTGCTAGTAATCGGTTGAGGTCGCACCCGCCAGCTGGTCTGCCAATGCAGCGTTCATAGCTCGGAGCTCCACCACCTCTGCCTCCAGCCTCTCGAGTCGGCACATGATGGCTTCCATTTTCCTGGAGAGTTGGTCAACCTCAACCAAGCGGCTCAGAAGTCCTCCAGGCCCAGTCAGAGGAGGACACTGGCAGTGGGCCCGACCTTCCCCAGAACCGTCTGTCCAACCGCCAGCATCTCGACCAGACCCGTCGTCGATCCTTAAACGCTTTTGGCCGTGACCTGGGTGGTGCGTTGGGGCGAGATTGGCAGGATTATCGTATGTTGGATGGACTTGGTGTGGATATTATCCAGCGTGAATATTGGCATGGCTCGGGGTTGTCGTTGGCATCGGATTGTGCGCTGCGGTTGGTGGGAGGGACTGGGTCCTGGACGTATCGGGTAAGGGATGCATGCGTGCACTGTCCTGGAGGCGACTGGGGACGTGCATTTGCACATCCCCTCCCAGGTGGCTTGGCTGGCCAGTGGGGGGACCGTCAGTGTCAACACCTGGGTTTCCTGGGCTACTCGCCATAGCCATCCAACGTTAAGGGCTGTAGAAGCTGTCGCAAAGAATAAGAACTCTTTTCAGCTCAATTTTCTGAATTGATCGGCGACGGAACCAGTGGCGGTGACCCGCTCGTAATACCCCATGCTGCACTCTGGTGAACCCAGAATTCAACTTGGGTATAATTAACATATGTTTTAAGCATGAGCTCCGTCGGGTGTTCAGCGACATTCAGCAATACCGTATTGATTCTCGGGTTCAGCATATGACAAGCGTGTTTATACACCTGGCGGGCAATGTCCATCGGAGCCACCTTGCACGCCGGGGTTTGCACTGCGCAGCATCGCTCCTCCACGCGCTGAACGGGAGTTTTAACTTTGTGGAAAACGCGGCGACTGCAGCGGAATCTCCAAGTGACGAAGCGGGGGGCAGGGGATGATGTATCCGAATGATCCGAGTGATCTTGGAATCCGACAAAGCCCCTTGAATCCAGTGAAAGAAGCGCGTCATCCATTGGTCAACTATAACACAGCTTGACCCCGTTCACCGACGAGGGTGCGGACCCGACGACCCGTTTCCAAAACTCCACATTACCCAATGCCCGCTATCCACTTGAACGGGACGGCCGATCAGGGTGCCAACTCCCATCCCCAAACCCAGAAGAAGGAAGGGGGAGAAGAACCCAAAGGCGGCCCTAAAACTGTGCTAATAGTAGTCATGGTCCGAGGTTTATTTCACCTCTGTGTGATTTTCAGGCACTGACAGTCCTCGATCGTATTCACAGGGGGTTTCGGGAACAGGAAAGTCCACTCTAGGATCCACCCTCGCCAAGGAGCTTCGAATGGAGTGGATAGAGGGAGACGACCTTCATCCCAAGGCAAACGTAGACAAGATGTCCGCTGGGATACCCTTGAACGACGCTGACCGAGAACCTTGGTTGGAATTGATTCGAACGACAGCCGAGCAAAAGATTGTGGAGCTCCAATCCCAGTCTGCGAAGCAAGAGTTCGAGGGTGGAGGAAAGGTGCAGGGGGTAGTCGTCGGGTGCTCAGCTCTGAAGGTATACTACCGGGACATCCTTCGCGGACTGCGCAGGCCAGCGTCACACCCATCCAACGCTCAGAAGCTCAAGGAAGCCAATGGAGTCGACATCCCATCAGACTTGCTTAAACCACCCCTCCCCGAAATTCTCCCGACGTTTTTCGTATTTATCAACGGCCCGCGGGAGGTGCTATACGATCGGATGGAGAAGAGGCCAGGTCACTTTATGAAGGCCTCCATGCTGGACAGCCAATTAAACACATTGGAGCCTCCGACGGGGGAGGAGGGTGTGATAACAGTTTCGTTGGAAAGTACAACGGAGGAGCAAGTTGAGGTCGCGAAGCAAGCGCTGGCGGAGATGCTAGGCATGGAGCTGTGATGTTGGGTTGAAGAGTTTTACCGGAACACACGGGGTGCAAAGCGACAGGTATAATGGTGTACACAACACATCCTACATAGCTACAATACAATGGAAGCATAAAAACAAACCGAGAGAGCAACGGGGGTAGAACACACGAAAGCAGATTTAACCAAAACAACCAAACGAACAAGGGTGCGAGGGGTATCTAGCTCTCTCCAGGTCAAGTAGGAGCTTGAGATTGCGTCAGTTGCCCGACATTCGAAATGAAAGCGTCCCAATCATTCAATCTGCTGCGATTGGATTAGCTCTTCGCAGCTGACAGCCACAAGTCAAGACTTACTCCAAGTTCGCTGGGGCAGAAGACCACAATTTCATCATCTCCATGTCCCACATTGGCTGTTGCAGCTGCATTTGCATTTGTAACTGACTCAACATGGACAGCTGCTGAAGAAGCGCAGTGTAATCCACTCCCGAACATTGCATGATCAATGCAGCAATATCAGTCGTTGACATGGTAAGAGGGGGTAAATTCGGCAACTGTGGAGCAGACGTCGAAGCCGCGCTACTACTGCTTCCAGCACTACTCGTGCTTGCAGTTTGAGGACTAGAGCTAGTGCCAGCCTGAGGAGCTGGGTTGAACGAAGGCGGGATGACGTCACAGCTGAACATGGCGTCCTTGAGCATATTATCAAAGGCAAAATCGTCGGCAGCGGAGGTGAAAATGGCGGAAGCAGGGTCGGAGGTGAGGGTCATCGGGTTTGGCGGAGGGTTTGACGTCGGGGCTGCCGGCGGCTGGTCAAAGTGATACGACGTTTTCGTTGGAACGGAGGTATGGATCTGACCCAGCTGCTCGCCCAGGAAGGCGTTGACATTCGACGGGTCTGCAAAATTGAACTGGCCATACACAGGTAGTCGTCCAAGGTCGTTCCCATACATCGGGAGGAGGAAATTGATCGGAGGTTCAACAGGGGATATTGGGCTCGTCTGCTGGCTCAACGAGACCCGGCGCGACCCGGCTATATTGCGAGCTTCTGATAGGACGGGGGAACCTGAGGTGACACTCGAAGTAGAGGAGGCATCGTCGGCGTCCTCGGAATCCGACCGTGAACGCTTCTTGGACTTCTTCGTCGTGCTCGCATTTCTCTTTATTGCGGCTTCGAGGTCCCCGGCCGATGCGACTTCAGTGAGCAGGTCCCTACAACGTGAGGATGGCATTTAGATGGGACCAATACCAGGAAGCAGGAGCCACTTACACAAAGCGACCTGCCGAAGCCGACCTAAGCAAGGAAAGGGTCAGTGCCCCCCAAAAGTGTACGCGTTAGGCAGGAACATACCTCTTCTCTGCCGCCTTGAGCATTTCCATGCACCGCGAGACATCCTCCATCTCACGTCTAGGATTCGGTGCAAACCCAGTCCGCTTCCCACTCCAGATATTCAGTAACAAAATTACCGCAGCGGTAAAGGCGATAACCTTGTGGGAACCGTCAGCTCCATTTCGAAACGGCGTGCCTCTCTTCCACGTACCTGGAAGTGTTGGGTAGGAAGGAAGTTGATTTTGGTGAACCCTTCGAGGACATGGCAACATGAACGAGCCGCATTCGTACAAATGGCCAAGGACGGGAACGCTCCTGGAATGGGATTCCGCGGCGAGGGAATGAAAGGTCTGTGAATGAGGATCTGGATGTGGTAATAGGTAGCATGAAGTGCCGACGACTGCTGCAAAAACAGCGGGTTCTTGGGACCAGGATTCCATTTCACTTGGGGACGAAGTTAGATGCGAAGTTCATCCAATCAGGCCGGCACTTACGATGCTCCGGTAAAGAATCCATCCAGTTGTTCATGGCGGTGTCGAGTTCGGCTATTATCTGCTGTTCCGAGCGCGTTTTACCGGCATACTTCGAACGTTTGCTGGGATACTGTTGCGACGGAATAACGTCAATTCAATGTCCAAATGTTACGGATGAAAGGTTGCTTACGATCAATCTCATAGCATATGCCAGGATATCCATCAAGCCAAGATAGCAATTGAAATAGGATACGCTCGATGGTTGTCCCTCTGGCTGAACGAAACCCTGATCCCAATATTCGTCGTCCACCTCGAGGGGAAGATCCAGATCGAAACTGAGAGGAAAAGGTAAAAATAACGAAGCTTCAAAGTCGGGAAGAAACTACCGTACTCTTCATCTTGTAATCCACAGGGCCGCCCAGCACTGGAACTGATTAAACGATCGAGACTCAATATCACCCTATGTAATCGGAATGTAAGCACTGAGCCAAACATCACCAGAGAACGAAAAACGGTACCAGAATGCTCGTTTCCATAGCTCGTCCTCAATAGTCGGAGGCGTACCATCCTTTCTTCTCCTCCGTAGGTGTCCTCCAACCTCTTGGGACAATCGCAGTGCCATCCCAATTTGGGCCCAAACACCTTGTGGCGTTTCGCTAGACGAGGCGAAGAGGACATGAAGCTGCAGAGAATGGTCAATAAGCCTCACTACTCGATTGTTCCACGATGGTGAAAGACTAACTGCGTGCATCTGCAACTCGAAGAGCGTCGTCCGATTGAACAGGTTCTTCCGAAGAATGTGAACCTGTTCGAACCATTGCCACCCGGCCGAGCAAGTCGACGTAGTCCCTTCAGGAAAAACCCGAGGATCGTCGGAATACCGTGCCCCATGGGCACAAACCATCAAGAAAACCCTTGCGAACATCGAGTCCTCCAAATGTAGTCCATCTTTGATCTGTTTTTCAAAAGTTGGGCGGTGCAAGAGGGGAAGAAATGGATTGATGTGGGTGAAGTAGGCGTTGACAAGGGAAGGGTATAGATCTTCGTCGGGGAAGGCATACTCCCGTTGGTCTTCGTCAAGTTCAGGATTGTAGGACATCCACTGAGTTTTCCGTGAGTTACGTATAACTACTCTCCAAGGGACAAAACTTACCTTCGGCACGTCCCAGAACTCTGGCCGCTTCATGGGCAATGCTGACTGGACGTACGCAACACCCTCTCCAGTGAACTCTTGTCGAAGGTCAAGAGCCGTTTGTAGCAAGTCATACTGACTAAATGGGAGGAGGACGTTCAGACGTTGCAAAGGCCGCGGTAAAGGCCGGAAAATACCTTGATTTTCCGAAAAAGCGTCGTTCTTGTGGGTTGAGAGTGAGGCGATTGAGCTTTCCCAGGACTTCTGTCTCGTCGTTCCTCTCCAACGGTTTTGGCGAAGGGGCGGGCTCGCTAGGTTTGGACAGCTCTTGGTTCAAGTCAACTCCCGGCAGTAACTGTATACCGTCATCATCATCAATTTCACACCCACAGACGACGACTCACTCACCCTCCTCAGCAGCCTATCCATCTTTTCTAACCGCATTTCCAAGCTTTCCACATAGCTATCGAATCCAGAAAAGGCAATCAGCCATACCAAACGAGGGAATTGCCGCTGTCAGAGGGCAATGAAACCCGAAAGGGCTCGTACCCTTTTGCTGAACCCAGAGTCTGTCGAGAGACCAGCATGAGAACTCACTGCCGTCATTACAGTGATGATAATGATAGGACGCACCTTTGTGACCTCCTTGTGTGTACATTCCAGACCCAATTGAATACAGTTGCTGCACCTGTTTCCGGGTAGTTCTCCACTGTCGCCTAGGAAGGTGATGAATGAGCACGGCTCGTGTACAGGCGATGCCGCCCAAGTATAGGGAAACCTACAGCGAACTGATGTACGAGGGCCAGGAGCGCGACCATCAGCACGAGTCATGGGACTATTAGGGCCACGCTTACTCTTCTTGCGTTTACAGATGTCGCATGCGCCTGGAATACGCCTTTTCTTCGCCTGTGTACGACTCGCTAGTACACCCTCCGCGTTGCCTGTTGGAAGTTTGGACGTCGAAGCCACTGGCTCCGCCATCTTGATGTCTGCCGTCATAACTTGGTGTACTGTGGCCGGGGTTAGAGATAGTTGAGGGGTTATCGTGGTGAACGTCCTATATTGCCAGCTTGCGAGATCTTAGGGGCAAAAGGAACAAGTTGTGGGTCTCTCATAGACCTAAATAACCCACGTCCACCGTCTGTACCCAATGGAATATTCGCAATATTGCAGCTATCTTTGTCAGCCATTTCGCCATAGGTATCGACTTTGGCGATAACGCCCAAAAAACCGCGGGAGTACTTGCAGTGCGGGGCGAATGGCCCGACCATATCGAGTGCTTCTATCTTCAAATACCAAAATCAAGTCCAGGGTGCCTGGTATTTGACTCGTTTTGTCCGCATTGAAGGCATTTGTGGAGGCAGAGATGCTGGAACGCCGTGGTTTGCGTCAACGAAACAAAATATGGGACAATTCGCTCCGGCCAATCGGGCGCCTTCTTGGCTTGATCCGGTCGGTCATCAGACCAAAACAAGCTCGTTCTCCCAGGCCTTTTCACCGTTTGACGCGTCTAAAACCTATTCAAGAAGACCAACAAGGCTTATCTCCACCAACGGAGTCAACAGATACAAAAGAAGAGTCGGATACCGTTGTACACGAAACCAGGATGAGTAATCGCAATCGCAACATAACATAGCAGAACTCGCCATAACATAGGGGACAAGCCAGCAAGCAATTCAAACTTTGTTCAGGATGTCAACCAAGATGTCCTTGATCCCAAGGGAGCCGTAGCCAGTCCAGTCTCCATCATGATCCATCATCCCCAGACCAACCGCATCGCCTTCCATGCTTCCCTTTCCGGTATATTCTGCTCCAGTTTCGGCAGTCACAGCATCGAACGTGGCCCCGACGACCGCACTTGCCAGCACCTCCTCTGATGGACTATCTCTCAGTCGCAGCCTGTGGGTGACGACGCGAGGTACGATCCGGGCAACGTCTACCTCCGTCACCTCTAACACTTCAACTTCTACATCGTGCGACGATGGCTCGGGTTCCTCGTCCTCACTCGTCGCCCCTTGACCGTGTCCATGCGTAGTCGTCCCAATCGTCCGTGCATTTGTGAACACCGATGCAGAATCTTGCCGCAGTAGGGGCGTCGTCGATGATTCGTCCCCCAACAACTGCGTCCTTCGAGAGTACTGTGGCGAATGCGATATTTGTGGTGCGATATGCGATGCCCCAATGTCAGGGATGGAGTAGTACGCCGATGAGTCGTCTCCGTCCGCTTCGTCGTCTTTGGTCATATGCCCTGGAGGTCGCAGGAGCTCCATCCCAGTCAGGTCAGCACCGATGACTCGAGCGGCGCGAGCAAGCGCCTCGGCGTCCTTCCTGGCACTCGCCGTCAACATCATCCCATCCAAGCTTGGATGATGACGTACAGCGGAGAACAGGTCGGATAGGTAGAGATCAAGGCTCGGTGCGAAGTAGGTCTTGCGGCGGTACTGGCGTAGTAGTTTGAGGAACCATCCCGGTACGATAGGCTTCTCCGGATAAGGAATCGCAGGAGTTTGTGGAGGAATGGAGGAAGAGGAGATGTTGAAATGTCGGTTGAGAGCGGGTGGCTGACCCGCAGGCAACGGTTTCGTAAAGTATGGGGGCGTGTATGATTGACTGTGTGGTTGCGGCAACGGGGAATGAATTGTGAGTGACGGGGAACTGGGATTAGACTGAGGACCTCCAGCTCCAGAATGCAGCGGTGGCGAGAATGGCGTAGACTTAAGGGCGTAGCGCACGGCTTGAGATATCTGGACGTTGTGGCTCATCGCAAATCTGTCGAGCTGTTCAACGGGGCGCGAATAGTGGATAAATTCAGTCATTCTCCACCCTTCCGGGAAACATGTTGTGATTTGAATGACGCACCAAGCTTCTATGAATAGGTGGCCGCTCCTTAGTATCAATCGGGCAAACATAGATCATGATGAATCCAGGAGGAAGTGGCCACGCTACGTTTTCCGAACTGTCCCGGGTGCTACCGTGCACATTAGGCTGTTCGTAGCGCTGTCCGAGGTCACCCGTCTGGACGGATTCACCTCCCAAATCTGCCCGAGTGACACATTTTGCGGAGAGAACTTGGACGAGGGCGCGGTGCACAGAGTCATTAGCCTTTTCGATGCCAGATAAGACGAGTGCCCGTGGAAACTCAAGTGACCCCGCTTCAAGATGATGGCCCTGCCGGTTTGGCAGTGGCTCGGTGAATGAATGGTGAAGATGAGGAAGGTGGGATGCAGAAGGATAAGGTCCCTCTGTTTCTGACTGACCGCTGAATCTTGATTCAGACCCACGTTTGCGAACGCGACGACTGAAAGAGGTTGTTCGCGAGTGCGAATGTGCCTGAGCTAAGTCGTTTGGGTATGAGATCGAGCGAGAGTAGTCAGGACCCGGAGATCGATTCGAGGATAAGGGTCTACCGGGCTTAGCGTAGTGCCCGGACGCTCGAGCTGATCTGTAGACGTCCTCCTGAGATGCATTGGTGCGGTTTGAAGGCAGGAATAATGCTCCAAGGAAGGCGGCCGGCGAGATGCCGCTAGAATATGAGCGCAGTTTCACCTTCTGGGTAGGGTACCCAAAGAGAAAGGATAATGTCTGTGGATACATGGTAAGTGTCATTCTATGACGCTATGATGCGGCGAGTAAGGAGATGAGCTATCACTGCAAGGCTGCCGCAGTGCCAGGCATATAGGATAGCATGATAAGGCCGCATCTGCGAGATATTGCGAGGAACTGAATCTTGGTTCGCAGTCGTGCCACCCGTGAGGCGACTGGATTCTCACCTTTTCGCCCTCAGCTAAGCCAGGCGAAAGGATTGCAGCGGGACCGTCCTTCGGGACCAACGTGCTCGTTGGAGGTACAGTGGGGACCACAGCGGTTATGTTTCATCGACCCAAACAAGGTAGGGTTAGCCTTCGCTCGTTCGCGAGGCAGTGTACCACAAATGAATGGCTACACCTCCTGATGATACGAAGCGTCATAGGACCACCACCAAACCTAAAGTGATACCTGATAAGGGGAATGCAGATTACCACTCACCCAGACAACAACTTTAACGACGACACCAATATCTTCCTCTGGGGTTCGAAGCACAAGGTGTTTGTTACCGGCAACGAGACATAGGAGAATTGACTTGATAATCACTTCGTCTAAGGGTAGAGAATGTGAGTTGGTCACGCTCCGGATGTAATCTAGGAGCGCCGGAAAGAAGCCAGGGCTCCCAATCAAGTCAATCGGAAGGCTGTCTGGCTCCTTGACAGACATGTATGCTTCGGGATTTCCTTGGACTTGAAGAGAATAGGAGACAACAGATTACACTTCGTGTCAATAGGTTGCACACATAATTTGAAATAGTTAAGCTTACCTGACTTATCCCGATTGTAGCTGCTGTACTATACCGACATGACGGTACTGGTGCAAGGCGCGTGCAGCGCACTGTCAGCACCCGGGGAAGGCCTTGTTTGGCCCTGCTTGATGGAATCGGCCGGACAACCCGGGTCTGTCAGTGTCAAGGCCAGACTGAAGCCTGTCGAAGCCCACTAAAATGACCAGGATAAGCAGGCCAGGAGGACAGAATAGCAGGTGTGCTCTGTCTCCAGGCTCAATACGAGCCGATAGGAAAAAATTGACAAAACAATGCCTCCGGGCCTCGTTTCGCATCGGCCGGGGTCACCGGTGATTCTACTTCAAAACGCATGGCATGCGGGTAAACTAAATAGAGAATTATGTGCCTTTTACCGAGTCCTCAGCACGCAGACTCTCTATTTGACTCGTAAAAGGAAGTAGAGGCTGTATTGAGGTCATAACTGGTCATAAATAACGTTGCCCCGCATATCCTCGTTTAGCGCCCACTCCGGTTGCCCTGTGATTGGATCAATTTCGGCAAAGCCGGTAAAGCCGACTCCCACATTGAAGTCGGCCTCGTGTTCTCTTTGCGCAACGACCATCATCTTTTCCGAATCTTTCTCATGTCTTGACCGCCTCTGACTCCCATTGCCAAGGGCCCGCAGGTGCTCGCTGTGACATGGGTGCGCAAGGAAAACGCATCTCAAGGACCTCCAGCCAGAGGACCACTATCGTCGCTGAGTTCCAAAGGCAAGGGATTGGTTACGATGTGATGCATCGTGTTGGCGCCAGAAGCCAGCTGATTGGTTCTGAAAGGGGAATTCCACCCTCTGACAGACCATCTCGGGAAATATACGAGATTGGATTTTGACAGTCGATTGGGCTCCCATAACAAGTCATTTCGGTCGGTATGACGATCCGTGCACCAGGTCAAATTTGTACGTACAGCCAATCTGGTTTATTGCTTGCGGAACCTTAAGGCGACCCCTCTGCTCCGGGATCTCAGGCCCTCTTCTTTCTTCTACTGCGAGATCGTGGGTCCCTAGGTCTAGCAGCTTTTTATCTGCGCGCCTTCCCAAGCCCCTCTAGTCCCCCGGGTCCTCAACGATCACATCGATTCTGTCCTATTATAACTTCTCTTATACACCACGCCTGGCGCCAGGGTTCTTTTCCCTTCTTGTCCTCCTGTATCACCCCTTGCGGTCGTCCTCCCCTTTCGCCCCTTGGCCCAGCCGACTTCACATATGAGCTCAGAAGTCCATGGCCAACATCGTCCAGTTTCCTATCGATGACACTTCCCCCACTATATCATACGAACCTTTAGGCGACACACTGTCCTTACCAGATCTCAATGCGGGCTGGAACCCTTTCTTCACGGACTCGGGATTCGCAACTGTTCAGGGTGCCGTAGGAAATGGCACGAGTTTGCACGTCACAGCGCGCGACGGCGCTAAGGTCTCGGTCACTTGGAGAGGTGCGGAAACTACCCTCACGCACTGATTTATCATGCTGACGCTCGCTTGTTAGGGACGAACGTACAGCTACTGGGAAACGTCACCAATGCCGACTACACCATAGACCTCGACAATGAGAGACTGACCTCGATTGGCTCGGACCTTTCTCAAAACATACTGGCAACCATTCAGGGCCTGGAGAACACCCTGCACACGGTCTCTCTCACCGCTCGAATACCCCAGAACCAAAATCCACCCAGGTCGGAAGTCCGCTTTGAACACGCGGTCGTGGCTGCAAGACCTCCAAACCTGAACTCCACAACGTATGACATTCCCTCTGATCATCTGTCGTTCTTTGTTTGACGGGAGGGCTCTAGTCCGGATAATATCTACAGTATCAACCAACTTAATCCACAATCAGTCGCATTCCATGGAAGGTGGTCTTTCGTAACTGAAGGCAATGCTACATTGCATAGATCTAATACCACGGGTGATCAGGCTGTCGCGCGTTTTCGAGGTGAGCTTCCACCCTCGAGACTCCATTTGCCTAGTGCTTCCGTTCCCAAGACTGACATGTCTCGGGGATTGACCTCCCCAAGGTACCTCCTTTTTGCTTCGAGGAACTACCTCTCCACAAGCCGGCAGGTATTCTGTCACTTTGAATAACGAAACTGTCAGCCTTTCCGCACGATCATCATTTCTGTCACACGATAGCCTCCTATACTATGCCACCACGCTGGAGCCGAATTCGACGCATGAGGTTATCATCACTAATGAAGGAGAGGGAACCCTGTCGCTTCTGGAGGGCGGCTTTCGAGTCTTTTCTGTTGGATCACCAGAGTCAGTTTTCCGCCCTCCCACCCTTGTTGCCTATTCTGAGTACCCATCCACTTCTCCAATTCTAGCCCAGAACCATTGACGCCAACGCCTCCACCCGTGATTGTTCCATCACCCACGTTCAACAAGGGAACTATCGCGGCTTTTGCACTGGCTGGCGTTCTGGCATGCCTACTTCTATCTGGCGTCCTGTACTACTTCTTCATCTATCGGTCTCGTCGACTGTTCAAACGGCAGCTACAGTGGCGGAGCCAAATGGCGCAGTCAGTCCTCTCCCAAACGCATCACGACAAAGTCACGGAAGCCGAAGGAAGCGTGCTCGATATCGCGCGGCAATCTTCGTCGTCAGGTCATCAAGACGTCGGCGATATCGAGGTGGAACTTGGCATGGGCGCTCATAGGGACATTGGCAGGCGCGGCAGTCGGGCAGGCGACTCGGGACGACGAGAGGGCAGCGGCAAGAGCAGTTTCTCAAGATGGAGGCTTCAAGCATCTACCCAATTTGCGCGCGAAAGCCTGGGTATCCAATTCCGACACTCGGATGACACCAACGAGAAGCACCGCACGTATGAAAACACCATCGAATCTGAAAGCGATCCGCTGAGCAGCAGTTCTCGATCATCACCTCGTTTCCGGCCATCACTGATGATTCGTAAACCCGGTTTCTTGCGCAGCAGCCAGAACGGACGAGTGGGCGCCAATGGGAATGGTAACGGTGGTGCAGGTAATGGTAACGGTAATGGGAATGTGGATAGACGCGTCAGTGACTATCGTTCCTGGTCGCCCAACTACCAAATTAATTTGCCTTTCCAGCCTCCCTCTGGACAAGGGGCGCTATCTGCTGCCCAGGCAACCTCGACGGCGGGGTCTCTGTCCTACCTGACTGCTCCTACCACAACCGGCCACCACGAAGCTGAGCTATCTGAATCATATCCGGTCGCACCTCCTTCGTACGCTGCTTCTGTTCTCACCAACGGTGGAGAATCGCCTCTATCGGTCCCTCGTTCCGTCGGCCAGTCTTCGTATCCAACTAGTGGGCCTGTTGCGAGCACCCACCCTCCTGCGAAAGGCAAGCGCAAGAGCGATGACCTCTTGAGCAGCCCCAATCAGACCTCAGGTGGCAATAAAACTTCTCCAGACACCTTCTCTTCCGACCTTACCCCACCGTTCCCTATTCGCGATCTATCCAAAGAAGACAGAGGGAGTATCTACGACCAGAGTATCGATGAAGACCCCAAAGTCCTCGGTGGAAGCGCCGTACGCCAGGTATTGAGAAGCCTGAGTCCCCGCACTAGCAAGGCCAGCTTTTTGCCAAGGCGATCTTTCATTCATGGACATAGCAGACGAGAGGCTTCTTCGAGTCTCGAGATGGAGCCGATGCGCAGTCCGACTGAGCAGAGGCCCACCTCTTCTGCTCCTCCACCACCGCTTCCTTCTCCCAACACCCAAGCCAGCCTCTCCGCCGCCCAAGCTCGACATGAATCACGCCCCCTTCCTCCAATACCTCAGCACCCGACGATCAATTCTCCACCACCGACACCATCTCAACCGACAGAGCCGCAGCGCCCTGAGGCTTCGCAGACCACGTTCAAGCTGACACCGCCATCAGCGAGCGCGAGCACGCGATTCATCGTAACGCCGCAACGCTCCAATTCCGACGATAGCGCATGGCCATCCTCTCAGATAGCCTCGACACGCTTCTCCTACAGTTCCGGGAGCAACTTGCATGGAAGCTCTCCTCTCGTTCCTGATAGCGCGAGTCCGCCAGTGAGTGGAGGGGGGAGACAATCCGCGCGGTTCTCCGCGCTCCCGAAGCTACCGCCAGACACTGCACAAGGACCGTCCATGTCTCGACGAACCTTCCGACTGACCCCAGCCAGCTTCATCCCCTTCCCCCGGCAAGACCCCTCGCGGCCCTCCACGAGCGGAACAGGCGCAGGCACAGGGATCGCCGGTCCCTCTACAGGCGTGAGCAGCACCGGCGGACCCACCACTACCGCCGACGACCACCACCTCCACGTTCGAGATTCCTTCATCGATTTCACCGTTTCCTCGGACGTTTCGACCATCTCGAACAACGGGTTCGTGACTGACACGAGTTCGGCGCAGGATGTGCGGAGATATAGCACTCCGCCGCAGATGCACCCTGCTTTGCCAGAGGAGAGATCTAGATGGAGTAGCTCGAATAGTGCGGGGGTCTCAGTAGGTGATGAGGGCAGGGGCGTCCAGTTTGAGGGAGGATTCGGAGGACTCGGGAACGGTAAAGGAAATGGTAACAGTAACGGCGATGGGGAGAACAAGAGCCCAACAAGCGGAGGCGAGTCATCATCTTCCGGCGGCACACAGCGGTCAACGCGCTCCACCACCTTCCCAATCCCAGTCCAAATCTCCATCCCGCGCAACTCGCAATTCCTCAGCCCACACCGCCAAGTCCGGCTCAGCACATCAGGCTCCTCCTCGCGCAGCGACCCGGTCCACGTCCACCCGATGATGGAGAACCTCGAATCACCAACGGACAGTATCCCCATCTCCGCCTCGGACGTCAACTTTACCTATAGCGATGATGAGCCTCTACCAGCTATCGCACAGGGCCGTTCCAGGGCGTTCATGGACCGCGACTCGGTGCTGGTAGGCCCCATGAGCCCCTTCCGCGCCGTCCCTCCCTCTCCCTCAACCGAGCAGCACCACGGGACACACGAATCAGACGAGGCGGCGGTGGGCCCGCCTACACCCCTCCCCACCGGCCTCTCCTCGCCCAACTACATCGTCCAACGCGTGCTAGGGCTGAGCTCCCCAGCATCGTCGGTGACAGCCCGCCCGCCGGGTCCAAGCTCCCAGTCTCATTCCCATTCCCATTCCCAACTTGATCTACACTCGCGCTCGCGCTCTGGATCAACCTCGGCGTTCTTCAACACGCCGCTCTCTGCTCGGTTTGAGACTAGCCTCAAGGGATCGTCAGATCCGGACATACCACGGACCTTCTAGTTCCATCGAGTCCCTACTTGTCCGAATTTCATGTGTATTTCTTTCTTGATTACTTTCGTCGTCGTCGTGTTCTCTTCATCTCTGAACGATCTATGGACACGTCCACCTCTATTCATCTAACGACTTCTCCTATACCCTTCGCAGAGGCTGATTATCTAGCAACAACCCCCTTTTTCTTGGGTTATTCAACTCGCAAAGCAAGCCTTCAATTTCAATTTTAGCTTCAACTTCTACAAGATACTTTCTTTAGCTTTTTCATCTGTACAATTAGCCAACCATTCCTTTTTCTTTTTCTTCAGCTTTCAAAAGCCTGTTGTACAACCCACCACCCCTTTTGCACATATGTACGATACCAACCACAACCTTTCACAACCTACCACCCTCGCGTATATACTTGTACCCCTCGGTAGGAACCCAAACACCAATCCAAAACCTTCTAAAAACGAAAAACTGTAATGCAAAAGAGTACTCCGCTGGGGTCACATCCTCGTACCACTAAATCCAATAGTAGAGACACCGTAGCAGCAACACTAAGGAGCCACAGAATCCTTCCTCAACCCAAAACTAACAAACCGCCTGAAATCCGAAAACACCTGCTTCGTATCCCCAGCCGGCCTCCCACCACCACCACCACCTCCCCCACCAACCCCTCCATCACCCACACCACTCGAACCCGTCGACGGCCCACTAGGCCCCGGCCCAGCTCCCAGCCCCGCAAACATACTCTCCCCTCCAGACGCCAACCGACTCCCTCCAGGACTCAACAAACTCCCGCCCACATGCGCTGTAGTCGGAGGGTCCATGTCCAGCGAGGAGAGGAAAGACGTACTCTCCAAATCGGTTTTCGTGCTGGTGATGACTTCGAACGAGTCAAAGAGGTTTTTCTGTGCTGCTTTGGGTGTGCCTTTCAAGTCGAGGATCTGTCGGAGAGGGATTAGGGTCCAATAGGAATTATGATAGCAAGGAATACGTGGTGAGCAAACGGCGTTAGATAGGCGGCATATGAGGGAATAAACTTCGAGGGGCGGAGGACATGTGGGGATGTCGAGGAAGAACAAGACAAACTCAAGACCCCGCTCCACCTCCGTGATAAATGAGATGAACGATGGGAATTTAAACACACCTTTTGGAAGTTGGTGAAAGAAGCATCTCCAATAAGGAGTGTGTAGTTGAGAACAAAACCTTCTGGAGGGTCCTAGGATAGCCGTCAGCATCCTTGCAATCCACCAAAAATCTGTTGAGGGGTGTGATAGAAACATACCTCGGGCGTCACAATAACTTTCAACAGCGCTTCCAGTCTCGAAGTCGTCTTTGCCAAGGCACGGGTATACCTGTCATCCACCAAACTCTTATGAGAAAATTCCGAACTCTCGGACGACAACAAATTGTAAAGGAAGCAACCGAGGCTGCAAAGAAGCGCTCGGGATGGAAGAAAGAAGGTTCAACAAAAGGAGAAGACAACGTACGTGTTCGTAATTAACGCTTCACCAGGCATTTTCGTGAGATACGCTTTGAGGGTTTGTAAATCTATCAGGAGCTGCACAACATCTCCGGGTCAGAAAAATCCAATATGGAAAAGATATATTTACACACCTGCTCAGCGCCAATCTCCTTCAGAGGCCGGCTTCGAACGAGCGCGTTGGTGAATTTGACCAAGATAAGGCTAGATGATAATCACAATTAGCGCCAACATCTCTCTTCCATGCAATGGCAAAATCAAGCTGAGGAAAACGGGAAAAGGATCCTCACCTGCACGCCTTGTCAAGGAAATTCCGCATATACTTCTTCTGCTCGACCAAAGGTTTGATGAGCTCCACAACCTGCTCAGCGGCTTTCACAAACTCGTCCGTATAGGGCGACTGGCCAGTGACTTGGTTCAATGACGACCAAGATGTCCGACCCAGAGTGATGAATGGCGGGTCACACGCCACCTCGAACTCGCGCAGTTGGACGCCAATAGCGGTTGAAATAGTGCTGAGATACCGTCAATATTTGGTGGAACGAAGAGATCACCACCTCGAACTTACCTCACGAACAAATCCCTCTCTGCTTGGAAACTGACTTTCTCCTTCCAATCCGCGTCGATCTTCTCCTTGATCTTCTCCTCGAGCTCAAGTGCAGTGGTTTGGCAATAATCAGCCGTATTGATAACGAGACAGGTCTGCTTGAGCAGCTCAACATCGACCCTAGTTTCAAGCGACTTGCGCGTGGACGTAGCCACAGGCCGTTTCGAACTGATAGCCAGAACCTCCTCTGCATTGGCGCGTCATGCGTCAGTCCACTGCCATAAATCACAAGCAAAAACCAACCTGCATATATCCTCAACCACTTCTTGTGGACATTGGCCAAGTCAAATAAGGGTTGGGCAGTGGACAGGCTAGCGCATTGCTCCAAACTCTGTCCGTAGAAGTAGAACAATTCTGTGGACGAGGGGAGGACTACCATACTCTCCTCCGACTCCTTGGCCTCCTCTTCGCCTGTGTCCAACGAGGTTCGCACAGGAGGTTTGTAGGCGGCTTTGTTGTTCTTTCGATGAGGTGCAAGCATATCAGAGAGGGCTCTAACGTGACGGTCAGCGACGGGATAAGGTGCTGAAGGCAGTGACGAACTTGTCCTGAGCGTCAACAAAGATGTTCATATGAGATTCGAACGCGGATGTGATGGTCTTCCCTGGCTGCGAATGGCTTGCGTCGGTCGCCTTTAGCATTTCTTGGAACTAACGAACGCTCAGCTTTTACCAACGGCAAGAGAACGACACGACTAACCGACGTAGCCCACTTCCTCGCCATCGAAGCCTCAAATTCAGCCGTAATCTGAATATTCTCCAACAACGCCTTCACCGTCAACGACGGACCAATCTTGGTCAAAAGAGTCGTAACATGGTCCCTCGTAATCTCTGCAAATTTGGCCAACAAGTGCCATCCAACCTTCCAATCCGACGGGAATACCCTCCCTTGCTCGACTTCAAAAGTACTGAGTAACCTCCGGAACCATGCGTAGCGCCGGGAGAGGTTGTCGAGTTGCCCGGCTTCGTCGTTGGTGCGGAAGATGCGGCGGTATTCCTTGAGTTCGAGGGCGACGAAGCGGTCGATGATGTGGGAGCGGACTTCTGGGCCGAGGACGTCGACGACTTGGCAGCCTTCGGCGATTAGAGAGGGCCGGACGGGTTTGGCGGTATCTTGGATGAAGCTATGGGGTTGTCAGCATGCGGTTCTTGGGACTGGGCCTGAGTAGGGAACACGCACAATGAATCAAAGTCCTCCTCGAGTTGGCTTCTGAGTTGGCCCTGGATATCGTGGATGCGCTTCCACAAGCGCGCGATTCTGGGGACTGAAGTGTATGATTTGAACGTCTCTGAGAGTTGCTTGACTGCGGACAACGTCTGCGCGACATCAGCGTACTTTCGCTCCTTGATCAAGTCCTCGAGCTGGGTCAACGCGTTCACTATACGGGTATCAGCACTCTCTTACGACGCTCCGCTACGAGAGCACCCACCCAACATCTGCAACCTCTTCAACATCGTCATACTCATAATCAAATTCTTCTTCGCCAAATCCAATACTTGGATGTCCTTGGTGATATTCCTAACCACAGCCTCGCTCTCCGTCGCCTTCTCCCGAATCTTCGACATTTGCCCTAACAAATCCTTCCCTCGTTACTTTAAAGACGCGAAAAAACCCAGATTTTACACAAGAAGAATATACGTACAGAAATCATTTCCTGGATTACAGACATCCGTTCAGGATCCTGGTTCGTACGCAGTTCAGCTTGGAGAGTGTCGATTTCGGCTTGGATTTGTTTCTGCGTTTCTGCGAGTTGGGCGTTGACTTCGTCTAGCTTTCCTAGTGATGCCTCTATTTTCGCTCGTCAGTCTCATCTGTTTGGGCTTGTGAAGCGGCGATGGGCGCGTAGGGTACGAACGGACCATCGGGGAAGAACTCATTGAGGATGGAGACGGTGCTAAACTCCTCCACGAGACCATCGAACGGGTCGTCCGTTGTAGGTCTGGCATCTAGGATCCTCTGAATGGCGAGTACGACTTCTTGCGGTAAATCCATCCTGGGCGGGGCGGCTTTGCTCGTCGTCGGACACGATGAGGATGACACGGCGCTAAGCAGTGCTGGACGATGCCAAGGCTCGGTGGGCTGAGTTTGAACTTGCGATCAGCGCGATCAGGGTCAGGTCCAACTGAGGCCGGCGGACTCGGAGGCGAGCCTGGTTGACCTCATCGTTTTGGAAGTCTGGGGCCATGTACTGCGACTGTGAACTCTGGACCGCGACTACGACTGGTGGATGAACCTCTAGACGGCGACTACGACGACGAGAATTAGTCTACATAGCAGACGATTGAAGAGCATGGCTAGATCGAATTCGGAGGATACCAAGGCGCGGGTTGTGCAGACTTACGAAGGTCATCCGACATACTCTTGTGCAAAGTGTTCTGCTGTTATCGTGCGTAGTTGCTCACTGTTAAAACGCTGAGCTTTATGTCTCCTAATATCCCTGACGAATACAGAGCCTCCAAGATGAACTCATTAGCAAAGCCTTCTCTGGGAGAGACGGTCGAGGATTGTGAGTTCATCCATCTGAATCTACAATATCTGGCACTCCACGTCTCTGACTATTTGCACAGTTTAATGCAGTCAGCAACGAATGTCAAGTTGGGAAAGCGGGAAGACCGTTCTCTCTTGTAAGCCTTAAAAGACCCCTTCTCGAGCTAAACGGTAGACAAGAGTGCTAATCCATCTCTTCTCGTGCATGATGTTGTAGGACCGGAGTGCACACCGTCGCCGATGTATACTGCGTTGGATGTGGCGATAGACTGGGGTGGTTCTACCATAAAGCCGCAGATAACTCCCAGAAGTATAAAGAAGGTGAGTCCATTATGTCTTCCTCTGTGAAACCCTGACTGAATTCACCTTGTGTTAACAGGAAAGTACTTGCTGGAACGTGAAAGGCTGATCAAAGAGAACAACTGGACTCTGGACGGGGAGTAGTGAGACGTGGTCAAGCTGGCGAAGCTGTGGTTGTTGACTGAGACGATGAAATTGTCGGTCACCCTGTTTCCCATCTCCAAATATTACCTTGGATATCAACACCCTGGCCTAACCGGGTCTGTACTTTTACATTTCCTGTATCATAGTCCAATAGCACTCTCTCTATACCCCAATATCCCATACCACCGGAGAGGTACGACCAGACAAAGGTCCCAATCACGGCTACCAAATAATAACCGTCCATCAATCTCGCTTGGCACGCTGCTCGGCTACCGCAGCCCGCACCTCTTCATCTCCTCCCTCCACGACCTTTACTTCAAAGGTCTCCACATAAGTAGAATTAACTAAAGATGAGCCACGGAGATCATGGAGACCACGATATGCCCGGGATGCCCAAATGTAACCTCCACATGCTTTGGTGCGTTTGAATCCAGTTTTAACGACAGTCGACTGAGCTGACAACCTATTTTTGTCCTCTCCTCCACCCAAATCCTAAACCTTACTCTAACCTCCACACCTCCGTGAAATAAACAGGAACACCCAAATCTACGACACCTGTATAGTCTTCAAATCCTGGCACATCTCCTCAAAGACCGGCTTCCTCCTCTCCTGCATCGCCATCATCCTCATCTGCGTCTTCCACGAATGGGTGCGCGTCTTCCAACGAAAGGTAGATTATCAAGTCGCTTTGAAGCTACGAAACAAGGTCTCCGGAGGAGCGGTGTCGGGGAGTAGAGGGAGTAGTGGACGAGCGAGCCCTGTAGATGGACATCATAGAGATGTGGAGGATGCGGGTTTGTTGAGCGGGAATCCGAGGTTGTTGAGGAATGCGTTTACTGGGTGCGTTTATATGTTATTGGGATTATTGCCTATCTATATAGAGCTAACACCTGGCGCAACAGAGCGGTCGTCCCACCAGTATCCCGAGCCCTCCGAGCAGCCATCTACGGTTCCACCGTCTTCATCTCCTTCTTCCTCATGCTGGTATTCATGACTTACAACGTACGTCCAAAACCCCTCCCCCATACCCATCTCTAAACCACATCGTTTACTGACTGTACAACCACAACAGGCCTACCTCATCGCTTCAGTCGTCATCGGCGCCGCAATCGGTCACTACGTCTTCGGAGCGACGATGAACACCGAGGCCATCCTCAACCAAGCTGGCGATGACAAGGGAATGGCATGTCATTAATGATTGTGCTGACGCTGCGGATACCGTATCTACCCCGGTCTGCCTTGCGCTGCCTGTTGCCTCCCACAGGCGCCCGGTGCCTCTTACAATCTCGCGCCACGCCTTAATATTCAATATTCAATGCTCGCCGCGTTCCCAGTTACGCCCTTCCCTTCTCGCTCTCCTTTACCCCTCATATGACGTTCTGCTCTCTGCTCCGAATGCGGATCCAACTCACCGGACCCGCCTGTCTGATTATACTCCCAACTGTTGTACGATTATATTTATTCCTGGAGTATCGAACGTGAATGGCTGTTTTACCAGATTATGAACAAGACTTGGAATGGTTGACCAGATGACACGACTTGGAACGGTTGACCAGATGGATTGATACTATGACTTGGAACCCTAACCGTGGAAGCACTACGTCTACACAGGAAGAAGGGGGTCATGATCTCTGGAAGGAATCAAGATGGCTGACAGTCAAGCGGGAATGGTCCTCGGAACAAGGACGAGGAACGCCGTCTCGAGGAACGCCCTTCCTGACGACATCAGGTTCTACTCCTCCTCTTCGTGATCGTCCCCAGGTCTAGGGCACCCGTTGCTGCACCAAAAGCAGACGGGCTCGAAGCAGACATCCCTGTGGGACGGTTCCTTGCGCTACTATCCGGCCCACTCGAGGTTGTCCGGCCTCGTTGAGTGGCAGTGGAACCTGTCGTATGTAGTCGCGGCGAGGATGATATACGGCCTGAGCTTGAGCTTGCGGTGGTCATGAAGGTCCCTCGCGCAGACCTTGCCTTTGTCTTCGAACTCTTATTTGACGTTCGTGAATTAAAGTGGGAACATGCCACGCCGTTGTCGAAGGGCACTCCTGTATTGTCTGTTGCGTCGCATACCGAGGCGATGACAGCGGCTGAGAGCGCGGCAGTTGAGATCGCGTTGCTTGCCCCCGGGGGAGGCGCAGCAGCAACAGCATAAATACCACCCCACTCCCATTCTATAAGGGTTGTGTGAGCCTCGAATGCCTAATCCCTGGCTCACACCCGTACTAAGCGCGACCAAGATGTATATTGGAGCTACGTGAGTACGAGTATGGCATTAGGGATGGTATAGGCAAGGCTAAATGTACGAAGAGGGACCGAGGGCGCGGTGATGGGCCTCGGAACCCTCTGATGCTAACACAGACAAGCAGGGTGAATTCACCCTGAAGCAACCCTCTACTATCCGTACTCGCAAAGAACTCGAACAGAGGTCTAGTCCGCCTGGCGGGAATTCCGGGCACTAGCACATTATACCATGGAACAGAGACGAGTTCAACGAAGGTTAGCTTCCATAGTAATGCCAATAAGAGCTCCCCATAGGCCAGGATGGAGAATTTTGATGGCATCAAAAGGCCGGGACTCTTGGGCGCTTAATGGGCGGATAAGTTGAAAGTGGACTCGATCGGGACAGCGTGACACTCATTGAGCTGTTGTGATCACGAAGATTTAAGAATATTATGAGTAGAGGACCAAAGTCGCTTCTGAGAGGGGCCAGGTACACTGCTATACATTGTTGGGCTCATATACAATCGTGACTGGGGACCTGTTAAAGTCAGCAAGGACACAGCCATTCCTAATACTTTCAACGATACAGACCTCTTCTCAGTTCCCTGTCATGTCAACGAGGAACACAGGTCAGTGGCTTGAAAGTGCGAAACAGAGAGTTAGCCGCACTCACATTAGCTTCTTTCCAAGCAACCTGGGCACGAAGTTCCTGCGTTCCAAAAGACAAGACCATCCTTGCTTTAATCATCCAATACGTCCCACTCTTCCCATTCTTCTTCGGGATCAGAACACGAGGCAAGTGGGAGACGTCCGCTTCCAGGCGACATAATTTATCGTACTTGTCTATTATCATGACCCTGCGTGAGATCTAGACTGGACGGTGGAGCTGACTTAGGAAGCCTGGAACGGATTCAAGCATACCTGGGTCAACGTCTCGCCATTTAGGATTGGTGTCTTCTCCGGTGTAGCGATACAGCACCAGGTTTACGCGCGTATCCGACGGTGTCTCGCTGTCAAAAAGGTAATCGACGGCGTCTACAAATTCTTGGTTCTCATTGACGGGAGTATTCTGAAGGGCCGATGAATATGAGTCCGATGGATTTGGGTCCTTTGATAAACTAAAAAATAGGCCTACTTACCTTGCTCACGCAGATGGAAAAGCATTTAGGGACGCGTTTTGAACCATCCATAGTCTATAGATAAATAGGTGGTATCCTCCCTAGCACGATGTTCGGGATCTTTCTCGTCGTAGGCGAGGCTGACAGTTGTGCCATATGTATATTTGGCAATGCGGACTGTCACCATTCGGTCGAGGTGGAAGGCAACAGAGCCGTCAGAAACAGCCTTGTTGCTGTAGAGGATTGTCAGCGGACGTTAATATCACCGACTCTGTGCTTGAATACGATACATACACGTAGTTCTGAGGCCGGAATATTGTCACCCATAGCGGTTTGAGAGCTTCGCTGACCTTCGCGTGTAACCAGTTACTCGCTGAGAATCCGCCGACGAGAACAACATGCTACGCCCCGCACTTCAGCTACCGTCGCCTTTCAAAAGAAGCTCAAAATAAATCTCGCCTTAATGACTGTCTGGGAGTTTCGAATCTGAGCTTTCAACGCTTCGGTAATGCACTTTATCGACGGTTCGAAGAAGGTGGCAACTTGCGACCCCTCGAGCTTCAGCTGTCCGAACCGAATGTTGCACGATTCGTCATTGTCCCTGGTGCCCCCAAACCGAATGTATTGTGGTTGCTTATCGCTGGTGAACCGAATCTTTGTCGACTTGTCGAAGCAGCGGATGATGTGGTCTAAATCATCGATGAAGGGGGATTCTGCGAGAAGTTCTGAATGTCACAGCACGAGGCCTGCGTTAATTTCCGTGGATAATTCGAGGGGGGAAAAGGGTGCACCTTCTAGCAACTGCCTCGCGTAGATACTGACAAAAACAGATCCAAAGAAATGACCTAAAGATTCCGTTGTGTCAGCGTCGACATGGTCTGCGGTCGTCCCTGAAACAGGTACCACCAGACACGTGCCGTATGTACCTACATTGTGGAATGGCAATCTCCTCAAACATATCTCGTTCTTTGGGGTCAGACGCTTTCTTGTAGGCACTGATGTCGACCGTTCCTCCACCCGCATCCACAATGATAACCCCCTCTCCTTTCTGGAAGGAAAGAAGTTAAGTCGCAAGTCACGGACAATAGAGTACGATGCGCGACACATACCTCAATTAAAGACAGACCGTTCTCAATGGCAAAATGCAGACTTGCCTCTCCTTCAGTAACAAAAGTCACCCTATCGTGTCCAGATGGCCGATCCGCGATTAGGCGGGCTTGTACCACAGCCTTTCGGATCTGGCTCTGCTGGTACCCCTCCCATCCATTGGGATGTGTAATCACATAGTGCATATAAGGCTCCAAAGTCCTCCATAGATCTTCACCGCCAATATGCGTGTCCTGGATAAACCTCTTTGCACACCGCCGGAGGTAGCGAAGGAAGTCAGCGAGGACTTGCACGACGGTCTTCCCTTGAGGCAGTGGCGGGAGTCTGCTCTTCACGTCGTTCGAGGTTTCTGACTGGGGACGGATGTGAAGCTTGAACCTAGCAGAGAGAGGGGCGGTAGGTCACCAATTGCGTAGTAGAGCTGTTGATGGAGTGGCACACCATTCGACCTTTGTCCACCCTTCGTCCATTGCCCTCTCGAATATGCCCTCTTCGGTTGTCTCAGCTCCCACAGCCTTAACATTACCTTCCGCATCGTAGTACAGGATGGTGGGGATCTTTGAGGCCTCGCTCATAGTCTCTGAGTTCTCTGCAGCTGGGAACCTGGGGGCATAATCAGTTCGTAGGCGGACAGGGGTCCACCATACAACGCACCTCGTCACTGCCTTGATCTCAGGAACTTGTCCAGGGTCCAAGATGCTGTTGGGAGAATCGCCAATCGGTTCGACGAGTACTTTAGCACGGCTGTCTCCCTTGCTCACCAGTACGAGATCCCACTAAAGGTCGTCCCAACGTCGAGGGCGACGACGAGTTTCCTTCCAAACCCTGTGTATGGTTTGCGACCTTCTCTTGGCATAATGTGACAGTATGAAAGGTGGAGAGCGGAGTTCAAGGTACCCCTTGCGTACAGCCTCTGTCTTATATCGACAGTGTCTAATAAGCGCCCGCGGACTTCGAATACTCCCTGGCAATTAGTAGCGGCGAAGCCACTGTCACGGTGAGGCTGTGAATTTGAACATGGCGAGCTATTTTCAGGTGACCACGCGATCAGTATGCACCCCTGTGGTGTGCCAATTATGAAGGGAAATTCCGAGGGTCGTGTTACATCGAAAGCAGGAGATCCTGTGCTAGGTGATGGTGCACGGGGGTCTGCGGAGCAATGCCGAATCTCGGGACGACCATTGATGATGCCATCAAAAAGAGGGAAACATGGGCGCTTAACTGGGGGTGAGGACAGCTTGGGCTCCCAACACATGACGGTTCCGTGAGAGTAATGCAACCCTTTTTGTAGTGCCATGAAGAGTTTAGGCAACGAGTATAATACAATCTTCATTTAAAGCGGAAATTATGCACATATCAGTTATACATCGTTCGGTTCATACACAATCTTGACTGGGGACCTGTGGAAACGAATGAGTACTGAGCCTAGAGCACGCAGTACAGCGAGTACATACCGCTTCTCAATTCCCTAATAGACAAAAACTATTTGTAAGCGAACGGGGGATGAGGGAATAAAATGTGATGCACTCACATTGGCTTCTGTCCAGGCGATCTGTACGCGAAGCTCTTGCGTACCAAACGACAAGATGATGCTATAGTCCACCTTCCAATACGTCCCCGGCTGTCCGTTCTGTTTTGGAACCAAAACGCGGGGAAGGTGGGAGACGTCCACTTCGAAGGAACACAGTGTGTCGTATTTCTCTGCGATTGCAGGACGGTGTAAGTGGCGTCCACTCATTCCGAATCCCGGAGAGCAATGCAGGACTTACCTGGCTCAACGTCAGTCCACCTGGGGTTAACATCGTCTCCGGTGTAGCGCAGCAGCGTTGAGTAGATGGTTGGCCTGTCGGATTCCGCGCGGTCTGAGTCGAAGAGGTACGAGAAGTTGTCTTGTCTCAACTCTGTGTCCACATGAACACGTGTGTTCTGAGGAGCGGTGAGCAGCCTATGCCGTGAGTCTGCTAAGCATAAGTCACTCTACCCACCTTGCTCACGCAGACCGAGAACACCTTCGGGACACGCTTAACATTGGCCATAGAGATGTAGGTCGTGTGTTCCCTAGCGCGATGCTCTGGGTCTTTTGCATCGTAAAAGCCGTTGATCTCCTGGCCGTATGTGTACCTTGCAATTCGAACGTTCACCATTTGGTCGAGGTAGAACGCTACCGATCCATCGGAGACAGCCTTGTTTCTGTAGATGGCTGTCAACCCGCAGTACCAGGACTAGTGCAATTGGACCTTACACGTAGTTCTGAGGCCTGAAGACTTCGACACCCAATGGCTTCAAAGATTCGGAAACCTTCTCCCAGAGCCAGTTGCTGGCGGAGAACCCACCCACAAGAACCACATGCTGCACCAAAGCTCAGTGATACTGTCCGTTTTGAAGCGATTCGATGAGCACCCTCACCTTGACATTCTGAGCACTGCGAATCTGAGCTCTCAACGCCTCGATGATGCACTTCACCGATGGCTCAAAAAACTCTGCAACTTTCGAGCCTTCGAGCTTCAATTGTCCGAATCGAATGCTGCAAGAGTCATCGTTGTCCCGGGTGCTTCCAAACCGGATGTACTGTGGCTGCTTATCGCTGCTGAATCGAACCTTGGTTGCCTTGTCGAAGCAGCGGATGATGTGGTCTAAGTCGTCGAAGAAAGGAGACTCTGCCAGGTACTCTGAGTGCAGCAGATCCGAGTTAGTACGTGAAATTCATCGAGCACAGTGGATAAACGACCTTCTAGAAACTGTCTTGCGTAGATACTGACGAAAACGGATCCAAAGAAGTGACCTAAAGAGTCCGTCAAGTCAGCACCGCCATGGTTGTCCCTGAGATCGGGCCCCGTGAACGAGACCTACGTACACTGTGGGATGGAAGTCTCCTCGAAAGTAGCCCTTTCTTGTGGCGCAGACGTCTTATTGTAGGCGCTGATATCAACCGTTCCTCCACCTGCATCTACGATGATCACGCCTTCTCCTTTCTGGAATGCGAACGGTGAGCGTATAGCACTAGGACGGGAGACGGTCGATACATACCCCGATCGCTGAAAGGCCATTATCGATGGCGAAGTGCAAACTCGCTTCTCCTTCTGTAACAAAGGATACCCTGTCGTGACCAGCTGTCGTATCCGGAATGAATCCAGCTTGTACAGCAGCATCTCTAATCTGACTCTGTTGGTATCCTTCCCATCCATTGGGATGGGTGATAACGTAGTGAATAGTAGACTCCAAAGAGTTCCACAGATCGCGACCATTAACGTGCGTGTCCTGGATAAAGCTCTTCGCGCACTTGAACAGGTAGCGAAGGAAGTCGGAAAGAACTTGGACGACAGTCTTCCCCCTAGGCAGCGGCGGAAGCCTGTTCTTTACAGCACTTGACGTCTCGGACTTGGGACGAATGTGAAGCTTGAACCTGCCCCCACATGCCCAGATGATCAAAGGCTCTAGATGAAGCTTTCAAAGAGCAACACACCATTCGACCTTCATCCAACCTTCGTCCATTGCCGTCTCGAAGATGCCATCTTGATTGGTCTCAGCTCCAACGGCTTTGACATTGCCTCGAGAGTCGTAGTAGAGGACAGTGGGTATCTTCGATGCCTCGCTCGTCGTTTCGGAATTCTCTGCAGCGGGGAATCTGGGGCGCCACGGTCAGCCCTAGAAAGGCAAAGCACAGCGGGCACGTTGCACCTCGTTACAGCCTTGATTTCAGATACCTGTCCTGGATCCAGAATGCTATCAAGTCGAACCAGAACGTTGTTGAATATCATGGTTCCTTTGACCATCAAGCTTGCATCGCAGTGCTCACCAGTAAGAGATGCCACTGAAGGTCGTTCCAACGTCGAGGGCGACGACGAGCTTTCTGCGGGACCCTGCGTATGCTGTGCGGGCTGGCTTTGACATACTTGATGAACGTCAAAAGGTGGTGAGAGTATTCAAGGTACAATCTGCGTACAGCCTCTTTATATATACTCCGCCAAGAAAAAGATAAGCGCCCATGGCAGGCACGGACTTTCAATCGGACATGTAGTACACGGGAACTGGTGTCGAGGTTTCCATCAAGCTGGTCTTTCAGTAGACTGAACCCCGCACATGTCCAAGCCTAAGCGGTATCGATGGTTCACAAGATCAGCGATCAATGTGCAGAATAGACAAGAATAAGGATCATCAACACAAATCACTAGAGATATAGTCCGCGAATGAGACACAGGCAGAGTGCGATAGACAGTGCCAGGACGGGAACTTGAAGACGATAAAAATAAAGGTAATTGATGACAAGGAAAGTATATAACACACACAGACACACGACACAAAATGTACAGAAAATGAAGGAGAGTAGTAGTATCAGACGAGGAAAAGAAAAAGAGAGAAAAACAAGAAAATATGTGAGAGGCGGTGTAAAAAACAAACAAGCAACTAAATGACAATGTTCGTTCGGTCGGAAAAAAAAGGAAAGTGAGATATGAGGCCAGAAAGGTAATCTTACTACACAACAACCAAAACGCCCAAGCAAAAAAGTAGAAGGTAGGAATACATCTTCACTCGGCACCTATTCATGATGTTGGCGATGGGGATGAATTGGTGGGTGGTGGAGGCCTCGCTGAGTGATCTCGAGGTGGCTTGATGCGCAGCTCGCAGCCGATTGAAATGTGGCTACAAAAATTCGGTCAGTACATTGAGCATTTGAACCAAAATCGAAGCGACTCACTCGGAAGGGAAGTGCACATTCGGGAACCCAACCACCTTCTCCAAGTACCGATGATCCATCGGAGACAAAATCTGGTTCACAGCAAGGTTGCTCGCGGAGTACCAGATGTAATCAAGCTCCCCTTGGAAACTGGGAGTATAATTGGTCAGATGCTGCTCGGCGGCCAGGCTGGGCGAGGCGTAGGCGCTCCTCAAATTCAACCGATGCTTCATCCCATCCGACGTGTACCTTCCATACTTGTGCGATAAGAAGTCCGCGTGGTTCGGGGGAAGGCTACCCGTCGAAAGGAACTCGTAGACACTGGAGTCGGGCGTCGAGTTGAAATCGCCGGCGATGATGAGAGGGACCTTGGTGCCATCGGTGTAGTGAGGGGGGTTCCTCTCTGGTTTACCAGGCTCGGAATCTCCGGCCCCAGGTGTTGCCGACTTGGGTGGTCGAGGAGGGTACTTGGCTAGTTGGTTGGCACTCTTCTCGACTTCATCCACCAAAAGAGCAACCTGCACAAGCTTGACGTCACTATACGCGGGGTCCCAATGAACGTGTACGTTCGCGATCAGAATCCTTGTGCCCGTAACCTTGTCTTCCAGCAAGCAGAGAACGGCGATGTGATCCTTGCCGAGCACTCGGTTGAACATGTCATCCGTCTTCTTGAAGTCCTGGCGCTGCATCGCGAGTGCACTGAACTCGATATGCTGCTTCTCAACGAGTTGGAAGCTAGACCAGAGTGTCGATTAGTGGGGACCGGAGTGATGATAGAAATGTTCACGCACCGGGAAGACTTGTAGAAGATGGCGCAGCCGTCTACTAGCCTTCTGTCCGATTCGTTGTGTATCGTCCTCGATCGCGACTTGGGATGATACGCGCCGGCATACCCGTGCTCCTCAAGATCCCTCGAGAAGAAGTCCTCGTACTGTGCGATGTCGACTTCCTGGAGGCAAATGATATCGGTACCGTGCTCTGTAATTTCCTTCATGATCTGATGCTTGCGATATGACCACGCCAGCGCCCAAGATGGAGTGTAGCCGTACAACCGCTCTGTGGCATACTTCTCACAAAGGATGTTGTACGACAAAACAGAGACCGTCTCCACGGTGGGGTCGTTCTCGATGGCTTCCCTTTCTGGACCCGTCAGCAGATTCCGCCATACGCGAGCAGGTGGGGGAGGAGGAGCGGGGCAATTGTCTCGGAGATAGGAAATGAGGGCGGGGGTACCATCCTTCTGAACGATATTCTTGATATGGCTTTCCATAGGATTTCCTTCGATACCCAATGTCTGTAACTGGTGGAGGGTCCCCAACTGGTAAGGGATGGTGGTCAGCTGATTGTCGAAGACGTAAAGCTCCTTCAGCTGTGTCAACATGCCGAGCTCGGGTGGTAAACTGTGGAGACCGTTCCCAGACAGGTCAAGGAGTTCAAGGTGGCGAAGCTTAGAGATCTCTGGTGGTACTGATTGGAGCGAGTTGTGGTTGAGGTAGAGGTTAATCAAGAAGGTGAAGGTGAAGAGACCGGATGTGGGCGGAAGGTTCTTGATGTTGACGCCTCCCATATCCAAAGAGTTCCAGGTACTCTCTGGAGGCTTGATTGTCGTCAACCTTGGTGCTTCAGCGACAGGCGCAACGGTGGACGAAGGGTGATTGGTGGAGCTGTTATTGGAGGGGGAATTAGCGGTGTCGGATGTAGAAGATGAATCGCCATCTTTCGCTGCCCCATTTGTCTTATCGCTTGAAGGCGTGGAAGATGTGGCTTTCGCGTTGGGGTTGGTGATAGGGATTGCGGATTTGGGAACAGTACGCGCGGCCATGGCGTTGGCCCTTGCCCTGTGGTGCGGGGAGCGGGATTGTCGAACCATCTGCAGGAGTTGGTTAGTACTGTGTCCCGTGCAGTAACGAAAGCGAATAGAATAGAACAGAATAGCCTAGTTGATCCCCTCCATCAAACATGATGGCAAATCTCGAGACGAGCGATGGGACTGGTTACGAAAATCATAGAAAACAAGACGCACATCACACTTGAGCAGCTGCTGCTGCCAATGGGTGGATATAATCTGCCCCGCTGGTGAGCCCTGAGCCAGCAGATGGGACTGTTGCTGCTGCTGCTGCTGTTGTTGATGTGCATGGCCGTTCGGAGGAGATGAGAAATGAGTGAGGGAGTTCTGGTGGTGCATGGGTGCATGGGTTAGAGGGTGATGCCCTGGATGATGCTGCTGGATTGTGCCATTGTATAGAGGATATCCCGGGGACTGTAAGGGAGGAATACCAACGCCCACTGGTTGTGATCCTGGAGGAACAAGGATCGAGTGGGAAGCTGCGCGGCCCCAAGCAGACTGGTCATGGTGGGTGGGTAGTTTGTGCGTGATACCGGGGGATTGTTGTGGAAAATACATCACATTGGCTGGTCGTTGTCTTTGTCGTCGGTGAACGGGCGACTTCGCTGCTCTAGGGGAACAGAGAGCCAAGAACCAGCGTAGTCGTTATATGATCTGGCCGCCCTTGTGGTGAACGCTAGCGATTTCACTGGGATCTGGGTGGCTTGCTCGCTGTGCGTCGCGGCGAAACGGTTTGGTCGTCGTCGTCGATGGTGGTGGTCAGGAAAGTGGCTTTGTTGTTGAGCACGACGAGCACAGTCTCTGGCGTCGGAGCTGCATTCGTGCGAAGAATGCTGACTAAGCTCACTTATCACTGCACTGCCGACTCGGCTTTTCGGTGGACTGCCACCATCTCTTTTCCATTGACTCACGAGGGGCTAACAAAGTGCCAGCAAGTTCTAAAGGTTCTTTACAGGGTTCTGTCCCACATTACAAGGGCCTTCAAACTCGTGTCCAGCGCCTTCAGGGTTCCCCATCAACTGCGTCTTGTCCCATATGAACGGTGCCTTGTTCCTCACATCCGAATTTGCTTCCGGGAAACAAGACATCGTGAAACGCTTTTGTCGAGAATGTGCGACCTGCTTCCAGAAGTTTGGAGCTCCTGGCACCTGTTTTCCGACACACACTGATGGCTTCTGTCTTGACTTTTGGACTTTTGGTTTCTGTTTGCATGAATGCTCACAATGCTCTTGTCGGCCAAATACCAACCAAGCCGGCTCGAGCTAGGTCGACGCTGCGTACAACCGCCAATCATTAAAGATCCAACTTAGGGCCAATGAAAGGCCTCGTGCACTGCATCGTGTTATTCATATAGGCGACTTCTCGAGCGTCTATCTCCCCGTACCGGTCCCTTTTCCCTGATCTGCAAATGGCAGGCGGAACCATAGGGTCCATATGCATTATATCGGCGCTGCAACCTAGACTTCGTCGATCCCTTTCTCACGCGCACTTTGATTCCCTTGATTTGTATAGGCTATACCACCGTTGACATGTACCGGCGCTTAATGAATATTTTCGCCCCTGTGTCCCCTGATAAGCGCCTAGGATTGGCAAGACGTGCGCGATGTTGCCTCAAGACGCCGTTTTGACTCAACCACCAAGGTCAGGATCCTATTTCAAATGGTAATCTACAAACTTGGTGAACGTTTTCCTATTTCTATCGTTCTCCAACAATCCACCTGCGGCACTTCTCAACCTCTCCATCTCATTTTCCAAAGTCTTCGCTACATCCACGGCCTTCCTTTGCAGTGCCTCCGCCTCAGGACTGGGCTGAAAGGGAGAGGACGTGTTCATTGTGGAGTTCGCATAGACAGTGCCGTTTAGAATCTCGTCGAATGAGTTTCGGTTTCGCCGTAGAGCATCGGAAATGGACGATTGCCAACGTTTAGCACCATTCTGAAGAAGCCGTTCGCGCGCCAAGAGCGACTCGATTTCCGAGATCAAGTCGTCTGGGGTGTTTATCGACAGAGGGTCGGAATCCTCAGGACAGTGATCTACCAACGCTTAAACGAACAGTTCGCCAACGTGCAAGTCGGAAGCGTACCTTTCAACTCCTCTAACAGATTCGTCAATTGCTCTTGCAGTAGTGCATCGTCGTCTGAACCCACGGCTTCATCTTGGGTGGTGATTCTCGACTTGGCAAAAGCAAGGTCCTCCTTCAAGTCATGCAGTTCTTCGCCCAGCACCCGAATCAAAACCTCAGCTTCTCGAACGTTGTCAACATCCCCCGACAACCTGGAATGTAGATGTTCCAGAAGCTTCAAGAGCCTGACTGGTATCTCGGAAAGAAGCTGGACAGAGTGTTAGAATGGAATCAGCTCGAGTGAAACTACACACAACACACCTGGTCCAAACCCTTCCCTTTCGCCTTGATATTGGTAGCCTGATGCAAATTCCACGCCTTGGCCACTTCGTCGAGGATACCACGATCTACCAGTACGCGCCCGCCAGCTCCCCCGTCCAATTCATCCGCCGTCACCGTCAGGTCAGTGACATCCTTTCCCCCCTCGATGGCCTCACACATTCGCTCCAGCTGCGCAATGAAAGCACCCTTCTCAGCACGTTCCCAATCGATCTTGTTAATCTTTTCCTGGAGTGATTGAGCTTCTGCTTCTATCCTGCTGGGATCGAGCTCTGTCGAACCGGAAGAAGAGAGTTTCATGGACTGAAGCCGGTCGATCAAGTCGTCTCTGGTCGAGGAGAGAGCTGCGAGAGTTTGTGTGTCGTTCACCAATGGTTCTTGGACGGAAGCCTCGAGGAGAGCGGAAGCTTCAAGGCGTGTAGAGGACATGACTTTGTCAGCCTAGCATGGTTCAGCCTTGTTTGAGGATAGTGCCGTAAAAAATGAGGGACAAACCTCCGACGACAACTCGACCAACCCGTCCCGCTGCTTCGCGATTTCATTATCTAAAGCCTTGGACGTCGCTTGCAGTCTCTCTATAGACTTGCGAAGATCTGAAGAGGCCTTTCTGGTTCCGTAAGAGACCAGGAGTAACCTATAGTCGACAGTTCAACGCACTTTGTGAGGTCAAGCCGTCTTTTCAAAAATGCCAGCTCCTCGTTCCTTATACGCGTTTCAGCTTTAGCGTTCGTGATTTGTCCCCTTGAAACCTGTTAGTACAGACCAATACGGTGTCTCACGAGATATCGCACTTGTAATCAGAGGGCTTGACATAATCCTTCAATGATACTTCATCGTTGGCTTCGTCATTCAGGTTATGCCTTCCCTTCAACGCCAATTGTTCCAGGCTACGAAACCAACGTCGGGTCAACAACGCAAGAACAAAAGATTCAGACACGGGGGAACGTACATTGTAATTTCCTTAGACTCCAAAGCTATATCCGTAGCTGCAGCCTTGAGCTTCGAATCCAAAGCCCCATCTTCACCCGAAACACTTGGTCCCGTCTCGAATTGCCCAGCCAGCCATTCCAGGAGACCCTTTCCCAAAGGTGTATCGTAGATTTCTGCCAGAGATTCTTCCTTGTAAGCATCCCTTGGCAGACCAAGGTGTTCCAAAATGGCAGCCAAAGGCTGTTTCTTATCCATAAGCGAAGTGAAAGGCGAAGACGTGTAGTTGGAAAAGAGCAAGGTTGGATAGGGGCTCCTTGACCCAAACTAAGGACGTGGGCGTGGGAGTAGGTTCTGCCGACCGATTTGCCGAGATGAGGATATCCACCTTCCCCGGGCTTCGACTTCTCTGCTGAGGAACGGTGACCCTACCTGACCGTGTTAAGTGGGTCCAAAAAGGTGAAGACCTTTCAATCATATTCAACGCATTTACATACGGTACATCGAATCCAGCGGTAAGTACTCGTCGAGGCATTTAACAAATTCATGTTGGGACAAAGTTGAGATCAATACTCCTTGACACCAACGCCGGTTGAGGCAAGGGTTCCTCAGGCGTCTCAGGATCTTCGGGCTCTTCGGGAGCCTCAGGTGCCTCCGGGTCCTCAGGTTCAGGAGCTCCCGGTTCTTCGGGCTCTTCAGGTTCAGGAGTTTCCGGGTCCTCTGGGTTCTCTGGGTCCTCTGGATCTTCAGGTTCAGGTGTCTCGGGTTCCTCAGGCTCCTCCTGTTCCGTAGGATAAACACCTACGACGGGACTCAGCCAACTCTCGTAGTCCTCGTCCTTGGAGGGATCGCCCGTAACCTTAAGAGCTCGAAGGAGAAGACGGTAGTCTCCTGGAGGAACCCTCGTTCCGTTCGCGAATTTCGGCTGGACCCATGCAAGGGCGTTGTAGCCATAGTCGTATGGATTCTATAGGCGGTGAGTTAGCATTGTTGCCTCTACAGGCACTGAAGAAAAGAAAATCAAATAGATCTGTACGCACATCATTGTTGCGAGGCAAGTAATCCAGAGTGACCAAATTGCCAGTCACTTTGACTTCGGTGAAAACGTTGGATTGGTCCTCGGAAGGGAATGTGAAGATATGCGCATCGTCTGAGGAAGCCGCCTGACGTCTATTGAGAGTCGTGCGGAGGGAGATGTTGGCATCCACTACGTCGAGGAGGAAGAGTCGGGTTCCAAAGAGCTGCCTGCGATCCAGGGAAAGATTAACTTGATCAGCGGTGAACTTCAAACAATGACAAGCGGCTCACCTCCAATAAATGGTCGTGGTGTCATTGCCCACAAAAGTATAATTCGTCGGCTCGTGCTGTACCATCCCACTCGAGTTCGTCAGCATGGGCATCTTCTCGCCAAAGTAAAGCGGGGTATTATCGACCACTTGGACGTCCTTCAAAGCGACCGCTGAGCCGATATAGGAAACGTGGGTGGTTTCCTCGGTGTCATCTTCGAATTCGACGAAACCCGAGTAGATGGGGAAGCGCTTGAGGTCGAGGCCCTCGGGTTGGGTGAAGGTGAGGGTGACTTCGATGCCTTCTCCGGGAGCGAGCGTAAAGGTGCTGGGTGAGGCTTCGACAGACGCCGCTTCTGGTACTAGGGGGACAGGTCCGTTCGATTGGAATGGGACGCCCTATGGTTGAAGTTAGTGTTGGCAGCTCGGGACGGCAAAATAAATACGAAGTTCACCTGGAGAATTGTCAGAGCCGTACCAGCGGGTACGTGCTTGACAGAATATGTTCTTTCGGTGTCGCCAGTGTTATTCAGCAAAACCTTGTGACTGTAATGTGTCGCGTTGAATAAATGTCAACATCGAGTTAACCGTCGGAAACACGGACGCGCGAGACGTACACTGGTTTAAAGTTGGCTGTGTCGTTGAGTACCAGCTCGCCAGGAGAGACCAAAGTCGTCGTGTGAACCGCCTTGTGGACATTCACCAAGCCTGCACCTTGTTGGATGGCAGTTTGAAGAAGCGCGTCCTCGGCGTCGCTTGAAGGAACATATGATGCCGTCGTTTCGAGTAGGTTTCGTGTTGCTCGGCCAACTTCAGGTGTGACGCCGCGTACGGAGAGTATAAGAGCGGCGCTTCCGGCCACGAACGGAGCAGACATGGATGTTCCGGACACGACTGCAAAGGCGCTCATATTCAAGGGAACGGTGGAAAGGATGTTTCCTCCTGGTGCCGCCAAGGCGGGCTTGAAGTAGAAGTCGTTGGTTGGCCCGTAACTGTTACCGAAGCCTGTTTAATGCGCAGTCTCGGGGAAGCCGTTGCGGTCCACTCACCTGGAGAAGTTGGACATCAAACCGCCTCCAACTGCCGGGTGGTCGATCTCCCCTCCAGTTTGAGGGAAGTTTAATTTGACATCTGCTCCCGAAAGGAATTGCTCGACCAGCTTCAAACCTGGTTAATAGCTCTTCTCAACGGAACCCTATGTGACTTACCCATTCGCCATCTTCAGCTTTAATTAGTGCTCCAGTGAAGTTCCCGACCACAATACCAAGGAAATTCGATCCATTACTGCAAAGAGTCAGTGGACATTCGATATCATTACTGGACAAGGAACGTACTCGTAGAAGAGTGCTTGCGTCGCGTTCTTCTTTCGCAAGTTCTCGATCTTTTGCGTCTGCGAGAATATGGTTAGGCCAAACACCGCGTGGTCTGATCGAGGATAAACAACTCACGAATGGACATGATCCTCGTCGAACAAGGACTAGGTACTTGTCAAGCAATGGCGTGTCCTCTGGAAGCTCCTCGCAGGCATCATCCTCGACGGTGGTGTCGTTGGATGTAGCATAGAGAGGGAGGTCCTCTGTGACATTGAATGGAAGCCACGAGAAGTAGGGAATGGGGTCATGTTCTGCCCCGACCACGTTCACTGTTTGTAAAGGCAGTATGGTGCTATGGAGAAGTTCAGAAGACGTTGACGAGATAAGTGTGTCCCTCGGACGTACTTTTCTACGCTTCCAACTGAGATAACGTCGATTCCGTTTGCGGGACCAGAGGTATAAAATGCTCCGCTCATTCCCTATTATAAGTTAGCCAAGAATCATTTCGGACGGTTGATCTTGTTCTCATACCTCGTTTCCAGCCGAGATAACCACGACTTTACCGGTGGCAGCAATCCTGCTAGCGACCACGCTACCAGTGGCTCTCGTCCAGCCATCTCTTCCTCCAATGGAAATGTTGATGACATCGACACCATCCTTGACTGCCCTCAACATTGCCTGAATGATGACTGTCCCGACGGTGTGTCAAAGGTCATGAGAGGTGGGACGGAATCGGGCGCTTACGTGTGTCCGTCACGAAACCAAGGCATCCAAATACTCGATAGGCGTACAGAGTAGCATCAGGCGCTACACCGGTTACATTCCAGTTGTTCTCCCCACTCGCGGCAATGATTCCCTAGAGAGCCCGGTCAGCGTGATTGATGAAGGTGGTAATGGAGATGAACGGGACTGGGCGCTTACCGCAACGTGCGATCCATGGCCGTTACATTCGTCCATGGGGTCGTCGTCGGGCTTCATCTCGTTCGTTCCTGGTCTTGATATCAGTTCTGATCCAATGGAGAAGGAATGGCTGTGGTCATACCATTGAATTCATCTCCTACAAAGTCGTGACCACCTGCAACTTTGAAACCCTCTCCGAAACCTTCCCCAAGATTAGGATGATTGTAGTCGATACCTGGAAGATGTTGAAGTCAAAGTAATGGCCCCTTTGGATTCGAGCGACAAACCAGAGTCGATTCTGGGAGCGGACAACTGCGTCAATACTTGCGCTCCATAGGTCGATGATCGAGTGACTCACACTGCTACTTTGACACCCTTGCCAGTGATTCCTTCCCCGTGGAGCTTATCAACTCCCTAGACAATGTTTTAAGGTACATCGAGGCCTCTCGAGAAATTTCCAAAAAACCTACAGCTAGTCGGTGAGCAGCAGGCGTGCTTCCTTTCCTTGGTACTTCGCCACTCGGAACGTAGTTGAACTCAGGCCTAAAACATTGAGGAATCTCGTCAATTCCTATCCCATCCTCAGCGTAGCCGGACTAGAACGACGCACCTTGGAGGATCTATCCTCACCACTGGCCGAATTGCTTTAATTCCCGGTGTGTTGGCGAGGCTGATCGCATCCTTCGGACGAAAAGAGATTACATCACCTCGGAAAATCTATAGTAGCTAGGAATCGATACGACTTACCTCCGAGTCCTAAAGGGAGGAGAGAGGCGTCGGCTAATTGTAGCATCCTATGGATGCGATACTCACCTCAATAGTCACAGCAGCTCCAACGAAAAGGCCCGGTTCGTCAAATTCAGCGTCAACGTCGAAGATGACAGCCCGCTCTTCTAGTGTCGCATAGAGTGCATCGTGTCGCTATTGCTTCATTCAGCACCAACCCAAAAGGCCCAGGAACAACCGACAGCCACTTACGCGGACAAAGGACCGCTTCGTGCGGAAGGCAGACACATCATCAACCTCGATAATGAATTTGTTAGGAATGAACGGGAGGCGAGATTCGGAGACCGAAGGCAATGGGACAGCCGCCCATACAGAGCGAGCTGCCAATAACGAAGGCAACGCCCAACGAAGAATCGACTTCATGGGACGAGCAACAGATAACACCAAAGCTCCAAGGGATTCTTCCCCCGTTATAAGCCAAATCCCCTCAGACAAAGGTTTATCCTCTTGGCGGGGGAAAGAAGTCACTGCGATTGGCGAGCACGAACGAGAGCTGGGAGGACCTCGGAACAGTAGACGCCGAGTCTCTTGAACAACCTAGCTTCTTGCGCGTGTCGACCGGCTTCTCAGAACCATAGTGCGGAGACTTGCATAGAATTCGCATCAATTATCATTAGGGGCCTATAGAGTCTCGTGTCCTTCCCTTTTGCATCATCGGGATTCGCGAAGCTATGAACAGCCTCGCAAACGTGGGGTAACAGAAGCCGCAAGTTAATGATTCCATTGGGTCCTGAGGTATGTTCGTCGATTATACAAATGAAGAAGTTCACGTCTCTTGACCCTACTCTAGTCTTCCTTGGGAGCGGGAACGTTGACGCCTATCACAGGGCTGAGCCATGTTTCGTAATCGTGTTGGTGTTCTGGGTTTCCGGTGACCCTCAGAGCTCGCACAAGGAGCCTGTAGGATCCGTTGGGGATGGTTGTTCCGTTCGCGAATAAGGGTTGACTTAGCGCATAGGGACTGTATTCCTCGCCTTCGACCTAGTCATAACGTGTCAGTGGTCAGCCTCCAACGCTAATGAGTAGTACGAACCTCGGCATGTCGCGAGAGATAGTTCCATTCGACGAGAGGTCCAAGAGTTTGCGTAAACGTGAAGCTACCGGGCCTCGTACGCTGAGGGAACGTGAAGACATGTCCCTCCTCACTGGGAATACCTCGGGGACTGTGAACATTAGTGTGGATCTTAGAATCCGACGAAACCAAATCCACTCGAAGTCGGGGGGTACCAAACGCCAGCCTATCCACAAAAATGGAGTCAGTTACTGCGAAATTCTTCACATAGCCACCAGTCGCACTCACCTGAAGAGCAACACGGGGAAATCGCCCTCCACAAAAGTGTAGTTGGCCGGTCCAGTTTGCACTTCTTCGGATGTTGCGTTGACGATGGCGGGTAGGGTCGCATTAATCCACTCGTCAGAGGTATCAAGGATCTGCTTGTCCCTCAGACTAGCCGCAAGGCCAATGTAAGTCACCCGATAGTTCTCCCCAGGAGCACTAACAGTGATGAATCCAGAATACACCGGGTACCTCGACCTATCGACATCGGAAGGCTCCTGGATATGGACAGTGACTTCCTTGGTTTCACCAGGCGCCACTGTGATCTCAGACGGAGAAATCGACACCTCTGCAGAAGCATCAGAGAGGGGCACGGGGCCTAGCTCGGCAGAAACGGAATCCTGGGGGACCGCTTAAGTCACTTGCAAATCAAAGATAATGTAAGATTATTCACCTCTTTGATGGTAAGCGCAGTCCCAGCAGCCGTGTGAGAGAGCTTGTAAGTCTTGGGTGCGTCGCCGTTATTGGCAATCGAGATTCTATGACTGGAATTGCGGGGGCAATTGAAGAATCAGTACCCCATATCATGGTAATTAACCGGGAGAAAATGAGAAGAAAAGAACTTACGTCTCTTTGAAATGAGCAGTATCGTTCACAATAAGTTCTCCAGGCGTGACCGTCGTCTGCGAATAGATGGCGTTGTAAACGTTGATCAATCCTGATCCCGTTTGGGTAACAGTCTCAATCAGCGCATCCTCCTCGTTCTTCGAGCGGATCGTCATTGCCGTGGTCTGGAAAATATCCCGAGCAGCTCTAGCCACTTCCGCATTTTTGCCCTGAACCTGCAGGAGGAGGGCAGCGGCACCTGCTGCAAAAGGTGTAGCCATCGAAGTGCCAGAGAGGACAGCAAAGCTGCCAAGCGTCGTGGGATATGCAGAGAGGATGTTTCCTCCTGGAGCACTAATGGCAGGTTTGAAGTAGAAGTCGTTGGTGGGACCGTAAGTCGAGAATGTGGACATAAGGCCTCCGCGGGGGTTCGGGAACGATACAGTTCCACCGTTCTGAGGGAATGAGACCTTGACGTCTTCGCCTGCAAAATATTTCTCGACAATCTAACAGACGGACGTCAGCGTCGATCAAGGATTGTGATGAGAAAATCCTCACATATTCTCCATCCTCAGCCCGAATCAACGCGGTAGTATAGTTTCCAACTGCAACCGATGTGAAGCCGGTGCCATTGCTAAATCAAAAGCCTTTCAGCACACCGACAAGAGTCGTCATGGATTAACTACACTCACTCATAAATCAAAGAGTAGTTTCCTCCCTTCTCGGCAATATGCTTGAGCTTCGTGACAAAAGTACACGTCCCGCGTCGAACAATGGTCACAAATTTTGAGAGGTCGGGGGTATCGTCCGGGAGAGGTTCGCAAGCATCGTCAATCTTGGTGGTGTCGTTCGAGATGACGTAGACAGGCCATTCGCCTTCAATCGGCAGGGGCTTGAGTTGGAAGTAGATGACGGAGGATTGCTCGACATTGTGGAGTTTCGCTGTTTGCAAGGGAATGACAACGCTACGAGAGTTAGAGTAAGCTCCATTCAGTGAATCTTTATCGGAGAATCCAAAACGTACTTCTCGAGACTCCCAACCGAAATGGCGTTGATGGCGGAGGAAGGACTGGCGGCATACCACGAGCCTCTGGAGCCCTGCAGCTCACCATTAGCATTCTTCCCTTGTCCCAACCTTGAAGGCCACATACGTCATTTCCAGCAGCAATAGTGATAATCTTGCCAGTCTCCGCAATCCGACTAGCAACAACTGCACCGGCAGAAACAGTCCATCCATGCGCACCACCAAGGGACAAACTCAGGATATCAGCTCCGTCGTCCACACCCCTGAACAGCGCCGCAATGATCACTGCGAATCGAACCAGTCAGCCCAGGTGTTTTCATCTACATGGAGAAAAAGGGAGGGTATGGGATTCACCATCATCTTGAGTAAACCCTTCACATCCGAAGATTCGGTAGGCGAATTGTTCAGCTTCAGGCGCAACGCCCGTAAAATTGTATTCGTTTCCGCCATCGGTTCCGATGATGCCCTAAGTGACGGCGTCTACTTAATACCGTTCCGCAATAGCAGTCGAGGTGAAGAGCTGTTTTATACTTACTGCGACGTGGGTGCCGTGACCTTGGCATTGGTCCAAGGGGTCTTCATCGGGGTGTGGCAGATTGGTACCTAATCAGACCAGACCATTGAGAATGATGTGAGTTCGCCTCATGGCAAGACGAGAGACAGGCCAAGTAAGCGCACCGTCATAATCATCTCCTACGAAATCAAAACCTCCAATAATCTTCTTCCCCGGTCCAATCCCTCCTCCGAGGAATGGATGCGTATAATCAATTCCTAGAAAATTAAACCGAGCACCACATTCCAGTTAGAATTCTGCTTGAGATGCTGAAATAAAAGGCCCTCGTATTCCCCTCCCTTCTTTGTGGGATAAGAAGAGAAATGGACGAAGCAACTCACCGGTATCGAGCCTAGATAGATGGGAATATTCCGTAGTTAGAACCCAACTCAACTCGAGCGATGGATGACGAATAACCGAAGACGTAGGAAGTAGGACTCAAGAAAAGGCGGAGAAAGATGGGATTAAAAGAAGGGGCCACTTACACAGCGATTTTGATTCCTTGTCCGAGGATACCTCTGGCGTGAAGCTTGTCGACACCCTATTCGAAGTCGAAGAACGATCAATAGCAAACGAGAATCCGCCAGACGAGTTAAGCCTTGATTCAGCAACTCATGGTGGTATAAAGCAAGCACAACTCACGGTCAAAAGGTGCGTCGAAGTTCCAAAAGGTGGGAGATGAGGATCATCGGGTCCTTGCACGATATGCTCGAACACCGGCCTGGTCACCAGCAGATGGTCAGGCGACGAAGAACAAGGGAAGAATTTCGGGTTTACTGGGGTCGGTCAAATCGTCTTGCAGGGTGAATGGTCTTAATGCCAGGTAAATGCTCAAGCGTGGCTGCATCCTAAGAAACCATGGTCATTGTCCAATCAAATGTATAATGGAAGAGAGCGCACATCCGAAGTCTGTTGGACAGGATCAGTATGTGCTAATGGTTGTTGCGACTAGAAGACGTACTTGGACCGTAATGCTCGCTCCGACGAATAATCCCGGTTTCTCGAATTCTTGCACGACTTCGAAGCTCACATCACGAGCCTGGATGGAAGCGTATACAGCGTCCAAATCCTACGGGACAGGGCGTGTCAGTCGTCGAAAAGCGGTCTAGTTCTGGTGCCGTGTAACGCACTCGGGCAAACGACCGCTTGTGGGGGATGTTGGCTTCGGTGTCGACCTCGATAATAAATTTGTTCGGGATAATGTTACCAACCGGGGTGAGCGATGAGAGGGGGACCTTTGCTGCAATGGCCGAGCCAGCGAGCAAAGACGGGAGGAGAGACCATAACGTGGATGCCTTCATTGTGGGCCACAACGAAGACGGTGTCGGAATGCGACTTGAACCCGAGTGTCGAGGGTTATATAGGGCCCTACCGCGTCGAAATCAAGAAGCACGCCTCTGAAGCAGTTTGGATGACAGTAATAATACACATGGTGAAGGTGGAGAATTCGGACCAATTAGATGGGCTGGGAGGGAACGCCATACCGAAGAGAGGTAGAATTTGATGCGTCGAGAATGTAAGGATGCTAGGCTGGACCACGAGTGTGAAGCATATCCCATGCCTGCTAAGATTCCAGTCGTTTGAATGGTGACATTGGAATTCGGAAATCCTAACCGGTGGTCCATCTTTGGTTGGAGCGATTTGGGGATGAGAAAGACAGCTTGCCTGCGAATTGGGGCTAGCACATCAGTCCTCTTGGGAAACAGACCTTATGCTTAGCACAACTATCATTGCTTCTTGCACGGCTAGTCGGGACACCCATGCGTTGATATCGAATCACCAAAATAGCACACGATATCTTTGGGCTTCTTTCTGTATCACTACCTGAATAGAAAGGGCCAAAATTAGATCCTCCTCAATGTCGGGAAATCAAAGGGAATTTACCTCTTGTACCCCAAGCCTCGCGAGGTGGTCGTGGATAAGCCGGCCTCTTCATCTCATCAATCGAACTGCAGAACCTCCATCCATGGGAAGATAGAATATTCTCCACTAGAGTTCCTAGGTCCACGTGGATATCCTCGATGCTGGGCTACAAGGCTGAGTTACATCCACAACGTGATAAGAGCTTCAGGACAGCTGTGATGTTTAGTGCGGTTTCTTGAACATCGCCAGCAAGAAAAAGACGCTATTCTTCATTCGACGACCGCCTAATCTGTTTCGATGCTGTCTTCTTCTTGGGACTGCCCGCTACTTTCGGCCACGATATCTCCATTTCTGACTCTCCGGATGAGCACTATCTTGCCAAAGAAAAACCAGTAAGGGCGGTTCGCGACAGAGAAAAAGAGTGGAATTCGGCGTCGTGATCGTCAGGAGCAACAGCTGAAGTTGCAGGCGGGTGATGAGGCGTGGGAATTCCTGCTTTAGCGCCAAGTTCGAACCCCGATGTGACCGATCTTATTCGTCACCGTCTTCCTTGAATCTTCCTCCACGACCTCCAAGGTCACTGCGGGCAGCAACCAGCGCACAGCGACCGCCGTCTAACCATTGCTCAACATGGCCTCGACGCAGCCTCAAGAGGTGCCGCTAACCTACACGATCGCCTTCGCAACGCCTCATAGCGGGCGTTACAGCTGCGACAACATCCTCGTCGACAATCCCTCAGATCAGAACAGCAGATGGAGTGGGGCATACCAGGGAAACACTAAACAATGGCTTCTGCTACGCCTGGAATCGTTGGCTGTCCTCAGTTGCGTCTAGTCACCCCTCGTCGTAATCGAGCCGTACTCAATACCCAACAGGACGCATCACCTTTGGCAAAGTGAGCTCAATCGTGTTCACCCAGAGAGCGTTTAAATTGACGATAAACTTCAGTTCAACAAACGTGAGCAGCTCTCCAGTGCAGAGCAACAGACGTCGTCTCTGACCTGTGCGCCGCAGCCCATCCTTGCAATATGAAGGAATTCAAGATCTACATTGGAATGACGGAGGACAACATGGTGCAGGTTTTCCATGGAGGGCTGAAGAACAACGCAGACCCAGAGACGTTTGAGATCAAGCATATCAACGCTGCGGGCATCCCAGTCCCCACTCGATACGTCAAGATCGAACCGATTGCGTGAGCGCTTATTCCACTAGCACGGGTACCACCGGACTGAACGACTCTTAGTGCCCATGGACAGAGTTTCCACATATCTATTTGGTACGTTGGAATGTCAGGACACAACGACCCTGCCTATATCGAACATGTACGCTTAACCTACGAAGAAGTACGTCACGCCTCTCCCACCACACCTCAATTAGCTTTTGACTAAAATACTATAGCACCGAGAAAAGATCGTTATGCGCCACATCCTCAAACACCTCCGCCAGCGCCGTCTCCTCACACCCTTCAAGTCCATCTCCGACAGGTCAGGCTTGTACCTCGAACACCCACTCATCTCCAAACTACACGAGAAAATCGTTTTGCAAGGCGACTGGTCAGCCGCCGAACAACTACTCCACAGCCTATCCGATGCAGGTCTATTCACCAGTTACCTCCACTCATGCCAGCCACAAGCAATTTGGACGCGAATCACAGGGACAGATGCAGACGGGGACATACCATCGCCAAGGGGCGGCCACGCAATGTGTATGGATCCAGACAACCAGATCGTATATCTGTTTGGAGGATGGGACGGGGAGAAGAGTTTGGACGATTTCTGGGCGTACCATGTCAAGGAAGATCGGTGGAAACTGCTCAGCCCCAGTACCTCGAAGGAGCACAATGCGCCTGGCCCACGGTCCTGTCATAAGATGGTATTTGACTCGCGAACTGGAAGTATCTACCTCCTAGGGAGACTCGACGATACGGACGTCAAGATACCTCGTCCCGCAGGCAATGCTGGCCCTAGCAACCCTCCAGGCGCTGGAGGCAGCACCCCCGGTGTCCCTCTGACATCAACGCCCATGATCGCCCAACAGTCACCGCTACGCCAACAAATAACGCCTCCTGAAAGCCAGAACGCAACACCTGTTGTAACACCAACGAAAACCTACTGTTCCGAGTTTTACCGCTACCAGACTCGAGGACTGGATGCAGGGAAATGGGTGTTCCTCTCGTTCGATACTGCTGTGCGTATACTTGATCCTATAATCCTGTCCATCCGAATTTCCTTTGATATGCATGTTTGATCCTAGTCCTCGGGAGGCCCGCCGCTGGTATTCGACCACCAAATGGTCATCGACAGCGAAACTCAGATCTTGTATGTGTTTGGAGGGAGAGTGGTTGACGGGGATTGGGAAACGTCAAAGTTCTCTGGGTTGTATAGTTACAACATTCGAATGAGCAAATGGAAGCTTCTGCAGTGAGTTTGCCGTCCGTGGCTCCTCTAGCTCTTCTGACCACTTTCGTAGAGCAGCGGATTTGAGTGGACAGCCCCCCAACACCATCCCACCTCGTTTCGGTGCGTAGACCGTTCCTCCGCCTGTCCTTTACACCTAACAATGCGAGCAGGTCACTCCATGGTACTCGAGCCTAAATCCAAACAGCTGTACATCTTCGGCGGGCAACGCGAACAGCGTTATCTCGCTGATATGTATGTCTACGATATCAACACGGGGGTCTCGACCGAGCTCTTTTCCAACTTCACGACTTCCGGTGGACCCGATCCTTGTTTCACCCAACGAGCAGTAATCGACCCTCTCCTCAAGGAGATCTACGTGTACGTCTCCCAACACACCGAACCTCCGCAAGCTATACTCAACTTGAACTACTGATAGATTCTGCGGCTTAACACGCTCAACCGCCTCCTCCCCAGCCCAGCCCGCTTCCCTCAAAACCCACCCCTCCAACTGGGTTTACCGGTACGACCCCAAACCAGGCAAGTGGAGTCAAATCGCGCGGCATCCTGAGAGTGTGGCGAATGGTGGCGAAGTCCCGTTGCCGAGGTTTGCGCATCAGGTTGTGTATTGTCCAGGGGAAAGAACGGTTTTCTTGCATGGAGGGAATGCGGGTGGGTTGGTCGGGGTTGGGAATGCTAGTGCATCAAGTGGGAATGGAGCTGGGAGGTCTGGTGACGGTACGCGTACGGGCAGTCCGGCGACGGGCGGTGGTGGCTCGGGTGTAGGGACAGGTACAGGGATGCCCAATAGCAATTTGAACCCGGATGGGGCGCCTACAACGACCGGCGATGCACCTGGGATTTCGCAGAGTCCGGTGCCTCCTGTCCCGGCATCTTCGTCGGCGGAGCCAGTTTCCGCGAACGACAGGAACCAGCTCACTGGAATCTCGACCAAAGAGAAGCGGTTGGATGATTTCTGGAAGATGGAGTTGAGGAGGTAAGAATCAGTATGCCTTGAATTGACTCGCGCTCATATCATTTGATATCAGACCTCAAGTCTCTGAAGTAATTCGACGGGCAAAGTTCCACATCCGCCGTCAACAGTATGTGCACCGCTCCACTGCGTGTATCGCCTGATTTACCTGAATAACCTCTCCAGATTCCGCGAAATGTGCGAAGAAACCACCCCCGTCCGCGCTCTCCAATTCCTCCAAACCCAGGTTTCCCACGTAGTGGACCACAAAAACCCAGACGAGTCCGAAACGTTTAGGGGACTGCTTACTTACCTGTTGGCTCCGTCGATGCAGAGTGCGAGGCCGCCCGTGTTGCCCGTTTCAGCGTCGATGGTGAGTGGGAAGAAGAGCAGGTCGGGGTCCCAAGTTCCGAGAGAGGGAGGGTCTGGTGAGGTGGGGTCTTCTGTGGGAAGAGGCGAAACTGAGAGGGAGAATGGAGTAGGAACGGAGAGAAGAAGGAGGGAGTCCGAGGAGAGTGCGGTCTGGACGAACGTCCTACCTGAAGATGAATATTCGGATGCACACGAGGACGCTATCGCCGAAGACGATGAAGAGCCTTCATATCCTCACCATCGCAGTTCATCGGCGACGTCAACATCCTATCCAAATCGACTTGCCACGCACAATTCGAGAGGAACGGCGGATATGCTCCGGGGTATCGTCGACCCTCTCGAGTTTGCTCCCTACACCAACGGACATGGTCTTTCCGCAGCTGGTGGCACCAGCAGTCATCTGCACGATCAATCGGAAGTGGGATCGACGACGCTGAAACCCGTATCCCTCACTTCCGAGAGGTACCATCAACGCACGGAAGTGTTTTCGAGCATTTTGGAGTTCGTGGCAGAAGAGGATAAGGAGCCGGAAGGTGATTTGTTGCATCTGGTGGTGGGAAGGGAGCCGATGTTTTAGGAATGGAGTAGGTGGGGGCTAGCTTTGAGAACGAGGTGTGCGCATGGACGGGCGCTTAATTACTTTGTGGCGCGTTGAGGCACTCATCTCTGTCTAACCATGTAGAGTATGTACTATTCAAGCTGTACATGGGCGGCTGTGGACTTGGATATGGTGATCCTAATCCTGGACCTGGTGATCATAGATAAGTATTAGACATTCGTGTTCCGTGCCATTTCCGTTCCATTAGAAGATCAACGTGACAAGCATCTGCACAGGCACCATCTAGTATTAGCACCGGCTCAATTCGGTTCAACACCTTTCCTTGCGTAATACTGTGCACTCGCATCCTTATCACCACCCGCAAGTGACAAGTGTAGCTCTGAATATAGAGATGGAGGACCGGGAGCTGCTCAGCCTCGGAGCACATCAAGGGTCACGCGCCCACGTCAAGTGTCCATCTAAATCGCTTGCGGTGGGCATCGTGAATACAAGCACAGGTTCACGGATTGAATGAGGGAGGGACGATACATAAACCTGGTGACGGTAGTGTTGGTTGATAGTCCCCTTCTCTTTCCTCAACTTCTTCTTCGACGCCCGACCTAGAAGCTTATTTGGCTTCGGGGTATACAACGTGCCGTCGTAAACTCGTGTTCAAAGGTCGAGTCTCAGTGGTTCTGCCTCTTCTCTTGACTCCTTCGTCTCGACGGCGACATTTGAGATGGATTCGAACGCTGAGTTCACGTTTGACCAGCGACTTGGGATATACTTCACTATCCAGTCCTCATTGTACGTCTTCTGGGACCTATCCCCCCATGGAATACGTGATGCTAACTCAGGTGCATTGTGCTTCAAGTCTTTCGGCGGCAGCTTGCCTCTCGCTCCTGGTCTATGCATTTGTACGTCCTCCCACCCCTGCCCACCTCTCCAAAGAGCCCAGAGTTGACCTGTGGCGCTCCACGACAACAGATTCGATGGCTTCAATTAGCCCGAATCCTACGACGAGACGCAACTCGAGTCCAAACCGACCTGACAGATTCCAGCCTCTTCCTCAACCTCATGCTGGCGGATCTAATCCAAGCAATCGGGAATATGCCCAATATTCGGTGGATGAGGGAAGGGGTGAGTACTTCGCCTGGGCGAGTCTCGATAGTAAAGCGAGGTGTCTGATATCCATGTCACTCGGCACACTGTTGGTTGTGCAGAGGATAACTGAAGGGACGCTGTGCACGGCGCAGGCTGTCATCAAGCAGATTGGTATCAATGGTGTGGCTTTGACGTGAGTGTAATGGTTCCTTCATACGACAAGCGTTAACTTACCCGGTGCTTTGGGATGTAGATCACTGGTACGTGACCTCAAAGACGTCAACTTTGTCTGGCCTTGGCTGAAAAACAGGGATATTCACTCAGGCCATTGCAATCCATACATTCTCGGTGCTCGTGTTGCGATGGAGAGGTCCCACACATATCTGCAAGTACATGACTGCAGGAGTTTGGATCTTCACAGCGCTCGTAGTCGGTATACCCAATGCCGTTCATCGAAACGAGATCTACTATGGTCGGAATGGTTTCTGTAAGTCCTTCTCCCTTTCCTCCAGGAATCACAGATAGCTCATACTAAGTGATTCTAGGGTGCTGGATCCGCGACGAGTATAAAGTCGAGTTGGTGGTGTCAGAATACCTGTGGGTATGGTTGGCGGCATTCCTCATGGTCGTTCTGTACACTCTCATGTTCTTGGTGATGAGGGGCTTTATCGTCGTCGAGAGGGGTGTCCGTTGGAGAGGTTCAAACGGCGTCAATGTGAACCGTCATCACCACAACGATGAGATGGACGAGGAGGAGAGGGCGGTTAGAACTATTGCTAATCTACTGCTATTGTCAGTCACGTTTCCCACAACTCTTCCGCGATAGCCAGCTCTAACCTCGGAGTTCTTATAGCTACCCAGCTGTCTACGTTGTTTGCGTTTTCCCAAACAGCCTCACACGATGGCTTGCGTTCAGTGGTCACAAACCTCCATACCAAGCAACTCTCTTTGCCAGCTCCATCTTCGCTTTTTCAGGGCTTTTCAACGTGGTATTATTCTTCCTCACTCGACCTGAACTCGTCAAAGGACCATCGACAGAAACACCTCCCGAATCGCCCATCGTGCCTCACACCAAATACGGACACCTTCCGGCTTTCCGAGATGGAAACGATGGTCTCAACCGCGGTGCGGTCAACATCGATATTGAGAAGGCAGAGGAGAATGGAGGGTATGGCACGAGAGTCCTGCCAGACTCGCACCCGATCTATCAATCTCCAAATCCCCCGCCTAGGTCTTTGTCGTCGTCCACTGGCAACCACTATGCGTCTTCGAAGCTCTCTCGGCCCCGGACGGCGGAGACCATGCCGGAGGAGGACGATGACGAGGAGGATTATGGCCGGTTGCCTGATCTGCGGAAGTAGCAGTGGTGATCATTCCGGTCCCCCATCTTGGACTTTATATACCCCATGCTCTGAACTGTCTCGAACGCTCATGATATCATAATTTTACAGCTTTGGAACTATGTATCCTGTAACATCGATCAATGAACTCTGTATCTTAGCTGCAATCGTTTTTGCACATCGCATTTTGGCTTTTGATTGGAGTGACTACAAGCGTGTCATCGTTCGTGAAACGCAGTTTTGTGATCCAGGCGCCGAGTCGGATGGTGTCGAGACCATGACTTCACACTCCGACATCCACAAGGTCAGCTCGATTCAAGGATTTACGCAAGGAACGATCCATATTATGAACTTTGCGCACCGATATCTTCCAAGTCTCTCTAGTAGATGAAGAATGAGGATTACCTGGCTACTAAAGTCGCCTGCGAATGCAGGAAGGCCCCTCGAGGTTTCAGACTCCGACTGAAGGCTGTGACGCGCCAAGCGCGGCGGCCCACAGGGGCTGTGCCATCTTCCATCCTTGCACACCAGTGACCAAGTAATGCTCTGAGCTCTTTCCTTCCAGAATTCGAGAATCTACACCATATACCCTCAAACGACCACGTTAGGCTATGCATAAGACCTCTCCCCGACCTCACAACGACCGCCGCAGTTGCCTGGATATTCAAGTTCTTCAGGTTCTGCAGTGACGAGCCTTGATCATCCGTGAATCACCCCGACAACGACGACGACGACGACGACGACCAGCCACGCGTTGCGGAAACATAGCTTCGGAGTACTGCATAGTATCGCATCGACTTTCGGGGATTTAATTAAAAGGACAAGGACGATCTTGACGCAAGCAAATAAGCATAGATGGCCAGTTACTCTCCAACAAGCAGCATTCCGTCGCGCGGCTCTTCCGATAGCGGGAGGCATACACCAAACGTAAGTTCACTTCTCCAGCACTCTAACAAAAGGAAATGAAACTCAGTAACTTTAAAGGTCCAGGGTGATGTCCCTACGGCAGTCCAAAATCTATTAGCATCTACGAAGCGCCTACAGCAAGTTCTAAAAGACTGGAGCAAGGCTAGGGCAACTGTAACAGACGTGAGCGACGTCTACGTCCAAATCGGAACGGAATTCAACACTGTTATACACGCGTTTGCGTACCACCAAATCGACTTGAGGTTCGTCTTCACCTATTCGTGGGCTAAAGTGATGCATTCTTATCGCGATCACAGTGACATCCATATCGTCCCACAAGAAATGCGCACCATCCTTGAAGTTTGTTTGGCTGAAGAGCCGTCCCCGGAAGTACTCGACCAGTACATGCCTGAACTCAAGCAAACACTCGTCAAGCTGCTCAAGGGTTTGCAGGTGCGGCAGGAGGCATGGAAAGCGCGAGCCTTGGGCGAGTCGAGCAGTCGCAACGTCAGCCCTCGCAATTCAACTTGAGTCTCTGAACTCCCCAAGAGGACCATTCGACTCCGTCGGATGATGCAGAACTTGAAGGGTCCCTGCAAGTTCGGACTTGGTTGCTTCATCATTCACGTTACATGCCAACGCTTTCTCGATTTTTCTCTATCTTTTGACGCATGTTCGTCATATCCCTTTGTTGGTTTCTAGGATTCACTGGGTTTGGGGTTCACGGACACGTTACAGGGCGAAGTTGGTTTCTCGAGTTGAGTGATGGGACAATCGATGGACGGACAGTGGCGCACAATGGACGTTTTCACCGTTCGTCACGGAAATGAGATGGGTCCGGAGATAGACTTTGCGTCTTGACTTAAGTATCTGTACTAAGTACTTGTATGTGTATATACATATATGCTAGTTTCGCCGAGAAGAATAGACGGTCCCGAATGTACCTCATCTCGGATAAAGCAGCACGTTGCTGCATGGTCATGGATGATGTCTTTCGAGGGCGGAAGAGAGGACGCGAACGCAGAAATTACGACACCCAATTCATTTCTCAGATTCTTAACTGCAACTATCCCAGTATACCACCTGGTCTTAAAGTGAAAGGAACAAGGGTCTTACCCTGGCCCGGACGTCTCAATTGAAATAGACTCCCTGGGGGATCATCTCCCAAGCTGAACAGCGAAATCACCGACCGCAACTACCGCGAGCGGAGGTGTTACATGTGCTATAAAACCATACAACCTTCAACGGCGCTCGAAATCAACGCTGACCACAGGGATTGGGAAAACGGGGCACGAAAGGGCCGTCCAGAAGCAATGATTGATACATTGGAAGACGTCGGGGTCGTGACAACTGGGAGTACATGCGGGGAGAGAGGTTATAATAGGAAAACCGAGGATCCAGAAGGCAGAACCGGAATCCATATGGGATAAGATGGGGCGAGGAAGGAGGGAGTATCAAACACCTATTTACTTCTTCTTGATTCTGCGGAACCGAGAAGAAGGAAACGGGATTTGCACCCGGGAGACAGGTATGGATATGCAAAGAAACGTCAAAAAATGTGAGGCCGGGAGCGATGTAGAGAGACAAACAAATGCAGAGATCAGAAGAAGGGAGGAAGACAGCAACTATAAAGAGAAAGGCGATATAATGATACAGAATGCCATTTTCGTGATACATAGATACGGTATATGCTAGCAGTCGTCAAAGCCGGAAGACAAACAATAGGGAGGTGAGAGAGATCGTAGACACGTTGCCCAAGAAAATCGAAAGAAGACAAGAAAAGAGACGAAAAGGAAACCATGCTGCCGTCAAGGTTCTGCGAGTAAGCACTGAGAAACGGCACTAACTGACAAAGAATGGCCGATAGCTCATGTCGGGCTCTTCGGCGAGGGTATACATACAATGACAAATTCCACATCCCTGAGCACTCACCACGTCGATACCTTTCCACAGGATAGCAACGGAGCGCTAAACTTGGAACTCAAGTTGACGTCTGGGCGCATCGAAGCTTCACTCGTTCCACGCGCACAACCCGCCAAAAAAAGTGCAACCGCAAAGGACATGACACTTGCATTCCCGCAGAGACAGTCGCACGTTCCCATCCTTACGCGAGAAAGAACGAGAACAATGCGATCCCAAGCCACCAATCGCGTTATCCATCACGAGAGAGAGAGACCCTCCCCTTGTCCCAGTTTTAGGAAGCCTGTTACACGTTACGACTGAGATTCGAAAGCACTCTGAGCTGCCGGTGGTGGTGGTGGTAACGGTGGCGGCGGGTGACTGAACGTCAGGGTATTGTAAGCAGGCGGAGGAGCGTCGAACATCTGCCTCGTAAACGGCGTCATGGGTGCATTCCGCCCTGCTGCACCGCCCGGGCTGGTCAAAATCTGCACCCACTGCGCTACGTCGTCCTCTTCGCTCTTCGCCGACCCAGGCGGGGATGGTAGAGGTGGCAGAATGTCCACTCCCTGGCTTTGATAATGATGGTGATTGTGGTGGTGACGATGTTGGTTGGCGTGTTGTTGACCGCGTAAAGCGCGAACGGCGGCGACGGCTGCTCGCAATTCCTCCTGCGCAACTTCCGGAGGCGGACTCGTAGGATCACTAACAGGTACACGGGGCGTTGGAGGAAGCGAACGTTGGCTCGTCGGTGAAAGCGGCGGCGGAGGTGGTAACAGGATCTCGTTTGACATTGACGACGATGCTGTCTCGTCTGCGAGGAGAGCGTGGCTCCGAGAACGTCGTAAAGCGTGAACATTAGCTGATGGGACGGTGGGCAATGGCCGTGGTGCGGCACGGGCGGTCATTGATCTCGTCCGGTTAACAATGCCATGAGGTTTCGTTTGGGCCGCGCTGTCCGTCGAGGAGGAACCGATGGCGGTATCGTATGATGGTGTTGGAATTGATAGAGGGTGAGGAGGATGCGGTGGCGACCTGGAGCTTGAAGAGCTGGGGGTTGACGTAGAACTGGAGGCCGCGGACGCGAATGTGAGGTGTCCGGGTCTTTGGACTGGCGGTTGGGGGAGGCGGCGTAAGGGTCTAGAAGGTGAGGCCGGGGTTGAAACAGGAGGTGAGGGTAGGGATACATTGCTCCCTTGAAACTGGGCGGGAAGCGGCGGCACCGGAGGCGGTGGCATCGATTTTCGATGATAGGAAGGGTCGGCATATCCATGTGCGGGTGCGACATCCGATTGAGAGGGATAAAATGCAGATTCCATGGATGGACTTATGGGCCGGACGGTAACCTCCTCATTATCACCCTCGTACTCGGAGTCCGTGAACGAGAGAATTGACTCTCCTGCAGGTGCGCTCGGTGGGTGGCCATAGACTTGGTGAGGGCTTCTAGGCGACGTTGGCGTGATGGGGTAGTGCGTCGAATCCGAATCCGTGAACCAAGTATAGGTCGAGGACGTTTCGCTTGCCAGTCTTCGGTACATCGGTTCGCGGTACAAGATCTTTCTCCATTGCACGTCCGATGTTGTCGTTTCCACTGCACTCCCTTCCTGCCCCAAAGGATTCGGAACAATGATGTTCCTGCCCTCCACCTTCTTCACCAGCATCCACTCTTGCAGGTCCGTCACCAGCAACAACGCCGTCACCAGGAGATAGTCCATCAAAGGTATGTAGACACCGTGATAAGAGAGGACGCCTTTTGTGTCGTATTTGTCGTGAAGGGTTTCATAAACAGTCAACTTGGTCGGCGTTTTGTCTTTGGCCATTTCCAGAACAGCCACTGGACCTCTGACGGACAGCGTCGTGCACTATGAAGAAATTAATAAAACCATATGTCAAGAGGCGTTCATTAATACACACCCAGTAAATATTGCCATATCGTTTCCATTTAAGGACTTGGGAGTAGTTGGGTAGATTGAATTTTCGCGACGAACTTGATGGGTGTCAGTGAAACTATACCGAGTCAGAAGACATGATACTCACTCTGGCTTTGGTCCCCGCTTCAACAAATTCTCCCCACCAATGAACCGTGCATCTCCCAGGTGTATCGATACGCCGTCGGTTGCCATCTTTCCCTTGACTATCGCAGGCAGTGTTTTCGGCCAGCGGATGGTGCAGAATTGGGTCGTAGCCGATATGCTTCTCGTGATCCTCGTCGTGGCGCCCTCTGTTTTCATAGTGTACAGGGTGTTTTTGGAGGTGTCGTCGAGAACGACCGAATCGAGGAAGGACTGGGACGAGAGCCTCATGATCAAGAGCGGCCTCTTGTCATGGCTGGGGGCCTGCCTCCATCCATCAGAGCGGCGAAAGCTGGGCAGGCGGCTAACGAGGGGCATGATAGACTTTCTGGCGCTACTTGCTGCAGTCGACGACGAACCACTGGCCGAGGCAGACTTGTCGAATGCTGAAGGCCTGTCGAGCGCCGAGTCAGAACGACCTCGGCGCTTGAATTCCTTGAGGCTGCCCTCGAGGAAATCGCCGAGTGAACCCTTCCTGGACATGGTCAGTGACTGAAGGGGAAGAACCAAGGTGGTGCAGGAAGACAAAAGGGATCTAATATGACGCCCGTCGAGAGTGAAGTGGTTGCTAGTGCTGAGGTAAGTCGGGATCAAAGGAGCATAAGACAGGTGGAATCCATATGATGATGGGATGTCCACCAAACTGATGCCTCAAGTTCAGATCTCGACACAGTTTACAGCTGTGCCGCCTGCTGCCATCAGCCAAGTTTGGGTCCACAGATAACGCAGAACTGGAAGAGATTCGGCGTAATTTACGACATTCACGGAGCAGCTGCGATCCGACCTCCTTTGGCCGAGCAAACTGTCCCGGATTTCGTTCCCCACAAGGCGACAGTCTAAAAGCTTTGATTGACTTCAGAAGCCGTAGACAAGCATACTAGAAGGCGCTCACATACCCAATTCTTTGATTGAAAACCGTTCATAAAGGCACAAAGGAATTCAAAGCAATTCCATGGAAAAAGGAAGAGGAAAAGGGGCGCAATTGAACCCAATTTGAGTGCTGCGGGGCCAAATAAAGTGTCCAAACAAACAGCATTCATCTCGCGTTTCATAACTTTCCACAGTCCCACAAATCCTTTTCTCATCCCAACCACCACCGTCGTCTCACAGCGCCATGTCGTCCAGCGTCACTGACCCCACCAATGCCCAGTACGTCTTTTCGCTTCAGTGGCGATGAGCGCGACGACCAAGCGACGTCCGCTAACGCGTTCTTGTTGATAGGAACACTGCATCTGATGCAGTCGCCGCGTCGACAGTCGACAAGGGCAAGGGGAAGTCCACTGAGATTGCTGACGAGTCCATGGAGAGCGTAGATGATGAAGAGGAGGAAGATGATGACGACGACGACGATGAGGTTGAAGAAGACGACGACGAAGAGGTAGGTGACGCGTTGCTACGTGCAGAGCGCGTTTCGTACGCGCTTTGCTGTGCCGTGCCTTTCAATGTTGAATTTGCTGACAACCGCGACAGGAGGAAACCTTTGAAGAGATTGACCCCAGCGCTATTCTCCCTACTGGCCGCCGAACCCGTGGTGTTCGCGTCGACTATACTTCCAAGGAGGCCCTTGCCAAGGCTGGTCTCACTGGCAATGAACACGACGAGGACGACGATGGCGACACCGAGATGAACTGAACGACCCCACACTCAACTTTCTAGCCTTGTTGTAATGTTGTTGTTGTAATGTGAGTTTCCATCTCTTTCATCAGTCGTTGTTGTGAGGATTAACCACCTCCATCCGAATAGTGTTGTGCTATAATTTTGTAAAATCTTGCTCAATGATCAATTGCTTGTTTCTTGACGCTGTTCGTCATCTTTTGTTGCCCATTCCGCTCGGCGTGGTTTGGTGGATCACGAAGTTGAACGGCCAGATCACCGGTGGATCCCACTATTCTTGCCCGATGATGGGATTCGCATTCCTCTCTTTCTCGCCTCTGACTAGTTTGTTTATGCCTCTTTCTGACTTTGTGTAGGTGCAAAACCGCCTACAACTGCACATCCTACTTATGCCGTTAAAGTCGCTCCGGGGCACAACCTGACGTATAGCAACCGTCATGACAAATGACGAACCATGCCGCTTCTTAAGTGATTCTTGCATGGAATTCAAACATTCCAGTCATGGTGTATACCTGGTAGGGATTTCTTGCCCGCAGCCCCACTTCACGACCCCGCGCCACTTCTCGCGGAGCGCAAAGCGCAAAGCTCGGGAAGAACACAACTTTCCCCGCTATGCGCCAACATCCTTCTCACGTCTGTCTTCTGTGATGTTATCCGCCAAACCCGCCTCTGATTCCGTGGGTACGCACTTCTACTGGCCAGATCCCACACTTCCTATACTCTCCTTGCCATGATGATCACAACGAGTCCTTCTTGATTATAGGTGCCCCAAAGGAAGAGGCCATCTCACGATGAAAGCCATACCGTATCAAAGGTGATATTTTGGGTGATGGCTTTAATCAAGAAGTGTTCGTTGGTGGACTGCCTAGGTGACCCACAGTACTTATGCTCCGTGGCCATGAAGCTATGCCAGGTTTGTGAAATGGAGCGATGGTATGTAGTTAGACTCCTTTTGTTCGCAAGTGGGACGAAGAGGACGACTATTGGGGTGCCGCCTTCAAGAAGGGATCGGTAGGAGGGAGCACGTGGTGGGGAATAGTTGGAGGTCCTTCGACTGCGCCTTCCCTCTGTTTCGCTTCGCCCTCTTGCGATATCTGGGGCGTCTTGCAACTTTCTTCGAGCGATTGGGGCTTCGCTTCGGATGCTCCATCGCTACCTTTCTCCCCCTTCCCTGATTTACCAACTCTGAATTTTCGTCTGCGCATCAAGAAGAAGGCGAGAATTGCGATTCCGACGATGAGGATTACTGCATGAGTGGTCGACGGTGGGTAAATGGTGCTTTATGAGGCAGGGGAAAGGGTTTGACTTACTGCTGCAGAAGACGGAGACGAGAGCGATGACTAGGGTCTTATTGGGGCATTTCACCCTTTCGCCTCTACACAAGGATGGAAAGATGTCGGTCAATAAATAAGCATCGCTAGGGATTAACAATTACTTGCGTACGTTTCCAAGATATGACATACAGTCTTCCCCGCTTCCTTGGTAAAAATAACTGTTCTGCTCTTCTTTTTGTCGGATTTGGGTAAGAGGGAGGCGTCAACTTGGCTGATTAGGGTAAATAAGAGGGATAAGAGGAGGGATGATCTTTTGAGAATTGAAGCGAAATGTCTGTTCATCGTCGTGAAGATAGCAAGGAGAGTGAAGTTAAAGGAATGGAATGGGGACGTCGACAGCTACCGCAAAACTGGGGCCGGGGTGGGGGTAAGGAATCTCGAGCAGAATCATAATTCTCTACCCTTTAAATGAGGTTTTCTTTATAGATGCCTTGCAGGTTCCTGGTGCCTAGATCCGCGACTCGCAACATCTTGCCTCGCACTGCTTGATTGGGGCAGCTGGCTGGGCGCTTAGGGTTAGTGATGTGACGCCTTATGACTGCATGCAGCGGCCGCCCGTTGGGACGTTCCTGAAGGCTGGGAGCTTCGAAGCGGATGCATTGCCTAAGGGCGGTTGAAGGGTGGTGGCAAATTTAAAGACAGTAGTGCTTGGATCATGAACTTTGAAGTCCGAAAAATAGGCATTGGATTGCGGTCACTTATAGCTATATCCTTACGAAAGAGAGTGGCACTAGCTAGGGTAGGATTCATTGACTCGGATTATCGCAACGAATAGTGAAAATCTCCATTGAGCACAAGTGAAAGATCTTCGACCCGGTAACTATAGTTTGTTCCTCCGAGTCGATTCAATGCGGTAAATTCTATGCATGATAAACGCCTATCGGAGCTCTCTGCCCCTTCTCAGGTCTTCGATAATGCGAAAAGCCTATCGAACCTTTTGCCACTGTGGTTCTGACGTTCAAAGTTGCACGGGGGTTGCGCTCTCTCCATCAGAGATAGGGGCCTCAAGACCAAACGCGGCTATGCCCCGTGATTTGATGATATCGAGCACGTGCCAAGCCCCATCATCGGCACCGTCGGCGAGTCGCGAGAAGCCTAAGGTGGTCGGTCTGAACTCCAGGACCCAGCTTGGCTTTCGCCCTCAGCAAGGCCATCCAAGGTCATCTAGAACAATCATTTCGACGACATAAAACACCCTAAACTGAAGCCATCATGGGGAAGAACGACAAGAAGGAGAGAGAAGTGGGGCCCAACATCAACAACGTACCGAATCGCGACGTTCTCCAAAGGCTCAATTTTATGTACCAGGCGAGCGCCTATTTGCAGAGATGTGGGTTGGAAGGTCTTGAAGAGACCTCACAGCAGTCCTCGACCTCCAACTCGAAGGCTGAAGACGTTCAGTCCGCACAGCCAGGCCTAGGCCAAGAGCCTGGCGGATCGAAGTGTACCAACAAGAAGAGGAAGAAATCCAAATCCAGAAAGTCGACGAGCGAGATTTTGGATGACCTCGGGCAGTTCTATGCTCGCTCGATACCAACCGTGGCTCAAAGGACGACTCTGAAGATGTACGTGCTTTATATCGCGAAATTCGGAATATATTGACTCGTGTTCCAGCGATCCCTCTGTCAAACGGACATTATGCAAAGGGTGTAAAACAACCCTGATACCAGGAGTTTCTGTCGCTACGCGCCTACGCAGTACGTTGGTCCATATGCGAAAGATCTGGTTGAGAACCTCGGAGTTGACGACCCTCGTGTGCAGAGCTTTCATCGCACGGCCACGCTATGGTTTACAGGTGCTTGAATTGCAAAACCACGAAACGGATACCGGCTCCTCGAATCCCTGACGGGTCTCCCTCTCTCGAAACCGAGTCGGAAAAGTCTGTCACTAGGAAGCCAGCTCGCTTGCCGCCACTTTCCGAGCAAAGAGACGCTGGACATGTCCTATTCTGCGGAACTGAGAAGATCGAGCATCCAGAGGAAGAGACAACGGCCTAGGGGTCCGGTAACAGTGCCATCGCTGGCTAGACTTTCGTGGGTAATCTATACTAGAAGCTATTGGGGGTCCGCGTCTTGTCCTCACAAACGAAGGGTGTGTCCCAGCCAAGATCTAATCAGGAGCAAGCTGCTGTCATCACGATAACTGCCTCTAGTTGCGTCAAGATGTCCGCCGATCCCGCCCACGACCTGAGAAATCGCACTCCATTATCGACTCCTTCCCACTGTCGCCGTGCTATTCTATTCTCGTCGACTTCACTGATCGTGGACGATCACAGTGATCCAGCGAAAAACTGTCGCCACATGAAAAGCGGATTCTCCCAAAGTACCTTCGCGCCGCTGATATCATGATACGTCCGAACTGTTGTCCTTCTTTTTCACTGGCGCTATTTCCAGCATCGATTTTGGAGACCGTCTTAATCCTGGCATTCCCGGGAGCAATGGCTGCAGGCGAATATCTGTTCACCTTTGCTCACCCGATCCATTGCACGGTGGTATGTGCGTCTGTACATTCCAACTGCACATCCAATAGAAAGTACATCAAATTCACTGGAACGAAAAGGATATAACAAACTTCATACTATGTAGTAGTCCGATGGTATGTTGCCACCCATGCTGGCTCAGGCGTTGAATAAAAGGCCGTGGGCATGCACCCCTTGTCCATTTCTAATTCAAATCCCCTATTCAACGCCTCTACAACCCCACTGTGGCACGGCTCCTTTGCAAAGTCCAACACCGCCCGTTTAAGCACGGTCCGAGTGATACCCTGTACCCTGCCGCTGGAGTCCGGAGGATGGTAGGTGGCTCTTGGCCCTCTTGCAGCCACGAAGTTTAGAAGATAACGCGGTTTGAAGGCACGAGGCATCTGGAGAAGCTCTAGCGCCTCGAGATGTGGAAGATGGTCGTCCGAGGGGCAGTAAAACGGTAACAAGAACTTCCCAACAACGTTCTGCATGGAGCTTAACCTCAATGTCCGGAGGGAGGGAAGTAGTCGCAGTAATTGTACCAGATTATCGTCGGTGACATTCTCGCACGCGAGATGAAAGGTTACGAGGGATTGGGAGCAGTTGGAGGAGGTAATAAAGTCCTTGACGACGATCCCAATATCTTCCTCGGGACCATCGTCCAGGAGGTTGATGAAGAGATGAGTAAGTGACGACGTTTGGAGGGAGCGCAAAACGAGACTCGGGGGACGTTCCTCCTCAAGTGTGAGGGAGAGGGTTTTGAGCGCGGGGAGCTGAACCACCCCGATATTGTTTGTATCAGCGCCATCGCTACCGGATTCGATAACATCCTCGAGATCCATACACCTCCACACAAAGACAAAGCTGTCTAAATTGACACAGTGCCTCAACACTTCGGCAACGGCGGCGAAACTCCAAGTCGCAGTGAGCTCGAAATGGGTGAGGTTTTGAAGTGTTGAAGCGGGAAAACCCATGTGGAAGCTGGGGGAATTGGCCTCTTCATCATCCGTCGGGAATGCGATTTGCAATTCCTTCAAGTCCCGGACAGGAGGAAAACGGGCATGAGGCCTAGGGACACCCAATTTAGCGATGGAGATAGATAAGTGTTGGATCGAGTTCCACGCATCCGGAGCGGTGGACAACAACCTGTTGCCGAGAGCCTCTAGGCACGCTGGCGTCACGACCTCGAGGGAGAGGTGTTTCCAGGGATGTAGCTGCCTGATGATGCCATCCACGACAGAGTCTGCACATGCAGGGCAGGAGCCGCCGCACGAGTCGTTATCATCATCGCAATACATGCCAATTGCGGTGACGTAAGAGGTGCTTGAAATCGATAGTGATTTGGGCAGAGCCCCAGCTCGCTGAAGCCAGTTTTGAACTCGGGGAACATATCTGTCCCAGTTCATTAACCGCGATCGGGGGGAGTAAGAAGCGCCCTCCTGGAGAGAGAACGAGCGCCAGAGTCGCGGGGTCGCGAGAGCAGCCCTTCTCCAGCGCCTACAGACGTGGCTGAAAGCAAGAATTTCTCGCCTGTTCTCCGCATCGCCCTGCACGACTCGGAGCGCCCCAACGCGCTCGGCCTTTATCCGAGTCCCATGGGGGCCATTGTCCCTGCTGTCTCGCATTGGCGTGGTAGTTGGTTCGCTTGCCAGGAGGAAAATGTAGCCCAAAAGCTCGAGCGGGAGAGATCGGAGAAGTGATATCAAGTTCTTCTGTTTCTGGATTTCGATGCTGAGTCGCACGTTTTCGCCACGAATCTCTTCTACCTGACGAAGGAGAATGGCGAGCTGCTGGTCGTTGCGGGAGAGTCTAGATGTGAGGCCAGCGATATTCTCCTTGATCCTAGAAACTTCATCTTGGGGTAACGGCTCGTTGGTCGCGAACATGACTGCGCTGCGGAGCCAGAAGGTGAAGGAAGAGGAGAAAGCAACGTTCGCAACGCGTGCCTAGACGCGTTTGTCGGAAGGTTTCCTGGGTTTGATCCGACGGTGATTTTACCTTCGGCAACTCACGGCATGAGAGCAATCGTCTGTCGAGCTTTGTTGGAGATTGGTTGGAGACGTGCATCGGCGATGGGATTTACCTTTGTATTCCCGATCTCTCACATCCATAGGCAATCCGTAGGCCTCTCGTCTAAGTTCTCGATCGTGGTTCCGTCGCTTAAATTCGTCTATTACACTCGTTAAGGAAGACAGGCGATGGCATGCAGAGTATTGACTCGTGGTACATAAATAGTGAAGGTGAGGCGTCAATCGAATGGGCTAGTAGAATAAAACATCGTCGCAGGTATCAATGCCAGCAACTTTGGAGTGCTCCCGATAGACCAAGGGCCCAGGTCCCTGCCACGATGGCCGTCATTCCTGCGATGCACACTGTAGGGTGCTTCATATAGGGCGCTTTCTCTTCTCTCTTCTTTGAAGCTCGAGGGCCCGGGTGAGTGTCGCAAGGTCTCTGATTGGCATTCCAGTTTATGTGGTCTGCAGAGCCGCTCAGGTAATTGATATGTCATGGGATTGCACTTCTCGTTTGAAATCCTACGCACCATTGATGGAGATGTTCGCCGACGCATCGATGAAAGTACAATCATGGAACGCTAGATCGCGACAATTTGCGAAAGAGCCGGCACCCAGAGGTACATTCTCCCGACGGAACTCAGTGGACTGGATTGGGGTTGGGGTTGGCGGGGGCGGAGGTTCGGATCGAAATTCAGCACGCTCGCCGTCATCTTGCGGGCTGGGGATGGATCCATCACCAGACTGAGGCGAGCTCAGAGGGACTGGGAGGCTCTCTGAGTGCTGAGCGCTGTAATCACCGGAAGGCATTGGGGGTGATGAAGACGAGGAAAGGACCAATATGTTTGAGAACCTCAAAGAAACCGTCGGGTATGGTACTTATAACCTAAGTATTACAGCTTTTGTCTCGTTTCGTAGACCTCTTAACAAACCAGCTGGGAGTCCATTGGCCTCCAGATTGTGATAAGAACATCCAATGAGAGGCAGAGTCAAACGAGTTCAAGACGCTCACGGACACCTGTAGGGGATAATAACCAATGGCTTTCCGCGGTCGCGACCAATCTGGGCGTGCAAGAGTAGTCTTCTCGAGACTAGAACAGAATCTCGAGCGTCCAAGATTGAGGCAGTCAAAGGCGAGCTCCTTTGAACGGCCAATGAAAACGTGCTGTTCTCGCGTCAACTCATCCTATTGGTGGTTTGTTCGCATGAACAACGCCAGCGTTGGTGAGGCTATGCCCATACATGCTGTGACGATGGATTCCAATTCAGGCGATAGGCTGTTGCTGACATCTCGAAGTTTTAAAGTCCTTGTATCTCTTCGAGCGGTGTACTGCGCGTCCAGTCTCGGTGAGGTCTCGAACTCGGCCAAATGCACGCTACAGAGCGACAGAGCACCGATATGAAACACTGAATACCCGTAGTAAGGTGGATCTACGAGTGTACGAGAGTGTCATATTCTCTTTCACCTCTCTGAGTCTCAGCACCCAGGCCTTGGATCTCAGGCTAGCGTCATTTAGCACGGAAGCTAAGGTATGCTCCCTGTGCGGTACTCAATTTGGAAGGAGCCGAGCCCCTTTAGGAAATCTTGTCTTGGCTTTCGAAACCCCGCACGCGTGCACTGAACAGTACTACTTATACGGGAAGCATCATACGGGAAGCGTTTCCTCACACCCAGTCAACACGGGCGACAGGTTCGAGGCATCGTGTACTGGATTACGTATACGCCTACCAACACGTTGCACATCCGGCTTCACTGGTGATGTGCGGCTCGGGGCAACGGAAATCGCAAAATATTTGGGTGCGGCACCTCGAAAGTTGAGGTAACTCGAAGGTCCTTCAGGACGCGCCACCAAGCACCCCAAGGTCCCTCGACCCTCACCTCATGGAAAAATTAGGGACTTTATGGTGGCCGGATGATGTCCGTCCAAACCGTCAGAGCCACTCAATGCCTTCTCCTGAACAGTTGAAGCCGGGCTTATTGAATGATTGACCAACGGGGTACCAGTTTGAATCCGTAGGGCACGGAGTCCTCTTCCAAAGGCATTAAATTTGAAAATGTATGGGTACAAGTGGTGGACATGGTGGCAAGTCATTTATCTTCTCCCAATAGCAAAGGTATGTATGCATTAACTGGCGGTCGTTTCGTCGATCCCCACATCTACAGCTTTCGTATGATCAAGGATGTCACACAACTAACAAGAATGACCACGCCCAATATTCCTACAGGGGAAGAGACTATGTTATCCTCCGGGGAGGCCAACAGGCTCCTTGAGTCATTCAAAGGCTTGTTCACGCCATCTTCCTTCGCAGTGGAAGAATCCTCCATGCTGACCTTGCGGATCAGCATCTGGTCTTAGGGAAACCATCATCATCCATGCGGATCGCGGTTAGCACATTGAACACAAACCTTTAACATACGTCGGCGAGGCTTGGGTGAAATGGCAGTTGTTGAAAGTGAGATAGCGTGCGTGGTTGAAAGTGCTCTGGGCGACGGGGGTGTCGGTGCCACTCATAGTCGACCTGGTGCTATCCTCCACCGGCAATGCGCGGTGTACAGGGTGTTCTGGCACAATACCCTCCGGTTCCCTTGCAAATTGTGCCCTGAAAGGGTTTCTGTGTCTATATGCCATCGCGTTAAACTTCGTCGAGGAGTGGACAGGTGAGAAAAGCAGCGATGAATGAAGCTGAGGGTTGAGGCTGAACTAGGTCTGCGTCCCGTTTTTATCTGTTTTTCAGAATCTAAGAATAGAAGGGGCAAAAGACGGAGCACTGAGGCACAACATCAGATCTCAGTGCCGATCGATTGTAGCCACGGGGGTGTCCAACCCGGTGGCTTTTGTGTCAGCGCTCACCGACTGATGACAGGACCCCGGAAAGTATATGGGGAGGTTAGATTTCAAAACCGGAAAGCGTTTTTTTCCAATTTTATCAGGACAAAAATTCAACCTAGCGCCGAAATCCCAATTTTATCAGGACCATTGTACTAACCTCCAAAATTGGTCAAAAATGAACATTTTCCCTTCAATTTCAATGGTTTTCGCTCAGACTGGCCCTCTTTCGTCACCAATCCCCGACTACATCACCATCAGCCAATTCCAAGTCTCCGTCATCCTTCTTCCTCCCTTTCCACAATTTCAACGCCTTCTCAAGCTCCGTGGATTGCGTAGAGAGAGATCTGAAAAGTAGTAAAAATTCCTGGTCAAGAAGAAAGCCGCCATTGCACTGCAGGGTGATGGTCTTGGAGGGCAAGACTGTGAGGAACTGGATGTGGGGGATGAGAGCGAAATAATTGCTGTTAGTCCGAAGTGTAGCATCGGTTAAGGGAGTAAATGCGTTTCCGTGGCGGTTCTGGAAAGCCAAAAGCAACATCAACGACTAGGATTCGAACCTGCGACCTCTACATAATGCTCATTTGGGGCTCCTTGGCCAAGATTTTATCAGGACAAACGTCTAAGCTCGGACTCTCGACCCGATTTTATCAGGACAAACCAACTAAGATTTTCGCGCAAAATGACCAATTTTATCAGGAACTAAGGTAACATTCAGGCCAAAATTTCCGAATTTTATCAGGAATGCCAACTAACCTCCCCATATATTCTCCGGGGTCCTCTGATGACTGGCCACAGTACTGACATCGAAAATCGCCCTTTCAAAGTGGAGGCTGGTATTCGCTTTGAAGGTCGAACTTTCGGCGGGTTGGCTACAGTCACCCGCTGTAGTTTGGTCTCAATTCTCCTCCACGACGTACCATAGTATGGCCCATCGTCAGTACAGATGCAAAGAACGGTACATCACTGGCGCAAAAAGTTACGCTGGTGGCACATACTATAGCTGTCGGAAATTTAGGTTTCGCGACCTACTAGTAGCAGCAACCCTAAAATAGTCACAATGCTCAACGCCCAGGCTGTGTCGCCCATGGAACACGACCCGCAGCGCCCGATATGTAACGAAGGGGCGTCAATTTCATTTGCGGTTTCCTATTTTTCCAAGTCGACGTCCCAGCTGAATCCACGCCATACTCGGAGCTTGACTACCCAGGTTGAGCGCACAGCTATTACGGGAATGCTGAGGCGCTAAGCCTCGACAACCCACTGTGGACAAATTCAAACCCCAAAGCGATGGATATCAGACCCCATCACAAACACTCTACATGCCAACGGCAATCGAAGCCAAATCCTGTTCGAGCAAGCGAGCCGGGCAGAAAATGGTGTGCAGAGCTAACGTCACAAATCGGGTGAAGAGCATAGAGCCACCGGCATGTCGTCGTGGACTCGGAATGCGCGTTCGTCCGGGAAGATATTCAGATTAAACTGGCAATGTATATATAAGTACGTACATAGCGGAGTGGGTGTTTTCCACACCGTATGGATGGTGCGCTCAGCGTTGTAGAACGGAAGACCTGTAACGCTTTTTGAAAACGTCTTTGACCCTGATTGTTGATGTCTGTATCTGTCTTGACAGGGCAGGGAACTGCTGTGGCCAAGTGTTGCAGGCTTCTAACGAGTTACCGCCTTTGACAGTTGGAGCAACAGCGCTAGCAGCCAAGCATAAATCGTATGCTAGGGCCTTTGCTCGTACTCCCCCTGCTGAGCTTGGTCATTCCCCCTTCTCCTTCTTGCCCATCTACTATCAATGTCATAACCTGATGCAAACGAATTTAGCGCCCAAATGCAAGCCACGTGCCATCCACGTGCCCACTTTTTTCGCGATCGGTGTGCCAAGCTGAAATAGAATCTGCCTCAGGCTTTCTGACCTTCCTCAAGGTCAATTTTGAACTCTGGTTTCGTCTCTCGCTCTTTTCTCTCTGTCTCTCTCTTCTTCAAAACGTCACATTAATAGGACTCTATAACGGGGCCTATTTGATATACCAGCAGCCGATAGTTGGCTGTGAACGACTGTGGTAATACAGCACTACGAATTGGGGATTTGAAGATTTAGAGAAGGGAAAATGGTTTCTTTCCAGTGCGTGTTTGGTTTTCTTTTGTGTTTATACGAATGACTTACAGAAATCCTCTGGAATCTCTTCTCTGTAACCTCCCAATGTCGTCGTCCCTTATTGATCGGTCTGTCCATGCTGCTCGCCTACCGACACCACGATCCATCCATCTGCATTATCTGCATTCTGCTCTGCTCTGATCGTGGGCTCGGTTCGACCTCTGCAGATGTCATAGTCAGTCTTTCATTCCCCTGCATAATGCGTGATTTGGTGCAACGGCTAACTTTGCTAGTGTTTCTTTCTTCCTGGATATCGGTATTTTCTCCGTGTTGATTCGAATGGACTATCTTCTGGATATGTTAAACCTCCCTGGGCTCATACGCTAACCATTGCCTGGTCGTCTTCCGCCCTCGATACTCGTCTTCCAATTCGTACCACACACCGATTCGAACCTCCAAAAACGAAATAACCCCCCGACCTCCGACTCTCCAACCTCTACTCAACCTCTATATAACCTTCAACCCCCATCCAGGCTGCGGCGACGTCGTCAAAAAGCCCAAACTCGACCAACACGCCGGCCGATGCCACGGCGGGTTCGACTGCATCGACTGCTCCAAAACGTTCAACACCCCCGGCGAGTGGAAGGGCCATACGAGTTGTATTAGTGAAGCGGAGAAGTATCAGAAGAGTTTGTATAAAGGGCCGAAGGTGAGTCCTTGTTTTTTGTTTGACTTTTTTGGTGGGATTTTTGTTGGGATTTTGTTGGGATTTTGTTGGGTGGGAGGTGTGGCTATAGGTGGGAGGTGTGGGTAGGCGTCGGGATGGGGGTCGGTCGGGGTTGGAGGGTTCTCAGTCGAAGTTGGGGTTACACCCATGTAATCTACAATACCGTCGTCGTGGTTTGCCTCGCCCCTGCTACACATTGCAGCGTTCCAAACGACCCTACCTTCTCTCTCACACACACCTTCGCTCCCCCTCCCCCTCCTCCTCCTCCTCTCTCCACACGCTTCTTGCACAGACACGAAATACTGACCCTTCCTTTCGCCATAGACCGGTGGACGCGACGGCCAATCCAACTTCAACAACAACCAACGCGGAGGGCGGGGCGGAGGACGGGGAGGACGGGGTGGTGGTCGAGGGGGGTTCAACAACAACAGCAACCACAATAACAGCTGGAACCGGAACCGCGAGCCTGTGAACAGAGGGACGGGCGCGAACCATATGCCCCTTGGCGCGCCTACGCGGATGTCCCCTGTGACACCTTCGCCTACGGAGAGTGATGTAGAGGGGAAGGGTAAGGGTGGTGTTAGTGGTGCGAATGGTGCGAATGGGGTGAATGGGGTGGAGAAGAAGAAAGGATCGGATTCGCCATTGAAGGGTGTAGTTGAGAAGAGGAATGAGACGCAGGAGGATGGGAAGGAGAAGGAGAGTAAGGAGAAGAAGGAGAAGAAGGAGAAGAGTAAGAAGCGGAAAGCTGAGGATGAGGAGGTGAGTGTCTTGTCTTGTTTTTCTCGTCTTCGATCTCGTAGGATGCTCATCGGTTGTTGTAAAGTCATCGCCAGCACCCAAAAAGACCAAGCTCGATTCGTCTGCTGAGGCCGAGTCGAGTGACAAGTCGAAAGAAAAGGAGAAGGAGAAGGAAAAGTCGAAAGACAAGAAAGACAAGAAGGAGAAGAAGGAGAAGAAGAAGGAAAAGTCCAAATCCGTAGAGCTGCAGGGAGGCTCAACAGAGGCGGCAGACGGTTCGGAGAAGAAAAAGTCGAAGAAGGACAAGAAAAAGTCGAAATCGCCGGAAGAGTCGACGACGACGGAGGGTGCGGAGGTGGCGAAAGGGAGCGTGGAGGATGGGGAGAAAAAGGAGAAGAAGAAGGGTAAAGAGAAGAAGAAAGAGAAGAAAGAGAAGAAGAGCAAGGAGAAGGAGGGTGGGGAGGATAAGATGGACGTGGACGAACCGGCGAGAGAGAGCGGGGAGGTGAAGGAGAAAGAGAAAGGGAAGAAGGAGAAGAAGAAGAGTAAGAAGGAGAAGAAAGAGGAGAGATCGTAGTCTTTGTCGACCTTCCTCACATCTATACTCACTTCCTCATACCCCCGGCGAGACCTTGGATACAAGGTCACAAAAATCCTCTTGAACGAGGAAAACACATACATACCTACTGTTATATTGACTTGCGGTACATACATACGTTTGTTCTTGGGTTACATCTATGTTGTATACATCCATTCGTACCTCGTGTCAGAGTCAAATGACCGCGCCAGTGGACATTGATTTTGATTTGCAGCGCGGGGCCAGGCACCCGACCAAGAGGCACGTGGTTCACACCCCTAACTCGGCCAAGCGTAAATCGATTGTATCAATAACCACCATCACCAACCAATCCCAGCACTCTTCAACACCCAACTTCTCTTCCTCAACAACCCTCTTCTTCTCGTTGTTCCATTACGACTTTCGACTCGTTCGCCCTACGACGACCAGCTAGACTCGCAGAAGAGTGTTCGTCCAGCTTCGAGTTTCATCGATCGAGATAACGAGGCTCAAGGGGTTGCACTACTAGTTACCAGTACCACCAGCCTGAGTTTGGAGAGTACAACACGACAGAACAGATACGACACCTGCTTTTTTGAAGGATTAGGAGGAAAGGATGCAAGCTCTTCAGGTTTGTTTCTATACATTCTAGATCGAACGATGACTTGCTAATGGTGGTTTCTGGCATGGATGTGTAGTCCCATTTGTTCGCTGTGCGCGAGTACTTGAGTCCAGTACGTTTTTTCCCCAGCGTCGTTTGCTTGGTTGGTTAGGAGAGGCGAGTGGAGGGTGCTATCGTCGATGTCAGCAGTCAGGGCGAGTTCATGCATCCATCGACCACCACGCAGTTGGAGACAGCGACAGCGACGCCCCTCCTCCGTCTCTCGACAACCAATGTTCAGCGGGGGGTGATGAGTGTACTGATCACCTCTCCTCCCACCTCTCCAGGTCCTCAAGGAAAGCAAGTTCAAGGAACACGGGCGTATCACACCTGGTGCGTTCCTCTCCCTCCCTCTTCCCTCGCAGAACGCGGACAGCGAAACTGATCGTCGACTACTACAGAGGAATTCGTAGCATCGGGCGATTTCTTGGTGTACAAGTTCCCAGTTTGGTCTTGGTGAGTCGTCGTTTCCTGTGGGTTTCTTGTGGCGGGACTCGATTCTGTGTGACGGGGCGGGGGGCCAGCAGAGAGGGGAACGGGCCAGCCACTTGGAGGATACCCAGGTCGATCGATAGGGAGGCGCCCGTCCGATGGTCAGTCCGTCGGTCGGTCGGTCGATTGCGACCCGCTTCGGCGTCGGCGCTGTGGGATGCATATTTGTGACTAGGTACCACCATGCCAACCCAATCCAGATCCAGGCCCGCTCGATACGGGAGGATGCTCGTTATGGTTGGTGTGTGGGCGCTAGACCCGTGCCTCGTGCACCGGATGGATCTTTCATTATGCTTTCACGGGTCAATCTGCAACGCGCGTCTCTTGATCCTCGTCCAGGATTCGCGTGGAGCCCGATGGTCGATCTTCGCCGGGGCGCTGCATTGCATAGTACCCCACGTCGATCTTATCACGCTTCATCAGCGTGTTCTGTTCCGTTGCGTGTGCCTGCCATATTAATACTCGCGCCCCACCCCCACACCGTTATCGTATCAATATCAGCATCACGATCACCCCTCACTCATAACACGATATACTGACCAAAACCATTCCAACAGGGAAAAAGGCGACCCCTCCAAAACCCGCGACTTTCTGCCCGCCGACAAGCAATACCTCGTAACACGGGGCGTACCCTGCCTCCGGCGCGCCCAATCACTCGCCTACACCGACGCCGACGAGGACGCTGAGCGACTCGTCAACTTCTCCGGGGACGAGCCTACCACCTCCACCCCCGCGGCCTCCTCCTCTGGCGGCAAGAGCAAGGACAAAGACAAGAACGCTGCTGCTGCTGACGATGACGATTGGGTCGAGACGCATGCGGGACGGAAGGTGACGCAGCCTGGTACGCTTGGTGCTGGGGAGGGGCTTGGTGAGATCCCGGATGTGGATGACGAGGATGACGATGATGGGCTTTCGAAAGGGATGGGTGGTGTTTCGTTAGGCGGAGCAGGAGGGGGAGTGGGGGGAGGACAGGGTGGTGCGCAGGAGACGCCTGATTTGGATGATATACCTGATATGGAGGAGGATTTGGAGGAGGCTGATGAGGCTACTGCTACCAAGCCTGCTGCGGCGGCGCCTGCTGCGGGGGCGGCGAAGACGAGTGCGGTGGTTGAACCGGCCAAGACGAACCTTTTGCAAGTCCGGACGTATGATGTTATGATCACGTATGACAAGTATTACCAGACGCCTAGGTTGTGGTTGATCGGGTACGACGAGGTGCGTTGTATCCCCTCTCCTTTCCATCCCCTCTCTCCACCTACCGAATTAATCTAACCCTTCTCAACCCGGATAATAGAACCGCACCCCTCTCACCCCCCAACAAATCTTCCAAGACATCTCGGCTGACCACGCGCAAAAGACGGTCACGATTGAGCAGTTCATCCATTCTACCTCGCTCCAAGCTGCGAGTGTGCACCCGTGCAAGCATTCGAGTGTGATGAAGAAGATTATTGAGAGGATGAATGATAAGGTTGTGGCTGAGCAGTTGGCTGCGAAGGAGGCCAAGGAGAAGGCTTTGGGTGGTGCTTCTGGTGCGTAACCCTCTGTTCGGTTTTTCACAGTGTTGTTTTCTGACCATTTGATCGATACAGGCAAAGACGCGAAAGAACCCAAAGAAAAGAAGAAATGGTTGTTTGGACGTAAATCGAGTGGCGGGAAGGAGGCGTCCTCGTCGTCTTCTGCAGCAGGTGCAGCTGGGGATGATAAGGATAGCGATGAGCCTGAAGGCATGAGGGTTGATTTCTATCTTGTGGTTTTCCTCAAGTTTATTGCGAGTATTGTGCCGACTATTGAGGTTGATAGTACTACTTCGTTTTAGGTGGGAGGTGGGATGTGGAAAGTGGAAGGGGCTGATGGTGGAAGGGAGTGGAATAAACGTGTTGAAGGTGTACTCTCTTTTTTTTGTAATCGATTTTTTCCTCTGTACTACTATTACTTTGTCCCATTTTTTTGATACTACTACTAACGTCATTACTAGAAATCCAAAGTCGATTTTCTTTCAATTCTCTTACCGCGCCTTGTTTTTGTTCCTATCATTCTATACAACTCGCATACATTCATTCTTTCATACACACAGTTCTCCGATCGAGCATACCAATTCCATATGATTGTTTTCACTCTGGTTGGTGGGGGAGTAGATGAGAGCATTATATTCCTTGAGATCCGAGTAGCCGATAACTTCTATTAGATTCCTACCAACCGCGCTTAGGCGACCAGAGTCTTGGGGAAGCCATCCTTGCCCAACAAACTCTCCTCATCACCCAACCTCCTCGGTCCATCGCCGACCTTGGTATGAATCAAACCCTTGACGGCACCAACCTCCCTAACCACCGCGACCTTCTCATTGAACCCCTCCGGAACTTGTGCGACTTGGTTGATATCGGCCACACCTCCTCCGAGAACCTGGAGGTTATCCTTGAACTCGCCCGCCTTTTGCGGGAAGTACTTGACGATGAGCTGGATCACCTCTTTGACGTTCTTATCGAGTGTGTAGATGACAGCGTTGGGACCGGCGTCGTACGTATACGCCGCTTTGTATCCCTCGCCCTTCTCCAATGATACACGGTTAAGTTCGACGATGAGGGCGATGATCGCGCGCGAGACGTCGTTCATGTAAAAGATGGGTGGTTCGGTGTCGAGCGCGACGGCGTGGAACGAGTTGGAGTCGGCCATCGTGATCCTCGCGAACGAATCGAAATCCTTCTCCTTGATCGCCCTAATCATCTCGTCCATCCTCCGGGGCACGACATCCTTGATTCGGTGCTGCAACAGAGTCGACGTCTCGACGGTGCGCTGCATGCCGGCTGTGGAGCTCGTCCCCTTCTTGTCGTCGCTGACGACGCAGATGAGGGCGTGCATCTCGGGCCAGTGCGCTTCGTCGGCGATTTGGACGGCGAGCGAGTCGGTGCCGGTGGGGGTGGAGCCCATCTCCCAGGCCACGAAGCCGCCGAAGAGGGAGCGGCAGGCGGAGCCGGAGCCTTGACGCGCGATGAGGGAGAGGGTGGAGGGCGAGGTGAGCGGCGGGGTCAGAGTGTAGAGGTGGGCGAGGGAGGAGACGAGCGCGGCGAAACCGCTTGCGCTTGATGCGAGCCCGGCGGCGGTGGGGAAGTTGTTGTAGGAGGCGATGTGGACTGGGAGAGTTGAGAGCTGACATTATACATGTGAGGATTTTGGGTAGATGAGACGTTTGAATGAATGAATAAGGCACCTTGGGAGCATTAGCATCTTTATCCTCCACCAATTCCTTCCTCAGTTTCTTCATCTCGCGGATACACGTCTCTAGTCTCGATCCGGGTTTGATAACATCCTCCTGTCCGTTGAGCCATAGGCGATCTTTGTCGAAGGAGGACGAAGCGCGGGATGTGGTCGTGGATCGGAGGTGGTCCTGCGAGAGGGTGACGGAGAGCGAGGAGTTGGTGGGCAGGATGAGTGAGGTGTCGCGTTTACCCCAGTATCTGAACGATGTCGAGTATTAGATCTCAATCATGGATAGAGAGAGAGAGAGAAGAGCGCACTTGATGACGGCGATGTTGACTGGCGCAGAGGCAGTCGCTTCGTAGATCGGCTCTGACATGATTTACTAGATCTACAAATACTCTTCAATATTTCAGATCATCGCCCTCTTCTTGAAAACGCGTACCTTTACACAGCGAGGAGGAGGAAGAGATGATGGACGATAGAGCAAGGATGATTGGACCACGGAAAAAGAAGCCAAGCCTTCAGGACCCCTGTCGCTTTTATATGTATTCCGCCGCCTCCGAGCGCGGGATGGTACGAGATTCTAATCATTCCCCATCCATCCATCATGTCTTTTAAATCTATATCTCAGCTGAAGAACTACTATACTTACTACTCCGAGTAATGGATTATGAAGAGACTCCTTGGAAAGCGGGGTATGCATGCAGTCAATGATACCATGGTGGAAGCCATTGCGACGACGGGTTTTGGACGCGTCCGCTGTCATTGAGAGACGGGTAAGCACTGCATCTTCTTTACGGAGGGATGGGTTGTGTCGGTTCGGAGAATCCGATTTGTGTCAAGTGTTTCCTGTAAACTCTACCTCGCTCCGTGCCCTTCTGGTCTGAGCCGAGGATGCATAGAGAAGGGAAGGGGGAATGGCAGCAGCGAGAATCGAACGCGCGACGCGTTCATGATCAGCGATGATGATCTTATCTCGAGAGCCCCTATCTTGGCGAGAACAAAGGCTCTCAGAAGAACTTTAAACTTGCCTTCAAGCTTTCAAGACTCGAAAGAGGGAGAGTGAGAGAGGGAAAGGAGAGTTGTTTAGTTTCAGAGGCGCGGAAGCAAAAAGAATTAGGATGGTCGCCAATGTTCTTCCTGCCATCTGCCTTGAAGTTGCGCTGGCAGGTGTGTACCGAGATACGTGCCCTTAATCCATCTGAAGAGCCAGTGATCCGACTGAGAAAGAGGCAGCTTAAAAAAGCAAGAAAAAAGCAACATTGCACTGACATTCCTTCTAGCCGACTCGAACGACTGACCTCGTCATAATCCGCGGATGGACGTACTAGTGACGCGCTCTACCAACTGAGCTAAGAAGGAGATGCTAAGAGGTGCTGTTGTATGTTTCAGTTCGAGCCTCCCTCTTGACGTTCGCCTTTGCTTGCCCAGTGCTCTTCTTGTGGGCTACAGAAGCTCCAGATATGTACAAGTGTCAAGCAACTTTACCATTTCGATCATGACCGTCGCCAAGCCTAAAGGCAGGTTCCGGTCGAAGTTGGCCATTACAACTTCGCTAGGTTCGTGCTCCGTACTTCCCACATGCAGGGCGGTGTTTGAATCGCGGAATTTGGAACATATAGTCCTACTGTATCTACCCTCCCTTTTCAAACCTTCCCTTCAGTATGTCAAAACACACCTACGGTGCTGCCCCTTACGATGAACAACACATCGCATACCCAAACCGCCATGACATGCACAACCATACCGACAACAACCATGGGTACAACAGCATACAGCTTGGTGACCCAGACGGCATCGGGAATGGCGTCGGCACCCCCAATCAAGTCATGGCCAATGATCCCCAGCTCCCCTTTGACGCGTGTATGTTTGCGTATGGTCGCGGATTCACTTTCAACCACTGTAAATTCACTCTGGGTACGTACTTCACTTCCCAATCTCCACTCCAAGAGGAGAAGAAAAGCTCAGTCATATTCTTCTTCCATACTCCTGCAGACCACATATCCGTCCCCAACGCTACCCTGCGAGGTGACACGCCTGATCAACGACGTCCAGCTACCAGCAATCATGTCAACGACCATCCTGAAGACAAGAAGAAAGATCCCGGGAACAACATAGATTGGACCCCCATCGCGGTCGGAGCTGCATTGCTCGTCCTTGCCGGGGGTTGCATCGCATTCTCTACCACACGCAAGCTCGCATGGAGGCCCATGTGGACCGGACTTTAGGGTCAGCATTAACACTTTCCTGTATAATTTGAACCCCCCTTCCATTCAGCAATATGTACCACTCTGTTTAGTTGCTCTCGTTCCTCCATGCACGTCCATGTTGTATTTAAAGCTGAATTGTGATATGTTACGCACTCCGTGAAAAAGTCCGAATTCCTCGAACCTCTTTAGCGCCCGAGCGCTCGCCGCGTAAGCTTAAGTAACTCGCGGAGTTTGAAATCATTTCTGAGGGCCAGTCCATCTCCCCTTGGGTGCGGAGCCCTTTTCATGATGCGAATCCCGAGTTCCGACGTCCATATCTGAACGACAGCGTTCGCCTAAGGGTTTACTTGTAGTGTACAATCGTGGTTGATCAAAGCGAGGGGCGCCCCCGGGCCGAACAACGAAAAAGCCGTCGTCAGTTGGCCACTTTCCGGCGCGCCAATCCCAATCCACAAGGTATGAATATTAATGCTATGCACGCTCTGTTGGTTGATTCAGCCTCAGCGCTCGCGAGAGGCTCGAAGTTCCGCCGCACCGCCTAGTCAGTACGAAGAATTGACTTCACCATGTATCCTCAGACCATTCCTGAAGGACAGGCCATCGATAAGGCTCAGATAGGCAAGTTGACGGCATACTGGTAGACAACGTGCTCTGCTCATGGTTTGCAACGAGGGACAACCCGTCGCATCTGCTCAACTTGGAAAAGACCCACGTCAGAGATATCTTCTCCGAGGGTCGATTGGTGCCCGTTGAAGACTTATGTTCTGGGAACATATCAGATAAATATAGTAAGCATCGTCGACATTAGGGTGAACGAGGAGAAGCAAAACAACTCCGTCTTCTAGAAGCGAACGGAATTCCCGTGTATAGTTGAAAGCTAGTTTGACAACCGACGTTCTTTGAGAATGATAAGCCTTGTACGGGGAACAGGAAGCTGCGTGGTGATCGTGGTGGACTGCGCAGCGGGAAAAATGCTCGATAATAGGGTTCAAAATATGAATATATTTGGGACACCACTGACAGTCGCTCTGGGGGCACTGAATCGATCAAATTAACAGCGCTCATAAGAGCATACCCTGGCATTTAGCCCTAAACCTTTATAATTCTCTTCCAATATTTATTATAGATTCTACATTTCTCTGCTCTTTCCCTTTTTTTGCTCAAGCGATGTACTACAGTGTGACAGGAATTGGTACCACAGCTTTTATTGGGCTTAAAACCCACGTTTCCCCCAATTAATTCCCCCCAATGGCTTCCCCCATGTCCTCCCAGCCAGCCCAGCGAGACCAAACCATCCCTTCTATGCGCGCCGAGCCGTCGCATCCAAGGAATATCAGACCACCTCCACCACCTCCGCCTATGGAGCCAGTCAATCTTTACCAGAGGCGACTTCCATTGACACAAGGCTCCTTCGCATATTGTCGTGGCTTAGCCTTCTACGACTGTGCTTTCATCGATTCTTCATCGTGCACCTCAGCCAACGGTGCGTCAATTATCCCACCTCTATCCGGTTGTACCGTCTCACCGACTTTTGGATCATCTGACGATCCTGCGTGCAGATCACCTTGACGCCAAGATCAACGCGTTGCAGATGGGAAGAATGTCCTCGACGGACCGTTCTGGACGTGGCGAAGGAACCCCTGAGGAGCGATCTTCCTATTTGAAGCATCCCACCGCGTGCTTAATTGGAGTGACTACCATCGTGGTTGGCACCTGTGCTTTGTGCGCGTGCCTCTCCAGGTCGTTGCGCCGTTGATCGTTCAATCGACATTCGACGAACATGTGAGCTTATGTTACCTGACTTGTTGGCTTCATTTGTAATGGCTCGCATGGCTTCGGATTCGTACAATCACCATCGCGTTGCTAGTCGACTTTGCACTTTCATGATCGAATACAAAGTCGAATTGCCAAAACGGTCCAGCGTTCTATGTATGGGACAGTCAATGGCGTCAGACAGAAATACATGCCTACGGAGTAAGAGTAATCGACAATGTCTACAGCGTCCCAAGAAAGAATTAATCACAGCGGCGAGTATGTAGAGAGCGCACAAACAGCAAAAACTTCGGTTTCAAGTCCAAAGTTCAATCATGGTCCGACTCGGCATGGGACAGATACCACTCCATCTCTTCCTTGGCCTGTTCCCGCGCCCACCGGCAAATGTGTCTGACGCTTTGTAGGTCGAAGTCGCCCCTGGACCACGCCTTTGCATCCCGGGCCTTGGGAATCGGCGAATATTCAGTGGGCGTTACATCCAACTTCAAGCCTCCCTCAATCGCCTCGAAGAAGGCGCTCGGAACCCACGGCTTTACGTTGGGCACTTCTTGAAAATGGAAAGTAACTTCCGCCTTCTTAAGAGGTGTTACTGAGCTTGAAGTTGCCGAATGGGTTTCCTGTTCCTGGGATTGCGCCCATCGGGCGCTGATGAGCTGGAACAGGGACTGCGTTTTGAATTCCTTTGGAACCAGAAGCAGTCTGATGATTTCGAGTCGCGGAAGGTAGTTGTCCGTAGGGCAATAAAAAGGTTGCAAGAAGCTCCCAGTGACCTTGGTAAGATTGGAGAGGGAGAGGGAAGTCAAATGCCTGCAAGACCCTTGAAGGAACTTGACAAAGTGAAAATCCACCGAGTCAGGCGCATCCTCGAGGTGGGGGGAGTACGGAAAGGAGACATCCAGCTTCCGCAGGGCACATGAAGAGCGGTCGATGAACTTGTCGAGGATGTCGAGAAAACAAATCTCGTCTTCGTCTCCATCCTCGCCTGCGTCCGCCACAGGATCAGCTTCATGACCTTCCACCGTTAATTCGATCAATTGAGGACAAATAAGCTTTCCGAGGACGGAGTGGAGGCAGAGCTCAAGCAGGTCGATCGACAATGATTTCAGGACTGGGAGGAGGAAGGGGACGAGTGGTTCTGAGGTTTCAAGTTGGTGACCACTGGCAGGAACCGATGATCCGATCGCGAGGGAAAGATGCTCCAGACTGGAACACTGCTGAACGATCCGGAGAAGCTGACTGTTGTTCGACCGCGTGTAGAGTTTGAGGTCCACAAGACGCTGCAAGAAGACGGCGGGGAAGGCGAAGAAGGCCGCATTGATGTCCTTGAACGTTCCATCTGCGTCGAGGGAATCGATCTTAAGCATCGTCAAGGTAGGGATGCTTGCGAACGGGAACTGGTAATCACGTCGGAGCGCCGAACGGTGGCAATCCCGCATGATATACAGGGAAAGGTTTTCGATCGAATTCCAAGATTCATTTCCCAACTTCTCGACGCAGCGCGGGTGCCCAAGTCTGAGCGAAACAGATCGCCACGGACCGAACTTTCGGAGAATGGACTGAACATGCGGGGAGCAGATTGCGCAAAGGGAATGCGAAGAGCTTCCATACGTTTGGAACACGAGGGACAACGACTTCGGCAGACTGCCTGCACGTCGAAACCAAAGCTCCATCAAAGGCTCCAGTTGCAAGAATGGCTGCCAAGAGGCACTTCGACATCGAAAGCGGGGAAGGCTGATCTCGAAATCCTTCCATACGCTATGCTGGGTGAGTGCCGCCGTCCTCCATCGTTGGGATACGTGGGTAAGCGACAAAATTTCAGCTTTCCCGCGTATCCACCACTCGCTGGCAGCTTCTGCCGCAAAGTAGATGATGCGACCAAGTGTCTCGACGGGTAGTTTGTCGAAAACCTGACAGGCCAGTATCCTCTTGTGGTGCATGGCTGCTGCTTGAATTCCAGCCCGGTACGAGCGGAGTTGCGCTATCTGCGTGTCTAGCTTCGTGATTTCCTCCTCGCATCTCTTGTCCGCCGATTCCAGCTCTAACAGCGAGGCGCGCGCTTCCTGGACAATCGTTGGAGATGAGGCGATGGGGTCCATGGGTAAACGGCAAGAGGTCGGTCGTCAGTTGCGAATGGAGGAGAGAGAAAAAAAGAGTTAAAAAAAAAGTTGCGTTCTTCCCCAGCTGCGGACTTTTGAAATTCGCTTTCTGCCGGTGATTGAATCAATTTCAGCCTCAGCGGTTTGGCAGTCCATAGGCCCTGTACACCTCTGCTCAAGTGCGTTTCTAAAATACATACATTATCAGGGGTATCAAACACAAAATGGGACATTACCAACAACACAACTTAAGCCTTGTACAAAGCATCGAGGAACGCGGTCGCCAGTTCGCCGACCATGTCAGGTCCAACAGCACTCGAATTGCCCAAACCGTATAGTGCGACCATCGTTCCCTGCCCGGAAGGCGAAACCTTGGCTTCCCGGACGGCGTCCTTAAGGTCAGCGATGAACTGATCAACGAGTGGCACGGTCAAGCGCTACAACGGCCATTTTAGCTTTCGCTGGGCTCCAAATGCGACAGTACGTACCGTTACAGCGATGTGCACAGCGGGAGGTCCACTGAGGCCATTCAAATGCCACCCCTTCTTGCTCATGGCATCACCCACTTCCAAAACGTTCACGTTGGGGTGCTTGCTTCCGAAAGCAACCACGCTTGCGGGCGGGTCACCCAGGACGTACAGTTCGGGTATCGAAGAGGTGATGGCGTCAGCAATCTGTCGAGCACCCAGGACAATTGCTCGGCACGATTCGAGGTATCCTCTGAATAGATTGTGAGTCCAAGGCACTGGTAGAGACACCGGGCGGAAACCTACTTGGTACCGACTGCTTGCATGACAGCCCACGCTCCAGCAATCAGAGCACCAGGACTGTATTGAACGTGAGACAGCGAAAGCAAAAACGAAGGTGCAATTTACCGTGATCCAGCCAAGCTAGGGCTGGCGTAAACACCACCTGAAGCGACGTAAGAATTTCGTCATGTTTGAAGGATTAACAAAAGGCACGTACCAGTCCATGTCGGGTTAATGTAGTATTGGTACGCCCGGAGTTCAGAGCTGCGATACATAATCACAGATGTTCCCTAGAGAATCTCATAAGAATCATTCCCAATCTGTCCGGGGGTGAACGAACCTTGGGCGCAAATCCGTACTGGAGACGAATGTCTTCAGCCTATGAAAAATAGGGCAAAGGTGGAATGACACACCTTATGTGTATCACAGCTGATACTAGTGACACCAGGGAGCTTGAAGTCGAAGGGTTCAAGTTTGTACTTTCCTTTTCCATTACCTCCAGAAAGGCCGGTTGGCTCCAAGAAAGGCACGATGAAGCTACCCAGACAGCAGTCAACATGCAGGCCGATGTTGTACCGCACAGCCAAATCGGAGAGGGCGGCGATGTCATCTTGATTTCCGTCGGGGAAATTGACACAGGAACCAACAAGCTAAGAAACAGACAATCAGATTGGACCATGCGCGGAAGGCGGTAGCTATACTCACGAGAATGGTGTTAGCGTTGCTGAAAGAGAACGAGGAATAGGCGTTAGTTAGGTACAGACAGCCGCGTGACGAAACAAGAACTCGTCGATTACTCACATGGCCCGGCGAACGCGCTTGATATCAACCTTCCGCGAGTAAGGGTTCACAGGAATTGTGTGTACCTTGATCTTCAAGTAGGCCGCGCCCTTGTCAAAGGCAGCGTGTGCTGAAGCAGGGATAATGCTTTAAATGAGAGGCTGATGTCAAATTCCTACCCAACGCCAAAAGGACACTGGACACGTACATCTCCGGTTCAGTGATGCCCTTGACCTTTCTCGCCCAGTCGCGATAGGTCTTGACGGCCATGACAATAGACTCCGTTCCTCCAGAAGTCATCACACCAGCAGCACCATCTGGCGCGTGATAAAGCTTGAGAACCATTGCCACGATTTCGGCCTCCATTTTGCGCACTGCGGGGAACACGTCAGGATGGAGAGGGTTTGAGACGCAATAGCGCTCGTAAGCGGCCACAATGATCCTCTGCAAGTCGTCTCCGCCGTCTATGGGATTCGAAGCATTAGTCCAATGGCTTTCCTCGGTTCAAGTCTAAACGTACGATAGACCGCTCCAGAAAGCTTGCCCTCGCGCCACACGTTGGACTTGCCATCAAGCTCGGCGTCCATCTTGTCCATCTCAGCGAGAATCCACTCGATGGACTTGCCCTCTTCAGGCAATGCCAGATGTCGGGTCACGTCGGGGCCCTTTGGAACCAGCTTGTTCTCCACATCGAGCTTCGCCTTGTCCATTTGAGCAGCGACCTTTCGCTTTGTGGAAGGCACTCGGAGGATGAGGCGGACAACAAACTGTCGTATAGAATGAGTCTCAGTTAGCATAGTCAATTCATAGTGGGTTTGAGAACTCACCTGCGATACATAGTTGAACACCTCCTTCCCAGTGGTTGTTACACCTCTGGCTCGAAGATGTCTGTACGCCTTCAGCGAGTAAATGGCAATAACATAGTAGAATAGCGCGGATTTCGCGATATCTATCTTGGACAACGTCCCGAACAACGGTGCAAGCAGCTCCTTCGCGAAAACTGTTGGCAACGAAAGCGCCGTTGAAGATCTCGAGTTCGAGGAGGCCATTGTTTCCTGTAGATATACAGCTCAGTACCAACAACGATATCCATAATTGTTCAGAACAGTCCTGACCTTCTAACCAAAGTCGGTGGTTTGAGAGAAAGAGGCTGAAGTCGCGGCACAAGACTGCGCGGCGCTATTTCGGCGGTCTGAGTCACGTGTAGTGATGTCATTGATGATCGGGTTTCCGGTTACCTTCGACTCCGGATAGGCTCCTAACCTGTGAAAAGCCAGCCCTGTCCTGAACTCTCATGTCGAGCTTGGTATCCCATAATCCCATAGGACTAGGGACCGACATCCTTATAGGCCATGGCTCAACGCTTATTTTCTATGTGCGCTAACGACTTCTCAGTGTCTCCTGACGCTAGCGGACTCTGCAAGGAACAGTCTACCACTCACTCTCTCCGTCTAATAACTCGAATCTATGCTCGACGATGGCTGTGACTCCTTCATGTACCTGCGGTCGACTTGGACTCTATCGAGCGCGCTTTACTTCTGGACGCTCTTTGGCAAGACAGTTACCTATGGGACAACGAGGCTCCCTGGGATCAGCTCTAGTCAAGCGTAGTTCACCAGCGTCAGTGTTGCTTGAACAGAGGCGAAGTGCGTGGACTGCCATTTCCCGTCTCATTACTGGCGTCTCCCTGGTATTGGACTCATGGATCTATCAATGAAGTAGTGTCAACACAGCTTCGCTAGCACTGCGATTCCTTCCCAAGACGTACCTTTCTTCCAATTGGGCTCTATCGAAAGACGGTTTCTCCAATCATCTGAACCCATCCCCTTGGTATTTCCTTTCGAAACTACGCTGCGGCTCTTCTCCTCTGAACATCCACAGTCGTAGGACATGGGGCTTGGAACAGGTTTCGTATCATCGTTCATTGTGGGCTCAGATGTAAATCGACATCATGAATCAGCACATACCAGGTTCACTGAAGGCCAAAACCTGAGGATGCGACGAGAGGTAACCGCATTCAGAGGTCTTCTCACGAATGCCTTTCCTGGGACGCTTAAACTTAGTTTAGACTCAAAGATTCATATTCAATGTCTGCTGCTATTGCCATTCACTCTCCAGGACTTCACCGAGGGTCGCTGGGCAGTCATCTAGTTACGATCTCTAGATGACCTTTCAACGTGCGATCCTTTTCGAGGAAGCTTCTGCGAGATAAATATCAATACGGAGGAAAGCGAAGGGAATGGAGGATGAACCAACTTGATCGCGGTGATATCTAACTCGACAGCACTGTCCACGGTGGTTCGTCTCTTTGAAATGGCCATTGAGTTGCACAGCACTACTTGATCCCCTCCTTCTCTCAAGGTTAGTAGTACTCCTCGAGCTGGAACCGTAATTATGAAGAGGCGGCTTACGTGCTAAGTAAAGGGAAATCCAGGCGTTTCCAGTTGCCATTCCGCTGCTCACGTTTGCCGTAGTTCTCCAAACGCCTGGGCCTCCTGTACACTCGAAGGAAAAGGTCCACAGCCTTGCTGGTATATCTTGGTCAATGCCAATTCGAACACCCGAGACTCGATCGACTCACTCATGAGAATGAAGCGCAAGTCAATCCGGCCTTCCATGAGCATTCGTTCTGGGAAGTTTGGAATGGTGAATTGTATCTTCGAAGTGGATTCGAGCTTGACAGTATAACGAGTGGAGCAGTAGGAATAACTCCTGGCAGTATTGAAGAGCTGGAACAACGAGTTGGAATTCTTCTTTTGAGACGCGTCTGTCAGATCCTGCAAATGCTCTTTCCTCATTTCGAAGTTACAGATCCCGATAAGTTTGACGATCGCTGGCGCAGTCTCCAGTGTCGGCGCTGTATAAAACTCCTCTGGCCCGGAAGCTTCTAATGATCCAGCCAAAGGGGGTCTGTCCTTCGATAAATGGTGTCATCAGCATCTTCGAAAGCAGCGACTTGTCGTTGTGGCATAGCTGAAGCAAAGCGTCCAGGCAAGTGTCGAGCGTGTCTTCTAGTCCCGTCAAGCCGTAGACTCCCTCGCACATCGTATATATGATCTTCTTCCTCGTCTCGTTGTCCTTTTGTGAAAGACTGGCAAGGAAGGTTTCTGAATCCATTGCCAACTCCTTCTACAAGGATCATTTGAACTCGTTATTAGTAGCTAGTCGCTGCGTCTATTAAAGAGGCTACCTTCTCGGGTTCCGTTTGATCCAGCTCCACTGGCCCTGCAACTGTAGTCATCGTGTCGAGGGAGGGCAAGGGTATGCACTGGGGACGTTATCGACAACGCGACTCGACGCTGCCTTAGCTGGAGCATCATGGCCTTTCGTTTATACATGCTTGTAGGCCCCCCACGTGTGGCACGGGGTAGGTATTGAAACGACAAAGATGCACACGAAGGCTGGGTTTCCAGAGAATGAGGAAGGAAACTGTTGTGATTCAAAGCGTCCGGCACAGAAGGTTTGGCGTATACCTATCCGTCGCTTGGCGGACTCTACTCAGTAAACTACGAAATGGTACATATATCTTCCACTAACAGACGACACATGATCTTTGGCCAAACTATTCGTACGGCTTTCATCCGCGGGGACCCTTCAGGAGATCATCTATATTCTGAATACCAAACAGTGTTAGCTTGATACTGAACCTTGAGCCGAACAAAACCTTTCCTGGTGGCAATCTCGATAGTCCCTTTCAAAATCCTCTGCTTTCCGATTAATGTCCTGATATGTGATCACGTTCATGAGGCTCAGAAGAGAGCACACTTGCAGCAAGATTACACACCTGGTACGAGCCAAGTCAAAAGTACCGGTTGTATAAGCAGAATCATTCTTGCCCTGTGGCTTCGTTGAAACAATCACTGGCAGTTCTGATGATTTCCACTTCCCGTCTATAACTAAGGGATCAAAGGATAGCTCCAGTGAAACATAGCCAGTCGCACCTGATAGGCTCAGACTCGCGTCGTAGCCATTAGCACTTGCAGAACGAGTGTCAGAAGTTGGTCCTTGATGCTCGAATTTGAGTTTGAATGATCCACTCGAATCGCAAAAGATGCAGCAGGAGAATACGGTATCTGGAAAATGGGTGTTAAGGGCTTGTGGTTTCGATAAAGTACCTCAATACACTCACAGAACGCAATGAAACGAATGTCGATTTTGTTTGTTATCATCAACCGCTCGGGGAAGTTTGGTATCTCCAGATAGGCACGATGTATGTATACATAAGGCCTGTTGTAGGGCTCTTGTGAAGCAGTGGCCGTGACAGTGACAGTGTAACGGGTTATCACTGCGTCCCCCTCGTCGAAGTCTCGATATCGATTGAAAAGTTGGTACAAGGCGTTCCCATTTCTCTTGAGGCAGTGGGACATCAGCTGCTGAAAAGCAACCGATTCTTCAAAGGGCAGAAAGACACTTGCGAGCGCTGCAATCACAGGAGGCATACACTCGAATGATGGCGCCGCAAAGCACTCATCCGGGAGCATCTCCAAAATGAACTCGAGTGGCGTTTTGCTATTGAGAAAGTCGGTTTGAAGCATCTTGACTAGCGTGGCTTTGTTTCCCTTGCATATTTGTAGGAGTTCCTCCATGCACGGATGGAGATCGCCCTGCAACCCTGAAAGCGCGTACACCTCTCGGCATATGACGCGGATGATCGCCTTCCGAGGTCCATTGTCGGGATCCTTCAATCGCTCGATGAATTCCTCGTCGCATCCCAGCTTGATCTATAGGGTAAGGTCAAATCGTTCATCATCGGCTATACGATGTAAATCTATTACCCACCTTCTCTGGCTCTGTCAATCCTGGATCGACCACGTTCTTTCTCGTCAGATACGATCGAAGGTGTTTCCAGGGTTCAGAGGGTAAGAGTGCAAAGTTCACGAGTTCTGACCTGTTACAAGCAGTTGAACTTCGTTGCGACAGCGAGGCGCCTTATCGATTGGTTTGTACATGCTTATTCCTGTAGGGCGGAGCCACGAGCTAGCTGTCAATCTGCCCTCCGCGCCCAGCTGCAAGGGAATTACGCACAGCAACTAGAGCGCGTCTCGGCAGGGCAGTAAATTTATCATTACCCTCCTTCAATATGATTGTGACCATCATCGTCCCGATATCTGGTCACCACAAGCTGTATGGTAATAAGCGCCCAAGAATAGGCGCCGAGCCAAATAAATCACAACCACCAACATCAGGTAACCGTATTCAGCCGACAACGATGATGTGGAATGCGTTGACGAGAGCTTACTGTAACGAAATGTACAGCATGGATGCAACCGTCGCGCGTATTAAACAGCACAGAGAGCATCATATATACACCATCATACCCGGATATACCGTAGCCACCTACTACTTGAAGCGGGACACGATATACCCCACCGCCCTCCCAATCAAACTCTCATACCTCCCACCATCCATAAACCCAACCCGTACATGCGGCTCAATCCAAACCGGCAACATAACCGAAAACCACGCGATAACCCACACATACCCTACAGCCCTGGTCCACCACGTCGCCCTTCTCAATCCAAGCAAGCTTTTAGCTGCGGATATGACAGCACTTTCGAAAGTAATGGCAACGGCTTGGGAGAAGAAGAAAATGAGAGCACCCGTAGCACCGTGCCAGCTCTGGATAAGCATGTAGTCGCCGCAGTAGTGGATGAGTGCGGAGATGGCGAATGAGAGGTAGAGTTTGAAGGATCGTCGGAGGGGGGATGAATGTGGGAGGTGAAGGATGTCGGCAAGGTAGTTCGTATGCGCCATCATGAACTACATCCACCAAATCTTCATTAGCCGCCAAGATAATAGTCAAGAAAGAGGATGGATACCCACCCGTTTCATATTCTGATGCCAAACCTTACTACAAAACCCAAACCCAACCAAGTTCAACAAAAGGAACCACCAACCTCAAAACACTCGACACTCACCTCCAGCACCTCCGCACCGTATACCCCTCCCACACCGACCCATACATAAACGGCCATTCCTCCGGCTGCACTAAGCCAACCGCAACAACCAAAATAGTCCCAACACAATATACCCCTCCCATACCCCCATACGAAGCCATCGTATGCGCCAAAACACTCGGCTTGACCCACCACGGCTGCCACCAGAACCTCTGCCCCGTCTTCCGATCAAACGCAGGATTCAAAGTGAAGACAATTTGTGCGAGGTCGTAGACGATTAAACAGTGTACAAGGTAAAGCAGGTGTTGCTGGATACACCGAGATTTTGAGGTTTTGGGGAGGCTGCGGTGCGAGGGGTTGGAGGCGTGTGTCCAGCCCATGCCTCTAGGCGAAATCAAGAGTTCGAAACCCCATTTCAGCCTCTGGCTGAACGGAGCTTCGGATATAGCCTTCCCTCTCCCGTCATTACCATTCCCAGCCCTCCCCTCTTCTCCCTTCCTCCCTCCCTTCCCCAACACCCTCTGCACATCCGTCAACAGCACAAAATCCGACACGATCCACAAATTCGTCACAACCCACAACCCCTGACTATAATCCCCAACAAGGTCCTCCGAAGCCGTAAAACCCACCACATAAACACTGAGCAAAGCTATGGGGATGAACCATAACCACCTATCGCGCGAGGGTCGGACCGTGAGGCTGAGGAGGGAGAGGACCTCGATGAGCACGAGGTAGAGTGGTGAGTAGTCGGCTTTGCCCCTCATTTAGGGAGGGTTTTGGAAGAGATGTCGAGAGCGGTCACTGAGTCTGTGCGGCATGGTGATTGTTTACTTCCCGCACGTCAAAGGTGGTCATCATCCCTTGCGGATGGCGGACGTTGAAACGGTCGGGGACGTCGGACGGGGAGCGAATAGCGGGGGCCTCAACAGAACAAGAGGAAAGAGGGCCAATCGCATTGGATAACATGGTATACAGCATATGTACAAAACGACGACCATAAAGACACAGATTATACACAGTACGTGCATAGCCAACCAGAGCCACAACAACATCCACACCATCCTAACGTTACTACTAATTCACTAATGGGAGGAAGCCATAACTGTAACCATAGGTATCATCAGGTAGTCATAGGTAGTAGGAAGAAAGGGGGAAGAGAGCGAGCGAGCGAGCGAGCGAGGGTGTAACACAGGGAAGATGCAACATAAAAAAAAGGTAGACATCAAGTAAAGAGACAAAGACTTAAGACGCAGGCCAATCACGTCTTCACACCCAAAAACAACAACCCCCTCTTCGTCAACTCAACCGCCTCCTCCAAATCTCTCGAATCAGCACTCGTCCACCTCATATCATCAGGCAGCTCATCAGGATTCTTCCCCGACCTCAGCGCAGTATCAAAGGCCGATTTCCGAGCGTTTAACTGCGTCATCCGGCGTGGGTCAGAGTGTCCCGTGAACAAAAGGAACGCGGTGCGAGGAGGGAGAGAAGAATGGATAGTCTGTAGATGGGTGTTGAGCGTTTTGAGCGTGGCCGTAATCTGCTCCGGGGTTGCTGGTGGGTTGGGAGTAGGAGGAGTAGGCGAATCGGCGGTAGCACGCTGCGTTATCCCTACACAGAACATCATCAGCCAACCTCCCACAAAAGAACGAGTAAACAAAAAGACACGCACATCCCAATTGATCAGCCAAACCCATCAACCTCCCAAACACAAAATCATGCGACGGAACAGCACCAAGCAAATTCTGCACAACCTCTTCATCACTCTTACACGCCAACGCAGTCGTGGCTTTACTCCCATGCATCTGCGCCGGATTCCCAAAATCCACAACAGCAGACCGGATCGTGCCAGGCCCACCACCAGCCCTCCGGTTTGCCCGCGACATCCTCTCAAAGATGGACTCCTGGTCGGTTTTGTACTCGCCAAAACCAGGCCCTTCTTCGAGTTTGCGTCGGAGCAGGTCGAGACAGGCGCGTGCGTCTTCTTCGGGGTCGTGCCCTCCTTCACCCCGCGTTTGGATTTCGCGGCCGCACCATTTCTTGGTGAGCCAGGCGAGACCGGGTTTGAGTGGCCGGCCGCGCGGGTGGTGGTACATCAGAGCCGTGTCGAGGCAGTAGGGGTGGCAGATCTTCAGAGCCTTCAAGTCGGATTCCAAGGAATGCCCCAAGAGGATGGGCGTAGGCGGCGGCGGCTCCGTTGACGGTTGCATCGAAAAAGGGTTGGTGGCGGGAGGAGAAAGCAGTTTGATGATGTGAGCTTGGACGTCGGCGAGCGTGGTGGTCACAGAGGACAACTGTTCAGCGGTAATTCCAGAAAATCTGGGAAACGTATGAGATGCTGCCAAGTGAACACAAAAGATTGCACTGACCTAGTGAGATAGTCCGTGATTGGCTTGGAGGGCTTCACCAGCTGGTCGTACACCACGCAGCCAGAGTGGTAGTCAATGAGACAGACCCGAGTCAACTCCTTCCCATCTTCCGTCATACACTGTCACAGTATGAGCAAAGGCGAGAGAGACGATTACAGCAGATACTCACCATTTCACAATCAATGGCATAAATCCTCTGCTTCGACCCAGGAACAGGCGGGTTCGCAGGCTGCGGCGTCTCCAACCACCCACTCGGCTTCTCAAACACATCCGCCATATACGACGGAATCGGGTACTCATTCTCAATCATCTGCTCCAACGACAACAAATACTGCGTCGGATCGTCCTTTGGTCGTTCTGCTAATAAACGGACGTCTTTGAATCAGCACCAAGAACGAAATGCCCTTCAAAGAGGTTTAAAGAGAAAAAGAAAAACGCACATTTCAACCTCTGATTCATCCTCCGCCTCTTCTCCTCCTGCGTAACCGTACTATTAAAAAAGGTGCTCATAACACTGTGCATCCTAGTCTGGTCCCCCGGCGCGCGAGTAGGACACGCGTGGCTGAACGTAGTCGCAATGAACGGGATAGCAGCGGCGTTCGCAGAGCTCTCAGACGACAACAAAGGAATGGCGAGCGGTAAATTGGGGTTGGTGGTCGCGTTGGTCGGGATTGGGGGCATACCGAGCAGGTCGTTGGTCAGTCCTGGGACCATGAGGACTACAACCCTCTGTACGAGTTGGCCATTCTAAGAAAAGTATTGGGGATTGCGGTTAATGTGGGCGTCGTCGATCATGAATGAAGTGGTGCGCGCACCTCTACGCGAAGCCATCCTGGAGGCGGGGCGTCGGCGACGAGATGGAGAGCCAGATCCCTCACGTCCTACCGTTCTTGTTAGCTTGGGCTTCATTCAAAGACAACGACGACGCACCTCGATGCCAATAGCATAGTTCCTCCTCAGAATTTCATGGTTCGAATACATAAACCTCGGCTGCGCCGTCTGGTAATAATGATACGGTGAGTAAACCCACGGCTTATACCCATAGTAATCGTGAACGAAAAGGACAGTCATGGCGGTTAGCTGAAAAGAAAAACAAAGGGCCCTCTGCGGGGGTTTCACCCGTCTTGCCTTTGACAGGCCAGGAACTGCACAAAAGAAACGAGGCACGAAAAATTGAAAGAAAACACACACACACATCCAATTTGGCCTCGTTTTTGACCTGTTTCTTCTTCTTCCGTTTCTCGATTTTCGTCCAGCCATTACTACCGTCGTCGACTTCGTTCATCCCTGCTATTTTCGTCTTCTTCAAAGCAGGTCCCTCTGCTGCGCTGTCTGCGCCGCCCTGCACCCGTTTCATGGTCAAGGTCAGAACTGTGGTGACCGTTGGTGCCAAAAGAAAATGTTGCCGAAAATGTATAAACCTGCTTGGTTTTGCTTGGCTAAGCGCTGGTCCTCGGATCCCTCTTCGACTCAACGCGGGGTATTTTCATTTTTGACTTCACTTCTGACTACTTACTACTACGTACTAGACACAACATTTTGGCTTGGGGTACAAATATACGGAATGTAATAAAGATAAAAAAAATGAGCACAACATGGACAGGCTACAACAAAAGTATGCACGAAGCGAATGGAAAAATGCAGGGTGTAATTGATTGCAATAAAAGTGTCTCCAAAATGAAATCCGAAGCACGAGCGCAGGTCCATGCCATGATCATGAAGAACGTAAACGAGATTAAACATTAAAATAAAGACGAAAAAAGGCCAGAACGTGAAAAATGACGAAGATGCTGGTTACAGGTCATCTTCCGGATCCCAACGCGAGATCTTGTCAAGAGGTCGCCAATAGTACTGCTTGTACTTCTTGGTTTCGCTGCGTTTTGCAGGCCGGGGCATCATGCTGCGAATTAGCGCTGCACGATCCTGGTCCTCATCCATTTCGGGAACATAGAACCACTGAGCCTCCAAAGGTCGATCGGAATCATCCTGGAAATGGGACACCAGTCAGCAGCGCCTATCACAGACAAGGACAGGCTACACACCTTTCCACTGCTGTCGACCTTTCCAAATACACCGCTCCCTCTCGGCGCCATACCAGTATAAAGGATGCGGTTCACGACCTTCCTCCACTCCTTCTCCGTCTTCTGCTCCTTAAGGTACGGATGGGTCTGAAGCACAGTCCTGCAAAGGACAGACACGGCCATAGAAGATGCCCGCGACGTCGCCATACACTCGATAAGCATGCCCTTCAGCTCCTCATCAAATGGCTCAGCCGGTCCATCAGCAGGGTCGACCTTCTGCGGCGAATCATGCAAAAACTGGGGCGCTCGTGACCGTCTCGTCTGTTTCTTTCTGGCCTTGGTCTTCGATGGTCCCGCTTGAGGCAGCTCATCCTCCGCCATGGCATCATCGTCGTCGGCCTGAGGGGTTTTCGCCAACTTCTTCGTCTTCTGTGAACGGTTAGCTTCCGATGTCGAAGCAGGCTCAGACGCAACCCGCTGTTTCTTTGACGGAGCTTGTGAAGCAGCTTGAGGCTGTTTTCGCTTTAATGACTTTGATTTAGTGGAAGCATCGTTGTCCGACTGCGTTTGCGAACTCTTGAGGCCGCTCTTGCTCTTCGATTTCTGCTTGGACGATGAAGCTGAAGGTTCTGGGGTGGCCGATCGTTGCTTTCCGGCGCCTTGTAGCTCGACTGACGGGGATACTGGGTCTGTACTGGAGCGTGCAGCTTCTGCAGAGCTGGGCGGTGGTGGTGATGACTGTGGTTCGGCGACGGCGTGCTGGGGCTTGGGAAGACCGGGGGATGTCAAGTCTTTAGACGGCGTTTCCAGTTCGAGCGATGACGTCTTGTCGATGGGGTCGGAGGAAATCTTTGAGATGCGTGGTCAGCAAGATAAACGAGGCAGTAAGAACAACAAAGGAACTCACTGCGTCATCAGTCAAAGATACTTGAGCTTCATGCACTGGGCTTGAACTGACATCAAGGTTGGCGTCATGAGTGGGAGGCTCTTCAAGCGACAGAGGTGGTGGTTCGATCCTAGGAGACAACGGAGGCATCGACATCGGCGAAGATGGCGCAAAGGACAAAGGCGAGACTGATCTGGACAGGGACGGGAGGCAGCCTGACATCGGGGACAAAGGTGGAGAGGAGGGTGGGAGGGGAGAGGAGTAACGTCCATTTCCGTCGCACTCTGGGGTGAGTTCTTTGGCACTAGGTGCGGGAGATGTAAGTCTGGATAGCGGTCCATCCAAAAGTGCGGGGGAGGGTTCTTTCTCCGCTGTCACCTCGAGACCATTATCAACACGATCTTGGTCACCCGGAACTTGCAAACAGGCTTCTGGAGGTTTGGAAGATTCCACAGGTTCCGAGATAGGCCGTGCCGTAACCGATGGTTCCACTGACGAAGGACGAGATAGAGTAGGCATGGATTGTCGCAATGGGATTCTTGGCAGGCCAGCGGTGGTCGTTGCTTTCAATGCCAGTGGATCGTCCTTCCATTGCCCGCGTTCTGCAGACACCCGAAAAAAGGTCGCTCGAAATCCACCATTTCCGTACCCGAACCCATCATCGCCCTCTCCATCATGCGTGACCCCTTCTTCTTCGCTGTCTGAGAAATACGTGGACCCGTGACCTGGAGTGCTTTCACTTGTGGTTTCCGAGTCCATTTCCGGAAGACTCATTTCTGCGTCGTCTCTCGGGTCCCCAATGTCGAACTCGGAGGATGGCGGCAGGTCGGTCTCGTCCTCAAATGCGTATTTTGGCCGGGCGAATGAGGCATATTGGGGCTGCTTGGGTGAGACGGGTAGCTGACTTTCGTGTTGGATCCAAAGGGACGGCGGATCATCTGAGCGGTACTGTAGGGGTGCCAACTCGATACCGCTACCCAGCGTTGGGCTCGACTGAATGTAGGGGTGATGGTGGGAATGTCGCGAGGAATATGGAGTACCAGGGGGGGAGGACGACCGGGGCGGGGACGAAGAGAGGATCGCATGGGCCCTGCGGTAGCCCGTCATCGTTTCAAGCGGCGGCAACACTGTTCTCGACATCGAGGACTGTTTTTGTGGTATTCGCGTCAAGGACGACAGCGGGGGGAGAGAGTGGGACATGGCTGTTGATGATAAGCAAAGGCATCACGTGCAAGGGCCGATTCCAGTAAACGCGTTTGGCGCGCCGAACCAATTTCGTTCAACTCCGCCCTGGTCACGCGTCTTTTCGCGTCGCTCGAATTAGGGGTTAGGCCGCAGGCGAAAACTTGGCGAATACGAGAAAAACTCCCATTCCTGCTCAGCAATTGGGTCAACGATTTATAAATGAGGTCAAAAGAGGACTCACCACTCCCAGTGCATAAAGGCCCTCAGACAGAGGGTCAGAGCAAGTTTTCCGCCTGTGGTTCTGGGCTACCAACTTCGTCGATCTTTGGCGAGGTAAACCACAAGATAACGGCCAGAGGTAAATCACCTCCATATGGTTTGCACGGCCCCTAGCGATGGTATCCGCTGCGTGTGGGTTGGAATCACACTCAATCACATTAAGTGCTAAGAAGAAGGTACGTTGGGCGACGCTGAAGGTCCCGTGAGATGAAGAGGAAGCGATCATTGACCTAACCATATCGGAGGTTGGATACCGCCGACATGTCTAGGGACATGAGGCGGACGGTACGTTGTGCCAGTCCGACATCAGCCATGATTTGTGATTAAACACTAGCCTGTGCACGATGCACACCGTCGAGGCCCGTTCGTCTGTTCCAAAGCCGGCAGCCCCGGGCCACATCGAGTGAGTTAACCTAGCAATGGCGTTGTTGAGACTACTGTCTCTGCGAGAAAGGTTAGGACATACCTTCCACCGCAGTCAGAGGCCACGCTGCTTCGTCTTCGACGCGGGCGCTCAAGTGCGATTGCGAATTGTCGATGCTGATCCGGCTGTAGTATCTGATGGAGCACTATGTTTTTCGAGCTACGCTTGAGGATCGAACCTCTGCGAGGAGGTAGCGACGATAGACAGAGTTGGTAGTCGAGAGGAAAGATGAAAACAACGAGGCACCGAAAAATCAGTTCAATGCGCTGACGTCTATTCTCAGTCTGACAATAGCCGCCGGGTTCCACGTGCCTCGGGATCCCCATTAAATGCAAGTGCAAGGATTAATAGGGGCTGACGAGGTCGAAATCGAGTAGAAGCACCATATCTATAATAGACAACTTGAGTGAGCGTCATGGAGAAGACTTGATGTGCATACTTACATGGGAACTGCATGGGAACGATATGAGAATCGAACCCTCGCCGCGCCTACATAGGAGTAGCTTTGGGCGACCTCAGCCTCGATTCAGGCCATGGTGATCAAGGATTCATCGCAGTACCGGATGCAGAGGAAAAGCAACGGTCGGTTAATCAGACGACCAAGGTGGATTGGAGCTCGAGGGTCACTTTAGAAACCAGTCTCCATGGCTCTAGTCGACAACAGGTTGGCCACGAATCGCCCTCTCGCAGCCCATCCTCGGTGCACTCATCTGGCTGCAAGTGTTACCTGGAAGTAATGCACGTCAATGGTTGGAAGTCGACAGACAATTTATCCTATTACTTACCAGGATCCTTTATCACTGTCCCAATTTCTCGATGATTCGGACAGCCTCCAGAGCGGTGCACTGTCCGTCGGATACAATTCCCAGTGCTCGCCTGGCAGGAAACGACATGCCTGTCGTGGACACGAGTCCTGTGTTGTCTTCTGTGCAATCTGGGGCCATGAAAGTCGTGGTAGGGGAAGATTCCAGGAGACCTGGCGCAGAACATGGTGGAAGAGGAACAATGGGTCGGAAAACCTATTGATCGCCGAATTCGCCAGCGCCAGGACATTGCCGCCGGGACACGTGCGCACTTATCAAAGACTCGCACGGTCTATAAAATAGGGGCTACCTTCATGCTCTCGCGTTCTCTCGTACTTCAAGCACAATCCTTGTATTGTTTGTGTATTTCACGGTCTGATCATTCTCTGAGGAGTTACAAAAATGAGGCACCATCAGTAGTCAGGAATAGTGCAAATCTTATGGCGGCGAACCAGGAGGACGACATGCGCATCCAGACTTTTGGCTGACAAGAACGCATGTCGTCATCATGAGATAGCAGAATCTGATATAAACCGGCGGGTACTGGTTCTGCTGGAAAGGCCCATCTCTTCCTGACATCGACGATATCGCCCGACATGCCTCGCTCAGCAGAGACCGCTAGCTTCAAGGTGCGTTTATCTCTTTGCGATGGGACGCGTTCGAAGCTAAACGAGATGACGATCAGTTCAACCATACTATGCTTCGGGTCAAAGACCCAAAGGTCTCTCTCGCCTTTTACCAAGATGTGAGTAGTGACGATCTAGTTGCACCTCGAAATGATTTGACGCAACACTCTGTCCTTCAGGTCATTGGAATGGATCTTCTTTCTGGTGAGTGTCCACCTGATAAGATTAGCCTGATGATATCACATCTAACACGGGTTACAGTGAAGAAGTTCGATGACTTCACCCTCTACTTCCTCGCCTTCAACCACGAAGGACGAGACTTGAGCCCCGAAGAGAAGGAGGCGTCTCGATTCGCCCGTGAAGGTCAGTTGATCTCTCTCCTCCCATCGTCACAATCCAACTTTGATCTGCGATGTTATTCCAGGCGTTCTCGAGTTGACGCACAACCATGGTACCGAGAATGATCCCGAATTCAAGGGATACGCCAGTGGAAACAGTGATCCTGGCCGCGGATTCGGTCACATTGCCCTTGCGGTCGACGATGTTGAGAAGGCGTGCGCTCGCTTCGAGCAACTCGGTGTTCATTTCAAGAAGAAGCCTTCCGATGGAAAGATGAGGCATATCGCTTTCATTTTGGACCCCGACGGGTGAGCTCCGTGTTCTGTTTTCCATATACCTTGTCACTGACCCTTCAAATTTCCAGCTACTGGATCGAGATTGTTCCGAACAAGTTGACTCTGTAAGGCTATTTTGAATACCGTACCATGTGAACGTGAAATCGTCAAAAAAAAAACTTGCTTCTTCTAAAGACTAGCGATGGAGTTGCGCTTTACGTTGACCAAAGAACGCCCTTGAGCGAGGGTGCAAGCCAAGATCGGCCTTCTGCAAATTTACTCATTTCTTGGTTTTACAGGCCCTCTTCCAATCCAACTGGCCGTACTGACACGATCACTGGGAGGTTGGCCACGAAGCTTGGTTGGGGAGCAGCATCTGCCAAACTTTGAGGCTTGCGGTATCATTTGGGCGCTCCTGGGTAAGCTACGGAAATGCAAGTGTCTCGTACGGAAGCCATATGGAATCTTCGACTGTACAATGCCCAAATAACGTCTTTGTGAATCTTAGTTCTTATCAGACCCTTTGTGGTCCCGCTGCGACAAGATCACCTGGCACGGTGGCCCACAATTCTTGCGGTTGTTCTCGGTTTGCATCCTTGAAAGACGGAGAAATGCCGCGCGTCTAGGCTAGACCACAGATGTCCGAGTGACAGGGAAAAGGCCTGGCGACAGAAATACTCGTTTGAGCTGCTTCGTATGTTTCTCTTCACTCCCGGTGTTGACTTCTTTCCTCCATCACCTCTGTATCGACCCCCAGATGGGCGCCTGTTTTGAGCGCTTAGCTCAGGGGTCACAGGGCCTACGTACTAAATTCAACTCGGACCTTTGCGGGATGCACAAGGAAGACCCTGGTTCGTCACATGAGATGCATCTAAATACAGCCTACTACGAGGATCCTTTGAGACTTGTGTAATTCGGAGTGAAAACCCCACCTCGTGCCTTCCACGGAAGCAAGCACGACCAAACCCGGAACGCCGATCAATCCATGTCACAGTCCAGCCTGACCCATCACGATAACAGTGGCAGCTCCATCCAACGATCTCAAACGATTCTCCTCTTTCAAACGGAACTGTGAACTTCAATCTTGACCATTTCGGCCACATTTTAGATTCGCCTTGAATCAGACACCCACCACTCTCACCTCCGTCACAGGGATGGCGACCAACACGGGACAGCCGGACACCCCCAAGGTTAGGGCGCGAGTTCCTCAGAGAATAGAGAAATGATTTGACGCTCCTTTAGGTCGATCCTATTGCCAACACGGAATTCCTCGAGAAGTTGACAGATCGCAACAATGAAACCCGGAAGGCTATCATTCGCTGTATCTGCCGCGGTATCTATGCTGTGTCCGGGCTGGAAGACGGCCTTGACTCGTGCATCCAGGAGCTCCTACAGCTGTGCAACGGAAGTCGCTCAACAATGTCGAAAATGCTGCAGAACAAAATCTTCAATGGCCAGTCCCCGCTCCGATTCATTCTTTTAAACCTGCCCGATGCCTTCTTTGCGGCACCTTCATTCACGACTGCCCCTCCTGCTATAGAAAGCCTAATAGCCATTTTGGACCCGTCTCCGGGATCCAGCGCCTTTGATGAAATTGTCGAGCGATGTTTAGAGAAAGATGCCAATGGTCTCTTCCAGCTCGTGAACGACCACCGGTATTTCAGCGAGAGTGACGGACAGAAGACCAGCTACAGTGCAATACACGTCAAAGGCCATCCTGACGAACTGAGGTTCACGGTACCCAACTTCCCAGAGCGGATATTGACAGAAGAGAGAATTGACCTCCGGTTCATCGCGTACAGTGAGTGATTTCTCTGAGACTCCGATTGGATCCCGCAAGCGTCGCCTCTCCCTAGACAGCCTGTGGTCCTTCATCATCTTCTGCCATTCGGATGGAACCTGGAGAGTCATGCTCCAATTGCTGAAGGAACACCCCTGGGTGCATGACAAGGGCATTTTGAGATTCTCTTTGCATTTAACAAGTAGGCGGATCGTGCTGCATAACAAGGAAGCCCTATGATGCTGATGCTGTTGACGCAGATCTAGGACAAATATGCAATTTGTCATATTCCAAGCCTGTAGTGGCCTTGCTGGACATTGAAAATATCAGGTAGGATATGTGAGCTTTAATTCAAGTCTCCCTGGCTCAAGTTTACTATCACTGATTGCCAGGGCTTGCCTGGGGAAGAAGCGAGTGTTGCAGGGTAGCCTGCGTATCAACAGAATGAATGTTAATGTGCGATAGCGATAGGGCAACTTTTTGTGTGTACCGCGGTTGTTGCTAGGAGTATGGATATTCTCGATGTAGTCGGCAGAGTTGCTGCGATTTTCAAATCAAAGAGGTGTTGTCGCTATCGCGGACAAAAAGAATCTCTCCGTCTGGGAGTCGAACCCAGCTTTCGCGCGGCCAATTAAATGACAGGCGCGTGTACTAACCGATATACTAACGGAGACCTGTAAGTCAGTCACTACATAGGTTACGTTATGACTCCTCTGCTTTTTCAAGTTGGCGCGAAACCAAATTCATATTCCACTCTTGAACCCCGACCACCACCATGGCCACCGTTCACCCTTCACGGATGGGCCTTGTGCCCCAAGATCCTCAAAGAAGCCATAATGAACGACCACGAGGCCGCTCGCGGTCACCCAGAAGAAACTATTCACGTTCAAGGTCGCCGCGGAGAAGTCGTAGCAGGGATAGGTACAGGCACGACAGGGAGCGGGATGACGAGAGATACGACCGGAGGGACAGGCCACAGGACAGAGGATATGAACGACGAGGGAGCCCCAGATACGACGACTACCGAGGGCCACCACCGCCTCGCATGGAGTCTCCTCGACCAAACATGTATCCGAACCGGCGAGATCACAGACCATACGGTGGAGGCTCTGGCAACAGTGAATGGCTCGAAAGGTAAGTAATACCTTATATAAACCGACTAGTCTACTAATGTCCTGTCTACCAGCCGTCGAGCGCAACGAGAAGCGATGACAGTGGACATTTGGCCTCCCTCTCCAAAAGAGCCTGAACGCTCTCGGTGCGTGCATTGTATTAGCTTTTTCGCTGAACGATTCACTCACTGCTGAATAGGTCGCCCAAGCGGAAAAAGTCAAAGAAGTCAAAGAGAGCACGGAGCTACTCGACCGACTCCTCGTCAGAGGACGAGCGTGAGCGCAGGCGTAGGAAGAAAGAAAAGAAGAAGTCCCGAAAGGACAAGAAACGACGACGCAGGTCCTATTCAAGGTCTCGATCCCGTTCGTCTTCCCCCGAACGCAGTCGTGAACGAAGGCGATCGTACCGCGCCGACAGTGAAGACGAAGAGCGACGTCGACGCTCCCGGAGCCGTACTCGAAGTCGAAGCAAGAGCGTCCGGATCCGTTCGCCCAGCCATAGCCCAACTCGTCACCCACCCCGTACCGCTTCACCAAGCTCCTCGAAAGACATGCAAATCGAAAAGAGCCGACCCATCTCTCGCTCACCTTCATCTGCACCCTCCACCTCTGACAGGAGCAAGTCGAAATCCAAGAGTCGCGGTTCGAGCCGGGCTGTGGAGTCTGATTCCGACGACGAGGTCGGCCCCAAACCCATATTCTCGACCAATACTGGAAAGAAGCTCAACGAACGGGCGTACGGCGGTGCTCTCCTTCGCGGAGAAGGTTCAGCTATGGCCGCTTTCTTGCAAGAGGACACCAGCGTCCGAATTCCTCGTCGTGGTGAAATTGGTTTGACCTCGGAGCAGATTGCGCAGTACGAGAATGTCGGGTATGTCATGAGTGGAAGTAGGCACAAGAGGATGAACGCTGTGCGTATGAGGAAGGAGAACCAGGTCATCAGTGCGGAGGAGAAGAGGAGTATCTTGAAGTTGCAGAAAGAGGAGAGGGAAAGGAGAGAGGCTATTTTGCGGGAGGAGTTCAACGAGATGGTGAACGAGAAATTGAAGGCGGCAAATGTGGACGTGGACCTTGCCTCAGCTCCCAAACCTTCAACTGTGCGTCTTATTCCTCTTTAAAGGTGTTGCCCGTTGACTGACCCGTCATTCCAGTCGTAAACGATCTCATTAGGTCAATGAATCTACACTAGGCTGTTCTACATCGAATAATAGTACTACTACTTTTGCAAGGCACGAAACACATTGGGCGGTCTTGAAGTGACGAATCCAACCTCTATCTGCGGCCCGAGCCAGATAGGATGTGTAGCAGCGAACCACGCCATCACCCATGCATAGCCCAGCAACCTAGCCCACCGTTTGGACATCCATCTTTCGCATCCCAGCCTCCTCCCAGCGTAAATCAAAGCGTCCTCCACGGTGATAGCGGCTGCCTGCAGCAAGAAGTAGTGCATGCTTCCTCCTTTCCAATCTTGTCGGATGGTGAAGTCTCCACAGTAATGAACGATTGCGGAGATGAAGAACGCCATGTGGAGCTTGAAGTATCTTGCGATGAGACGTTTTCGGAGTCCTAGGCACTGTGCAAGGAAGTCGCTGTGTGTTGTGAGCATCTTTGGTGAGACGAGTCAGCAACGGGGCCTTGTCAGATAAAAATTGCGAAGGAAGCTCACCCTTCGCAAAACCTGGTGCCAAAATTGCCTGAATGTTGTCGATAAGTCGACGCTAATGATCAATGGAACAGCGATGCGCACTCACCCCCAAAACCTTCGAACTGTGTATACTTCCAAGACCGACCCAAAGAGTGGAGGCCACTCGGATTCGTCAGGTTCTGACAGGCCCGTAACCACCCTCCCAATTATAATCAATTCGTAAGTCATTAAAAGTCGTGTTCTGAGCTCGGTGAGATGGGCGATGACCACGAGAGCCCTCAGCCACCATTTGTCGGAGAGCAGTGGCGGGAAATGTTGGTTGGCTTGGATGACCAGGTCGGCGAGTTCGTAGAGAATGAACTGGACTACGAAGATCTTCATCCGCTTGGCGAGGAAGGGGAGCGTTGCTGTTGACTTGTTTGGCGCGCTATTTGCCATGCCTCGTATTCGGTGTGTCCAACCTACTCCTCGAGGTGCGTAGACGAGGTCGAAGCTTCGTTTTAGGCGCACACTGAGAGATGCTTCGGACGAGGGTGGAGGTGCCGGTTCGTTCAGTTTCCTAAACTTCAGAGGGTCGTTGAGGAGTAAGAAATCCGACATCATGAATACCCGGATGGCAGCTGAACATCCTATCGTGTAGTCCCGGTACGCCGAGCCCGTTGGATTGAGGAATAGGCAGACAGCGAGGCAGACGATGCTGGCGAAAGTGAGAAGTCGGAGGTGAGGTGAGCGCTGTGTGCAGCCTAGGATGCATAGGGCCTCCCCTAGCGCGCTGAGAGCTGACTGTAGCGAGGTCATGAAGGGAGAGGTGTAAGAAAGGTAATCGGAGAAGCTAAATAAACACGTTGCTCGGTTCAGTCGATCTTTAAGAAGTCCGGCCTTCATTCATATGGATTGTCGTTAATGCTTCTGTGCAACAGTGCTAGATCTGATCATGTTGGAGCCCACGATAGTCCTCAACTGGCGGCTATTTGTATGAGCTGAAAAGCGGGCTTTGCGCTGAGGGAAGTTGGAAAGAGCTGTGACCTGGCGGAACCAGATAAGCCTCCGACTCGGGACGGAGCACTCGCCGAGTCCTGTGTCCTGCTACGACAGTGCAAGTTTCTTCAACGTGGAGGGCAAGCAGGGCTGGATATGTAATGTGGCAAAGATGGAAAACTAAGTAGTGAGAAAGCACTCCTCGGCGTCATTTTGCATTGCACTGCCTCACACAGACACACCTGTCCATTCAGGAACGCCCGCAAGGCCATATGCCATTTTGACGTGAGCTTTAGCGCCCACAGGCTCTCTTAATAAGAAGCACGCGTTCCGTGGAACTCGATTTCCCCGAGCCCCCCGACCATCCAAACCCCATGTCCCAGTGTACTGCGACAGATTACCTTCTCCACTTCTCCCTTCGCAATGGTACGGACGTAACAATCTGCGGCCTACCGTATGACGCAAAGAGCGTCTGTGGGTTCTTCGAGCATGATGCCGCTGTTGGTCCTCAGCTTTGCTGCTCACCACTGGATAACCTCTCGTCTACTGCTGTTTGTCAGTTCACCATAGGCCAACGTATCGGACAATTTATCGACGCTTTGTCCTCGATGTGAGTCTCGCCATCGCCCCGCTTGTTCCATGTAGTAAATGACTTGGCGTTATGTTGCTCCAGCGCGTCTGGGATCGCGGTTCTCTGTGTACTGTTTTACTCTGCGGTGAGTTGTACATAGTTAATGCTTTGATAGATATCGCTGTGAATTCTCATTTGGTTCCTTTGAACAGCGTCGCCAACTTCGGAAACGAGGGTTCCGTCTCTTTTCACGGCATGGTTCAGCGCTTCAGCGAGACGACGTTGCAGATTCGACGCTATTCTTAACTCTCATGTTAGCGGATCTGATTCAAGCTGTGGGTAGGTCATGCCAGGGTGCCTTTTCAATGGGGCAATCGAAGCTCTGACGGTGATACACCACGGAACTGTTGAACTCAGCGAACATTCCAACGATCAAGTGGATGATGGAAGGGGTATGTCTATTCCGAGTCGTTGGCCTGAGGCACCGTCCGCCTAATCAAAATCTGTTTGTGCAGTTCATTGGTGGCAATGACCCTGTTTGTGTAGCGCAGGGAGCGCTGAAGCAAGTGGGCATCGTTCTCACAGCTCTCAGGTGGGTACCTTCCCTCGCATGTCGCTCATGCTCAAATCCTAATTTACGGTTTACGTTAGCTCACTTGTACGTACACCTTATCACTATCGTCGACCAGCCCTCTTACGGCTTCGATGCGAGCTAGGCCATCGGCGCACAGACGTTTCACGTCTTAGTGCGTCGCCGACCCATTGTGAAGTCGCACTCCCTGTGGGTTGTTGCCTTGCTGTGGATCGCAATCGCCATAGACGTCGGTGTGCCTAATGCTGTCTACAAGAACGCCAGCCCGCCGTACTATGGGAGCACCGGTTTCTGTACGTTTCTAACATACCGCTACCCATGTCTCGTCACTGCTAATTGCCATGCACTATGATCGCAGGGTGCTGGATTGACCCCTGGTACAAAACCGAACAAATTATTACGGAGTACCTGTGGATGTGGATCAGCGCCATTGTGATGCTAGTTCTCTACGGGATCATGTTCTTCGTCATGCGTCGCTCGCCCGAGCCGGAGGAGGAGGCCATCGAGGACCAAGCCATCGCTAAGATGATGCTTCTGTAGGCCCATCTCATTCTTCACGTGTGCTGTTAATTGAAGGCAGTTTAGCTATCCAGCTGTCTACATCTTCTGCATCGTCCCAATCAGCATCACCCGATGGCTACAGTTCAGTGGAGCCAGTATCCCATACCAAGCAACCCTCTTCGGATCGTCAATTTTCGCGCTGAATGGATTCCTCAATGTCCTGTTGTTTTGGTTTACCCGACCTGAGCTCGTCAGAGGGGCTCAATCAGGGACAGGCTCTCTTCAAGGTGTGGTATTGCCGACGCACCAACATGAGGGAAATGGCCCTGTAGTACAGGTTGGGGGACACCGTTCAAGCTTCAGCGTGCAGAAGCATCGTAGAGACGGTGATGCCATTCCTGGAGAAATCAAGGATGACGGCTCGGACGAGATTGGACGTCCACCACCGTCCTTTGGGCCTTCTAGGTATTACTGAAATACCAATGCACATCTTACTGTATAAGTATCTCGCCCTTCATAATATCATATTATGCACAGGCTAATTGCTTTGGTACATGAATAATCGTTACCCAGGAGCGGGAAATCATGAAAGGGCTTTTCCGAAGCGCCCCGGACCTTTTTGATTGCAAGTTCGTTCCTTAATCGTTTTCCGCCGCTGACCTTTTGCCACTGCCTCGGGCTGTACTTCATCTGGCAGCTGTCCACTTCTAGTCTCCTGTCAAGTGGTCACTGATAAACGCTCAATCGATGACAATAACTGGTACATAAAGGTTCCACCCTTTACGTGGATCTTCGAACAGGACCTAGCCATTGGTCCCCAGGAGTCTGTTGTGTGCCCACAAGCAATCTCGCCTCGAACGCGGTGTGTGACTTCACGCGTGGTCAGAGGATAGGACAGCTCATCGAGGTTCTGGGGCGCAATGAAATGAATGTGGGTTCTGTTTTCCATCGTCAAACATTCAGTCGGGAAAGGTTTGGTGTCACGAGATAGGCGCAGTGCACTGAGCCCATACTAACCGTGATGTGCTGGGTCGCGCTGTGATAGTGTCCCGGTTTATCGCGTTCCCATTTCTCCTGACGCAATGGAACGTCAGCTGCTGAAAAGCAACCGACTGCTCAAAGGGCTCAGAGACTTTCGGGAGCGCTGTAATAACAGGAGGCACATAGGAGGCACATGATGCAATGGCTCACGATCAAGCGAAGATTTGACGCGAAGCCAAGTTCATTCCGTAGGTCTACCGCCAGGGATTTATGACCTCAGTGCTACAAAACGTGAACTACAGTAAGTAAGAGATGTAGTCGACATGTACAAGGGGGTACGAAACGTATTTAGCAGTTACATCGCGCAAGTTGTGCTGTTACAAAGTTCAGGGGCAAAAACATCGAAAATACATGGTCCAAAAGGGTTCACCGATGTGAAAGAGCGAATGTCCAAAGGGGATTCAAAGTGGGGGCCGAACGGAGCGAGGCAATGTGGTCTGAAGTAAGAAGGGGGCGGAAGAACGAAAGCGAAGAAATTGGAAGCAAATAGTATCGTAATGAATGTGTAGGAGTCATCGGGTGACTCGGGGACGGTGCTGCGGAGTACTGGGGAAAGCGAGGCGGACACTGTGAGGTTCGAACGCCTAGTAGCCGTGCTTGCGGTAGTCCGACTTGCCGTACTTGCCATGGTCGTACCTGTCGTACTTGCCGTGGTCGTACCTGCCGTAGTCGTACCTGCCGTAGTCGTACTTGCCATAGTCGAACCGGCCATAACCGTACTTGTCGTAGTTGCGGTAGTAGTCGAACGACTTGCCATAGCCGTAGGTGCCATAGCCGTCCTTGCCATAGCCATAAGTGCCATAGCCGCCCTTGCCATAGCCGTCCTTGCCATAGCCGTAGATGCTGTAGCCGTCCTTGCCATATCCGTCCTTGCCATAGCCATCCTTGCCATAGCCGTCTTTACCATAGCCGTCCTTCCCATAACCATCCTTGCCATAGCCGTCCTTCCCATAACCATCCTTGCCATAGCCGTCTTTGCCATAGCCATCCTTGCCATAGCCGTCTTTACCATAGCCGTCCTTCCCATAACCATCCTTGCCATAGCCGTCCTTCCCATAACCATCCTTGCCATAGCCGTCTTTGCCATAACCATCCTTCCCATAGCCGTCCTTCCCATAACCATCCTTGCCATAGCCGTCTTTGCCATAGCCGTCCTTGCCATAGCCGTCTTTGCCGTAGCCGTCCTTGCCGTCCTTCCCATAGCCGTCTTTGCCATAGCCGTCCTTGCCGTCCTTCCCATAACCATCCTTGCCATAACCATCCTTGCCATAGCCGTCCTTTCCATAGCCGTCCTTGCCGTAGCCGTCCTTGCCATAGTCGTACTTGGAATGGTCGTAGTCTTTAACGCCTTTGTCGTCGGAATGAGCGACCGGGATAGCAGTGCCGTGAACGCCGGCAGTGAGGGCGAGAGCGGTGAGAGCGAGGATAGTTTTGAAGTGCATGTTGTGTTGGTTGTGAGGGCAAGTTCGGTTGAGTACCCAGAGATGAAATCCCGAGTGAGGAAACTAGAGGTGCGTTTGCCTAGGTTTATATACCTTTTGGAGGCCGCGCAGTCTCCCAAAAGATAGCCATAGAAATAGAATACATATTCCGAGAATAGACTGCGCCTCTTTCCCGCCTCACTTCTGCCAAAAAAGCGAATATGCGTGCGCTCCGTCACTTTGTGAACAAATTAGCATCTCGACTCCGCAGATGTCTGAACGTAAACACATTCGTGCCCTATTAGAACAGTTCCCTTAGTGCTTGATAGAGCTCCAGAAAGGTCCATCCATAGTTTATGTATTCGAAACCATTCTTTAAAGTGTAGTTTGCCAGTGCCTTTCGTCTCTGGTCTCCTGTCTTGGCATCGACTTTGGCGTCCAAATTTAGGTTGCCCGTCGTCATTCTGGGCAATCGACTTTGATTGACATCTAACTCTCAATTCCTCGCCTTCAATGGTGATATATACCTGGCTCTCAAGTACTGGGGCTCCTCATATTAACATTCTGTGTCTCAAAGGACATGGATACCAGTCTATAGTTATCAGTGTAACCTGGAAGAAAGTAAAGCGAGGGGTTGAATGGACAGTGATTGATTAGGGACTGGACGCACATTCCCGCTGTTTGTACACTATCAAATCATGTGTCTTTGGGCTTCATTACACCATCCACAGTACCGACAACTTCGTCGAAGGGGATTTAGACTTCTCTCGCGTCCTGGCGCCGTGCTCTCGAAAGACGATGTGGCGGACTTGCTGACTCGTCGTCGTCCACTTCTTTATCCTTGAAGTTGTATTGGTGCGCTTGTGTGACTTTATTATAGTTAATTCATTGGTGACAACGATCCTACGTGCACCCCCCAATATGCCTTGAAACAAATTGGGTGCTTGTTGCCCTAACGTACGCGATCATTCCACCCTTCACAGCACAGCATCATACTGACTACTTCGGCCGATTAGGTCGCTCGAATGCGCTGTGTCAATGCCATTTCCAGGTCACCGCTAACGACTCCATTGTTTCTCCACCTACTATTTTACAGGCGATAAGAATACAGACGTTCTATGTCCTGGTGCTTCGATGGCCTGGACCGCGCCGGAAATCCCACTCCAGGTTTATCGTTTTGGCGCTGTGTGTTGCGGTAGCGTTCGACGTTGGAGTTCCGAACGCGGTCTACAACGGCGCTGACCATTCTTACTACGGGAGCACCGGGTTCTGTAAGTGGTATTTGTCTTCGCCTTCTAGTCTCATAGACGCTTCCTATCTTTGCTACTCTTGTGGCCAGGGCGCGTTGGAACGCGGAGAGCGTTGTAGGTTTGAGGCTGACACTCAGGTACACTGTTGTATATACTTTCACCAGCCATATACCCCTCCCTCCTTTCCTATTTTTTACTTTAATTGACTCACTGTGTAATTCTTTCCTGTATGTACCTACAAATTTCTCGATTGTAATGGGCGTCTGAATGCCTTTCGGTCGTGCGATCCGCCAATTCGTTCCCGAAAGTGATAAGCGCCCGGAAATCTCGTGACCTTGAGAACGTTTGCCTTAATTAGGGAGGAGATCGGTCGAGTCACTTGATCTCATTCTTTATCGACAAGATTCGAAAAAAGTGAATGCTCAGGCTTCTTCGACCTTTACCTTTATCAAGACCACTCCGTCAGATATCTAGGCCACCTAGAAACCTTCAAGGCTTTAGAAAGATGGCGACAGAGGCAGCAGGAACACACAAGGACCCCGTCACGGGGGAGATGATCTCCAAGCAGTACGTTCTCCCCGCGATTTCAATCGTCTATGGGTTATCGATAACGGTTTCAGGGAGCTGAAGCGGCGTGAAAAGCAGAGGGCCAAGGAGGCATCCAAGGCTGCAAAGGCTGCCGCCGCACCAGCTGCTCCTGCGAAGGAGAAGGAGACGAAGCAGAGCGACGACGACTTGAACCCCAACGTGCGTACCGTCCAGGTTGTTCACGAGATCGAGCTGAAGCCGGTTATAGCAATATTATGAACTCAGGGCTAGGCAAATCAAGCATTTGAAGGAGACCCAGAACCCGAACCCCTACCCTCACAAGTTCCACGTCTCAATCTCATTAACCGACTACATCAACAAGTATGGCCCGGAGGGCGTCATCGAGTCCGGAAACAAGCTCGAAGGCAAGACCGAAAGCCTTGCTGGACGTATCCACAACATTCGTGCCAGTGGTTCCAAGCTTCGATTCTATGACTTGCACGGAGAGGGCGTCAAGGTCCAAATCATGGCCACCCAACAGTGAGCACCGCGTCGCGTCTGCCAGCTCATTACAGCAATAAACATCTCATACAGGGACTCTGACAACCCAGACGGCTTCGTCGAGTTGCACGAACACTTCAAGCGCGGTGACATCGTCGGTGTTGTTGGCACACCCTCGCGTACCAAGAAGGGAGAGCTCAGTATCTCTCCGTCCTCGATGGTCTTGCTCGCACCCAACCTCCACCAACTCCCTTCATCCCACTTCGGCTTGAAGGACCAAGAAACCCGCTACCGCAAGCGCTACCTCGACCTCATCCTCAACGAGAACAGCCGCAAAATTTTCATCACTCGCAGCCGCATCATCGCGTACATTCGTCGCTTCCTCGACAACTTGGGCTTCATGGAAGTCGAGACACCCATCACCTCTCTCCTTGCTGGAGGAGCGACCGCCAAACCGTTCGTTACCCACCACAACGACCTCAACTTGGATCTCTTCCTTCGTATCGCTCCCGAGCTCTACCTCAAGCAGCTCGTCGTCGGTGGACTCGACCGCGTCTATGAAATCGGTCGTGTCTTCCGTAACGAAGGCATTGACCTCACTCACAACCCCGAATTCACCATCTGCGAGTTCTATATGGCCTACGCCGACCAGGAGGACCTCATGGAGATTACCGAAATCATGTTGGAAGGTCTCGTCAAGAGCTTGACCGGCGGCACCAAGCTCATTTACCACCCCGACGGCAACAAGGGACAGGAGGGTGCCAAGCAGATCGAGCTCGAATTCAAGCGCCCCTGGAAGCGCTACGACATGATCGAAACCCTCGAGGAGAAGCTCGGCGTCAAGTTCCCTCCCGGCGACCAGCTCCACACCGACGAGACCAACAAGTGGTTGCGCGAGCTCTGCACCAAGCACAACGTCGAGTGCTCCGAGCCTCGCACCAACGCGCGATTGCTTGACAAGCTCGTCGGAGAGTTCATTGAGCCGCTGTGCCAGTCGCCTTCCTTCATCGTTGGACACCCGCAGGTCATGTCCCCTCTTGCCAAGTGGCATCGCTCTCGCCCTGGTCTTTGCGAGCGATTCGAGGGTTTCATGTGCGGAAAGGAGTTCTGCAATGCGTATACCGAGTTGAACGATCCCTTTGAGCAACGGTTGCGATTCGAGGAGCAGGTTAGGCAGAAGGAGCAGGGAGACGAGGAGGCTCAGGGTATTGACGAGACTTTCATCGATGCGTAAGTTGCATTCCTATCTATCCTGTGGTTTCTTTCTAATCGACCGTCATCTAGTCTTGAACACGGTCTCGCTCCCACTGGTGGATGGGGATTGGGTATCGACCGTCTCGTCATGTTCTTGACCGACTCTACCAGTACGTCTCCGCGCCCGTTGCATTACACGTTCCATCCTGACACTTATCCCTTTTCCAGACATCAAGGAGGTCTTGCTCTTCCCCGCCATGAAGCCCGAGGCGACCACCCCCGCCAACAACCCCGGCGGTCCTACCCTCGGTCCTTCCGGCCAGATCTAATCCTTGCATATATCCATCGACGAGTGAAAAAAAGAGGAATTTGGATCAGATGAGAAACAGAAGAAAATGCTGAAAGTACTTTACACGACAATAGCCTGTAATGTAGCTCGTAGAATAAATATGGGCTATGAACTAGATTGATCACACTAGATACGAGACGTCGATGGGTTTGCACCTCCGTGCGGGATGCCTGATGAATCAATGACGGATCACAGAAATCTTGACGTCCGAATGTTGACCTCGAACCACAACGTACGACGTTGGGAAGCGCTTTTAGCGCTCGATGACCTCTAACTCCTCTCGAACGACGCTCAACTATGCCCAGTCTTTCCTACTGTTCGTCTTTCTCGAGGTTCAGAACCTCTTTCTACTAGCCAACTCGAGCCAATTTGGCTCTAAACAACCGCGCTCATCGCTATGGGCCAAATTGACGCTGTTCAGCCCCGTAGCAGCTCTCTGGACACATATCGTGTTCTTCACCACGACCAACGACGCGTTTTTCGACAATGCGATTGGGTGTAATGCTACCAACCTCCTCTTTGTCTCGTTCAGATTGTTGGTGGTCGAGGGAAATCGAATCGGGCATGTGGTGACACCATCAACGATGTTCTGGCAGAGACTCAAATGGGCGTACCGTGTGCGGACGTCTCCCAGAACTCCTCTACGAAACCTAACAAGTCCTAAAGAAACACCATCGACATCAGCCAAACCAACATCCCAAACGCGTTTTATCCAAACCCGCATCCTCCTCCTCACATCCAACTTCCTCGCCCTCGACATCCTCAACGAACTAACTCACCGATTCAACCCATACTTCACCGACCCCTCCCACCGCCTCACCCGCGCCCCATGGAAGTACCGCCTCACCGTGTTCTTCCACCCGGCTATGGTATACGCGGGGTTGAATTGTATGTACTACCCCTGGTGCATCGCGTCCGTTTGGTTAGGCGCGAGTGAACCGGAGGAGTGGCCGTATTTGTTTGGAGAGGTTGGAGAGGCGTGGAGTGTTTCTGGGTGTTGGAAGTGAGTTTATCTTGCTAAGGGCTCTGGAATTGGTACTGATGGAGTGGGTTGGCAGTCGGTTCTGGCACCAGGTGATGCGTGGGGTACGTCCACGTCCTCCTTCGACTCCTCGATGTACCTGCGAATTAATTAAAAATTCAAATCCCGTTGCAGCACCTCAAATCGAACTCCTCGTTCGTCGTGAAGGATATCCTAGGTTTCAGACCCGAATGGGTGTGCACGCACTACCTCGAGATCGCAATTGCATTCCTCTTCTCTGGGTTAATGCATGTTGCCGGGGAGTACATGGCGAATAGAGGTCGTACGGTCTCGTACGGAGCACTCATTTTCTTTGCTCTGCAACCCCTCGCTCTGGCTCTGGGACGCATTCTCAGTGGTCTAAGCGGGAGATTGGGGTACAAGCCACGTCCGATCTTCCTCAAAGCACTGGGCTATGTGTGGGTAGTCACTTGGTTCACGTTCTCGTTGCCGCTATGGGTGGAACAACTCATGCGAGCGGGGTTCATGACCTCGTGGTCAAACATACCTCGTGGTATAACCCGGACGGTCATTCAGTCCCTCTTCCGTGCATTGGCGTGACAAATGTAGACTACTTAGATTTCCAGCAAAGGTAGTTGTATACTCGAGTAAATGGATGTAGTACTTGATACAGTCGATCGTGGCAAAGACGTTGGAAGTACATAAGGCGATGGTCTATGGTAGGATTTTTGTAGCAACAGACGGATGATAACGTATACCGAATATAGTCTAAGTACGAGAAATGAATAGATAATCTGAACAGACAACTAACCGACATCTAGGTATGAATGTGAGGCGGACGAGGAAGCGGTGATAAACACTGGAGGAGGGGGTATGTGCGGGTATAGGAGGAATTACAGACGAACAGTGAAAAAACAGAACAGAAAGCAGAAATCGTGAGTATGCTGAAAATTATTTCCTCGTGAGCTTATTTCCGGGCTATGCATGTGGGGGCGCCATGGAAGCAAGTCGTAACAGGTGAAGCAGAAGTGAACAGCAGAATGGACGAAAACAGACAGGTGAATGAAGTGAAGAGAGGAAAGCATCGGCAGACCTGTAGCCAAACACAGAACGAAACCCAACAGAACGTTCAAGTGAGGAAGGCATAGATGCGTAGATGGATCAGGCAGCCCGGCCCTCTGGAGCATCGTCGCGCGAGAACTTCCACTCGACAGTAGCGCCGATATCACCCATCTTCTGCGCAGCAAAGGTACTGTACGCACGAGCGTCGATGCCATGGTGGATCAGCTCGATGTTGACCCGAGAGAGTGAACTGAATCTAACTCCAGGAAGGAGCCTGCCGAGCGCAGCCCATCGCTCGTAGTTGAACCGCGTGATCGGCGGGGGAGGGAAGATCCGGACGTTGGTGTTGCGTGGGTGGGTGACATAGAGCACGAGCGTGAGCTCTTCGAGGTTGTTTGGGTATGGGAGTGTTTCCAGGACCTCGCAGATTAGGGGGATGCTGCTGTTGTAAAGTTCAGTGTAGAAGACGCCAAAGCTGAAAGTCAAGCTGTGAAGGTTCTTGTTATGCTTGAAGGAAATATCGTTTTCAGCGGAGAAACCTGTCACAAGTCACAAGCATTAGAATGGGGGAATGGCTGTAGGGGATAATGAACTGACTGATGTTCAACTCGAGTCGTTGGAGCGATGACCCGACGGTGGCCAGGAGGGCGCTGACAGCGGCGTCGTCCCTTGATTCCATGACGTGCAGGGTCTGCAGGTTGGTCAGATCGATGGCAGACTCCGGCTTGCAGAGCCATTCAATCAGCTTGGGGTCCTTGGCGAACGTGTTGGAGAGCGTCAGCTCCTCCAGCACGAGGCGGGGTGTGTCGGGTAGACCTTCTGTAGGGCCCCACAGTCCGTCGGAAGCCTCGAGGAGGGAGAGATGAGTGAGAGACGGGCAGCCTGCGAACAAGGCGTTGAGCTCCGCCATGGTGACGTCCATAACCCAGCCGTCGATCAGGAAGGACGAGAGGCTCTGGCGTCTGAGCACTGTCTTTATCGAGTTGCGCAGGTGGGCAGGGAGTTTGCTCCACTTGATCCTGTCAGAGTGCCGTGGTCCGTATAGTTTGAGAGATTCAGGTCGAGGCAGGAGCTCGAGGATGTCCCCCACACGGTTGGTGGTGGCTCGACGATCTGTACGATCCGAGTGCCATGGGTCGGTAAAGTCGACCTCGACATGGTGGACTGCTGCTCTGATATGCGGCGAGTCGAGCATGAACTTTGTGAATTGGATGGAATATTCGATGTCCTGCAGTGAGAGCACCAGTCGCCTGAAGAGCCTAGGCTGGCAGAGGGATCGCCAGAGTGGCGAAACTAGGCTACACGTTTTTAGCTCTTCGAACTCGCCCTCGAAGAAACTGAAGACGTTGTCCAATACTTCAGCAGGTAAAGATTCTATGGTGGTCGGTGGTGGCGTTGGCAATGCTGGCGGGGATGCTCTGGTCGCTGCACTGGCCTTGACCATCAACCACACCGGAACTTGTCCGCGCAGGAAATCCCGCCAGCTTTGCCAGACGTTGCGCATCTGTGAGCAGCCAGAACATCTTGGGTTAGTCTCGGTGACTCGAAATGACGATAAAGACTTGCCTTGCGCTGCCTTTTGGCGGTGCTCGTCGTCGCCGTCGACCGCGAGGTCGGACCTTTTAGGCGATGACTGGCGGTGACTTATATTGCATCACGTGATTCAGGTCCCATAAAGAGCCGTGCCCCCCGCGCCTCATCCCTCTTGCTCATCGATCTGGACGACGACCAGCCCAGTTTTCAACCACGAGATTATACAGAACCATGTCCTCAGACTACGAATACTCTGACGATGACGCTGCCTACTACGATGACGAGGATATGCTTGACGGAACCCAAGACGACGAAGGTGAGTCGAGGTCATCGCGCTCGCCACACACACCCCGCTCACCGGGATTTCGGCACCAGTGTCGGACGACGACATGGACATGGACATCGGCGACGATTTCAAGGTGTCGACCAAGGGCAAGCGCAAGTCGTATGAAGTAGAGCACGAGTCGCTAAGTCAGGCCGCTGTGGAGAAGGTCATGCGCGACGACGCTGAGCACACAAGTGGCATCCTTGGAGTCGAGGTGGGTCTTCCTTGATAGCCCTGTGTATGCATTCGCTGAACGCATGCTAGCTCGACATCGCGAAACTACTGTTGCGGCATTCGTCGTGGAACAAGGAGAAGCTTATCGAGCAGTACATGGACAACCCCACCAAGGTCATGGTCTCTGCAGGCATTGTGTTGCCCGAGGTAGACCCACAAGCAACCCCGACGCCAGCTAGGACACAAACATCGAATTCATCTTCTACCCGTCGTCCAACGAGATCGACATCCAAGCTCCTTTCTTCATTCTCCTCTGGTTCACGATCATCCAAATCCAGCTCTGGATCTCCCCCATCTTCCTGTGCCTCACCGAAGGCATTAAAGAAAGCTGACGAGCCTTTTGTGTGTCCAATTTGCTTTGACGACGACCCCAAAGTCCGAACGCTTTCCCTCGACTGTGAACACACCTTTTGTTCTGGTTGCTGGACTGCTTACATCACTTCCAAAATTCGTGATGAGGGCGAGCACTATCTTCGCTGCATGGCGGAAGGCTGTGCTCTGGTCACATCCGATACCTTCATTCGCTCAGTTCTCGTTCCGGAGCAAGGCTCACAAAGCATTACTCCGGCGGAGGCGGAGGAGAACCTCAAGGTCTGGTCGCGCTTCCAGGAACTTCTAGTTCGTCATTTCGTGTCGTGCAACCCCGACCTCAAGTTCTGCCCTTATCCATCGTGTACCAACACCGTCTCGTGTCCAGCGGCCTCCTCCAAACTCAGTCTTACATCGATCGTACCTATCGTGTCATGTGGCGCGCGGGGGATTGGAGGCCAGGAACAAAGCCAGAGTCAGAGCCAATCCAGTCTTGGAGGCAAGGAACACAAGTTCTGCTTCGGATGCCCGGTCGAGAGCGACCACAGACCAGTAATCTGCAATGTGGCCAAGATGTGGTTGAAGAAGTGTCGGGACGACAGTGAGACTGCCAACTGGATCAAGAGCAACACCAAGGAGTGCAGCCAGTGTCAGAGCACGATCGAGAAGAACGGCGGATGCAAGTAAGTTGTTCTGTTCGTATATCGTCATAGCTGATACTAAACGCCGAGCGACAGCCATATGACGTGCAAGAAGTGTAAGCACGAGTTCTGCTGGGTTTGTATGGGTAAGTTGCCGGTTTCATGTTTGTCATTCTGTTACATGCGCCTAATGCGGACTTCCAGGTCCCTGGAGCGAACATGGTACCGCATGGTATTCATGCAACCGATACGACGAGAAGGCTGGCCAGGAGGCGCGGGACGCCCAAAGTCGCAGTCGAGCCTCTTTGGAGCGTTATCTCCACGTGAGTTCATCTCCGTTTCATATCTCGACCCATCTGACCCTTTTCATAGTACTATAACCGATGGGCCAATCATGAACAATCCGCCAAACTCTCTGTAGACCTTTATGCCAAGACTGAGAAGAAGATGGAGGAGATGCAGATCACGTCTGCGCTCACCTGGATCGAGGTTCAGTTCATGAAGAAGGCTGTTGAGGAGGTGGAGAAGTGCCGCATGACTCTCAAATGGACGTACGCCATGGCTTATTACCTCGCCAAGGGTAATGAGAAGGAGCTCTTCGAAGATAACCAGAGGTTCGTCCTACGCTTTTGTTCCTCCTATCAGTGATTCTTATAATCGTTCAGGGACTTGGAGAAAGCAGTCGAAGACCTCTCCGAACTCTTGGAATCCCCATTAGAGCCTGAGAACATCCCCACCCTTCGTCAACAAGTGACGAACAAGACGGTCAGTCTTTCCGTTCTCTTCATCTACTCGTCTAACACGCGGCTTCCAGGTTTATGTCCAAAAGCGTAACGAGATTGTGTTGGAGGATACGGCCAACGGTTTCCTGGAGGGACGATGGAAATGGAACGCGAAGGTCGAGGGATTCGACGATCCAGACCCTAGCCTTATTGCCATCTAATTCCATACTTCACTGTCGGACCTATGCTCGGAGTTGTGTCTTTCCTATTTGTTCCAACACTATTCTCAGGCTCTGATCCTTAATTAATGTTCCAATGCATAACAATAACATCATCCCCTGTACTATCCCCCCTCGTCACGCTCAAGGTTTCGGTTTGTACTATTATAAAGGCTATTCTCCTTCTCTATTTTCTGTTCTTTTCGCGCCTTTTTTATAGTTGTACTCTGTGCTTTTGGCTTCGGTATTAGACAGATGCGAACCAAATATAATCCCTGTCCAACTAGATGTGTTGTCCGAGGAGGGTGTTATGTACCAGAGGTATCGGATGGTAAGCGTACGTGGTCATGAATATTTGGGGCGTTTTCTTGGGAATTTCCAGTGTAGACATGCTTCAAGCCTTTTCTATACTGCTACTCCTTTCCATCCTCCTCGCAACGGCGAGGGCTGAATTTCGGCTTCCATATTCGGCAATCAACTCGCTAAATAAATCAATCGCGCTGCGATCGATCACAGAGACGGAACGCGTAAGCCGGTTCGCGACCTGGGTTTCGTTCTTTCTTTTTGAAACGTAACGATCGTAGCTTGGTTTAGACTGTTTGCTTCTAGGTCGAGTGCATCGATGGAGACCGCGCGATCTTGATAAAAACGAAGGCCTGTTGGTAGGTTCTCCAAACCGCTACCGCGTGGGCCAGAGAACAAAGGAAACCGATGATGAGCGGGATAAACTTTGGTTGGTATTATTGATTTTTCATGGTCTCATTGCTGACTGGCGCGGATGCAGATGGTGAAGGTGGCGGTAGGGAATCTTACAGCCGTGTACGTACACGGGCAACCAGTCACTGGTAAATGGCCCTAGGCGAGATCCACTAGACCCTTGCGAGTTGTCACCAACGTGGTGAACACGAGCTCCACGCCTTCAGTAAGTCCTCATTGAAAGGGTCCCTATACATGGAGACTATTATTGACCGTATGATGCCCTTGATAATTCCAGGAATAAGCGTAGAAACGGGCGAGTGCTCGTCAATGAAGCCAGGCTTGCCAGGTACTTAAACCTCTGGCTCATTCGGGATTCGAATTGGACAGCGGGTCTTGAATGACAGTCAACAAACGCTTTGTGTTTGTCTGTCTTCCATTGACCAATTACGTCGAGGCCAAGGAAAATATCATATATTCTCTATGACCTTGTGACCCCGGACCTCCCAACGTATCGACGTCGACGCGGAGCAAGAACCGACTTGCCACTCGCGGCGATTCTGTTTGCATGAATGTTGGCTGCCTGCCTCCCGAGACAGGCGGTTTCAACGTGCTCCAAATAAAGGTGAATTAAATTATGTCACCAAGCCACCTTTATCCAAGACGCTTTGCTGACCTGTAGGATGCATACACATATGGTCTAGATTACTGGAGGCGAAACGTTGACGTCGCATTCCTCAAGTATGGTCGGTCAACATCCCTTCAATTCAACACGAGCTTCTGATTTTCTGATGCAATAATAATGTTAGGTGATAGCGAGTTATTAGGTCCCTCTTTGGTGTGCCTTTATGTCGGTCGGCTTGGAATTGACGTCGCGCTCGTCTCCGTGGGGTTGGTGCGCGCTTTCCATACCGTTTACATACAGGTGAGTTCAGATAAAACATTCCAAAGCTGGTAAGGCACAGCTTGGTATGATTGACACCTACTTGCTTGACCCTAGTTGGGTAAGTGCTTATCACGGCTGTGGTTCAAGGCCCAGGTATCTGGCCGGCCGTTGGAAACTCTCAAGACTGCAAGCATAAGCAGCATCACTGGAGCGTCATGGAGCGGATTCCTTTGTGTGTAAGTCGCGTCCTATGTTCACCTGTCAATTTCTTACTCGTCTCCAGGAAATAACATACGATTTTACTGTCCGTTTGGCCTTAATGCGTCGGTCCAAATGGAATAAACATTGCCTTTTCCCCTCCTCCCCCACATCACGCGACCTCGTTAGCGCCACAAAAGGACATCGAACATCATCCCAGCGGGACTTTTTGCGTCAAGGTCGGACCGGGCAAAAGCCCCTGTGATCGATGCGCTATCGATCACATCATGGTCCTGCAGGCACGCTCAGAAACCGTGACCTCCAGCGCCGCACCATGCATCCATATAGGAAGGCTGAACACTCTCCCGCACGTTCACTCGCTTCCTGTTCTATGTCGCCCACCGTCCGCCAAGTCCATTGACTTCCCTTCCACTATTTGACTTCAGGTATGCTATTCTCGTCATTTCGCACTGCACACGGCCCTCATTGAGCACCAGAAGTTCCCACTCGTCGACGAGCTTTCATGAGGCTGAGTCTCCGAAACTCCTACATGTCGACTACGACTTTTCGACTTCCTCAAGAGCTGGTGGACCATGTCATCGACCATCTCTACAATGACTATGAGACGCTGAGAGCGTGCTCTCGCGTCGCCCAGGCCTGGTTGCCAACAAGCAGGTACCACCTGTTCGCAAAAGTCTGCCTCCAGGCGTGGACCGGACACGGGGTAACCCAGTTTCCTTCGGGGCGTTGCAAAGAGCTCCTCTCGGTCATCGAGAGTGCTCCCGAGATTGCTGGGTACATTCGAGAGCTGGAAATTTGCGAAGGCGCACCAATGCACATCAGACATCCCGAGCTCCAGTCAGCGACGTGGGTCACCTCGGAGCCAGCGCTGTTAAGCATCTTCAAGAGGTTGAAGAATTTGCGGCATTTGGAAATCTCTTCGGCGTCGATTTTTTATTGGAGGACCCTCCCAGCCGCGTTTCAAAACGCACTCTGCTCGCTGCTCGCCACATCATCCTCGCTCACCTATCTCAAACTCCATTCGTGGTGCTTCCCCAACTATACCTCTCTCGCCGTCCTGCTGTCACACTGCAAGAACCTGAAAGGCCTTTCGCTATCATCAACCACAGTCGAGGACGACGATCTCGCTGAGCACAGGTTGGGTTGTGTTATCGAGGAATGGGATGGTTGTGATGTGATTCCATCTTCCAAACTGGAGGTGCTGACACTCGACCACGTCACCTTTGGCTATCTGGATTACTGGTTATTTGGAGAAACACCCATGGTCGACGTCTCTTCATTACGCGAACTGCGGGTGTCCCACTTCTCCGACCTCCATGTCATCGAGAAGCTCCTCCTGGCGGTTAGCGGCTCTCTCGAACACCTCCATTTGAAGCCTGGGCAATGGAGAGGTAAGCTCACCTGTCCCTATTCCTTACTCGATACCTATCTAACCGTCCGTTCCTCCTCTCCGATGTGCCCCTCCTTTTGACCTGACTGCGGCTCTAGTGCGGCCTTTGGACCTGTCCCACTCTACGTGCCTCCGCTCAGTCCGCTTGACACTGGAAGAGGCAGACACAGCCCTCGAATGGGCCATTGAACTGCTCTGTTGCATCAAATCGTCCGCCTCCTGTATCATCGAACGCGTCGCCCTCGAGTTCTTCATCGACCCCAACAAACTTGATGGATGGGAGCACCTCCAGTCCTTGCTGTCCGAGTCCGAGTTCTCCTCGCTGAAGCAGGTCGAGATCGGACTCTTCGCTTCTCCTACTCGGGCGGGGTTCATCAGGGCAGAGACGCAGCTGGCAGGCCTCAAGGACAGAGCGGAGTTGCGGTTATATCATCTTGGGCTGAAGAGCCAGAGGTCGAAACGTCAGCTGTCGCCCAGGATCAGTCGATACGAGAACTGAAGGGCGGAACGTTGGTCGGGGTGGTGGAAGGCTCCTCGGAGCCGGCACATAATTCTTGGGAGGAAACATCGAACGAGGGCTCCCTGCAATCATTTTCCATTATTCGACATGCCGCCTCTTCATATGCAACACATCACCGACATCTTGGAACCTGGAGCTACCGCAAATCAACATCAAAGTGAACCGGGAGAAGACAAAATCCAGATTGACCAGTATATACGACACGTTACGACATAAGCTTAGCTATGGTACAGTTCATTTATAATGCTACAACACTATTATATATAAATACAACAAACGAGGTGGCAGGAGAGGGGGTAGTAGGCGTAGTAGTATGCCAGCGACTAGGCCTTTCTTGTACATCGACTATATCAGCCCTACTTTGGTGATATGTTTTTGCAGGATGGCTTCACCGACTGTTTTTATTCGTTTTTAGTTTTGATTTTATTATGATACCCATTAGCCTCGTTCATCGACTCGAGAAAATGACAAGTTTGCTTACCGGCAGCGATGATACTCTGGATTGCTTTCGTATCCTGTAAAATCCATCAGAGGGCCGTACGCCGCAAGGGAAGAAGTTGAAGGTTACCATCATCGAGGTGAAGTGCTGTCGATGGCACAGCAAGTCAGTGATATTCTGCGACGAGCTGAAGGGATGAACGTACCAAATAGAGCTGCCGGTTAGTCTCGGCAGAGTTTTTCTTGTGAGCGTGCACGAAATGTTGACGGAAATAGGCAGAGGCGGTTTCGTAGTTGTTCGCCCTGTCCCCATAGCTTGTGATACTGCAGGACGGTTAGCGTGCCTGTCATCTGATGATATTCCCTTGACAAAGGAACGCACTATTTTCGAATCTTGACGTTGGCCGCCAACTTCTGCTTGAGAATATCGGTCTAGCAGAACAGCCATGAGGTTATCACGGTCACCATTGTGTCCAAGAACCTCTCCTACCTTGTTCAACATCAGAACGAGATGGACGTCCTTGAATATCTTGTTCTTGCAGATCGAGGTGAACAGTTGGAGCGAATCATCGATTCGGTTCACTTTGGGGTCTTCTTCGAGATACTGCCACAGAGGCAAAAATCGCCGAACTCAGTTGAGATAAGAGATGGGCTGTGACGGATTTGCTCACCTGGTCGAAAGCGCTTATTGGAGCTTGGGATGGCGTAAGGTGGGGGGAAGAAAGCGGTGAAGAAGCAAACCCACCAAGGAAAATGATAGAGATAGCTAAGAGAAGCCGAGGTGAGAATCGAAGAATCCAGAGAGGAGTCCCGATAGGTACATACCGTCATCGAAAAAGGGGACCCATGCTTGGCGCTATTAAAGGATTGGCCCCGGATTAATGGAAGGAAGGTGATAATGTGATGCATCATACCTGACCACGCTAGAGAAGGAATGAATTAAACGCTAATCCTGGAGAATCTGAACGAGCGGGAACATACCGCGCCCCCCACATCGAAGAGTCTCCAATTGTACAGAACTCCACCCATTGGAACTGAGAAGTTGTGCTCGATGACGCCCAGTGTCCGCAACCGTACTCGCAGAATATCATCTTCAATTAAAGATGTCAGTCGAAACCTTGTTACCGGGAAGACTTCGGGGTACGTGCGCACCGGTCGTTGGAAGGTAGTCTGGCTGTGTTATCCGACCTATATGACTTATGAAGCTGTGAAGAACATACGAGATCACTGTCAGGCCGCATCCAGAAGAGCCAATGTGACTACTTACAAAGCGGCGGACTCCTCGACCCGAATCTTGCGCTGTTCGATGTAGTACTGAACTGTAGGGTGTTCCCAGAGTGTCCTGATTTCATTAGCAACCCGTGCAAGCATCTTGGCGGCCATCATGGCCGTCTCAGGAAGCGCAATGCTGGCTTGATTATGGGAAAGGAAGTTCTGCCAGCCCGGTCGAACATATGCGCCGCTACGTCCACCTGAAATCGCTACTCCGCCGTTGATCTCTGAAGCAAGAGCGTCTTCCATAGAGATGAGAGGCAATAGTGCCGTTCTTACGTCCATCAGCTGGTGCACCACGTCGTCGGAGGTATGCATGTCGCCTGGAGAACGGGCGGCGAATTCGTAATCTAGCTCTGCCAAAATCATGCGCGCAGCCTTGATAATGTTGTAGTAGACCGCAGGTCGCCAGTAAGGCCGTTCCGAGTCGAGGGTGCCCTCTGCATAGAGAAGTTGGAAGTGTTTCTGGAGTGTTGATTTGCCTGAGGGATGCGCCGACGCCGACCTCGGTCAACTCGATGATCGCACAGCAATTCAGAAAGCTACGCACCAGACTCCGCTTGACCAAGAAGTAGTACTGTGGAATGCTGAGCCTCTAATCTTGCATTCACCTATGACCAGTAGCCTTGTACCTTTGACTTCCTTCCGCTTCGCTTCCTTAAGTAGCGCCGCCTCTCTCTGTGGGCGCGAACAACGAACATACGTCAGTTCATGACCAGTGTTACAAATCCATACTGCGCACTCTCAACTCCTCGTCTATACGCTGGCTTATAACCTCTGGTGTCGTGAGGTTGGGTGCCGATGACGGTCGTTTGGGGGGCGTGATAACTCTTGCAAGTGTCATGGTCGATGGAGAATGGAAAAGAAGCGAAGGGATGGTATATGGTGGAAGATCGAGTGAAAAGACTCTTTGAGCTTCCGTCACAAGTGCCAAACAATAAACAAGGAAGAGGGGATAGAGGACGGCAGATCTATAGCTGATTTCTCAAGGAGACCATCACATATGCTGCCAAACTCCAAATGATGGTTCAATTGATCCCCTTCAGGCGTGCATCGGCTGTGATGAAGAGAGAAATGAAGGAGATGGGAGAAAATCAGGCTCCCAATTGATCGGCCCGTGTGCAAATAGTTACTTAGGTGTTGTCAAGTACCCCGAGAATAGGTCCCGACCGACGACGTATTCAGTTGTCAAGCTCCGGTGCAGTAACCAACCGAAGGAAAAATGCCCAAGAAACATCGTTTGAAGAGCTCGTGCCCCCGGGTAGAATCCCAATTAAATCAAAGATGCACTAACGAGAAAGTTAGCTATGAAACCTTGGGACTCAAGAATCAAACCTTTGATCAACTCCAAGGCTATATCTCTGGGCGCTAAATCCATCACAGCCTGAAACGCGGCCAGGAGCGCCTTCCAATTCCATACGGAAGCAAAGTTGATGGATATTGGTGTCGCTTGGTGCAACAGCAATCACAATTCCGCATAGCGCGCAACCTCTCGCAAAGAAACAAAAGACCTCTAGAATTACACGATAGGCTCAGCAGCGTACGGCGATAATCTGCGCCGAACCTTGTGCACCTATCGCCGCTCGCTTCTTGGGACCTGGTCAGAAGCCGGGGGTGAGAAAAAGAACAGGAAGATCCATGGGACCAGAAAGAACCAGGCCTCGAAAGGGTTGTAAAGCGGGGATGGCAAGGACGGCACTCCAGCACAACGCTCTTATTTCCGCGTGCATGGGTCCCATGTCCAGGCCCAGGGAAGAAGGATACAGACGAGCCTGCGGGCAAATCCCTATTGTTAGTTCGACTTCATCGATGAATAAAGTCAGACTCACCAAAGAAGAATGAAAACAGGGGCCAACACGAACCTGTCATTTACGCATACGGCGATATTAGCTGCGGATTTTGTTACGGAGGGTCGAACAGCCTTGCTTACATGTATGCTCCATCTAGCGCGGCTAAAACTAGAAAACAGAAACAGAAGAATGACCACGAATGAGAAACCAAACACCATCTCCTTCCTCACATGCAAGTGGCGGCTTGCAACACTAAAACACCACTTCCAACATCCGCAATAACGAACGCGCTCGCCGCATCCCCTATTGTTTTGCGGACCTCCGAGCCCAACCTTCCATGCTCCTCCATGAGTTCTTTCAATTCAATCCTATGATCTTCGGCCGCGAGGCGCCTCGACCGACCAGTCACGACCATCAGCGGGCCATCGACACAGACTCTCGGGGTGGTAGGCGTAGTGGGAGTGACAGGGGTTTCCGCTGGCTCGAAGTCGATCTCGTCCTCGGTAGGCTGTTGGACTTTGATCGCGATGCTTGTCCTGGCTCGAATCTCAGATGGAGACGGGGTGGCTTTTGAGTCATCCCGAACCTCGCCATCCTGATCGCCGGTTGAGGCGGATAGCAATCTACTAGAGCATCGTTCTGCCTCTTGAAGTGCCACGTGCAAGGGAGCGAGAGTGTCGATCTCCTTGAATTCGATTCTGGGGTTGGTCCAAGTGGGTCCCTGAGATGACCCATTTTCGCTGGCACCGGAAGCTCCCGCCCTCAACTTGGCAAACCTGGCCCAAAGAACATTGTCGGCAGTCTCGGATTGCAGCTTCGTGGCCGAGTCATGGTGGGGATATATCGTATCAGGATACGAACCGCCCACGTTCTGGATGACTCCTCTGTTAGCATGTGACATCCCGAGAGGAAGGTACTACTACGTACTGAACTGATAGTCAGGACGTTAACATCCTCGGGCCTTTTGAGAGCACCATCCAATACGTCCCCAACGTCACGCCTGGTGATCCTTGCCACCGTCGCAGTGATATTGGTATTAGTTTCCACGAGCTGGACAACGAATTCCAAGGCTAAGCGATCATCCGGGCCGCCAAAGAACGGGAGGAACAGATGCTGCCTCCCATTCAACAAAGCTATGACTTCCAACATCGACTGATCGACGAAGAGTGCAACATCGGTAGTAGCTTGAGAAAACACGCTCCTAACAAACTGCGAGTGGATGACCGAGGCTGATACTTGATGGGTCGAAGCTTTGAAGAGCATATCGAAAGGGTTTGGTATGGGAGACTTTGGGGTATTCGGTGCTGTGGTCGGCCTCGGGGTACCAGAATGCGCGCTGAATTTGGGAGTGTTGGGAGCTGTGGTGGGTTCGAAGTGCGATTGGCCAGGTTCTATGTGATGAGGGACATTGGCATAAGTATCCTGAGCAGATGAGAGCCAGGGGATTAGAATCAAATCTGAACCATAATTCCTTGCTTGCTCCGCGATGCTGGAAGCCATCTGTTCGAATTTGACGATGACGAGAGAGGGGTCGATATTGATCTGGTTGAGCCCTCCAAACATCCGAAAGGCTGAGAGCAAGGGATCATTATGGAGGACTGACTCTGCCGCTGAAGACTTCATAACGGCGGACACACGGTCAGTGAGCTCCATGACTCGTAGGGCTTCAATGGAGACTTGCTGCGAATTTGGGTTGACCATTTTTGCGGAAGAAGGTTGAGGGGCCTCTTTCCCAGTTGGAGGCGACGGGTTGACCAGCTGGGTCAGAGCCATCATACCTGACAAGTGTTCAAATTTGTCAAGTACGATCGTGAAACGAGATTTGCGAGCCCCTGCACGAGAAGGCGGGTGCGTCTCTTCTTCCCCTGCCTCCCCGTCACCGACGTGCTTGAAGTTCGAGCCGTGTGCAGCCACGCGGACCCGAGTGTTCGGGGGATAAAGCCACGTAACGAGTGGAGTGGTCACGAACGTCAGGACCAGCGCTTCCAACACGAACATGGAGAAAACACGCTTGGACCAAATTAGCCGGAGAATACCGCCCATGAAATGAATGCGTACTCTTGAAAGGATTTTAGCGGATAAGCCAACGTTCAGGACAATCAGCTCCACCAATCTGTGTCATACTGTCAGCGTTTTCATTATTCCGATAGCAACGTTGTTTTCACCCTTTGCAGCTCATGAGAGAGCCGATTGCAGCAGATTCACGCACGTCGAATCCAGCTACGTAGCGGGCGCCCAAGAAGCATCCTCCAAATTTTCCAACGAACGCAGTGGTGATGATTGCAACGGTATATGCCCACGTCTTGCCTTGGACAATGGTCAGGAACAAGCAGAGGCAGGAGAGAGTAATGGCGCACCGCTGTCGAGGAGTCCTAAGTCTGTGGACAGTCCAGAGAGGGTGAAATACTGTCGGAAGTTAGTCAGAAAGGGTGGGATATTGACCACGATAAATGTACCAGAGGGAGGAAAATGATAGAAACCATGTCTTCAAGTTTCTCGGTCAGTGCGATGGCAAGCCCTCCCTCCCGCGGCACAATCAGGCCGGCCAAAAATGCACCTGTCGAGGGTACTCAGAGAGTGGAAGAAGTCGTGAAGGGAATATGCTTTACCGAAGATGGCATGTACGCCTATGATGTCGGTAAAGAAGGCCGATCCGAAGAGCACCAGCATGGTGACTGTCATGAAGAACACAGTTGGTCCGTTCTCAACTAGTCCGCGCCGTCAGCCAGTCTCGTCACTTCAATTGGCAAAGAATACCTACTGGAGCCTGTGACGCGAGCTAGCCACTTCATGACCCATTTCATAGGGAACAGAACGATGAGAGTCCAAGCTACGCAGATCAATAAGATGTAGAGCGCTGTGAGGCCAGTTCCTGCGTTGACGAGTGCAACGCTCAGAGCGAGTAAGGTCCATCCGACTACGGAAGAGGTTCAGCAGTCGTAGGAGAGGAAGCGGGATGGCCACTCACTGATATCATTGCCCACGCCTGCAGAGAGAACCACGATACCGACCGTGGTATCTAAAAGCTTCAGCTCTGTAAGGATACGGCAAAGGACGGGGAAGGCGGTAATCGAATATGCCACGCCCGTGAAGAGCATGAAATGGGTGAACTCGACCCTAGGGTCGATGAATTCCTTATATATGGAAACCGCCAAGCCCGAACCAATGGCGAATGGAAGGATCATCCCCGCCAGGGCTACAGTAGCTGATAACTTTGCATTCCGCTGGATAACGCCAGCGTCTATCTCTAGGCCAACGAGGAACAGGAACAGGCAGAGTCCAATATCGGCGACAAGCCCCAAGTATCCGCGAGATGCTTCAGGGAATATGTGCTCTGTGAAACCGGGAATTCGACCTTGGATGTGATGCATTAGGCTTTTGCTCAGGGGTCGGCCATGAGAACCTACCAAACGCCGTTGGTCCTGCAAAGATGTGAGCTCAAAGCGCGATGACAACACTATGCCAGCGTACCAAGTAGAATCCCGCCCAGCACTTCAGCAATGACCTTTGGTTGGTGAAGCTTCCGTAGGCCAAACGACAGGAGACTCGCCGTGCAGATTATGATGCCTGGACGACAAACATGGTCAGTGCGCCGTTATCTCCTTGGGCGAGTTGTCCCCTTTGGGGCCATGAATACCCACCAACTTGCACAATCCAAAGACGTATGGGGTCATTAACATCGACCTCTGTGGGGTCTTGGGCACTGAGCAGCCCGCCCTGCGATATCGTTCAGCGAGTTGTACGCGTTCAACAGGCCTGTCCGACTCTCGACCCGTACCTCTTCACTGACCGCCCGTCTCTGGAACACCTGGAACACCTTCTGAGAGAAATCTGGCATTCTTGTGTCCCTCGTGAGAGGCTTCCGTGTCCAGTTTCGTCGTCGTCGTGGTCGTGGTCACTGCCCAAAGGCGGGGTTTTACGAAATCAACCTCGCAATCGTAGTTATATTTTTAGACTTCGGAGCTTCTGTTTGCCTTCCATCAAGCCGAAGATGGCATATCCAGCTCGAGGGTAGATTCATGGGCGCAGATTGTCCCTGTTGTCGCTGTCGTTGACGATGTCGAACATATTTCTCTTGGAGAACGTCGCGGTCAAGATCAAAGACCAAAATTGCCTCCGTTTCGGCGATGGCTTATGCCAAGTGCAAGCCAAGGAGCACCATCAAAGTCGACCTTGGAAGCAGCAGCGGAATAGAACTTAGAAGTAAAAAAGTGGCTGTATATTATTTCATGACTCGAGAATAGCTCAGGTTTTCGGAATTCTATCTTTTAGTTGAAAAAGTTGAAAATAAGGTGACTAAGGAATTTTAATTATCAGAAATTGTACGACGTAGGCCAGCGCAGAATGGCTCCTCTGATCCCGCGGTCCAGTGGTCATGACGTCGTGCCAGTTCTTCAGTTACCTTTGTTGGAGGCAGTCGGCATCTAGTGCACACACACTACTGAAGCTCTTTTTGGTCCCATTTAATTCGGTAATACTACTAGGCGCTGCCTGTTATTTTGCATCACTATCAATCGGATATATGGTATATGGTAGAACGTCAATCTCTCAATCTGCTTTTCAACGCGTCTGCGTTTGCAGCTATGGGGGCGAATTTTAACTCGAGGTAAACAAGGAAAACGCCTTTTAAGCGCTGACATAATTTCCAGATCTGATCATCTGCGGCGTGCTTGGATAGCCTCTGTCCCCTTCACTCACTCCCGTTCCTACCGTTACACAGGACCTCACCGCTATGGCATACACCCTTCTTCCAACAGAACTATGGTTGGAGGTTTTGGAAGATCTCGCACCAGCAACTCCTTGGACGCCAGCAGACTATGCACTGTCGGAATGCTCTCTTTTGCCTATATTCAAGCTCTACCATCGCCGGCTCCAGCATTTAGCATCTATACGGAGTGTCTGTCAACAATGGGACGCAATTTTGTGCGACCTCATCTATAACCACGTAGTCCTACCCTCTCATCCTTTGTCAATCGCTCGTGAAACCATTGGGATCCTCCGCCATCACGTCGATCGTATACGGGCTATAACCATATGCGATCTAAGCTATGGTGATCGTCCGATTACTGAAGAGGAGAGAGGGGTATCCGCAGCTCTGGTCAACCGTCACCTCCAGAAGTACCTGGGCAACGCTCATACCCGAATCCACATCGAACGACTCGTCCTAGAAGGCGGAGAGGTATACATGAAGCGGAACTGGGGTCCCAAGACCATTCCAAACGCCCCTGCCACAGTTAAACACCTTGTTCTCTCCTTCCTCCAGGCCATCCCCGTTTCCCTCGCATTGGTGCACCTTGGGCAGAGTCTGGAGACACTGGAACTCCACGAATGGTCGTACTACGATAGCGATACACCTCCCACCTTCCACCTTCCAAAGCAATTCCAGTGTCTCCAGAAGCTGGTGCTGCAGAACTGCTGCATTGCTAAATGTGATGCGTTCAAGTTATTCGAGCGCATCGGGGCTCTCACTTATTGTCCCAAGCACAAGAAAAGAATTCATCAGTCGCAACTGCGGGACTTCCGAGTCAAAGGCGGTACGAGCCTCGATCCCAACCGAATCGTCACGATGCTACGCACCAACAGCATTGGGAAGGGGTTGACCATCCTCCACATCCATTTCCATCACGGGAGGATGTACCTCGCACCAGAAACAGCCGCCACCATATCTCATTCCGCCGCGGCGACAGCCATCGCGAAAGAATGCCAGTCCCTCATCGACTTCCGATATGCAGGATCCATCGAGAAGGCTTTCTTCAAGCACCTTTCCAAGTCGCTCAAAATCCTTGCGCTTGCTGTCTGGCCCCCGAGTATTCGTCCCCACGAGAGTATACTATGGTGGCAGAGCCTGGACTTGGGGTACTTCACCCCCGACAAGATAGGGGACGTCGTTTCGCTGAGCGAAAATCGGTACCACCTCGAGCGCTTGATCATATTGGTACAGTGTTTGGTAGGAGAGGACACCCCTCCGGACTCCTTCATCAAAGCAGTTTACGAAGCTTTAGAGGCTTTGGGCATCCCGTTCGAAGTGGAACTTCTCAACGCGGCTAGTAGGCCAACGACCTGAAAGTTGATACTATGCGTTATCCACGAGCATCATCCCCGAGCCGTAGAGCCAATTTTTCCAACATTAAAAACATTATTCTATGGTACTGTGTCTAACATTAACCTCGATGTATATATAATATGCCCTTACCCCGTGTGCCAACCTATTCGTTATCAAGTCCGCAGTTCTGGCAATTCCAGTCCTCGAGAGGATCTTTTCGATCAGCGTGATAAAGCCCAAGCGACAGCAGCTTGATCGTTCCATCCACCTCGTGTCCCCGCGTCGTCCCCCGAATGTTAACCTTTCGAAGGTTAGGGAAGACGGATTCCAGCTTTTGCACCTCCTTCCAAAGTCCCACATGAATCAGCCGTGCCTCCTCCGGATTTTCCATGCCCGCACACAACGCCAAGGTGATTTCCCCCCAGAGGCCTTGGTGTTCATCGTAGGGGATAGTCGCAGCCGAGAGGTCGAGCCAGTTCAGCGTCGAGACAATGGCATGCGCTTCGATAGTGACAATGAGCGTCTGGAGCTTCAACAGCCTTCCAAGCGGCAACGGGACTGGGTTTAAACGTCAGTACATGGATCAGGAGGACGTGTTGTTCACTTACCCGAGACCGCAGGGTTTTTGACTGTCAAAATCAAAGAACAAAGCGAGGGAGAGCTCTCTCTAACCAGGCCGCTAACAGCGAACGAGTATCCGTCGATACCGTTGAAGTTCAGCATGCCCAACTCTCCAATGTCAATTTTGGAGCTCTTGGTGATAAGCGAAACCGACTCGTCAGGCACATGGCACATCGACACTTGCCATGGTCTGGCTCGACGATTGACGTTATTCTTGGAAACGGGAGGAAGCGGAATCTTGGGATCATGGGGAACGACTTGACCACATAAGCTGAAGCGGGAAGCGTTCCAGCAGTTCTCGATGAGAGAAACCGGGAATGACCGCATGGCGAAGGAGACGACGCAGAGGCGGGGGGATTGGACGAACTTGAACAGAGCGGTCTGAATCTCGGGTCTGATCCTTGAGAAGACGACCTGCCACTTCGCTTCGATGACCAGCTCGTGCAGTGCGCTGTACTCCTGCGTGAGGACGAAACGCCACGCTCTTTCTTCTCGGGAAAGCCATAGGTTCTCCCAGAAGGCACCCGTCGACATTGGTAGGGAGTGAATGTTAAACTTCCTGATTAGATTGGTAATGTCGGGAGATCGTCTGAGGAGCGCCTCGAAGCGTTCGACCAAGGTGGTGGGCGGGGCTGAGCCCTCTTCTTCGTCGATCGGTGGTGGAACTTGGATGCCGTTGGCGTACATGGGGATGGGGCGGGACAGCTCCACCTCTTGAAAGATGTACTTGCGGCAGCGCCTGTGCAGGGCCCGACAGGACCTGGAGAGCGTTTTCCACTCGTCAAGGCCGAGGTATTGGTCAATGAGGCGGTAGATGACCTCCGGGGGAAGGCGAAGGCCCCGTGCCTCCAGGGACGGGCTGCGCGACGCAAGCCCACCTGCACTGCTGGCCATCGTGGCTTGCTGGTGGCTTGGGACAAGGAAGGATGGTATTTGTGCCACCTGTCTTTTCCGTTTTCGGATGCAGGCGCTTCCCACGACAATATGGCGCGAACAGGGGACCCGACTCTCGGTAAGCGAGCGAGACCGTACCATTGGCCATCAATATAGCTCGCCACTAAGTAGTTGAGCTGTCACAGCTGGAGACTGGGACAGGCTCCACCAAGCGCTCAGGTAAGACGGGCTATCTGCTACGTCACCAGTCACAAGTCGACTTTGAAATAGGCGCCCAATGCATCGGTTTCTAATTTTGGCGATGAAGCAACTATTTGGGGGTACTAGGAAGGAATGGACTCACGCCGAAAACAACACATGTATGACTTTCTTACCAGGCTACTACCCAATCTAAAACTGCGAGGCAGCTGCATCGGCAGCGAGTAAGTCGCTGAGACGTGAAGCAAGCATTGGACCGTGACTGTGCAGGGACGAGTCGGAGAGAGTACAATGATCGCATCGGCGAGATTCCCGTAGAGGACCCAAAGATCTTCCAAAGTCTTCTAATGATTTGCATGGTGGATCGTTTCCGATCGAGTTGTCGCAAGCCCGAGGCGCAAGGGTTGGTCTCTTGCACGATGAAGCTAATTTCGCAGCTTGTCGTACAAAGCTGTCCAGAAATCTGCCTTGAACAGGACCACTCTGTCAAGTCGCAGCGAAACGTTTACCCACAGGGCAGGTGTCGAATATGCCGCTCTTCTCCTCAATCTACATGTTGACAGGAGAACTGCAAAGTGCACGCGTTCCCGTCGAGTTAACTCAATGTGGCACGGTGCCGCGGCTCCAGCAGGCAGGGAAGCTTTAAGCAGCTCGCCCACTAATTCGAGAGGGAATTGTCGAAGGGGAGATAGCACCGTCTGGAGGTCCTTCCGTTGCTGTGAGAGCCGAACGTATCGATCTTGAAGTGTAGGTGGGACTGGGTTGAAGTTGAGGATCTGGAGGGTTAAAGCTTCGGCCTCGTGGTTAGTTCTTCCCAACAGATATTTTCAGGTACGGAATGTCGTCGTCGTTGGGCGATAGGTTTTGGGTTAGAAAAGCGTCCAAAGCTGGGGTTAAAGTTGGGCAGATCAGGTAGAACATTGGGACATCTTACGGCGGAGTCGAGGAAGTGGTCCATGCAGTTGAACCAGTTGAACCGTAAGGTGAGTAAGAGCATTGTGGGCGCCGATTGCTGTGGTTCGGAATTGATTGCCAGTTGGCACAATGTTCATTGGGCTACGGAAGTTACACCATGCCAGTGGCCTTATGGTCTAGTAGTATGATTCCTCGTTTGGGTTTCGGTCCGAAATCGAGGAGGTCCTGGGTTCAACTCCCAGTGAGGCCCATTCTTTTTCCTTGGTCCTCTGTGCTTCGTTGATTCCTTCATCCAGAGGCGATGTCGTCAAAAGCGCAAAGATTTAGATAGGAGCCTCAGTGGACCGACATTGCCACGATGATGAATAAGTATTACCGCTGAAAGCGATTGCTATTGCGGCATGTGGTTGATATTTTTCTCAAGACAAATAGTATATGTACAGTTGATACCGACTGCCTCCAACAGGTCTAATCGGAGCACTGAATCGTCCCAAGCGTCCGAGACGGCAAGTTGCAGATGTAATGTTTTTAATGCAGGGAACTCTCCGCCAACGAAACTCTCGAGGAGCTGTATCCATAGTTGGGTTCCTTCGTGGTCCATCAAAGTGAGTGTCAACTCGAGGGCTTGTAACTTATTTTTGCGCTTCAGGGTCCTTATGGTGTCAACCATCCACCGAGGATAGGCCTGTAATAGGGTGTCTGGGTCTTTTCGGATGACCAGGCTTTCGAGATTCGTGAAGTGTTCCAAGTTCCAGCTGTAGATGTCTACGGCAGCAGAGAGGTACAGTGAGTCCATGTCATGTTATGGATCTAGCCATGTTAATCTCACCTCTAACGTCCAATTCCAAGTGGTTAACTGTCGGTACGAACGAGTGGATTAACTGCTGCTCGATCCTTCGAAAGAGGTAAACCTGGACCGCTTCTTCTTGGAATGAAAGTTTAACTGTGTAGCGCAATCTTAGACCTTTTGATGAGATGATGGGGAACGGAGGGAAAGGAGGATAATCGGGGCCATATACATCCCAGTCAACGTCCAGTTCGAAGTATTCGAGGTCGGCAGGAGGAACCTTCAAATCTTCATCCTCATGTTTATAGATGTCGAGAAAAGCCCTTCTCAGTTTGACCCGTCTGAGCGATGGCGAGGCGAAAATGAGGTTGTAGTATTTGCTGAGATGCATTGGAAATCTCCATCCGTCGATGGTGAGATCCACGAGGTGGGGTGACGCGAGGAGATCGGTGAGTGCCTGTCGCAATGCCCACGACATCCTCTCGTTCCAATAAACGCGGATTCCCGAGCGTGGACCTAGCAGTTCTACCGCTCTCGGGTGGGGAAGCGCCCGGAGGATATTGGCTGCCAAGTTGGCAGCTGGCGGGTGCTCCATCCATATCACAGGATAAACGGCCTTGATCACGACGCGTTGGACGCTGCCTGATAAATGCTGCGACCGTTGTAGGGCGTCCAGAAGACCTTCGAATGTGGATGGCTGGCATAGAGAAATGGTTTGAAAAAGAAGAGGTTGGGAAAGATCTCTCCATTGTCTAGAGACGAGGCAGCATATGCGCAGCGAGCTGTTCTTATCGCCACCGTCGATCCTTTCCAAGATCTCTTGCATGATCTCGGTCGGAAGGCTGTCAGCCTCTGTAGTTGAACGTGATCTAGATGAAGGTACTGCTCAGCGACGCCGCACCCAGTCTATAGGAGGGGCTGACGACTAACCCGGCATCCATGCTCTTGGGTTGTTCCACGATGAAATGGCTGGGCGTTGCTGGTGTTGTTGATTTGGGGGTGTGGCCGCAGTGTTCACCAACGGTCGTCGTGGTTTGAGAACAAAGCTTTTAAGGATGTCTTCGACAGGCACAATGATGCCAGGAGCACGGGATCACATCGATTCAGGCCGTGACCTGTGGGCGCTAATTTTAGACCGGGACAGTATTGGCTTGGCACAAACGTTGCGACAGGCGCCGACCCTGAGACAATTGTGGTCTTCGACCTTGACCACGACGACCTCTGAAGGACGCATGCGCTCGACATCGTCAACGACAGCGACCGCGACGATAATCTTCGCGGATACATGTTCTCCCAGTGTTGGGCTTGATAGAAGGCCCTTGATGCTGCAGAGTAATCGCTCAACACGAACAGTTCTCTGACCCGAAGGATGATTTAACGACCAGCTTCAGCCGGAACGATGTATTATGGCTCTTTCAACGGAAACCATTGACTCCGTATTCCCTTAACCTGGCCCGTCATCGTACCTTCGGGCCCTACCGACAGCAGCCACGTTTCATAATCTAGACGGCCATTGTCGAATGTGTGGTTGCAATCGACCGTGTTATCTCGCACCTCTAGACCGACAACCTGAGCCTTCGGACGTCAGGATGACAGTACTTTTTACTGTCATAACTATTCCCGCCGATGGACTTTTGGGACCAGTGACTCTCAACATGGGCGTCCTCCCTCATCTCCGCTGACTTGATGTGCAAGTCAAAGCTACCGAGCTTCACGACACCATCGAATGGCTATCCCAGTCCCTCAACACCCGTTCAACTAAGGAAGCGTACGCTGAAGGCCATCAGAAACTCTGGGACGAAACCATTGAGAAGTTGCTGGACAAGGTATCCCAATTTGACGAGGAAGGGGCTTTGCGTGCGGGCAATTTCAAGGTTTTATAAGGCGGGCGTCTGTTGGATGAATTGTTTGGGTGATTAGGAGAGATCAGAGAAGGGTCAGAGTCAGGGGATTGAAAGGTGCCGTCGTGATCATACCCGTTGGCCGTGCTGGGGATGTGTAGGTGGGAGATGAAAAATCTTCTGGTTGTATTTGCATCGGTGCTCTGTTAATGACATTAGTTGGGAATCCAGTCATACCCACCCGTAGTTCGTGAATTAAATTCTAAAATATCTACAATACAAGATCTTCAATTGAAGACTCGCCAAGTTGAGATCAGCGCGATCAAAAAGCAGACGCGGAAGGGTCAGTTGTTTGCCATCGCGGCGGGCAATGAGCTCAACGTCCAACTTCCGTGCATCACCACGCAGGACAGCGCAGAACGCCCCTTCGTCACTGCTACAACCGCCTAGCAATGCAGGGTACGCGCGACCGTCGCCTCTCAAATCACAGCAGCCGTCAGCCGCGCCGACACTGAGCGTCGAGGAATGGGAGGCCAAAGCTCCGCTCGGTGACCTCGAGATACGTAGCGTCAATGCTATCAAGCAGGCTACGGACAAGGTCCCTATGCCTTTAAAGGTGTGTGTGGAATGGCCTTCAGTTACGGCAATCCAGATAATTGAACAGGGCGATGGCAGTTTAGCGCGGAGGAGAACGACGACGACCCATCGACACCAGCGACGCCCACCAACCGGTTCGCATCGTCTTCACGGCCCTCGACGCCTCAGAATCCTTTCCAGAATCGCACCGGAACACATGCGCTGCATCCTCGACAACCCGTGCATACGACCCAGCAGCTCTACGACTGGTTCGCCTTGATTGACCGCTCGGTCGCTCATAGCCAAGAAGCCCATTTCAGAGCGCATATCGCGACGGTTGCGCAGCATCTTGAGACATGCGACCTCTTGTTGTCCAAAGTCGACGAGATCGAGCGCGAGGTGGATGTCATGCTCGAGAATTGGAGGAGTGTTGAGGAGGGGGGTAAGAGTCTGAAGGATGCCTGTGAGAGGTTGCTGGAGGAGAAGGTGCGTCCTAGACGGGGGATAGACTTGGATATCGTGCTGAATGGTGTGCTCAGGACAAGCTCGTTGAGCTCACAGACGACATCGGTTCACATCTGGAATATTTCCAGCAACTCGATATCGCGACGCGAATGCTGAACCATCCAGGAGAACAGCTCATCTACCAAAGCGATTTCCTGTACATGGTGGAGAAGGTCGACATTTGTATAGAATTCCTCAAGTCACGGGTAAGTACTTTATGCAACCTGTCAATCATACCCACCTTTAACTTGGATTCTAGAGGCACTACAAAGAGGCTGAAGTCTACCTGCTACGCTTCCAGCAATGCATGACGAGGGCTATGACCCTGATCAAGATGAACTTTGTTGGTTCACTGCGAGCGTTGTCATCAGATATCTCAAGGCGTCTCTCTGAAAAGGTGCGACCTATTCCCGATGCCTCGTCACAGTTCCTGCTGACAGAGCTCATCCCAGGACGTGTCCCAAACCGCCCAAATGCACCTACTTTACACACGATTCCGGTCAGTCGCCGCCAAGGTCGCACCACTACTCGGCGAGCTTGAGAGGCGTGCTCGATCCTATCCAGATGAACTCTCCGCGCTTCTGTCGGAATGCCACTCTGCCTACTTCAGCACGAGGAAAGCTTTGTTGCTTCCAAAGATCATGGAGGAAATCAGAGGGTTGGATCCCAGTCGAAGCGAATTGGTAGAGTTGGTGAGTATCATATCAACATCGTAATTGCTCCAGGCCTTACGATATGGATCAGACGAGAGCGGGTTGTAGCTATCTTAAGCAACTCTGCACCGACGAATTCAACCTCTACCGAGAATTCTTCAGTACAGCTGAGGACCAGCTCTAGTAAGACCTTTACTCGTTTCAAGATGTCCACTGCTAATGATATGTAGTCAATACCTCGAAACCCTTTGCGACCTCCTCTATGACGACCTTCGACCGCGCATCTTACACGAACCGAGACTGACGGCTCTCTGCGAAGTATGCACAGTCCTACAGGCCCTCATGGTCCTCGACGCGCCGATCTCCACATCAACCTCAACGAGCAGCACCCTCTTCTCGGACGGCGCCTCAAGCTCATCCCAAATCGACACCTCGGACTCCGAATCCGACGAAGATTCGAGCGACGAAGACGCCGACAGCGACTCTGAGTTGACGGTGGACCTGGACACTGCCAGTCTGACCGCCAAACGCAAGAGCAAAGGCAAACTGGGCCATGTAGGCCGCCGACTGCATATCCGCCATTTGTTGCAGATGGTGCTACAGGATGCGCAGACGAGGTTGTTTTTCAAGGCGCAGGCGCTCATTCAGAGTGACATAAAGTATTATACGCCGAAGAAGGAGGATTTGGCTTGGCCTGATGTTATTGTTGGTGAGTCTTGCTGTTGGTGTAACGCGGTTGTGTTCAGAATCTGAGGCATCTCGGCGTTTAGCTGCGAACCAGCCTAAAAGTGGGACGGAGATACGCGAGAAGGAGACTGTTAGCAGGATCTTCAAGGCGAACCTCACTCAACAGGAAACCTGGTATCCGACTGTTCGGAAGATGGTCTGGATTCTCTCCCAGTTGCACGACTTTGTGAAGGTATGTTCACTCCGGACGTTGAGGCGTAATGTTCCTGGGAGGCTAACGCCCGCCTACAGCCTGCCATCTTCGAAGACATTGCCCAAGAAGCAGCTCTACTCTGCCGGCAATCGCTACTCGCAGCACGAGACATGATTAAAGCCCGGCCTCCGCCTAGTACACCCCTTGATGGTCACCTGTTCCTTGTGCGACACCTGCTTATATTGAAGGATGTGGCTAAGAGCCTGGAAGGCGAATCTACCAATGGGCAGCAGAAGGACATCTCTGTTGGTGCGTTCCCTAGTACCCCTGTGAAGAGTGCAGGGATGAGGACGCCTGGTGTTTCTGGGTTTGGGGCTGCAGAGCCTGCCAGTTCGGGCGGTGTCACAGGTACAGTATTCATTTTTTGGAAAATGAGCGAGAAATGACATCGATCGAGTAGGGACATTGACTACGATGCTCAACCGGACGACTGCGATACTTCCCGAAGGCCTTTTTGCCTCTTTGGGAGTGAGTAGAGATGAAAGCATTAGAGGGGCTAAGCACGTAAGTCGCGGCTAGAAAAGAAACTGAGTCATCTGCTTAACACAGACTATGTAACAGGGCATCGACCACGACCTCCGACGAGCCTGCGAAGACGTTATCAACGCGAGTGTAGCCCCTATTTGTGGTCCTCTCGACGATTGGGTCTTACGAGTCCAAACCCTCAGCAGCGGTTCCGCCACGAAACCGGGCACAAGCCTCCGTACCGCCCAGTCTCCACCGACTGGAGCCCGAACTGCCAACCCCCAGACTGCTGCTGCTGGTGCAGTGGATATTGCAACGCTGAGCAATCCGACGCACATTCTTGCTTTGTATACCGAATTTAGGAGTGCGATTGAAAGGGATTTGAGGGCGAATGTTGCGAGGATTAGGTTGTATTTGGGGGATGCGGATGGGGAGGGGCAGCACGGTCAAGGTGGACAGGGTCAGGCAACGCAATCTGGATACCAATCTTCAGGGACGGCAAGTGGAAGTGACGGCGAGCAGCAGCGGACCTCTTCATCGTCGTCGCCATCATCGTCACACCAGCATGGACGCACAGCTAAGATCCTCATCGACCACGTTCGTGATAGGGTTGAAGAAGCGTATCAAGGGTTTGTGGAGCAGTTGAGGGAGGTGGTGGCGACGAGTGGTGCGGGGAGTAGTGAGGAGGTGCAGAGGGTGTTGAAGGAGGTTGAGTCTGGTGGTCAGGGAGGGAGTGTGAAGGATGTGGTTAGGATGATTTGTTTGGGGGATGTCACGAGTGAGTCGGGACCCAGTGGGAGTGGGAGTCGGTCGTAGAGGTGTGGTTCAGATTCTCCACAATGTCAATGATCGCCGTTTCAGGACTATAGTAAACACTGTCAGATTCCGACTACTCTGCGACGAGTCGCCCTTGAGCCCTGTTCAGCTGGGCGTGGATGCAGCTGGCTCGTGGCTCTGTGCTATTATGGATGGTTTGTTCTTCCCATCCTTACGATGGAGTTTCCATTCAATTTCCTGGCGCTGAGGCGCCGTCGTTATGGGGATGAAAGGTGGTGACATGGTGGTGCTCCCCCTGTTTTCGTCGATGGGAATTCTTGGCATCCGCTGGCCAGTCCTCGACGGTGATCGTTTCTCCTTCTACCGCCCTTCTAAGCAAAGCAGGTCTGTACGTTGCAGGACGCGGAGTTAGACCAGCTCGTTCACCCTCCACGCCTAGTATGTTTGCCTTGGCCATCCGCACAGGACTATTCATAGCTTCGCTGCGAATAGACTGGTACGTATTTAATATCTACATGGTTGGAGAAACGGGGTGGTTGGGGGCCAATGAGTTTTGGGGTTTCACCGCGCAAACTGCACTAATTCACTGAAGCACCGCAGAAAATAACACCTTTTGCTCTTGGCAAAGTGCATTCGAGCAGAAGTCGATAGTGTACAAACAGCGGGAACTTGAATGCGCCTAGTCCGTAATCAAACATCCATTCAACCAACCCCTCGCCTTACTTTCTTCCAGGTTACGCTGTTATGACTATAGATTGGTATTCATCCCTCTGAGACATAGAAGGGCGAAATGGGCTCAAGGAGCCCCGGTACTTCAAGCCAAGCACATATTGCCATTCAAGGCGAAAGGAATTCAGAGCTAGACGCCGATCAAAGTCGATTACCCAGAATGACGATGGTGAACCTAAATTTGGACGCCAAAGTCGATGCCAAGACGGGAGACCAGGGAGGAAAGGCGCTGGTAAACTGCACTTTAAAGAGTGAATTCGAATACATAGAATATGTAAAGATCTTTCTGGAGCTCTGTAGATCGCTTAGGGAGTTGTTCTAGGGCACGAATGTGTTCTAGGGCACGAATGCGTTTACGTTCAGACATCTGCGGAGTCGAGATAGTAATTTGTTCACAAAGAGGCGGAGCGCACATATACCTGCTTTCTTTGGCAGAAATGAGGCTCGACAGAAGCGCAGTCTATTCTCGGAGTATGTATTCTATTTCTATGGGTTTAATGCTAGGTCTTTTTGGAGACTACGCGGCCTCCAAAAGGTATATAAGCCTAGGCAAACGCACCTCTAGTCTCCTCACTCGGGATTTCATCTCTGGGTACCCAACCGAACTCGCCCTCCGAACAACCAGCACAACATGCACTTCAAAACCATCCTCGCTCTCACCGCTCTCGCCTTCACTGCCGGCGTTCACGGCACTGCTATCCCCGTCGCCGACGGCAAGGGCGTTAAACACCACGACCATGGCTATGGTAAAGACGGCTATGGCAAGGATGGCTATGGCAAAGATGGCCATGGCAAGGGCGGCTATGGGGGTTACGGCTATGGCAAAGATGGCTATGGCAAAGATGGCCATGGCAAGGGCGGCTATGGGGGTTACGGCTATGGCAAAGATGGCTACGGCAAAGATGGCCACGGAAAGGACGGCTATGGCGGCCACGGCTATGGCAAGGACGGCTATGGCCGGTTCGACTATGGCAAATACGAAAGTCGCGACTACGGCCATGGCAAGTCCGGTTATAGTAACTACGGCAGGCATGGCGGGTACGGCCAAGGCGGGTATGGCGGGTACGGTGGGCATGGCCATGGCGGGTACGGCGGGTATGGCCATGGCGGGTACGGTGGGCATGGCCATGGCGGGTACGGAGGGCATGGCCATGGCGGGTACGGAGGGTACGGCCATGGCGGGTATGGCGGGTACGGCAAGTCGGGCTACCGCAAGCACGGCTACTAGGCGTCCGAACCTCACACTGCTCGCCTCGCCTTCCCATAACTCCATCCCCCAATACTCTGCAACACGATCCCCTCACGCGATGGCTCCTACTTGTTCATCACGATATTATCTGCTTCCGATTCCATTCAACCTTTCGTTCTTCCCGTCCTCTTTTTTACCATTGCTTCACTCCGTTCGCCCCTTACTTTGAATCCCCTTTGAACCGTCGCCCTTCTTTTTGGACTATGTATTTTCGATCTTTCTGGCCCAGAACACTTGTAACAAATGTCGTAACGATCTACGCGATGTACATATCTTCAACCACGCTTCGCAGCCCCTTGTACCTGTTGACTACATCTCTTACTCACTGTAGTTCGTGTTATGTAGCAAGGTCATAAAGCCCTGGAGGTAGACCTATGGAATGAACTTGGCTTCGTTTCCAATCTTTGCTTTATCCCCGTGTACATTTGGGTCATTCCATTGCAGTGTGGCGGCCCTGCCTCCTGTGACTACATCGCTCGCGAATGTCTTTGAGCCCTTTGAGCAGTCGATTACTTTTCAGTGGCTGACATCCCATTGCATCAGGAGTGTGTGTGTGTGTGTTTCCAAGGTCCAGTGGCCTCGCGGGCACCGTAACCGCCAGGCTGAGTAACTGAGAAGAACTCCAAGCCCCCTCATCAGCCCCGTAAATTGCCGGGACCAAGGGCAACTGTCGTCTACCCGAGGGAAAACGATGTCCATCCCAGGTTAGCCGACAATCCGAGGAGATTTTCTTCCATCTATTCTTCCATCTCTCTGTTCTCGCAACTGCTCAAATTCAATACGAAAAACATACGCGCACAACGGAATCTATCGTCACTGTATATACAGGCTTGATACAGGCTAGCAAGCCCTCATGTTACGATATATGTATTGCCATCATGAGACGATAGTAACGTGCTGGCCCCTTCCATGCCAACGAGTACGCGCAGTTGGCCCGAGCTCCTTCGCCCCACCTCTCGAATCCGAGACACACCTTCTGGATCCAAGGATCCTTCCTACCAATAGCCGTCGCACTGTTTGCATCCGTGGGAACGGTACACTATCACCGTGGCGATCCAGGGCGTTGCGGCGAACGTTATGGGCCCAATGCACATCGCACCTATCTGGTGACACCAAACTTCCCCAAATGGTTGATGTTAGAAAACAAAATCGATATTCACTTCATTGCGTTCCATGAACGTATTGAGGTACTCGATCACTCACACTTGGTGTAGCTAGTATAGGCTAAACGTTGCCGTCCCAGTGAGTTAAGTCTCCGAAAACCCGTCTGCAGTGAGACTGAGCCTCGAAGACTCGGAGCGGGACGTCGTCGTCCCTGCCAAAGTATCATCCTCAAAGTTCTTATATCGTGCGTCGAGTCAATCGAGTGCCAGTTCTTTCAGTTTTGGGAGGAGCGCGTGGCCGTTCCAATCGATTTGGAAGTGTTTGAAGGCGGCGCTGTAGTCGGTCGAGACTCCCATCGTCAGGGAGAGTAAATTTGGAGTGGCGAGAAAGAGTTAGACATTTCAGATACATCCATCTCCCATGTGAGGTGATACAACGAGAGAGTGGTTAGGTTAAAAATTTGGGTGCGGATTCTGGACCAGTCGAACGCTTTGGTTGTATGTGGTTGGCTGTATGTGCCTAAACGGAGGCTAGTGAGAGAGGGGAAGTTGTATGCTTCGAATACGAAAGGTTCCCTTGTGAAGTGTTTGTGGATTAGAGTTAGGTCGATCAGATTGGAGTGGGGGAGGAGGGGGGTTAATGTGGGTCGCCGCCATCGACGATGTAGAACGTTCCGCGTACGAGGGCAGTGCACGAGTTAAATATCTGAGACCAGGTTTTGTATGTGATGCAGGGGGCGATAGAGAGGTGAGTGAGTTATTTCCACGGTAGAGGCAGTCCTTGACGGTCGGTGTTAGGAGATGTCGAAACGTTGGTGTCTTCGGGGTGAAGATAGCCGGGAATTTAGAATAGTAGAGTAGAACCTTACTTAGTTTACAGTTGTGATACTAACCTCAATGTATCAGACTTAACCGATGTGAGATTTCTTTTCTGAGTACTGGTGTGGACGAAGTGGTCGAGGATAAGCACGCCTTATTCTAGTTCCAAAACTCAAAGGTCGTAGCGCGAAGCTGTACGAGGTTCTTACGTAGTTGGTAAGTCAAGTTTTAGGGTCATAAAAAGGGGTATCGTCCTTCGAGCTGAAGGGAGATCCATTTATATTGTTTAAACACTACTTTCCAGGCAAGTACAGAACTATCTACAATGTTCTAAACCTTGCGAGCGCAGGGAAAGAAGGTAAGGGCGAAGCCATTCGAGTTAAATAATAACAAACATTGTTAACGGGAAGCATACTATCGTGAAGTCGTTACTGAGATATCGGTTTTTATACCTTGCTGTAGAAATGAAGGGAAATACTTAAATAGAGTAAGATGGGAGGAAGGTTTCTTGGCCATACCTACGGTATCTGCACAACATGCTACAACAGTCGGGATCGATGTCGAAAGCGAAGAGTGCAACTGCCCAAAGGTCCGCACAGCGGTTATGTTCTATCGCCACTCGGCGGAGTTGGGGTAGGTTAGAAAGGCCGAGTTGGTTGGAAGGGAAGAGCATCGTGAACGACGAATCTCGGTTCGCTGAAGCTGTCTCGCGGAGGACAAGCGACTTGAGGTTCATTAGACGTTTCGTAGCCAATGCGTGTTGAACTTTCACCGCGCAAACTGCACCAATTAACAGCAGCACCACAGAATGACGCCTTTTGCTCTTGACGGAGTGCATTCGAGCAGAATTTGACACTGTACAAACAGCGGGAATGCGCGCCCAGTCCCTAGTAATCAATCACTGTCCATTCAACCCCTCGCCTTACTTTCTTCCAGGTTACACTGTGATAACTATAGACTGGTATCCATGCCCACTGAGACACAGAATGGTAATATGGGGAGCGCCAGTACTTGAAGCCAAGCATATATTGCCATTCAAGGCGAAGAGACTTGAGAGCTAGACGCCGATCAAAGTCGATTGCCCAGAATGACGACGGTGAACCTAAATTTGGACGCCAAAGTCGATACCAAGGCGGGAGACGAGGGACGAAAGGCACAGGCAAACTGCACTTTAAAGAATGACTGGGAATACATAAACTATGGATGGACCTTTCTGGAGCTCTATCAAGCACTGAAGGAGCTGTTCTAGGGCACGAATCTGTGGTTCAGACCTCTGCGGAGTCGAGATGCTAATTTGTTCACAAAGTGACTGAGCGTACGCATATTCGCTTTTTTTGGCAGAAATGAGGCGGGAAGAAAGCGCAGTCTATTCTCGGAGTATGCATTCTATTCATACAGTTTTATTTCCCAGTCTTTGCGGAAACTTCGCGGCCTCGAAAAGGTATATAAGCCCAGGCAAACGCACCTCTAGTCTCCTCACTCGGGATTTCATCTCTGGGTACCCAACCGAACTCGCCCTCCGAACAACCAGCACAACATGCACTTCAAAACCATCCTCGCTCTCACCGCTCTCGCCTTCACTGCCGGCGTTCACGGCACTGCTATCCCCGTCGCCGACGGCAAGGGCGTTAAACACCACGACCATGGCTATGGTAAAGACGGCTATGGCAAGGACGGCTACGGCTATGGCAAGGATGGCTATGGCACCTACGGCTATGGCAAGGACGGCTATGGCACCTACGGCTATGGCAAAGACGGCTATGGCAAGTACCAAAGTCACGACGTAAACAAGTACGACCATGGCAAGGACGGCTATCGTAACTACGGCAGATTCGACTACGGCAGGTACGACTACGGCAGGTACGACTACGGCAGGTACGGCCACGGCAAGTACGACGGGTACGGCCATGGCGGATATGGCGGGTACGGCCATGGCGGGTATGGCGGGTACGGCCATGGCGGGTATGGCGGGTACGGCAAGTCGGACTACAGCAAGCACGGCCACTAGGCGCTCGAGCCTCACAGTGCCTGCCTCGCTTTCCCTCAACTCCTTCCCCAAGTACTCTGCAACACGATCCCCTCACGGGATGGCTCCTACACATTCATCACGATATTATTTGCTTCCAATTTCTTCGCTTTCGTTCTTCTACCCCGTTTTACTTCAGACCACATTGTCTCACGCCGTTCGCCCTTTACTTTGAATCCCCTTTGAACATTCATCGCTCTTTCGTATTGGTGAACCCTTTCGGACTATCTGTTTTCGGGCCCTGAACTTTTGTAACAAATGCCATAACAACTCACGCGATGTAACTGCTACATACGTTTCGTACTTACCCCCCTGTACATGTTGACTACATCTCCTTACTGTAGTTACTGTAGTGCGTGTCATGTAGCAAGGTCGTAAAACCCTGGTGGTAGACCTACGGAATGAACTTGACTTCGTTTCCAATCTGCGCATTATCCACGTGTGTATTTGAGTCATTCCCTCGTGGGCCTCCTGTGATTACAACCCTCGCGAATGTCTTTGAACCCTTTAAGGAGTCGGTTGCTTTTCTGCAGCTGAAGTCCCATTGCATCAGGAGAAATGGGATCCAGTGCCTTGTACCAGCCCTTCAATCGATATCAAGACTTCTACGACGAGGGGAGTGGAGTGGTACTTCGGTACACTATCACAGTTGCGACCCAGGTCGTCTACGATGAACGTTATGGGTTCAATAGTCAGAGTCGCGCTTACTTATGTGGTGACACCAATCTTCCCCGAATGGTTGATCAAAACGACAGTCGTTTCATTGCGTTCCATAAGTGTATTGAGATACCCGATAACTCACACCTGGTGCAAGCCATGGCTGTCCTGTAGTCTACATGTCGTCCCAGTGAGTCAAGCCTCCGAGGAGGGGATCGTCCCATTGTGGTCTCTCGGATACTTGGACGGTTAGGTGCAGGCCTTCCTTCACCTCTCGCCGAAGGGAGTGTCGCACAGCCTCGAGCATCGGTTCGTGTGTTCGTGGAAGGAACAGCGATACACGCTCTATCTGTGCAATTTCCTCTACCGGTCTCCATCGGTCTTTGACCATCTCGGAGAACCCATCCGCAGTGAGGCTGAGGAACCTCGAAGACTCGGAGCGGGACGTCGTCGTCCCAGCCAAAGTATCATCCTCGAGGTCCTTGTACCGTGCATCGACGCAATCGAGTGTCAGTTCTTTCAGTTTTGGGAGGAGCGCATGGCCGTTCCAGTCGATTTGGAAGTGCTCAAAAACCGCGTTGTAGTCGGTCGAGACCCCCATCGCCAGGGAGAGTAAATTCGGAGTGGCAAGAAAGAGTTGGACAATCTCGGACACCGCCATCTCCCATGTGAGGTGGTACAATGAGAGAGTGGTGAGGTTGAAGATTTGGGTGCGGATCCTGGACCAGTCGAATGCTTTGGCTGTGTGTGGTTGGTTGTACGCGCCGAGACGGAGACTAATAAGCGAGGGGAAGTTGTATGCTTCGAATACAAAAGGTTCGCTTGTGAAGTGTTTTTGGATTAGAGTTAGGTCGATCAGATTGGAGTGGGGGAGGAGGGGGATAAGGTTGGTCCCCGTATCGTCGGTTTCGCCGCCATCGACGATGTAAAACGTTCCGCGTACAAGAGAAGTACATGATTTGAACATCTGGGACCAAGTTTCGTATGTGATCCAGGGTACGATGGAGAGGTGGGTGAGTTGATTCCACGGTAGAGGTAGTCCTTGACGGTCGGCGTCGATGTCGAAATCGAAGAGTGCAGGTGCCCAAAGGTCCGCACTCCGGCTATGTTCTATCTCTACTCGGCGGAGTTGGGTGAGGTTGGAAAGGACGCGCTGGTTGGAAGGGAAGGGCATCGTGAACGTTGATTCTCGGTTCGCTGAAGCTGTCTCGCGGAGGACGAGCGACTTTAGGTTCGTTAGACGTTTCGTAAGTCGCCCGTTCCTATTGTACGCGTTCAAGGCGTTGTTAGTGTCGAGGAGGTGAGGGGAGCTCAGTGTGAGGTTCTCCACCAATACAGAGTTGAATAGACATGGCAGGAGAGTGTTCATATGGGACGGCGTGAACCCCAGGCCGTAGTGGAAGTCGATGGACTTGGGAAGGTCGCCTGCTCGACTGAAGTAGTCCTTTACCATCCTCTCAAAGGCATCACCTCGGACCTGAAGCATCGATGTTTTGAACGTTCGGAGGGAGAACAAAGTCCATAGCTCAGGTGTTCCCAATGCCACTTGTCTCCAGTGCCTGCAGACTTGAGTGAGGGAGATGGGAGCGTTGTCGACGTACTTGGACGCCCAGTGCTGGTGACGCTGCGATACCTCCGTTGGTAGAGCGTATAGAAATATCAGCTGGAGTATTTCGGCAGGGAGGAAACGCGCGTGCGAGAGGAGCATGTCGCATGCTCGGATATCCTTCTTCCTCTGCGCAATCTCGTTCATCAATTGTCCCTTTTGCTTTCGCATCTCTCGGATTTGGGCTTCAATGTCTGCGAGTTTGGATCGGAGGTTTTCGATGCTGCTTTGGCGCTCATGCCGTACGCGCTGGGTTTGGTGGATGTCCTCGTCGCTCAGGGGTTCATTCGAATGGAACAGCTCGCGCAGGCGCTCGGGGAGGTTGGCGGAATCCATGTCTGGTGTTGTGAAGAGCCATGTTAGGAGAGTCGGAAAACAAGAGATACGCGGTTGGAGCCACCATAATGAACAATTTGTGCTTACCAGTGCTGCTCGAGGCTGAGAACGTAAGGACAAGCTCGCGGGCACGAGGTCAGTGGCGACCCTTCCCGCTCAGGGTCGATGCCGCACACAGACCAATCGCAAGCGGGCAGCAGCACAGCCGGTCCAGAAGCATGACCATGTATGTATGACACAAATGAGCGAATCTGTTCGGACTCAATTCCACTCGGGTTTTCGTGAGACGAAGCAATAAGTGACGGTACTAAAAGAAATCGTATTATTTTTAGTACATACATAACCCAGCGAGGGTAAATTCGGAATCACTTCAATTTCATGTTTGGAAGAATTCAAGCGGACTTGACGTTGACGACGATGTTGCCCTTGGTGGCGCGGCTGTATGGGCACATCTGCAAAGCCCGTCAGCGTTAGAGACGAGGAAGGAGATAGACAGGTCGACTTACAGCGTGAGCAGCCTGCAGAATCTCCTGGTCGACACCCTCGACGGTGATATCGACGGCAAGACCGAATCCAGAACCTCCAGTCGGCGTGCCAATATGAACTTCTGTGTGGACTTTGGCTTTCTCTCCAACCTCTGGTCTTCCGTGCTGTTTAGCCTGGAATTGGACGGCACCGAGGAAGCAACCTTGTGTAGAAAGTTGCGTAAGTCTCAATTTCGAACAAGTAAGAGAAAGAGGGCGTGACGTACCAGCATAGCCCATGGCGAAGAGTTGCTCTGGGTTCTGCCCGTTTCCAGTTCCTCCCAGTTCTTTGGGTGTAGCAAGGTTTAAGCTGAGCCCGTTGGACTCTACAGTGCCGTTACGACCTGCACCAGTAGCAGTTGCCTTTGCGGTGTACTATACAAAAGAAATACGCGTCGTCAGCAACCGAGACTTCCCGTCCACGATTCACGAACACACACCTTGGTCTCTGACAACGTAGTCACAGTGCGCGCAGACCTATAGCCATATGAAGCTACAGGACGTGTCAGATAAGCTCTAGAGCTTCCAGAAGCGAGACGACGCGACGCGGTGGTGAGGACGTTCATGGTGGTGGTTCAAATTAAAGGGACAACTTTAGGCTGCGTCATCAATACGCTCAGGGGAAATACTCGAGTACATTCCGTTTCCCAGTCCTTGGCGGAATTATAGGTGGAGTCCCCCGGCCTCAATCACGCCTTTTTCGAACCTTCTCGACGTTCTTACTCAGTGAAAAAGTTATTTAGGAGAATTATGATACAGCAAAATACAAAAACACGGTCTATTAATCGGTTTACAACAGCACCAAAAATCCACACCACGGTCACTAATCGCAACAAAAAAGACTCTAGAAACCACTCGACGTAACACGCATCTGCTCCAGCTTTTTAAGGACCTCTCCAACCGTCCGGTCCAACTCGTTCGCAATAGAGCTCTGCTTGGAAGCAGGAAGATGTGCATAAGTCTCGCACAAATCCCCATCAACAACCGCTTTAACAGGGACGTAGTAGCCCCTATAAGCAAGTTGGTCGCGTCCAACTAGACTAGGCTGCTCAGTCCGCATGTGCTGCTCGAGGGTAGAAATAAAGTCCACGTCCTCTTTCGAGATGAACGGCATGAGAATACCGATCGTCCCGTGCAGACCGGTATAGACGATCACTTCCCGTCCACCAGCCACCAGCGACACCTTGTGCAACGAAGTAATGATATCCCCCACATGGAAATGCGCAATCATCTTCGTCTTGTGCGGCGCACCCATGAGGATGGGTTTCTCGTGGAGGATACCGGCACCAGTAGGATCCTCGTCAACTTGGTCGGACACCTTGGAGTCGAGACGGTTCACGAAGATGTTGCCGAACCTGTCGCCGGCGACGATGGTGTTGTAGTCGACCATGGTAATCGCGGTGACCCACCGTGGTTGGGTGTCATCAGCAAAGGTCAGCAGTCGGTTTTCGGGTTGCTTGTAGACCACATATTGTACGGATTCTTGCATGTCACCGACGAGGATTCTTGAACCTTGAGTAGTCAACGTCACAATTGCTGTCGTAAACGACTATAGAATGTCGTCAACACCATATCAGTCAAAACCTGGCATCGACTCACTTTGTTCTCCACCTTTCGAAGCAGCTTCTTCTTTCCAATATCATAAATCCTCAAAGCCTTGCCAACACCAGCAGCCAAACGGCCCTGGAAAGCCAGCAACGCCATGGGAACATCGTCCGTCTCGGTCTGTAAAACGATAATCAGCATCCTCTCTCCCTACCCAAAGAGAAGTCAAAGAACGAACCTTGTGCAGCAACTCCAAACCAGTTCCATTTTCCGTAAACTTGTACGTTCTCAAGAACCCACTCTCACACGTCCTAGGCGACACAGTCGTGTCCTTCGCCGTCCCAACCACCAGATGGAGTTCCCCATTCCGTGCCGAAAAGGGTACAATCGCAATGGAGAACGCAGCTTCGTTGTTATCGAGGGGGAAGACCGCGACAGTCTTGTTCTCCACGGGGTCGATGATGCGGATGTTGGAAGCCCAAGTACCAGCAGGTGCTTTTGGTCGCCCGAACTCGGAAGGTGGAAGGCTGATGATTTCTTCATCAATCTTCTTGCCTTTCTTTTGCTAGAGTAGATGTGAGCGACATGTTACTGGAAGGAAACGACATGGGTCACTTACCAGCTCATCCAGCTTCGCCTTCGTAGCCTCTTCACTATACACCCTATGATCACTCTCGATCAAGTAGAAGTAGTTGTTCTCGGGATGGGTGATCAGTTTGCGAGGGGTATACGACAACGGCAAAGTATCCTGCTTCAACTTCGAGCCCAACTTAGGAATCGTGAATATCCTACACCGACATGATCAGCACCAACCCTCCACCAGCCAACGCGAAGCAACTCACCGAAGAACATTCCCAGCAATTCCAATCAATCCCTCCGGACTCAACTCAGCCGAGAAACTCCACGCATAATCAAGGTTGTCATAAATCAAAGGGGTGAAGTGCATCATGTTCTGGTGCGTGTAGTTGATCCACGAACGAGATGAGAGAGCTAGGATGGCGGGGTTCTTGTGGACGGGCACTCGAATGAGCTTGATCGGGCGTGTACCGAGGAATCTGTGGCGAGCATCATTAGTTAGTAAGAAACAGGTCTAGCCCAACTGACAGAGTGGAAGTAAGGGAAGATGCAATACGTACCGAGTTCGCGTGTCCGTTAGTTGGCCGTTGATAGGATCCAACACAGTACGCAAAAGAACACCATTCTGCAGACCAATGTTCACAAACATCGTGGGCTGTGACTTGTTGATACTAGCATCGAGCATATCGGCGATGCAGATCGAAGAAGGTGGTGCAGTCAACGCTTGCAAACTGAGTGTTTCAAGCGTCGTTTCAGGGTCCAAAGAGATGATTCGCACAGTTTGGTCTTCGCAACCAACAGCCTAGCCAAACGTCACTCAGTCCATCTTCTGAGAACAACTCGGATATGAAGAATGACGTACGAGATATGGTGTCCGCTGTCGACCTTCGGGAACCTCGCCAATGCTCAGAGCAAGCACCGTGCTGCCCATGGCCTTTCGATCTTGGTACTCGTTAAGCTGGCCATCCAAGTCCAATTCAAAGTATACTAACTCCGCAGAACTGAGGGCAACAACCACCTGTCGCTTGTTGGTGGTGGCGGTGACGATCGTCTTGCCTTGGGGAACGCGCCATTCGTTGACTCGTCGGTCGGCTAGGACGTGTCGAATACCGTGCGGGTGGACTTGGAGGAGAGCGTCGGCGCCGATTTGTTGAACCGCGATGGTGGGCGAGGAGGACAGGAAACCGGTGTCTTGGACTTCTTCGATCGTTTCTCCTATGGACAAGACAAGGGTACCGTTGACGAAGGATAGGATGATATAGGAGTCGTAAGGGTCTGCAAAAGGTGGTTAGGGGACTGATTCCAAGACCCGGATGGGTACATACCTTCTTCAGTCTTCTTGGTTGTCCAAACAGCGTTTGGAATACCAGGGAGCTCGGAACTAACAGACTCCTCGACTTCCAGGCCATGGCGGAGTGTGCGCAGGGTACTGCGTGCGCCGCGACCGCAGGCGGCAAAGATTTGAGGTGCATCAGAATTAGGGAGGAGGTTCAGAACCTTGGAATCGAGAATGGGGTCCAGTGATTCGAGTTCATCGGCGAGGGCGAGATTGTCAAGGGGACGAGGTTTGAAGTAGGCGCGAGGAAGGGCGGCTGTAGGATCAGCCATACCAAAGGAGGGGTATGAAGTGGATGTGACTTCTGGTTCGTCATCGTCATCACCCAATTTCTGGAATTGATAGAGGTGGCTGGAGAGAGGGTTAACATAGGTCTAAAATCAGAAATCAAACAACGCACTGGTTGCCGAACTCGCTTGCGACGAAAAGGAAACCGGATTTGAGGATGCAAAGACTGGAAGCCACTGGGACAGTATCGAAGTACTTGATCTTCAAAGCCTTCACATCTTCCTCTTCGTGTTCAATCGTAACCTTGAAGAGGTCGCCATCCTCGTTCTGGAGAAGGAAGAAGAAAGCGCCTTTCATTTTGTGCATGACTGCGGCCGTGATGATAACACCGCGCTCGGGATCCTCTAGTGGGTGTCGTCGGCGGGGGATGGGCACGCGATGCTGGGGCGCGTCCATATGTCGATAAATGATGTGGTCCTCACAACAAACGAGAACACCTGAAGGGCCGTCGTATCGGTCGGATGAGGCCAGTTGACCTCCCGGGACCTGGACGAGAAGGTTTGCTCGTGGGTCGGTAGGTTCGCTCCATTTTCGAACAACGTGGTTCAGACCGAGATCGAGCTCGTAATATGTGAGCATCTGAATGACAAGTTAGACATGAACAGAAAGGACTTATCCCAAAACGCACCTTCTCTGCGTTGTTAAACGCCTCTCCAGTTGGATCTTGGTCCGACTCTGAATAGTCCACCTCCAACGCCGCGAACAAAGGGTTTTCGAATCCAACGTCGACGCCGACAATATGGTGAATGATCGCTGAATTCTTGTGCGCCTCGAGTGGGGACGAAATCGTGAGGTTGGCAGCGGCGTCACGGTTAAGAATATAAACCAGCTTGGCCTTCTCCATAGCGCCAATCATAACGGCACGACCTTTAGGGTCCGTCGCAAGGTACTGGCCAGGAACTATCCGCCTCGCTCCCGACTTTCCAAAGGTTTCTTGGTGAAGTTTGACAAAGCTGGTCGTCTTTGGGTCATAGTCCAGGATAACGATACGTCCTGAATCCGACCCTAGGATGGCATAATCTAAGAAAATGACAGGTAAACGACCGGAAAAGCTCGTTCATACGTACAATTTGCTCACCCTTGGTTCCACCCGTCAACCGAAACGCGGCCAACGACCGCACCGACCCAAACGCATCCGTCGAGATCACCGTCGAGACTTTGCCAGTCTGGGGGTCGGGTCGAAGAAGCTCCAGACGAGTCCCATGCGAAACGATAATTTCTTGTTGTCGAACGCCGGAGAAATTGCCAACGATTGCCTGGATGTTGGCCGTCGGCGGTTGGAGCGTCAAGTTGTACAAATGCATCGTGAACAGGCGGTTCGTGGGTCGTTGTTATTGTAGCCGGGTACTGACTCTGCAACCCGTCCTATTCTGCGCGTCCCCGACAGAACCGCGTTTGACGAGAGTTTTGGATGCTTACTCGTCGTTCGTCGCGGTGAGCTCGACCTGTTTGGCGTCGCTGACCAACGACGTGCTGGACAAGCAAGGACAAACAACATCCACGGGCGCCTCTGCTTGGCGCTACTGAGGGTCCCAAAGCGTGTAGGAGAAGTGGTGCGCGATACAGGGCAACGGAAGAGCCAAAAACAGAATCTATACATCTTTTCTCGCCCGATGACCGCCGGGTGTGACTGTCATGAAGAACGTCCTCCAAAAACTAGTCCCCTCTGGGACGTGAGATGTCCTCTCCCGATGGGAATTGAAAAGGTATCTCCACCATCGCAAACTAGCCCACCTCCATGGAAAATCGGATTTAACAAGAATCAAAATCTTCCGGCTGTGTGTCAAGGCGAATAGAAGAAACGCAGAAATTGCAATCGAAGTTCGAACTATATTACAACTCCACTCGAGTACGATAGTGATATTGATACTAGTACACTTCTACTTTATCCTATTCTAATTGTTCGCGTTGGTGGTCGTTCTACTAGTCCAAGGTCCGTGGAGGAATCGTTACGAAAGGCGTAAAAGAAGACCATGAAAGGAGAAAATGCTAGTCGAAAATGTACTGGCCCTTGCACCAGCCTCAAAAACCCCACAGCGCCGCCGACACAAGGCCGTTAAAAAGAAGATCGAAGGTGGTATACGTAGGCATGAATAAATGAGATGGGAGTTGACTCTTGCTTGAGATGAAATTTTGCAAGTGAATGGAGATTTTTAAATGGTATAGCTGCGATGAGAAGATCACAATCAGTTTCGAGTTCCACCAATCAACCGATGGGAAAAAGATACGCACTGGAAAAGAGGACTATCATTCCCCAAATGTACAAACTCGGCTTCACGACTCTCATCAATCCCCTCCGCCTCACACCTCGCCTTATTCAACGCATTCTGCCTCTTATAATCATACATCGCCGCACACGCGAACATAATCGCAAGGCACAACCATCCAATGATCATACCGTGACCAAGGAAGAACCGGGGTGGCTTGATGTAGATGAACGAGGAGCAGATTCCTCCAAGGTTACCAAACCCGATGACCATGGCGAGGGCGACGCCACGACGCATGTCTCCTCCCGAGTTCGAACCCGCCCAGGCGAGTGTAACAGGTACGCAGGGATAGACGCCGGTAGCAGCGAGGACGGCACCGACGTACGAGCCCGCAACAGTGTTTTGAGAGATGAGGATGATGTAGCCGATTAAGGATATTGAGCAGCCAACCACGACGAATGGTCCTCGTTTGTGGTATTTGTCTGAGAGGATACCAACTGTAAATGAAAAACCGCGTGGTCAGAAATGAGATGGAAAGCCAAAGGAGCGACGTACTGATAAGAGTGGCAACGCAGCCGCAGAAGAACGGCGGGACAGTAAGGAGCTGAGAAACAGCAGCATCAAACCCGAGTTCGTTGACGATAGTGGGGGTGAACAGCGAGATGGCATAGACAGGCACCAACAAGCCGGTATAAATGCCAACCTGAAGGTAGGTCTTCCTATCCTTCATCGCCTGCCAGACATAATCCATCTTGAAATCCGTAGCAAGACCCTGCTTATCCTCCTTCAACATCGTAACCACGATCTTGCGTTCTCTTGGTGTAAGGAAGCTGGCATCTTCGGGGCAGTCGTACATGAAGAAGTAGGAGAGAAAGGCGAAGACGACGGTGGCCATTCCTTCGAGACAGAACTAGAAAGCAGGAAAGGGAGGTCAGATGAGACTCGGAGACGAAAGCTTTGACGCTACTTACAATCCATTGCCAGCCGTAAAGCCCACCAATGCCTTCCATATGTTCAATGGCATATGCGAGCAATCCACCGAATGCACCAGCGATGGTCGCGGCGGAGAAGAAGATAGCAATACGCTGGGACATGTCCTTTCTACGATACCATAGCGAGAGGTAGAACGTGATCTGCAGGTGACGAAATCGGTCAGAAGATTGCAGAAAATCATCGGTATCGTTCACTTACTCCAGGGAACAATCCTGCTTCAGTCAATCCAAGGAAAACACGAGCACTGAAGAAAATTTCTGATCAGAAGGGTACTCTTTCGGAAAACGGACCGTACTCACACAATGAGGCCTTCGTATGTCTTGCAGAGACACATGAGAGTCATAACAAGACCCCAAGCGACCATAATGGAAGGGACTGAATTCACACAACATGTCAGAGAAAGCCGAAGATAGGATGTGAAGAACGTACTCCATCGCGAAGGTCGGAAGAGTTTGAGGCAGACGTTTCTGAGAAGGAAGTAACAGTAGCGATCAGAACAGGTGGTAAAGGGAAGAGAGATAGGAGACATACGAAGGTACTTCTGCCAGTGCGTACGGGATGAAGAACACAGCGGCGATGACGTTGTACTTCAAGCCGTCGAGTTTCAAGTCGTGGGCCATACCAGCAATTTTAGCGTTGCCAATATTAGCTCGATCCCTACCAAGATATAGATAGTGGTAAGCGCCCAGCCCCACAACACAAACGTAGAACGCAAGGAACTCACAAAAAAGATAGCAAGTACAAGAAGGAAATGAAAGGAAGCAACTTCCAATCCATCTTTCGCAGTACTTTCTTCCGCTCGGCCTCCGTTACAGACTCAAGGTCGAAAGGTGCCTCATCGTCGATTTTTGTTGGCTCGACTGCGAGTTTTTCGGGGTGCGGAAGATGAGTGTCGGAGGTAGCCGCTGAGCCAAACGGAGGCGGACCATTCACGTCCAGAGTCGTCATTTTGTCAGATATACTACCCATGACGGGCGTTGAAGTTGTCGTTTTGGTCGCGTATGAGCAGGTGAGATAGGGGTGATGTGAACTAGTTTAGACTAGTCAGAGTAAGAGCTAGTGACCGATCGTCGACCACTAAAAGCGTTGCTGGAAGCGTGAGGTAAGACAGAAGTATCTGTGCTGAGGTATGCTGAAGAAACGGGATAGGGCCAGAATGCGGTGCTTTATATAGCCCTCTTAGGCTATCGCTCGAGAAGGAATGCACGGCGTGCTTCAATATTACCCCTTCAAGGCATCGTACAGCCAAACCCCCAGCGTCATTAGATAGAGCGGGCTAGCCCACCATGCATCTCCTGCTTCCTCCAATCCGTTCATAATACCGTAATCGAGGAGTGGTGTCTATCGGTGGGGTGAAGTGGCCCATCAGAGCCCTGTCCAGACTGCTTTCGTACACCCCTCCCGATGGAAGCGCGCATTCGCGCAGATAAGACGGGAAGCACAGCAAAAGATAAGCTGCAAATGGCTCCAGTGGGAGAAGGAACGCTGAGAAACAGGTGAACGTTCGTGAGAGTGGACTTCTTCGGTGGATTCTGTCAGCGACTGCATCGCTTGCACCGCCACCCAACCCGGAAACGCCCAACTGAGGCCGAGCGCGAATATGTCTCGGAGCTCTGGACTTTGTCGACTCTTGTCCAGAACGCAATGGGCTCTGCTCATTGGCCGCGAGCCAACTCGAAAGCTGAATTTCAGGAAAATCGGATGGGGAATTTGTGAGATTAGAAGGAGGCACTGGGAATAGAGGACCCTCGTGCTCGTCGCTCGAAGCCTTTGATCACTCTGCCAGGGATGTGCTTGGTATGACGAAGTCGAAAAGGGGACATTGGACTGAAGAGCCTGGTCGTGGACAGCCCGAGGCTGGACGACAAGGCAAGAATCAGCACAGGAGCCAGCAGCAGGATAAAAATCTTCGAGTACGGAGAGACAAACCGGCGGGCGACATTGCAAGTTCCACAACTTCACAGATCTAGGTTGGGTAGGCGTCCTTCGTAGTGTTAAGTTTCAAGTCAGACGCTTGAAATGCAAATCACAGCAGTGTGGACGCAAGGCAGAGGCCTTTGTCCATAGCCGTGCAAATGGAGATGGGAGGAGGAGTGAATCTATAGACCTGCATGAAACGATCACCCAGCGTATATCAGGGGCCGTGAGTGCTCCGCGCGTCGTTCTCATCTGTCCATACTCTAAAATACAGCCATAATATTTATTCTACAACTCAAAGGAATTGGACCCAAGAACAGCCTCAATAATGTATATACTCGTGGGGTAAGCGCTGGCTTAACTACCACACAAGAGATAGAGAGTGAGAGTGAGAGTGAGAGTAAAGGAAAAGGAAAAGGAAAAAGGAAGATTGGTCCAGTGTAATTTTGCGTCGCAGATGATGGAAGAGCCTGAGAATAACAACGGCACTGCTCGCACTAGCGACAAGGTGAGGGAAGCGGGAAGACGCCAAGTCCAATTCAACTAGAAACACCAGCGTTCCCGAAAGGCAAGATGACGTGTCAGACCATCGACATTTTACCCTTGCGAAGATGTTTCACTTCAAATGGGATATCCACTGCCTCCAATCCTTCATTGACCGCGTCAATGAAGGAGGCTGGAGGGTCAGGCTCTCCCGGCCAGCACTGTATCAATATGATCAAGCGCTCGAGGTGGTACCGATTGTCGCTCAGCGAAATGACGTCCCCTATGTTCTCGGGGGTGAAGTAACCCAAGTCCATGGTCTGCCACCATGGTGTACTCTCGTCGGAACAGATGCTCGGGGCCCAGACAGCAAGCGCGAGGACTTTGAGCGACTTGGAAAGGTGCCTGAAGAAAGTCCTCTCGATGGTTCCAGCGTATCGGAAATCAATAAGCGACTGGCATTCTTTCGCGATGGCTGTCGCCCCGGCGGAATGGGATACGGTGACGACTACCCCTGGTAAGGAGGCTATCCTCCCGTGGTTGAAATAAATGTGGAGGGTGGTTAACCCCTTCCCGATACCGTTGATGCATAGCGTTGTCGCCATTCGATGGGGATCGAAAGTCGTAAAACCTTGGATCCGGAGGTCCCGCAGTTGCGACTGTTGAATTCGTTTCTTGCGCTTGGGACAGTAGGTGAGAGTCCCAATGCGCCCGAATAACTTGGACGTGGCGTATTCATCGATGAAACAGTCCTGCAACACGAGCTGCTGGAGGCGCTGGAATTGCTTCGGAAGGCGGAGAGGATAACGTTCGCCCCCCCAGTATGTCCACCCTCGGATTGCAAGCGTCTCCAAGTACTTCCCAAGGTGTACCAGGGCAAGAGAAACGGCGATCGTCACGTTGGAGAAAATGAGGTGTTTGACGGTGGTCGGGGCGTTAAGAATTGTCTTGCGACGCCATGCCCTCTTCATATACACCGAGTCTGCACCTTCAAGAACGAGCCTCTCGAGTTGGATTGGGGTCTTGGCATTGCCGAGGTACTTTTTAAGGTGACGGTCGACCAGAGCCTTGGACTCTTTACGCCCCTCTTTCGAAAGCGTGTAATAGCCCCAAGATAAATCGCAGATGGTTAGGCTCTGGATGCGGTCTGCGTGGTGACGAAGGATCCCAACGGTTTTGCGAACGATGTACAAAGGATGGCAAGGCAGAACTACATGGGTGTAGATAATGTCGCATATAATTTCGTTCCAATCTTGACAGACGCCCCGTAGAGACGCCAATTGTTGCAGCTGGCGATAGTACGTCTCGAAAAGAGGCAAAACAAGGAATTCGCGCCTTGAATACTCTTCTGGCGTCCAAGGCACTACCGGCACGAAATCTTTCAGAATCTCGAGTGACAACTCGACTGGAAAGCGGTTGCCTGTCATAGCGATGATCATGACGTCCTTTGCGGAAAGGTGGCAAATGCTGGGATTGTGCTGGGAAGTGGCGAGAGCGGTGAAAGGCCGCCAAGCTTGGCTTCCGCTATCATCGTCCGGAAATTTGATCCCTTGCCCCGACACACGGCTTGCTGCACCGTTGTTCGCCGAAAATCAAATAAGCTCCATCTAGGGTTTGGTTAGGAGAGCATTCTCAAAAGTTTTCAAATAACCTTCACAAGAAGTCCAATCCCAATGAATTAGGGGGATAATAAAAAAGACGATTACTGACAAAGGGTCAGCCAGAATTGATTGAAGCCGTAGCCCGAAGAACCTTTTGAATCCTGTATGTACATCTGATTCCAGCAGCCTGCAATAAATCCAGCTGAAGGACCGACTTATCCCACCCCCTAGAAATGACAAGCCGCAAATCCAAAGTCTTCAACGCAGGATACTCTCCACCCACCAACCTCTTCACCAGCGATGTCCACTTCCGTTCGTCCCTCCACATGCGTCATGACAAACGACAAACAAAGCCTCTGCAAACTCGTCTTGTGTTTGAGAGTGTTCAAGGTGTCGACCACCCAGCTGAGGCGGGCGAGATGGGGGTTTGAAGTTCTGCGCAGGGCCAAACTCTGGAGGTTCGCGAAGAATTCCAAGTCCCATATTTGGTGGTAGCTGCGATCTGCAAACAGGAACGCCGGTAAGTCTACACTCGGGAGCATCGAAGAAGAAGAAGAAGGTACTGAGCTATCCGCCACTCACCCTTGACGTCCAATTCCAAGTGGCTAACCGCTGGCGCCAGGGCGGTCCTCAAACGATGTTCAACCGGACGAACGGCATCGTGAAAATCTTTGAGCGTCAGATGGAATCGTAGGCCCTTCGAGGAGGTTACTGGGAGTGGTGGGAAGGACATGTCCGCATTCCCCGCTTCACCATCAATGTCCAGTTCCAAGTACTCGAGATCGACAGTGGTTGAAGGAGCGCTGTCCGAGTGCGCAACATGATCCGTCGGCCGCATGGAAACTTCGCAGAAGGCTCTTCTCAACACCAGTCGCTTGAGTGACGGCGAAGCCAAAATGAGGCTGTAATATTCATAGACGGGAATTGCAAATTTCCATCCGTCGATGGTGAGGTCCAGGAGATGGGGTGAAGCTAGGAGGGCGGTGATTGCCTCCCGGATCGGCGGCTTCAGCCTGTCATATCTATCCCAGTGAACGAGCTCTTGTGATGTGACTTGGACTCGGAGTTCCAAAGCTTTAGGGCTGAGGAGCCGCAGAATCTGAGCTCCTAAATCTGCATAATACTCGTCGTACACCCAGAAGTTCCACAAAGGATACGTCGTCCCCAGGAGGACGACGCGGGTGACGCCAGCTGCTAGGTGTGGCGAACTCTGCAGGGCTTCCAGGAGCCCTCGGAATTTGGATGGACTGCGCAGGGTGATGGTTTGGTAAAGAAGAGGTTGTGCAAGAGCCTTCCATTGTTGAGAGACGAGACAACATGCACGTAATGCGCTGTTCCTAACGCCGTCGTCGAACTTCTCCAGAATCTCTTGAATGATTTCGATCGGAAGGTCGTCAGCCTTCACCAGCTCTAATCTGGATATGAAGACAGTATCAGCCACGACTGGTTCAGCCTTTCAAGAGAATACAGGCGAGTTACCTGGCTTTAGGCTTTCGAATGGCCTTCACAACGGTTGATAGCCTGCTAAGCATGAGGGGCGCTGTAAACGACCGTGATGGTGGTTCAAGACGAAGGGTGAACAATTGTCGTGATGGCTCTGGTCCCGACTCCCATGACCTTTGTTTGATGCGATGACTACGTGCCCATCAAATTGACGCGGCACTGTATTGACGGGCGCTTAATCACCGTGCAGTCACCGCGTAACCCGCTGGCTTGATTCGTACCAGCCGAGAGAAGAGAGCGAGAAAGAGGAAATACAAAAAGGGAAATAAAAAAGGAAAAATGGAATTGAAATCTAGCCTAATCCCAGGGAAGTACACATAGTATTTGTACATTTCAGCGAGCATCTAATAAGTAACGACCATAGCAGATCAGAAAAGATTAATGCAGCGAACCCGTTCTTTTGGAGTGTGAATTTTAGAGTGAGAATTTTGAAATGCGAACCATAATCACAGTAGCGTAGTAGTCGTAAGTGAGGGCCCCCTGGGCCACCCACTCTTTATGGTAATGTGGGGATGGGAATAGAGAAGGTCCAGGAATGGGAGTTTAGATCGTGAACCTGAACGGGAGGCTCGTTGAGTCTGCATTCCACTAAACTTCGTGAGAAGGAATACACACCTGAAAAGAGGACTATCATTCCCGACATCCTTAAACTCATCCCGTCGACTCTCGTCAATATTTTGTTCACGGCAGATCCTCTCATTCCGCTTGTTCAGCTGGTTGTACTTCCACATCGCGAACACGCTCAGAGTGATCCTAAGGGTTCGCGTGTCAGTGTCAAAGAACTCGCGCATGTGCTTTTAGGAGATAGATGGATTGGGACTCACGTCATAGAAAGGAATCCCATGCAGGTACCATGTCCGGGATGGAAGCGGGGTGGGTGAAGGTAGATGAACGACGAGCAGATACTACAAAACACCACATCACTCTCCATTCACCATTCACTTCAAATGCACTCACCCTCCAAGGTTACCGATACCAATAACAGTAGCAAGCACAACACCCTTGGCAACATCACCACCCGCAGCAGACCCAGCCCACGCAAGCACGACAGCAATGCACGGGTACACTCCGACCGCAGTCAGGACGGCGCCGACGTACGAGACACCAGGGCGTGTTTGGGTGTAGAGCACGATGTAGCCGACCATGGAGACGAGGCATCCACCGATGATGAACGGACCGCGGAGGTTGAGTTTGTCAGAGTACACGCCGACTAAAAGCATGGTGTTAGACTTTGATGAAGCAGTGGAGTATAGGATGATTAGAACTCACCAACGATAGTGGCAATGCAGCCGGCGACGAAAGGTGGGATGGTGAGGAGTTGAGCGTGGGCAGCGGCATACCCGAGTTCGCGAACGATGGTGGGTGTGAAGAGGGAGATGGAGTAGACTGGGACCAGGAGGCCTGTCACAAGTTCAAGTTAAAAATCGTCGGGGTAAGTATAATATCCGACCAACCGAGGTAGATTCCGACTTGAACATAAGTCTTGTAATCCTTGAGTGCGTGCCACAAGAACTCTTTCTTGAACTCCTTGGAGAGACCTTGGCTATCTTCCTTGAGCATGGCAATGATGATCGAACGCTCCTTAGGAGTCAGGAAGCTGGCAGTCTCGGGGTACTAGCGCAGACAGAGTTGTGAGCATGATTTCAAATAGACACTGTACCTCCTCTAGACCTACGTCATGCATACAGAAGAATGCGGCGATAGCGACGAGGACGGTGACTATAAAGTGGGGTTAAGACGAATCTTGGAGGATCCCAAGAGTTTGATCCGCACCAATACCCTCGAGACAGAACTAGGAAGAGTCCGTCAATCATGGAGTTAGCGGGCCAATATCCAATCCAGGCACTCACAATCCATTGCCAACCGTGCAGGTTACCAATTCCATCCATATGAGCGATACCATAGCTGCAGAAAATGAGTACTGGTCGCAGATCGGGCTATCATGCTATGGAAACTCACGCAAGCAAACCTCCGAAAGCACCTAAAATACCAAAACAGTTCATAATCATACCTCGATCAAATAAGGAAGGAGACTTACCAGCAACAGTAGCAGCCGAGAAGAAAATCGCAATCCTCCTCGCAACATCTTGACGGCGATACCAAAGCGACAAATAAAAAGCGATCTACAAACACCACCGTCCCCGGATCGACAATCAGTATTCACGGTGTTAACGCGGAGAAGAAAAAGACACAAAAAAATAGCCGCGTACACCAGGGAACAAACCAGCTTCTGTCAAGCCGAGGAAGACGCGCGCGCTAGAAGAACAGATTGATTCATCGTCAGTTTTTTGTTGTGGAAATTAAAAAAGGAAGAGATGTAGAGCGGTTCGTACATGATTAGACCTTCGTAGGTGTGGCACAGACACATCAACGTCATAACCAAGCCTGAAAGCGGAAAGCGAGATTAAGTTTGGCCAGTTAGATACTTGGATAGAGAAGGCCGTCAGCGTAGCGGCACCGTCGCGACGTACCCCATGCAACCATGATTGAAGGGACTAGCGAACAGACGCTGTCAGTTGAAGTGTAATAGAGGGTCCAACGACACTAGAACTCACTCCAGATGGAAGGGCGGACCAACTTGAGAGCGACATTCCTGATGTGACGACTGATTAGCCAGGAGAATGGTGCAAGAAGAGACGGGGACGTACGAGGGAAGTTCAGCCAATGCGTAGGGGACCTATGTATATCCCCGTGAGCGGCAACAGAAGACCTGATTCTGTTCCAGACTTACGAAGAACACGGCTGCGACCTGGGCAGAAGACCTGAGTACATCAGCCGAAATGGTATCATCGAGAACCACATACCACATTGTACTTGAGACCATCTAATCCCACATCTTCCGACATCCCAGCAATCCTCGCGTTCCCTGACATCAATCAACATACTCTGGTCAGTCCTATTCGCATCCAGTCACCCATATTTCGCTTCACACATACCAATATTAGCACGATCCCTATCATCATCATCATCATCAAGGGTTCAGCACCCACAAAACACACAAACGAATCGACAGAGGGAATGCTCACAAAAAGGAAAGCAAGTAGAGCAAAGAAATGAACGGCAAAAGATGCCAGTCCATCTTCCTCAACACCTTCTTTTTCTCCTCCTCCGTAACATGCTCAAGCGCAATCTCAACAACAGAACCGCTGCTGGGCGTCCCAACCTGCTCCACCGACGACGTCGCCTTCTCCTTCTCTGACCAACTACCCGCTTTACTCGATGGCATCCTCCGAGTACAGCTGAGGCGAAAACGAAATCAATTCAAAAAAAGAGGACGAAGGGAGGAGAAAGAGGAGGAGAAAGAGGGATGAAGGAAAAAGACCGTGGAGGTGAGGAAAAGAAGAGACGCCAAAGCCAACCCGCTTTTATAAGACCCTGAAGCATCGAATGATCGCTGGTTTAGGCATCTATGGAGAGAAAAGAAGTCAACACTCGATAGGGAACTGTAGGCGATTTGACCAAGATTCAAAAGGTGTTGCTCGGACACATGCTCCCCGCATCCATATGTTCTCGCGTGTATTTTTAGCATCTGCGGCTCGGGCAAACATATCGCGGTGTAGCCGGGATTGAATAAGTCCATAGAACCCTAGTAAGAAAAAAAGGAGGGAACGAGCGAGGGTGGCGGCGAGTTCTGACTACATAGCGATTCCCCGGCGACCAAATTGGGCTGCCCGAGGCAAGAAGCCGATCTACCTGACGGGAATCACAGTTAGCTTCTCTTCACTGCGACACCTCTCGGAACCAAACCAGAACTTAATCTTACTCGCACTGACGTTGACACCGGTACGCCCCTTGATCAAGTAAACGACACGCTCTGAAAGGGTAATTTAGCATCAACTACCCGTTTCACCACAGTCTGGTTGACGACGAGCCTAAGCGTGATCCAAAACGATGTAGAAGTCTGTTGCTGTGGATTGATTAATATACAGTGAGCCCATAGGAATGTTACGTGTTCGATACAGGTGAAGCAATGCGTATGGTTTGGCGAGTTGTTTCATGTCTTCAAAGCGTTCATCGACCATCAGCTGCTGCAAAAGTCGACTTTTTCCCTCCCTTGCCGCGTTTACTCGTCGCCCGGCTTGACGATCCCCCTCGTCCTCTTTTGGCGGTCGCCCTCGTTGATCCTCGACTACTCGAACTCGACCCACGCGTATTCCCCGGGCACTCTAATCAACAAACCATGTTCAACGCGTTCTGGCAATCAAACAACAAGGAAAATCACTATACCATTGGCGAAATGTCCCTTCTTGTTACACTTGAAACATTCGGCATTGCTTTTCGAGCCTCCTTGGGAATACGATTGGCCCGAGTTGGGACAGCCTGGAAGGAAATCACGTCAACAACTTCGCAAACGTTCACCGCCGTTTCCATCACACTCACTTGGTGCTAAATGGCCAGGCTCTTTGCACTTGAAGCACACCAGACTAGAGCTGCCAGTACTGTTCGCTGTCGCCGACCCAAAGCTACGGGGCCGCTTGTTCAAGCTCCCACCGTCAGGATTCGGACAGGCTGGACCAGGATAGGTGGAGCGAAGAGATGCGCGTCAGAAACAAGAATTCCGACACGGAGAAGAACGCGAAAACGCGCCAAGCCAACAAACACGTCGCGTGACAACATACCATTTGACCAATGTCCTGGTTGATTACACTGTTATGAATTGAAAATGACCAACTGTTCTTCGTTTTACAAATAGAATGATGAAGACAAAAGGACGCACCTTGAAGCAAACATCCTTCGACGTCCCAGAGTTGCCCATCGAAGTAGTTCTGCTACCCATCCCTGACCCAGAGTTGGAACTTGGAGCGTCCGCCCACTCGAAGAAACCACACTGCTCGCCTTGTGGATTTTCACAAGTGTAAAACACACGGCCCTTATTCTCGTTATCCTTCGTGACAGTCCTAGTCGCAGCGTCCTTGTTGCATTTGCATTTCGGTGGAGGCTGGTCCGTAGCCGGATACGGCCGTTTGGCAGGAACTGTGCTTGTCGACGTCGATGATGGGTTGGCGGCCTCTGATTCCGTTGTCATAAAATAGCTACACCGATCTTCGTCGTGGCTGATCTTGCCACACACCCAATGCGCCTTCCCTCTCGAAACGCCGCTAGTGCCTATCTTCCTCTGTGCTGGGATGTCACAATGACACTGATTGACACCTCCTCGGTTTAGTGTAGATGTCCTAGGCGGCGGGGGAGGTGGGTCGTTCACCACGGCGGGATTACGTTGAGACCTTGGTTTCGGCTGTGGTGGGGGTGCTGGCCGATCTGCGAATAGTGTTAGTAAACGAGCGATACTTCGTATGATGTGATTGGACAGACCGTCACCCCCACGACCATTTCCACCACCGCCTCCGCCTCCGCGTCCACCACTGCCACCACCACCCCGCCCTCCGCGACCTCCTCCACCGCCACCACCTGGCCCTGCAGCTCCTCCAGGGCCCCCTCCTCCCCCAGGTGGAGGTGGCGGTGCACCTCCTCCGCCCTCAGTCAAGTACCTGCGAACGCTCTGTACCACACTCAGCGATGATCTTCACACTCCGAACGCACCAAACTCACCTCTTCCACTTTAGCAAGCTCCCTCCGAGTAATCTCATACATCTCCTTGTACTGCTCCAGACTCGCTTGCAACATCTGTTGTTTAGTTGTCGCGCCTTCGCACACCTGTACCATCCTTCGTTCCGTCTACACGAAAGGAATATCAGCCGGGCTTCGAGAAAAGGGCAGCTAGGAGGGGAAAGACGCACTTCACGGCGAAGAACAGGTTTGCTAACGCTCTTCTCCAATCCGATGTTGTTATAACCCTCGATGAGACCGATTCCAAGTGTCGACGGGATCAAATACTTGGTTGAACCTTCCATCCGCTCGATAACGTACTCCCGTTGTATGATGGTTTCGATATGCTGGGCTATCGTCGCGTCCGTGCCTAATAGCCATAGCACATGTTAAGGCAAACTTGGGGAGAGCAGCGAGAGGACTCACCAATCCCGTTCTTGTCCATAAGAGCAACCAAATCAGCTTCAGTCAGGTAGTTGGGCGCAGTCGTCTGTCCCTCCCTCAGCTCGCACAGGGTAGGATTGAATTCTTGACCCTCCTCGAAATTAGGCAGCTCATGTTCTGCCCATTTGTCGTATGGAAACACCTCGAGGTAGTTCCTAGCAATGATCCCGAGACCTGACACGCTCAGTTGGTAAAAAGACGCCATCAAATGGATGTCCTTCCGTACCTGTAGCAGTAAACTCTTCGCCTCCGCACACAACTTCGACAGTGGTCTGATTGCCTCTGGCGTCCTCTGAGCAGCTGGCGAGGAAGCGTCGCGTGATATATTCGTAAACCCTCTTCTCGTCTCCCGTGAGGTGTCCAGCGTGTGCAGTCGGATGGATAGGTGGATGGGCTTTATCGTTGTTCTTTCCCTTTCGCGGTGCGTTGAACCCTCCCTGCTGCAATCTGTGACAGGTTATAAGAGGGTTTGGAACCGAGGTACCTGTGCCTACCTGCGAGCAAAGTCACCCCAAGCATTGTCGGCAGTTTGCTTGTTGATGAGGGTCATAAAGTCAAATTGATTATCGTATTGGTCGGTCTCGGTACGAGGATATGAAAGGAATCCTTGCTGATAGAGCTTTTCGGCGATCTAAGAAACCATTAGAGAACGTCGTAAAACAAGCGCATATCGCTGGTACTTGCGTCAAGGATCTTCTTGGGAGCCATCTTGAGCAGCCTCGATCCAGCTTTCTGAAGCTCGACTGTGGTCAATGGTAACGGCTTCCTAGGACACTGGCGTTAGCGATGCGCACGTTATGACAGACTCACATACCATTTCTTTGTCTCCTTCTTCACCACTTTCAGCACACGAGCCCTAACGTTATCAAGGACCCTCGCATACAAAGAGTGTGCGACGTCGTAATCGAATTGGTGCGGTCGCTTCCAAGAGAACTTGACAAGTTGTGCATGGCCGTCGTCGTCCCGTGCGTTGAGTTCCAAGTGTATGTACCAAAATGTTTCTGGACGGAAGTCTTGTACTTTCAAATACCTTTGTACGACAAAACCCAGGGTTGGGAATTGGCACGGGCCTGTACGGTTTGAGAGACGAGCACCACGAGAGCACAGGTGGGACGCGTACCGTAAGAGACGACAGATGTAATTTGCTGGAAACGGTTTTGTAGGTAAAGTGTTTGGAGCCGGGTGAAAGCGGCGCCAATCTTGAGATCCAGTAGTATTCGAGCTTCAACTGCGTCGGCTTGCCTGAGATCCAATTCCACGGGATGCTGCGCTGCTCGATGAATTTGTCTACATAGGTCAGCTTCACCACGAAATCCTAAAAGAATTGAACACTCACTGAGCAATAATAGCGCTAAAACGTGCCCGCTTGACCTGGATATTAGGCCGCACTCTCCGACAAACGTTGACAACCTCCATCCCAATATGTTCACCCTCTCGATCACAATCCGTCCATATCATCAACATATCCGCGTATCTCGCTTGGTTTTTCAGGTTGGTCTCGATGGCTTTCTTGTCTTGAGGAACAAATGTCTGGACTTCGGCGTCGAATAGGGCAGATGGGTCACAGGAATGCCATCCCCGGTGCTGCTCCGTAAAGTCTGTCGAGGTGAGGTGACCCGTAACGCATGTCACGACGAACGTTGCTCTGGTCTGGGGGTAGTCGAATTCATAGTTCTTGATGTAACCGAGAGCTGTGTTTGTCTATAGACGATTCATGAGCTCGATCCTTCAGATACCCGGTTTACCGCATACCGTTCTGAATTGCCCGCCCGAGAGAATTTGGGTGATGGACTTGGAGATGGAAGGCTTTTCAGCAACGCATAGAACTCGCATAGGCTTTGATTTTTAGAGTTTCCTGGTTCGTCGTCGTCGTCGCTGTCGCCGTCGGTGCGCGGTCTATTGGACTCGAACGCTGATGGTGACAGAAGGAGGTAAAGAGGGCGTTCGGGAATGACCGACGCGTCTTCGAAGGTCTTCGAACGCGAGCCCACGTGCCAAACACATGACCCCGTCCAGATCAATAATTTTGGTTAGCAACTTCAAGGAAACTCCAATTCTCATCCTCGTTCTCAAATTATGGCCATCGACGACGGAACAAACGTTACGACCAAGCTATTGACGCTTTTGAACGTCTCTGCAACAAAAGTGGGCAAGAGGAAGCGCCCGGTTGAAGAAGTTGTACCATCAGAAAAATTGAACAAGCGAAAGACAATATCGTTCTCGGACAAGGTCGATGTGCAGTATCTCGAATCGACAAAACCACCAAAGGAATCGAAAAAGACAAAAGAGAAGGCTGCGGATGAGGACGAGGAAAACGATGCTGAAGAGGTTGTAGAGAAGGAGGACGAAGAGACCGAAGGTGAGTGTTATCTTCCTCTCCAGTTTCCTAGTTTCTGAAAACCTATACCGTAACAGAGGCCGGTACAGACCTGTACGAAGTGCACTTCGGCCCTTCTTCAAGCGTGATTTCAGAGCAAAAGAGGGCCGCTGTCGACCAAAAGTCGTGGAAGACCTCGAAGGAAACAGTTGGGAAACTGGGGCCTGCCATTGTCTCCACACCCAATGTCGAAGAGGGTACCTCCTCCGACGTCCTCGTCAAACCAGACGTAAGTACTCTATCCAAGGTTTATGACTTATTACTGAAGCCCAGACAGCTTCTGGAACGGCTAAGGACACCATTCAAAAAGCGACAAGCAAAACTCAATCGCAGTACGTCTACCTCATCCTCGAATATCAGGCTGGCTCACGAGCTCACTCAAGATCAGGTCGAGCTGCAGAATGACCTTATCTCTGCACTATCCACTCGCAAAGACGTCTATCTATCATCCTCACCGCTTGAATCTCGTCAATCTACCAGAGAAGCAATCGCACTTCACGCACTCAACCACATCTCAAAGTGCGCTTGTGGTCTATCTCTTTTTCTGAAACGCTAAACTGACATTCCTTCAGAAAACGTCGCCGGGTGCTCAAAAACAACGAACGGTTGTTTCACCACGCCAAAACCAACCCCGAAGCACCACCTCCAGAAGACGTGCAAGACCAAGGATTCACGCGCCCTTCGGTCTTGATCCTTCTCCCCTTCCGCAACTCTGCTCTCGACTGGTTCCACGCTATCACTTCACACACACCCTCGCCCGACTTCCAAATCGAAAACCAGTCGAGGTTCTTGACGGAATACGGTCTTCCTCCTGGCGTGGTCGATAAACTGACCTCAGCGGACCCTGGAACGTACCCGGTAGACCATGTGGAAACTTTCAAGGGCAACGTCGACGATAACTTTAGGATTGGTGTCAAAATGACGAGGAAGAGCGTCAAGTTGTTTACCGAGTTTTACGGTTGTGACTTGATCCTCGCGAGCCCTCTGGGCCTGCGTAGGTCGATAGAGAAGGAAAAGTGCGTCTTCCGCTGTCTTCATTGGAAATGCGCTGACCAGGGTATGTAGGAACGCGGACTACTTGACTTCGATAGAAGTTCTCGTCATCGACCAACTGGATTCACTGACGATGCAGAATTGGGAACATGTGAAGGTGCGCCGGGCAGCAATGGTCCACGCCTTGATGTTCACCGACATTCCGTTAATAGTTCGTAATGTCCCACCTCAACAAACTTCCCAAAGAATCCCATGACACCGACTTCTCTCGTATCAAACCCTGGTACCTCGATGGCCTGTACGCCCTATCCCTCCCTCCGTTTACGATTCTTCTGACGACGAGCCTAGAGCTGCTTATCTGAGGCAAACCGTTCTTATCTCTGCGTTTGAGACGTCTGAGATTCGCGCACTCTACAACAACGACCTGAAGAATGTCGCTGGTAAACTCAGGACTGATAAACGGTGGACTCCCATCCATATCCCTGCTGGACTTGACAATGTATGTTCTACTCCGCAAAATGATGCTGAGGCCCGCTTACTGACTGATATCATCAGAGCTTCAGCTATTTCGAATGCACGAGTCCCCAAGACGAAGCTGAGAAACGATTCCAACATTTCACCACTCAGGTATGCCGCCGCGACCCATACATCCCTTCCACATCCTAATCCCTCTACAGTTCCTCCCCTCAATCATGAAATCAGCAGTCCAAAGCACAAACACAATCATCTTCATCCCCTCCTCCTTCGACTTCATCAGAGTGCACAACCACTTCCGCAAAAACTCGAGCTCCTCCTTCACCATCCTCTCCGAGTACTCCTCCAACGCCGACATCTCCCGCGCCCGACTCGCCTTCTTCAAGGGGGAGAAATCCTTCCTCCTCATCAGCGAGCGCTTCCACTTTTACAAGCGATACAAGATTAGAGGGATTAGGAATATCATTTTCTATGGACCACCGGAGCATCCGCAGTATTTCACAGAGTTTTTGTCGTATCCTTTCTTGGATGAGGGAGTGGAACCGTCGGATGTGACGTGTAGGGTTTTGTTTTCAAAGTATGATTGGTTTAGGTTGGAGAGGATTGCGGGGACGGAGGCGGCTGCGGAGTTAATTAAGAGTTCGTAGTTGGGTGTGGGATGTATGTTCGTACGATTCTGTTGGTGGTACTATAAAACTTGTCATTTGCGAACCTGTCTGAAATGCCGGCGTGAACGTTGAATTCGACCTTGGATGATCAGGTCGAATTATTCTCCTCTCGGAGTTACTCCGGTTTGTGAGAATATGTCAAACGGTCACGGAAGAACAACCATCGGCCTGATGGTCTAGTAGTATGATTCCTTGTTAGGGTTCGCCTTATATCGAGGAGGTCCCGGGTTCAATTCCCGGTCAGGCCCATAGTCCATTATCCTCACTTTTTTTTTTTTTCCTTTTCTTATCTGAAAAGACCAATACATATCGTCAAGCTTCGACGGATTTTCCGATGTTCTGAAAACAGGTCGATTCAGGAGATGCAAGACGCTCTGTGACACACGCGGTCATCCTTTCTAACCTTCATTTTGGATGAACCAGAGGCAATAATGTTCAACTCCCTTCCCAAGTACATCTAAGTATGTCCGGTCTGGTATCTGGAATGAACTCACTGCATCACCCAAGCCGATTTCGGCAACCAACCCACCCACATGGCCACGTCGCTCAATCACACCGTTTGATGCGTCCGAACATCCGCGCGGTGGACATTTTTGTGCTTGGATGATGCATCTCTGGGTCACCTCTCTTTTTTTCTCTTTCTCGTATTGAATGAAGGATTTTTTATGTAGGCACTAGGAGAAGACGACTCCATGGACTGGAGTTGGACATCATGGCGGTGACTCATCTTGAGACACCTTGTGCATCCCGTAGGTCGCGGCAGACATGATCCATCAATTTAGACCCTGTGCGATGTGTAGATCCCGACCCATAAACCTCAAGTCGTGGCTATAGTAGGAGCTGTTTCACTGACCCTAAGTAATGTCCAGTGAAACGCGTCGTTCGACACTAGCGGGACGCATCAAATCCAAACACCGCACTGATGGCAATGCAAACTCGCTTACTAGTAGCGGAGGCGCTGCCGCCATCGCCCCAGGCACACTGGCATGCGATGGTACGAGTTAACCTTGTCTTTACTTGGGACGCTTTTAAGTGAGGGGGTAGCGTAATTGATCATCGCGAGAGGCCTGGATGCGTGCTCAGTTCGAATTCGGAGGAAGGTATTGGGCAGGCTCCTGCTCCTCAAGTAGTTAACTTTCCGTTGAAATGGTTGGCCCTACCGTCCACGAGCTCCCCATATTCTGCGGCGAACTAGCTCGAGCGAATACCTGAGCGGCTGTGGTAACCTGCGTTGAGTTAACCGAGCCCATGTCGACTTTTCCCGAACAAAACATTGAAGTTGAAACAGTGTTTCGAGTCGAGTTCGTGGGAAGTGTCTTTGCCCACCAGCCTTTCAGACGTTAAAGCCCCAGGGGACCACCCCAGAAACGTCACAAAAAATTCCAACACATCTCCTCACTCTCCTTCCAGTCAGACCCTCACCACACTCGCTATTCTCACAATGTTGCGCCGTCTTACCTTTCGAACCTCGCCCCGGTGCAAGTTCCAGAAGAAAACCAGCACAAGCCCAAGCCCAAAGCCCAACGCAGACTCGCTGCCCCACCGCCTCCCAGCAGAAGTCATCTACCGTATAATCGACCGCCACCTTTTCGTCTGCCACGGCCGCGACCTCGACACTCTCAAAGCCCTCGCCCTAACCTGCAAGTCTCTCCGCTCACATTGCCTGCAGTACCTCTTCGCTTCAATCGCCATTCGCAAATACCCCTGCGCCTGCTGCGGCAACCCGGAAGGTCTCGAAAACCCGTCTGGCCAAGGTCGCGACGCCCTAGAGTTCGCCGGAATTGTCAAGCAGTCGCCTGAAATCGCCAGCGTCGTTCGTAGCCTTTGCATCGAAGCCCTACCGAGACAACGCACTCGCAACATCCTCTTGAATACGGGGAAGTCGAGCGACAGTGCAAAGGCTTTCACATTCATTATCAACCGGCTCACCAACCTCGAAGACCTCGAGGCTGAAGCCCTTCAGTGCAAGTGGGAGGACATCGACACTGCCGTCCAAGCCGCCCTCACTCGTACACTCCAGTCCGACACCTTGAAGACCGTTTCGTTGTCCATGATCGACATTCCGGCTGTTGTGTTGAGCGAATGTACCAGCGTCGAGTGGATGACCATACGGGCAGCGGTCTGGGATGATGGGAGGGTGTTGCAAGACGGTCGACGGCTCCCAAGACCGCGCATTCTCGAGCTCGATTCAACCTGTACAGACTCGGTCCAGCCACTCTTAAATGCGCTGGACCTTACGGCCGTAACGACCCTCGACTTGGGGACTATTGACTTGTACAACGCCGAGTACGACCGGCTCGTGAAGGCATGCTGGGCCAGCCTGACCAAGCTCACATTTACTGCTCAGGGCTGGTTGGACCAGCTAGAACAGCGTAGGTCTTACACTTCTCTTCGCATGAAGCACTTTCTCACCATCGCACAACGTCACTCGCAGACTGTCTACAGCTTTGCCAAGTACCGTTACTTCAAGAAATCGAAATCTTCATCCAGCCGAAAGACCTCACCAACACCTTGTTTTGGATTGATTCGTCCCTCAACTCCAGACACTCCCCAGACTGTGGATCCCTCAGCGACGTCTATATCCACTGTCTACCTGACGAATACACGTGGTCGAGGCATCAAGAGTACTGGAAAACCTGCTCGCTGATCCAAGAAAGGCATTGGCCCAGCACCCGGGCGATCAAGATACACGGCTTCTCCCATAGGAAGCACGCTCGGCTCCCAACCTGGGTAACTAAACGGTCTCTCGGGTTGTTTGGTGACGAGCATGTGAAAGAACAAGTATCGTCGGGAAATGCATAGTCGACAAGATTACTTTTTGCTTTTTTGCAAGGTCTCCCACCTCCAAGCTCCAAGTCTCGTTTTAATTACCCGTTAGTCACTCTTTCATCCACTATGAGTCCTTGCTCTCCTCTGGTACCTTACAATCGCTCTTTGTCTGTATAATCACCTCCAGGTCTATACCCCAGTATTCATATTTTTGTTGATCCCTTTAAGTTTTAGACTCGAAGACGGGTTGCTTGCTGAAGAGCCATATTCAAAATGGGCAATCAACCGCCCCAATCGCCACGTCGCTCGATTGTACCAAGGAGCAGGGCTGATCCGTCCGAACTTCCGAGCACCGGGTGTTGTTTTCACAGCGTACAGCCATTTTGCTCGTTCTCTCCGTTGTGCATTGCATCTAACAGAGTTCCACCGCATGTAAACGATAGTCACTAGTTGAGTAGGGCAGTAGAGTGCGGGGTCGATCGTGATCTTGACTCACATTGTGACACGAGTCTACGCCATGCCCGCTCATTTAGAATGAGACAGAGACTCCCGGGTGCTCATCGATCCTATTCTGATCTTTGAGACCAAGTTACATCGCAATCTGACTGGTGAACGGGTGAACCTCAAAGCAGAGCTCGATATTTGGCTAATGCACATGTCGGCCCTCTAGGGGGTACTGGACCCTAAAAACACTATTGCACAAAAGGCCTGATTCCATTCAATCTGGTATCCATCTGGATGACTCGAAGGATCGGGGATTCGAAAACGACACGAAGTCTCTTAACACACAGCCGTCCTGGATGATGGGTCCTTCCATGTATTTATGTCCGATGTACTATCTAAGCTACCGGTAATTTATCCAAAGAATGCAGTCTTACAGGGTCGCTTGTAGAGGAACATGACCACTCGCGAGCGTGCATGAGCTTTGTCGAGATAGATAGTATATGTGCCCTCAGGGAACGCAATTTCGGAGAACGATGGTTCCGGGAGGCTGTCACCTGGCCACTTGTAGCAGAGGAGGTGGGCGCGTTGCGCATAGTTAAAAACACAGATTCCCTTGCGGTAATCAAACCACAGTTCGTCGTGGGCATCTGGGACACAATCTGCAAGCTGCGCAAAGGCGACACTATCCGAAACCGCTACATCCGGGTCATTGGATACGATGACTCCGGTCAGAGAACGGCGCCCCCGACTACACAAAATAAGTCGAAAGGAGTTGTTGATGTAAAATGAGACGAAATAGGGATGGGGTTTGCGAAACTCCTCCGTGGACTGCCACTGCGGACGTATAGGTGAAGGGGGTGATGACTCGGACCGGCCGTATAGTTTCCAGTCAGCAATATAGATATAAGACGAGTGCACGAGGATTCTTCGATGGGGGAGCAGAAGGATGTACTGTGGGAGGAAGTTAGCCATCCATTCGCATATGATGGAGTATGAAACGCACGAAGGGTGACGAAAGTGCTATATCGACGCCCAGGACAGGCCCTCCGTCTGTGACCGCTGTCCAGTCGACGATTCTCGTTGCGCTGGCTGAACGTGATTGGTACGCAACATGGTCACCGAGCAAAGAACAACATGTCGGCCGAACACTGTCGGAAAAGGACTTGACAAGGCGTGACGAGTAACCAATGGCCCCTCCCTCCACCTCTGCCCTTATCTCCCAAATCTCAATAGTTCCGGTTCCCCGGGCATAGCGACAAACTGCGAGCCGGAAAACTGGAGGGAAGAAGCGATGTTCGAAAGACCAGTCAGAGGGCAAGGTTGGGGCCCCGTCGATGCCTTGCGTGCCCAGTACATCCACCGCGACGCAGACTCCGACGCGATAGTCCGAGGGGTAAGGGGTGGGCACGAGGAGATGCATAGGGGCATCTGGCTGGCCCGGATTGCAGTAGAAGATGGAGCCATCGGTTCCCTTATAAAGGAAGAACTGATCGCCTGGTAATGGACATAGCGGTCCCCAGTTGTCAGACATGTTCGCATCCGTGGTGAATGTCTGCGTCGTGGATCTGAGTCCCTCCCACCCGGTCCACCATTGGACGACGCGGGCCTCGAGGTCATCACCCGAACATAGCCCCAGCGGTTGGGACAGGAAAAAAGGTCGGGGAATGACGGTGTCGCAGTATCTCTTCAGCAACGAGAGCCAGACCTCCCTGTCCTTCGACACAGAGTGAAAGGTGCGGCAACACTGAGCGCGACTCGTCAGATGCCGACTTTAAGTTCAAGATCGAACAAAGGACGCTACCCTTCGGAGAGCTAGAACGTCGTCCCACTCGACATGTTTCATTATTTCGACCAGAATCTCGGGGGGAAGGTGCGGCAGTCGAAGAATCTGGCGTTCGACGCGACGTGACTTTCCCTTCGAGGTCAATGTCTCTCTCGGGTGTATATGAGCCAAGTGCCGTACCTTTATCCACCGCAGTGTTGGCCCAACTCGTTTGGAAACAAGAATCCATGGTAGCAGAAGCAAAGTAACTAGAGCCGCGCAAGGCAAGCCCAATTTTTGAAGTCTCGACATCCTGGTTGGAAGCGGTGTGATGGTCTCAAGGTAAACGAAAACGCTGGCGTCTCAATTCAAGTCGCGTGAGAGCCATCACATCAAGGTCATTAATGCTAGACTGTGCTAGAGTCAAAGGCCGCTCACAGGTACAGTCCCAAAAACTCTGGGAACGCGATTTGAGGGAATTCACGGAGTTTGATTATGTAGGTTCTTTGTACTTACATACCATTCAGTCGCTTCCACATAATGCAATAGTTACGACAGAGATTGGAAGCATCAACGTCGGAACGCTGCCAGGCTAGAAGGCTGATTTACACTGGCAGTACGTTCCATCATGCAACCCTGACCTCCAATTAAGACTCTTTACTCTTTACAAAAAAAGTTATTAGCCCACTGTTACACACATACAAGAGAGAAGAATAACGATACAAGCACCAAAAAGTGTCCCAAGAATAATACATCAGAATAACACATCTGTGATATGGCAAACCAGTAGCCTTCACACCCAAATTCAAACTTCGCGAGTAACAAAATGCCAAATATAATGGGACCAGCCCTCGAGGACGCCAGCCCCCGACATAATGTGGAGACAGTCACCCGTTGAATGCTAGAGAAGGTTAACAAGTAAGGGTGACAGATCGGTATGTAGAAGCCTATTTGAAAAAGCTTACCGCGTCCGGTCTCAATCTCGCTGGTCTGTCGATCCCCAAATAATGCACATCTGGATACCGTGCTCGGTCCGCGAGAAGGTCCTGAAAAGACATAATATTAATATCGTGTCGAGTCCAGCGATTATCCCAAGGCGAGAAGAATGAAGAATGGCTCACCATGAAAACCTTATTGAACCTCCAGATTTCAGCCCAATTCCACCAGTTCCAATCAAACGGCAGGATCGTCCTCCACGGTGAACGTTTCTTGTGACAGTCCTCGTGGCCAGGGAGGTATGCTCTGACGAGGACCTTCCTATTTCTCAGCTTTCGTTCCTTCTTGTCCCCGTTCTTCCATTTGATCGGCCAGATCCGTCCAAGGCGTCCGCTCATGTCGTCGTGATCGGGGTGCAGCGATGTCGAGCTGTAGGAGGTGGGAAGTGGCGCAGAATGGGAGATCATCTTTTGAGCTTCAACGACCCAGCGCCCCATGACGTCTTGGTAGAACTGGACCAGGCCGTCGTAGTTCCAGACGGGTTTCGCCTTGCCTTGAGGATCACTACCGACCTCGGGCTCCCCTTCGCGCTTGTACCCATGGAAAAGGTTGGTCGTCCAATGGCCAGCCGTGCTGACCACCATCGTGCGGTAATTCCCCTCCGGTAGTGGCTTCGTGAAGATATCGAAATACTCCTGCGGTGAGATCGTCCAAACCGCTTCCTCACCAAAGAGTTGGAATGTGCTAGGTGTGTCATGAGAAGCAGGTTCGTAGAACTCGGGATGCATTTCTTTGTGCATCTTGACGAGATCGTCTTTCGACCAGAGTAGGTCGACGCGGCGGAAAGTCACCAGCGGAGTCGATGAGATATTGAACCCATTTGGGAACGCGAGTGATTCGGCGAGAGGTGAGGTGGGATTGAGATAGAGGTGCTGAGGCCACGCCCGGTCGTACATCGTCGTGAGTTTGGTGTAATCTGGATACCCAATGACGTGCGGGTAGAGTAGACAGGAGAGAGAGAAGAAGTGGTTTTCTGTGACGGAATCTACAATTGCACTGTGAGCAGATGGTGGTAGAGAACTACCTCTCGGGACGCACCACCGACCAGAAGCCATCCTCCGCCTTCGACCAATTCTCTCACAACCTCCTCCCTATCCCAGTCTCTCAATCCTGGATTGCCCCTGCACCTTCCTCCAGGAACCCACTCCCACTCTGTCGGGCCAGGGAATCGGTCAAACTGCTCCGGCCTATCCGCAGCGAGATGCCACCAATACTCTCTCGAGCTCGCACAAGCTTCAAACCGTGTAAAGGTCAACACGTCCTCCGATTTCGTCATGTTCTGCAGGTAAGCGGTGGGCGGTTTGGTTCCATATCCGGAAATGGGATCTTCAGGGTCTCCCTCTGCAACGACAGGCGGGGGCGAATCTGTGGAAGAGCTGGTCAAGTTGTAGGTTTTCGTCAATGGACCAGGTCTGGTGTAGTATGGTCGATATATCCACTCTCCGGCACTGTATTCATCGGGAGTGCACTGCGACTGCTTTTGCATCGGGCGGTTAAATCGAAAGGGTAGTTTCTGGAGGGACCATTCAGATTCTGGGTCCCTCAATGACGGGGCGAGAAACAGGAGACATGAAATGACGAAGACACACGCTACGACGAGAGCCTTGCGCGACCTGGTTCTCGTCAATGCCGTGCGGAGAGTGCTGTACACCACCCCGCCCTTGTTGCTGTTGTGCACTGCGAGACGGTCCAAGGGGCGGTAACCTGGGTTGGCCATCGAGACTATGCGCTGCGGTGTCAGCTGAGAGCTCGACAAAAATGCCTCAGGAAGAGCCTAACACACCGGGCGAAAGGTAGTACTGTAAACAGTGATTGAGATCAAGCGCCCGTTCCGGTCAGCGAAATCAGACGTGGACTGAAAATTCTCCCTGGCTGCATCAAGTCCAAAGTACCAGTCAGTACGGGGTCTTCATTCGTAAAATAGGCCCAACTCACCGCCTTCGTAGACTGAAGACAAGCTTGGAAAAGGCAACGCCCGCCTTCTACCCACAATTGTCTAAATCACTATCAGAGAATCAAATTCACCATGCCCAGGGTGTACACGTCCTTCAAAGATTGAATAACATGTCGGTTTTAGAGCGTCAAGGAGAATCCTTGTAAAAACAAGCAGAAACTTAGGATATTTGCCCGAGACGTGCTCATCGTCGTCGACAGCACAGAAACGCGCTCTCTGACCCCGCCCCGTTAGACCGGAGCCCGGTCCCTCGTAGCTCGGGCGTCACGTTTTTTGCCACGTGATGGACGTTCCGCTTTTCCTCGCTAGAGGGACCGGTCAATTTGGTTTAATTTTACCGTGTCGGTCCTTATGATCGCGCGGGTTGCCCATGTACCACCACAATCCACTTCGTCTTGAATTTATCTCTGCGAATTGACGCGTCAAAATCGACATGGATATGCAGGAAGAGGCCGTCGATACGACGCACATTGAATTTGGACCGCAACTACCAGATAAGACGTCGATTTCGTCGTTTACGACAGCGGAACAAGCTCAGGTCGCCTACGCATTGGTTGTCCCGGAAGAACGCGCGGTAGCATCCGGTTTTTGGTCGGAATTCTCGCATAAATGGATGCTTTGGGGCTTGAAGGTGTGTATGCTCATTTTCTTGGCTTCTGGAGGGTATATCGTGCCGCGGGAGTTCCAGATGAAGGCAACGATGGCTCTGTGCTCAGGATTTGACGCGCTCATCGACGTTGGGACTGGATACGGCAAAACCTTCTGCATGATACTCCCAGCATTGCTTTTCAATGGCATGATCACTCTGGTCGTCTCTCCATTGAAGAAAGTGTAAGAAATGCAGGTTCTCGAGTTGAGGAAATACAGACTTTCGGCGTTGGCAATCAATGAGGACACTGACAATGATAGGGAGGTTTGGAAAGTTTGAATACAACCACGTAGTCCATATATACAATCGAAATTGTGCTTGAAAACGCTTGTTCGAACGCAAATATAGTACCACTATAGCATCCTAACCATAGTACAATATTACAGATCTAAGAGCTCGTCCTCGGCTTCAGAGTCGGATGCTTCAGAACTCTTGGGACACGAAAATTCAAAATGTAAGTCCAGAGAACAATAAAACAGTATCATACCTCAAAGACTCCGTCCATTTTTCGCTCCTGTCATTCGTCTCAGATCCAGACTCCACCCCAGCTTCAACTCGGGCTTCAACCCCTTCAGCATCAAGTTCAGCAGCCCGGCCCCGTCTGTTACGTGTTGAAATCGCGGGTGTCTCAGCAGAAAGACGTCGTTCTAGATATCCTAAGACTTAATCTGCTCGAAGATGACCGCTGGGTGCTGGGGCTTCTGTGGATGGTCGCCTGGAACCGTGCTGATTTTTGGCGCCCGTTTGGGGTGTTTTTCACGACTTTCCCGGCTTTCTTTTTACTGTGCCTCCCAGACTCTTTTGTTTAGCCCTCTGCGTCCCATGTCATCCTAATAGCGTTGAAAATTCGGTCGAAATCGATTGGTATTAGGATAAAAAAGTGAAATACAGCGGAGGTGGACGACCCACCCGCCAAAATCCAACCAAATTGACCGGACTGCCTATCTCCGATAGGCGTCACGTCCGTCACCTGACAAAAAACGTGACACAGTCCGGATTCCGGACTACCGCCCCGTAGCGGAGCCCCAAATTGGAATCCCGACGCCACGTGCCTTCCCAAAGCGGTCACGCGACGTTCAAGTCACGACGCGCCCAAGCCCCACGCCAAGTCGTTCCCGCCATTGCACAAGTTTGCTTCCGTACCACGACAATCTGAATGGCTTTAGCGCCCTGAAACGACCACAACGACTACAACGACGATGCTCAGCTCAAGGGCTCACCAATTAGCGCTTGACGCGCCATATTACCCGACCAAGACCCCCAGTCGAGGTCTGAAACGGGCAGAGAATGCGGGAGCGAGAACTGTAGGACCCAAGGGCAAGAATGTGATGCGCACGCCTTTCGCAGCTGCTATAGCTCGTAAGTATCCTTAAATCCTCCCCCAATGCCTATTCCTAATGACGCTGGAAATATCCAGAAGGCAAAAACGGGTTCGCCACAACCGGTAAACCACGCCCATTCCTCGACAAAACGCCCTTCCCAAACCGGGTCCAACAACAGGCCAACCAAGGGTCATCCTCCAAAGACGGATTCGTCAAACTTCCCAAACTCGTACTAGTTGAGACGACTACGCAACAAGATACCGCCACTCCAGAGTTACAGCGTCCGAGTTCGACGAGGAAGAATGCCAGGTTGCCCAGGAGCGCGAGCAAGAACTTTGAGACGCCCGCGAATAAAGGGAATCATTGGGATGTGGGGGACGACTTGTGCTTGGAGTCACCACAAGCTGAGGTGCAGGAGACCATTCTGGAGGAGGACGATTTCGATGAGATTGAATACATGGCTCCAAATACCTTGGGTGCGTTTGTTATTCTCATTGGACGCAAGTCGACGCTAACCCCAAGTCCTCAGACCTTCCATACCAACCGCCTTTCGACTTTGACCTACCAGACTACAAGTCTCTAGCTCAAGACTTCCGAAAGGTTGTCTTCTCCATTCCATTCGACGACAGAGAGGTCCAGCTACCAGACATCGACTCCACCCAGCCCATATCCGAGTCATGGAGTCTCATGGCTCTGAAAGAACTCGGTGCGTTCTCTTCACATTCTCACAGTCCCCCTTCCTGACGATATCTCAGACGACGACGATCCATTCCGCCAACTTCAGCCAAAGGCCACCGCCCCCAAGGCCGCTGAACCAACAAAGCGAAGCGCGAGCTCACAGGTCCGGCGACCCACCCCCACCGCCTCTACTGGTACCACCGCCAACCCTAAACCAAGGGCGCCCATAGCACGACCAGCAACAGCGATGGCAGTGAAACCCAAGCCAACGAACGCGGGTGCCACAATCGCCAGGCCAGCATCAGCGTCAGCTCGGCCAAGAGCTGCAAGCTACGGCAAACCACCTCAAGCCCAGCAACCTGCTCGTAGTTTCTCAACATCCAATGCTAAGGGGACGACTGGAGCGCCTAAAATAGGGGCAGCCCAACGGCCCGCATCTCGTCCTGGCCTATCGAGATCGAATACGCTGACCGCGAAGAAGGAACCCTCCCGCCCTGCAGCGAAGCAAGATGAGATGATCTTCACGAGCCAACCCGAGTCTGTAGATGATTTCCTATTCGACGTATGAACACCTTTGTTGCATTTAGCGAAACCCTCCCACCCGCTGTAACATCGTAGCGACACCTGTATCACTAGCATCTTCCTTCCGCACATCTGAATCATATTCCAGTGGGTAGTTAGCAAAGTAAAAACGACAGTCTCTACATTCGAGAACAGGTTTCGCAGTCAGACACGCAGGAGACGGGTAAGTAATACTACAACTATAAATACAGCCTAGATGGTATAGCCCTACAACTACAGATATAATAGATAACCGAGCGCACAAATAGTGACGAAAATACAAGCGAAGAAAAGAGTGGCAAAGAAACGGTAAGCGAGGAGATAAAACAAAACCAAGATTCTATAGAAATGTGATCTTGTAGTAGAGATAATGGCTTCTTTGAAATGGACGTGGCCTCGGAAAGAAAAAGCAAGGGATAACCGTCAGCAACGAAAGCAAAATAACAAAAGGGAATGGAAGGATAAAGTGAATGAAAAAAAAAAAAAAAAAAGCAAAGCACGATTATGAAATCCTTTTCAGGATACCCGAGATATACTCCAACGTCCGTGCATCCAGCTGCTCCCCCTCGATCAAGGCATTAATGAAGTTGACCCTGTCCATGTTCGGCGGGCAATATCGATGCGCAAGCATATTGACCGCATTCTCGATCCGCATAGCAAACCAGTCGATAATCCGCATCAGGTCAGCGTCAGAGATTTGGTCGTTGATGGGTGGAAGCAGCGTTTCAGGGTCAGCAACGATCACAGGCGGACCTTGTGGCTCAGCCTCAGCCTCGTTCGAGGTCGCTTCTTCAGTGGTGTTGCTGCTAGAGCCAGGGTGGGGTCCAGCGCCAGGGAGCAAGCTTGCGGTCTGCGATGCAATGCTGCCCTTGCGAGCAGGTGGTGGAGTTTTGAAGAGGTAGCCTCCAGAGAGCGCCTCCAAACGCAAGCAAAGGATACCAAGTTCTTTGGTCTGCGGTACGCTGAACTGGATTCGCGATGCCGCGCCAGACACATTGGCATCCTTCATACCATGGCGATGCTCCAAGCCCTTGGGATAGACGGCAGTCAACATTTCCGTAAACTCGAATCCTTTGAGCTTGACCTCGCCAACCGGAATGAGCGAAATCCCGATCTCTCGAATACCGTCGATGGCGTCTTGAGGCTGGTTTCTGCTGTACTCCGTCTGCTCCTCGACCTTGTCATAGATACGCGCGTTGATCTCGCGCAGGACGTCGGCGCTAACCATGATCTGCCCTCCTTGTGCGTGGCTGTTGACTCGAGCCGATCGGTTGACCATCGATCCAAAGTAGTCCATCCGGTTGGTGATCCAATCCGTCTCGCAGACAGGCACACCGCAATGGATACCCATCCTGACAGACAAACCCCTCGCGATGATGTTCCCCGCTTCATCCCTGATCTCCTTTCCATCCTCGCATTCCAGAATTTCCAACGGCCATGACACGTTCAGCAACTCTTTCTGGACGGTAACGCACCACCACACCGCTGCCAACGCCGTCGGGAAGGAAACCATGAAACTGTCTCCTTCCGTTTTGACCTCGTAACCGCCGCATCGACGTAGGTGATACCGAAGGAGGTGATTGTGTAGGTGCATGGCAGTGGGCATGCCGGGATTGACCTCCCACAAGTGCGTCGAATTCCGAATGTCGGTAAAGGCGATCGCGATATGGCCGGTAGGAGCGTCGACTTCGGGTGGGAGGTGACGATTTCCTGGGATGCGTTCTTCCTTCTTGCGCTTAGGAACTTTCGCCGGGAGGACGATGTTGTCGAGAGTGGGTTGCCGTGAACGGGGGTCCTTGAACAGATCGCTGACCATGATGACCATGATCATGGTACTGCCGTCTGCACCGTAACTGATGGCGAAATCGCGCAGCTTTTGGGCAGCGATCATAGGGTCAATGTGGGCCACAGTCCTCGCGATGTCAACTGCAGTTTGGTGCGGCACAAACTCCCACAGGCCGCGATTGGCGATGATAATGAACTCGTCACGATCACCGAGCGGCTGCGAGAATATGTCTGGGGCGGCCCTAACCACAGGGACGAGGTTGAAATGTCCGAAAGAGCGGGATACTTCCACCTGGTCATTGATCAGACCATTGGGAGAGACCCAGCCTTCTGCTGATCGAATATGTGCGGTTTCTTCACGATCGTATGGGTGGTGTCGGTGGGACAGTCGATGAGCGACACCTGCCCTCGAGAGGACAGCGACCGCATCACCGACGTTGGCCACGTAGATCCTCTTGTCGACCACATAAAGGACAACAGATGTGGCTCCGATATTCAAGAGTCCGGGGTCGAAGCCGGAATTCACCAGTGTTCCGTTCGGGGCTGGCATGGGAGTCGCTTGAGAGTTCTTGCGTTTCAATTGGTGGATGTGTTCCCAAAGCTTCTGATTCAGCTCGAGGAACGTCCGCCGGAGAGCGTCTGAAACCCCGCCTTTCTTCTCGGGCAATTCATTCATCTGGCGAATGAAAACCTCGGTGAAATGGTCGTGAAGAAACTTGGAGAGTTTGTTGGGGCTGGTGCCGGGGAGAAGCCCTTTGGGGGGTTGACAGCGTCCGAACATGGCAAATATGGCCTTGTTGGGTTTGGGTTCACCTGGACTCGCTGGGAACTCGCGGACGAGATCGAGCATATTAAGGACATCGTTCCGCCCGAGCGAGTCTGCTATGCCGTACGCCATACCATTCACCGTCGACGGTGATGTTCGCACGCGACGTATATCCGTTTCATCTGGAATGTCAACCGAGGCGTCCGTGCCAGTGGTCGCAATAGTGACATCCATCAAACCCAGAACACGAAGCGAGGCGAGTTCTTTGAATCCCGCAAGCGTCTGACGTCCGAGAGAAGCAAAATCCAGTCGGCTGGTGCGGTTGTGGCTGGCTGAATTTCGGCTCGACTCGGATTTGATTTGGAGGCGGTTGTTCCCCGACAGGTTGAGATACTTGAGCTTCTTGTTGAAGTTCCTGCAAGACAGTTAGCACGCTACGTCCAAGCATTACCCGGTCATAACCCACCAGTTCCAATCGAACTCCCAGTTGTTGATATTGTATTTCAACATGTTGCTGCCGACGTCCAAGATACTGAGGTCTTTGAGCTTCCCGAGCTCCTGAGGGAGAGTCTGCAAACGATTTCCGTTCAGGAACAGTGTCGAAAGGCGAGTCATTCTGTGCAGGTCTTCAGTCGGTATGCTTGTCAGTTTGTTCCCGCTGAGATACAGCTCTTCTAGTTGCGTCATGTTACGGAAGAATATTGGGGGTAGCTCCTGGAGTTCGTTGAAGGAAAGGTTGAGGACGCGAAGTTCCTTGAAAATCATTAGCGGGTGTATCGATTCTTCTGTCAATCGGTTTTCTCCAAGGTACAGCCTCTCCAACGAATGAACGAGTGGTGGAAGTCCACTGGTCGAGGTGGTGGAAGCGGTTGAACCCTTTCTCGCCAAATACAGGCTGGAAGCATCGTCGATACCGACGTCGCTCGAAACCGGTGGATCGTGCCATGAACCGAGGAAATTCGAAGTAACGTTGATCCTTGTCAAGCTCGCGCAGTTCCATAACGATTGGGGAAGCTCGCTTAAGCTGTTGTTATGAGCGTCGAGGGTCTCCAGCTTTTGAAGACGCCCAATCGAATCTGGGAGACTGTCCAACCGATTATCGGAAACAGTGAGGGTTTCGAGCCAGCTCAGTTCCCCGAGGGTGTCGGGAATGGAACGAATAGTATTGTGGTCGAGCTTCAAGGTTTTGAGGGAGGTAAGGGTGCCGAGTGCGAGGTCGTCTAGGGATGACAGCTTGGTATATGAGAGGTCGAGGGAAGTGAGCGAATATGGAGAACGGCCGACCGGTCCGGGAATGAGGGAGAGCTGGGTGATGTCGTTGTGCGAAACATCCAAACCTTTCATGTTGGGCCCGATGGAAAGGTCGAGGGAGGATATGGCATTGTGGTCGGCGTAAACCTGTTGGATTTTGGGCAACATCAAGACAATAGTCAGGTCAGAAACCGAGTTCCGCCTGCAATCCAACATCGAGAGATTGTGGAGCTCTCTGGCTTGGTCGGGGAATTTGGAAATCTGATTTCCAACAAGAAGGAAGTGTTCAAGCTCCGCCAGTTGCCCGAGCTCTTCAGGGATGACCTTGATCGTGTTGAATGAGACGTCCAAGGTGCGAAGGTTCTTCATTTGAAACACCTCCTTGGGAAACTCCGTGAACCTATTGTTGGAGATATTGAGAGTCACCAAGCATCGCAGGCGCCCAAAATGCCATGGGAGCTTTTCGAGCTTGTTGTTCATGACATTGAGTTCCAGGAGGTTGGGTATGTGATCGAGGTATGCGTCGGTAAGGTCCGCAATGCGGTTTGAGGATAAATCGAGTCGATGAAGGGTGGAAGAATATTGGACACTCTGAGGAACCTTCTTCATTGCCATATTAGAAAGCCGCAGGTCGCGAAGAAGAGAGCACGATTGAATGAAGTCGAGCGGGATTTCGAGCATGGGATTGCGTGACAACTTGAGGGAGACAATAGAATCGGCGTTTTGGTGCAGCAATACAGGAATGGTTCGCAAACTTCGACCAGTGAGGTCAATGAAATCAAAGGATTCGAAGTTAAGGTCTTCCTCCTGTTAAAATCTCAGCAGGTCGAAGCGTCACCGGTGGGGTCGTACTTACCGGAGGACCTAAGAGCTGGCTTTTATAAGAAAATCTGAACAAGAAGGGTAGGTCTTCGAGTCCCAATGTATCCAAACCATCGATTGGGAGGTAGCCGGCAAGGGTTAGTCTTCGCTTCACGATTTTTGCGGGACGTTCAGTTGGGCCAAGTAACCGTTCTAGGATGGTGTCAACAGATATTCGGTCCAAGGACAAGGAGGCTCACCTCGCCCTCCTTCTGACAGATACAACCGGTCCTTTCTGTCGCTGTCCCACTTTGCCTTCGCAAACAGTTCTTTGTTGAGTTGCGCCACGGTACAATCGAGTGAAATGGCGACGTGACGCCAACTGCCGTTTGAGTGGAAGATCTTCATCCTGTAAATCAGTTTGTCGGAATGAGATGATCTTGGCCGCTTCCGTCTCATCGCTTTGGGCGTCGATGGGTCTGCGACTGGGGGCGGAAGGGTCGGCCGTTCCGTAAGTGGCGTGGGTCTGTCGACACTGTGGCTACCGTGTACGCTCTCGTCAGAACTGGAATAGGCGGCGGCTTCCATAGCGTCTTCATCATAATTCTCCACTGCCCAACTTTCTGGAGGAACCCATGTCGGACTACCTTCCGCCCCTGTCGAAATTATTGAATTGGTCGCATGGTGTCGGTACAGAGTCCCGTTCGGCGAGATGACGGTCGTTGGCGATATCCTTCTATCGTTTGCTCGACGTCCAGAGTGCGAGGATGACTTTACAAAAGGGTTACTGAAGTCGGAGGGCTGAAGCTGTCTATAGTCGGATCCTGCTGGCTGATGTCGCAAGAACACCCCGTAATCCGAGCGACCGCTGCTCAGTGAGGGTGAACTCGGCTCATGTCTTTGAGCAGAGTGTGCCCTTGGGTCAATGATTCCGGACATGTCGCGGATATCGAGGTCCATGAGATGCTGGTGTTCCAGTTCGTCCTTCTCTGGCGGTGTGGGTGGGTGCCGCGACTGTTTCCTCTTCTCCTTGCCTTTCGCGGATTTCCCCAGTGAGAGAAACGAACTGTTTGCTGAGGCAAGATTCATGAAAGACGAGGAGGGCAGAGGTGGTTCTGGCGGCTGTAGCGATGGATGTTGTGAAGCGTCGGTAGACTTCGAGTCAGATAGGGCGAGATTGGCCTTGCTCGGCCTGCCCCGCAGTTTGGAAAGGACATTCAGCCCAATCGATGACTTTGACTTGCGGATCTCATTAGAGTGGGATGACGAGCCGCTATAAAAGTTGTGTCGCGAGGAATCGCCGTCGCCTTCAACCGATCTCCTGTTGTCGGGCGGTATGCTGAGTGTGCTTTGTGACTCTGAGTGCCGGGGATATCTTGAGCCATTACTGTAGCTTCCGTTTCGCGTCGTTGCGATAGATGACACCGAAACCTTTGGAAAGTTGAACGATCGAAGCGGTGATTTTGGCGGCGGCGTTGGCTACAACGGGTGGTCAGTCACGAACATCAAAGACGACCGAGGCCCAAATTTCCAGTTTCCTGTCCATGGAATCGTTTCATAAATTCTGCATGGCAGCCATACTCACTGGAATGTCTAGCCAGGGCGCAATGGTAGAGTCGTCGTTGGCTGGCCCCGGTGCTATATGCGTCATTCTGGCGACACCGTTGTGGTCAACTGCATCCTCGCTGAGCCTAAGGCTCACTTCTGTCATCGTCGACCCCCTTCGACGAGACATTTCGTGAAAAGCGAGCGCAAGGTGGGGACGTTGTGGTGGACGACGGCGGCGACAGCGACAACGACGATGGTGGGTGGTGAAGTCAAGAAAGGGCGAATTCCATTTACAGTTTCCAGACCGCCGGTGTCCACATTGATTGCCGGTTCCCACGCCCTTGTCACTCTGCCATCTCCTTGTCTTCCTTCCCTCCTTTGACCCGGGCGGCTGTAGTTAGCTGCCCATAAAGAGTACGGAGGTATCTTTCAACGCGTGAACGATAATCTGATTCCAGATTTCCCCAAGACCTTACCGTCCCAATTCCGTGTGTTTGTCGGTTTGTGGGTGCGCTGTAAGGTCACTGGAACATCGTCTGTCATACCATCGGACGTCTGCTTAGCTACTGTAGCTCGTAGTACAAAGGTGGGAGAGATGGTGTCGAGTATATCTCAGATCAACAGCCTAATCGGAAGTGACAGCGATACTTGGACCTTATACTGGGAAAAGAAAGCTGAACACTTGCCAGAGCGGTCCGTGCCTTGCGGTACTCTGGTCACCTCAGCACATCTAGCGGGCGCCTAAACAGATTCTCCGGGAGCCTCAATCTCAGCTGGAACTATGAAGAACAGCTCTACCCGCGAGCCTCGCCCCAACTGCCCCCACAGACGCTCATCTCTCTCATCAGAACTTCGACGCACAGCCGCCCCCATTTCCCTGGGTACACCCACTGCGAAGGATGCTTTAACAGACTTTTTAGGAACCTTGCAACCCGTGATCAAGATCTCAGTGACTGGTTCTGTTCGAAAGACCAGCCCATCTCCATGTCGATAATCCTGCGCTGTGTGACTATTATATTAGGAAAGCCGGATGGTTCGCAACGTCGGGCGCGAATCAGGACAAGCCGGTCCTCTACCTACTATTCGCTTTCAACTGGTGCTTTACAAGTGCTTTGTAGATCGGGAATAAAGGATTTCATCAAAAGTATGCTCGTGGTAGATTAGTACTCGGTGACGGGCCTCAGCCAAACGAATGCAGCCATAGAAGGAACAAACGATACTATCAATTACTCTCCTACTACCAACATTAAGTAGCAAAATGCAGTGCAGTAGAGTTGCTGGTGTTACAAATGAGTGAAAGTCCATGAGAATGCTAGCAATGAGGTCGTAATGTTTCGTCAAAGTCATTCAACACCAACAACCAGAGTCATCGATCGCTTAGTTGATGGCGATCTTCTTGGGCGCGAGCTCAGGGCTCGTTTTAGGGAAAGTAACAGTCAATACTCCATCTTGCATCGATGCCTTGATGGTGTCATCCTAGAATTGCGAGCAAACCGTGTCAGTAATCTGTTCGAAAAGGACCGGAGAAAGCGAGCTTGAACTGGCACTTGTATGTACTCACCTTCAGACCTTCAGGCAACTGCAAAGTCCTCGAGAACTTGCCAAATCTTCGCTCACGGACTGCGTACCCGTTCTCGTTGTGCTCGGAGGACGACTTGCTCTCGGCGGACACGGTCAAGCGGCCATTCTGGACGTCGATCGAGATATCCTCCTTCTTGAGACCGGGTAGCTCGAAGGTCGCAGTTACGAGGTTCTTCTCTTTGTCTTCATGTAAGTCCATCCTAAACAACGGTTACTGTGTCAGATCTCCGTCCGAAGAAGCACATATGAATGCGACATTGCTTACCTTGGCTTGAAATAGCGGATGGCTCCATCCCCGTTCGTCGCAGACTGGCGGCGCTGGAGTTGAGTCCCCGTCTCGCCCGAACGGAAGTTGCGGAAGTTGAAGGCTTCGTCAAAGAAGCGGTCAAAGTCGTAGAAAGGCTCGTAGAAGAAAACGTTTGACATCGTGTTTGCGATAGGTTGATTGAATTGGGCGACTTTGCGAGAAGAGAACTACTAGGCGAGTTGTGAAAGGCAGAGGTAACTAGATAGGACGTGCTCGACTTGAAACTTGCTTTGCATCTGCCTTCGACTGCGTCTCTTATATATGTTTTGGCCGCTGAGGTGCTCCACCTTTGAGAACGTTCGAGACAGTTCAAAGAACATTGTCCAACGAATGCTGAACGGCGATGACTCACGTTTCGAATTTTCTGGAACAAAGGCGCGTCGTTCTTGTGGGGTCAACTACTACTAATCTATCTCTCCGATACTCCAGACTTCTCTAGATTGTTTCTGAAGTCCACTTTCCTTCCCATTTTGTTTCAGGAAGTTACATTGGACCTGTGGTGTCGAACCTTCTCGAACAATTGGTGCCGCTGGCCTTGCGCATGCCCAATCGGGAGCGTTGGTTACCCGAAATGGTAACCGTCCGTCCGGCCTGGTGCTGGAGGGAGGGCGGGGCGAGCCGAAATGCGCCTGGGATTGCATCGGGAGGCGCACCAGTGGCTTCTTCCTTCTTTCCGACCCTTCGGAGAGACGTCGGGATATTGATCATCTTGCTGCCCCTTTTTGGGCGAAATGGTGCGCAGTCACTGAGCAAACACCAAACGGTGGATAGGACTCGGAGAACTCCTAAAGGATGATTTCACAGCTCTTTTAGGTAGCCTGCACAGCTGAAACTTTGAGTATTCCTGACGTGGTATCTCAGAAATCAGAGGGTGTCCCAACGCTCCACTTTTATTTATGTATGGCATGGAAGCGCCCCTGCGAGATATCATTGGTCTGGGAACGGTACATGTCGTTCGTGTTTAGCTACTAGCTATCCAGAAATGTGAGCCTAGCATACTCGTTTCAACCATCGTCTTCTACAACTATCCGAACACCGAGGTCAGTCAATTCTCGAAGAGCATTCGCGTACTCTACATCACTCTCCAAGTCCCACTGCAACTCCTGGGCCCTGCTCGGCTTACCCTCGCGACAGGAAAGTCCAATAAAGGTGATCACAATTTCTGCCCTCCTGCACCCCATTTGCAACTCGGCCGGTTCGCCTCCAGCCACGCTCTCGTTTGAGCCATTGACAGCTGCACTGGGGGAAGAGTCAATGCGACTCTGGCGATAAGCAAAATATCGTGCGATAGCCCTGAGATCAATCGTGGCAGAATGTTCGTAGAGAGCGATCCGGCGTATAGCTGGGAAAGGGATCGAGAGAGCAGAATGTGGATCAGGCGAGGGGAGAAGGACGTGGAATTTGTCGCACTCGACAGACAGGTATCGAAGTGACCTGCACCGCGAGATCGCAAGCCACATCTGCACCTCGTCCTGAGGCTCAAGTCGTAACCCTGCATAAGCAAGATCCAGTGTCCGAAGCGAGTCCCCCGATCGCGCCAGGAATGACACGATGGGGGTGACTGGGTCGGGCGGGACGCTGTTGCCCCTGCTGCTGCGCTCGCGGCCTTTCCTGTGACACGCCAAAGATCGGAGGGAAGGGAGTGTAAGAAAGCCCAAGGGTTCCAACGGGTGCATCGTGGACGAGATAACAAGTTCCTCCACCCCATCGTGAACGAACCGTTCTCGCTCGAGGTCAGCCTCCGTCTGCCAGTAGCGTGTCATGGCCGGATCTGTCTCGTCAATCTTCAGCTTCTTGAGATTGGGGAGGTCACCTCCTACGATATGAAGAGCCTGCTGTGTATAGATGTGGAAGAGGTTGAGCGTCAAAGACGTGATTGACGCATGGGAAATAACGACCCCGCCTACCAATCTGCTGGTCATCGTCAACGTGAGGTCGGATAGATGGGGAGAAAGCGATTCGAGGTTGTTAGCCCACAATATGACTTCAGGTCGTTGTGGACCACGGTGAGTCAGAGGGATGTGGAGAGATCTGAGGTTCCTCCAGGGCGAGAGGCTAGTAGTAGTACCCACTGGCGCAAGTGAAATCGTCTCCATCATGTCCAGGAAGAGGTTTCGGAAGGGTGCAGGGCATATTCGGCCATACGTGATGGAAATCCCCTTCCAACCCCGATCCTCCTCTAGGAGTTGAAAGATTCGTCCCACATCCTCCAGCACGTCGGGATTACTATGGCGCCGTCCTCCACCTCCAGTCAAGATTTTCTCGTCTATCTCGAAATGAACTAGGAGCCAGAGAGGTGTGGATCCAGCTCGGCCAAACCACGAGCGTAACTCCCTCCAGGGTACTATACTAGTATCGCCCTTCCCCCAATACCTTGCGTTGGGAATATATACGCGTAGTTTGATCCCCGCCCATAGCTCAGGTGTAGAGAACGCAGCTTCCCTCCACGCCCGACAGACGGATCTTAGAACGAGGAACCGTTCACGACCGCCTTCATCCAGAATGGGAGGCAAACAAGCTCTGAAAAGCTCTGCCAATAACTCGGACGGAAACCTCCGTAGAGGCGATATCGCGCTTCGAAGATGGGCTTGTCGTGCCCGAAGCTCTTCCAGTCGCAATTCGACGGATCTGAGTTCATCTTCCACAGACGAGAGTTCTTTCAGCAGAGAGCGGACGTCGTCATCGCCAGGTGGGTGGTTGTGGTCCAGAAATGACTCGAGGTTGGGTTCCAGCTGCTGCATAGTCGTGGTCGTGGATCAAGAGAGCGTCAACGCCAGAAGTAGACTGCACCCAGAGTCGGAGTTCTTCTCGACTTTGAGCGGAGCGTCTGTCCATAAGCGTGTCTCCAGAAGCTGGAGCGTCTGCCAATAGGTATATCTCAACCAGCAGGCACAAATACAGAGTCCAGTTGCGACAACAACCTGCAGACGAGAGCCAGAAAACCTGCAATATGATGAAGCCTGAATCCAGATTCCGGCCTCAGCTGTTTTCCATCAAGACGACGTTGGAAGCTCCGCTTCATTCACAGCTCAATGACGTATACCGCAAATCTGAACGCCTTTCAAGTTCTCCGTTAGTATATCGGTTAGTACACGCGCCTGTCACGCGCGAAAGCTGGGTTCGACTCCCAGACGGAGAGTTTTTTATTTTTTGCCTTCCTCACTACTAGCTTTATTTTCTTGAACTTCACTGTTAATCGATGCTTCCAATACCCTCCCCCAATTATTTTTAAATTCATTTAAGCTTGTAAAGTAAGGTCATCATCGATCATCACCGAATGCACTCCGTCAAGAACAAAAGGGGCCGTTCAGATCTGTGGTGCTGCAGTGAATTGGTGCCGTTTGGGCGCTTGTTTGGGCGGTGCAAGTTCAGCATGCATTGACTACGAAACGTCTAAGTCGCTCGTCCTCCGCGAGTCAGCTTCAGCGAGCGCAGATTCGACGTTCACGATTCTCTTCCCTTCCAACCAGTGCGTCCTCTCCAACCTCCCCCAACTCCGCCGAGTAGCGATAGAACATGCGGACCTTTGGGCACCTGCACTCTTCGATTTCGACACCGACGCCGACCGTCAAGGACTGCCTCTCCCGTGGAAGCAACTCACGCACTCTCCATCGTACCCTGGATCACATACGAAACTTGGTCCCAGATATTCAAATCATGTACCTCCCTCGTACGCGGAACGTTCTTCATCGTCGATAGCGGCGAAACCGACGATACGGGGACCCATCTTCTCCCCCTCCTCCCCCACCCCATTCTGATCGACCTAACTCTGATCCACAAACACTTCACCAGCGAACCTTTCGTTTTCGAGGCATACAACTTCCCCTCTCTTACTAGCCTCCGTCTCGGCGCGTACAACCAACCACAGACACCCAAAGCATTCGACTGGTCTAGGATCCGCGCCCAGATCTTCAACCTCACCACTCTCTCGTTGTACCACCTCACATGGGAGATGGAGGTATCCGAGATCGTCCAACTCTTCCTCGCGACTCCGAATTTACTCTCCCTGACGATGGGAGTCTCGACCGACTACAACGCCGTTTTCGAGCACTTCCAAATCGACTGGAACGGCCATGCGCTCCTCCCAAAACTCAAAGAACTGACACTCGATTGCGTCGATGCACGGTACAAGGACCTCGAGGATGATACTTTGGCTGGGACGACGACGTCCCGCCCCGAGTCTTCGAGGTTCCTCAGCCTCACTGCGGATGGGTTTTCCGAGATGGTCAAAGACCGATGGAGACCGGTAGAGGAAATTGCACAGATAGAGCGTGTATCGCTGTTCCTTCCACGAACACACGAGCCGATGCTCGAGGCTGTGCGACATTCCCTTCGGCGAGAGGTGAAGGAAGGCCTGCACCTAACCGTCCAAGTATCCGAGAGGCCGCTATGGGACGATCCTCACCTCGGAGACTTGGTACACTGGGACGAAAAGTAGCCTACAGTCACGGGCCATGTTTTGTACCGAGTGTGAGTTATCGGGTATCTCAATACACTTATGGAGCGCAATGAAACGACCCGGGTCGCGACTGTGATAGTGTACCGAAGTACCACGGCGCCACTCCCCTCGTCGACGAGTCGTCGTAGATGTCTCGATGTCGATTGAAGGGCTGACTCGGATGCAATGACCCGCGAAGGAATGACTCAAATACACACGTGGATGATAATGCGCAGATAGGAAACGAAGCCAAGTTCGTTCTGTAGGTCTACCACCAGGGTTAGATTACGACCTTGCTACATGACGCGCACTACTGTAACTACAGTAAGGGGATGTAGTCAACATGTACAGGGGGGTAAGCACGATGTTACAAAAGTTCAGGGCCCAAAAATAGATAGTCCGAAAGGGTTCACCAATACGAAAGAGCGATTGAATGTCCAAAGGGGATTTCAAAGTAGGGGACGAACGGAGTGAGGCGATGTGGTCTGAAGTAAAAAGGGGTAGAAGAACGAAAGCGAAGAAATTGGAAGCAAATAATATCGTAATGAACGTGTAGGAGCCATCGCATGAGGGGATGGTGTTGCGGAGTACTGGAAGGAGGGAGTGGAAGGAATGCGAGGCAGACACTGTGAGGCTCGAGCGCCTAGTAGCCGTGCTTGCGGTACTCCGACTTGCCATACTTGCCATGGTCATACCTGTCGTACTTTCCATGGTCGTACCTGTCGTACCTGTCGTACTTGCCGTGGTCGTACCTGTCGTATTTGCCGTGGCCGTACTTGCCGTGGCCGTACTTGCCGTGGCCGTACTTGCCGTAGTCGTACCTGCCGTAGTCGTACCTTCCGTAGTCGAACTTGCCGTAGTTACGATGCCCGGACTTGCCATGGTCGTACTTGTCGAAGTCGCGACTTTCGTACTTGCCATAGTCGAACCGACCATAGCCGTGCTTGTCGTAGTTGCGGTAGTAGTCGAACGACTTGCCATAGCCGTAGGTGCCGTAGCCGTCCTTGCCATAGCCGTCCTTGCCATAACCGTAGATGCCGTAACGATCTTTGCCATAGCCATCCTTGCCATAGCCGTAGGTGCCATAGCCGTCCTTGCCATAGCCGTAGATGCCATAGCCGTCCTTCCCATGACCGTCCTTGCCATAGCCATCCTTCCCATAACCGTCCTTGCCATAACCATCCTTCCCATAACCGTCCTTGCCATAACCATCCTTCCCATGGCCATCTTTGCCATAGCCGTCCTTGCCGTCCTTTCCATAGCCATCCTTGCCATAGCCGTCTTTGCCATAGCCGTCCTTGCCGTCCTTTCCATAGCCATCCTTGCCATAACCGTCCTTGCCATAGCCATCCTTGCCGTAGCCGTCTTTGCCATAGCCGTCCTTTCCGTAGTCGAACTTGGAATGGTCGTGGTGTTTAACGCCCTTGTCGTCGGAATGGGCGACGGGGGTAGCAGTGCCATGAACGCCGGCAGTGAGAGCGAGAGCGGTAAGAGCAAGGATAGTTTTGAAGTGCATGTTGTGCTGGTTGTGAGGTGTGAGGGGGGAAGGTTCGGTTGAGTACCCAGAGATGAAATCCCGAGTGAGGAAACTAGAGGTGTGTCTGCCTAGGCTTATATACCTTTCGAGGCTGCAAAGTCTCCGCAAAGACTGAGAGAATGAAGCTGTTTGAATGGTAGAACGCATACTCCGAGAATAGACTGCGCTTTCTTCCCCCGCCTCAGGCCTCATTTCTGCCAAAAAAGCGAATATGCGTGCGCCCCGTCACTTTGCGAACAAATTAGCATCTCGACCTCCGCAGAGGTCTGAACCACAGATTCGTGCCCTAGAACAGGCTCCCTCAGTGCTTGATAGAGACCCAGAAAGGCCCGTCCATAGTTTCTGTATCCGAACTCATTCTTTAAAGTGTAGTTTTGCCGGTGCATTTCGTCTCTGGTCTCCTGTCTTGGCATCGACTTTGGCGTCCAAATTTAGGTTGCCCGTCGTCATTCTGGGTAATCGACTTTGATCGGCGTCTTGCTCTGAATTCTTCCCTTCGCCTTGAATGGTAATAATATATGCTTGGCTTCAAGTACCGGGGCTCCCTGAGCCCATTTCGCCCTTCCATGTCGCAGAGGGATGAATACCAATCTATAGTCATAACTATTAACAGCGTAACCTGGAAGAAAGCAACGGCGAGCGGGTTGAATGGATGATTGATTTTACGGGGCTAGTAGGCGGCGCACTCCCGCTGAAGTGTTTGTACACTATCGAGTTCTGCTCAAATGCACTTTTCCAAGAGCAAAAAAGGTGTTATTTTCTGTCGTTGCTTCAGTCAATTAGTTGCAGTTTTGCGCGGTGAAACCCCCAAAACTCCGAGTCATTGGCCCCCAACCAACCCGTTTCTCCAACAGTTGCAGATATTAAAACCAGTCTATTCGCAGCGAAGCTCCTATGGATAGTCCTGTGCGGATGCCAAGGCAAACATACCAGGCGTGGAGGTTGAACGAGTTGCTCCAACTCCGCGTCCTGCAACTTACAGCCCTGCCTTGCTTAGCTTAGAAGGGCGGTAGAAGAAGGAGAAACGATCACCGTCGAGGATTGACCGGCGGATGCCAAGCATTCCTGGCATCGACGAAAACAGGGGGGCGCACCACCATGTCACCACCTTTCCTCCCCATAACCCATAACGACGACGTCTCAGCGCCAGGAAAGTGAATGGAAACTCCATCGTAAGGATGCGAAGAACCAACCATCTTCGTAATAAGTAGCGCAGAGCCCACGAGCCAGCTGCATCCACGCCCAGCTGAAAAGGGCCCCTGTTCAGGGGCTACTCCGAGTCGTCGCAGAGTAGTCGGAATCTGACAGTGTTTAGTAGTAATACTTACTATAGTCCTGAAACCATTCTCGCGATCATTGACATCGTGGACTCGAGTCTGAACCACAACACCTCTACGACCGACTCCCACTCCCACTGGGCCCCGACTGACTCTTGACTCGTGACATGTGGCATCCCCCAAACAAATCATCCTAGTAACCACATCCTTCACACTCCCCTCCCTCAGGCTGACCACCAGACTCAACCTCCTCCTTCAACACCCTCTGCACCCTCCTCACTACTCCGGCTCCCCGCACCACCATGACTCGCGATCGTCGCCACCACCTACCTCCCTCAACTGGTCCACAAACCAGTTAACCCTCGATACACTTCAAAGTTCAACCCGATCGCGAACGTGATCGATGAGGATCTTAGGCTTCAAGCTTCAAGTACCGCTGTACCGGGGCTCCCCCATATTGCCATTCTGTGTCTCAGAGGGCATGTGCCATGGATACCAGTCTATAGTTATTCACAAGTGTGACCCGGAAGAAAGTAAGACGAGGGGTTGAATGGTCAGGACAGTGATTGATTACTACTACTAGGGACTGGGCGCTAACTGTAACCTTTTGTTAGTAGTTGTATTGCCAATGCAAGTAGTAGTTGCGTAAGCTACCACAAAAATAAACCAATTGCTTCTGATAGAGAGTTGCTTCTAGACAGTTGCCATCCCTCTCCCGGAAATCACTCGATCTTGGGGCATATCACACACTCTTCGAGTCGTCGCAAACGATGATGATAAATATTGGGCCTATGTACTAGAATGATGAATGGCATGCAGAAAACGAAACGAAGAAACACTACAAATTACAAAAAAGAGAATTACACGAAAAACGTACTACAATTTACAAAGCCGCCTTCTGGAACTTGGGCGGAACACCATCCCGAACAGCAAGGAACGGCATCAAATCACTCGTCAAAAACTCGGAAGGCCACTGCCTCCTAATCTGACTCCTCAAATACTCCTTCGCAATATGCACATTCTCATCCTTCACACCCGCCACAATCTTCTTAATCGTAGGCGCCAACTCCTCCACAAGCTTATCCACATACTCGACAGTGATAAGCTCACCGGTATCGTCCACCCGCATACCGTACTTGACCCACTGCCACAGCTGGATACGCGTGATCTCAGCGGTGGCAGCGTCCTCCATGAGGTAGTTGTACGGGATACAGCCGTTCCCACCGACCCACGCAGCCGTATACGCAAGGCACGTCGACACGTTCTCGCGCACGCCGTCGAGCGTGATCTTGCCGGGGACGGTGGTGTTCAGGAGGTCCGCGGCGGTGACCTTAACGTCGAGCCGGCGGTTGTGGTACTGGTTGGGCCCGAGCATGTGCTGGTCGAAGATGCCGCGCGCGATGGGCTCGATGAGCGGGTGCGCGATCCAGGTGCCGTCGTGCCCGGCGGTGACCTCGCGGAGCTTGTCGGCGCGGACCTTGGCCATGGCGATTTCGTTGGCCTTGGGGTCGTCCTTGATGGGGATCTGAGCGGACATGCCACCCATGGCTGCGACCTTGCGCCTGGAGAGAGTGTTAGAGGATGATATATGTTGAAAGAGGACGGGGCTTACCTGTGGCAAGTGTTGATGAGGAGACGGACGTAGGCGTCCATGAAAGGAACGGTCATAGTGACGTCCTTGCGATCAGGGAGGACAGCAGAGCGGTCAGCCCGTCGCTTCTTAATGAAGCTGAAGATATAATCCCATCTACAAACCCACTATCATCAGCCCCAAAGCTCATACAACACCACCACAAAAAATAGCAACTCACCGTCCACAGTTCAATCCACTCGAATGTTCCCTCAACTCAAAGAGGATCTCCTCCATGTGGAAGGCAGCGGGGATAGTCTCAATCAAGACGGTTCCGCGGATCGTGCCCTGGGGCAGACCGATATAGTGCTGCGAGAAGACGAAGATGTCGTTCCAGAGGCGGGCCTCGAGGTAGTGCTCCATCTTCGGGAGGTAGAAGTAGGGGCCTTTGCCGCGCTTGACTTGCTCCTTGGCGTTGTGGTAGAAGAAGAGGGCAAAGTCGAAGATGGAGGCGGAGACGGGCTGGTTGTCGATGAGGACGCGGGGTTCGTCGAGGTGCCATCCTCGGGGACTAGAGAAGATTAGATGAGCGTGATGAAGAAAGAAGGAAGGTGAGGTCAACGTACCGGACGATGAGGGTAGCAGGGTTCTCAGAGAGCTTGTACTTCTTGCCATTGGTCTCGAAATCAATCTGGCGACGGATAGCATCGCGCAAGTTGATCTGGCCATTAAGCATGTTCGCAAACGTAGGCGAGGACGAATCTACACCACACCACATAACACAACGATCAGCTATCTGAAACACCCCTCCCAACGATAACAAACTCAACGTACCCTCAAAATCAGCCATGAACGTCTGCGCACCACTATTCAGCGCATTAATGACCATCTTCCTATCAGTGGGGCCGGTAATCTCGACACGGCGGTCCTCAAGACCAGGAGCGGGTGGGGCGCATTGCCAGCTGGGGTCGTCCCGGACGGCCTGTGTCTCAGGTGGGAAGTCGAGGACGGCGCCGGCGTCGTAGCGCCTCTGGGCCTCCTCGCGGGCAGTCAGCAGCGACTGCCTTGTCGACTCGAAGGTGCGGTGGAGGGCGGCGAGGAACTTGAGGGCTCCGTCGGTGAAGAGCTCGGCTTGGGCCTTGGGCGCCTGGTTGGAGAGGACCTGGATGCCGGGGACGTTAACGGTGGTCATCGTGTTCTAATCGTCGTCGTCGTTGTCGATGGGGAGGGATAAGTTGGTGTGGATGGGGGTTGTGGTGGTGGTGGATGAGAGACAAGTTGGAGTGGCTCGGGGATTATTAAATAAGGGAAATGCATTTTCTTTGGGTCGAGGAGGAGTTGGTTCATTGGAACACCGTCCAGGGGCGGCTCCCCGCGCATCCGTCTCCGAAAATGGCACGGATCGACGTCACTTGTTCCCCTCTCCCCGGAGTCACTCGGGAATCACATGACAGTTTCCCCTCCTCCCCTCCTAGCAGCGATTGGAATTTCAGAATTCAGACTTCTTATGCATGAACACTCTTGAATTCGAATATGCTGACAATTGCATTCGCGGATCTCGCTGAATACAACCTCGACTTACCATAAGACGTAAGATTCTCAGAAATGCAGCAGCGGGGCCCGGGGACAATGTTTCTATTAGAGGATAGGCGGTAGAACCGCACACCGGCTTGCTGGGAGGAACATGGGTCATCTTTCACGACGTTTGTGAATAATGTACGAGGGAGGGACGTGGGACTCCCGAAAGCCGACGAAGAGAATTATTCATCGAGCGACGACGAGGAGACTTGAGAGGTTGCCGGAGACAAACTACCCGGACCGATCCCATAGACTCATAGAGTGCGGGGTAATGCGCCGACGGGGGGCAAGGTCTCTCACTTCCTGGAACGGCGGAACGACGTCCGCCAGTGTAATGGAACGTGTCTCGGGGAATCCATGGAACCCATCCACGAAGGACCCATGTCCATGTACATACATACTGGAGAGCCCCAATCCCATCCCATCGCCGCTCCAGTCTCCATCCAGTCTCAGTCTCCAGTGACGCCGTCCGTCCGAGCGGATGGCATCGGACGCCTTGGCGGTCCTCCACCACTACCAGCGAATCAGCTGCACGGATGAGTGTCCACAGGCTTCCTTCCAAAGGTACCGACCCGCCGTAGACGCAGACTGGTACTGCCTCCGCGACGCCAACAGTAGCCACCGGGACCACAGGTGAATCACCGACATATGTACATGTGTAACTCCAGGGGACCACTCGCAGTCTTCCGGACCCACCATGACAGTAAAGGTGACAGTAAACGAGACGTCACATTCACCTGAATTCCGTCCATACTCGTACACCGTCCCAATCCATGTCTCACATTGTCCACTGTAGATAGGAGCAAGGAAGACTGGTGTTGAGCAACCTGGAGGCTGGATGCCAGAAAGTTAGATTTAGATTCGTCGACATTACACAGTACACACAGAAGCCATGCACAATCTTCCAGCGGGAGGCTACATATAATCTACAATAACATAAGTAATGTCAAAAAATGGCGAACAGTGTCAAGAGACTCGAGAATCCATGAATCGCCATAGCCTATAGGGTCTTAGTCTATCATCCATACATCCAAGCATCACGACCGTCGACTGGATACCTCCGTACCAATCCCAACACACATCCGTACGGTGAGTATTGTAGTAGAGTATGTATCATGACTTCTCATCCTCGGACTCAACAGTCACAGTGGTCCTCCGTCTTGGCGAAGGAGAGCCCGACGAGGCCTTGGACATCGGATTCGGAGTCGACGATGACGACGAACTCGGCGAAAACCCAACGGGGACTTCCTTCGCTTGTGTCTCCGCAAAGAACAACTCTTTCACCATCCTCTCGAGGACGAGCAAAACGCGCTTGCATGCGAACGACCAGACGCCGACGCTTACAGATCCTACAATTCAAAACGAAAAGAAAATCGCGTTTGTTAGACGCCAACGGCACGGTGGATAAAGGGAGAATGGGAAAAAGGGTAGGTACATACCTCGCGGGGCAAATGGGAAGGAGAACCACCACGTCAGAGGACCCATCCACCCTTCTGGCAGGTAGAACACGGCTTTACGTCCGTACCACCATCCGATGACCAAGTTCACGCCTGACGTGAGCGCCCAGATTACAGCGTTGAATTTGGTGGAGAAGCTTGATTTTGCAGTTGCGATTTCAGAGTCTGGATGGAGAGATTAGTTTCATGAAACATGGGATGGAGAGAGGGGAGATGAAAAGGAGAAATCAATAGAGGCTGGATGATGAAGGCCTCTGGTATGAAGGCCGCATCGTGGAATCGCGTTTTGAGAGCCAGCGAGTCCAGAGCTGGCGCTGTCAACTCCACACCCGCAGCATCCACGAGCCACAAATGCCAACACATGGCAATCCCCGCCATGCTCAACTACTCCGGGTCGGCGCCCCAGCCTAAACAACCACCATCCCCTACCACTCTTCCCCTCTGACAAAACACCACCACCAATAACGAGGGTAAAAACACATCACTCACTCAACTTCTCCAACTCCGCCAACCCCTTATCCACACTCCTCCTCAACTTGGCCCACTTTGCAAACTGGTCTTGGGCGCTCGTTTTGAGTAGTTCGGTTTTGTTGTTGAGGATTTCGGTTTTGAGGGAGCGTTGGCGGGCGGCTAGAGAGTTGCGGCTTAGGCGGAGGTAGAGGTTGTAGGCCTGTATGCGTGTTTGTTGAGGTGGATTGGCATGTTAGTTGAGTGTTAAGTCAGGAAGTGAATAAGAAAGGGAGTGGAAGTTGGAGTAGTGAGAGGAAAGGCAAGACGCACCCATTCTAGTAAGACGTTCTGCCCAATCCACGAGATGAGCTGTGTCACGAAGACGATGAGGAACACTGTTAATAGCAGTGACATTTTGGTTTGGTTTGGGAGTCGGCTTGCCGCCGGTGAGTTCTATATGTCGATGATGAATATACCAGTCTGAAAGCAAATTCTTATAAGCCCCAATTGAAGCTCTCGCCCAACGAGACGCGTACCGAGGCTGGACAAACCTAGCAATGGCTTATGACGAAGCCTCAGAGATTCAGAACAACGGCTGACTGTCTGGCTGGTCTGGAACACGTCTCAGAGGAGTCCTACTAAGATTTCGAATCAGTTAAAGGGTTATAGACACTAGGTCTAGTGATATGAACGTACCTGCAGGGTGTTGGTGAAAGGCAGAAAGAGTCTTATGCCCCTTGGCCAGGTGGATGTTGGAGGTTGACGGAGAGAGCGTCCGACTCCTTGAGGACACGCAGCGTCACATCAGATTCACAGCTCATCGGTCATCGTGGCAAACGGCCTGCGAGACTGATAAGATAAGATCTCATCATCCATCAACGGACCACTCGTCGTCGACTGACGGTGTTGTTCGCCTCCCTGAACGTCGACGACGGACAAGAACATCGTCAACATGTTATCAGTCAGGAAAAGGCGCAAGACTCAGAAACATTTAGTTTTCGGGGATCTCGTCCAATGTCAGAATTAGAATACCAACCTGGTGAGTAAGAAGCGTATCACCTTCTTTTCTGACATTTTTGCTATTGACAGATACTCAGGCTCTAGAGTGAAGCCACACATTTGCGGTACCAAACGTGTTATGTGATACTGTGAAGGTTACGAATGCTTCTAGATAAAGCAGCATGTTCTCGGGTCCACGTTATCTCCTACAACCTTTCTTCATCTCTACAGCTCAAGAACGGGGTAAAAAAGGCAGCAAGGATAGCCATGCACGCTCTCGACTTCTCACCCGAACTCCTCGACTACATCTTCGCTTGGAACGACGACGACAGCGCATCCCTCACCGCCTGCGCGCGTGTGTGCAAACAGTGGCGCGGACCTGCGCAGTACCTCCTCTTCCAACGCGTCGCCCTCTCCAACCCCGCGTCGTTTCCCGGTCTCTTCCAGGCGCTCCAAACCCAGCCCAGTCTAACCTCAGGTCTGAAATATGTCAAGATATCCGCCAAATCCCACCGAAGCATCTGGTTACACGAGCCCGAGAGTGCAAACCTCGCAGCGTCGATCCTGGACCTCCTCCCCTCCATCTCTTCGCTGGAACTGAAGGGTCCTCGGCCGGGGCAGGGGAAACCGGACCACCCACACCGACTCGAGCGCGTCGTATGGCGCTCCATCGCACCCCGGCTCCGTGAATCTGTCTCCCGGGCACTCCGTTCTCCCGACCTCACATCCTTGCATATCAACGGCTGGATATTCAATATCTGGGCTCAGCAATTCCACAACCTCGTCTTCTCCACTTCATCCCTCAAACGCCTTGCCCTCCTCGCCTGTTTCCAGGGTATCGGCACGCCCTCCATGAGTAACAACACTAGTACCACCCTCTCCGAAATGCAGAAACGCGCGCTGAGTGAGAGACTGAGCGAAATACCCGAGGAGGCGCGGGGTGTAGATTTGGATGAGCTGGAGGTGCTCTTGGATATGTCCCAGCGCCCGGATTTGGACCATTCGGAGATTATGCCCGAGTCGGTTGTGGAGGCTAGGTCGGAGTTTGTGTTTCCTCCTGGGTGTATCTCGTCGACGAGGGGGATGAAGCTCATTGTACACCTTGATCATGAGTACTACGCCTACCCGCAGTTGAGGGAGCAGCTGCAGACCGAGATTGCACCGACGGTGAGGGAGTTGACGTTGATGAATCCGTTGTGGAGTGAGTCTGTTTTTCTGTTTTTCTATTTCTATTACGTGCTTGGTATCATGGCATTGAAGCTAATTCGAGAATATGTAGATCTCGACAGATTCTCACCCTCAACTAGCGACGACGACCCAGAACCAATCTACGACCTCACACACCACACCTCCCTCCAGCACCTCACAATCCACTACCCCTACAGCCCCCAAACCACACACCTCCCCGCGCTCCTGCACACCCTCCCAATCAACCACCGCAACACCCTGCAAACCCTCACCATCCTCGCCCACGTGCACCTCGGGCTCGGGATGATTCCAGGGCAATTCAGCGAGGGATACAAGGAAGGGTGGAAGAGGCTGGCGGGGACGCTGGCGGGTGGTAGGTTTACGGCGTTTAGGGAGGTGAGGGTGGTTTGGGTGTCGGATAAGCCGCCGCAGGTGGGGTTTGAGCCGGTGGAGGTGGCGTGGTTTGGGGAGGTGGGGGTTAGGGCGAGTGTGGAGGTGAGGGCTCCCGGGGGGTGGGTTTGCAAGTGGAATGGAGTGAATGGGGCAGGGTCGTTGTCCTCTGGTTCTTTGATATAGTAGCGAGTGGTGTGGAAGATCAGACTAGTATTTGTGGAAATGGGACGCGCTTTGTTGAATGAGGAGTCGGTATTGAGGTGGATGGAAGTAGGTTATTGGGTCTCTTTGGGCGATAACGAAAGGGATAAGACGATGATCCCATCTACTCCTCCGACTCGGAAGGGTACACTCTACGTATCTGCGGTGCCCCTGGTCCTGTTCGCGGAAAACTTTTATTCAACTTCCAACTTGAGCTGCTGCCAGTAAGTTGTCTTTGACTTCTTCTTCTTCGATGATGTCTCGATGGTCTTTAAGAAAATCCTTGACGGCGATCTCGACCTTGTTATCTGAAGGTTTTCAAACTTCTTCCATCCCGCAGTCCTGCCAGCAGATGGAGGAGGCCTATTTACCTGTACCTTCCTTCATCTCGTTTCGTCAGTGAATCATGATGAAGCGGAGCTTGAACGTTGAAACCTCTTGTAGAAGTAGGCGGTCCTAGTCAATTGCGACCGGGTTGCAAGAGAGAGGAAATTGTGATCTCTTTCAGGTATTGCCGACGCCAAAAGGGTTGGCCGCGCAACTCTATGAGCGGGCAACAGCGAGACTTTCAGAAGAACGTGGGCGACGCGATTGCCCTTCGAGAACTGACAGAACTTGGTGTTCAGCTAGTTGTAGAAATTGATGATTGACAAGAAATGTAGCATATAGCACCGTCTGCTGAATATAGTGATCACACTACCTTCATCCAAATCGCCGATACGGATAAGCCCCCAAGTTACGAACTCTGAAATCCATCGCGGGGTACTTCAAAGGATACTGGACAATGTCTTTGAATTTAAAAGAGGGTAACAAGACTTGAGCATATAGACTACCCTTAGTGTTCCCACTAAAACCACCAAAAAAGGTCAGCTTCGGGTACTGAGTCTTCCATCCCATAGATGAACTTAGAGACAGCTTCCGAGGTCGTCCTCATGTCTTCGGTAGGGTCAGAAGAGGCCTCCATTTAAGATTCACGCGAGCGCACACACCGTGATCATCTGGAATATACACCAGAGAATTCTCTCCAACTCGTACCCAATGCAAATCGTCCAAAGTCGCAGAGAACAAGGGCTCCCAGCGAGTAAGAACTCTCTTCACACGTTCTTTGAAAAGAAAATTCCTTGTCGGACGGGATGATGTAGGGATATGCCGTTACCAGCTCCCACAGGGTTAGATGTAGTTGCGATATCTGCGTTCAAGTCCGCATCAGGTACGTTTTATACGAGATCCAAAAACAGAGAAACTCACGCGCAGGTGCTGAACATCTTCGATGGCAAGCGCCTCAATGTCCAGTAGTAATCGGTTCAGCCGTTGGGGAAATCCCGAGACGAAGAGACCAGTGTTAGTGGACAAGGCCAGAATTTTATCATTCAATTCCAGGAGCTGCTTAGCCGCGGACGATGAAGCCCTGCTTAGCGTCGTACGGGACGACGACCCTAAGTTCCTTCAAACGACGGACGGGTGGCTGGCACCGCACACTGGGTACCGCCTCGCATCTGGTTTGGCCGATGGTGCGATATACAGCTTCGTCTCCCGGATTGATGTTGGTATGGATGCGCAGGCACTCTAGTTGCCGGACGAGAGTTGGGCGATCGGGGAGTACGGCGAGACTGAGAGCGTCCTCGATCGGTGGATATTTGATATCGAGTCTGATTAGTTGAGGGGTGTCATGAAGGAGATTGGTGAGCTCGCCCTTCGACAACTGTGGACCTATGAGCAAAGATATGTGCCGAAGGTGATTCCCGCACCCAGACCGTGAAACTAGGGACGTGACAGAACGGAAAGCGAAAGAGGACTCTATGATGTCAGGCAGGGCGATTCGAAGCGTTTCGAGCCGTAGAAGTGTCAGTTGGTGAATGATGTGTTCTGGAAAAAGGATGCTGCCTCCGTAATAGATGTCAAGGGACTTCAGGGCACGAAGGTTCACCTTGTCAACGGGGATACGCTCTCTTTGGCGAACCTTGAGATGCTCAAGTTCGGTGCATTGTGCGACGACAGTCGGAAGCGCGCCACCTACTGCATCGCCTAATATATCTGCGTAAAACTTTAGCTGCTTCCAAGGGAATTTAGCCCTCGCTCCGATTATGCAGCTGGATCCAGCAAGCAGGTGCTCTAGCTTCGGTGCATGCTCGAATACGCTCAATGGGTCTCCATGCGCCACGTCGTCGGACTCCAACCACCACAATTCCAGCGTTAGTTTGCGTAAATTGGGGAACTTGAGGCCGGTTAGAGACAGGAGAAGACTGTAGGAGTTGTCGAAGTGGACTATTTCCCAGTTATCCGTGAGAGCGATGAGCTCAGGGAGGGCCTTGAGCCCTTCTTCCGCAGAGAATATGTTAGACACCATGAACTGCAATGGTTCCGGATAGGCCCAACCGATGTGCTGAAGGAGCTGCTGGTAATGTCCAACTCCCGACTGAGACCCTATCCGGAAGGAGAGCGTGGGCAGGTAGCCAAATAGCTTGGGAACCGTATGAAGCGCGTCTTTCCATTCTCTACAGACACGTCGAATCGACATCCACCGGCGAAAATACCCCCTTGAGTAGGGGTGAAGCCTAACCTCGAGGGGGTTAGTATGTGGGAGGAATTTCGAGAATATTTCCATGAGGAGTTCCTCGGGTAGATGCCTCCAAGGGGACAACACCTTCCGATGATTGTCGATGAATGTCTGGCAGGCGATGCGACTGCTAAGCAACCCGCTGTCATTTGGCGAATGGCGCAACTTTAAGTCGATGGAAGCGAGTACCCTCTCTGCTGCAGCAATAGTTTGACGAACGGAGTGCACTTGTTCTTCTGTCGGCGGATGATTGCTGAAAAGGTGTTCTGGAAAGGGGGCCACAAGGATTTCTGGCACTCTGGTCAACGAGTGGGTGGCGTCGGTGAGATCTTGCTCAACATCCTTATGGGCCTGGATTACAACTGTCAGGTGGGAACGAGTCATCATGGATGGGGGCTCCTGAGCACTCAAAAACATAGGTTATGTCGACGGTGAGTCGTGGTCGGGTCGTGGTCGTCGTGGCAGAGATAAAAGTGCTGGCAACTCAATGGCAACTTAGGACTTCTCTGGCGATTATGCCAGCAACTTGGTCGCGATGGTCCGAGTCGGGGTACCCGTTCTCCTCCAAGCCAAACCGAGAGTTTTCAAGCTGCCAATGGAGAGTGTGCCAAGGTATTAGGCCTGAGCCCGAACAAAAATGGGGGTGATTGGACTTTGGACCCCATTCTCGAATGAAAGTTGAAGAACCCTTGACGCGTGGCTGATCACAGATCATGTCACGGGAGGATCCCGACTGAAACGAGGCCAAAGCCTCGAGGAGAACCAAGCCTTTGCCGCACCTTCCCTTGCACCACCATGTTGCGACGCTTAAACTTACACCTGAGATCTGTATTCAAAGATCGTCTCCCATTGTTTCCCCGCATCCATGAAAAGCCAGTCTCCAACCACCTGCAAGCTCGTGTTCCGATTGAACTGATCTATCGCATCATAGATCTATACCTTAAAGAAGATCTGGGCGCTCTCAAGACTCTGACCCTCACATCCCGAACCCTCTATCTCTACTGTCGCAGGTTTATACACGCAACAATAACGATCGAAGCTCGAGCACAAGGTTCCCCATCCTTGATCGAACGTTTCGCAGAGCTCCTCAAGCGGAACCCCCAACTCGCCGACCTCGTACACGTGCTCCACTTTTGGCACATCCCGCATAGTACACCACCCAACGCCGTTCGCTTTCGAGTTTCGAAAGAGGAGAAGGCACTATGTTATGTTCTCGACAAGCTTCACAACTTGAAGATGATACGCCTCTTGGGAACGCCGGGGCTTCAATGGGACAGCCTTCACCGCAAAGTCCAGCTCGCAATTATCGAGCGCCTGCAGCAGGAGGGGTTGAATACCGTATTTATGAGGTTCCTATCCCTCCCAACGCATGTCTTGAGCGCTTGCAATTCCGTTCAGGATATGCGTCTTTGTGGATCCCTTGTCGAGAAGGAGAGTGCCCAAGTCCGAGTTCGTGGAAGAGGACCGACTCAGTTAGGACTCTGCCACATTGATCGCCCCTATCTTCCCCTCCTTTCGTCTTCAAAAACCTGGGATATCACAGGCATACAAACGCTCTTGTTGGGACAAATTCCAATGCTCGACGTACACCATCTCAACTTCATATGCGCATTCTCGTCTTCCCTCGTTACCCTCCAGTTCGAGCCGTATAGCTTCTACGGAGAACAGGGTCAGTTGTTCCTCGGACCATCGCTGTGTCGAACATTACCTCTAATACAAGTCTATCGCGATAGTGATTCCCACACTGGACCTTTCCATGCTCCCATCTCTCCAAGTGATCAAAACAGGCGCGCAGGCAGTCGATATCTGGCTGGCTCTCGACTGGATTGCGCGCACACTCGACACACGACCGTCCGGGTTTGGCGCAATGAAAGAGATCGAGCTATCGCTGAATCCTTGTCCTGATGCAGTGACGTTGGACCATCATCGAGCGTTATGGAAGCTGGCATCGCAACAGCAGCATAGCAGGTCGATTCTCAAAACTGTGCCCATTTGGGGGCTATCTCGAACCCTGGTCCAGATGGAGAATGGACAGCACATAATCGAAGTTCGTTGCCTTGGCCCATATCTTCTTGGTGGCCATGGGGAGGCTGAACAGGCTTGTCACTGACGAAATGAATTAGGACAAACCATTGAGAACATGTTGACTTCATGCACCCCTAGTACCATACCCAGTTTTGTACATTGATTAAGATACTTCCTGGAACACTCCTTATGTTGAAAGACCGTCTTGATATAATAGTCCATAAGGATATGACATGAAACTCGTGCAGATATCGTTTTCAACGACCAGGCCAACCACGTGCATTTCACTGAACATTCTGTTCAGAATCATATCCCAAACTAAAAGAATCGACTCACCAGAAATACGTCTCGTAACCGCGACACTGTTCAGAAGTTCAACTTGTCCCCGAACAACGACTTGTAGTTGTTGGAGAGAATGTTGTCCTTCTCATCGTCTGTCAGGCCAGGGTACGCGAGGATGGCCTGAAGATCCGCCTGGTTCGCAGCCGTGCCAACGAAGGGGTAGTCCTAGATTCGAATTCAGACTAACTACGCGCGTCTGGCCGAGTACGAAGCAGCTTACCGTTCCGAAAAGGAGGTTCGCTTTGGGTATGTCGTATCCAAGTAGACCAGCAACTTGGTGGAAATAGGTGGGACTCGCAGAATCCCACCAGAGCCTAGCGACGAAGGGTTAGAATGCGTCCGAATCGTTTCAAAGCAGAACTATGCATGCGAACCTTGAGCGATAGATCGCCAAGGAGGAGTCGTAAAGTTCAGGATGTCGTGTCTTCAAGACACGATCGATCATCACAGGGAACGCACCGCCAACTATAATTTGGAGGCGTTAGTAGGTCTTCCGCTTGGGGAATGCACGAAAGAGACAAACGATGGGGCAAGACAAAGTGGGTATTCGTGAAGTTCTGAAGAGTCTGCGTGATAGTCAGGTCCGTGAACGTCCGAGCGGTCTCCATACTGCAGCAGACCACATCAGTCGCTGAATCGGGGTGAAGGAAGGGGAGTCAGCGCTTACTAGTACTCCATCCGACTGGTCTCCATGCTAGGATTGGGATTGGCCACGACAAAGGTGTCGTTAACGGGGATGTACGGGGTGGTGGGGTGGACATAAACGATCTGCCTCCCTCCCATCCCATCCATGTACTTCCAAAACGGGGTGAAAACATCATGCCCCAGATACATCCCCTCGTGGTTACTCATCAGTGCAACACCGACAGCACCCAACTCCTTCGTCGCATACTCTAACTCCTTGATAGCATCGTCGGCGTAAGGCAAAGGCACCGCAGCAAAGAAACTGAACTGCTCTGGTTGGGTGCGGGCGTAGGCCGCGAGTTGTTCGTTGATGAGGCGAGCTAGGGCAACCGTCCTGTTTCGGTCGCGCATGTAAACGTTCGCGCTGGGCCCCGTGAAACCGAGAACGGAGTGGGTGATACCCATGGTGTTCATGAAGGCGATGTGCGCCGTGATGTTCCACACAGGAACGAGGTCACCGCCTCCCGTGCTCTTAAGGGGCTCGCCACCAGAGAAAGGAGTCAACGAGCGGTACCAGTCCGGTTCAGCGTGGGCTGGAGGGAGGTGAGATCTTGCCATGATCAGGCGGAGTCGACATTACCATGGACGTCGAAGATAGCCCCAATTCCTCTTCGAGCATACGGCTTCTCTTCCCTGGGGCCCGTGACACTGGAGTAATCGACGTTGAACTGTCGGTAAGTGTCCGCTATCGCAGATAGCGCGGTTGGGGTAATTTCAAGGACAGACAAATCGATTCCATCTGGCTTGAACTGTTAGTAATCGGTCAATGCCTACGAGTGCACAGACCTCTCGCAGCCCTCGCACTGATTGAACTCTCGATCAACGAAGGGGCAGCCTGTGCAATCCTGACAGCAAAAAGCGCAGTAGAAATGAGACAATGAAGGAACATCTTCGAACCAGAACAAGCGCAGCTGCTCAAGGCGAGGGCCTGGGCACCGATGCTTCTTAACGGGCCAGTGACGACCGTTAGTCCCAATTAAAAGCGGGTGCCAAATGGATCAGGCTAATCCAACATGAACTGACAGGAGAGGATCCAATCGAGCAAGGATGGCGCCCATAACGAGGAGCATGCAGCCTTCTAGCCAATGATAAGAACGGGGCTGGAATAAGCTGACCGAGTGCAAGTTGAAGGGTAGAGAAAAGAGTGGGCTGGCGATTGCAAGGGTCGATAGCAATCTGCGAAATGATAACCCAGCACCGTCTTGACTTGGCTGATTTCCTCAGAACTCGAACCAGACTCGCTTCAGAGTGAAAATGATTGGGCATGGTGTTGTTGCGGCATAGAGTATGCGACTGAAAGGGCCATATGATGCATGTAGTGAAGTGGATGCTGCGTTGTGTGATTTTAACCCTTCTGCCTCCCAATTCCAGCAGCAAACATCGTGTGATGATGATACAAGGCGAAGGCGAATACGAAAGCGAGAAAAAGCGAGCTTAGATGTTGAGCTTCGTTCGTCGCCAGTGTCGTCGCTTAGCGTTGTACTGAGAAGAAGGAAAAGGGCCGTGATTAGTGGTGATTTTGGAGATACAGTGCCGGGAACACAAACTTGGATCTTGGTATCGGTCTTCAGGCGGAACCACTGGGGGATGGGCCTAACAACACACAGTCAGCCTCGATGTCGAGCTCATCGTTTCACGGTTGTTCACACCTGTTCTGGCGGGCAGCCTTGGCGAGCTTCACCTTAGTGCGGAAGGTTTTTTGGGAAGGCTATTTCGACGACATCGAGCGCGGTCAGTCAAACGGCCCCGACAACGACAAAAAGGTGCTCACCATTGTTGAGAACGACGGCGACGACGACGGGAACGGGAACTTTTGCCCAATACTGCAATGGGTAGCCCTGGAATAAGGTTTTCGGCATACCCCGCAACTATACAGCTCGGAACAACCGGCATGATCCGCGGACGTGTCCCCATTTGGACGCCTCGGCGGCAGTGCAGTCTCACGTGGCGTGACACGTCGCTGATCCCAAGGACGTGTCGGGCGTCGCGCTTCTCAGCCTTCTGTCTTATATTACCCTCAAATTATCCCTTTCTTATCCTTTCCTTTACCCCACACTCGTAACGATGCGTCTCCTCGGTTGGTTTGCCTCGCTCATGTTTGCCGGCGCCGCTTTGGCTGCCAAGGAAGCACCTAAGGAGCTTCAAATCGAGACGACCTTCACGCCTGAGGACTGCTCGGTCAAGGCTAAGACTGGGGACAACCTCGAGGTTCACTATGTGAGTGTATTGGGGACCGCACATTGACTGATTATACTCAATCTACTCTTGTATAGACTGGTACTTTGTTCGCCACTGGAAAGAAATTCGACTCAAGGTTCGTGCCCGAACGGAAACCAGGATGATAGGGGTATACTGAACTAGCTGAACTTGTAGCCACGACCGCGGCACACCCCTTCCTCTTAAACGTGAGTTCCTTCAGTCCTTCAACTGGAACGGTAGTTGACATTCCTGTAGTCGGTGTTGGTCAGGTCATCAAGGGCTGGGACGACGGTTTGCAAGGCATGTGCGTTGGCGAGAAGCGAGTTCTCACTATCCCCGCACACTTGGCATACGGTACGTTTCGTCTAAACCTTGACAAGGACTTGGACTGATAGCTGGCATAGGTGAACGATCAATTGGCGACATTATCCCCGCCAACTCTGCATTGGTATTCGAGACTGAGCTCGTCTACCTCGACCCTAAGGATGCTGCACCCAAGGATGAACTGTAATTTGTACATTAGGCACCACTTGCTGGAATACACCCAGTCCTCGACATATCATCGGATGCTGCCCATTGGTTACCAGTTTTCTTTCCCACCGACCAGATACCGAGGGACCGACTTGCTCCTCACCACAACTGCCCTCTACCGGCAATCCTATCGGGCCTTACCGTCGACATTTGGCTTGACGGTAATCTATTCATTTCAGACATGATATGCGCGTCCCGACGCCCAAACCATCAAACAAAGCTCTAATCACCGGTTCTCTCCATTCCTCTCCCCAGAGTTGGGCCGCTGCAGGGAATCTAGATCGCTGGAACACAAATTCAATCCTGACGGGCGGAGGTAGCTGTCGGAAGAGGCTCCTGCGCTCAATGAGGTACCCCGCCAGGCACCTCAAGTCAATCTTGTTGGAATGACCATGGACAGACATCGACTTGAGCGCCGGGAACGGGACGGGCGTCTCCTCGCTCGGTGTGAAGGGTATGTTCAGAAGGTCAGCGAGCGACCAGGCGGGGATAAGCAAACGTTCCAGATACTTGCAGGAGACAATCGTAGACCAAGCTACAGCCACCATCTCATCAGTCACCTTGGAACTTGAGATCGCGAGGGTGCGCAATGAGTTCTTTGTCTGTTTGACCACCGAAGCCAGGCTGTCGAGGGCTATGGAAAAGGCGTTGGGCGGCCAAGGGGCCCTCTCGTAGCAGTGGAAAACGCGTAGGTTAGGGAGGTTGATAGTGTGCAAGCAGCCGAGTGCCTGTGCATCCATGGCGAGAGTATGGAGCCGGGCATGGGTGAATTCGAGGTCGCGCCTTTGGACCTCACGAGGTTATTTATAGACAAAATGGATGGATAACGTCACGGCTAGATGAGTCCCTGGTCCCAGTGTGACCACCACTTCGGTGACGGAGGGATGAGTGACGCCGGGAGGAAAGTCCAGCCCAGTCGAGTGGAGAGTGAACATGAGGCACCGCAGACGCGGGGTGTGCCACCGAAGCCTTTTGAACCACGGCACAATCGACTGATGCCACACGCTGTGAGGGCCTACGCCCAGCCCGAACGATTCGAGGTTCCTCCACGGTCTAGCTGGAGACGTTAATGCAGCGTGAATCAGTTCCGAAAGAGGACCAAAGCCATGTAACGCTAAGCCAAAGGCGAGCGATTTCCAATGACGCTGCACTTCAAGCATTTGACGAGTTCGTGGATTACATGAGGAGGCAACATTTTGTTGATTGGAATCCTTGCCGCGAGGTTGAATGAGAGAGGTTTCGACCGCGCTCGATCAGTGAACCACGACTGAAGTTGTGCCGGGGTGGGTAACGGTTCGTATTGTATCGTCCCGAAGCGCTTAACTATATCGACTTGGATGTCGGGCCAGAGGTGAGGAGTGGAGAATGTCACCTCCCTCCAGGCGCGACAGACAGCTCTCAAGATGGCGAATTGGCGCCGTCCGTGGGCGTCGAGCATCAGTGGCAGGCAAGCTCTGAACAGTTCTCCGAGGAGCTCAGGAGGGAATGCGCGCAAAGGTGAAAGTGTGTCGCGCATGGCGCTTTCTTTCTTAGCCAGCAGTGTGTGTCGAGAGTGAAGGCCTGCCAGAAACTGTTCGACCAATTCAATTTTTTGATGCGTCGATGAGAGTTCCTTTGAGGTTTTCGATAGTTCGTCGGTGAGGTAGGGGATGTGAATGGGGTCTGGAACATGGTTATTCGAAATGAGAGGCTCGATTCTTGGATCCATGGCTGGAGGACGTGCACCTCAGGGAGGCACGCTAATGGTGGCAGCTGGAGAAGCCTCTATGGACGCGAAGTGCTGTTTTATACCCCTGACAATGTCCTCTGATCCGCATCAATCGGTCATCACCTGGCTGTGTCTCCGCACACCATCATTAACCATCATTGGCATTTGCACCTCTCGCAGTACCCGTTCAGATACTATTGAAAAGCAAAGCCGCAAAGACACACGCAGATCTCTCAAGGTGCACTAAATAACTCACGGAAACTATGGACATCTGACGCCCCTGGCAAAGCCCCGGCTAGCGCTTCACATCATGATATTCTCTGGTCTAGTGCGTTCAATAAGCAAGGAGAACCAGTTACCACCAAACGCCCCATCGTCGCCTGTCCCTGAGCTTCTGAGCAGCAACATACCACCAACGGAAACGCAGGTTGAAAGCATCACTCAGGCCATAACAGATGCAGCGGATGTCTTGTCCTCCTTTAACCGCCACTTGAAACGGTCGTCGATGGTACTACTACGAAACCGGGCATACCTCATTCAGCGACAGGCGGCTTTGGAAGAGTTTATCTCTTCGCACCGCGGGATACTATCGATGGTGCGAACATTACCGCAGGAAATCTGGATTGAAGTACTCCGGAACTTTGTCCCCGACCCTATGGATGTGTCCAACCCCGTCCTGTCGCGACATTTCATTCCCCGTCAGAACCACGTCGATTGGGGGGCCATCGGCAACTATCGTTTGGTGTGTAGGAGTTGGAACGCCGCCATACTCTCGCTACCAGACCTATACGGCTTCCTACCTCCCATCTCACTCGCTAAACTGGGCCTCATTTCAGATCCCCGGCGGGAGACGTATTTGGAGCAGCTGAAGCTTCATATCAGCAGATCCAAAGACTCGCCTCTTCGCATCTGCTTCGGCCCGCCATCTAGGTACTTGGATGAACCTGTATTCCAGGTACTCGCGGATCTGTCGCACCGGTGGCAAGAGGTTTATCTTTTCGGAACACAAGATGCGCCGGTGCTCGAGTACTTCAAACGAGTGAAGCACCGGTTACCCCTCCTCACCAACGTCACCTTCGCCAAATGGTCATGGCGCCATGAAGCCGGGACAGCACAGGGCGCGTATGAGGATTTGCCATGGGAGAACTTACAAGTATACCGGGAGACCGCGGAGGGTAGGGATAATATCATCCAGCACGTTCTCCATCGCCTTGTGAAGTTGGAACACATGCAGGTGGAGCATTCGGGATGTATGCCTATCGGCTCCCCTATGGTTACACTTGCACACCTGAGAACATTCTATGCCGACACCGGTCCCAAAGTCGTCGAGAACAGTGGGGACTACATCCTCCACAAACTCGTTTTACCCTCGCTTCAAAATCTTCAGGTCAGAGGAGGAACTGAAGTGCTCGCGGATGTGTTTGATCTCGTCACACAGTCTGGTTGTGGCCCCAGCCTCCTCCGACTGGCGTTACGGACACATGGTTTTTACTTCAAGATGGCGTGCCTTGAGAGACTGCACCCACTCCTTCGCCTCACACACAACTTGGTCGAACTCGACACTGACTGGGAGGCCTTCTTCTCGATCAAAGATCTCATCATCTATGACATTGACCGGCGCATCCTCCCCCAATTACATCGACTCGTCGTGCGCGCGAAATATGTACAGGGTGGCGACGGCGGACTCAACTGCGGAGACATGGCGCATGCAATACACGAAAGGTACCGTTTTAGGGCGCAGGAAGGTCTCCACGAGTTCCAATTCCTACTCGTGCACGAATCTTGGGAGATGTGTTCGGAACGGTATGCAGTCTTGGAGAGCCTCTCCGAGACATCGGCGCATCGCGCTTACCTCCACCTTCATCTCGACCGACTATGCCGCACGTTGGCGGAGGTGTTGGTTCATGCGCTCGAGACTGGAGAGAAAAGGGCGTCGGACAACCTGGATGCTTGGAGTCGCTATCGGCGCACTTGCAATCTCTCCTTTAATAGGACGAGGTACGGCCAGCTTTTACAAGCTCTGGAGGAGCTTGAGAATATAAGAACTAGAGATCCGTTGTGTCTTTATGTGAGTACAGTTCGGTGTATGGGTGTTAGGGTACAAGTTACTCACTCGTCGTGAATTCGGATAGATTTCTGGAATACCCGTGTTACTTCGGAAATTGGTCGAGATGCCGTTTACAGAGCTCCAGCGGTTGTTTATGGGTAGAGGACATGAACTCCGCGAGAGGGCTAGGGGGATTATGCAATCTTGGGATAAACTCTTCGTCAAATTGCGTATAGAGAAGAGACGGTGGATGTTTTTAGGCCAGAATTCGCTACTGTATGTTCCACCTTGGAGCGGTGAGTCGTCTGTAGACTGGATCTGGACCTGTTTGGCGTTGCTAAATGAGCTGATAGTGCTGAGGAGTCGTCCGGACGCGACGAAGAAGTTCGCGTATGGGGTTGAGGAGTCGTTGCGGGGTGTGGATTTGTTATGGGATAGAACCTAGGTGTTGTGATAAGCCCTGCTTCCCAGAACATGCAATGTCGATAAAAGAACAGGAGCTGCGATGTCCTAGTCTCCAGATAGAATGCAGCGTGACCCAAGTTTGACACGATGAAAAACCAGTTGCTAGCATTTTTTTGACGATAGCGATCCTGAGCTCGTGATGGCCCCTCGCCAGTTATACCACAGAAATAAGAGAGTTTGGATCGTGTTTGAGTTCACCAGGCACGTCTGCTTGTCGATGGTGGTGGTCAGGAGACAACAGATCTCGTTGACGCCACGGTGGACCGCGATCAAATGGGCTCGCGGCTTGACATCGAACCACAACAGCTCAACATCGACGACGACGACCTCCCATTGCAAATGACACCAACCAACTTTTGACACCGTCTAGTCACATCGATTCGACTTGTGTTGACCACGACGATCAGCCAGCATGGTGCTACCCGACAAACGCGTCCTCTGGCACCCTCGACACGAGAACAAGTTCGTCGTTGGCGGAAATTCACAGATAACACTATACGAATGGGCTGCAGAATACCCAGAGATTCGCCATATAACGTCCCAACACGACCTCCATCATCTTAGGGTGCGTCCCAGGAACGTTATGCTCAGCGACGACGCCGCCTGATAAGCTTCCCAGTGCTTTGCATGGTCACCGGATCCTGCTTTCGACGACTTGCTAGCCGTTGGGACCAGCACAGGGCGGGTCGACTTGATTCGTTTGGAAGCGACAAAGCAAGCCAGGCAGTCGAATATTTTGTCCAGCGGTCCAACGGTCTCGCTGCCGGTCCGAATGTCAAGGAGCTGCAACGCCCTCGCGTTCTGCGCCAAAGATCCCAATTATCTTGCCGTCGGCTTGGACAAGATACGAAACGATTCCAGCTTGATTGTCTGGGACATCATTTCCAACCGAGCGAACATAACGATCCCTGGGCTGGACGAGCTCAACGACCATTCGCACCGCCTTCCATCGCGCCCTCAGCCTCAGATTCCACGAGTAGACAACCGCGTCGATAGTCGAATCCTCCAACAACATGCCCTCACGGAAGTCGTCTCTTGTGTTTCCTTCATCCCAGACACGACCCACATGCTTCTTGCTGGTGTATCCCACCGCTGGTTGCGACTCTTCGACCTTCGATCAGTCACACCGTCCGTCACCTACGTCGCAGCCAAGGTCCACGGAATCGCCACCGACCCGTTCGACCCACACCGAATCGCATGCTACGGAGACAACTCGATCACCGTTTGGGACTATCGCAAGTTGGCACAGCCGTTGCTCATGTTCTCGGAGAAGGATGCGACGGCGGATGGTGCCAGGCTTCGAGCCAATGCAGCCTATACACACGTCGAGTTCTCCAACGTTCGACGAGGCTGTTTGGCCACCCTGGAGAGGGATTCGAGCTATGTGAGGTTTTGGGATCTTGCGGAGACGCGGAGCTGGTCATCGGAAGGAAGTGTGTTTGGTGGTTCGTCCGATGGGGAAGGAAAGGGCTCGAGAGACTCGTCTCTCAGAGTTTCAAGGAGGTCTTGGGCGAATTTACCATGGCCAACGTCGCAGGCTCAACCTCAACAGCCGGTTCCTCCAAGAATCACGGAAACCCCTGGGACACCCGACCGGGCTTCGCAACCTGCCTATGTGCTCGCAGATACCCGCAAGAGTGCGTTTTATTGGATCATCTTCGCATCCCTTCTCATGGTATTTTTGCAGCCAAAAACTTTACGAAGCCATTAGCGTCTTTCACCATCGTTCCTAGCCCGACCGACAAACACCCCCTTGCCTCCAGTGTCATGATCGTGAACAAAGACGGCGACTTGGAACTTTACCAGGTCCACGACACACCGAAGCAAACTATCTGGAGCTCTCGAGGAGAACTCGCCATTGGTGCAGGGCTTGGCCTCAAGTTTATTGAAGGCTATCGGGACGAAGAACTGTGGGACGAATTCCATTCAGACATCCGGCAAGCATCGTCCTCTCATGCCCGATACGCGATGAGTGAACGTGACCGTGCCTCGCGATCCCGTTCTGGAGCTGGACGGGACGAGTCCAACATCCGCGGGCGTGCCTCCAAGTCAGGCCACCCCTCAGGGTCAGCTCTATTTGCAAGAGACGACGACTCCTTCCCCTTGAGCGGTGTCTCCGCGCAGCTTGCCATGAAGACTCTTGCCAGCTCTCGGACCAGCAAACGGGGCTACAGTCCAGCATCGTTCCGGAAGTACACCTACCAAAGCGAGTCCCGCGCTCAATCACGGCCACCTCCAACTACAGGACACGGTGCACATTCGACGAGCAGAGAGCGACATGTCAGTCCCGGGCCTGGGAAACGGAAACCGTCTGGAAGTCGACCTCGAGCTTTGAAAGGCGTGGTTCATGTTATTGAGGAGGATATATCCATGGTAATGAGGAAGAGGGCTCTCAAGGGATACGGCCTGAGCAAGGTAAGCGGCTCACGGTAGCATACGCCCTCCCCTTCTGACAAGTTTACAGCCATGGGACAATTCCAATATAACACAAGACGATATGGATGGGGAGTCTGTCCCTCAGTGCCTGTCTGAAGTCTGGGCATGGGTACATCGTAAGGCATACCATCTTTACCTCTGACTCCTATCTCACAACCATTTTAGACTCGCGTGATCTCCTCTGCAATCCAACACCTCGTCTTCACGGATACGATTTCTCATATCAAGGTCTGCTCGGACTCTGGGAAGGATTCCAACCAGTCGCCCCGCCCAATGCGCATTCTGTGGACGACACCCCGATAGCGACCCAACGGCTGCTGGACGTCCCTGGCTCTGGACATTCTGCGGCGGGTTTCGAGAGGCAGGCTTCCAGACGAAGTCATTCTCCTGCAGACGATCTTTATGGCAACTGGAATGCAGCAATTTCGGCGCTGATGGAACGGAGAGGGTCGGAACGTTCCGCCTGGAAGCCCTCCCTTCCTACCACGAAACTGCATCAACGGCAGCTTGCACTTCAGCTGTGCGGGTGGAGTCTGCGTGACGAGGAGCTGAAGGCGGCCGTGAGGCGGTGGGAGAAGGAGGGAAAGATCTCAAGGGCGGCTTGTTGGCTTGTCTTTACCAAGCAATATTCTAAGGCGATGGATCTGCTTATGCGAAGTAACGGTATGGATTTGAATAGTACTTCTTATCGAGGTTGTTGACTAATTCAAGCATAGATGAGATGCACCAGATGATGTCCGGCACCATTGCAGCGTTGACACCGCACAACTCGAGCGCGTTGAAGAACCCAGACCTACGAGAACATTACAGTCGACTTGCAGTCAAGTTGCAAGATCCGTACTGCAGGATGATGGTTATCCACATGGGCGTCGGTGATTGGACTGAGGTCCTGGAGGAGGACGTGATCCCATTCCGAGAGCGCTTGGCCATTGCGTTCCAGTTCCTGGATGACCGGACCCTCAGCTCCTATCTGCAGCGCGTCACGGCTAGTGCTTGTCAATCCGGCAACATCGACGCGCTCATCGTCACTGGCCTCACGAGTCGCGGACTGGACATCCTCCAAGCCTACGTGGATCGCACTGGTGATGTCCAAACGGCCGCCATCATGGGTTCCTACGTCTGTCCCGTAAAGTTCCAAGATAGACGCGTGGACAAGTGGCTGCAGACCTACCGCGATCTCTTGGATGGGTTCAGGCTTCATCACGAACGTGTCGGGTTCGATATCGAGAGGGGCCAGTTGCTTCTTGATGCTGTGCAGAATGGGGATATCGTCTCCAATGAACTTGTACCGCCTCAGATTTTGATTCGGTGTCATTATTGCAACAAGCCGGTGAATAGTACGGAGTCGTTGGCTGCGAAGGCGCTTCAGAAGGGCAGGGTGAGTGGGTTTTATGTACCTCTTTTTCTCTCGAGTTTGGGTGGTGTGTACTGATATAGGTATGGATGATTGCATTAGCCCACAACGTGCCCCAATTGCAGTCGTGCCTTGCCTAAATGTTCTGTTTGTTTGATGACTTTGGGGATCGTTGATGATGCATCGAGGGAGATGGATTTGGGGTATTCGCAATATAAAGGTGGGCATTGTTCATGGCGACGACCCCTTTGTCGAGCTCTTGTTGGACGAAGTTGTGCTTACCATTTGATGATGGATGTGGGTTTTTATTTGGGACAGATACAATCGATGATGCGATCGTTATTTGCCAGACTTGCCGGCATGGAGGGCATGCTGCGCATATTTTGGAATGGTTCCTTGGTGAAGATGGGAGGAGGGCGCATGGGATGTGTCCGGTTGCGAATTGTGAGTGTCGGTGTGCGGATGAGTTGTGATGACGGAAGTGGGGTGGCCGGTGGAGGTTGCAATTGTCAGCAATCTACTGTTTTTTCGATTTTCTGTTTTTTGCGTGCTCGATTCAGCGCGAGTTTGTTTGTTTGTAAGTTGGTAAGTATGTGTCGTGCTGTGATTTAGTACGGATTAGATAATTGATGTATGTATACGTTCAGGTATTTGGGAAGAGTTTATCGAAATACGACGGGCTGGCGGAATGAGACCCGATGCTTCTCAATGTCGTCTTTTGCACCGCCCGGCTTCTTGATGAACTTGCGATGGACTGGGTACTTGTGATCAAACGTTGATTCAATCCATCTAACAGGGATGGCGGTGACCGAGACATCCAGATCCGGAATGGAGGTCGATTGTGCGGCTCTGACTTTCGTGCTATTTTTACGTTACTTGAAGCCATCATAGCACCCTCATACTCGGGCGTCCTTCAAAACTATGGTCTGGAGGTGAGGTGGAGGGAGGGGTTTTGAAAGTAGTGGGATAGATATCTTGGGGAAGTTCGTCGTCGATCGTGGGGGTGAGTACTTTGCGTTTTGCGTGTTTCTCCGCTCTATTCATTGCAGTTATTTCAGGCATCAGATCTATTAATAGACTCCTTCCGTGATGCCCTTTGGTCTACGACGGAGGCTATGGCTCTGGTTTCGACGGGAGCGCGCCCATGCGCCAGCTGACAATTCCGTGATAGCAGGATCTGGAAGAGTATAAGTACAGCGAAGGGATGGGCGGTAGTTTGCCAGCTCACGAACAGTTACTTCCCCCTCCTCCACTACTACTCTCTTTTTACTGCTACCCAGCTATACCGCATAGCTTAAAATGAGGCTTCTCACTTTTGTTTCTGCTTCCATCCTCCTCGCGGCGGTTTCTGCCCAGCTTGTAAGTTTGTTCCTTTCCACTGTTTTCGTTCGTGATGTTAATGGATTTGGTTGAATAGGACTACGAGCCCCTTGATGCTCGTGACCTCACCGAGGACGCCCTCTTCGAGGCCCGCGACCTCCTCGACGGCGATAACTACGTCGACGCCCGTGACTTTGACGATTTCGACGAGTACGCCGCCCGTGAATTCGACGAATTTGATCTCGAAGCACGCGAGCTCTACCCTGAAGACCTCGACGCCCGCGACCTCGGGTTCGACTTGGGCGACTACGACGCCCGTGACATCTTTGACGGCGACTACGACCTCGAAGCTCGCGGATTCGACCTTGAAGAACTCGAAGCGCGTGGTTTCGACATTGACGACCTCGACGCCCGCGAATTTGATGATCTCTTTGGGCTCGAGGCGCGTTCGAAGGATTCGGACGAGGTGGCTAAGCTTAAGGCTGAGCTGAAGAAGACCAAGGCGCTGTTGACCAAGAGCCGTGCGAAAAATAAGGCTCTTGAGCGCCAACGTACCAGCAGTCTTAAGCGCGCCAAGTCGCTGAGGCGCAAGTTGAGGGGTAAGAGCAGCAAGGAGGTTGCTGAGATTTTGGACAAGGAGAGGAAGAAGAGGAAGAGCAGGAGGACTAAGAGGAAGGCGTTGAGGAAGAAGTTGTCGGAGAAGAAGGATAAGAAGAAGAAGGACGAGAAGAAGGACGAGAAGAAGGACGAGAAGAAGGATGAGAAGAAGGATGAAAAGAAGGATGAGAAGAAGGACGAGAAGAAGGACGAGAAGAAGTAGGCGCTTAATCTTTGATCGTCTATACTTCCCTGCATTTTCTTGTACTTTGGCATTTTCTCTGGCATCCTCTTAGCATACACACCTTCATTCATGAGTAGATAGTTTTAACTTATGATAAATATTTTTTGATGGTTATTCTCTGGCACACAATGAGGAGGCAAATCTCCGAGCTCGAGTCCATCCACGGTCTCCGATGCCGAACAGCTTCTGAGTTTGAAATTGGGATCCCACGCACAGCACAACTCGTGCGGGGGCACGGGCGCTTGTGTGCATCTTGTTATCGTTCCATCGCCATCGTGCACGCACTCCAGCGTCGAGTCACCTTCACGGTTCTCAGACTAGCACGACCACGCTATGGGGCAAAGATCCTCTGACTTGGTGAGCAGAATTCCCGTTAAAGTTACACGTCGCTGACAGCCTGAGCAAAGAACGATGCTGGCCGACATAGCGGGCAAATGCCTGTGACACGTACGATTTCTCGATTCCAAACTAGGCAAATCTCAAATAAAGCTCATAGTTGCACATAGAGGACTTTGAAAATGAGGACAAACAACTATTTGAACCACCGCGCCAGGTGAACATCGGCGGCGGGAACTTCTATAATGTTGAGCGCGACCTGCACGTCCAGATCAACAATTATGCGCCGTCCTCTGCGGACGAGCGTGGTAAGTCTCTTTTCAAGCTTTTAATGTCACATATCTGACCATGTTAAGTTGAGCTGGTATCGAAATTGCGGGGGCTCTTAGCACCCGGCGTGAACTTCAGGAAGATCCACGCTGATGTTCGCAAACAACGGACCAATGGGACTGGAAGGTGGCTTTTGGAAAGTCGCCTTTATCGTGAATGGAAGAAAAGTGCGAATGGGATCATATGGTGGATGGGTATACGTATATTCTCCCCTTGTCCTCCAGTTCCCAATGCTGATTCGATACCGTTGTAGCGGGTGCTGGAAAGACTGTACTGGCGTGAGTACCTCTCGATGGTCTGGTCGGGTCTCTGTCGATGTCTTATTACCATGCAGATCTACCGTTATTGAGGACCTTCTCGCACTGGAGTCTGAGCGTACCTGTGTGCTCATGGTTTATAGTCGCTATACAGAGCCGCTGACTGTGAGCGACATCCTGAAAGCGCTGATCAAGCAATGCGTCGAACGACATCAAGGCGACAGCTGCTAATGAACGTCTTGAAGCCAGACGATATGGAACGCATCCGAAGCGTGGGGAGCAGGAGCACCGACCAAGTGCGCATTCTCATTAGCATCGACAAGGCCAGCGAGATAGTGGCACCCTTTGCGTACAAGTTCATGAAGACGGTTGGACAGGTAGCATCGTAACACACAAACTGCCGCATATATATATTCGAGAACCAATGTTTATAAAATAGGAAGTATATGGGAGTATTTGTGACCCAAACACGGGAGAAATCGTGAATTACAACTCCTCGGGTTGTCGGCTACTCTGGGATGGACATCGACTACCTACGGGCTGGCGACAGTCGCCCTTTGTCCCGACAACTTACTGGGCTGATGAGAGTTCTGGGAGTTCCTCTCTATTAGTCAGCCTGGGGGTTACGGTGCCCACGAGGCTGCTGGACCTTGGAAACACACACACACACACACACACACACACACACGAGCTGGCTTACGTCGTCAAAGGCGTATTGGACCGACACAAGTTGGAGGATACAGAGCCATCGGTGGGTGAGCTCGTGGGACTACTCCAGATGCTGGAGGGACACTTTGGCCGCGTTTACTACGTCCTCGACGGTGTCGACGAAGCTCGAGTGGATGTCCGATTCGACCTCATTCCAGGCCATCAACAAATTACGGGGGAACTTCCTTCTCACTTCTCGACCGCTGGAAGAGTTGGGCAAGAAGCTCGCCTGCGCGGTATTCTGCACCATCTCAGCGCAGCGTGAAGACATGGAGCTGCTTATCGAGGAGAAATTGGAACGCTACGAGAACCTGTGCCGTGTGCTGGACGTCAATTCGTATCGGAAGGAATTGATTAAAGAGGTCGTGGAAAAGGCCGATGGAATGTAAGCTTCATTAATTTCAATGCTTGTGCTCGCTGAATTGACGATTTTCAGGTTTCTTCACGCCTCCCTCCAGCTTAACGCCCTACAAAATTGTCGGACGCTTGAATGCGTAAAGGATAAACTCTCCCGGTTTCCACACGGCATACATGACATGTACGCCGCCAGTATGGAACGGATACTCAGCCAAGATCGTGAATCCCGCCAGCTTGCAGAAAAGGTCCTTCTTTGGCGCGCGTTTGCCCAGGGACCCCTATCCACGCAGGATTTGCGATACGCACTGGCAATTCATTCGGAGACATTCGATTTTGATCCCTCCCGGATGCCAGATGAGGAGTCTATCGTCTCCGTTTGCTGCGGGCTAGTGGAGAAACATCAGGAAACTAATGCATTTAGGCTTATCCGTAAGTGTCTCCATTTGGCTACGCGTCCAAATTGAAATTGAAATTGAAATGGTACCAATTTCCTCGCTCAAAAGATTTTACGGCAAAGGACGCACTGGGCCCCCTTCTCCTCAAGGATCAGTCAAATCCCCATGTCTTCATCACCAACGCCTTGATTCATCGGCTGATTTCCAGTGGTATCATTGACTCGGGGCGTAAACTCACCTGGCCGCATGAGTTTCGGAAGATCTGCGAGCAACACCCTCTCCTTCAGTACGCCCACAAATTCTTGGGATTTCACATAGATCGATGTGATTTGCCCCAGGTATTCGACGCCGTCAAGGATTTCCTTCTGGGGTGCACCGCCTATCCTATTCCCTGGAATGGTTGGTTGATCGACGTGCTCAGCCCTCTGCATGTGGCTGTACACTACGGTCTACATGAGCACTTCGGAAGCGTTGTCGATCGTGGCTGGGAAGTCGACTCTCAGACGCCTACTGGTAGGACGGCTCTCTACATGGCGTCTCAGAGTGGCAATGAATTGGCTGTACGAGGGCTACTTCGGTTCAACGGCATAGATGTCAATAGGGCAACATCGAATAGCAATGGAAGGACCGCCCTCATGGTTGCCTCGGAAGTAGGCCACGAAGGGATCGTGGTTCGGCTCCTCCAGGCCCCAGGGATTCGCGTCAACGCAACGGACAACGTCGGGCACACCGCATTGATTATAGCTTCAATCAACGGTCATGAACGAATTGTAGCTCGCCTTATCCAAGTGTCCGGCATTCACTACAATGCGACAGACTCCAACGGCCACACCGCTCTGACCCATGCCTCGCGGCGAGGTTGTGAAGAAATCGTCAGCCGACTTCTCCAGGTCCCGGAGGTTCGGGCCAGTCATACTGTCGCCAATGCACTGGCACTAGCGTCCCGAAATGGGAACGAAACTATTGCTGCCCGACTCCTTCGTGTTCCAGGGCTCCAAGTCAATGCTGCTGACAGCAATGGGAGGACAGCCCTAATGGGGGCATCGGAGGGTGGTCGCAAGGGGATGGTTTCTCGTCTCCTCCTTGCTCCTGGTATTGCCGTTAATGCGACGGACAGGCATGGGCGGACGGCACTAATGCTGGCCTCGCGATGGGCACCTGAAGGAACAGTTGAAGAGCTGCTTCGAGCACCAGGAATTGACGTCAATGCCTCGGACAACGATGGAAATACAGCGCTAATGCTGGCCTCAGAAAATCGCTACAGTGACTCTCTCGGTTAATCCAAGTGCCTGGAATCCAGGTCAATGCGGTCAATTACCGCAACAAGACGGCACTAATGTTGGCTGCGACCAACGGTCACGAAAGAACTGTGCAACAGCTCCTGGAATATCCTGGAATTGTCGTCGACGCTGGGGACAACGATGGGCGCACCGCGTTGATGTTAGCCGCACTCCCCGGCCGTGACAGGGTCGTCACTCGACTCCTTCACTTCACAAGCATCCAGGTCAACCAAATAGCCAACCATGGATGGACAGCCTTGATGCTAGCTTCAGCAATGGGCCATGTTCGAATCGTTGCTCGACTCCTCGAAGCTCCCGGGATTGAGGTCGACGCTGCAGACGATTATGGCCAGACTGCACTGATGCTTGCCTCACGAAGTGGCCATGATCTAGTCGTGGCGCGACTGCTCCTGGTACCGGGCATCCAGGTTTACAGGGCAGCTAACCATGGGTGGACGGCCTTGATGATGGCTTCAGCCAACGGTTGCGGGGCCGCCGTCGATCAGCTCCTTCACCACCCGCAAATTGTAGTCAACGGGGCTGGAAACCATGTACTGACGGCGCTGATGTTGGCCTCTGTAAATGGTCATGACGGTGTCGTTGGTCGCTTACTCCACGTTCCCGGAATCCACGTCAATACAGTGGCGAATGGTGGATACACGGCGTTGATGTTGGCATCGCAGCTTGGTAGGGATGCTGTTGTTGCTCGACTCCTTCAAGCCCCTGAGATCGACCCTCATGCCATGACGGATAATGGATGGACGGCGGAGATGCTTGCGTCGGCCAATGGGCACCATAGGGTTGTTGCTCGTCTTCGGTCCACAGTTGCATTCTGAATTTAAAAAGTTGCAATACCCGTTTTCGCCTGCAATGTCGTTGGAACCTACTTTTCGTTCGTTGATGCTGTAGAATACTGGGCACTGATATGGGTCATGACTCTTTTACTTGATGCGTCTATTTTGGGCGTGGATCTACTGCATCTGTGCGAGGCGATGTGATTTCTAGGCGTCTTCTCTAGTTCATGATGGATGTATTCACATTTCATGGCTGCCGGGAACTGGGTAAAAAAAGACGGGCATTTTACACCCACTCACTGCCATGTGGCAGTCCGAGGTTATGTAGCGAGTACTTCAGGGAAGCGTCGATGGAGAAGTAGATGTTTGTTCATCTGGTCACGCATACTAGTACGGTGACTGTGCATTTGGGATTGCATCAATTATCTTCATGGTCAGTGCACATTTCTATGGATACTGAGGTGATTCATAAACGACAATCAGGCTAGGCCTTGCCTGGAGGATCGACTGAGTCTGGACACTTGGAAATCCGATGAAAATCGAATGGAAATTCGCCTTTCGTTGAGACAGAGAGAGATGGGTGTAGCCCCTAAAAGGAGATAACCCGGTAGCAACGGCCGGCCAAGCGTGATCGGAGCTCCAGTTGGAATTGATGCCGGCCAGACACTGCAAAGGCTGGCTTTCTCCAATTTGGCGGTTGGCAACACAGGTTTGTCGTCGACTTCAATGGCCTCGTCGACGACGACATCGGCAGTGGCAGCGGCGACCTCATCTGCTGTCTCTGGCACACTTGAAGCCCCAAAGAACCTCAAGGTAAAGCCTTATCTCTCTTAATAGCGCCGTTTTCTTACAGAACGCCTCCTTTAGGTCGTTGGTGTTATCTTGGCGGTCGCTAGCGGCGTCCTCATCGGTTCGAGTTTTGTGCTCAAGAAGAAGGGCTTGATTCGCTCGCAGGCGGGCGGAGAGCTTGGGGAAGGTGTAGCTTATCTTAAATCGGTGGGTGGCCATCTGGTTTACCCAGAAATTCTGGTTCTGAAGACCTTTTGAACAGGCGCTATGGTGGGGCGGAATGATTTGTAGGTTGTTGTTGCGTTCTGGTTGGAGGAATTGCTGAGACTTGGGCTCTAGTGATGGTCCTTGGGGAGCTGTGTAACTTTGCTGGTGAGTCTCATGTGGGCTCTAATTGTCTTGCGAGTCTGACAATTGGCCGGCAGCCTATGCCTTTGTAGAAGCAATCGTCGTCGTGCGTATCTCGTCGTTCATTCCGGCAAGACGGAGATTTGATACGGCCAATAGACACCACTGGGAGCCCTATCTGTCGTTGTATCGGCTGCATTGTCTTCGTTCTTCTTGAACGAGAAACTCAGCTTCTTTGGATGGCTAGGATGCGCATTGTGCATTGTGAGTAGAAAGCGCCACCTTTCCTCCACTACCGCCTGACGTCTGGTTAGCTCGGTTCAATTGTTATCGCACTCAACGCACCCCATGGAGAAACCGTTGGTCAAATCCGCGAGTTTCAGAAACTGTTCCTGGCACCCGGGTTCCTCTCGTTAACATCTGTGCTCATCGTTGCGTCCCTCGTAATTGTCTTCTACTTTGCCCCAAAGTATGGAAAGAAGAGCATGCTGTGGTACATTTTCGTCTGCAGTATGATTGGCGGCATCTCTGTCAGCGTCACCACTGGCCTAGGAGCTGCTATTGTTACCACTGCGATGGGAGATAACCAGGTGCGTACTCCGATTCAATCGAGAAGTAATACTCTAATATCTTGCAGTTCAAGCACTGGTTTATGTATTTCTTATTCGCTTTCGTCGTGATCACGCTACGTGAGTCCCACTTCTTCCTATACAGGCTCACAGCTGATGATGTCCTAGTGGTTGAGATTTATTATTTGAACATCGCCCTCGCACTATTCAACACCGCTATGGGTAGGTTTCTCTTTTCATCCCATGGCAATAGCTGACCCTCTCTTGCAGTCACACCGACATACTATGTCATCTGTACGTCTCTTAATTTCCATTCCCGCACGAAAAGCAACTCAACAGCCCTTCAGTCACATTCTTCACGATGGTCACCACTATTGTGCTATTCCAAGGCCTCAAGACTACAGTAACAGGCATTATCACCATCGTCCTGTCCTTTATCGTTATTTGTATCGGCATCACCATCCTCCAATTATCCAAAGTCGACCCCAAGGAATTCAACAAGCTCGACCGTCGTTCGACTTTGCTCCTGCAAGCAGCTCGCGCCCAGACGGACACCGTCGAAGAGAAGACTGGAATCGAAGACCCTGGAATGGACACTCTCCGCGGTTCATTCGGTACTGTTGGAAGCATCATCCGAGCACGCCGCATGAGCCAAAGCAGTCGGCAATCGCGGCTACCCTCTTCTAACACATGGCTCGCCGACAACGACCCACACTCTGGTCTGAAGCGACACCAACTGTACGACGCTCCCGTGCCCCGCTTCGGTGACGACGGTGCATCCATCCGCGCGTCGTCAATACGATCACAGAACCCCGAAACCCCTCGCAAGCCCACCATCAAATTCGATGACCGTGATTTGGTGCATTCGTACAACAGGCCTGGCCAGGGCGAGAACAAGACGACGCACGAGCTCCGACCAGCGCCCGCGACGCCGACGGTGGATACCGGATATCCACCTCTGCCCGCCATCCCCTCTGGTGACCTCCTGGAGATCGAAGTGCAACCACCTTCCACACGGAACTCGATGACCTCGTTTGGCACGAACGTGGCTGGGCTGGGATCAGGGGGTGGGTTCGGTAGCTCGTCGGAGAGCACTAGTGGAATGCGGGATAGTACGATGGCTGTAGTGGGAACTGGGGACTCGAAGGATAGCCAACTACTCACCATGTCGGCGCTCCTTTCGCAAGAACACGCCGTGCATAGTGCGCCTGCGACGATGTACCAGCGCCCGCTCCCCTACCGCAAAGATTCCCGCGACATCTTCGACCGGACATCGACGACCGCTCGAGATACGCTGCTGTCGTTTCCGTCTGTGACGGATTCGGCAAGGAGTCAGGACTGGGACGACGGCGAAGCAGAGAAGATCCGGCGGGCGGATGAGAAGAAGCAGAAAGAGAAGCAGAAGCAGAGGGATAAATCAAAGGAGCGCGAGAAGAGGAAGAAGTATCCCAAGGTGTCTGCGACTGACGAGGATGATAAGGAGGAGAGTGAGGCACTGTGGACCAAGTCGCCGACATCTGAATCTGAACCTGATGAGCTGCCGCCTGAAATGACAGGTATTCGGTTGGTGCAGCGGAAGTGATTGTATTCGTTCTGTATTACTCACCTTTCTTTTTTCTATTGGGACACATTTGTTTTTCTTTGTACGAGTGTTAGAGGGTTGTAATTCTCATCCCTGGACTTCACAGTTGTAACCTGTACCCTATTCTTATTTCTAGCAATTGACGACCTATCACGACCCAGTTCCGAACGAAGCTATTGCGTCGCGAATGACCAAGCTCGGTAGGGGTTTCTTATCAGGGAGAACCATGCTGCTCTTTGCTTCTGGACTCATCATGACTTCCTTCGAGTAATAGTCTGTCCACAGGCTTCCATCCACTAAATGAGGGTTGATGAAGAGGAAGCGAAAGAAGTCGGCGGACGAGGGGTACCGGACGTTGGCCGTCGTGTCGGTTTCGAGCGGGTGGTCCAAGAGCTGAGGGGGCATGTTGCGAATGCCGAAATGGACGATTTGGATCCAGAAGTAGGTCATCGTAAAGTGGAAGCCCCGGACGTTGGTTTTGGAGTTGTTGGCGATGTAGTTCTCGAGGCCGGAGAAAACCATGTCTTTGCCTGGTGTTGCATGAGCTTGGGGGGATATCTCGTAGTTGCAGTGGTACGGGACTCACCTTTCTGCCTTCCGTGAGCCATGAGCAAGAGGTAGGCTATGCGGATATGGGTGTAATGATCCCATGAAGGGAGGCTGTAGGATTTGAACTGTGAGATGAACTCATCAGGTGGGGAATCGACCTCTGTTTGATGGAGCCACGTCTCCAGTCGTTTGGAGAGGGCACTCGGTTGACGGGGGTTGGGGGGAAGTTCAACCTTTGGCGCTGGTCCCCCAGTCTTCGGCGAGGACGACGCGATGTCTAAAGCAAGAGCGAGCCAGTCAATAGCTTCTTGGAGGCCTGTGACAGACTTGGTGACCACTGGTAGGGAGGTCCGGTAGATGGAAGCGATCCGCCCTGCTGTTGCGTGACGGAACACTTTTCGGATATCGTCCAGCGGCATAGCGTTGGGTAGGTCAGACTTGTTTGCTAGGCTGCTGGCATTCAGTAATGGCCTCGGTACAGAGAAATACATGAGCACCCACATCAGGACTGGAAGATGTCTCTCGGTTTTGAGATTCTTCATCTCCTCTGCATCTTCCAAAGCAATTAGCAGAGTTTCAGCGCTCTCAGCCATCATCTCGGGCGTGTCTGTGCTATCAACGACCCAGATAATGGCCTTGGCAGTATATGCGATGTGTCTCAGCATCATTCGAGCCATTCTGAATCCTCCACAGCCAGAACCAAGGTCCCATAGCTCCAGGTCCAGTTTCTGGTTGGATGAAGTAGAGAGGGTGAGGTGTTCGATGTTGAACCCGATAGTGGGTATGGTTTGGATAATCTCGCCTCGCTTCAGGTAGTACAGGAGAGTCGTTTTTCCAGCCCAGTCTGTACCGCTAATGACGACCTTGTGCTCCCCCACGTTGGAGGGGAAGAAACGTTCCAGGAGGTTGCGGATTGACATTGTTCGCGATGGTCGTCCAGTGGTGTGGCCTTATATCCTCGCAACAGTAGAAGAGACAGTCAGTCTTATAGGTTTTGAGCCCGCAGTGCACAGTGTCAGAGCAACGCCGCAGTAGAGCGCAGCCTCCAGGACGACGCTGAGCGGACGTGCATGGCGCAGCTGCGTGTGTGGCGGTGCGCCCGAGTCGGGCGGCGGCCTGAGCTTGGCATCAACGCCCCTGCCAAACACAACAACAATCCCATTCCCGTCAGGATCGGATTTGGCCTCTAAGTACCCTCCTTCTCACCATCCACAACAACGTTGGCGTCTTCGGACAAAGCGGTTAGACCGAATTTAACCAAAGTGTTTGTTACGAGAAGAATGACTTGTAAGGTGACCCCAGGACCCCACTGATTCAAGTTAAATAGTTATCTGTTACGTTCTGCATAGTGGCAGTTGAGCCCAGTGGATGACTCGTTACCGAATGCCAGAGTCCGCCGATGTATGCATGTGTCGTTGGATGCACAGGAAGCCGGGAACTCACGTTCACCGAGACCACACAATACAAAGACCATCGGCCAAGCTTCGACCAGGCCTCTTTTCAGTTTTGGGGTGCGCCCATTGTACCCTTTTAATTTTCCGAAGCTGATTTTTTGAACAAGTCGAAGGGCAGAATGTAGACGCTCTTACGTGGTCTGTCACAATTTGGTGGAACCGAGAAATGTATTGATTGATTGGGGTATACTTTGGACGAGCTGGGAGACAGAGGCGCAGAGGACCAAACTACTATTGACTGGCTGGTCTTGCGAGCGCCTCGGACGCCATAATAGTCGTTCTCAGAGAGCGTGCAGGCGGTGAGCTGATAGCCGCTGAGGCCACTAGTGCCCGGTGCTGATCTCTACCTACGGGACTCCGAACTGACCTTGTTCTCCTCGTCCCTCTGATCGATGATCACCCTAGTAGGGTGTGATGTGGACACAGTCATCTTTGTATTCAACCCACAATCTCACCTCACCGTTTGACAGGATCAGACACAGACCGTAAACGAAGGCCCAAGTAAGGAAGCCTACGGTTCCAGCTGTCCAGTGGGAAAGCAAAAGATGTGGGGATACAATCAATCATCCTGACACAGAGATATCGCTCTAACCGTTTTTGAGAATGTGGTGGCATCCGTCTGCTCGCGAGGTATTATAATAGGCAGGGTTTTGTGCAGTTGTATCCCTTGCCCGAAACCCCTGTTTTTACAGCCACCTTAGGAACATGTCGCTCGCGCAAGACTTTGCATCCCACAATCCTTTAGAACTCGTCGCCAAAGACCTCTCCCTTCAAGTAGGTTTTCAAGCTTCCAACTATGCAAATGGTGCGTTCTCTCAATAACAACGAGTAGCTCACAAGTTAAATACCCAATCTCTGCCGCCAGTCGCGCTCCTTGTGAGTTCTCCAATTGTTCTCAAGCTCCCCACTCGAGCCCGTTGGCTGACGAGTGCACTAGTTCATGCTCATCTATGACCACGCATTGACCTTCGAGGGCGAGGTACGTACAGAATGATAACTCTTGAGCGCACACCCCAGTTGAACGACTGGTTTCAGGTCAAGTATATTTGGTCGTACGAACCCATTCCCGATTTCAGAAGGAAAGACGGCCTAATTCTTGCTTTATAGGATGAAGTGGGCACTCCCTAAGATATTCGTTCTGATTAATCGATATGGGGTTCCACCTTTCATAATGTACGTATACTACCAGATCTCCAGCACTTTATTTCGATGTTACTGACTTCGTCAAGGTTTAAAGTCATAAGTCAGTCGCATTTATCAAGTGTCCAGTCAGCAAGGCTTACCTAGTTCACTGCCAGCGGCTATAATGGTGGCGCCCCTATCCGTAAGTTCATCCAACCTGTTTAACCTAGTCCTTGACCTCAGCTCCGTTTAGCTGTATGTCCCCGACACACTCCTTCGTTCTTCCATTTTCCCTGACATACACCAGTTGTCGAATGCGGCTTTGGCTTTCAATGTAAGTTTCTGAGCCATCTATCCTCCCAAATCCGCCAGCAGCCGCACCCGATCCCGAGCTTAGTCTCACTGCATACCTAGACCTCCTGTATTTTCGACTGTGTGCGTTGAGGGAACATTGATGCTTCGAGTCCAAGCAATGTGTAAGTTGCTCTTGCAATTCTCGATCACTAAATCCTGACATCCAAATTCTACAGACGGGAACGACAGGGTAAGAACTTCGGGAAGATACTCAGTTGGACTGGGCTGATCATTTTCCCTTAAAAGAGAGTACGAATAGCACTGTGGGCGATATTTGCATGTACGCCTCCCTTTCAATCTCCTGCTCTGCGAAAATTCGATCGTCCTTCCAGTACAGTTGTCGGTATCTGTATCCTTTACCATCCTGGCTCTCATACACTCGCAAGGTTGGTCCTCATCTCCGGTGAGATCCTTGTCAAAGACTAATGTCGGTCTTATGAAGTGTACACGGGACAGCCTCTCCTCTCCGGCTGTCTTTACGTGATCCCTGTGCCGTTTGAGATTGGGTTATGGTGAGTACCATGGGTCCTCTTAGCTCTAACGCACGCTAACAGCGTTCATTTGGTGAACAACAGGGTCCCAAGTTTAACCTTCGAGGGTCGGTACTAGTCTCTCCCCAGCGAGGCCTAAGTTAAACTCATTTTCATCTAGCTATCCTGATTGGGATGACAATCCTAAAGACGAGAGGCTTCGGCAACGCCCCAGATGCGTACGTCAACTCCAAGCTCAGGATGGCGGTGGACTAAAGTTTCCCTTCGCTTCTAGGCTGAAGATTCTGATTCGGGACTCGGTTTTCTACTTCCTCTCCATCTTCAGTGAGTCCTATTGTCGAATCGCGGTGGGGTTTGGTAGTTTAAACATCCCACAGTATGCCTACTTGTCCCGGTCGTCCTTCCATTAACTGATAAATATATCATCACACCGCAACTAGTCGTGTAAGTTTGCTTCGAAGCTCCCGAGACATCGCTCATTCACGATGTCTTGTTTAACAGGCCACTCAGCACTGTATCATGCATTGGAGTAACGCCGTCCACTCGCCAGACGATGACACCGTCGCTCACGAATCTTTCCTTCCAGGTCGCCAGATTGACTATTAATATACGTGAAGTCATGGCTTCGCGGCAGGAGCAGTTCCCCCCAACCGATATCCATGTCGTATCCAACATCCTGATACGAGGCCCCAAGCTGGAATCAGACGTGACTTGGGGAAGCTCGGATCTCCAGTTGACTGAAATTAGCAAGACGTCTGACGCTCGTCGCCGTTTCCAAGTGTAACTCTAGATGGACAGACCTATTCCGTATTCGCGGTGTTGTAGCAAATGTCGTTGTAATCGAATGTACATCCGCTCCTTCAGCATGGTAATCACGAACGTGGTGCTACCTTAGCCCAGCCCTTCAGATCCACTGTTCTGCGAGGTTGGAGGGGAGAGTAGCGGAGGGGACTGGAGCGAGCTTGTTAATTTTGGCAAAGCCGACGAATGCCTGCCGTCAGATGTGACTCGGCGAGACAAGGATGTTTGAATGCGTCGGGTTATCAGGTGTACCGCTCGATCTTCATTCCAAGTCCGCGATGGTGAATGACAGTAGCTTCTTCCGAACCATTCCGGAAGACGAAAACAGTTCGGTTTACGGTACTGTGCAAAGTGCATTGCTTATCCGTCAGGACGGGATCCCAAGCGAGATATGCGCGTGCAAGGGGGATGTACAGTGCCTCCCCGAGATTCAGATGGCAAATATGCGGCCAGTCAGATCGCAGAAGCTTGGTTGCCAGTGAATTTGGAGCTGGACCAAGGAGCTGCACAGAGGACCGAGAAGCTCGGTTTTGACCGGACACGCTCAGGGTAGCTATAGTCAGTTCGCCCCAGAATAACATGCCTTCTAGATTGCATGATCCACGACGTACGTACCAGAACCTATCGCCTAGGAAGCCGAACAGACGGAGAGACAGCAGTGGTGGGTCTGGACGAATCGACTCAAAGTCGACTGGGCTCATGTATCAAGACGCGGAGCGGATGCTTTGCAGGGTCCCAGATGCTGTAACAGCAGAATTGCACTTCGGAGGCATCTGAAAATTCTCAAACATCCATTTGATACGGGAGATAGCCGCCGGTTCCTACTTACCAAACGCAATATACGGTATGGGGAAGGTACAAACCTACAAATTGGCTTTGATTCATTCCATGAGAACCCTTTCGAAGCTCGGAGAAAAAAGAAACCAACTGAAAGAGAACTTCCTTGCGTGCACCTCGTTCCATGTCAATTTTCCCTATTCCTTGCCAGTGACCCCGCTGCATCCTGGCAGAACCGCGGGTGCCATCTATCGCCGAAGTGAAGCGTGGTGCTGGACGTCGCCTCGGGTTGCTATTACTCGAGGCAGCGACATGGGAGAGCTAGTTGTGCATTAGTGTCCGAAATGAACGCTTTCGAGAAGCGTTCGTCGTCCGTGTGATCCTAATTCCTTATGCCTACCGGTATGGATTCTGGCGACAGATGAATTGGGATTCGGACTGATAGCTGTAGTGAAGAACGACGTTTGGATTTAGTCATAGAAGGCATACGGAGGCGTACTGCTTTGAAGGCGCTCGCAAGATAAGGTGAATGGCCCTCGATGACCTATGTTTGACGCAGGCAAGATTACATGATCCGAAGTCGTGGGCGGGAGGCGGGATTCATGGGCTTAAGAATCTTGGAGAAACTGAACCATGGGGTATGTAATCCGTTCGACATTGATATCCGGCCTGTTTTTCACCCCTTAATGACTATCAGCTCATGTCGACCTTATTTCTTGTCATGAGAAAATATCACAGCAGTTCTCACCTCGTGTTCGCCGAGGTAAGACCTATTTCCCGTCGCCCAAGCCATCGCAGAAGACATGTTGACCGCGCGAAAGTCTATTTCGAAGCTGAGGGCGAGGGAATCAGATCAAAGTTGCACGGGACATATTGACGACAACCATTGTCACGAATGACGCATGGCACTCCAAGCCGAATGTACAACTGACAAGGCGCGTTATTGCCAAAGCCTGTACGAGTCAGTTCAAATTGGTGTGTAGTGGTCGCTAGAAATGTTGACATACTTTCGGATGTGGGGATGAATGATATCATCCAACGCAAAGAGGGTTTGCAGAGCTGATAGCCTTGGGAATGAACCAGAAGTCAGACGTACCTGAAGGTTGTGGAGCTGAGGGTCGAGGGCGAAGAGAACCGACCATCCTCTCCTACCCGTCCTCGTGGGGCTTCCTGAATATGGAACCTGAGGGGTGTGTTCAGGAGGGCCTGCGCGCTACGATAATGTGGGAGGAGAACAACGGCTGTCCCCAATTGAACTCCTTAAAATACGTTCAAGTTGCCCTGCCTAACCCACGCGAAGGATCCCTGGAAATGAAGGCGTATGAAATGTGAAACCCGACCAGCGCTGATTGAGCGCGCGCCCGGGAGTAAGAAACTGGGGTACATCGATCGAAGGACACCGCTTAATCCAACGCGTCAACGGCCACGAATCGAGTCGAAAGCGTTTGAGGCGTGAGCCAGTTTGAAGCTTATCTTGAAATAGTTATGGCAACGTGAGCCACCTTGCTCCATGGTAGTCTATTTAAGTTGCAAGATGAAGATTAGTCGTCTCCATGATGTAAGCCGTTCAAGAACGGAACTCACCTATCGATGTAGGCGAAGGCGTTCAGCGATTAGAAGCCAACTTCAAGTACTAGAGAGGCAGAGAGGAACCTCGGGGCATTTTCAGAGACCTAAGCCGATAGGGGTAGATGTTTTTGCTTGCGGGATCGACCGGAAGGCGCAAAAATAGGTCTCGCAGGTCGCCAACATATCTAGAAGGATCCAGCACGAGCACCACAGCACGGAGAGTCCTAAGCTAGAGATAGCAGTGACGGAATGCCAGTGGGTGCCAATTCAATTACGTCGAGCGACGAGAATGCATGCCTACAGATTGCCTGATGAACCGATGATAAAACCTAATCCACAGCCCCCCGTGTGTCACCGCCGTCCAATTGAGAGGTATTTTGAGCATGAGGACCATCAACATTAGCGGCCTCCGTCCTCGTTGAGGTCTTAGAGATCTGCATGGGATGGGATCCGAGTCATCGAGGAGCGCAAGCAATGGACGGCAGCTTGCTGGCGCTGAATGCCGCGCCCGCTGGGTCCCGAATCGGAGTTGGGGCGGGTTTGCAATGGAATGCCGCTCGTGCCGACCCGGTTGCAAATAAGCGCCGGCAGGCGAGCGAGCCACTGCAGATAGGGGCGGGTAGAGAATCAATGGCGGGCGGAGAAGTTGCGATAAAGGAGGCTGGCGTAAGGACCCCATTTCTCTCTTATATACAGTATTCAATAGGTCCCGTAGTCAATGTGACAACCCTGAGTGCGGTAAGCCCGCCCTCCTCGCGACTATCACACCGATGGCCCTTTGTTTATGGTATGCAACAAACGGCGAAATAAGGAAACATTGACCCAAAGAGCGAAGGGTTACTCAAATAGTGCGTGTTCTATGTGATAGATGCTTATGAGGGCATGTTACTATGGGATCGACAGGCCCGCCAGTCAAAGGTCAATATGGAAAGGAAGAACCAGGTCACCATCTTACACCCCAATTCTCGTGGAGCTTGAGAAGGTAGATGTGCCTGTGAAAGGGACGCTGTGCGCAGCTTCGCCCGCTGTCAGCATCCTGTACATACCACCATGGATTCCAGCGTGCGCGAATATTGCTGCAACGAACTTTCAGGTTCCACTCCACGGCACCGAACTCATGCGCTCTCGCACCCTGTAGGACTCGTGAACCAACTCGAACAGCGATCGAAGTAGTTCTATGAGCACGCCAGACCTTCCTATTAGCCATTTCATTCTTCGACAAGGGGATAGAGGACACTTAATGACTTAATGATGGGCGGGAAGGCATCGAGCTTCTGTCGGCTCGAGGCACCGCACTCCATGAAACAAAGTCCATTTTGAGACCAAGACAGCACAGCCCGATACCGTGCTTCTGTGAAGAGGATGGGGGTCCTAATATTCATAGGTTTCAACCTGGATGCGCACAGCCCAAACCCAATGCTCAGAAACGCCCCACTGCCTAGGTGAGGGATTTTCACTACATAGATCAGATTCTCAACTTCATTAGGTCTACGGTGATCTTCCTCCATGGCCATTACAATCAATCTGAAGGACACGCAGTGGCAACGACCCCATACCCCACCTACCACCCGAGAAGCGTGAATATGGCCATCGGCCTATGCATACCACCTTACTCGGATATTCGGTTTGAGGCTCGAGACCTCATCATCCGTTGAAGGCTGCAGCGTGTCCGGTCGTCACGCAGGGATGAATGAAGTCACGGAGCTCTAGTACCTAGCTGGAACGATCGAGGCAGAACACATGGCGAACACGAGGGAAAGCTGGTGCGTGACGTCGCCGGATCCTTCAAGGTTTTGAACGGATAGATTGTTGGCAGGCCTGAACGCCCCGAGCATAATCGGCACTAGGAAACCGCTCAGAGCCCTCTTACGAACGTTCGAGACACGCAGTATCCGGGGCCTGACGAGGGAGAGGTCAGCAGACACAAAAAGAAGGAAAAACCGAAGGGTCGCAAGGGTGAAGGCGTAAGGAATGATGCAAGTCCATTCGTAATTCTACCCTGTGTCTCTTTTATCTGACATCGAGGTCAGAGATACAGTGAAGGGGCTATCACTATCGCAGAGACCCTTGATGTGATAAGATATCCCAAACGCCCGCTCTTATCCGTTAATTGAGGCGAAACGCTCAAGGTACAGTCCAATCCCCGTCGGGAACCCGGTGCGAGGCACGCCGGGTTCACACCAGAAGTCAAGAATGTCGCTCACCCTCGACGGCGTCACAAAGTCTTAAAATATATGAACAATGATCACAACGCGGTGACTATCCTATTCGGCATTCAGAGAGCTTCTTAAACCAATCTGATCTCTGTCATCTGCTCCCTATATGTCTTCTGTTTCTCCGTAGGCGTCTCTTTAGCTTTGCGCTGGTCAATTGAAAGAGGCAGTACAATTCAGAGAGAGTGCTGGTTCGCTTACCAAGTTTGATGAACCTTGGCTGCAAAAGTTTACTTTCAACGTGAAGGTAGACAGAACCTTCTGCCCTCGTGGTTTCGAATTCTGCAATGACCCTAGCACACGACTAGGGGGTCATCACCTTGTAAACCGGTCCATGGCAAACGGCGAACCAACTTTCTGATTCCGGCAAACAAAATTAGAGCCCACGCGCCCACGGGTGACAAAAAACCGAATTGTTCGCTATTTTCCCAAGATTTCACTCACAACAAGTCACTCACTAATAACTCTCCATCTAATCACATCCCTCTTGCCCATAATCATCCCGCCCGAAATGATCTCAGGGTATTCGTATTTGGTATCCCCTTCCCGACTATGCTCGGGGTTCCACTTGGAATCTCACCAACATCGTTATAATCACCCTTTACGATCTCGGTTAGGTGAGGAATTTGGGAAATACGGTTTCCTGGTCTGAGCTCGAGTACCAGGAGATCACATCTCCGACTGTCCGAACCCTTGCAAGGGCCTTTGTCGAGATTTGGGACACGTTCGTCCGTCAAGATGCGGCGTCGGACGGCGAAGGCGTGGTGGACAATCATTATCTCGCTCGGGTGACCGATTGCTCTCCTTAATCAGCTGGTCAATTGTAGAGATAAAGAAATCGATAATCAACTTTTGCTAGTACTATCTTCTCCATACCGCTTAAACCACTCTTTACCTTCGACTTCGCCTCTTCCTCCGAGTTGCGGGGCATGTTTTCTCGCCACATCACCCATCTTTCTGACCTGGACCTCAAGGCTTTCGAGTCTGCTGACCCCACGCCAGAATCCGACTGTCCAACAACAACAGTCGACGCCAACGAGCTTCTAAACACGCCGTCTCCTCGGAATCGTCTATTTCTTCTCCTTGGTTCTATGTCGAAAGCGCGTGATGCTGCCACACAAGAAGGTATGAATAAGGGCACAAGACCATACAGACGTCGAAGTGGGTAGCATTAGTAGTGCATACTCTTCTCCCGCACCCACCCTATTTTTGGAAGCGCACCAGTTCCACGGGCCCGACGCCACGCTTGGCAAAAGCGCCGTTTGGGCGTCTGTCTATCTGGCTGTCAGTTGCATTCCCTCCGGCGGCGGCAACTCATGATCATCGTCATCACCGCCCTGTCTCTGGGATCAATTCAATTGAACAAACAACCTGCTCCACGTTCCTAGCGGTTCAATTAGAGGGTTCAGCGATGGGTCGTGTGCAGTTGCAGTTCGCCGATCGCAAATAATTGCATGGATACGATGGAGGGTCAGCTCGAGGCTTTTGCCGTGAACTGCTGACATTTTGGGATCGAGCGCCCGTGGAGCTGGATTCCCAAAGAAGGGGACGGCGTTTCTATTTAGAAGCACGCGTGTCGGAAAAATGTGAGGAGGGAGGGATGGGGGGCTGGAATACATGTAATGTATGATGCCTCGGTTAGTGATACTCAGGTTACCCCAAGAGAACAAGAGCTGCGCATTGTGAGGCTGACGCCTTCTTGCAAGACTCACTTGCATCATCACCTACCTCGTTCATCATCGCGTATGTTTTCCCGCTCCATCGCGCGGTCTCAGTGCGCACTTTTGCGTCGCGAAAAAGAAATTCGAACACTCGAATTTCGAACTGCTTGATGAACCATGATTGGAAAGAGCTCACCGGTGAAATATCAGTATACCATTCCACATGCAAGCCTCCGCCTGCTCCGTCAGACTCAAGTCTCCAAGTAATAGACCCTTCAATTACACCCTTAAATTATGATGATCATTCATTGATTTCATCCTCCTCGAATGCGAAGTTGACTTATCAAGTACGATTCTGACATGTTCTGTTCATTTCCTGAATCCCAGTCCGCCCTCCATCACCAATCATCAATCGTCATCAAAGGGTTCACCGAATTAGCGCCTTGACGGGTGTGACGAGGTGACGATCTCGATAGGAAGAAAAGTTAGGTATAATGTAGGTAAGTTACCGTGCGGCCCACCCAAACCATATAGGGCGAACTTACGCTACTTTATTCCCACGGTGAGGACCTTAACTTACGACGAACTTGTGAACTTAGGGTAACTTGGGGAGATTGTGATTAATGGTACGGTTTATGAGTCCCAGAGAAACAGGAGAGATATAGGTGAGGTAGCACTGATATGTAGTGATAGTGTGTATAGCCTATATGTGAAGTTTAGACACTCGGCGTTCTTGGTAAGGGTGATTCGTGCAGGGGAGCAAAGTCGTGACTGTGAACCCCGAGAGGGGACCGGACGGCATAGCCACGGGTGTCCTACAAAGCAATTACAGATCTAGTGTGCCAAAGGGAAAGATGAATGATCACCGAGGTCTGGCAAAAGTGGGTATTCACGGGCCTTGCTCGATATAGTAGTGAATATTGACCTGCCCTAAAGTGATAAGCGCCCACACGGCTCATCAACCTCACGTCCCATACCTTTATTCTATCGTTGTTCCTTGTACCTATAGGTCATGTAAGCACTTTATTTGAGGACCCAATACATACATTAATACACTCAAATGTCTCTTTGGAGCAAATCCTTTCAGGAACTTCCTTCATAATTCACTCTGTTATACGTTATACGGAAGGTTCCATGTTCCCTCTCCGCCTTGGACACTATATTCCAGGTTTATATTACACCGGGGATTTGATATTAATGTATGTATTCATAAACAAACATTAATACTACACATGTCGGACGCTGGTAGCTTCTAGCAAAGCAGCAAAAACTTGTTAAGGTTCGTGAAATGAACCTACAGTTCCCCGGTCACCTTAAATCAATATTCTTGCTTCAAGACATTTCCAATTCAAAATTCCTACTTTAGATAGATTGATAGAGCTTAACGAGCATTCTATAATGTTTTCAAGTAAAGTTAGTGGCTGTAGGCGGAGAAAACACTTGTGAGATTCCGGGGTAAGGGAGGAGTGGAAAGTAACTTAAGGTAACTTGAAAGGGGAAATGTGCGTGAAGGATATAATAAATAAGTGTAATGTAATTGTTTAAAGGCTTTACAGTACTATTAGACAAGAAGATACTTTAATCTACTTCCTAACGCGCTTTGTGCCTCTTTTATTCTCACCCAAACGAGAAACATCCACCTCTTCGTCCAAAGATCCTACTCTGTCCCTCTTTTGGACTGTTGAAGCTCGGAGTACTCGTGTGGTGGTGGTGGTCATCTGCTGCTCTCTCTTGGTCGGTTTGAAGTTGAGCTTCGTCTGTTCAAGCTTGGTGGGCTTCGAAGTCGATGGTATGCTGCTGACGACGCGATAGGTTCCAGTCAATGGAAAACTACGAGGGAAAGCGGGGACTGGGGGATAATCCTTGACATTCTTTTCCTCCTCTCGGCCCAATTCCATCGCCATGCAGTGTTCGGGAGCGTAAGAGCCAAAGATATATCGTTCTCCTTGTTCTGTTAGAGCTTGGACGAGGGACGAAGTGTTTGGGATACGGAGAGTGTCATCGATTCGAAGGTGGAGTTGCTGCCTTGTGTATGTTGCCAGGCCAGAAAGCTTGTCGGACTTTACTAAAGCCTTTGAGTCGTCGTCTGGGGAAGTTGGATTGATGGAGTTGAAGGCCTTCTCGTGATCGGTGAGTTGGCGGACCAGTCTACCCCGCAATGTGACGTTCTCAGGAAGAGACTTGTCGTACTCGTCTTGAGTTAGCCATCTGCTGAGTTCGTAAATTTCGCCATCGTGACTGCTGTTGACCCCGAAGTATTGTCGAAGGACGACCAGCTCCATCAAGCCTACCGCAGCTGTATCGGCTTCATCAGGATTTCGCTTGTCCCCAATCTTCTCCAGGATATTGACCTCCCTCAAGAAATGTTCGATGAGGTTTCGATGGCCCGGAAAGACTGGGAGGGAGAAGAGAGACCTGAACTCGACAACATGATTATTCCGAGACAGTGTGGAAGCTGTACCCGGTAACTTCGCCATGTGTTGCTCCATCAGCCTAGAAATCGGGTGGAAGCGATCACCTCTGACAACAGAAACAACCGCTGGAAGAGCATTGGTCATTGCCGCCATGAGGTTGAGCTTGTCCCCGGCGGTCAGCTTCGACCGTTGCTCCCCAGTAAGCTCGTCTGATGATAGCTCCAGTGGCCAGCAAATCGATCCAAACGCTTGCTGTGAGATAGGTGAGCCTACATGAACCAGAAATGGAATATGCAACCCGCCTTGTGAGGATCTCCAGACATGATACGTTCAGACTGACGATCTTGAAAGCATCTTGACACCTCTCGCTCGAACGTTGGAGGCACTTGAGGAATCTTCTCTCTGTAGTAGTTGAACTCGTGCCATTGGAGCGTCGCTACCTTATCATGCCTAGCAATGATTTTTGCTGGATAGTAGAACGACATGGCAGGCTTGGAAAGGCCCGTAGAACGCGGTATAACCTCGTATATATTGACGAGAATGAACGATCCAATCCTAGGTCTATAGTTAGCGCTGCAAACCGGGGAATTCTTATCCAATACACGTACATGACTTCGTCCCATCGTCCGTAGTGGATACAGGACTCGCAACAGAAGTGGAAGTCGAAAACGAATGCTTCGTCGAAGTTGGTTGGTAGAGTTCGCCGAACGCACACCACATGGCTAGCAACCTTGCAAATTCCACAATAGATCAGTTCAGAAGCAGAGGGACCGGTGACGCCGCAGGTTAGACAAGATTGAACAGTCAAGGTCGTCGATTTGGGAAGGGACTTAGGAGGATCAGAGAGGTTGGAGTGCGGCTCTTTGCTTGCCTTTTCCTCCTCCCGCGAGTCCAATTCCTGCTTAAGAGGGATTAGAGGCTCCGGCGTGACGCTCTTGGTGTCAAATAGACCCCCAACGTCTTCGTCCGAATCACCGAAGATGTTGGTCTCTTTGTCAAAAACATCAAGACCGATGTCTTCCGGTTCTATATAGGACTTCGGGCGTTTACTAGTTTCGCGCTGGGATCTGGCAGAAATAACACAATGTCAGATCTAATGTTGATCCAAAGCAACCAGCTTGAAGAGATACGGAAGGACTAACCGTCGTTGTCGTGCTGGAATATTTCCTTCCCCTGGATCCGACATGTACGAAAGGTCGGAGCCCGAGTCGGAAACCGCAACTGGTCGTTCACTACTTCCGTGGACAACAGTCTTCATGAAATTAAGGCGTGTAGCTTGAGCCATTTCGCCTGGCTGTATGGTCTAGCATAGTAGTTAGATACTTGCGTGAAAGATAAAGATAAAGTACACATACCTTCCCAGTGGTACTTGTACGAACGTAGACATAGTACACCTCTGTGGTATGACGCTTCTCCAGAGACTGACTCGTCTTGAGCTTCTTCAACTTCCCATTATTGGCCATGTCGTCGTAGCTGTAGTAGCTTGTCCCAAGGCGGAGGTGAGCAACAAAATGGTTCCCATTTTTTGAGATGATCCGTCCAACCAATTCATACGTGACACGTGGTTGGTTTGCAGCGAGGTGATTATCGACGATGGCAATGGTAAACCGTGAATCAAAGGTGAGGGTATTATCCACTTGATCGTTGCATCGGAGGTTGGACTCGATCGTCAGAATCTGTGGCCATGAAGTCGAGATTTTGTGAAGGGATGAGATTGCGCCACATCCGCGATGAGTGCATGGCTGTAGCCCTGTGAAGCCGTCGGGTTCGAGGTTTGGCTTCAATGGGACAAGTTCAGAGAAGTACTCCCCCAATGAGATCGCTGTCCCACTTCGATCATCCCGACTACCTATCATCTCGATAAAACGAGACGAGAGGCGTGTAAGACAGTGTACTTCCTCGCTATGCCATTTGGACTGCTCATGGCCATTGGAACACTTAGTATACACCAGGTTCCGGATACCGAAGAACGCTTGGGCGTCAAGGGAAACATTTCCGTCCTAAACAAATGCTATAAATTAGTTGACTTCTAGAAATCATGGAATGTAGCATACTGACCTCAATAGCGAACTGAAGCCAGTCAGTGGCGGACTGATAGGAGTCCTTCTCGAGGGAGGGCATCCAGTGGTTGAAGATTCGATTCCGGGTTACACCTTGCTGGGTTGTGAGTGCCTTCTTTAGCGATGATTCTGGATTGGAGCTCTTCTTTTTGGTCGTTGTTACGAGTTTCCACCGACGGTCGAAATGGCTAAGCATTCCCCCTAGAAAGCTGCTTGAGGGAACGAGATTCCGACACTCCGCTCTAGCTTTCTCTGGCCACACGACATAGGCGCGGAACCAGAGCTCGAGGCCATGGTCAAAAAAGCAGGAGTTGGGGCTGTCCCATTTGTAGGCGAGGGTGAAGAGGGGCCATGATGCATACAAATCGATGGAAGGAGGTGAGGTTGCCAGCGCTTGAATAGCAGTTGTTGTATCAGGAGCACGCCCATCGTTTTCGAAGAACTTTACACGCTTTGTTGAACGCTTTTCACGAGGACCCGCAGGCGTAAAGTGACCATCTGTTGGGAGAGGTCACAAAGGCGAAACATACTAACAGAGTTAATAGATCTCATACCACTAATCGCGTTGAACTTCCTTTCAAAGGCGCTCTCATACTTCTTCAACTTCCGTAAACCCTCCAGCAGATCGTTTCCAGAACCCATAGCGGCATTGAGAAGTGAGTGACCATGCTCTCCAGCATTGGAAGTCGTTGGTGCGTCAGCAGCATCCTCATGGTGAATGTTGCTTTTTGCTGGAAATATCATTCCAACCACGGCATCTTGGAGCCACCATGAGATCCAGGCATATGCCTGAGGAAACTCGGTTTCGATGCGACGGACACACACATCGAACTGAGCTTGATCAGTCTCTTTGGAGACCATCTTGCGCAAGATATATTCGAAGTCGGCCGCCCTTCCCTGGTCAACCAAACCACTGTCACCCTTGACCCGTGTTGCTTGGTTCCAAAAGTGAAACTGACACCCAATCTCGACCGCCTTAGCTTCCTCCCGTAGCAGAACCATCTGCTGCTCTTGGACAGTGGGGGCAAGGTGTGTGAAGCCTGGGATCATCGAAGCAGCAGCTAGGGCGTATTCCTCGGCATGTGCTCTACGTTGGGCAAGCGAAAAATCCATGACCTACGAGACTGTAAGGTTAAAAGGAAGTAGAGGAACTGACTGCACTCACGTTAAGGAGAAACCGCTTATCAAAAGGACGTCCGGTTGATTTCAGCTTCGCGATTATAGGGCCAAAGAGATGCTTGAAGTGAGGGCGGTGGTGGTCTTCATCCATACCAAAGATAAGCGTCCAAACCACTGGAACCCATTCCCGCAACCTCGAAGAGAAGACGTTGCTCGTCAGCAGTACCCCATCCTTGAAAAAGGAATGATTCCCATCTGAGACAAATCCATGCCTCCCATCCATTCGCTCGTCCGTGCTACCCCAATCCTCGACACTGCTCTCGATGAGTTTGGTCATGAAGCGTGTTCGGAAGACCAGGACACCAAGAGACGAGTGAAGCTGCGAGTAGATCAGGAATTCATCGCCCAACTCGTCGTTCAAACCAATCAGTTCCTTGAGCAGTGCCAGGCCACCTTTGGAAGTCTGCGGTGCTCCTACTCCAAGTTGCTGCTGGGCCTGTTTCATGTAGTACCGTGCACTGCTGGCGTTGGCGAGTACAGGCGATATTTCTGGCAATGGAACCGACCCTGGTTGAAGTGTTCCTGCCCGGAGCTGTAGAGCGGAAGTGCCGACTGGGTTAAGCTGGACCTGGGCGACGACAGCCGCCTTTTCGTCGTGCGTAAGGAAGTTGAGCGGAGGGCGGGGATGTGTATGCGTTCCTTGGTGTGCCCAGACTTCGTAAACCTTTCCCCCTCGTTCCTGTTCATAGTGGAACGACTGAACGGTACAGCGGTAGACCTGGAGTGGGGCGGTGTGGCAATGCGCACACCCCTCGTCGATCTGTGCCTTCCGAGCAGCGCTCTGGGTTTTGGGACGGACAGGGATGCGACATTGCTCGTTGGCGCAGATGAAAACACCGCAGCAGGCGTTGGTTCGGGCATCTGCACCATCAAAGCCTCGCCTTCCCTGCGAGGTCCAAACCCACTTGGATTCCCTCCATCCTGGTTTGCTGGCTCCCTTTTCAATCTCTCGTCGTACGTCACCATTAGGCCAGTCTTGATGATCCTTTTCTGTACCCCAATATCTCAGTATATCGCTTAACAGGTAAGCGGATGTACCCACCTTGCTCGACTGCAGACAGCACCTCAGAGTTGGTATTGAAACCGGGATTTTTCGCGAAAGTTTGGCCTCCATGGAATGTCGAAGGTAATGCCGGGGTCGTTGAGTTAGCTGACGCACGATGGGCAGTTTGGGACGCAGTTGTACGTTGGGCTTCAGCCCCAAAGGCATTCGGGACTGCTGAGGGCGCAAAGACGAATGGATTAGTCGGTGTTCCAACGCTGGTTGCTGAGATTTGCGATATAGCGTGATGGGGAGGCGTAGGAACTGTTGCAGGAGTAGTACCAAGCGATCCTTGCACGTTGGGCGACGATTGAAGGCCAAAGGTGACGGGAGGACCGGGATGTGAAGTATACGAACCCTCCCCCACTGATTGAACGAGCTGTGGGGTGACTGTCGCTTGTCCATTTGCAATAAGAACTCCAAGGCCAGGTATTTCTAGGTTTTTTAAAGTTAGAACGTAGTTTCGCAGCTGGTAAATGATAAAGGGCGTACCGAGCACCTGTGCAGACTGGAGACCTGCGAAACCACTGCCAGTCACAACCCCGCCAATATTCACCGGTTGCGATGGGTAAATCGCGGGCGCGTGTCCAGAAAACAAGGTCCTCTCCCCGCCTAATGTGACGTTGGAATGGTTCGTTGTGCTTTGCCCGAGTAAAATTGCCTGGTGCGTCGGGGGTGGCTGATTGGTTGACTGATTGGGAGGTGGAGAGTCTTCGCTTGAAAAGAGCGCGTTAAGCGCTCGTTTTATCCTCTTCATCTTGAAGATGGCCTGTAGAAAAGAGCGATTAAGATAAATCGACGAAAGGCGGCCAGCCCTCAAGCGTCCCGCCTCCCGAAATCCCGATGGTCTCAGCCCACATGCAAGCGGAAGCAAATGTTCGGGTTGCCTAATCGGTCTATTGGCGCGTCATAGTACAGCCTACGGTACAGGTAAAGATATCTAAAGCACTATTGTACATGCAGTTAGCCTGATAAAGGGTTGTGGAATGTGTGTTTGCTCGTACCTTATCCCACTGTTTCAAAGGACCACCCGGACCCGTCCCTTGCCCCAAATGTCCCTTGCTACTGCGCCAGCTCATCCCACATCGTATACAGGCGCCCTGTGCCTTTTGAGGTCGAAATTGCTGTCCCTGTCTGGATGGCCGAAGGCGAGCGTCATGGTCGAAGCCAGGAACCAGGAGAGGTGCTCGCTCGGTGGTTCAGCTTCGGCCTAATACGTAAGTTGTCATTCTATATATGGTATGACCGCCGTATAAGGGCCGAACTCTCACCAGGCTCTCAGCTATCTCTCTAAACATACCATAAGTTTCGGTAAGTTCGTACCTTACTTTTCCTGTGCCCCACCAACTTACCATCACTTTACGGTACCGTATGTATGGGCCCAGTAGGTAAAGTTACCTTAAGGGAGCGTAAGTACATTTAATGTACTTTTCGCAGGGTAAGTTAGGTAACTTACGGGAGCGTAATGTACTTTTGCAACCACCGACGATCTCGAGTGGTACGTCGACAAGCAGAGTCCAGACGTAATAGCGTGGTGACGACGGTGAGTATGGTGTGTGGATGTTGGGTATCCGTCGATACTTATTAGTGAAGTATGGGAATGCGCTTTGAGATCCCGGTTCAGTTCGAATTGAATTGCAAGGTTGGATCGTGTCGTGTGCCACACTTGAGAAATCTGCCGCACCGGGTGTGGCATACCCCGGCAAACAGAACCAGCACCAGGGGTCCAGGACAGCGATGGTCAATGGCTCACCCATCTCCACCAGTGGATCAGGTGTGTATGGATGACCCAAGCATGTAGGCAAACCCATTCCACTAACATTCCACCCGTCCTATTCAAAAACATCAGAAAACACGGGTTCCTGAGTACCCGCAAATCTCCTGCTAGCGGCGAAAGCATAAAGCCTCCACTCCCCCGTACGCATATTACTCGATTTGTAGGGTGTCTTTGTGATTTCTTCTGGATTCCAGGCAAAGGGTGAGATTCTAGATTTTTATTACGCCTGGCTAGATTTGATGAGGTTTAGTAATGAGTCGAGGTACTAACTTCGGCATTGTTAACTTCAGGAATCAGTGTTTGACTGAAACGTTTGAGCGAAGAGTTTGGACCCTTGGTTTTCTAAATGGGTGGAGAAACATTTGAGGGTGCTGACTGTACTGCGACTGGGAGCTGTATGCGGTGGAAAAGGAACGTAAGACGAGAGAAAGACAGAAGGCAGGGAAAGGTAGAATCGAAGTTCATAGAACAGAGAGATGAAAAACAAACAGGGACGCGATGAGTTTAATGAAAGATTTTAATTACCGAGAAAGACAAAGGAGAACTCTGAGAAGGTACCCTCGAAATGCGAACCAGAGGGGTACAGTAGAGCAATATGACTCGAATGTTCCACCGTACGAGAATGCCTCGCTTAGCTTTCACAAAAATCTTGAGACGAAATAAACATTCCAACACGAGTTGGAATTTGCCACCACCCGTCGAACAACCTCGTCTTCACAGCAACTTCACAGCAACGCGTGAACTCTCCTGAGCCAAACTAACCTCCTTGAACTCCATCTGAATCACATTTGAATCGGAGACACGATAGCCCTCGAATCTCGCGTAGAGTTACCACAACCCCGTCCTCACCCTTCCCTCGCCACCCAAGAAGAAAATTAAGAACATAAAAGGGAAAGACGTACCGCCTCCCTAGCACACTACCCGACTCCACAACCCGAAACTAGGGTACGTCGGAGCCCTGGGTTGAGACAGGGAAAAGTGTGACGGCGAGAACCCAAGTGAGGTAAGTGCGGGGTCATCTGAAGGGACGTCGTTACAGTTGTGAGATCGGAGGAGTGTTCAGACAGTCAGTCACCCTTCGGTTTGTGGCAGATCTTCTCCCGCTCTCTGGGTCATGAGATGCCTTTTACTACGTATACGCTAACCGCTCCTTCACAACCGTAAGGTTTTCTGTGAGATTTATGGAAGGGAGGTTGAAGTGTTGGCTCTTGGTAACTTTATTGAATCACACACGACCTGGTCGATTGTCGCTCGAGCGACTCGACTCTTCTAACTTCGCCGCTGCAACCCTTCGAGCGGGATTCCAAGTGGTTCAGTTGATGTGATTTTGCGAAACACCCTAAGTACTCGAGGCCAAGTTCTGGTCCGACATCCACTCCGGCGCTCAACGGTAACCTGAGGCCGAAACCTTACGACCTCCTCGACACTCGGAGGTTTATTAACGACCGGAAAGTTGCGAAAACCGGGACAAGTCTAGGTGGTGTCTAGTCTAGCCGTGCGTTACTTATTCAACATACCAAGTAATCCAAGCAAAACCGCGAACTTGAGAACCCGGGCTGTGCGAATACAGCCCTCCGAAAATAGCGCCCAATTGTCAATGGACGTGTCCTATGGCTATTCAGTAGATTTACACCGACAAGAGAGCTGCAAAGTAATTCCGCCGGCATCTCAAACGGTCGTAAGTAAATGCCTCTCTCTTTCTCAATCCGCCAAGTCAAGCTTCAAGTCTGGTAACTGATACTGATACGACCAACCCCCCAGGTGGCAGATGACCTGCATCGTGTCTTCCAAAGCAAAAACATACTTACTCCAAGCTCCCATTCACTTTTTACAAAGATGCTTAGAAGTTCCTTGCTTTCTGTGCTACTCTATAGATGACTAGAACTCCGTTCGCGGAAATGGGGTCAAAACCCAGTATCTGGTGCAGCGCAGCCTGTGTAGTACGTACACCGGACGGAGCTGTCAGTGAAATGTCACGCCTCTTTTCCAATCGCTTGATATCATAATCTCAATGAGGTTGCAAGTGAGCATTCTTATGTTCTGTTATGGCATTGGGATCAATAGAATGTGGGGAAATAGATTGTCAGGTACCGCGGGTTCGAGTTGTTGTTCGTTCTTCGCATTCGAGTTTGGTTGGATTTCCTAATTGAATTGAAGGATAATAAGCGAGCAGGCTTTTGTGTTAATTAGAGCACGCGAGTGGAATCTTAGGAGTGGGGAGGAACGATGAGGACAAGGTCTCGACGGTGGTGATAATAGATACCCCTGGACAAGGGCCCGTTGTAATCGTTGTTCGGGAGGGCGGTCACAGAGGGTCCAGTGAGCGTTCTTGTCTTTACGTGTAGTGATATACCAGAGAAAAGCAGGAAAATAGAAAGAACAAAACGAACACCTCGATAAATTCACGAAAATCACAGATTTAATGTGGAGTTCAATTGCGCACCTTGGCCAGGATTCCTGCTCATTTCCTAGACGGAGTGTGGCTGGACGTTATTCCATTCTTTCGTTCATTCCTTCTTCGTGGTTCCACGTATGTAGTGCAACCAGGTCGCATTAGACGGCGGCAACACACCCTGTAATTTAGAACCCCGGTGGGATTTTCCTTCCCAGAAACCCAATAGTGCAGGCGGTAGAACTGCATTTCCAAATTCCAATTTGAATTGATCTGGGGGAATCCCTTCGATCGTGGTGATGCTGGGGACTGTGCCAAGACCGACTGTGCGCCGGAGTCAATTGGCTTAATTATCTAAGCGGGCGGGTGAGTCGGGTCGGGTCGGTGCGCCTTGTCTTGAATTGAGCTGCACACGCGTGCGGCTTACCGACAAGGGTCGGCCTGTGCGCCGTTCAGGGTTTTGACGACGTGTTCGTCGTTCCCCAACTCGCTAGCTAGCCGTTTCCCCAATGTAAGTCGGGTAATACGGGTCTGTATGCATGCGTACAGACTGTTTAGATGGCCATCTAATGATTTTTTTGATTCCGTTGTTATGTTTACCGAGGGTGGTTAACCACAACCCCACGCGACTTGCCGAATAAGCTTCGAGCGGGTTACGGCGCTCCCTTGCTTACATTGCTTAGGTAGACCGTCATGGCATGCATAGCATCGCAATTTTCCATCTTTCCTCTTGACCACCACCACGTACCAACTCTTCGCCGCCGCCGTCGTCGCTAACGTCCATCTCCAGCGCTCTTAGACGCTCGTCATCGACACCGACAACGCCGCCCACCCAGTTTGAAATAGCGCAAGACCGCCCTTATCCTTATTCCTTAATTTATACCCTCCGAGTCATATCAGCGGAACGGAATCGCTTGTACCAGGCGTACATTACTATTCGACGCGGTCGGCTTCTACAAAGCTTCTAGTGCTTGGAAGATCCACCGCCTCGTAGTTTATAGGCGCATATAGGCCACCCGCAGCAGCCACCCTACGGTCCGCAAAGCCTCGTGTCGGCCAAACGGTCAAGATCCAGCAAGGCAAGTCCACCCTTGCGCTCGCCCGAGTCCCGACCCGTGAACTGTTGACTCTAGGGACCATCATCCTCGCCCGACCTCGTGTTTGCGGCGTGTGTTCGAAACAGGCTCAAGCTCGTCCAGTCCAGCCGTGCACGTGCGCGTTGGAGCCAAGCGGCCTTGTTATCGAGGGCAGCAACGCGTAGCAGTCACCGTGACGATCGCAAAGAGTAGGCTGGTTTTTTTGACCTGGAGAAGCCCTCAGGGTTTTTTGGGTTGACAAGTGGAGAGAAGCGTGGGAACGAAGGATTCTTGGTGCAAACCGAGCCAAATCGAACGGAGCAGGATGAGCGAGCCAGCTCAATCCCCAGAGAGTGGTTGCAGAAATGGATCTCGATCTGGTATTTCCCAATCGAGAATCTGTGAACCAGACGAGGGCACCTGCCCTTGCAGCAGCGCTTTTTCTATTTCTACGTGTGCCCAACACAATTCCACTTCCCCTAATAACGCCCACCCCCACCGCACCACTTCCCCCGTCACTGTCTCTGACTCCCGTCCCAACGACAACAACGGTATGTTATCGCGTCCTATAACACCCATCAATACTCATCAATCGTCTTAAGGGATTTCAAATTACTCGCCAAAATCCCCTCGCGCTAGCCTACTCAGCCCAATCCCATCTTTCTCTCTGCTAAAAGCTGCATTCAACCCTTCTCGAGTCCCATCGCCTCTGTCGTTGTCGCCTGCGGCAGTCCCGAGACCACCGCTGTCACCTCGGGTCATCGCCAATATCCTTTCACCAACGACACCAGTAACGGCCCCAATCACTCTTGTGACTACAGCCACTACTCCCCACTCATCTTTGCTTTTCTCAACCGATATGCCGCAGATTCATCACCCAAGGCCCAAACACGCATCTTCGCCTTCGACATCGAGCCCCTCAAGCTCGAATTCGGCACCACAAACTACGCCACATAGGCCCCCTAGTCGCTCAGAGAAACTCCTGCGTGAAGTACTCATGAAGGACGAACACGAGCGAAACCCTCTCCCTCACACTGCACACCCCCACGCGTCCACCCACCACTCAGCGTCCCGTTCACCAGTGCGAGCTCACCAGAGACGGCACTCGCACGTCCCCTCCTCAAGTGACCAGCATCGGGCAGAAGACCTAGTTAGAGGCAATTTCCTATTCCGAAGCGCGATGGTCACGCCCCGTTCCCCGTCCCCGTCCCCCGCACCAGAGTCGCGATCCAGACGTCATAGTCAAGGCCCTGGCCATCATCGGCAACCTCATCACTACGACGCCCAACAGCAACGCCTACGTCATGAAGACGCTGCTGCTTCCTCACCCTACCCTTACCACCACGATGCCGCTGCCCAGAGCCCGCCCACTCTGACTCGCCGGTCGTCTGTCAAGAGCAACCCCTACCACTACCGCCCATCCAGCCCCTGCAGTCCCGTCCCACCCTCGAGGGGAGGTCCGAGCTACGCCCCCTCTGTCGCCTCATCAGCCCGAACACACCAATCGCCGACACTATCAAGGCGACAAGTGCCTCACCCGCTTCCACTCTCCCCTGGTCCCGAGCCGTATCACAACGAGCCCCAGACAATGACACCAAACGAACAGGTGTTGCGCGCGAGGCTGGAGCAGGTGCTCCAATCGAGCAACTCCCGAGGATCCAGGAGCGACGACCGATACCGGAGGAGCGAGTGGAACGGCGAGGAACTCTCGGAGCGTACGGACAGCAGCGACGAGAACTACGCGTATGACGAGAACGGGCGATGGGTGCAAGGCTGTGCGGTCGGCGGGAAGCACGGGATGTCAGTGATGGCTGTTACCCCGCCTTCGAGTGGCAGTAATAGCGCGCGATCGATGTCCAGAGAAGATATGACCACTCTACCCGCCTCTGCTTCTGCTTACCATCATCAACGATCGAGGTCCCGGACGGAACCAGCACCCGTGGTTCCTTCAGCCCATGCCTATCCTTCCCCAAAGAGAACTCACACGACACCTGCTTCATATCATCAACGATCTCAAACTCGTCACGGCCAATATCATCACCACGGGAGGAGTGGAACCACGCCTCCGCTGGTTTCGGATGGCTCACCTACGCCTGAAGAGGAGGATGAGGACGAGGACCCGGAGGACGTGAGACTCCTCACGCCTCCGCCCACACCACCTTCACAGATGGCTGCGTATCACCACTACTCCATGGGCCGACACGCAAAAGAGTACATGCCCTCGCCTTACAAGACCACTTTTGACCATCGACGCTCCGCGACTGCTGCTCCGCCCCTGAGGTACGATCACAGGCGGGGACGATCGGGCGTTCCCTCTGCATATTCCGACGACCACGACGACGCAGACGACGATGATGACGATGACGACGAGTACGATGAAGAAGAGGAATCATGCTCTTGTTCCGGTGGACGATGCTCAGGCTTATGCTCCCGTCTCTCATCAACGCTCCACCACCGTTCTCAGTCTATGCAACACTTTGGTGGTATCCAGTCTACCGGTCCGCAACCCCATCGACCGCAGTTTAACGTTCGCCGTGCGTCTGCTCGGTGCAGGCAGATGGATGGGTATGTTGGGTTTGCGGAGATCGAGGGGCTGGGTGTTCCACCCGACAGCTCGGACTCGTCGGACGAGGAGACGAAGCGGAGGTTGATTATGGCGCAGAGGAAGCGTGAGGGCGGAGGTGTTACGGAATGGGTTAGGTGGACCAAGCGCAGGTTGCTCGGTGGTGGAGAAGACGAACAACAAACACAACAACGACAACAACAGCACCAGCAGGCTCATAACGCTGTTGTCCTTTAGACTTTTTTTCTTTTCTTTATACTTGGTTATGGGTTATGGTTATTTTTGCTTCGTTTCAAACAAAAATCGTGGTTGGTTTTCCGTTCTTTTTGGATTCCAGTGCTGTAGTATAACGTCCACTCTCCCTCATCGTCGTTCCATTATGCTTGCATATCTTGTGTATTTTTTGTATTCTTACATGGGCTTTTTCGTTTCGCGTCTTATGTTGCTTTCTTTTCTTACCTTCTCCTTCCTGCCCTTGTTCACTCGCTTATGCCGTGACAAGTTTTTCACTTCGTCAAAAGTTGTGTATAGTATAATAGTTCACAATTCCCCTTCTCGTTTTACAGCCCTCACTGCAATTATACACGGGTTGAAAACACCACCTATTGTACTTACCTTTCAAAGCTTTTCAACTGCTTTTTGTTCGTACCAGTATCCACGCTCGTTTTTTGAGTTTTTATGTTTTGTTGTTTCAAGGACTTGCTTGATCATCGTTATCCGACCCCTTGAGTCGCTCCTTACCCTCCTCGTCCCTGCCTTTATTTAAATAATCGCTTTTTTGCTTTCCTCTCTCTTTCCTCGCATATGCATCTCTCACTACACATCATCGTCCTTTCCATCCCGCATCGTTTCCATACCCCCGCATCCTCGTTCCCCAAGAAACAATCGAATTCGAAATCAAATCCAAACGTTGTATATTATCTAGTCTTGTCTTCTCTTTCTATCCTTCCTTTTCCTTTTTTTCTACTCTTTCTTCGATGTCTCCCCCTGTGTTTTTAGTGGTACCGGTGGAGGTACAGAGAGAGTAGTAGTAGTACATAGACGATATTTTATGTAGCAAGAATAATACACTTGTTGAACTCCAACTTGAAGACTTTGTTGCGCACGCTGTGCGTACTTAAGTTGATCTTCGTGATTCAGAGTAAAGGACTTGGGGAAATGGACCGACACGACGCGACACGTCGGTGGGTGTCCGGAACTTGGGACCGTGACTTGGGGTGGGCGAGGACGAGCTCACTCATTGGGGAAAAGCCTACCGAACATTGGGACAACGCAGACAACTGCGAGCGACTGCGAGCGTCGTCAGGGCCGACTCGCCATGAACGAAAAATTCCCAGAAAAATCCCCAAAGAAATATTTCTCCGATGTCAGAAGTGAGGGAATCAAGAGATGGTCCGACGTTGCGCTGAGCGAGTATTGCCGCAACAACACGCTTTCAGGAATTTAGGACAGGTCCATCGCAACGTGCTTTCGATTAACCTCCCGCATTCTTGAAAGTCGTACTATCCTCGGGAGGTTCGGCAAATGGGCGATGTAGCATTCGGGAGCTTGATACTGAATCCATTACCCGGTTTACACAAAATCAATATGTACTCTGTAACGAATCAATACTCTGGACCCGGCCAGGGCTGACTCGGATACACTGGCGGTAAATGCATCGTGCATCATGACGAGACGAGCATTGCTGCCAGGGCAGGCATGGGTATCGATGTAGCCGAACCTTCCGACCCTCCGAAAACTCCAGTAACAATGCGGTGGACGAGTCCCGATGGTGGCGTACAGTAACTTTTGAGGAAAACCCTAAGGAAAAAACCAAGGGCATCGCGGAGCGACGGAACGGGAGCTTGAGCAGGTGTACGTTACGGCGGCGCGAAGAGTCTTGACTCTTTTGATTTTCTAGGGACTAGGGTTTCGTTACCACTCCTCGGAGACCCGACATACATACACGGAAGTGAAAATAATTGACGTTTGGGTTGGGAGGGGTGGAAGGGTGGGAGCGTCGACTCGACATGCTCGAGATTGGGTACCGACCTTCCTGAAGGGGCTGGAGAAATTTGCCAGGACCTGTGTGTTGTTTTAATACTTACCTGTCTTCTGTCTTTGTAGGAATATGAGCTCAGGTTGACGTGCTTTTTTTTTTTACTCGTGGAATTTCTTTTTGGCTTGGACCAGCCAACCAAACGACGTCAATGTCATTCGATGCCGACCCTCGATGTTCTGGGCGCTGGGGTTCTGTTAAATTCGCGATGGGCGAACCATGACTGGATAGGCAGGTTGTGAAGGAACCCGAATGTCAAGAACGGCGCGCTGGTATGGAAGGACTTCGAACTCCCAGCGGGTTCGAGGGACGCGAACCAGTTGGAGAGTGCCTTTTATGGGTTAAGCGCCCCGAGACTTTGTCACGCTCCGCGAGTCGAAGGGTGGATACGGTGGGTTTAGATAGATGGGCAGTTGGGATCGATTTCTGTTCGCAAACAGCGTGTTGATTATTGTCCTATGCATGCGCCCACTTCAGGCTGTACGCCTGTAGGATGTGAGTGATACGAATTTCGCCGAGTCATTGGCGTCTAAAGGGATTCTGTACGGAGCCGGGACTAGTCTAGGACTTCTGGGCGCTGTATTTATAAACCTTGTGGTGAGAAGGGTGTTACCATATGTCGAAAAGGAATACAGTTCAATAAGGCAGGAGAGGTCTTTCTTTTCGTGGCCCCTTCCACGGCACTGGTGACCAACCCGCCACAGCTCCATCCTCTCATGCTAGGCTCTCGCTTTCCATGAGGGTCTTACCAATCCTAACGTATCCCAAGTGAAGCTGTGTTGTAAGTATAATAAGCTGCATGTCACTACTGTGTATTATCAGTTACTTGCCTCAAGGCTTCACGGCAAGTGCCTATCGATTGAAATAACTGACGGCTGACAATCAGTCAGCCTAGTGTTTGCACTGAGCACTCATGAGAGAAATTGGAAAATAGGCTCGAATTTCGTCATTCTTCTACTTATGTACGATGTAAGTCGCTCTGGACTTCTACAGGCTTGTTTGTGAAGTGAGTGTTTGTTTCCCCGCAATTCGACGAGTCAGAATGTGATCTCGGAAAGTTCCACCTTGCGGATGTTCGAATTATGGCTTGGCTGACGAGTGGGCAGAGCTAGTTGATTAAAGACTGCTATGGTACCTGGGAAGAACAAGTGGTGTGGCGGCCGTGGCGAGCGGTGGTGTTAAGATAAGGATGGATAGAACGAGGGTCAAGTACACTAGAGGCGTTATAAATAGGATGGTCAGCCAGGAAGGAGCGCTATAACCTTCGGAAAAGTGTGTTAGAGGCGTAACTATCATCCATCCATATGAATGACCAGGTTATAGGGCATGGATTAGTCGGAGGCGGGATAGATGGTTGCAGCAATAGTTGCGGCCCTCCGGAGCCCAGATGCCTGCGATTAGATAGAACACAGTTATCGATGTCATTTTGCCTCGAGGCGCCTGGGATAAAACCGAGCTTAAGCAACCAATTCTTCTCACTTGATTATTGGCAAGAGGCAAGTGACCAAGTCATCGATAGACTCTTGTTTCACAACAGTGACCAGTTCGAATCCTTTCTAATCAAGTAAACCACCGAACCACTGATTCCATGTGTCGAAAAGGCAAATTATCGGAAGTATTTCCGTGAACCAGGTCGATGAAGCCAATTCCGCCTGGGCAGGGATCGCACTTGTCCGGAGTTGTGCGATCACGTTTGTGAGTGATATTCGAATTCGAATTCGAGGCTCAATTATGCTTGAAATGCCGGTTTGTTGCCAAGTGCGCGGTGCGGTTTGAGAAGAGGGGTGGTTCGAATGGCTCGAACCGGTCGAAGTCATTAACACAATGTGTTGTCGAAGACAAGAGCGCGACGTCGGGTTGTAGGCCAAGGCCTTCCTCGAAGAAATAGTTGATGGATTGGAATTTTGTCGTCTATGGATAGGTGAATCGGTTTGTATGCTGTATGCTGGGAGTGAGGTAAACAAGGGTATGTTCTCTGCATTTTGAGGGTGTCTTCGATTCACAAAGGTGTAGTTTTCGATATCGTAACACGCGATATCTACAGCGCTGAAGGTGTCAATAATAGTATGGTCGTTTTAGGCGATTAGATGCTGTGAAATGAGCGATTGCGTAGGTTAGGGGTATAAGAATGGGAACTCTGCGATACGCACAGCACTATACTTACTCCAGAAGTTGTTGGCCTGTAAGCAACGAGCCGCGACTTGTCTGAACGCTGACTGATTTGAAATTGCATGGTCACATCGAAGGTCAGAAGGGCCCTTGCGCATGAGAACAAGGCCGGTATCCGACCCCCAGCCAGCTCCTTGGATACAGTATCTGGACCGGTATAATATGTCCCAGGACAGTCAGAAACCGGTAACCAGACCCTTGACCGTCATTGTAACGGACTGCAGCCACTCTGTTAGACTAGCGTCGCGGAGCAGAGACTAGCAATTCATAGACTGCTGCACCAGCGTTCTTCCACCTGAGGCAGCTTGGAATGCTCGGATCATATGACACCGAATTCAAAGTCAACAGACAAGCAAGGAGGAACACGTTGTTGATCAGCCTTCAGGTGAGCATGTATAGCACGCAGAGTAGAATGAACCGTCATTGGAGCCTGAGACGTCGAGATATAGAAAGCTAGAACCATTGCAACCGTCCTCAGATCCGACCGCCTTGAAAGCTGGGAGAGACTAGGATCGGCTCTTCGTGGTCGAAGGTTGTTCGGTCAGAGTCATACTTGAGAAGCCAAAAGGCGGGTAGAACCGAGTGGCAGGGGCTCAGGATAGGACGATTCAACGCAATTTTGCGCCCAATGGTACGTTGTTTGGCATACCCATTGGAACCAAACATCAACGCTTAGCGGGAGGTTCCACGACACTCAATGAGTTCACCACCACCATCGCAATCTCGCTGAGGTCGTTCATCCGTCTGGTAATGAACTTAAACTTGGGCACCATTAATCTCTGCATTCCACCCTTCCCGTTCCCATCCCGCCACGGCAATGATGGAATGAAACCTTGCCAGTGCAGGCCGATGAGTCCGAGACCCAGAATCAAGCATCCAGTGGCCATGGTATCGTACTGGAGTCGGTTGGTGGGGAACTCTGACTTCAGGAGGACGGGCTACCGTGAGTCTTGACTCAGCTGTCTAGGTGGCCTTATTCGAAGGTTCGCAGCGTTCCATTCCCAAACCAGCTTTGGTGCTGCGAACACATTCTTGAAGATACCTCTAGTCCTGTCGACTATCTGCGAAGAACCTCCTTCATCGAGGTGCTTTTTAACTTGTGATCGCCGCCGACGTACTCTTGGTTTCTCACTCGCGACTGTGCTCTCGTTCAACTTGGGATTCTCATAGCCGTGTCCTTGGTACTCCGACCCTCGACCGGACGAACAAACCCGATGGCCTTGCTACAGTAACACCCTCGGAATTGTGTACGCCACTAGAAACATGTTATCGGGAAAGGCAAGTTGAACCTGCAGGATGGAAGAAAGACAGAACCACTGATTTTTACTGGGCCTCATGTCTCCGGTATTCAGGTTGTCGCCTACTTAATTGGGCCCAGGTGATTCAAGTCGAACCGGGTCGTTGCCTCCGATGACTGGAGATCAGCGTCCCTCATCCGTACCACGCCTGCGTCATTTGGCGGATTTGCATCCGTACCAAGCTGAATCCGAGGTATCCCAGAAATTCTTCGAACTCCTGGTCATCAGCGAGGATCGATGACCTGCTGGACTCTTCTGCACTGGCGAATCAAGTGACAGTTACCTCGAGGATGCTTCTGTTGTTTGTTGGAAGACAATGGCAGCGCGGCTTCAATCGGCGTCATCTGCAAAGCTCTAACTGCAATTCAACCATATCCCGTTTCTCCTCCGTCGATCCTACCCATACTTTGCGTTAATATTGCAGTCTCGTTGTATATATGCACGGACTTTAGGGCATCGGAAGCGCTTCCCCGCAACCGGAAGGGAGACGGAATTCTATCGGCGTATCTTCTCGCGTGGTCTTCCCTCCTCGTACGGGATTAAACTCGGACGATGACGTTCCTGCGCTATGGCTTTAGGCGACTAGCTTAAAAGGTCTATCACAGCGTCTCACATAGACCTTCCTACCAGGCATATCTTCTCGAGATTCTGGCGGGCTGTGACTTCTTTCCTGACCAGCTGATTCCGTTTCACATTCACTGGCAGAGTTCACAGGTTCAACTGCTTCAGGTGACCTCTACTCCCTCCACGATGGTTCTAATCTTATTGACATGTTTCAGAGGAATTGATGAGAGGTACATATCTTATCTGATGGAGCTTGGCACGTCCCAGCAGATCAAGCGCCCGACCGTAATATCTGGGTAATTTCCGAGTCCCCAGACGAAACTGGTACAGTGGCGGCCCAGTGGCGGTGGTAGGTATAATTTGCAGTTGGAGGCCTCCCCGAAGCACATTTATTCAGTGGTCGAATTCTACGCCCATTTCTTGGAGAGAGGGGACATGGCAGGGATATAACACCAACGGCTTCACTTAATGCCTCAAATCTTTTCGACCTCGCACGGATGTAGCGTCATGGCCATGTAATCCCCCAAGTTTTACGGTCCTTCGCCGCCATCTTCAGCCCTCGGTAGGGTGGCGTCTGTCGTAACCTGCAAGTTCTTATCTTCGCGGTACTTGTCTTCAAACATCGTCCCTCTGACAGTTACCAGGACCCTGCAATTCTGACCATCCGATGAGCGGACTGCTTCAGCTCCAACGAAGTCATGTCCACCTGCCCACCCCGTGTTGTGTGTACACCAAACGGTTCCTGGCCTTATGCTTTTAGGTTTCGATCATCACTGGCTGCCAGTGAAAAGATGGTTGTCTCCCTTTACGAGAATAAACAAATTCGAATGTATTGCAAGGGTACGTCGAGGTTCGCAGAGTTTAGCTTCTTTTCGGTTCCGTTTGCTCCTCGCTCCGTTACTATCCATGATGTTGTTGTCGGAGGGCGCAACAGTGAGTATTTCAATGCAAAGTTGAGTACAAAGACATTGCTCGAGTCGGACAAGTGCGAAAGTTAAATGAACCTGTGAACTTTGAAGCTTTGAAGGTCATTATGTGTGTCACTTTCAATGAAGGTTGGTGACTTTAAGCAGTAAGATTTAAGGAGAGAGTATGCTGTCTTCTATAACGAGTGCCAATGCTAAAACGAGTGTGGGTATAAACGAATGTATAGTGTCCTTCCCAATGTCCTTTTGCAATATCCATGAGGGTATCATCCGATTTTTTGCCTGGTTTTCTCATCGAAGTGGGGCGCTACGTACCTCCCTGGGAGGCCGACAAGCAGCGGGCTCCACATTCCACAGGTCCCATCTTCTGTACTGGTATTGCAGTACGGAGTCTGAGAGACTCGACCGCCGGTTGCTACGCGTCTCTAATACTGTAAGTATTCCGGTCTTTTTGCAATGTTGTTACAGTAGAATCCGAATCCGAATTTCGAATGTTGAATTTTTTCGATTCCCGCTTCCCCTAGTCCGAATCATGGCTTGCTAGTTTCTACAAATGTCTCCATCTTGATCTTGATCTGGTCTTGCATGCCGTACGACGTGCTGTAGAAAGGTATGACGGGGTTCGTGCTCGTCGGTGAGCGCAGCTGGATTTGGTCAGGGACTGGGGTGACTTGTTCGCGCGTTGGTTGCGTTCGGAGGTTGATTGTTATCCGTGCAGTCTAGGAAAACGACGAAGGAAATAAGTGTTAACTCCAGGTGCGAACGAGACGGAGACAAGAAAATACTCACTCCGAGGGACGCGATAACAGTGGATGGAAGCAATAGCGGCGGGGCCAAAAAGCGCTGACCGACCTTGGGGTAGATCAAACTGGCCAACAAGCAAGCTATACCCCAATGAGCATCCTTCACACTTCACGGAACTAGGAAAATTGCGACGCACTGAAGATAGCGATGAAGTAGATGAAGGCATCTCGGACCAGCACCCGGAGTCTGAAGTGGTGGGATGAGGTTAGCAATAAAGCTACTACGCAGGGAACAGGCAGATAAACTTACAGTGGCGAGCGGAAGCCTAATACAATGCCTTGATAGATGGTCATCACAGCGAGTAGCGCTGAGAAATAGGATTAGTATCCTCGGGCTAAGATAGCTTCGACAGTTAAAATACCTTCAAACAGCGTCCCTGGCAGCCTAAACGAAAGATTTCAGTAAATTGGGTCATGGGATCGATCATGGCAGAAGTCGAGAAGTGCACGTACCAAATCATCTCCATGTGCTGAGGCATGATGTACAAACAACCAGGTACCTTGTCTTGGCCGGAATAGCCTAAGTGAAGGGTTGTTGTAACCTTCAGCGACGGGGATTCGCAGGTATGAAAGCGAAAATGGTCGCACCTCGCACAGCAGGCATAATAATCCCGGATAGGATGCCAGTGGCCAGCAGCTGGACTGAACGAAGGGGTTCAGCGTAGGTCTAAAGAGGCAGACTGCCGTAACTCACGTCCGAACATGGCATACAGGAAGTGTTTTACACGCTGAGGGTGTCCATTCGTAAGGATTCAAGAGGGAAGGCATTGCGTAGTAACTCACTCTAGCGCCTCGATCTAGAGGAAGACGTTAGGTCACGCATTTTGGTATCCAACGTTAGGCAAGACTTACAAATAGCTTCTACGCGGAACATGAGCAGCCCTTGGACACATGCTAAACTGAATATACAAGGTCTGGAAGCGATAGAAACGATGAGATAAAGGAGCGCGGTAACCAATCAAATAGCCACTCACGCCCCGGTCCAGATCTTTGCGGTGCAACTGAAAAGCGGGGTCGTATCAGATTTTCAGGATCTCTGAGGGACGTATGGCAACAAACGTACATCTATACAATACGTTGGGTAAGTGTTTCTCAAAACTTCCAATGGTCAGAAAACTCACTGGATCGCTGATGTTATAAAAAACATATGCTGCAAGTCCACGCCTAAATTTAGATCACTGTCTCGGAACCCGTATGCGAATGAACGTACTGAAATTGTGGAAGCTACGAAATGGCATCAGTTTAGTAATGTTGCGTGAAGGGACTGCTGAAAGCACTCACATAAGGAACGCGGGGACAAAGTATCGGTTTACCATGAAGAGGATTTTGGGCAACTTCCATGGCATTCTGAATGAACGTGAGTACGCGATAGGCGGCGTCGACGGAGGCGAGGGGAACGTACGGCCAAATGACCCGGACCTATCAATTAACGTCAACATTGGTCGTATTCCACATTCAAAGGATCGGCCCTACCTCGTCGGGAAGTGTAATCAAGTGGTCGTAGAAGAGAATGAACTTGTGGGAGAGAAAGGAAGAGTGTTAGGTGGGGGATTCTTTCATAGTACTCAAACGCGTACCAAAAGGCCAGCTAACACTGTGGTTAGCCCGTGTCGAGAAGAGGACGAAGTTAGAACTCACTATTAGCCATGGCCATGTTTGTCAAGTCTCTCCTCACGATCGGATCCTGCCTTGCGGCTTCCACCATTGCCAACTCTGCCGCTGAAGGCGCCATTGTAGGTTACCCAAAAGAAGGAGAAGAGTGGGGAGGAAGGGAGAAGGGAAGGGGAAACCGAACGATCGGAAGAAAACGAGTGTGTCGATATAAGAATACTCAATATGTGGTGCGGTAACAGTGAGAAAGAGGTGGTGCTTCGAATGGCGACCCTGGCTTCCTGAAGAGTGAATGGGAAACAGAAACATCAATTTCTTGACAGGCGTTACGAGAGCGCTCCCTTGTCCGTTCGTGGACGCCCACTTTGTAAATCCTCTTGTAACTAACCTTACACGATGGTGGTTAGTGTATTTGATGGAGAGTGTTTCGTTTCGCCTCACTTCAACTGCCCGATGGGTCCGGTTCCGATCATAGGGGCTTCCACTGGAGGTTTAGCGAGCTTGCGCTCAAGTCTTCGGCATTCCTCATTCAAAAAGGTTGGAAAAGGGCGTCGATGATTGCCCCGTCAGCCCCGGACTTTTGTTGGGACCAACAACCCATCTTCTTCGAAAGAAGGCGTGGAACCACGTCTACCCATAAGGTAGGTGACTGGGGATTTGAGCGGAATAGCATACATCAAACTCACGTCACCAAACCTTGCCTCGTGTGCAGCAGACCTGAGCGCTACTTATCTGCCGAAGCGGTATGTGATAATACTGGACTGAATCTTCGTCCGTCGCAGGAAGTGAAATTGACAGCATCTGGAGTGAGCAGGCTTTCATCTATCCATTCTCCCACTGCCACTGAATTGAAACTGGTAATTCAAACGGCATTTTGAAGGGCATGAATGGGACTTACCAAGCTGCATAAGTACGATGTATTTGGTATAGATTGGTGGCTGTCTGAATCTGATAATTAGTCCGACCGCGGCGGTGGGGCAAGGTTATGATGTTGCCTCTTATCGGCGGGATAAGCAGACGCCGCAAGGGATAAGAGCCCGAGGCTGTAGCGGCCTGGGACCTTTTCCTCCTCATAAAACCAAGTAGGGACGTGGGCGCCCAAGCGAGAATTCTTGGACAGGGCACCAAGAAAGCTAATTAGGAAGACCCTTCGCTATCCAAGTACCGCGAAGCGGTATGAAAGATGTCGAGAGACGTCTCCGTCGCCCAGCCGTCGCCCGTCTACGCGTATGTTTCATGCAGGAAGCATGGAAGGCCTACAACTGGAATGACTCCGGACCGCCGGTTGCTGCGTTCCGGCGAGATCTCTACCAGCATCCAGAGCGTTGATACTGATTCTGTGGGCGTGTTGCCAGAGTAAGTACCTCCAGATAGACGAACAGAGTTTGCGAGTGCCCCACCCTTCCAGAAAGCTTCATGTATTTCTGATGTTTCGTGACGCTTTGATAGTGCGTCCTTTGGGCGGATCACAGAGACCGTATGTACGTGACTGAGGGCAAATCTCAGTCACGTACATAACCGCCAGCAAAGTCGCCGAAAAAGCGCCGTCGAAGTTGGTCTGCAGACCACAGATAGCGCAAGAAAAAATGTGTTGTCATAAGGTCCCAGTTGGCTACCCAGAGTATTTCCTCCCAGTTCAGATGTGGAGGCTTGCATGGGAGACAGAGTCGACGTGGTGACAAAAACAGGAATGCGGGGGCGGGCGAAGACGAGGCGCGCTGACCAAGAAATGTCGGTGCCCGAAATCGGATCGTGGGAACGGCTCTGAAATTTCTTCCTCAACTGCTCTCGACAAGGTCCAGGAGTCTTGCTCCTCGCCGTTCTGCCCATCGTCGCCGTCGTCGCCCACAACGTAGAGCACAATGTCGACCAGCGGGCTCAAAGCTATCGCCCCCGTGCCAACGGCGGCCGACTTCTTGGACATCGTCCTGTCCAAAACCCAAAGAAAAACGCCGACGGTGAGTTTCTAGCTGATATCGCTTAGAAGAGGATCTGACCTGGTTTTCTGTGTAGGTTATCCATAAGAACTTCAAGATTAGTCGGATACGAAACTTTTATATGAGAAAAGTCAAGTTCTGTCAGGATGCCTTCGACGAAAAGCTTGGTGCAATCTTGTCCGAGTTCCCTATACTCGATGTATGTTCAATTCTTTTTTTCTGAATGAATTGGATATTGAATCGATATTGTAGGACCTCCACCCTTTCCTGTCGTCGTTGATGAACGTCTTGTACGATAAGAACCACTATAAACTTGCTCTCGGTCAATTGAGAACCGCAAGACACTTGATTGATCAAGTAGCCAAGGACTACGTTCGTCTATTGAAGTTTGGCGACTCTCTTTACCGATGCAAGCAGCTGAAGAGGGCTGCCCTTGGTCGGTGAGTAGTCTCGGACCCTTCTCTTGACCCAGGGCTAACAAGGTTTGCGTAGAATGGCAACGATCATGCGACGACAAAAAGATCCCTTGGCCTACCTCGAACAAGTCAGGCAACACATTTCCCGTCTCCCCGCAATCGACCCCAACACCCGTACCCTCCTCATTTGTGGATACCCCAACGTCGGAAAGTCATCCTTCATCAACAAGGTCACTCGCGCCGATGTCGACGTCCAACCCTACGCTTTCACCACGAAATCTCTCTTCGTCGGACACTTGGACTACAAGTACCTTCGATGGCAGGTCATCGATACCCCTGGTATCCTTGATCACCCTTTGGAAGAGATGAACACCATTGAAATGCAGAGTATCACTGCTCTCGCCCATCTCAAGGCTTGCATTCTCTACTTTATGGATCTTAGCGAACAGTGTGGCTACACCGTCGAAGCCCAGGTATGTGACGCTCATCCCCTTTGCCAAAAACCCTTCCTTACACCAATGAACAGTGCAAACTCTTCCACTCCATCAAGCCCCTCTTCGCCAACAAGCCCGTCATGCTCGTTATCAACAAGATCGACGTGATGAAGCTCGACGACCTCCACCCCGACAACCGCGCCCTCGTCCAAGAAATCATCGACTCTGAAGGCATCCAATGCGTCCAAATCTCGACCTTCTCCGAGGAGGGCGTCATGGACGCCAAGAACAAGGCTTGCGACGCTCTCCTGGCTCACCGTGTCGACACGAAGATGAAGGGCAGCAAGATCAACAGCATCGTCAATCGTATTCATGTTGCGCAGCCCAAGCCCAGAGATGATGTCGTGCGGGCACCCTTCATCCCTGACGCTGTGAAGAACAGGAAGAAGTACGACAAGGACGATCCTGACAGGCCCAGGTTGCTCAGGGATGAGGAGGCTGAAGAGGGAGGTGCTGGCGTTTACAACATCAACCTCAAGAGTGAGTTTTTCCTTGCCTGTGTCCAGGCGACACTGTTAACACACCTGCTATTTCAGGGGACTACATCCTTGCCAACCCGGAGTGGAAGTTCGATGTCATGCCAGAAATCATGGACGGCAAGAACATCGCCGACTTTATCGACCCCGACATCGAAGAGAAGCTTGAGGCTCTCGAGCGTGAGGAGGAACGCTTGCAGGCTGAAGGGTTCTACGACAGCGAGGAAGAAATGGTGCGCTATTTCCCCTCCCTCCACCCTCCCCGCCTTTGCTTACCCGCCGTTTCCCCTTGCAGTTCGACTCTGACGACGAGCGTGAAGCCGCCGAAGCCAAGTCCAATCTCGAACACAAAATCATCTCTCAAAGCGTCAAGAAAGCCAAAAAGAACCAAGCCCGCCTACCCCGCACAGCCGGTCTGCGCACACTCACCGAACTTACCGACGAGCTCACAAAAGCTGGTTACGATCCTTCGCGTATCCAAGAGCGGGCGGAGATGTTGGCCAAGTTGCAGGGTGCCAAGCGGAAAAGGCAGAGAGAGGAGGATGACGATGTCGAGATGGGCGATGCTAGTAATGGGGAGGGCAGTGAGGCGAACTGGGAGGATGAGGCTATGGATGTGGATGGTGGTGCTTCGAGGAAGGCGGTTAAGAAGCTTAAGACGAATTCGGGAGGTGTCACGGTTAGTAGGAGGGAGCCTCGTTCCGATAGGTCTATGGCTGGTCTCAAGAATGAGGAGGTGAGTTATTGTTTACTCTGTGGTTCGAAGCGTTGCTGATCACTGTCACACTATAGCAATACAAGAAAGCCGTTCAACTCCGTAACCTTGGTCAACGACCACGCAATATGCAGGCCAAGGCTGGTGAAGGTGATCGCCATATCAGAACTAAAATGGTGCGTCCCTGTTGGGTCTCTTGTGGTTCTGTCGGCGTGTTGACTGACCCACCCTTTTTTGCAGCCCAAGCATCTCTTTGCTGGCAAACGAAAAGGAGGCAAGACCGACAGAAGATAATTTTTGTGTCTTGGTATCCACATTGTTTTTATCGGTATTCCGGGCTTTACGCTATGTTGTCATTCATGACTATTCTGCTTTTTGCGTGTACATTAGATCTATTACGACGTCTTTCGAACGGCTGTTGGATGCTGCACCCGGCTGTACGGCGTGGATGACAGGCAGGCGTCCTCAAAGCCAGTTACTGGCCGCCGTGATCGTGGAGATCCTGCACGGTCAAACCACGAGCGGATCTGTCTCGATGGGAGACGGCCTTCGTCCGTCTGTTCGCGCCCGTCGATGAGTCCTGCCCATAGCTCGGGGGTGGAAAAGGCAACTCGACAAACGGACTTCAGAACAAGGATTTGGTGGCGCCATTGGCAGTGGAGGATAAGTGGAGTCCCAAGGCAAGCTTTGAATACTTTGACGATAAGTTCGGGAGGAAACATGCGCAGGGAGGCAAGCACGCCGTCTCGTGCTCGTTTCCGGTGAGCGAGGTCGTGATCCTCTCGACTATCTTCGAGTTTTAACTCGAGATCTCGATTTCATTTCCTACAAGCGACATAGTTCTTGCATTAACCAGTTAGTTCCAGTTGCTGCGAAGACGGTGCAAAAGTGAGGTGTCTGCTACAACTAGTGTAGTACATAGCAGGTTTACTATGCACCGCTGTAGGCAAACTCTTTTTCTCACGCCTTCTCTTGCCGCGATGCCGTTTCTTCCCGCTCCTCCGTCGTCCTTGTCGTCCACCCATCGTCATTTCCCTTTCTCAGTCAACAATACAAGCTTCCTTTCCCTCAACGGATCGGGTAGGTGGGTAGTAGCAGGCTGTGCGGCGAAGCGCGATGTAGTAGTTTTTGGGCTGGGTTTTGAGTTGGAGGTTCTCTTCAAGCCTGAGTCTGATCTGCGAGGACGGGGGCAACGATACGGCTTCGCATGCCGATTGATTCCATCACTGATGGTCGGAGATGTCGGCTCGAAAGCAGGTGGGTTGTCGAGGGTTGTCGCACATTCTATCTGTCGCTTGCTCTGCTCCATAGTAGCTTCTCCCGGATCGCGTGTCTCGCATAAATACCCTCCTCGGGACTGGTTTTGCCCCGAAATTGTCCTCGACATCGTGTCTATTCTCGGACTCTACAACACTGTCAGAAATTCCATTTCGACAGGCGGACTTCGCCTCAAGTCGGGGCGAGTACACACTCCAAGACCCTACTTCTGAATTCGAAATGAATGCCATTATTCGGAAGCATTCATTATTCGGAAAGATGGGACAATACGCTCATGATTCTTCGGCTCTGGGACACACCAACGTGACAAGGATCCAGCAAGCCATCTATCTAGCGACCGCCTTGTAACAAGGACCGAAGTCGGGTAGGGGGCAGCGTATTTGAGCTTCCCCAGGCCAGTCTCCACTCCACTGGTTCAACGATGACTACACTCACACCAGGACCGTTCATCTGGGCAGCAGAGCTCATCACGTTGCTGGGCATAGCTGCCCGCCCTTCGAAGTACAGAAGGCTTCTCTTCCTCCTGGTGGCGCCGCTCTGCATCTATCCCATGTTTCTCCCGAAAGCAGCAACCAGCCACGACAACTACGCGCGCACGGGGAGGCTGATCTCTCTCCTCCTCGTCTCCTCCGACTTTCTTGTCCTCACCGACGTCCAGAACGAGTTGAGGCTCCGGAACGACAAAGCCTCGCCCCATATCTCTCAACGCTCATGGTGGAGTCGGCTGAAGTGGGCGTTCCAATTGCGCACTTCGATGCGGGGTGTTGGGTGGTCTTTTGAGCCTTCTCCAGAACACCTCGGACCCCGTCCTCCCGTCCGAACGAGATGGGAGTTCATCATCTACCAGTTGATTTGGACAGCGTTTAACTCTTTAGCGTTGGACTTGTGCGTGGCCACCGCCAAAACCATCCCTTATTTCGACGGGACGGGTAGGGAAACGCTTGCGACGGCGCCGTGGCCTGATAAATTGCTCTGCTGGCTCTATATCGCCATCAGCTACCATGGATTGCTCGTCCCATTCCGGATTTTGACTATCCTCTCCGTCGGGCTTGGGCTTAGCCAGCCTCACGAATGGCCAGAGTTGTTTGGAAACCCGTTGGATGCTTATACAGTTCGTCGAGCATGGGGTCGAGTCTGGCAGCAGTCTATCAGAAGGGTGTGTACTATACCACCATCCTCGATCATGTGTGTGCCGCTTGACTAACTTCCGAGTTCTCATTTTTAAGATCTTAACAGTCCACGCCGACTTTCTCGCGTTCAAAGTCTTCTTTCTTCCTCGCAAAGGCCTCGTATCCCGGTACTTCCGCCTCTTCGCCTCCTTCTTCGTATCCGGCCTTCTCCATTACATGGCGGACTGTATGGCGCTCCGACACACTGACAGCGTTTGTCTGCGGACCTTTCTGCTGCACGCCTGCGCTATTACTTTTGAAGACTTGGTGGCTGAGGTGGCGAAGCGCCTTGGGAGGCCGATTGTTCCTACGCCGGTTACGCGTATGGTTGGGAGGGTGTGGGTGGTGGTGTGGTTTTCGTGGTGTATGGCGCCGTGGTTGACGTTTATTGTTTCGTCTGGGATTATTCAAGACAATCCGGACTTGAAAGTTGGAACTAAGGTGATTGAGTATATTAGATCCATGTAAAATTAGATGTGGGTAGTCTGGGGTCCCCCAGTTGTTCTTTCTTCGCGATTAGATACAATGTGTATTTGCTGCAGGCTATCTCCCGAAAGGGTGCTCTAAGAACTACCTGGAACTGCTGCACGTTGGTCGTCGCACAGGGTTCCCCGGTCATTCTAAGTGCCAAGACCACGCGAGGCGTTCGCCCCTATCTTGATAGAATTATAATCCCGCTGTCTGCTTTAACCAGAGCGGGCGTAAGAATAGCCTATTGCTCATGGAAGCGACGAGAAGAGGTCAGTTGAAATATACTTACTTTGAAGCGAGTAATGGAATTGTATGAGGTTGAACTCTTTCTCGGTCGCTCTTCCATTTGACTTCGGTATACGAAAGGACGGGCTTATAATTAACCTGAGTCAAAAAGGCTGCACCACCTCCTGGTACACCCCCAGATTTACTCGGCCGGAAAATGCTGAACACACCCTCACCGATGACTCTGCTCCTAGGAGCGGAGGTCTTCAACCTCTTAGGGACAGCCTCCCGCCCCTCTCCATACCGGCGCCTCTTCTTCCTCCCCATTCTCTTCCTATCCATCTGGCCTCTCTTCTCGCCCATCTCCGACGCCGAAAGACCAGGCCAACCCTTCGTCGGCCTCCTCTACAGCCTCCTCTTCTCCGCCTCCGACAAAATCCTCTTCACCGACATCCAAAACGAACTGTATCTGCGCTCTGACAAGGCCCTCACCGATGCGGGGAAAGTGGAGCCCGTGTCGCAGCGGTCGGTGTGGGGTCGAGTGAAGTGGGCGGTGGAGCTCCGGCTGGCGCTGCGAGGCGTTGGGTGGTCCTTCGAGCCGTCGCCTGGCCACCTCCCGCCCCCGGCCCCGCAGCGCGGGAGGTGGACGTTCGTCCTCTGCCAGCTCCTCCGCGCGGTGTACCACGTCCTGTTCCTCGACGTGTTGTCTGCTGTGTGCAGGCTTGTGCCGTATTTTGCGGATTTTAGGGGTTTGATGATGGGAGGGTTCCCTGGTCGATTATCGGCGTGGATGTTCATTGTGGCGAGCCATCATGTCTTGTCGATGCCGTTTTGTGTGGCTAGTGCGATTGGTGTTGCGGTGGGATGGGGCAAGCCGCGGGAGTGGCCGCAGGTGATGGGGAACCCGCTGGACGCGTACACGGTTCGTCGAGCTTGGGGGAGGGTGTGGCATCAGGCGCTTCGAAGGGTGTGTTCTTACTTCTTTCCCTTGTTTTCTTCGTCCCTTGCTACTATTTCATTTCACCCCACATCCACTGACGCGCCTATTCCCAGACGCTGACGTCCAATGCGGACGTTGTCGCCTACAAGATCCTGCGTCTCCCAAAGAAAGGGGTGGTATCGCGGTACACCCGCCTCTTCGGCGCCTTCTTCTTCTCGGGGGTCCTGCACTATTTCATCGACTGCGTGGCGATGGGTCACCGGGGTAGTCTAGCTATCCGTACCTTCGTCCTCCAAGCTTGTGCGATTACGTTTGAGGATGCTGTGGTGGAGGTGGCGAAGAGGTGTGGCACGCCGATTAGGCCGAATTGGTTTACGAAGGGGGTGGGGATGGTGTGGGTTGTGGTGTGGTTTGCGTGGTCTGCGGCGCCGTGGTTTTCTTGTACTGAGGATGTGAAGAATGTTGTGCAGGATGGTATGGATCTTGGGGTTGGGACGAGGGTGGTGCAGTTTGTCATGTCGAGGTTGTAGAGGGATGTGTTGTTGATAGGGCTAAACGGTAGCCTGGCAGAGAGTGGGATTTGCGCTTGTTATAGACTGTGATTCGTGGTGTAGATTAGGATTCTTTGATTCGGTGACTCGTGTTGTGTGTAATTATGTTCCGGTGGAAAAGGGACCTGCGAGCGCCGAGGCGTGAAGGAACGACCGACGAATCCCAATGACGTCCCAAACGACCCTCAGTAACATCGCTCACCACGAGCATCGCGCGTTTGCATGGGCGCCCTTGGCGCCCTTGCACCGGGAGTTCACTGATTTGGATAAGCCTGCGGTTAATTCTAACCATCGTCAGAGTGCGATGGCGTATTACTTACTCCTTAGCTGCAGGCCTCACAAGGGCATTGCGGTTTCAGAAACAGCCTGAAGCCTGCCGTTGACCGCGGGGACGGTCCAGGAGCCGAGTTCTCCGCAGTCAGAAGCCTGTGAGTGGGCGCTAAGGAGATGTCGCCGACATGACCGGCTGCGGCTACGCACACCATTGGACATGGCATTATTTCGAATTCGAAACATTGCCCGGCGGTGATCTGCAGGATGCAAATGCAACCGCGGATCCGCTCTCCCTGGTTGTCGTCCATCAATTAGCGCCCGCTGTCCATTCCCAGTAAGGGTCTGAAACCGTCATACAAGCGCCCAAAGGTCTTCGTCGTCCAAGCAAGCCAAGTCGAGAAGAAAGCCAAGAAGAGGTTGTTGGAGTGAGAACTTGGTCCGCGGGGCGATAGGCGAATGGAGATGACGCCATGCAGCCCTTGCTGGCACCAAGAATTGTGACACGTCGACGGGTAGGCTCGTGAACCAGCTCGGTTCTGACGAAAGAGGGTGATGAGATCACGTATCCACTGATGGTGGATAGGTTCGTCAGAACCGGCTGGGCAAAACGGTCGCGGTTTTGGCAGGAGGGTGTACCGTGTGAACGAGCACTTAGAAAATATCGCGCCTCAGCGTTTGGCTGAAATACAAAATCGAATCCCTATTCATCATATCTCTACCAATCGCCCTGAAACTTTGGGAAAATGTTCGCATAGACGTCTACATTCATTTGACATAGGATATATCCGAATAGAAGCGAACGGGTGAACGACATTGAACATTTTCAGAGTGAAGATGCCGAAAAACAGGGAAAAACTGAGGCTTACAGGGAGAAACGACGGGTAAATCCTTGAAGAAGGGGAACAACAGTCCAGGGTACATCTGCGACTCATTCTGTGTCAGAATAGAGCCTCATACACATCGATATCTGCAAAAAAGGCTGAAATTCAGAATCTGCTTCTCAGGAGCCTTTGGCAAGCACGTACAAATAAAGCCACTGCGCCAGGACATCCTCGAGCGTGAACTCTGCGTAGTGGTTGAGGTTGAACGGAGTCGTGTGCGACGATGCTGCTGTCAACGATGAGGTAAACGCTGATGCATCCCCGCCATCAGTTCTTCGTCTTCAACTTGGACCACCATCACGACTGTGTACGTCGCCTTCGCCCTTGTCGCCGACTGTCCCCACCTCAAAGAGGTCGTTTGCCCGCCGTTTCCTGGTCATCAAAGTAGGAGGTGACGCTGCTGCAATCGACTTTGACCCGGTCAAGCTGACAGAAGATGGTCGAGAAGGAATAGGAGAATTGGCGCTGGATGTGACCCTTCTGGGACGGTCGAGTGACGCGCCACTCGTCCGGTTTAAACCAGACATCGGACGCGATCTCTGCGCGCTTCTTGACCGCTTTTCGACGCTCCGTTGCAGGTGGTTTTCCTGGGTGGCCTAGAAGACGTCGATTTCGACATAGACACTGTGGATATGGAGGAAGCGGAGGAGCAGGACGAGGAGGATACGGACGAATTCACGCTCGAGGATGTCCTGGCGTAGAGCCAGCGGCGTTATTTGTAGGTGTTTGCCTAAGGCTCCCGAGAAGCAGATTCTGAATTTCGAGCTTTTTTGCAGATACCGATGCGTATGAGCCTCTATTTTGATACAGAACGAGTCGCAGGTGTACCCTGGACTATTGTTCCATTTTTCAAGGATTTACCTATCGTTTCTCCCTGTGAGCCTCAGTTTTTCCCTGTTTTTAGGCATCTTCACTCTGAAATCATTCAATATCGTCCACCCGTTCGCTTTCATTTCGGATTTATACTGTGTCAAATGAATGTAGAGAGTCTATGCGAGCATTTTCCCAAAGTTTCAGGGCGATTGGTAGAGATATGATGAATAGGGATTCGATTTTGTATTTCAGCCAAACGCTGAGGCGCGATATTTTCTAAGTGCTCGTTCACACGGTACCCCTCCTGCCAAAACCGCGACCGTTTTGCCCAGTCGGTTCGGTACCCTCACCTTTTTGGTTCTCCGCCATCACCATCAACGCCTTCGTCAACAGTTCATCATTTTTCTATTCGAACTGAGGGGACCGAACCGACTGGTTCACGAGTCTACGTCGACGGGTGAGGAGGTTTTGCTGTGAGTTTCTCATGGGCCGCGTGCCGATGATGCTGAAACCCGCAATTGAAGATTCAGTAATTTTTTGTGATGAAAGTCGGGTTGGGCGATGGTGTAGGTCATGGCTGAGCAAGCTTGAGCATCTTGGTCTGGCAAGAAGCCCGTTGAACCCGAGAGCGCACTGGGCGACGGTGGACTGAGCCGCCGCAGGTCTTGGCGATGCCAAGGTTCCAGCAAAGTTCGGCATCAAAATGCTCCCATCCACCGATAAGTTTGGCCTCTTTTGCATTTCCAAAACCTGTCGTGGCTGCAAGGGAACATGTTCGTGACACGGAAGACAGAAGGCTAAACAGATTCAGAAGGATCATGTCTCAAGAAGGGACAAAGTGGAGAGAAGACGTACGTAAAAGGTGTTTCTAATTTGGGTGCGAACAAGGCTTGCAGGAAATTGAAACTCCGCTCTTCGGTCGGCGGGGCAGAGTGGTGTTGCTGTCATTCGCTCTCGGTCTGCTTCAAATCTCGTCGTCGCTGTCGTTTTACGCCTCCTTTTTAATCCTGTTTCTTTTCTAATCTCTCCTTTACCAACTGCTCGTATAGACAATATTCGCTCCTTTTCAAAAGTTGACCACGGTCAACAATGTTGTACCTGACCTCGGATGATTTTCCAGTCTGTAAGTCCCTCGTCGTCTCTCTTTCTTATTGTCCTCGTCGTTGTCTACGTTCTCGAGACTGATTCTGGCTTTCAGTCGTACCGTTTGGCGTAATCGGGTGCGTTCCTTCCAGTCTGAGTCGTGATTCTAGTCATCCTGACATGGCCTACAGATTCTACCGTTATTTATGGTATTGCATTCGGTTAAGCGCAGCAGCAACGTATCGCCCAGTGCCCCTACCCGAGAACCCAACCTACATCGCCTCTGAAGATGTCACCATTATTGTGCCCACCATCGACGCCGGCGAGGAATTCAAGGAGGCCGCGCACAGTTGGCTCGTCGGCAAGCCCAAGGAAATCCTCATCATTACCGAAGAGAAGATGCTGGGCCCACTCCAGGACCTCGCCAACCAAGTCGACCCCGAGCGGATCCGCGTTCTGACCGTCCCCTTTGCCAACAAACGACTCCAGATGAGCCATGGCATCAAGAATACGACGACCGACATCATCGTGTTCGCCGACGACGACGCCATCTGGCCACCGACCCTCCTGCCGTACGTGCTTGCCTGCTTCGAGGACCAGAAGGTCGGCGGTGTGGGCACGAGCCAGCGTGTGCAGCCGGTTGGCGAGCGGATGACGGTCTGGGAGGTCCTCGCCGCTTTCCGGCTGTCCATTCGTAACATCGAGATCTCAGCCTCGACACACATTGATGGCGGTATCCCCTGTCTGTCTGGCCGAACGGCTGCCTACCGCACTGTCATTCTCAAGGATCCAGAGTTCTTGCACGGGTTCACGCATGACTATTGGTTAGGCAAATACCAGCTCAACTCGGGCGACGACAAGTTCTTGACAAGGTGGATGGTCAGCCACGGATGGAGCACTTACGTACAGTGCTGCAAGGAGGCAGAGTTGTTGAGTACGATGAAGCCTAATTGGAGGTTCTTGAAACAGGTGTTGCGGTGGACGAGGAATACGTGGCGGTCGGATCTGAGGAGTTTGTTCATGGAGAGGCATATCTGGACGTCGCATCCCTACGTTGCTTTCACGATGGTGGGCCCATGGTTAGGTCTAGTTTCGCTTGCTGATCGCTAATGCGTGCTTTTTTAGGTTGACAAACTGTTCAATCCCCTTACTCTACTCGTCGGCCCGGTCTTGGTCTCCTACCTCATCTACAAGAGTACAATCCCTACCGACCAAGGAGGCTATCATCTCCCATGGTGGTACGTACACTCCTTTTCTTGAACGAGAGCCTGTTTTCAACCCTTCGTCTATTCCAGGAACATCGTCCTATCATACATGGTCTGGCTATCAGCAACCCGAACCCTTAAATTAATGCCCCACCTGTGGAACCGACCTCAAGACATTATCTACGTCCCCGCGTTCATCGCGTTCGGATACTACTTTGCTATCATGAAGATTTACGCATTGTTCACGCTTCACGAGGTACGTAAATCCGCCCCCACCGAGTCTATTATTGGAAGGAACAAAGAGCTAACTAACGTCTTTGTGATGGGTTCTTTTTGCGTGTGCTTCCTCCTCGCCCCTTCCTTTTCACACCGGCTTGTCGATATATAGACTGGATGGGGTACCCGTTCCGGTATTGGTGATGCATCCGCTGCAACCGCCGCAGCTGAGCGTATGGAGGAGAAGGAGAACGCTGCTGCCGCTGCAGCAGCAGCCGGTGGTGGACTCGCGCAACCTCAGCAACCACGCAACACGTTCTATACGAACAAGGACCACAACCATTCTGATGTTTCGCTGAGTGATGTTCAGACGCCTACGACTGCTACACCGCTTTATACGCAGAGGTCGACTGGGCATGGGAGGGGGGAGAGTATTAGTACGAGGAGGAGGCCTGCTGAGGATGATACGGGGAGTTTGGAGATGCAGATGGGTTTTGCGAAGTAGGATGTTGGTGTGTTGGGCGTTATAGGGACCTTGTGTCGTTTTTTCTACCATACCTTACGTCGTTTTGTTGCGCAACCTCCTTTTATCGATCCATCCATTCGCCTTGCTTCTTTTGTCCATCCATCCATGTCCCCGTCCTTCCTCGTGGTTTTGGGTCTCGTTTTGACGATATCAGACTATATAACAGTAATCCCTTTTTTTTGACTTCTTTCCTATCGTAATTTGCATGGATGTTCGTTGAACAGTAGTACCCTTACCCTCATCCTCCTCCCTTTTACTCTCTTCTTTCCGCCCCCGCCGTCTCATCATCACCGTTATCCCCATCGTCGTCACCGTTATCCACCACGGTCCTCGCTCGCCACCAATATCCCCCACCCTCTCGTCACCATTATCCCCCATCCTCGTCGTCGCCATTACCATTACCACCGCCGTCATCACTGTCAACATCCTCTTTTCTTGGTTTTTACACCCCTTTGATTTTTTTTTGTTGCGTAAACTTGGACTAGTTTGTTACTAGATGCATACATATTACATATTTGGTGTCTGTTAGAGGTTTCCATTTTAATTATGGACGCTTTTGTTAAAAGAAGAATTGGTTTTATGATTTGTGCTGTTGAGAGTAGAGGTGGAGGTGTGTCTGGTGGCGGTGGTATCGGCAGACCTAAGCCAAGCAACACCAAACTCATCAGGAGTCGTTCTTGCCACTTCGAACTTGGTTCTAAGTCCAACGAGTCACAAGTGACAATCCCTTTCGTGACCACTGGAGCAAAATGGAAGACTCACTCCCAACGCAGGAACTTGGTACCGACGAAGACAGTGAGTACAACCCAGAATTCCTTGTTCGTAAACAACGCGGTATAACTTGTCGACTGTAGTGCAATGCAACCCCCCACTCCCCTCCATACATCCCGTTGTGCCCCTACGCGTCACAATACTCAGGACAATTATGAAAGTTCTACCTCGTCGCATAAAGCGCCTGATATACCGTTCCTTATGCGCTTTGAGTAACCGCTGGGGTTGGCGTGTCCACCCGGTTCTCCACCACCTTCCCTTTGGCCTCGCCCTCAGGCGCAAGACTTCGTTTAGTACCGCCCAACATTCATCAGCAGTCGAAGCTGCCGGCCTGAAATACCTGGAATCTTCCAATATACAAGGCGTCAATTTTCCGCACCTCGTCGACATAACTGTGGACGGCGACACGGCATACACACTGTCGACGTACATCGATGGGGACTCACTTGCATCAGTGCTGGACCATTTCACCAGTCAGGACTGGGAACGTCTTGTCTTGGACCTGCGATCCCAGCTTAGGTCTCTTCGCCAACAGACCACTTGCGAGTCACAGCGCCGCCCCGTAATCTGCAACGCTGCGGGTAGTACGATAATCGACGACCCCCGTATCTCCTGGGTCGCGGAAAACGGAAGAGAGCTTGCAACAACGCAGGGATTCTTCTCCCAAGTCTGGCTAGGCTTGGATCTTCCACGAAACATCAACACCATCCGACCGAAAATCCAGCCGTTGATCGACCGCCCTGTATCGGTCAACTTTTGTCACGGAGATGTGTATCCTAGGAATATTATCCTCCCTGGAGGACTGTCAGCTTGGAGACGGGGGAAGAGCCGGCTTTGCCTTGTAGATTGGGAGTATTCGGGGTGGATGCCGGCCCCGTGGGAGGCCCTTAAAGCTACGTTGATGGAATGCGAGGAGGATAGTGAGTGGTTAGTGACTATCCGGAAAGCCCTCCCAGAGTTTAAGGAATATCTCGATGCGGATTGGGAATGGCGGTCGAAATCTAATATGATGATCGTTTAGCCGTGTACACTAGTAGTGCGCTCGGTTGAATGCGGATTGTCGAGTCTGTCTCGTACGCGTACGCACCCCTTACAAGGACCCTTTGTGACCTATCTATCACCCGTCGAGTTGAGTTGCACGTTGTTGTATGTATATTTATTATTCACTTAGACTCGGGCTGCTGGAGCACCTACAATCCACGATGATCCTACACATCTTGGAATGAAGACAGCACTCGACCGCACCACTGGCTCTCTCTGTATCTGGCAAGGTTTCGGCAAGTCGAACAACCCCAGCCTTGGAGTTCAATGACATTTTTTTTTCTTTCAGCACGACACGACCCACGGGCCATCGTAGGGGTATGCCATACCTGTTCTATTCCTGTATAGAGACTCTGAGCTATGTAGAATACCCCTGCGATACCCTTTCCGCCAGCCTTACCACCCGTATCTGGTTACTGGTGACTTCGTGGTCCGGTTTGGAAATTAGTTGTGTGGAATGCGCGGTCGTACAAATATTGGCAACCGTAAACACCATACGGTGGCCTGGGATGGGCTCCGTACGGTTTGTGGTTGTTGATTGCACTGGGGGCCTCCTTGGTCCCTCCGTACATAGGTATGCGATTGGTGTATGTTTTGAACCTGAGTGGAGGAGAGAGGAGACGAGGTGTGCCGGGAGATGACGAAAAGAAAAGGATGGGATTGGAGATTCAAAATGATATTGCGTCGAAAAGAGTGTGATTGCCCCAAAAAGAGTGGGATGGGGGAATAAGAGTGGGATCCCAGCCGTCATCCCACTCCTTTCGTCGTGTTGTGACGCCAATCCCGCCCAGTCTCCGTGCCGCCCGTTGAAGGGCGGCCGTTAGAGTCAGGATTAGTTATCTGCGCGTAGCGCAGCTGTTAGGGTGAGGGTTGGTGGTTAGAGTTGGGTTTAGGGTTGGGTTTAGGGTTGGGTTGGGTAGTTAAAAGGTTGGGGAAGGGAATAGTATGTTGCGCGCCTTCTTCCAAATAATATGACGTTGAAGATGCTGAAAATGGAGAGAGGCCACCCCTCCACCACCATCCCACTCTTTTTCACGACGTTTATTCCAATCTCCTAATCCCATCATATTCTTTTCGTATATACTCAGGTGTGCCACTCGCGATCGGGTGGTCGAGTTGTCGGTTTGTTGGTTTGAGTCCGAGTCGGGTGATCGAGACATAGGGGCCACGGTTGAGCGAAACGCGTGTTTGGAGGGTTTCTTTGGATTCGTGGTTTGTTGCTTTATTCTTGGTAGGGTTATGATAAAGTTTTATGGTGCGTGGGCAATGGTAAAGTGGCGAAGTGTGAACCTCGTCCTCGATCTTGGGTGATTGAGCCTGAGCGCTGAGCCTCGAGGCGGACATGCGAGATCGTGGTCCCCACGTTTTTTCGTAAGTTGAAAGAGGTGAAAGAAGACAAGACAAACTAATAGTGACTAGTGAAGGGTTCGTTGATTGAGTTGAAAGAGAAGATCTGAGTATGTAGAAGACGAGTGCTAAATAGTGATTTGAATGTTGGATTTTTTTTTTCAAAGGGTTGATTGACAGAACGTTTTGATTGTTTCGAATTTAGGGCGTTTCGTTCGAAGGATAATGGATGATATTTGGTGGAAGGATCCGGATTCACTGGCACTGGCAAATGCTATGTGCTGGTTCGACTGGGTAAAGCGACTTTCTTTGTTCCTTGGAGTGGAGTATGGTAGTTGTCACAACTAATAAGAGATTCCTTTGGCACCGTGCCAAAGGAATCTCTTATCTGTCCGATATCGAGTGACCGTTAATTAGGCATTGACTCGTTGGTGTGACATAATTCACGTCGTCACTCCTTTCTTCCCGTCATTCGGCCGTCCGTCCGGTGTGCTCACCTCGAAGTAAGGATAGGTACCCGCTACTTGCTTTTTTACGCGCGCAGCTGGTTATACAGTACATTGTCATTCATGATTTTCGCGAAGGGGTTAACTATATTTTTTTTTACACGGTGGCCCTGGTGCCCGGTGCGTCAAATTCATTGTCTTGTCCAAAAAGGCCGCAGGCGGCAGTAACCTGTTGGTCACGACTCGTCATTGAGGGTTGGACTTGGAGGACCGGCGAGACCTGTATACAACCTCACCTCACCTCATGGCACGGCACGGGGGCGGATGAGAGCCTAACGGAGGGAGGATACAGGCGACTGAGGGTCTAACGGAGGGAGGATGCGGGCGGCCGAGAGCTTTACGGAGGGAGGATATATGCGGTGGGCTTCGAGCTTCAGAATCACATCTGTAAGCCAAGGTCACACCGGCATTAGCTAGGTTCGAGAGGGTGATCTATACGGCGAGCTGAGGCCGGTTCGTGCTCATATGGTTTATGTTACTTACTCTTTTGCGTCACACTAAACGTAGGCTCGTGAACCAGCTCGGTTCTGACGAAAGAGGGTGATGAGATCACGTATCCACTGATGGTGGATAGGTTCGTCAGAACCGGCTGGGCAAAACGGTCGCGGTTTTGGCAGGAGGGGTACCGTGTGAACGAGCACTTAGAAAATATCGCGCCTCAGCGTTTGGCTGAAATACAAAATCGAATCCCTATTCATCATATCTCTACCAATCGCCCTGAAACTTTGGGAAAATGTTCGCATAGACGTCTACATTCATTTGACATAGGATATATCCGAATAGAAGCGAACGGGTGAACGACATTGAACATTTTCAGAGTGAAGATGCCGAAAAACAGGGAAAAACTGAGGCTTACAGGGGAGAAACGACGGGTAAATCCTTGAAAAGGGGAACAACAGTCCAGGGTACATCTGCGACTCATTCTGTGTCAGAATAGAGCCTCATACACATCGATATCTGCAAAAAAGGCTGAAATTCAGAATCTGCTTCTCAGGAGCCTTTGGCAAGCACGTACAAATAAAGCCACTGCGCCAGGACATCCTCGAGCGTGAACTCTGCGTAGTGGTTGAGGTTGAACGGAGTCGTGTGCGACGATGCTGCTGTCAACGATGAGGTAAACGCTGATGCATCCCCGCCATCAGTTCTTCGTCTTCAACTTGGACCACCATCACGACTGTGTACGTCGCCTTCGCCCTTGTCGCCGACTGTCCCCACCTCAAAGAGGTCGTTTGCCCGCCGTTTCCTGGTCATCAAAGTAGGAGGTGACGCTGCTGCAATCGACTTTGACCCGGTCAAGCTGACAGAAGATGGTCGAGAAGGAATAGGAATTGGCGCTGGATGTGACCCTTCTGGGACGGTCGAGTGACGCGCCACTCGTCCGGTTTAAACCAGACATCGGACGCGATCTCTGCGCGCTTCTTGACCGCTTTTCGACGCTCCGTTGCAGGTGGTTTTCCTGGGTGGCCTAGAAGACGTCGATTTCGACATAGACACTGTGGATATGGAGGAAGCGGAGGAGCAGGACGAGGAGGATACGGACGAATTCACGCTCGAGGATGTCCTGGCGTAGAGCCAGCGGCGTTATTTGTAGGTGTTTGCCTAAGGCTCCCGAGAAGCAGATTCTGAATTTCGAGCTTTTTTGCAGATACCGATGCGTATGAGCCTCTATTTTGATACAGAACGAGTCGCAGGTGTACCCTGGACTATTGTTCCATTTTTCAAGGATTTACCTATCGTTTCTCCCTGTGAGCCTCAGTTTTTCCCTGTTTTTAGGCATCTTCACTCTGAAATCATTCAATATCGTCCACCCGTTCGCTTTCATTCGGATTTATACTGTGTCAAATGAATGTAGAAGTCTATGCGAGCATTTTCCCAAAGTTTCAGGGCGATTGGTAGAGATATGATGAATAGGGATTCGATTTTGTATTTCAGCCAAACGCTGAGGCGCGATATTTTCTAAGTGCTCGTTCACACGGTACCCCTCCTGCCAAAACCGCGACCGTTTTGCCCAGTCGGTTCGGTACCCTCACCTTTTTGGTTCTCCGCCATCACCATCAACGCCTTCGTCAACAGTTCATCATTTTTCTATTCGAACTGAGGGGACCGAACCGACTGGTTCACGAGTCTACACTAAACGTTACTTGCTTTTCTGCGTCACTAGAGTTCACCACGTTCGTCATGCGTTATGCGTTCGTTCGTAGTTCACGGACTCGGAACTCTGGGCGGTCGCAACGACCAGCTTTCTGGCCGCTCAATGAAACCATGAGGTATAGTAGAGGATTAATGTATGTACCAGGAGGGTTAAAGTAACGGCACGGTGAAAGTGGAGTTCCATCTTGAGGCAGTGTAACTGCTGTGCACTGGCAATGGAAGGAAACTATGCCAGTAATGAGGTATGCATTTGGATGCTTCAATTCGCCGACTTCAACGAGATTCCAGAGGGCTCGAGACGATGATAAGGTGACTTGAAATGAGTAGGGGAGAACGAGAAGGGAATGGAATTGGGTAAGAGAGGGCTGGAAACGGGTAGGAGGGGCTGGAAATGGGTATCATTACACGGAGGCGAAAGTGGGTACTTAGGTGGGAACGGAACATGCAAGGAAGCTCCGGAATGGTGCTACATGCTGCTGAAGTGCGGTGAAATGAGAAGTGGGGTGCAGAGTTATCTATAGATGGTAGTGTGAATACAGCACCGCAGAGGTGTGAATCCTAATGCGGGGGATCCCAAGGGAGGGGTATATCGAAGTTCGGGATGCTTCCCCGAGAAGCACCTGAGTCATACCTTCTCGATATAGGGCATTAGACGAGTATGGAAGGAATTGGAACGAGGAGGGGGAGAGATGACTGGACTTGATTTGGGTGATTAGATCAGATCGGAGATATCAAGCCGGACACGTGTGATACGCTGCCTCGTTCCATTCAGGCTCTCGACTGCAGCTCGTTAGGCGGCCAGGGTAAGTTGCAAGCAGCCAGCCCCTCTATCGGTAACTGTCACCATCAATCCACCTCCCAGGTCCATTCAATTGCGAGGAACAAAAAAACTCAGCGCACGACGACAATCTCTGTGCACACACCACGCACCCACCCACGCGACGACGACCTACTCCTGTGACGACTGCGTTTTAGCCTCGTGCAAGTGGGGCATCGGCTAGCTTTTTTACTTACGACTGGCTGCTTCTTCTTTTGTTGCTTCTTCTTTCCACTCCTCTCTCTCGTTCGAGTTTTCCCTGGAATACACTCGAAGCGACTATTGACTAGTAGGCGGGTCCTGCAACAGTCTTAAGATCAGGCGTTAGGCCTCGCACCGGAAACCCGTAACCCACCACCACCACCACCAGCCCAGCAACCGAGCGAACACCTCTAGACCCATCAGCAGAAATGGCGCCTCCTCCACCCCCACCCCCGATGTGTTTCCCGTTTGCCAAGAACGGGCAGAATGGCACAGGCGGCGGCAAGCCCAAGAAGCCGCGAAGGAGACTGTCGTGGTCGACTAGTTCGGATAGGTCGTACCAGTTGAGAGGCATGCACGAGCCTCCCCCAGCCGTGAGTTTTCCCCTTTATCCAGGGTTTCTTGTTTGTCACAAATCCCCTTTGCTTTGTACTCATTTCTTTTTTAATTTCAGCCCGAAAGCATCACCTTCCACTCCGATTCCGAGAAATACGACGAGCTGCCTGAAGTCTTTCCTCCCGTCGTCCACGCGAAAGGATACAGCCTCACCCGCGGTAACACCATGACCGGCACCAAAAAGTCGACAGCGTCGAGCAAGTGGGGATGGGGCCGTAAAGATAAAGCACTCGATAAAGGCAAGGACCGCGAGAAGGGCGGCCAGTGGGACGAGCACGGCGACGAACACGAGCACGACGACCGCCGCTACCCGAGTGACGACGAGTTCGACCCGGACCAGCCCATCCGCAACCCGAACCGCTCGCTCTCCCTCAGCCGCCGCAACACCCACTCCTCTGCCCGCCGCGACCCCGCTGCTGGCGGCGATGGCCCCCATCGAAGCAACTCGAGGGCGACCCAGGCGAGCAAGTTTAGTCAGCGCTCGCATGATTCGCAGAGGACGTATGCGTCGAGGCGGAGCCATGATAGTCAGCAGTCGTATCAGAGCCATGGCAGTGGGAGTTCGGCGCCCAAACCGCGGCCGCCGCTTATGCCCCAGGACTCGACGAGTACCCTTGTGGGCAGTGCGTATGAGAGGAAGGTGAATGATGTTGAGACGATTAGGGAGAAACCCGATACGACGGATAGGTTGGAGGAGTTGAGGAGGTTGATGGATAAGGATAATTTGGATTATTAGTGAGTTTCTTTTCTCTTTCTTTGGTGAAAAAGGATGTGGCTGACGGGATACAGCATCGTACCGAGTGAAGATGCGCATGGATCAGAGTATGTGGCGTTTAGTGATAAACGGCGCGAGTATATCTCTGGGTGCGTACCAACACAATAACCTTTTCTCTTGACTGGATGTGGCTGATGGCGGGATGTTCAGATTCACGGGAACGGCGGGTCAAGCCATCATCACCCGCAACAACGCCTACCTCATCACCGATTCTCGATACTGGGAGCAAGCTGAGGAACAAGTCGACCATAACTGGACTGTCATCAGGGCTGGAGCGCCCAACGAACCCAAGGATTGGATCGAGTGGCTTTTGGTGCGTCTCCCCACCCCTCTGCCCAAGACGATGCCCTTACGGATTTTTTTTTTCTCTTTAGAGCCGCGTCCGCAACTCACGTATAGGCCTCGACGCCCGTATGATCTCGCACGAGAAGGCGACGTTGATCAACTCCAAGTTGTCGAGTCTTGATTCGAAGCTGGTGTACCCGCCACAGAATTTGGTTGATTTAGTGTGGAAGGATAAGCCGGAGAAGAGTAAAGCGAGTGTGTATATCCAGCCTATCGAGTTTACAGGTGCGTGCTCAGGGTAGGATTGGTACGCTGAGAGATACATGTACTGATCTGATGTGTAGGCAAGGATGCAAACTACAAGATTGCGAAAGTGAGGGAGTGGATCAAGGCTCAGCCTCCTACTACACTTCCCTATTCGAAGAGGGAGCCGACGGAGAAGGATATGCAGGTTGGCACGTTGATCACTTCGTTGCCTCAAATTGGTGAGTCCTCCCCTTGTCTTTCTTCCGAAAGCACGTCGACTTACCCTTTCTTCTTCCATCGCAGCCTACCTCCTCAACCTCCGCGGTGCCGACATCCCTTACAACCCCCTCTTCCACGCCTACCTCTACATCGGCCTCACCACCGCCGTTCTCTTCCTGGACAAAGCCAAAGTCGTAGACGAAGTCGCTTCATACCTGTCCTCCCTCTCCGTCGAGCGGCGTGACTACACCGACCTTTGGGCTTTCCTGCGTAAAAGGGAGTATGGGGTTGGTAGGGTGCTGATTAGCCCCCAGACGAGTTATGCGATTAGTTTGATGTTGACGAGTAGTCATTATACCGTTGTGGGGAGTATGGTTGAGCATATGATGAGTGTTAAGAATGAGGTTGAGGTTGATTGTATGAGGAGGGCGTATTTGAGGGATGGGGTTTCTTTTGTGAGTGCTCGTCTCTTTCTTTTTGTCTTTCTTTCTTTCTCTCTCTCTTTCTTTCTGTGTCTTTTATTTCTTTTTCCTCCCTTTACTAACCCCCTCCCTCCCCTCACAGGTCCGCTTCCTAGCCTGGCTCGACCAAAAGCTCTCCCAAGGCTACGACATTACCGAATACGAAGCTGCCTCCCGCCTTACCGAGTTTAGACGCAAATCGAAGAATTTTATGGGTTTGGCGTATGAGAATATTAGTGCTAGTGGGCCTAATGCTGCGTTGCCGCATTATGTTGCGAGGAAGGGGACGGCGAGGATGATTGATCGGGAGACGCCTTATTTGAAGTGAGTGTTCTGTCTTTTCTTGTTTTGTTGTTGGGAAGGGAGAATGGTTGGTTTTGAGGATGGGTTGGTTGAGGAGGAAAGCGGCGGAGGAGGGGAAGAGGAGGGGAAGGAGGACGGATGGGTGTGTGTAAAGGATACAGGATGCTGACGATCGTTTTGTGCTACAGTGACTCGGGCGGACAGTACCGCGATGGTACTTGCGATACGACTCGGACGTACCATTTTGGACGGCCTACGAGTGAGCAGATCGAGGCGTATACGAGGGTTTTGCAGGGGCATGTGAGTACTCGTTCTCTCTCCGTCTATGACTCGGTGACTCGGTGTGTGATAATGGGGAATTAACGATTTTTTTCTGTTTTGCTTTGGTGGATAGATTGCGATTGATAGTGCTGTATTCCCTGAAGGAACGTCTGGACATCAGCTTGATGTTTTGGCGAGGAAGGCGTTGTGGAAGGATGGTTTGAATTATTTGGTGGGTTCTCGTTCCTGCTTCACCTTTATTCTACAATCGTCCTTCATTCCACAACCCCTTCATCCTACAACCCCTTCATCCTACAACCCCTTCACTCTACAATCCACCATCACAATCCACACTACACGATACTAACTTAACCCCCTTTGTCCCTCTGTTTAACAGCACGGAACAGGGCACGGATTCGGTTCCTTCCTGACTGTCCACGAAGGTCCGCACAGTTTTTCGAGTAGTGTTCCGTTGGTTCCTGGGCATGTTATTACGAATGAGCCTGGGTTTTATGCCAAGGGCAAGTGGGGGATGAGGATTGAGAGTGCGTTGGTTGTTCGGAGGGTTAAGGTGAGTTACATATTCCTTCTGTTTTTATTTGCTTGCTTGCTTGGTTTTATGTCTCAAGAAAGGGAAACTGACGTGATATGATCTTTGTTTTTGCAGACTAAAGGCGAATTCAATGGTGATATTTGGCTTGGATTTGAACGGCTTACGTGTGTGCCGATTCAGACGAAGATGGTGAAGGAGAGTATGTTGACGAAGGAGGAGAAGCAGTGGTTGAAGGTGGGTTTTTTGTGTTCTTGCTTTTCTTTTTGCTCGGCATCGGCTTTCGAGGACGATGTTCATTCCATGGACGATGCTTACTCCACGGACGATGTCTAACCACCTCCCTTCTCACTGCGCACGATGGCTAACGACCTCTTTCCCTCTCTCTTTCTTTACAGGACCATAATCAACGCTGCTGGGAGAAGCTGTCGCCTCTTCTCAAGGACGATAAGAGGGCGCTCAAGTGGTTGAAGCGTGAGTCGGAGAGGGGGATTGGGTTGGCTGCTGCCCCTGGTGGTGTGGCTATTGAGTGGTCTTGAGCGGCTCGACCTCGACACCCCTTCGATGTTTGAGGCTACGTGACTCTTTGACCTCGAGAGCGCACCACGTCTGCTTCGAGACTACGCCCCCTCGACCTCGACACTCAACCCCCCTCAACGCCTCGAGAGTACAAGCTCTCTCTCTCTCTCTCGAATTTTGTGATTGATTTCTTGCTGATTTTTCTTTGCTTTGCCACGTATATATTATGACACCTCCCACACAATTATCTATGCTTCTTGTTTTCTGTAGTTATGTATTTGTTACTGGATTGGATCTTTCTCGTCTTCTTTCTTTTCTTTTTTCCCTTCTTTCTACCTCTACTTTTTTTCTTGTTTCTTGTCTCATTTGACTTGACTCCTTGCGGAATTTCGGATGGATGGATAGGGGTCTTGACCTCGGCTGAGAGTCGACGGTTGAGGTCCTTTTTTCTCTTTCTTCCAAAGCCCTTTTCTGTGTTCGTGCGCTTCGAGATATATACCTCTGCGATGTTGTTTTATATAGTCCTTTTTTCTGCTCGCCATGTTTCGAGGATCTTGAATCGTCGGCGGGTGGTGCATGTACGTCTACAATCTATACCTATCTAGTTCGTCGCTAGAACTCTTTTTTTGACTTTGGATTGCTTGTTCTATTTCTTGCTTTGATTAGCGATTTTCTTTTCTTCTCGATTCCTCTTTCTTGTGAATCTTTTCCTCATTCTTGCGAAACTTCCCCTTTCTTTCTGAAAATCCAATCCACAACGACTCCCAATTCCCCATTACTGCTGCTAGTTTTGTACGAACGACAAGTGTATACATACGATTGATTCTTTGATAGAGATTTTGTGACGAACGTGAATGACTGAACGAATTGTTTTGTTTTGTAGTTTCGTGGATCGGGGTCTGGACGCTCAGCGCTCATGTTCGACCAGGTGGTATGTATCGTGAACCCCTTTAGTATTTCCTTCGAAGCTATGACAACGACCACCAGTGTTTTCTAGGGTGTAATCTATCGCCTGACCATAAGAGCAGGGGCCATGTAATTATGCGTGAAAGCAAGGGTACACCATTACTATCAAGGTCGAAGAAGCCAAATATCTGCAGGGTCCACACCGCCCAGTCCTTTCTTTTCCTCCTCAGTCAAGCTGTCCACCCAAGCTTTGCGCTGCTCATCGTTGGCCTCGATGGCTTCTTCGTACTCTGGCACATTTGATACCCACCCATCCTCATATACGCCAACAGATTCCCGAACCTTTTCGATCGCTTTCTCGACCTCGGCCCACTGCACTGCGTCTTCCTCCGCCTTCTGAACGTCCTCCTTGCAGAGCTCTGGATGAGGAAAGGGTACTCCGGGTCCTACAAGCTCCTCCCAGTGATTCGCCGCGGTGATGAGGTCCAACTTGAGAGTCGCAAACCCGCCGTGCCAGCAAAACTGCGCGATTCCTGGCAACTGCTCGGACATGTGTCGTCCTGGAGATTCGGGGTTGACGAGGGAGGCCCAGACGGTATCGAGCTTGGTGTCGTTATAGAGCATGTAGTACGCCTTGTGGAGGTACGCGTTTTCCCTTTCGACTTCCTCTTTGGGTTTTCCGGGGAAGAAGAGGCGTTGTTGGATGAATTGGGGGGCGAAGGCTGTGAGGTAGAGAGGGAGGACGGCGGTGTGTTGCCAGTCGATTATGGAGGAGATTTGGATTGAGCCATCGCGGTCGAGCGCGTCTTTGGAGAGGAAGATGTTGGTGTGATGCGAGTCGCGGAGGGTGAGAGAGGGGCGGTGGTAGCGCTTGTCTGTGGGGATGAGGTGGGCCACGATATTGTCGTAGAGGTTGAGGAGGTGGATGTGCTCTTCGGGTATTTGGAGATGGGGAGGGGCTTCCCATGGGGCTCTGTAGGTGCGGCCTGTAGAGGGTGGTGGTTTGGCGAATTTGCGGATCCAAGCACGTTCGCAGTTGGAGATGGATTTGAGGTAGGAGGCAACGTCTGGCCATGGCCCGCGGTCAAGTTCGAGTTCGAGGTCGCGTGGGTTTCCGTGCTTGCCTTCCCAGAAGCCGAGCTGCACGGTGCTAGGTCCGAGTACGAATTCCTCGTCGACTTTGCCCCACACTGTGAGGTCGCGTGCGAGCTCTGGTGGAAGGTCGTTGCGGTAGTACAAGGAGCCGTAGCCGCCGCTAATGGCTTTGGTAGCTACAGACTCGAATTTGATCCACTGGTCGACGACTCTGAGCTTCTGTGACATGGTCAGTTCGTCCCAGACGGAGAGGAGCGACACGCCGTCTGCGACGTCCATGATGATGTGCTCTGCTCCGACTGGCGTCTCCTCCGCGCGTGACGAACAGGAGAGGACGCGAGGGATTTGTGTTAGACCCAGGCGCTCGCGGAGAAAGCGCATCGTGGCGACTTCGCTTGCGGTGACCAAGTGTGGAGGTCCAGCAAGGGGGGTAGGGAGTCGAGCGATGACGCGACGTCCGTCGGTCATTTGTACATCGAACACTTTGTTGCATCGTCCTTCTGCGAGTTTTTTGAACCCGGCCACTCCAGTTGCGTTTGCGCTGCGCGTGGCGGCGTCCTTTAGTGCTTCGATGTTGAAGGGTTGGTATCGTAGGGATTGGTGGCGTTGTTCGTTTTGGAGCCATCGGCCGGTTGTGTAGCGGAAGAAGTCATCGTTTGGAGACGCTTTCGTACTGAGGAGACGAAAGCGTCGTAGGTTGGGTGCGGAGAGGATTCGGGGATGCAGGGCGGCGGATAGTAGAAAGGGGGTGAGCTTGTGACGTCAGACTCAAGGGAAGCTTGTGAGGTTTGATTCAAGTTTGATTGGACAACTTTTTCCCTTTCTTCTCTGATACTGTACAATGCGCCCACTGCTTTCAATTCTGGTCTGGATATTTGCAAAGCGCGGGGTTTACATAGGGTTGAACGTTGAGGTGCAGGTAGTGATAGGGATCTGTTGGGGGTATGTACGTACACTGGCACCACATTTTCGAACATACGGTATACACAACCCACTCTCTCTCTTCAGAACCAGGACCACGACTACGACGATGCTTGAACGCGAGCCGGCATTGTCGCCTCTGCAGGGGTTTCCCCAGGAGTTACTGGGCGAGGTCCTCACAGCATGCCTACCTCCCATCCTCGACCACCACGCTCGCCGCCAGTTCCTCATTCTGCGCTCAGTCTGCCGTGAATGGAGGCAAGCGGCGTTCGGGACACACGTCCTATGGGCTGGTATCATATTCCGGATGCACGAAAAGGCAGAGTGGACGAAGGAGGGGCGTATACCTTGGCAGGCTATTCGTTCGTGGTTCGACCGTGCGGGCGCTACACCACTTCATTTCGAACTTGTGTTCGATGTGGGGAGGGATAATCCTCGTGGGATGCCTGTCCCTGAGGGTCTGGAGGAGGATTTGCCGAAGCTTTATGGGTTGTTGAGGGAGGAGGGGAGGGAGTGGAGGGGTGTTTGTGTTGGGTATGTTCCGTCGTTTGGTGCGCCACTGGAGTCGTTCCGGGGGATGCTGGAGGGGAATCTGGCTTTGTCGGCGGGGGAAGGAAGGGGAGGAGGAGGAGGGAAGTCTGCTTGGAGGGATCTTAGGACGCTTGGAGTCCCTGTTACCAGTGACCTTGTGCGCTCCCCTGGGTTTGTCTCCTGGATCGGGAATCTTGGAAGATATTCCCCGAGGTTGGAGGACCTCGAGTTGTTCGTTACTGGCCCTTCCAAGCGTTCAAAGACGATCAAGGCTCGTGTTGAGCATCCGGACGTTACGAGGTTGACGCTTACATTCCAGTCGATTTCGGTGCTGAATGTGATGGATGTTGCAGTGTGCGGTTTGTCGAATCTCAAGAGGCTGGAACTGCTGTGTCGCGATAGGTTCTCCGACACGCGCAAATATCCTGAACAGTACGAACTCCACCCGCGATTCTTCATGCACGAGCGCATCGAGGAGCTTGTGGTTGTTTCTAGTTCTGACCCCTATTATCCGTTAGAGTTTCTTACTCTCCCCTCCCTTCGTTCTTTGACTTGCCGATGGAAAGAAATACCAGGAAAAGGGGGCGTAATCAGCCCCGACAGGTCTATTCTCGCGTTCTTGCTACGCTCGGGCGCAGAGCTGCGGGAGGTGGATCTGGGAGAGATGGGGCCGCTGGTGGATGCTGGTCCGGAGGTGTGGTGCGCGCTTGCGGAGTGTACGAGGCTGAGGAGAGTGGTTCTGTCGAGTTGGACGTTGGAGAGGCAGTTGGAGGCTAGGTTTCGGGAAGCCTTTCTGAAGTATTGGTCGAGAGTGGGATCAGCCGTATGTGAAGGAGGGAGCGGGAGGTCGGGGCCGGGAAGGGTAGAAGGGGAGGAAGGGCTGCCGTTTGCTGCGATACGCGAGATCGTTGTGTATGGACATTTGGATAAGGTGGACCTCAAGGCTATTGCGCGATACTTCTTGAGGCGGCAGAGTCTTATTGAGCAGTCCTCCACTTCCAAGCAAGTCAAAGAGAGACTTGACTACGAGCGCCAGTCTTCAAGTGGAGATGGTGGACAAGAGGGTCTCCCGAGGGTTCAGTCGAGGAAGGAGGAGATTGTGATTAAATTTAGAGGTCGGGATGGGTATGCTCTGGAGAAGACTGAGGAGATGAGAAGGGATTTGGAGAGTAATCTAGAGTATGCGAAGGCCTTTGGAGTGTTGGATGGTCTAGGTGTACGAGTGGTGTTCGAAGAGGCTTAGCCACTACCTTCCACTTGGCTTTGAATGGACTGAATTATTTAGTCCTTGTTTCCAGCGAGGTTCTATGGTGACCGAGCTATGCAGTCTATGCCTGCTAATAGGTCTCAATTATGCGCGGATTTCTTCTAGTAGAAGCACTGTTGCAACAAATCGACTATGACTATAACAAATTCTAGCCACCGAGAGTATATACGAAAAGAATATGATGGGATTAGGAGATGGGAGCAAAGGTCGTGAAAAAGAGTGGGATCACCTTCAAAAGAGTGGGATGGCGGTGGCGGAGTGGCCTCTCTCCATTTTCAGCGATACAACTTCAAATTATTTCGAACCAGGCGCCCCAGCAGCGCGCAACAAAATATTCTCCTCCCCAACCTCTACCTACCAAACCCAACCCTAAACCAAACCTTAAGCCCAACTCTAACCCAAATCCCCACCCTAACAGCTGCGCTACACGCATCTAACTAACCCTAACTCTAACAGCCGCCCTTCAACGGGCGGCGGGAAGGGTGGGAAGGATTGGCGTCACACTCGACGAAAAGAGTGGGATGTCGGCCGGGATCCCACTCTTTTCCCCCACCCCACTTTTTTTTTTGGGCAACCGCACTCTTCTCGGCGCAATCACACTTTGAATCTCCAATCCCATCCTATTCTTTTCGTCATCTCCCAGCCACCGGTCTACAACTTCGACATCACAAACTCCACAGCCCTCGTCCCTAACCCTAATGGCGGATAAGCCGCTACAATCGCCGCTGCGTCCATATTGAACAACCACGGCGCCAACGACCACGCAAACCATGCTAAAACCCACACGATCCCCACCCCCCTCGTAAACCAATTCGGCTTAATCGGCCTCCCACACCTCTTCGCCACCTCCACCACAGCATCCTCAAACGTTATCGCGCAAGCTTGGAGGACGAATGTACGGATAGCGAGACTGTCGCGACGGCCAGTCGCAACGCAGTCGATGAGGTAGTGCAGGAGCCCGGAGCAGAAGAAGGCGCCGAAGAGGCGGGTGTACCGTGATACCACCCCCTTTTGGGGGAGACGGAGGATTTTGAAGGCTAAGAAATCGGCGTGAGATGTTAGTGTCTGCAAGTAGGCGCGTTAGTTGGTGATTCAGGGGTGTAGTATGGAGTAGAAGGACCCACCCTTCGAAGGGCCTGATGCCATACCCTCCCCCAAGCTCGACGGACGGTGTACGCGTCCAGAGGATTACCCAGCATCTGCGGCCACTCGTGTGGCTCGCCCCATCCCACTGGAACACCGGCTGCGCTGGTGAGGAGATACGGCAACCACAGGATGTGGTAACTTGCTGTAATGAACAGCCAGCATGCCACCATTCGAGCTGGGAAGCCACGCCCGATCAGGCTGCTCCAATCTTCGAAATACGGTACGAGCCTGATGATAGAAAAACATAGGTCGACGAATAGGGCATGATAAATGAACTGAACGAGCTGGTAGAGGATGAACGTCCACCGCCGACGCGGAGGGGGCGGCGGTGGGAGGTGGCCGGGTGGAGGCTCAAACGACCACCCGATACCCCTCAACGCGACGCGGAGTTGCAGAGCCCATTTTAGTCTGCTCCAAAATGACCTCTGTGAGACATGCTTTACTTTCCCCGCGTCTGTCAGCGCCTTGTCAGAGCGAAGATACAGCTCGTTTTGGACGTTTGTGAGGAGGATTTTGTCGGAGGCGCCGAAGAGGAGGAACATGAGGCAGGCGACGTGGCCTGGGTCTGGTTTTTGGGCGTCGGAGATGGGTAGGAAGACTGGCCAGATGCATAGGATGAGGATGGGGAGGAAAAAGAGGCGCCGGTATGGGGAGGGCCGGGAAGCTGTTCCTAAGATGTGGATTGCCTCTGCGGATAGGAGCAGAGTCGTCGTTGAGGGTGGGTTGAGCATTTGTCTAGCTCCCCAGTGCTCTCTGTGCGGAGGGTGTTAGTTATGGTATAGGTTTTATGAGACTCGTGTCAACATACCGGATGTTTGGTGCGCCGATATTGTCTGGCTACCGAGGAAGGTTAGGGTCTCCACTCCATGTTGTTTCATTAATCGCTTCAAAAGCGTATTCCGAAGTATGTCTTTTTTTTTTTTTATTTCGTTGCTTCGATTGACGGCAGGCTTACACAGTTTCGACCGCAGGTATTAGTTAAACGAGACAGCGAGATTGGACTCAGGCAGAAGGGGAGGAACATGACGCGTGGTCTTGGCATCTTGAATTGTTCGAACCAAAAGGGTAGGGACGGCGGTCAACTTTTCTCGGCATGGGGATCAGGGCTTTTGACGACGGTACAACGAGCACTTCTTGCGGTGGGATCTCTGAGGACAAATCCTTCGGGATGGGCTGCTCGCATCTCCGACCTAATGTAGTCACTTGAGTTTGTCAATATGGATGCGCGCTCGTGGTGGTGAACTTGGTGGACTTACCGCGTAAGATGAACAGCTGTATCGCTGGAAAGCAGGGTGTTCACTCCAGGGATCTAGTTTAAGTTACCACCTGGATCTCGCTCGAGGGCGTCCAGGATGTGCTGTTTTTTTTTTTTTTTTTTTTTTTTTTTCTTCATCTGGCATGCTCTTCGTATTGGTAGAGCTCGCCTTGAGACCCATCTTCCTCCAACGGCGAGCGATTGTTGCAGAGCTAGAAGACTTGTGTTCAGTAAAACACCGTTGATCGCCCATCGAGATGTGGAGCATATGTACCTCATGGTGTGTTTTGTGGTTTTGAGCATTCGGACACTTTTTTGCCTATTGGTGTGTCCTTGATTGTGTAAATCTCGGAGATAGTCGTTGACTTCGTCGTCTACGATAGATGCTGTATAATTTAATCAGAAAAGCAGAGTCGGCGCAGACTACATATGTCAACTGTGAAACTCACGGCAATCCTTATGCTGATTCTTTCCGGTGGGATTGTTAGCACTGAGCATATCTTTGTCGGGATGGAGGCAGTCCGCAAGCGCGAATCTTGATAAAGAACTGAGAACGGTGCATGAAGGTGGGCACAGTGGATACTTAGTAACTTATAATTCTGAGTGTCCGTTAAGGTTTTGGGCGCTGTCAGCCATCCTGATGGATCCCCCGGTTCAAACGTTCATCGCGCAGCAGTGGCTGTCTACACCTTGGATCCTTTATAGGATTCCGTGCCCATTCTGTAAAGAGACGGTGAAAAATATGTGGCTAGGGAGGGACTTGACATGGAATAACGGAATATACGACATAGAGAAGGAGGAAATCTCCTATGTTCCATTGAAAGCCGCCGACCATTGTCCGAAAGAAACCTTTAATCAGATTAACTTTGATATTTTACGTCGAAAGGAGCCTGCCACACTAGTGTGAAGCTTGAACGTGATACAGGAAAACTTTATCCAGATACACGTCAGAAATGCTACTTAACGGAATTTCAACTGTTTACATGCTTTTTGTCCTGGAAGTTTCGCAGAGATGCCTATGCATGCTGGACTCGGTGGACAAACTTACGGAAGCAAAATCATAGGTACACGTGTTAGATTCGGGCTGGGACAGAAATAAGGAAGAAAGTTCAACCCTAACCATTTACATTGTGATGAGAGAACGATCTCAGTGCAGCTAGAACCAGAACGTAGCGTCTCCCTCTGGGCCAGCCCGACTCGGAGTCTACTGTTGACCTCAACGCGTCGACGCGATCGGTCACGCAGCGCGGCGTCATAACACGTGACTGAGTCGTCCAAAACGGGCGATGCACTGACCAGAATTTTGCTGTTCGTTGCTTGCCCCGCTCCACCATCTACCGCCACCACAATGCCCAGGGCGCGCACCACATCCAAGCCCGAGTCCAGGCTGACGCGTCAAGGCACGCAGAACAGCGAGAAGACGGACGCCAGCGACAAGAGCGACAAAAAACGAAGTAGGTCGCCGGCGACTAGGACATCAAAACGGGCGCGAGTTGAACCAGCGACGACAGCGGCGACCAAGGCCAAAACGACCACCAAGGCTGCGGCAGCACAGAAGGCGGCCAGCAAGTCTGCTGAGAAGCCTGTCGCGAAGCCTGCGCCCAAGGCCGCTGCCCCTAGAGCACCCAAAGCCCCAAAACCGGATTTAATCTCGCCACCAACACTTCCTGCTCCAACACGACCATCGCCTCTTGTCTGGGTGTGGGGAGCCACCGACTCTGGCCAGCTTGGGCTGGGTGAAAACTACAACAGCGAGGTCCCGAAACCCAGGAGACACCCCTGGGCCGAGCAGCAGATCTCAGAAGGGACGTTTGGTTCGGAACCTGGAGCTGGCATTCTTTCCGTCACCTCTGGAGGCTTGCATACTTACTTGCTTGACGAGAAGGGTAGAGTGAGTGTTCCCTATTATTTTCCTGAATTGCGCTGAATTATCGGATCCAGATTTGGTCCGCTGGTACCAACGACGAGGGGGCTCTTGGTCGTGAAACCAAGAAGGAACCCACCGAGAATGAGGCCCACTTGAGAGCCCAGGAATTCGTCTTGATTCAAACCCTTGCCGACGAGGGCTTCCGGGCCGTCCAGCTTGCCACGGGCGACAACTTTGGTGCCGCCCTCAACGATCAGGGTGATCTGAAAGTGTGGGGTACCTTCCGAGTCAGTAAACATGCATATCTCGCTTCCCTTCCATTCGATCTGACTCATTCATGACTAGGACGATGAAGGCAAATCTAACTTCTCATCTGACGTCGGGAAGCAACTCGCGCCGACGTCCATCACCATCCACGGATTGTATACCCCCAAATCTTCATCCGACAAAATTGCTTCTATCGCTGGTGGTGAGAACCACTTGGTGGCACTGACCACCCAAGGCGAGGTCTACTCGTGGGGCATTGGTGGCTCGGGTCAGCTAGGCCGCAGAGTATTGTCTCGCCACAAAAACGAGGCCCTTGCGCCGAAACGAGTCGTGCTCGGAAGTCGCTCGCGCAAGGCTGTCCTCATCGGTGCCGGTCTGCGATCGACCTTTGCTGTGGACCAGGCAGGCGAGGTGTGGGGTTGGGGCCTCAACAGTGTTGGCCAACTCGGTATCGGCGAACGTGGCGAGATCGTGCTTCAGCCTACCAAGTTGGAGGTGCTGAGTCCCTCGAACTTGCCTAGCAGCGTCGAGGGGGAGCAGGATCGAGTCGTCCAGATTCGAGGAGGCGAGTTCCACACCGTCTTCCGTACCGCCCAGGGCAAGGTGTACGCTTGCGGCGCGTGCAACGACTATCAGCTCGGTCTACCCGAGGACCACGAGGTGTTCGAGGGCAAGGGAACGAGGGGAGCAGAGTGCATCACGGAGCCGGTGCTTGTGCCTTTGCCCGACGCTGTGAAGGACGACCCGGTGGTGTGGATCTCGGCTGGTCCCCGGTACAGCATGGCTGTTACTCAGGACGGTGCGCTGCTCTCGTGGGGTGTTGGTGAGCAGTCGGAGCTTGGGTTGGGTGACGAGACGGAGGCTGTCACTCCTCAGATTGTCGTTAGGAGAACGGGTAGCTGGTCGGCCATGCAGGTCTCGTGTGGAGGCCAGCATGTTGTTGGGTTGTTCAAGAAGCGAGAGTCGTCGTAAACTGTCATTTCATCATTTAGCAGGGTCATGATATAGACTTGTATTTTCGATTGTATTCGTTCATCGGCATTATTTTCGCAGTTTCTTTTTCTCCCATGTTTTTTTTCGTTTGTTTGGAACTTGTACATACTTACATTTTCTCTGCGTTAATTGTACATCCAGCGGAGCCTCTCGTTGATATAACCCCTTCATTGGTGCAGGAGGTAGTGGGCTGGGGCTCGTACCCCGTTGAATCTGCTTCGTCTGTGGGTACGGGTATTGTTTATGGTAGGAACTTGATACTAGTTGCTTCTACATAGTAAGTTGAAAACTTTGAAGGCAATCCGCGACTACAATGATAAGTTATTCTCCGAGTATAGCAGCAGTCTTTCAAGGTCACGCAGGGCTGCCTTTGACGTTATTAGTACAGGTCCTCCGGAAGCGGTTGTGAGACTGGAGCTAACTCCAATAATGGGGTTGTCGGGCGATACGGACATCCAGGGTACCTCGGAATTCACAGTAGTGCGTTACCGATGTCGCCGTTTCGCTGTTAAATGACTGTCAGCAGACGTTGAGCGTTGCCTGGCGTCTCTATCTCTGTACTTCCAAGGGGCGTCGACAAGGCGCCTAGAAAACTGCACAGTCATCGTTGTACATCAATGTGACTCCTCTTTGTATCGTGCCGGGGTGCCTCAGATGGCTGCCGTGATGGCGCATCAGTCGGAGTGTTGCGATTCATCATTCGGGCCGTCGCGAGACCAGCTGCAGCTTCTGTGCAACGTTGTGTTCCTTTCTTTCCGACTCGTTGCGACTGCGACCTGGCGCAAGGCGTCTATTTTCTCCCTGGAAGAACCGCCATGCGAGTCGCAAAGGTTAAGAAGACTGATGGACCCGAGAAGACTGATAGAAATTTCATACAGTGCACCCACCGGCGACCATGGGCATTACGGACGAGCGCTCACTTTTTTTTAGATCACTGACAGTCATCTTTGAATTGGGGTCGCCATGAGAATCCCACTAATAAACTGTGACTGTGGCGATCTGAAATATTTTCTATTTCTCGTCACATCTGAACCACCCAGAAAATGCACAGCTCGCTGGTCAGGAGCCCGTTGTCTGCTACCTACACGGCGAACGATTATGACTACGCCTACGAGGACGGTTACGGCACAGACAGCGCCCTGTCCTCGGCTCGTTCAATGCCAATAGCTGTTTTTGCAACTGGTATGTCACCCTGGATTTCTCTCAGCTGTTTACTGAACCACGATGTAAATTTTAGATCATGAGCCTACGCCTCTCCAGGTTCTCCACGAGTTCTATGAGGCCAATGAAGAAGCGCTGAGACCTCAAGCGCTCGAAGTAATCCAAAAGAGCCAAGACCCGAAGACCATTGACGAGATATTGAATGGTATGGGCGAAAAGGCGCAAACGCTTGTCAAAGGACTGCAAGCGCTAGGCCAGATCCACCCTTGCATAGGAGGTATTTTACCTTGTTTTCCTGAACGGAAAAGCATTATACTCATTCGCGAACAGTCGCTGTCGGAGCATTCGTCCTGGTCGTCACTTTGGATATGACTCGACGAGAAAATGACCGAAAGGTGTTGGCAGTCAAGCTGCAGATCCATGAACTCATGATGGTCTTCTTCGAGTAAGTCGCGAAACCCTTTGCGAGGAGTGGTTTCTAACATTGTTCGCAAGGCTTCGACATGTTCGAAACTCACATGAACAAGGGCGAGATGGTGTCACGCTCGAAGAGCGTCTACAACCTTTGATGCAAACCATTGCCCATGATATCAAAACGTGCGCGTCTGCTTGTGACGCATATCTCAAAAAGAGCTTCTTGAGTATGTCGAGCACCTCATTCTGCTAACCGGAGAGATTGGCTCACCTTCTCCCTAGTGAAGACGATAAAATCGAGTGTTTACGAAGGCAGACTCTCGGACTTTGTGGCTGCCTTCATTGACCACCGTCGAAAACTCGAATTGGCGATGTCCCTTCATACATCACTCGGTGTCGATGCTGCCAACGAAAAGCTAGATGAGCAAGGAGATCGACTCCGAGTCATCGAGCAGAAACTCGACATGATTGCGGTCTTCCGCAAACTTGACACTCCACGAGAGAAAGACGTGCTTCGGTTTCTCGATAGCCATGGTGGTGCGAAAGCATGTATTGCCAACGACGAGCACTTGGAAGAGCTCGTTACGAGGGCTGGTGATAATGCCAGCGTGTCTCGAATCTCGCGGAAAGATTCTGGGCGTCGTTCCAACGACATCCCGGAACTAAGGAAGCGTTTAATGAAGGAACTGCAGGAAGACATCGATGATGCATTCAACCGCAACATGATCCTCTTCGAGCGCAAGCTGGAGATGCAGAACAGGCAGCTGACGGAGGCGGTACAGCAGCAGTCTAGCCAGATCATCACTACTTTGCTGGCAGGGGCTCACGATCGCATTTCAGACAAGGTTCGTTCTCCAAGTGTTCGATTTCGTCGACATGGTCTTAATTTGACCCCTTCTCCAGGACCTTCAGCAAATCTGGAAAGACATGGTAAGAGACACGGTAACTTTCGCTTTTATCAACACTAACATTTTTATGGCAGGGCTGGAAGGGAAGCGTCAAGGCTCGACATTTCGTTCTCGCCCTCCACGACTACTACACAAACCAGGCAAACCAACGCTCCTCTCCAAGTGATCGATCCTCTTTGTCCCCTCTGCCTTCACCTGGGATGCCTCGTTCGCCACAACCTTCCAGTGCACGGAGCCACTCATCTTTGCTTCAGCGCCGCAGGCAAGACGACCGATGGGCTCTTGCATACATCAACGCGGCTTATGTCCAACCTATCCTGGAGGCAGTGGATGACGACGGAACGGGTTTCGTGAGCGTCATGGAAGTCAACACTTTCGTGGAGTCTCGACCTGATGGGTGGAGGTACGTCCATACTACACCAATTGAGAAGCCGCTCATCCAAACCATGTACTGTTAGCCTACCCACTTGGATTGCCTTCTGGGCTGTGGGTTCGTGTTATTTCTCCCTCCTCAATCGGCCGCAGCTGATAATTTCTCCAGGCTGGCAAGCAAGCATCTCGAAATACAAGGCCAAGATTTACGAACTCGTCCGGACCATGTTCGAGGTTCTTGAACACGTCCTCCCATCCAACCGACGCGCAATAGACGAGTACCTCTTCCACCCTTCATTCTGGAGAATCGAACTGCTTCTCCGTTCAACGCGATCGATCAGCTCGACTATCATGTCCGATCCTGACCTCGCGCGTGTCACAGAAGCATATTCGAGCATGGAGGAAGAAAGAATTGAAGGAAATCTTCGAGAGGTAGGCTACGAGCTTGATACCCCTGCGACGGTGTCGTTGGTTACTGGAGAGGGGCGAATAGAACGTGTAAGTGCTCCGGCCTCTGTCAGGGAACACAGGCGACGCTTACACTCAGCTCCCGTGCTCAGTATGTCTATCCAGTCTTGTATCTCCTCCTTAAGCGTCATCTGAAAGTTTTGAAACTCGCCTGCAAGCACGTTTTGGATCCGGAGGAACTGGCCACTCTGAACGAATCGCTAGTGTCGGTCCTCCTCTCCGTCGATTACCGTATTCAGAACCTCGAAGGTATGGCCTCGGTTTGTGGGCATTATAACATGGCTGATACCTCGTCACCAGCCGTTTTCAAACAAACACACCTTGATGTACAGGGACGCTTTGGTAACTTTGCCTTTGGTCTGGTTGGTACCATGTTCCTATTTTATCGTCGTCGTTCTGAAAGCACTCGTAGTTCCAGCTCTCGTATGGTGATATCAAGAGGGTTCCGATTCAAAACTCGTTCGGTACTTGGGTTGACGAGGACGAGACAAGTGCCGCCAGTGGGACAGAACCTCTCACTATCGCGGCAATCAAGTCCTCCCTCAACTACATCTCCGCCGACATTCTCAAATATGGGATTCAGGATGCCTTCCATGCCACCGACTATTACGAGTTTGAGCCTCAGCGATTGCATGGCGTCAACCCCCTCCAGGGTACTTGGGTGGGCCATTGTTCTCGGCGAGAGGGAGACGAGACGATCACTTTCCTGATGCGCCTTTCCTTCCGACTATCACCTGACCGCAAAACCTTGCTGGGGAAAGGAGAAGACTATTCATCGGCATTCACTTTTAGTGGGACTGCCTCTAGAATCAGGACAGGGTATGATTTCATCGTGGAAATCCTCGACGATGACGACGGGATGTGTCGAAGCTGCAGCGGGTCTCTCAACCTCTCGACTGACACCATCACGGCGTCATGGACTGACCGCCGAAAGAAAGACAACCCCGACGAGGTCGATTACCAGCCATTTACCCTCCGAAGGACCCCTCCCATGCTCTACAGACATCGGTATACAGCCTCGCAATTTGTCGAAGACCCGGTACGCGCCCGATGGAGCTTTGCATGCAATGCGATCCTCCATGAAGTCCAGGCGCAAATGTGGTCCAGGAGATTCTTTGAGGCCAAATTTGCAGAACGCAAACGCTTTGTCGAACGTTCGACGAGGGACCTCATCGTTTCTATGGGATTGACGCCTCAGAATCCGTTATTCATGGCCGAAAAGCAAGAGCTGGATTATCTGAGAAGGGACTTGGACCCATCCGAGGCCAGGTTCTACCACGCGCTCGCCCAGTTTGAAATCCAGAAACTTCCGTGGCATCCGTGAGTCCCACTCGGAGAATCGGAATGCTGATTGCTCAATCTTCTTTCCTTTGTAGGGCATGGGGATGCGATTGGTGTGAGAGACGGATTACCAAGTGTAGAATCCTCTGCATCCAATGCATGTCGGAAGACATGTCCGACAACATCGATTTGTGTGGTGTGTGTACGGATCGCATGCCCACAAAACGCGGGTTTAGTCACGATGTGTCGCACCCAATGATCAAAGTCGAACAAACTCTTCACGACTTCCATTTCCTTCGGATCGTAGAATCGGCGAAAGCGACTTTAGGAAGAATCAAGGGGCTATTCCGGAATGTTGAATCTGGGATGAGGGAACAGGAAGCTGGTGGTGGCGACCATGGCAGTCTGCCTACCCCAAGGAGCTCGAGAGGCATGGAGGAAAGGGCGAATGCAGAGGATATACTTGCCTGTGCTTGCTGTCAGCAGAAGGTGAAAACCCCGTGCTGGGCGTGTGTCGTATGTGGTATGTCTTCAATTCCTTTATGCGGAAACGCTTCTCATAACATGTGCCTTGTGTACCTAACCTTTAATTGTAGTTCGCGACACGCTAATCTGTCACGATTGTGATGTCAAGAGGGCGCCTGCAGCACCTAGCGGCCCTTCACCGGGCCATTCGACATCTCACGCACTGGTTCGCATACGGGATAGCTCCATTGTTGGGCAGAACGCGACGACAGAAGAGAAGCTGGCTGCTCTCCAACAGCGCCTCGTGAACTTGGAACACAAGGTAGCTGACGGCCTGGCGGCAATCGACAACAAGGTGGAAGAAAAGCTCAGTCGATTGGAGGCTCGACTAGAGCATCGGTTGGCGACGTTCGAGGCGAATGCAGAGCTGAGATTCGACACCTTGGAAGCGCTGCTTCGTCAGGTCGCTGCTCAGACGTCCGCTCTGCCTTCGATGTATGGGGAGGTCGTTCGTGATCAGTTGCGGACTTTGGGTTTGTTGAAGCGACCATAATGCTGTTACGTTTAACAACCCATGTTCTTGGCTGTCGTAATTGCCTTAGTCTTGTTGTAAAAAAGTGGGTTGAGCTGCAATGTTATCCGCGATGTTCTGTGGATGACACTAGGTGACTTTTAGAATCTTGTTGGGCCAGTAACGGTTCCCATCTCCACGCAGAAGCATTGCAGTCCAGGAATGGAGCAGCCAGTTTCATCGTGGGGCACGCGAGGTCACTGATGCATGATAATTAAATAGATGATGGACGTTCCTGAAATACAGATAATCGGGAGTTCTTGGGACCAATGGGGAAGGCCATCCTCGTTGCTCCGTTGATCTTTCTGTTGGAAAGGCAAATCCGGCGAGGTGGACCATATGACCCATTCCTTCCTGATTTACCACCACCTTCCAAACGCATCATCAAACCTACAGGTTTGCCAATGGAAGTCGCTTTTTGCACTGCCTACTCGCATGAAGCGCCAGTGATGCACAGATGAACCTGACATTGTGCTCAGGATCCACCGACCATCCTACCTAAAGTGTATCACTATCCTGTTCTTGATCAGTGACCGAGAGTGACCGGCGCATCAGTCTTCGACACGCTATCTTTGCGGCTTAGAATAGACAACTCTCATGTCAGCACAGCTCTTTCGCTTCTTCGATCTTTACCACGACGACCGTTGACCTCTACTCGCTAGACCTCCTTAGCGGAATCCTACCCTATCCTTCGTCCCAGCAGCCGCAAATGCGTGCTTTCCTCCTCTTTGCGTTTGTGTCTTCGTCGTTGGTGCTTGGGCTGGCGCAGAATTCAAGGGTGAGCGTTCGTCTGCGAATGATTTAACCGCTTTAATCGGCTAACGGAAATAACTCTCGACGGGAACAGAACGCCGACTATGTGAGTGCTAATCAACCTGAGCCGTCGAGTTCGATGTTAACTGGGACCCGGTGCACAGCTGAGAGGGGAAGGGGACATCTCGTCTTGTACCTTGCAAGAAGCATTGAACAGAGCTCGACGATGCGGGCAAACCGCAGCACAGAGACGGGGTGAGTTGAAGCCCTCTCACGGTCCCTCAAGCTAGGCGCCTAAATTAACAGCCCACTTTGTAGAGCTATCTACACGACAAACATCGGATATTGAAGCGACTCCTAACGAGTGTACTTGGTGCGTCCACGAATCAAAGGATTTTTCACCGGGAAATAATGAACGACAATCATTCATCTCAGCAACAACATATACTTCAATGTTTGGAGCGCATGCGCCTTGACGAGTGGGTCTCGCCAGCTACCCTCCTTAACAGACTGGAGAGGGATATGCCAGGACGCGGATGTTCCGTTCAATCATGCGCTCCGAACCCCGCGTATCGACACAGTAGCTATCCCCGCTTGGGCACAATTACCGGCTGTGGGCGATACTTTCGACATTATGAGAGCGGTAGTTGGTGGGTACCAGCGTTCCTTCCATTCCCCAGACTACTAGGATGGCTTCTGACAACGTCCACAGTCGCCCACGGTTCAACATGGAGACCAATCCACATCATCGCGCCCGTCGCTTCAGCTGTGGGCACCATGGTCATCCTTGGATTGATGCTTCTTTTGGTTGGGAGAAAACGAGCCTGCTTCCGCAGAGTCAAAGCCGCCTTCCACCCGTCGCTTCAACCTGTGCGCTACGAGAAGGCGAAGGAAGATTGGACGATTGATCGGAACGAAGAAGTACCGACGTTCATTGGTCCTCGACCCTCTGTCACTGATATCTCGAATCTTTCTGTGGTGGATCAGAGCTATGTTTTCGGGCGCCAAAACTCTGTTCAGCAGCCGGTGCATCTCCAGCCTGCTGTCCCGGTCGATAGGAAGCCTTCCCCACGACCATTACCCACTGCTTTGCCGAATGCCAACCAGTCCTCCGTGGTCGATCTTAACGCCATTGACAGTAGTCGATCACAACTCGCGCCGCTGCCTCTATATCTGACCAGCGACGATGGCGCCTCGCGGCTCACCCCTCCACTGCAGTCCAAATGGTCTGAGTCGGAACACCAGGCTTCATTGGAAGCACTCCCTATTACAGCAACCCATACTTCGAAACGAATGCCTGGCAGTGCGACGCTGCATTCCGTCGTCAACCATTTGAAGGGCGTTCCTTCCGCAATTCCGAATCCATTCCGAGCTAGGCCTACGCGCTTAAAGCACGTTTTGCCTAAGCCCGGTTTTAGGCTGGACGACTACGATGCCGCATCGGAGGCTGGTCGACGGGCGACGCAGGATAGCGCTCTCGACATGGCTGCAGACCGCGACCCTGCGTCAGAGGAGCGAGAGACGCTCATTTCAGAGGATGATAGGCACCACAATCGTGTGTTCTTAATTTCAAAGGTGCCTGGCGAGAACTTTACGATTGGGAGCAAGACGGAGAGTCGGCAGAGTCATGGGAATGTGACGGTCAGCAATGTGAACTCTTCGACTGTGAATTCCAATATCCAAGTCGTGACCCCAACCACGGAGTCTTCTTCGGCAGCGCCATGGAAATCTTTCTGGAATAAGAGGAGGAGCGATTCCAAGGTGAGAAGCCATGGTACTTGGGACTGTCATTTTCTGACGAATGATTCAGGACATACCTGCTGTCGTCCCTCCTGCGCCCCAACATCCCCCTCCTCCCGCTCCCACAGCGTCCAGCTTCAAGACACCTACCCCAAGCTTCCCCCTTCGAGAGATCCCTGATGAGTCTACATCAACTCTCCAGCGCTACGACTTTGCGTCTACTATGCCTCGTCAGCCCCCCGCCACCGAATTAAATACGAACGGCGACTCGAGCAGCATCAACGGTCCAATGTTGCTACAGCCACCATTCCGCAGCAACGTCTACGATCCCGAACGATACCCTACACCCCCTTCCATTGCCAAGAAGCCTAGCAACGAATCCTCCGTTTCTGGTCACTACAGGCTCAACTCTGACAGTTCCATTAGCCTGCTCAATCTGATGGATGTCGACGCCGGCGCCAATCTCGCATCAGCCATTCCCCCTCCCCGGCCCACAGCCTTCGTTGCAAACGGGTACCACCATACCCGAGGGGCGACGAGGCCTAAACAGCCACACCAACCTCAGCCGCAGCCGCATCGAAGAGGGTTATCTGACGACGATACGGCCTCGTTCTATTTGACTCCGAATTCTCCCCCGACTCATGTGAGGAATTTGTCGCAGGAGAATTTGCATCCTGATAGGTCTAACCCGGAGCTGCTGTTCCCGTCGTCTGTGAGAGCTGTTGGCTACTCGGGTGGGGCATCGTCGTTGCGTAGTGGCCAGCGATAAAGCGAGCCGTTTGCCACGCTAATAGGACTAAGGATGGAATTGGACAGCCTAAGTTTTGGACTTTGGAGCGACTGTACAACATTCTATACCTTTACGACTTTAAGAACCTAACATGTATATATCTGTACCTCTTTCTCTCTTATCCATTTTCTTTATCTCTTCCAATTTATCTACTCGTTTACACGCCCCGTGAAAAAGAAGCGCACGGCAGGGGATCGAACTTGGATGCACGATTTCGGCTTACAAACAGTGTGAATCAACAGGGCAAAACAAACGAACCGGCACCAGCGGAATAAAATCATTCCTTCCACCAGAACCACGACGTCCGGCTCTTGGTCCCCTTGAAGACTTTGTAAGAGGATACCCGTTTTTCGACTTTTGGAATCGACGACGGCCTCGACAGCGACGACCTCGACAACGACAGCGACAAGCCCCACATAGCGGTAGCGAATGGTGGGACACAGCTATCCGGCGACCTATCCTGACGTCGGTCATGGAAATGGGAGCTATGGGCAAGCTCCATACCAGCAAGGACAGCGGCCAGGCTTCCACTCACAGCAGCGACAACCTGTGTTGCTTCCCCCGGGCAAGAACGATCTCGAAATTCTGGAGAATCTAAAGCAAATTATCAAGAACGGCCAACACCAATTCTACCGTGCAGTTCCGCAACCTGAATCACTGGCTAGGCTTTACTTGGGCAAAATTCCGACCACTGAAGCAGAGTTAGCTGAGAGGCTTGCACCAAAGGGACCCGCGAATCCTGATGCAGCCAACGGGGCCCCGAAAAATGACGCACCTGGCCCTGATTCGACGTCCCCTGTTGACACCAGACGACCACCACGTCTGAAGAACAAGGAAAGCTGGGAGTCTAATAACCGTAGAGCCTCGGTTTCGAACGGAAATGAACTCGCTTCTCCTCAAGTGAGTTCTCTTCTTTCCTTCCATCTCTCCGTCGACTGATTGCCTTCAGAATGGCGGTCCTTCCAACAACGTCCAAGCACCAGCAGGAGCGAAAGATGCTCCTCATCTGAATGGCAAGACCTCTCCGACAAAGCCTACTATCACCGTCCCCCAAGACCCCAATGCGATGGATGTGTCTCCAGACTATTCTCCCACAGGGATTGATATCCCTACAGACAGTGCGGGAGGGCCTTCTTCCAAAGTTCCTGCGTCTCCTTCTAAACCCGATATGCTTCCCTCGACTTCAGAAATCCCTTTGTCTGAGTCGACGAGCCGCTTACCTCCTCCGTCGTCTAATCTTCCCGATAAGCCAAACGTGGATAGCAGAGAGGCTCCAGGTCAACACCCGAATGGTTGGCAAGGTAGACATGACCACGACCGTCCTCTAGCTCCGGGCTCTGGATATCAGCCGCCATCTTCTCGCGGGGGTCCCGATGCTCGCGGTCCTCTCGCATCGGGGCCTTTCTCTCGTGATGATAAGCCTTACGACAGAGATAACCGAGACCGAGAATTCGCCAACAGGAATCGCAGGGATTGGGCTGATCGCAGACCTTACGATCGTTTCCCTCGTAATAATACTGACATGAGACGGCCTCCTCCTGAAGAACGACACTACGAACCGCCTGCTGACAGAGTACCGCCTGCTGACAGAGTCCTGCCTCCTCGAAGATACGATCACTTTGTCAAAACCGAAGAAGTTCCCATCTCCCTTTCTGACCTTGAGCCTCGACCTCAAGATGTTCGACCTCCAGCCTCCTTTGATAACCCCTACCCTGATGATCGACCGCCGGTTAATCGCGACTTCATTCCTTCCACTGACTCGTACGACGGCAGAGATTTCATCCCTCGCGGACCCTCTGGCAAAGATGGTCGGCACATTGTACCCCCCGGCGATGATCATCCTCCGAGAGGACCTGGCCGAGCTGGTGGCGATACTTCTGGTGCACCAGGACGGGGTCCGAACGATGATGCCGCTCATGGTCCCCTTGCATCTGACCGGGACTTCGTTCGGAACGATGGATCTCGCTCGCTGTTGAACCAGGACTCGCCCAGCAAGTCCCAACCGGACACCAAACCCCCAGGACCCGCGGCAGTCGACGACGGGAATCGCGACGGTCGCGATGTTCCCGTGGGCCCTGATGCAGTCCCAGTTGCCGAGAAACCTCTTCATCGAAATGGTAGCATTTCTGACGCTTCTCGACCAGCTAACTACGACCGCCAGTCTGATAGATTCGCCGGTTCTCCAACCGCCCCCAAAGGTTCTCATCCCGCTCGGGATGATCGCTCCGCTCCTTCTTCAAGGGTTCCTCCTTCTCCGGGCCTTCCTAGGCCTCCCGTTCAACGAGATTATCGCGGACATCAGGGGGATGGACCACGGAGCTATCGACCACCTCCCAATATATATCGCCCTACCTACGACTCCGACAGGCGGCCTGATCGAATGGATGTTGACGATTCTCGCTACGTAGACAGTCGCTCCTATCGCCCGTACTCTCCCCCTCCGGACGTGCCTCGAGATCGAGCGAGGCAACTGCCTCCATCACCCAGTCGGCCTGTTGCGGATCCTCATTATGACGACCGCAGATACGGTAATGCACCTCCAGCTGGCGCTGCGGGCCGCGACTGGTACGGTCAACAGACATCGAACTATCAGGCTCAGCGACGTTGGGAAGAGGATACCTACTATAAGGATCGTGGACACTGGGAGGCGCCACTAGACCGGGATCGCTATGACCGAGATGGGCTTGCTCAGCCTCCTGTACAAGCTTGGGACAGGCCTGGTGACCGAGACGCTCGGTATCCCAGAGGTACGTTTTCAAGTTTTCTGAATGCCCCGACAACTGACATTCGTCTTTTATCAGGTGGTCCCCCTGGCGCCCCACCGATCGATGATAGATATGCCCCGCCAACTCGTCCACCACCCCCAGGTGGTCCTTCTCAGCCATATACTTCCCGTGTTCGAGCTAGGAGTCCCAGTCCCCTTCGACGAGGCAGCGGTCCCATCATCGATGATTCTCGTCCACCTCACAAACGTCCTCGCGACGACTACCCGGTTGCTCCGCCACCTTCTGACTACTATGCACCTCGAGGGGAACCCATGCGTCGCCAAACTGGGGAGTACAGCCCGACTGGACCGCCTCCGTCATCGGGCGGAAGCAGCAGTTTCTATCCTCCTCCCTCGACCGCCAGTACTGTTGGCGGTGATCGTGATTATGGAAGGAGGGATTCGGTGATGGAGTATATGCCTCCACCGCCGCACTCGTCGTACAGTCGCCCGAGGTCACCGTCCATCTCGCAGGGTGGCCGGGCACCAGCCCCGCCATCTGCGCCTTATGACAGAGGGCAGTATGGTAGACCCAACCCTCGTGATGGACGAGGGAGCTATATGCCTCCGCGTGCTTAGACTCGGGGCGTTCATGATTCTTCACACCCTTCCTTACCCTCAAAAAAGCTCTAAGATTGTTCGAGCTTGCGACACGTCATTTGAAGACGATCTAGGTGCATCTGGTCTCTTCGTCAGATAGGATGCTCCATCAATACTTCGCCCTTTCAACTGCTTTTTTGATCACGCCTTCGACTAACGTTCGCTTTCGTTGCTTTGAGCGCTAGTTTTTCAATGTGGACATCGTCGATCTATTATGTGCTTGATTTTATCTCTCTTTTCCATATCCGTGTCGTCGTCATCGGCGGTTCTCGGATTGTTTTTCTACGCCATTTTATCTTTTTACTAACAAAGCCCAGTGAGGCTCTGCTCGTGCTATGTTCGGATTTCTGTCGATGTACTGATGTATCCAGTTACTGTTTGTCTAGCCCTATGTAGCCAATACTGATTACCTCTCATTTGCTTGCTATTATCTCGATGGTCAACGCTGCAAGATACCACTCTCACCCTATGTATCTCTGCACCATATTATAATATTCCCTTTCACAGAAGTATGCGACAGCGTTCAAAGGTCTCAGTGTGACTTACGCTCGGATATCTTCGTGGCTTCGCTTTTCGACCTGGCGGGAAAGTTGAACGAAATCATGTTTAGTTGTACACATAAATTACAATAGGAAAAAATAAGATAAAGCATCTGCACCAAGTCTATTACGCTATGCTTCTCGGCTCCAGCTGTTCAGACGTCATATTCGCCGGTTGCTGGCTCTGTCCTTCCCTCGCCTGTCCGTTCGCATCCTCATCCCGATACTGTGGTCCTCCTCCCCGAGCCGCTGCCGCTCCCATCTCTCCCATCGGAACGCTCTCCTCCACGGCACTCAATGGGACGTACTGGTCGTTTATTGCGCCTCTTCTCCTTCGCCAGCAGCAGAACGCAATACTCCCAATGATACTGCCAACGAACAAGAAGAATACCAGCCCGCTCAACCACGAATGCTCGATCGCCGTGTCCTTGATTTTGTGGAAAGTGCTCTTCTCCTCCCCATCCCCGTCCTCTTTCTGGGAGGTTGCGGGTAGCACGGGGTTGGGACTGGGCTTAGCCTTCGCGGTCTCGTGAGGAGGCGATTTGAACTTCGTTGGGGTGCCCTTATGCGGAGCGGGAGTGTCGGTGGTGTTATGGGAAGAAGGAACGACAGGTCTCATCGGGGTGATCGTCCCGCTCTTTCCAGGTGGTAGAACACGGTCCAACTCGTCCATCTCGTATAGTTTTGCTTTTGAGGGGTCGATAGTTGAGCCCCAGAGGATCATGTTCCAGCCCAAGAAGTAGCCCTCGTCGGCATCGGTTTGCTGGTCGGAAACTCGGATTGTCCAGTCCCCTATAGGCTTTTCGCCCCTTTGAAACATCGACGTTAGAACAGCTGATTTCTAGACGGAGGGGAAGGAACCTCACCAGTGCTTGACGCTCATGAATGTCCACCCCGGGTAGCCAGTCGTCGCCTCGTCCCTGCCCCGCTTCTGCGCCAACACGCTCTTCACACCGTTCGGGCTAACAAGCTCGACTTCCACATCCCCTCTCCTCGTATGATCAATCCACACCTTGATCGTAACATGCTCCAAGCCCTTCTCAGCACTGAGGTTCGCTTCTTCAAGCATCTCTTTCGTAATCGAGATGGTGCTGTTGACACCACCAGGGCCAATCCACCGTCCTCCATCAAACTCGAGCTCCTCGTCCATCCTCCCACCGTCGATCTGGATTGTGGGAGATTGAAGCCATGCTTGGGGGTCGACGAGCTTCCAGGTGAGCGCCCGCTGGACGTAGAGAGAGCCGTCGATGACGCCAAAGCCGTATTTGTTGCTGTAGTAGCGTCCGGCCGCGGTACGGTCCCAGTCACGGTCGTGTGGGTTGATTCGGCGAGCGGTCTCGACGCAGAGGTGTTGGACGTCTCGCCAGGTGAGTTCAGGTCTGGTTTAGGCTGTCAGAGATCGCTGTTTGATTCACGGCAAAGAACAATGCTTACCGAGCTTGCAAGGCCAGAGCGATCACGCCTGCCGCGTTCGGTGCAGCTGCTGACGTTCCTCCATGACTGAAAGCACATTCGTTTTGGCCTCTATCTGTGGTGACCTAGGAACGCGGTGTTTAACCAACCATCAAACCAGATGAATGAACAAACTTACGATATGCTCACCGCTTCCAGAGCTGTAGGCCACAATCATATTGGCGGTACACGTCTCCGAGTACGTCGGATGTAGACCCTTGTAATCCACCGACCCCACAGTAACAGAGTAGATACTATTCGTGTACCCATCGAAGTTGCACTGGTCACCACTTCTGCCTCCATTCCCGCTAGCAAACACATAAATGCTCCCTTTCCCTCCTCGACCCTTGTTGACCCCGTTCAAGAAAGCCTTGCGGACGATATACCGCGGTGCCTGCATTTTCGTGCCATCATCTCGAGGCCCCCACGAACATGAGTAGATGTGGACATTTTGGAAGCCGTAGTTGAGGGCAGTGGCTTGGTCGACGGTGGTGATCCTTCCACCCAGGATACGTAGACCAGACACTCTGGAGTCGTAAGCAATGCCGACACCACAGACGTTATTTTTAGAGGCAGCGATTTGGCCGGCACAGCGGGTGCCGTGATGCTGCCATTCCAACTTGGGATAAGGTAGAGGGACGTGATCGTTGAAGTCGTAGGAGTTTTCTGCATCCTGATGGTGGTGATAGAATGTGAGCTCAAGGAAGTGAATTATCAAAACATGAACAAGACGCACGAATTTCTCGGCTAGATCAGCTGCTGTGTAGTCCAATCCGTCGTCGATAAGCGCGGTGAGTATACCCTTGCCCGTGTAGCCCATATCCCAGACCGGCGTGACATTCATCATATTTTCCGGGTACCGCTCGTTCACAAGATGCCATTGCCGAGGAAACAGTGGGTCTTCGACGTTGAATTTGTTGATGACAGAGTCGATGGTGGGCGGCCGGCGGATGGGCGGGGGCGCGCGGTGATCGAGCTCATGAAGCTCTTGCTTTTCGAGATGCGAGATGGACGTGTAGAGTTTTGCGGCTTGGTCTGGGTGTAGGTGTGAATCTTCTGACCGGGGGGAAAGTCCTCCGTCGAGCGCGCTTGCTCGCAAACGCCGATAGCTGTCCAGAACTTTGTCTCCACCCCGTGGTACTATCACCTCGTCATCCCTTCTCTCCAGCTCCTGTGACGTCGCGAACGGATCTTTGGGCGCTCGAACCAGCCATATGTCGTCCAACTCGCCCACTCGATCCACCAATTCTACCCCCAGATGCCGCGTTACTTCGTCGAGGGGAACTCCAGTCGAAGGTCGATGTTCTACAACATAGTAGTCGTGCGTATCATGGTTGCGTTTCGCTGGAGGTCGTTGTGCAAGAGAGTGGAAGAATCCGAGCGAGATGACCAGCAGAGCCCGGAGAATTGATTGGTGGCGCATCAGGTGCGAGGTTTGGCGCGTCGCTCAGTTGAGTCGTCTGTAAAGATGGACTCGACGAACACGGCTGGGGAGGGCGATGGAGGAAGGAAAGAGCAAATCGTGGACTCTCGTCGACCAGCGCGGATAACCCACTGGCGGTGCACCCAATCGCTGATGGTGACAAGCATCTCCATCAAAACATGATATCGGCGTTTCAGGACATACAAATGGCATCACAACGGGAGGGGAGGTGCAACCTCTGCAGGACGGCTGCAAAGAGTCTAAATCCGACATTTGCTCTGTGAAGTGAGAGCAGCAGTCGTAGCTGTAAAGATGAAAGGATGGCTCAGGTTAATAATTCGGAACGAATATGATCAAGGAATTCACACTCACGAAGCCAACTTGAAAGCTCGAGCTCAAAACGTTCCAGCTTCCGAGCATCAAAGCTACTGATTCAATATACAGCTAAAGCCTTGGATTTTTACTTTGAGAAAAGGTGGACGGCGCCTCAGTGACCCGGTATGCACCCCGCAAGCGCTCAGGTTGTGGCGTTCATGGACAAGAAGTGGTAGAAAGCCGCCTGATTTCTGCTGGCAGGATCGACTTTCGCCAAGCAATTGAGTCGCCGCTCTCGCTCACCTGGAGATTTCAAAGTCCGGGCAGAGGAATATTGGTCGGAGCTCTGGCAGACGCTCGGCTCTCAGGTCCATCTCAAACGAAGACGAGAAACCTCTTCTATGTAACCTAAAGGTGCAACTCGAGTACTTCGAAAATGAAGTCCATAGTCTCTCCCAGTAAAATACACAAGTAAAAACGCTCCCTACAGGCCAGATATCCTAGTCATACAACGGGAACCAAGGTCCTCGTCAACCCACTTATCAATACGCACTCCCCTTTCCTTCGAAGCCATTCGGGAATAACTCCTTGAACAGGGCTGGGTAATGTCGCTCGCCAACATCTGGATGACTCCTACGAGGTAGGAAATATATGAGCAAAATACGGAAGATAAAAAGGAAAAAGGAGAAGATTGACTAGTACGCACTTGACTCTTCCAATGAGATTCACCCTCCCTGATGGTTCTCGGTTGAATTCTCCAAAGTTTACAGCTGGAAAAACGCGATAATAACAGTGAGCCTCCCAGTGGGATCCTCGAGGAAGAGAGGGTACATACAATCCGTAGCGGCCACCGTCCCCCTCTCGTCTCTCAACTTCAGGATTTCAGGTGGAACTAAAATCATCGTCAGAGCGTCAGCATCGACTCCAATGATCGCGAGGGAAGAACGGAAGACGCACACTCCAAGTCCACTTCAGCTAACTTAATCGTCAACGAGATGTTCTGGAAGAACGGCACAGAGTATCGAGGCGTCGATCCGCGAGGGGACAGGACACGATGGGATGTTGCTCGGGCGATGCCTTTCGTCACAAACTCCAAAGCTACTCATAAATAGCTTAGTGATGTCGTTCGCGATTTGATATAGAGACCAAATTACCTTTGCCAATGTTAACCACAAATGTTCCAGGGATAGGCGGAGCGTCTATCCAGTCGCCTGCCAAGTTCTGGACTTGAAGTCCTCTATGTTCCGATGCTTGTAGAAGCTACAGGTCCACCATCGCAACTTCAGCCTCCGAGCACCAACCCAGAACAAAACAGAACGCACAAAAGTCAAAAACCCAGCATCGTAATGCGGACCAACACCCTGTCCTTCTCCCTGGCCATCAGGCGGAACCGGGTACTTCACGATCTTCGCCCGGTGCTGCATCAGCTCAGGTTTATCATAAAACCTATCAAGACCGTTCGGTCCTAAACCCAACGCCTCCGCAACGAGCGAGCTAAACTTTAAGCTCAGCTCCTGTACTTCATCGAGGTACCCTTCAAGCGTCTCTCTAAACCCCGGGATGAGCTTCGGATTCGGCCACTACACGGTAGAAGCGGCGCACAGGATACGCGCTCATTAATCAATAGGGGCTCCTCCAAACCACACACAGCAAACCATACTGTATACACACCTGACAGGGCCCCCAAACCCTATAATAATCCGGATCCCTCTCATCCCTCCACCTCGTCTCATGCCTCGTCGCAAAATCCCACTGCTCCCTATAATCCACCTTCCCCTTCGTCAACTCATTCCCCAACCTCGAGTACCCCAAAAAGTGCGGCGAGTTGACCATGGCGACTTTGTCCTTCTCTTCTTGAGGCAGGGCGAAGAGTTTGGGGATGTAGTCGAGGAGCGCGGGGATGCCGGAGATGGGGTGGTTGGAGAGGTAGAGAAAGCCGACGTTGATTAGGGCGTGGCGGAGCTGCGTGAGGAATTGGGGTTTAGTGCTGGGGGAGAGGGCGAGGGAGTAGTCCAGCACGGGGACGCTCGAGAAGTCGTTATCGCTGGACATGGTGGTGTAGGTTTCGAAGGATGGTGGTGATGGAAAGGAATAGAGGGAGGAATGGGAGGAATACTGGTATATGGGTACAGTAAGCATTGTGTGAGATGGCGTCATTGCTAGGAATCGCAATAGAGGGACGTCTGGATGCAATCCAGAAGCCTTCGAATTGAAGGATAAACATAATCAACAAGAAGCCCGTAGACGTAACATACTGGGAAAACGACAAGAACACAGTAGTATTAGCTGGTATAATGCAAGAGGCGGTGACAAGAAATCGGAGACGGCAACCATGCAATGTGATACGAGGGAAACGTGCGGACCAGAGCCGCAATATGCGAGAGGTAAGGAATCTAAACGACAATAATAGAATGCAACAAAAGTGGGTCCGTGTACCAAGAATACGAGGTGTCCAACAAGAAAGACAAGAAACAGAAGGTCTCTACCCATCGATGAATCACCGCATATCAGCGTACGCGGCGTACATCGAGACAGAGCTGCCAATCCCGCCACTTCCCATGGAGAGTTTACGACTGGCGCCTGAGACAGCTGCGGAGGCAGCAGACTCGGAAAGCGATGAGGCCAATTCAGTCGACGAGGGGGCCGAGGTTGTTGTTGCAGATGATGGGACATCGGCCCAGGGTGAACTGCCGTCCATGCCTTCGAGCATCATCGACGATAAGATACGGTCTCCTACAGTCGACGAAGATGACGAAGAAGGGAATGTATCGGAGTTGGGGAGCGTGGCGGTAGATGGTTGGTTTCTCGGTGTGGGTTGCGATTCCTCCTCTCCATCGTCTAACGACGGTGCTTCTAGAGAGAGGCCTCTCACTGAGGACGTTAAATCATCGGAGGTCGTCGTGGGTCGTTGTGGTGGGTTGCCATCCGGGAAAGGGGAGGGCGGAAGTGGCGGAAGAGAACTGCCGGACAAAGTGATGGGTGATGCGGGGATTGACTTGACGCCAATTTGCGAGGAAGATCGGGAGTGCGTCCTTGAGTTAGAAGGGTGATGCGAAGGTGAAGGGCTTGAACCAGAAGCTGAAGAGCTGTCGCCTTCATGATCCGTAGGATCAACCAACGAGAATTCCGAACTGGACGTCCTCAGGTGTCCGTCATTCCGCCTTCGCGTTTGGTCGTCGAGGAGGCGGAGGGCACTCTGTAATGCTTCCTTCTCCTTTCGGGTCTCCTTGAGCTCTTCTTCTGTCTCTGCGAGCTTCATGCGCTCTTGTGCAACCATCTTGTTGGCCTTGAGCGGGAGTCAGTTTGAGAGACGAGCGGAGCAGAACCGGGGTAACGCACCTCTTCGAACAGTGCCTGCGATAACGACTCTAGCTCATCCTCCAAGGCCGCCTTTTCCTGAACGATCTTCTTCTTCGCGGCCCTCTCCTTTTCAAGCTCGGCGGTGAGTTCTTCGATTTCCTTCGCGTGGTTCACAGTTGTGAGCGATGGCATCGAGGGCGAGGTCAAGTTGCTAGGACCTGAGTTGGACGTCAGTTCCGGGCTACACGGCTCTGGTGCATAATTCCTACCAGAAAGGTTGGGCGTCCCAGGTCGGCTATTGGGCCGTGTAGAGGAATGGCCTGAATTCCCAGAAAACCTGAACTTGAAGAATCTGCTCTCCGACCCAGCTGACGCAGGCGAATCTGGTGGATAGTCCACCGACTGCGACCGTTCCAAACTGCCTCTGGGATCTCCATTGTTGCTGCTAACGCTATCTCTGCCGCTTCTCCGCCAACCCAGATCCCGTGCAGCCGCATTGTTCTTCTTGAGCGCTTCCTCGAGCATCTCGTTGTTCATGATAACCAGCTGCAGATTCGACTTGGCGACGTTCAGCTGTACTTCCAGTTCAGCTTGAGCCTTGTAGGCTTCGCTTAGCGAGTTGGACTGGAAAAATCATCGTTCAGGGTTTGGTCGCCTACCAAAACGACCCAACGGCGTACCAATTCGCAGACTCTGCTGATAACCATATCCAACGCCATTCTAAGATCGTCCTCCTGACCATGTTGCCTCACTCTCCTCGCATCGTGCAGTTCCTCCTCGATCTTCAAGAACAGTGGATTCGATGCTGATTTGGACTGGGTCGCGTTCAAGCTGGTGTGTTTGCTGTCAGATTTCGAGCTGCCGTGGCTACTTGAAGAGCTAGACAGCCCTGATGCACCTGTAGACGGGAAATGGTACATGGCACGGGTCTAGGTTGGCGTCCGGATTTCCTGGAACTTCGGTGTCGCGGCGGTAGGAGGCAAGGACAAGCTTGCCCTTTCGCGGCCGCGCTGCCAGGCACCGGAACCCACCGGACCGAATCACCGGAGCCCCTATTTGGTTCCCAACGGTTTCGCGCCTACAGAGGCCTCTGCGAGCCTGCTGTGAGCGCCCTGATACATTCCGTGAACGTGCAGAGAGATTAGCAGCTATAGAGCAGGCTAGAACTTGGTTCATACAGAGGGTCCTTCGGGTCAGGCGGCCCACAGAAGTTCCCGACCACCAAGCATCAGCGGTGAGAGCGATACAGCGGAATGATGAATGGGATCCATGGTTAATAATGGCCGGGGGAGGCCAACGAGAGACGACTAACAGTGTAAGCTCGCAATGTCCGTATGTCCACTCCGTTCTCCACGGATCGGCATTTTAGACCCGGCGCTTGGTTGAGCGCCCGAAATGATACACCTCCATGATCACGAGTTCCCAATCCCAAGTGAACGAACGAATCAACCTTTGGCGTTCAACTGCTGCAGTCAGGGCTATTTACCCTATGCATAGGCGAACCTCTGGATGATCTCAAGTTCAGCCAACATGGATAGCGTGATGGCCAATAAGTGGCTCGGAAGGACATTGCGATTATTCAGACACCAACAACTTCCCGTGATGATACATGAGGAAAGGAAATTGGCGGTTGCGTTATGCCAAACGTCAGAGATTGCGTTGAAAGCGGGAGGAGCCTCGCGGCCGCCCTACAGACCAGTTGTTTATCAGTCAATAGTCCATGTCGTCGTGGTGCCTTGTACAGTAACCCGCCCGTGGAAATGCATCCCTGTGCCGCACTAGAGTGATTCCGTGATGACCGTGAAACACAGCAACTTGGTTTCGAGATCTCCCGGGTTCGTGAGGATCCTTAAAAGTCGCATGCAAGTTTCCATCTTCCGGTCATCCTCCAGTTCCCCTCCCGTCGAAACATGCGCTCTCTCCTTCAATTAGCAGCTGTTGTAGCCTGCGTGCTTCCCAATGCCCTCGCATTTACGGGAAAGACCTGCAGGATCATGCCCCTTGGTGGTAAGTGAATCCTTTCCGACGCGTCTCCCAATCTCACCGAAATAATAAACATTCACGCAGCTTCAATTACCTTCGGTGTAGGAAGCAGTCAAGGTAACGGCTACCGTGATGACCTCTACAACCTCCTCGCCAGGGACGGAAACACCGTCAACATGGTCGGCAACAACCCAGCCACCGGATCGACCTTCCACGACAAAGACACCGAGGGATGGCCCGGCCTCATCATCGACGAAGTCTTCTGCAAGATGCGCGAGTCCATGCCAAGGAACCGCCCGAACATCGCCACCATCCTCGTTGGAACGAACGATATGACTAGGAACATCGACGTTATCAACGCGCCGTCGAGACTTAGCCATCTCATTGGCGGGGTTTTGAACTTTCCCCCGCAGACCCTCGTCGTCGTTTCGTCGTTGCCACCCAATAGGGATGCAGCGGCTAATGCTAGGATCAATGCGTTCAATGCGGCGATTCCGGGCGTTGTTCAACATTGGGTTAACCAGGGGAGATCAGTGGTCTTTGCCGACTGCGGACGACTGGTTTCGGTGAATGAGTTACCGGATGGTACACACCCTAATGACGCTGCATACGAGCGCATTGGAAGGTGCTTCTACGATGCAATTGTTGGCGCTGATTCTCGAGGCTGGATCTGGCCTGTGCAAGGTCCTCCTCCTTAGACGGATTCAGTTAAACGGAAAGACATCCGAACGATAACATATCGCTGTACTTTTCCATAGTATACAGTATGGTACCCTAATGTACGTCATTTTGCGTAAAGGTAAAGACTCGAGCGCGAATGACACCACTATTGTACAGGCGAAAGAATCGGAATGCATACTTCAAACCCACTTCCCGGCCAGAACAGGTCGATCGCAATTCAAACAGGCCTTCAAAAAGAGTGATATAATGCAATTGCACATTCACTGGCTCACGTCTTCCCTTTCCTCGTATTACCAGCGGCAGCCCTGGCCATTATACCTTCATTGTGTTTCTTCAAGAGTGTCTCTCTCTTCTGCTGCTGACCTTCAGCCACGCGCCGATCATGATCGAGTCGCCTCTGGGGTTTGATATAGGTCTCCTTTCCGAACTTCAAGGAGGCCTGCAATCTATTCCTAATCTATAGCAAAGTGAGTCCATCATCAGAAGTTAAATTAAAAGGCCGAATTGTGGTATAAGGAAGACTTACTTTTCCAGAAGGCGGCACTGAATCGGTAGGGTATCCAGGGAGCACTTTAGTCTGAGCTACAGTCGTACTCCGACCGTTCCTGGGCCCATTCTGCTCGACAGCTACCTTTCTTGCCCCACCGTCATTGGGGACTGCCTGCCGTCGTTCAAGACGAAAGCCGCCTTCGGAAAAGATGGTCTTTTGCGACGGGTTCGCCGCAGCAGCCTTCGGGAGTTTTCCCTTCGAGTGTGCTTTGTTTATAAACGCTTTCGCCTCTTTTTTCTGGGCTTCATTCAGTTTGGCGAAGTCACCCTAGTGATTAAGACGGACGTAGTGAGTAATGCAAATGGGAATGGATAATAGGAGGCTCGGGCCATAGACAAGAGCTGCATATTGCAGCACGCCCGTCGTGACTCGTCGGACGGGATCCGACTTACACTCATGTTAAGCGTTGAGATTAGACTGAGCTGGCAAGTTGAGGCAGGTTCCGTCCGAAGGGGAAAGTGACTCAAGGGAGACTGAGGAACACTTGCTGAAAAGGACCACTCTATATACTACCTCGCAAACCGATCAGCCCGTACCAGGCGCAGCAACGGGCGTCTAAATTACTTGGCAAGGGAACATGCATCCTCCGTCGACGACCGAACTTGGATAAAACTTGCATGTACACGAGAGGGGAGGTGTCACAAGATAAGGACACGAGTCCCTATCTCCACAGCACATGGCAGGAACCCGTCTGTAATTCAAACTCAATCCAGATCCAAGGAATTCGATTTGGTAACTTTTATAAATAGTAAGTGCCTAGGAATTCCGTTGACAGGTACTCGATGTTCCGGATACGGCGTGAGTTGAATTCATGTGTCTTGAGACACCCGCAGAGTGCTATTTACTGCCAGTAATAAGACAGATACGCCCACTGTGCCATTAACTCTTTGGCTACCTATCTCCCAGTTCCTCTGAGAAGGTTGAAGTTGACGAGCGACAGCCCTTGAGCAATCTGGCTGGGCGCGTTTATCATAAAAAGTGCCGAGGAAGGATGCACCCCAGAGTTGGGCTTGCCTCAATGCCACGCATCGTGCACTTCGTAACGACAGAAAAGGATGTGGAGCATCGAACTGAGAACTACTATAGGAGCTCCATCGAAAACGAGGCATCGATTCCACACCTCCGTCACTAATTCAATTGCTTCATCTCATACGCCATATCCTACTAGATACCGTGACATCGATTCGCAAAACAGTATGGACTGCATATTTACTTGTTGGAGCGCACCAATGTACGAAAGAAGAATATTAGTGGTCATCCAGTCGCAGCATAGAGCGGTACATTTGGGAATTAGGAAAGCACAGTAGAAGACTGTAGGGAAACATCGGGCGGCATTCCGACTGACTTGTCCAGGTAAATCAAGCGATGCCACTTGTAATTCCTCTTCAAAATCGTTCTCGACGCCTCGTTCAACTCGAGCATCCTGCAAAAGGTATCAAACCACTCGTCCCTCCTCTCACGCCACTCCTGCATGTCCCTCTTGTCGTCAACAGTATGAGCGAAGCAAACAAGATAGTCGCAATGCGTCACCTGAATCATCGAGAAATTCACTCCAGATCCCCTGCAATTGGTTAACCATCAGTTACTTACCAGCGGCCCAGTATTAGACGACTCACCTTTTCTCTTTCCAGGCCCGGTCATTGACAAGACCCAGAAGGTCGGGAGGGGGGACCTTGAAGGTCTGATACACGCATTCTGAAGAAATGAAGAACCCAGCGGCATAGTGGGGTGGGTAAATGGCTAATCCACGGGGACGACGCCTCGGAGGGTCACTGTCGATTTCGACGCTCTCTGGGTATGCTGCATCGCACCTGTCGAGTTGGTTCGTCAATCAAGTTGCTAATTCAAAATGCAGTTGGAGTTATTCACTCCTCGCGAAACTCTTTGTACAGGGCGAGATCCATCGTGGTTGGGAGACGAAGGCTGACGCGACGTGACGCGACGGTGCTTTAAATTTTGCACACGACCCACGTGGTCGCCAGAGCCCGAGTCGGAACTCGCAACTTGCTCTCCTGAGGCAAGCCTAAAGTCGCGACTTGAGCCAGTTGGATTTGCGAGACTCGCTCGCAGAGATGAGGAATTTGTTTCGATAATCTAGACCGAGAATGCTGACAAGGATAACGAGGAGAAAAGCACGTCCTCTCGTCAAAAACGAGGCGACAACGTCTCAGTCATACATTTGATTTTGTTTTACCGTAGCACTGTCATACCACATAGTCCTAAAAATACCACGCAAAAGGCGTATGGAGGGTATATCTACTTCCTTCCCTTCCTGAAGATTCCGCTCTTGGCTCGAGCTTGACCATCCTTGTGCTTTTTGGCGTTTTTAGCCCGTTTCGCAGCCTGCTCTTGTGCCATGCGCTGTTTGTGAGCCTCCGTCTTCCTCGAAGGGTAATTAATCCTCGTCTCTTTACCGCTCTTCAACGAATGCTGGAGCTTATTGTGAACCTACACGCAACACCACACAAATCAGAACTCTCCATCTACCCCTCATACCAGACCGGAAGAACAGGGAAGAACTAACCTTCGACGACGTGGGCTGCTTGTTATTGGGGAACCCAGCAATCGTAACTTGGGCGGCGGTAGTCGACTCGCCCTGGGCTCTCGGACCAGCCTTCTGAACCGCAACCTTATGCTCTCCATTCGCGTTCGTCGATTGCTGTCGGTCGAGGTGCCAGTTGCCCTTGGTCAGGACTGTCCGCTGCGAGCTTCCGGGAGCGGCGGCGGTGTTCAGCTGGCCACCCTTGTGGGCGTCCTTGATGAATTTGGACGCATCCTTCTTCTGGTTGTTCATTGCCATGAAGGGGCCCTGGGAAACAAGGTTTAGCTACAGAAACGGGCTCCTATTGGTCGGTGGGATACGCACGGCTCGCTCGTAGAGGTAGTCGTCGATGAAGTCTGCCAATCGAGCCTCGAGGTAGTCGGCAATTTCGAGCTCTCGTGCGGCAAGGGCGCTGACCAGTCGCGATTGTAATTTGTCTGTGAGCAAGTGGACGATACGACCAAAGTCAAAGCACACTCACAGCTCGTCTTCAAAGTCGAACGACCTGCGGTAAGCGCGACCAGCAATAGCAGAGGTGGCGAGCATAAGCACTGCAGTGGGAGCAAAGGAGAACTTCATGATGACGGGTATTTGAAAGGAGTTGAAGGTACTGATTGGATCGGTGTGGATACGACCTTGCGTAACTAACAGGCCAGCTGTTCGATGTGGAACAAATCTTCCAACCCTATCCTCATTATATACTGCTGTCGGAGTGAATTAGCGACCCTGCTCGGGCTACAAGGTGCCGTCATGCAAGTCCTTAACGTTTACCATGAATCTTAGTGTCACCGCCCATAAACACCATGGCACCCGACAATTGGGCCACAAGACTTCAAGATACACTCGTACTCCGGTTCCAAAAACGTTGGCATGGAGTGGATGCAGGAGTGTACGTGAGCTCTGCTGCAGGACTACCTCCACCGTGGGATTCATGAGGGTACATTGCCGGCTTATCAACGGGCGTCTATCTGATTCGGGCTGGGCGGCCTGGACCAAGTGTCAACAGCCAACGAACTAATATATCTCCATCTGCCATGTTCCCCATGCACGATCGCACACATCACCAAACTCTGTTCCCATTGTCAGAACTCCCAACGCTACTGATGTAGACTCGATTTTGGGCCCGTCGATAACCTCCTCAAGACGCCCGCGCAGTACCCTATCCATCTCAACTGGAAAACTGACAAGGGAACATCCAAGTATACAATATTGCGGAGAAGGACTTGTGATGCAGTTCGAATGGGCTGTGTATTAGGAGATTGCGACAGTCGTCATCATTGTACCCCATTCTGAAAATGGCGACGGATTTCAGGGAGTAGGGGAGCCCTGTCTAGATCTGAAATAAATCGAATATTTTTTAAGGATGGTGAGTTTAATAATCGTCTAGATCTGCTTGAAATCATTCCGTATTTCGACTCGGTGTATTAGATTTTCAGAGTAACTTGACACAGAACCTTCCTTCTGGATGCTTATTATAGTAAAAACCAGATAAAAGCAGCGCAAAAAGGTCGAGTAGGGGCTCGCCCTCAGTCAAATATACCCCGAAAGCGGTCGGTTACCTGCATCCTCAGCGCGCCCTTCGAAGCGAAGGCAGCTTGGACATCGAACATACAAATGCACAAGCTCATTGAGAAGGAGGCGTCGACACCTCAGCTCCTTTCGACCTTATAAAGAGTCTAAACATCCGGCCAATGGCCCCGTCCATAAACCCCAAAATCAGGGTTATCAGCAATAAGATCCTCCCTCCAATGCAACGCCCGAACCCGCCTGACCACCAAATCCTCCAACCACACGTTGGCGATCGGACCCTCCGACTCCGAGTCGTGCTTGTTGTACTCGTGCTCGTGCTCCCGCATTCGAAGAAGACGACTCTCCTTCATTCATAAAAGACTCTCCTTGACACGCGGGCCCCAAACAATCTCATAAACAGGCGCAATAACAAAGTTGGACGCAAAGGTCTGGAGGGTAGGACAGTGCACGGCGAACGGCAGGACGCTCATGTCCGCATCGTCGAACCAGAGTTCTTCGTGGGGGACGTACCAAGGCCATTGTTCCTCCTCCTCACTGAGTCACTCTCCCCCTCCCCCTCCAGACTCTCCCGTAGCCGTTCCTGTTCATCCAGTCCAGGCCGCTCCCAAGGCTTAACCCCCCGCTCAAAAAACTCCAACGCAAACGGCGTAGCATCTCCATCCACCAATTTGTAGTTCCACGCAAAGTGTTTGAGGGCTTTCAGTCCCCCCAAGGCGGGCGCGTAGGCCCCCGAGGGGTGCGGCCAGACCACTGCGACCTCCCCTGAGGCCGTGCGGTTCTGCATTGTGCCCGTGTTGTTTGTCCGCGCGACGAGTTTGAGGGCGACGAGGTTTGGGCAGGCTAGTGATATTTCGCGGATGAGGGAGTGGATGGAGGAGTGCAGGTGCAGCCCCTCGAGGGTGAGGAATTTCAGTGAGGGGGTTGCGTGGAGGGAGGCGATGAGGAGGCCTGTATATTGCGGTGGGATTTGGGATGTATGGGAGATCTTGAAGTGTGTGAGGCCTTTGAATGAATCGCGTTCTGCTTGGGTTTCAGACTGACTGGGGTCCCCATTGCCGTTAGGCGCGGTAGGCCGAGAAGATAACCACTCTGCCAGCCGCGGGATGCCATCAGGATGGAGTTGGTGGACAGAAAGCCATTCCAGCACCTCGATGCAGCGGAACTTGGAGTATACATGGTGCGGAGGGAACACGAGGTCGTCCAAGGTCGAGAGGAGGGACACAGAAAGGTTGCGCACGTCCGGGCAGATGCGGAGGATGTACCACGGCGTCGCTGAGGCTATCGAGTTCGCCTCGGGTCTCGAGAATTGTAAATGGAGGTTGGCGATCTTGCACTCGGGGAGGGAGTCCTGGAGGAGTGTGCGCAACGCCCCTATGGGGATGGTGCACCCGCTCAGAGAGAGCGTGTGGCGGAGAGGAACGGTGCGCCCAGTCGAGCGTGGGTGATGCTGAGGCAAGGGGCGATGACAATTTTAGTGGAGTGGGATTGGAAAAGAAAGTGGGATGGCGAGCAAAAGAGTGGGATTGGGACAAAAGAGTGGGATCACGCCATCATCCCACTCTTTTGCTCGCGCCTCCTCTCGCTCGATAGCCCCGCCGCCCGAAGGGCGGCTGTTAGAGTTCGGGTTAGTCGCTGCGCGTAGCGCAGCCGTTAGGGTAGGGGTTTGGGTTAGAGTGTGGTTTAGGGTTGGGCTTTAGTGTTGGGGTTAGTGGTTAGAGGTTGGGGAGGGGGATATATTGTATTTGGCGCCTCTGGCGCGTCTTCATTTCGTCTTCATACACTGAGTTTGAAGGGAGCCGCAGCTGATATCAATCCCACTCTTTTGCGGCAACATCCCACTCTTTTGTGTAATCCTACTAATATTGCTAATCCCACTCCACTACGATAGTATATACTCTGAGGCAAGTCAAGTTGGGTAGAACGCTCGGAGTCAGGAGGTCGCAGCATTGGCGGAAGAGTGGGTGGAAGATCGTAGTCTCGACCTGCGGGGCGACTTGGTTTGTTCCCTCTAAATAGAGATAACGCTAGTAGCTGTTGGTCGTCGCATCGGTCGAATATCTCTTCGTGAACGTCCTGTTGCAGGTCGGGGAGCTTCAACCTTTGGAACTTGGGTTCCCGATTCTGGAGCCATAGTTTATGTACTTTCACTGCGAAGATACGTGTTAGCGCTACACATCCTGTCCGCCTTATGGCGAGTGATACTGTAGCACTTACACGAGTCCGATGCGTCAATAGACCAATTATCCGGATCGATATCCCAACGAAGGAGCCATTCTTCGAAAAGGTCTTTGCCCTCGGGTTTGATTTTCCATGATGTTTCTGGGTACTCCATCTGCACGGAGAATATAGATAGCTTGCGTATATTGACGGTTGTTTCAATCATAGGCGTGACCTGATGGAAGTGTGACATGTATTCTTCGAATCCCTGGATGTATTCGTTCCATCTCTAATGGCAATAGTCGCGGTAAGTTAAAGGGTGTTCGGAAGGAGAGAGAGTCAACGAACCTGTTCGTGGCGTCACGTCAAGTCAAGGTTTCCCTGTCAATATTTTCCTTTCATCAGTACAGTACTCTCGGTAGTGTGACGAATAATAAACTGAAAGAAACCGACCTCGATAAACCCTTTGTAAATCTCCAAAAATCTCCGTCTCCTCCACATAACAACGCGGGTCCGCAGAGTCCGCCATTCGTCTTCTTCGTCATAATAATACCTCCTATCTTCTTCCTTGCAGTAGTAAAGCTGTACTGACCCTTCTACGAGTTCAGTCTCTTCCCTTTCATGCAAGAGCATGTAGACTTTGGAGTGCGGTGGATAAAGGATCTCGATGCCCTTTCTGGTCGGCCATTGGGCTGGCGTTGTCAGAGGGCGTTCAGGGAGGTTGGCTATTGAGCTCTCTTCCATGTTGAGGTGGTGGTTGCTCGCACAGGTTTAGAGAACTCCTTTTAGAGAAGAGACGGACGTGGATCCGGTGGCATGAAAGGACATGTCCCTGCCGCCAAGGATATGAGGTGATTGCCGGCGTAGCTCTCCTCATCCAAGGACATGTAAAGTGGTCCTGGATTGACTGTTCTATGAGTGTCTTTCAGGTTATGCGTTGTTGGACGATGAACGAGGGCGCGTCGTTGCACGCGTCGGAAAAATAGGGGGATAATTACTCGCCCACGTGGCGCGGGATCACCCCGATGAAGCAAGTCGTTCCCTCACTCCCGCTTCTGTGCGCCTTGCAGTTCGCGCTTCTTCCTCGACCACGTTCTCCGTTCTCACACTTTTTCCTCTTCATCGTCTTCTCACCGCTCACAGGACGTTGGAGGTGGACATGAACTGCTGCTGAGCGCCAAAACAAACGGCGTCGGAACAAGAAAAAGCGAAGGAAGAAAGATGGCCGAATCGTCGAGCTTCATGCAGCGATTTGTGCAGCGCACTTTCTTCCCGTTTGGAGGGTCTGGTTCTGCACCTCCTGCCAACGATGCGGCCTCGAAAACGGGTTCTGAGCAGACTTCGACGTCGTCTGTGAAGGGTTCTGCGAGCTCGACGAGCAGCGGAGCGTCGATCAAGGCCCATGGACGTCGACATTCTATGGATCCCAAGCCTGTTTCTCGAGGTGAGTTTGGCACTCTTGAATGATCTTTGAATACGATGGCTCATTGTCTTGCAGAACCACTAGCCTCTGCAGGAGCAACACAGCTACGTCGAGTCTCCAGCGTTTCTTCGCTCCGTTCGGCCGCCTCCTCGTCGAAACGCAAGGTCAAGAATTCAGTTCAAAGCGTCGGTGGATTTTGGAAGAAAGTGACGGCTGTTACCACCTCCAGCATCTCTTTCCTCGGTGGAAGCACTGTACCAACAGAACCAGAAGCTTCGAAGCCCACGCAGGATGGAAACAACGCAGAACCAGCCAAACCCCAGCCACAACTGCTCTATTACATGGGCTCTCGCTCGACCTCTTCGTTGGCATCCGAACTTAGCTCATCAGCTTCAGCCGTCTTGTCGAAACCTCCTCAAGCCCAGGGACAGAAAGGTGGAGGGCACGCCAAGTTGCTCAGTATGGTTGCAGAGGGCGACGAGGACGATACCCCTGTCGGTTCTTCGTCCTATAGCACAAACTATACTGGATCCTCCTCCGTTTCAGGCGATGCCACAGATACCTCCATCACCACTCCAACATCAGCTACTACTCCAGCCACGCCCAACGCTCCTCTGCCTAAACCCATGACCGCTGCGGATCTGGGATTCACCTCGCCTCCAGGCAGGACCATCCCACTCGCTTCTCGATATACGAATCCCTTCGCTCACAACTCGACGCCTTCGGGCGCACCACCGCCTACACCCGTCGTGCACACCATTGCACCACCCAACTCCCCCGAACTCAACACCGTCCCTCTGCCCAGCATCCACGTCGTCGCAGCCTCGTCTGACGGTCAGCCCTCCGTACCTCCAACCAACCACAATCAAGAACCAGCGGAGAAGGAGGAAGAAGAGGAGGACCTCTCCGACCCCACCGTCCTCGCACGCAAGATCCAAGAACTAATCGACAGCCTTCCCCCGCCACCAGTCTGGGAGCACCCCATCGACCCAGATCCCAACATCGACGTTGGCCCACCCACACCTGCGCCTGGTACACCACGCCGACGCTTCCCCGGCTCCCCACGCGCAGGGTACCCGTACCCAGGTTCCCCCCATCGTCGTTTCCCCGGTTCGCCAAGGTCGCGGTACCCGGGGAGTCCTCGAGGGGGAGGAGGAAGTTGGTACCCCGGCTCGCCGCGTCCGAATCCTATTACGCGTATGCCGGCGCCGCCGCCCCCGCGCACGCCCAAGAGGGATAAGCAGACAGGCAAACCGCTCCCCCCGCCTGACGCCGTACCTGAGGCGATCAAGCATGCGAAGGGGGTGGATAAAGTCCTTGAATGGTTGTGGCGGGCGCCTGCTATGAACGGCGGGAGTGAAAGTGGGAGGGGGAAGGGGGTTGGTGGCAAGCCTGGAGGTGGTGGGAGGGAGAGGAAGAAGAGGAGCGTATGGAATATTTTAGAGTCGTATGATACGACTGGGCATATTCCTCCTACACCGTACACTCCTGGACGGACGATCCCGCTTCCGCCTGAGGACGAAGGATCAGGCGCACCGGGTGGGACTATACCTCTTCCTCCAGTGGAAGACGAGGGGGAGGGAGAGGGCGAGGTGGAGGACGAAGATCACGAACACGAGCACGAAGAGTGGTACGAAGACCCGAACGACAAGGAGGGTATCTTCACGGATGGAAGCAGTATCATGCTGTACTCTCCCATTCTCCCTGGACAGCGCGACCTAGTGGAGATGGGAGACCTCGTTAGCGTTTGGGTGGAGGAGGATCTGGATGGTGACGTGGAGGAACCAGCTCAGCAGCAGCACCAACAGCAACTTCAACCACAGCAGCAGCCTGAGGTGAAAGCTTGGAGCTGGATGCCGCGTCCAGCTGCTGGGATGTGGCAATGGTTCGGCGCGTCCTCTAGCGCGACCACGTCGACAGCAGCCTCTACCACCTCCCTCCAAGTCCCCACCTCCCCCCTCCCCACCCACAACAACGCCTACAACTACGCCTACGCCGCCAAAGCCACGTATCGGACGTACACTTCACCGGATGGACGGACGCGCCATGTGAGGATTTTGGAACAGAAAGCGTGGGCGCCGAGTAATGAGAAGATGAGCGTGCAGGTGTTTTGGTGGGGGTATCGATTGTGAGTTTTTTTTTTTTATTCGAGTTTTTTTAGTTTTCTTGAGTTTTCTTTCGTGGATTTGTGGCTTTTCGTTTTCTTGCGTTTCTCTATTTTGTTTTAAAGGGTTCTCTTGAGTTTCTCGATTCGCGTTTCTCTTTCAAGTTTCTCTTTCTCTATTCCCTCTTCCCCTCTCTCTTTCGAGCCTCCTGGACGAGCAGCTGGAACTGACGATGACATATTGGAACTTTGGACACACAGGTATCTCCCACCCCCCGTCCTCCTCATCCTCTCCGACAAGACGGTCGAAGCGACGAAACGAGCGGCGATGATTACGACTGCTCTGACGTGGTTCTTCAACAATATCCCCGTTGCTAGTTTGCCGATTGCTGTTCAGCCTACTGTTTTGTTGTTGCAGGTGCGTATATCGTTGGTCGCTTTTCCTCGCGAGAAAAGAGAAGTCGATTGTTGACTGATGGTGGTTTTTGTGTGATAGCGGTTGGCCCCGTATTTGGGATACATTGGGACGTTTATTAGCTGGAGCTGGCAGCAGATTAAGAGTTATGATGTTGGTGAGTACCTTTATCCTCCTCCTCATCCATACCTATATCCATATTGATTTTTAACTGCTGGATCTTCGATTAGGCAACGGCGTGATCATGACTGCAACTTGGCTCCTCCCCATCGCCCTCATCCCGGGAACGTGGTGGGACCATTCATTCCCCAAGAGTCCGGCGGCGCAGGCTCCTATACCACTTCCACCGACGGACGAGACGCCTTCCCAACCTCAGCCAAACCAGCCTAGGAGGGAGGTGCCAGCGCCTGGAACTGGAGACGACGATAGCGATGGAGAGACTGAAGCACCGACGGAGAGTACGCCTTCGTCTCCTGGTGGTGGGCCGATAGGGCAGCCTACCGTACCCTCTGCACCGAGCACAGGGCCATCTCCACCTAGTATAGTCCCCGAATCCTCTACGCCTTCGGAAGCGGGGGAGTCGGTGTCTGTGCATAGCGCTTCGTCCGGCGCAGCTAAACCCGCGCCGAGGACGAGGAAGACCTCCCTCTCTGCGACGTTTGCTGCGTTTATTGGGAGGAAGGGGTTGGTTAAGAGTAATTCGACCTCTAGTACGACTACGTCGGCGTCTTCGAGCGGTGGGGGTGGTGGCACGACGCCTACTTCCACGACGTCGACTGCGCCGACGAGTGCGGTGCCTTCGCCTACTGCGCCTATGAGTCCTGCTCAAGTTCGAGCGGCGGCAGCTGGTGCTTCTCCGGCTCATGTTCCCCAATATCCTACCCCGCCTGCGTCGACGGGAACCCCGGCCTCACCGACAATTACCTCCTCAACGATTACCTCACCAACGATGTCGATGTACGCCACGCCTATGAGCTCTCCCGTTCCTACACCTCACGCACCCTTGCAGTCCTTCCCCGTCGCTCTGACTGGGGGAACCCCCAACTCAATTGTTGCGGACTCGAAGGTCACATCGTCTTCATACTCTGTTTCCTCGCCGCAACTGAAATCGAATCATCGCCACAGTCACAGCTATAGTCATCGTAGTGCGGCTTCTGGGGGAGGTGATGGTTTGGGTCAGCATAGCAGTAGAAGCGGATCGAGGAGTGGTTCAGGGCATCATCATAGCAGGAGCGGTTCAGCCTCGGCTCTTCAGGTTCCTGCGCCAGTTCCTCCCCCTCAGCCTGGCGTTTGTCCGGATAGTACCTTGGGCCAGGAGTTGGTGAGGAGTTGGAGGGTGGGGACTGTGCCGTTGCCTGAGGGTGGGGATACGGTTAGAACTTGAGGTGGTTTAGAGTTGGGGTTAGAGGCTTGAGGGTTGGATCAGTGCGTTGTCTGAATCTACATTGGCTTTTGTATCAGCTTTTATCTTTCGCATGTTTGTTTGCATCTTTTTTTTTTTTTTTTTTTGTGACGACCGCTCGTTCTAAATGGACTGGGCTTTTTACGACCTTTTACGACCCATTTCAAGGCTTGTCATTTTATCAGAACTAGTGTTGTACGATTAAGTTATCTGTAACCCATTTGAACCTTGTACATTTTTGCGTTATAACAAATCTTCTTCGAACCCGGTGGCAGTCCTTTCCTGTTTTCCTTCCTTCATTTCCACAGTGTCGATGGTTGCCCTAGACCAACGAAGCCTCACTACTCCTCGGGAACGCCTGGTCCTCCTGTCCAATCACCATCCCATCTCCAGTGACAAGCTCGACATCATCCACGCTCCCATCGTCCAATTTTCGCAAGATGCGTGCAGTGACGTATCGCGCGGGTGGGTCGGCGTAGATATCTGCGACCATGGTCAGGCGAGGGCAGGCTTCGGCTGCCAGACGGGCTTTGGATTTGAATTCTTCTTTTTGGTCCGAGTCGAGGTCGGAGAGGTGGGTGTGTTGGTCGCGGTAGCAGAATCGCTGGAGGTTTTTGAGTTGTGCGAGGTCGGGGATGAGTTTGTCCTGTTGAAATGGCGGTTAGCATGGATCATGGATGTAATCGCTATATCAGAGAGAGAGAAAAAGATAGAACTCACGTAGTTGGACACATCCAAACCCGACGCCTGCAACCCCAACTCTACAAGATTCGGCGCCGCACGGACGATAGAATGCATATACCCATTCAGCACGCTCTTCTTAAACTTCTGCCCCTTCTTCTCGGGCGCTTCTTTGAACTCGCCCTCGGCCGTTTCGTACCAGTGTGAACCCTCGAGGTGGGATATTTTGCCGTAGGGTTCGCCGTCTTGGATGATGTTGAGGCTTTGGAGGATGGGGAGGCTAGGGGTGGTACCGGTGCTGTTGGGGGGTTGGAGGGCGGAGGGTTGGAGGACGGAACGGAGGAGGTAGGGCACTTGGGCGTTGATGCTGTCGAGGATTGTGAGGCTGATTAGTTGTGGGAGGAGAGGTGAGAGGTTTCGGACGTCGCGGAATGGAGCCTAGGTGGGATCAAGGTCAGTGATGCATTCGCTAATAGAGAGTAGAGTTGTTGATAGGTCTGGGGATACTTACGACGAGGTGTCTCAGGTTGGGCAGGAAGTTCACCACATCATGAACGCCTTCTGCGAACCGCGGTGTTTCGTCGCCATAACTCAGGTTGATGTACTCCAGAGTGGGGTGCCGCTCCCAGAATGCCATGGCTTTGGCTGTGTCCTCGAGGACGTACGCGCTGAGCGTCAGAGACTCGAGATGGGGGAACGTAAAGTCCAGGATGTTCTCCATCTTCATCCACTCGTCTGTGTCAGAGTTGGGAGCTAGGTTGAGCGTGCGCAGGCGGGGTGCCAAATTGGACACGGTTTGAAGGAGTTTTTGGTTCCCGGTTTCGGTGAGTGTGCTTTGGGAGAAGCGTAAAGTGAGGTTACGGATGTTCTGTAAGATGTGGTGTTCAACTACTGCTAAAATCCCAGACGTCGAGTTTTGTATTGAAAGCCTACCTCGATTTCAAATAGACCAGACTCTTCCAACCATCGATTATCGTCGCTATCACCGATATTGGTGAGAGTCAGGGTGTGCAACCGCGGACAATTCTTCTTCAGTCCCTCCCAGAACGGCGCTTTAGGCTCTCCAAACCCGTAGAAAGCTTCACCATCCTCGTCCGTCCACCACGAGAACCCCTCAAAATGAAACTCGAGGGTATGAATGAAGGGTAAAGCGCCCATCGTGATCAGCCTCTCCAAGCCTTTGAGGACATCAAGGCCGTTAGGGTCCTCACGGACTCCTTTGGAGAGTGCAGAGCGGATGTGGATGCCCCTCACCAAATGGCCTTTTGAAGGCTCCTCGAGGATCTGGTGGATGACGGAGAGGGCATCGGATTCGTTTTTGAGGATGAGGTGCGAGTAGAGGAGGGGGAGGGTGATTTGGGAGATGTGCCGGTTGGTTTGGGCGAGGGAGAGGAGGGTTGGGGGTGTGGCGTAGAGAGGGAGGTGGCCTGCCACCACGGGGAAGATTTCCGGTGGGAAGTCTACTAGTAGACGGGATTGGGAAGACATGGAGGTAGTACTACTGTAGTAGGTTACGCGTTGCGCAGTTTTCAAGTTGTTCGGAGACTCGAATGTAAGGTTCTTGGACCGGGGTGATGATTGAATGAAGGAGCTTTTGTTCAGCTGAGAATCCATCTCGATAGGGTTTTCGAATAGAACCATCTATGTAATCCAAATCGAAATCGAGCGCCCAAATGGAAGAAGAAGATGCAGTGATCATGACACTGACACACTGATATGTGATGCGATTCGACTGGGCTGTGTGTCGAAGGACTTAGATTGCGACCGTCATCACGGCAGCTTCCCGCATCAGCAGTTGCAGTTCCGACAATGTCGTGACAATGGAGAGCCAAAGATGGGTTACGTATCTAAAAATAGACATGGGGACGATGAACTGTAAGATAGCCGAGTGGTCAATGTTGAGACTCGCTTAAGGTCGTCCAGCATCCGGCTTGGCCAATTTAGATGGTATACTAGTAGGGGCCTGTCGAAGGCTCATGCAAATGTAACTGTAGAATTCGTGGACACGGGGTCGTCCTTTGCAATTTGAAATCTGGAATCTTCACTGCATTGAATAGAGCGTTACGGATGGTATTACAACGGCATTCGCACACCGCCTTGCGGTCCACATGCTTTGTGTCAAGACTGGCGTCAGGATGTATGTATTTTAACGTGTCTCCACTGGTTTCGGCCTCGTGGCCCTTAGTACATATCGGCCGCGGATGGCTGCCATGGAGCTGTGACACTATGGGCGGTGATCCAACAGAGATTTTGAAAATACTTACTTACAGGAGACGGCAACTTGAAGCCGCCGAGATAAGGCTCCCTCCCTGCCAGACAACAGATATAAAAGGAGTGCAGTCTTCCTGTATTCGTTCCCCATCGAACAGCAGGTCTGTTACATCGAGCACACCCATTCAAACGCAGGTCGTACCTATCTATCCACGCTCCCAAACCTACCCTCAACGTCTTCAACTACTTTCACACTTTCTCACCGTCATAATGAAGTTCACTCTTGCCCCCGCTGCCGTGTTCTTCCTTGCCACCTCTGCTGTCGCTGGTCGTGCCTATCGCAGGTCGTTCGACTTTGACGATGAGCTGTGAGTGGTATACGTTGGTCGCATCGTCCACTTGCTGACAGACGAACTTGAATCCTCAGCGCCCTTGCCGCCCGTGAAGTCGAGATCGCCGACTACCTTGAGGCTCGATTGGCAGACTTCATTGATGACATCTACGAGCGAACCGTGCGTACCGTATATTCTCCTTCCAACCACATTCAAATTGACTGAGCTGTCTATCTCTCAGGGCCCCTTCATGTCAATGAACGCCGCCCAAAAAAAGGACGCCTCAAAGTTCATCAAAGACGCTCACAAAGGCGGCAAGCTCTCCATCGCCGCCGCTCCGGGAAGCTCGCAAAAGACAGTCCTGACCAAGGGTAACTGGCATCTGGATAGACAGCAATCGTCCAACGCGAACAGGGAGTATAAGGTTGCTGTGCAGAAGGCTGGGCAGAGAGGAAAGGGCGAGTCGACGACGGCTGCACAGGTTAAGATGGCTGGGTTCCCTAATAACAAGCAGCCTAATTCGTCAAAGGTCAGTTCTCCAGTGTTTATAAATTCGGGTCGCGAAGAGGAGGTTCTGATACGTGCGGTATAGGTACACAACAAGCTCCAGCACTCGTTGAAGAAGGGCAAAGAGACGCAGATTAACTACCCTTCGAGGAAGCAGGCGGCGCACCAGGAACGCATGGCCAAACAACAGGCTGCGAAGAAGGCCAAGGCTGCTAAGAACCACGCTACTGGTACCGCTCGCGCCAAGAGCGGAATCTTCAGGAAGGGAAAGAAGTAAATGTAGATACAACTACAAGTACATACTACTACGACGCTTCAGGACCTCGTGTATTTGGGGATTTTGTGGAATGACTATAGCGTCAGTCAGACAGTGCTTAGTGTGTGACCCTGAGGTATCAGCACCTCGTTTCTCGAGGGGTGGCGTGTTCGTTGACTTCATAAGTATGTACCTCTCTCGGCAGTCGCATTGTAATTGCTACTCGACCTAAGCTTTCCCCCTTGCGTAAATGACAAACGCCGTGGGGGCCGAGTGGTTGTGTTGTTACAGGATAATTTACAAACGAGGAGGTAAGACGTGGGCTCATGTGTCGACCTGCCAATGCCACCGAGAGGTAGAGCTCACTGACAGGTTGGAGCTGAATTGGCTGACTTCATCGACTCGGACTAATTGTATGAGCTGGCCCCGACTCGAGTACTGGCCATCACGTGGACCGTGTCCCAAACGCGTCTCTGGGTGACACGACGACCCACTTGTGACTTCACTCCCAACTACATACGATGGATCTCGCCCTGTACAAAGAATTTCGCGAGGAGTGAGTACGCTGTCTGCCTCCACGTGCAAGAACAGCCCGGCTGACGAATAGATGCGCGGCAGATGCGACGCAGCATACCCAGAGACTGTTGAACTTGACTGTGACCCCCCCAGGCGTCGTCCCCGCGGGCTAGCCATCTACCCACCCCACTATGGCGCCGGGTTCTTTATCTCTGGAGAATGCCTGGCACACGTCTTCGAAATCCCGCCTCCCAACCTTCAGGGTTATGTTAATTATTGGGCCCCGAAAGACAAAAAGTAAGCTTGTTCAAGTTGTTCAGGAGTTACAGTGTGGGGGGCGTCTTTTACTCGAGTATAAACATACTAACAATGGCAGGGGCGTGTTTTTCTCGATGATTGAAGTGACGTATTACGACTTCCTCGTCTGCTTTGCTCATACCGTCGACGACAAGCGCGACATGGACGAGTGGCATAACAAGAGGGACGAGTGGTTTGATACCTTTTGCACAGTACTCAAGTTGAACGAGACGGCGAGAAGGATCTGTAAGGAGAACTACAAGTGGTATCGGTTGATTGACTTGGACAAGGAAAGCAGACTGCCGCCCAATGTTTCCTTACAGTCTGAGACTGCGAAATCTTGATTTCCTAGTGGCATCATCATTAATGTTGATGCACCTGGCGGAAAGTACCCGATCCATTCTGGCTCGGAATCGATATGCAGTTCGGACCGAGGAGAGTACGGATGCCTCTGAATAGATAGAAAGTGAGGTATGATTTGACAAGATAGGCTCGTTCTCTCGAGAGCCGTGACGAAGCGTGAAGCCAAGTAAACCTAATCAGGTTTCCTTGGTGTTGCCTGGGGCCAGCTTGCTGGCCGGAACGCCCAGATGACCACCGAGCCGGGGCAACCGTGGCTGGATGGCCAAGCGTAGGCGCTGGTGGTAGGCGGGAGCGGTGGGACGCGAAGACGAGAGAGGAACGAGTGGAGAGGATGAGGACCTCTCGAGAACGACGAGAAGATGAGAGATGGTATCTCTCATCGGCACGAGGAAGACGAGGCTGTTTGGTCTGACCTTTCAGGCCAAACAGGGTGCGCCGCCTCCGGATCACTCAACCTCATCTTGTCCACGGATGTTGTGCAAGCACAACATCCACCCAAATGTTTAAAGCTACGAGCTACAGAAAGTCGAATAGAGAGAAAACTGGGGAAGAAAGCTCCGTAGAGTAAAAGTGACTTCAGGCGACCCTTTAACTACCCAAAATCGACGCAGCAAATGTGTCCAACAGACAAAATAAGAGAGACGTACATCTGATGCCGGCTTTTGGGCGCTAACGGATATTGTTGGTAGGTCGAGCTCGTTTCCTCGATGAGGACGAGCTCGTCCACCACAGTGTCTCTGTCGTGGAAGGATATTGACGGTGTTTCCGTCCCTGGCGAGGAGGCTGTAGTGGTCGTCCCAGGAGCCGTTACCTTGGCTAGGCTTCCTACACCGAAGGCAGTGACTGAGGTTGCGAGAATACAGCCCATTTCGGCGTCAGTAGGATTCCGCGCCCGGGAGCTCGCAAACTGAGACAGTCTCCTGACCAAAGGAAACTGGCATTTGGACCGACAGCGATCATCCAACGTTCAACGCCAACCGGGAGTGTACAAAGTCGCTGTGCAAAAGGCTGGGCAGAGAGGGAAGGGCGCGCGAGTCTACGACTGCGGCTGCGCAGGGTAAATAACTGAATCCGTCTAAAGAGGACGTTGCACAGGCTGGCATACTATGCAACCCTCGAGAATCCGCACCACCATTTGCATCTTAGATATGCCTTCCAATGCGCACGTACGCAGCGTCATTGAGGTGCGTAAGACCATCTGGCAAGACATTCACCGCAACCAGCAGCCTTCCGCCAGTCGACGACTCAGACTGACACTGATCTCCCTGTTGATGGTTAACCCGGAACCCAATGCGGAACAACGCCCTTTGTTAGGAAATCGCACGTACATGAGATGCGTGCTCCGATGATAGACTAGTCCAGCCTCTGAAGACGAATCAATAAATAACCATAATCTTTTGTAATTTCCGGGGCAGGATACATACGACCTTCGCCCAGCCAACCAGATGATACCAATGACCCAACCAACATACAACACCAAACCCGCAGCCAACGATACGACACCAATTCCCAACCAACGATACATCACCAATCTCCCATCCAACCATCCACTAGTACCAATCCTACCTTACAGCATAATAAAGCCCCTCAACCGCCACATTCCCCTGCCATTTCCCCAACTTCCTGACCGCTCGAAGGGCCGCTGGGGCGGGCAGAACCAAAACCAAACACGGCAGCACAAACACGAGAACGAAGAGCAAGAGACCGAGTGTGATCGCTGGTTTGATGACGATGAAGTAGAAGAGGGCTTGGTAGGATGTTGGATCTGTGAACTGTATGACGTAGAACCCGAGAGAAAGAAGAGTTGTTAGTACTAGGTCTAGACTAGAGGTAGATCGAGACGAATCGATATCGCCCGGGCAAGGCATGGAACATGGAACACGGAACATACCATTGAATAAGCATTCTTGTAGAACGACCGTTCCTTGACGAGGCCAGTGCGCAAGTAGGGCATACGCCCAGACTCGATTTCCTGCGCTGTGAGTTCGCGGTAGCGCGTGAAGATGGGGCGGGGAGGGTATGGTGTGGGGTATGACAGCGGGCTGTGGAATTGAGTTTGGAGTTCCAGTTCGGCGCGGGCAAAGGCTCGTGCGCCTAATAGGTTGAGGAAACATAGCAAGGCTCCTAGAGGGAGAGCGACGAGGGTTGTTGTGCCCGTCTACCAAAAGAACACAAAAGAACGGGAGATAAGCAATGAGATCTTGGAAGGTGATGGAAGAGGGGACGCACCAAGGTAAAAACGAACAGATACACCCAGGCAGCCAGAGCAAAGGGGAAATTGATGACCAAAAGGTGGACGAGTGCTCTCCAATAGAGAGGACGGCCCATAGGCCTAAAGTACCTCTCCCAACTCGCCAACGAGAAACAGCTAAACTCGTGCCTCATCGAATGCAACGATCCTCTATCCCCATGCTCATCCGCCATAGTATCAATCCCCTCCTCGGGCAAAAAGATCCCTCCCTCCTCGTCCTCCGGGTCCACCTGGAACAACGACAACACCGTCTGCGCCAGCGACGGCGCAGCACTCAGCGTGCTCATCTGCGACACCGAGCGTGCTCTCTGTCTGTCGTGGTGGTGGTGGTGGTGGTGATGCATGTTGGACGTACGCAGTAACGGCGAAGGCGTCAAAAACATTCTTGCGCGGTCTCGTTCGTCGCCTTCGATGTCGTCGTCGGTATTAGGCCCCGAGGATGCACTCATCGACAGATTCTGTCTTAGGCCGCCTTCATAGTCCGAGTATGAATCTGTGGAGGATAGTCGCTGGATAGTCTGCAAGCGAGGGCTGCTCCCTGGGCGTCGTGTGCCTCGATGTTGGCGGCGGGGACGGGTAGGATCAGGGTAAGGCGGTGGAGGGTCGGTCATCACGTTGTCGCATATTTCGTCGGCTCTGGGTGGTGGTGTCTCGGGTGTTTGAAGTGGAGGATCCATGAACCGTTTTGGAGCGAGGTATCCCGTGTGTGATAAGGAAATAAGAGTGATAGTGTGTCTCCCCCTCGAGAGGAGAGCTCTGACGCCAAGAAGCGTCGCTATAGCACCGCCACCTTTGCATGACGACTTCTAACCCTAACCTAACTCACCACCAGAGTCGAAATAAGCGCCTGCAGGCGATGCCAGAGTCGTGATGGAGAACTGGCGACCAACGGGCACCATGGTGAGAGTGTTACCTACTTGGAGTGCAGAATTCGTCAAGCCTTTTATGTTATCTGCGACTGCGGGATTGATCGCAGCAGGGTTCATCTCATTCGCAGATTCTCTTCTTGCGGCGTTTCCAACCATCGAGGGTACTCACATTCTCGGAGAACATCCTACGATAGGAGTCCTCGAGTTCTACAACTGTGTCAATCATGTCAAAGTTGCATTCCCCGTGCAGGCTGCAAACAATATTTCTTGTAAGTGGGCTCTATCTCGGGGTAGTAGTCTATCCCGGTATTGGTAGTTGAGGATGAGTCGGCGGGTTGACCATGACCGGTGGTCCCAGGTTAGCCTGGGTTCTAGCCTACAGGAGGTGAGGTCGTAGAAGATGATCATATACAAATACAAATAACCTCCAAGTAGATGGTCGTGGGAGGAGTGTGGACTATGATACCAGTAGCTCCGTTGCCGCAGTGAGGACGATACACTCGAAGGTTTAAATTTAATCAACAGCGGGAACTTGAAGTTGAAGTACGGGAGAGTTTCAGATTCGGTGGAGCCACTCGGGCGGCTTTGATGCTAGCGCTAGAGCGTGTTCCGATCGCCTAAACCAGCCACTTCACCACCGTCGTGGGCTTTCTGCCCATCCAACTACTAGTATAATGCACAACCACACCTCTAACAACTCGTCTTCTCTCCAACTCCTAACCGCCCAATCGGCCATTGCAACCGATGATTCAAAGACCACCTAATTAACCATGTACACCTGACCTGACGAATCGGATCCAGAAATGCTGCATTCAAGTTGCTGCACATGTAACACAGCGTAATAGGGATTCAATCCTCCGAATTGACTTCTCAACTATACGGCTCCGCTCCGCCCAACAACCCAACAAACCCAACTACAACAAAGACATTTACTTACCCTTATCAAGTTACTGTTCATGACTCGTCCTGATTCCCGAATCCCGATTCCCCCAACCCGCCCCGACTACGACTATGAATCATCGCCAGTCCACCGTCTTGACGCTTCTAGATATCACCAGTCCATAATCGTTGTGTATGACCAAATCCGTCCGAGCCGTCTTCTATCACAAGTCCATCGTCAGAAGTCTTCGTTTGTCAAATCTCGGGTCTGATTCACAAGTCCTTGCAGACCGGAGCTAAGAACTCTACGAAACCACGACCTACGAAACCTAGTACGAACCAAGAAAGAAAACCAGCAGAGCGATCACTTGACTTGAATAACACGGCCACTCAGACAACCGGACACCATCCACAAACAACCCTTCAAGTTCCTCTGAATCGAAGAGCTTTCCGGGCGCTTCGCCCATCCATGTCAAAAGCGAAGCTTGTGTCAATGAAGCATTCGCCGACAAATCCGATGATTACTTGATACTTACTTCACTCTCACCCCCTGAGAGCTATGTCATTGGCCTATTGCTATAGACATTACATAGGTCAATGATGATGTTCGGCGTTACGAGTACAAGGATGGGAAGCACGAACTCTTCGAGGTATATGTAACCGCCACCCCGGCGGCGAGGCAGTGAAAACGAACATGGTCATCGCACAAGGACCTATCGGAAGAGAATCAGATAGGGATACTAGGATCCTCTGGGGGAGTATACTATAGTGCATTGTCATCGTACATACATCCTCTACTAGTAAGTAGCTACCCGCGGTTGACTCATGGAGCAGGCTGGCTGCGAGCGCTCCCGCAGCCAGGGGCCGCCACACGCGACTAAAAGGGAGCAAGCAATTGACACCGTACCGAACCCGCCACCGGCGGCAACAGCACACAACCCTCGGCAAAACACGAATATTGCCATACTGAGACTCAGAACACACGCGTGACGCGCCCGCAGCGTACCGCTTCCAACACACCACCGTGACTGCGAGCCTCCCTTCACCAATCCAAGTATCACTACGCATCAAAAGAACCGAATCGGAAGACCCCAAAGTCCTAGTCATCCATACTCACCCAGAAGACCCGCTCTACGTACCGTCATACCGACCAACCGACCTGTGAACCTGTGACCACTCCCGTCTTCAATAACACACATACTCACAGTTTCCCCTTCCAACAAATAAAGTTATCCCCGCAAAGTGCACTAATACCAGGGCTTACACGCCCCCATCTCCGGTCCATTACCTATTTAAGCACCTGTCATTCTCCCTCTAGCGCGAACTTCCGACTTCGAATTCACCCACACCCACACAACGCACCGGCACCACGCCCCAGTGTTCGTGGCATCCCTCTAACCTCAACCTCCCTTCTTCCATTTCCTTTTTCCTTCTCCCATCAGCCAAAGGGAATACAAAGTGGTGTGCACTGTGCACTGGGTTCCTTGTCGTCGTCATTCCGAGTGGCGACAGTCGATTACACCATTGAGCTTGTCCACCGTTGAACGACAGCCGCAGCGAGTTGTGATACCCATCATCTGACCCAACTCCTTGTCCACGTCACCCCAAGTAGTCTTATATCAACAACCAGGAGCGCCCCTTATCTTCAACGAGCTTCCATTCCCCGCAAGCCTGTCCCAGCTTCTTCCTCAACACTCGTCAAAAACCAAGCGAGAACACAAAGAAACCTTGTCCACCGCCATCCACCCACCCCCAATTCACATTCACAGCACAACAGGGGGCGGTGACCCGTGCCTAACCTCAGCCACACACCCCCAACCCCGCATTATTCAAACCCGAAGCACACCGCCATTTAGCGCTCGCTCACAACACTGCGCAACAACCACAGCAACGGCTTACGTGGTTGCCTGATTCATTAACAGCACACAAAAACCCCCCAAACCGACTCATTTACTCTTGCCTTCCTCTTCCATTCCAATCCATCCCCGCACCCGCAAACCCAGCGCTTCGTACGTCTGGCCCCCTGTCCTACTACTGCTGTACGCCACCACGCTTCTAACGCTCTGACCTTGACTAGGATAGGCTCTCTCGCTTCTCCTCATTAAACGACAAATCACACCACAGCAATAAGAAGACGAGAGAAGAGGAATGGACGCAGTCAAGTCGCTCGTTCAACCGCTCATGGGAGGGTCGTCCGTCGTCGACGGCATGAAGCTTGTCGTGCTCGGTGGGACAGTAGAGACAGCTCGCAGAATATCGAGTAGCGCCTGGTACGTCCTCTTGCTCCCCCCACCGCTCTCGCAACCAACCCCAAACTGACTCCCCTATCCAGGTCGCATTTCGTCAACTGTAAGTGTTGCCACCTCCTATCGTTCCGACTCTGCATGAGTCATTTCGGAATTGGGACCTGCGCCCGCGGTAGCGAGTGGCCACAGCGCTTATCTCGCCCCGTAAGGTGACATTATCGGACCCTGGTGCCCGGGCGCCCAGCCCAGCCGTTCCCACTCTCATCTCCCTCCCACTCCAACCCATGATCCATGACACTGGTAACTGACAACCAACCCTAGCATTCTTCCTGACGGCACACTTCTGCGAAGAAGAACACCCCTACGACTGGCTCATGCTCTGGCTCTCCAGGAGGCCCGAGTGGCAACGCTCCCGCGAATTCGAAACGACCATCCGCTCCGGGTCCACATCCACCAGCTCCACCTTTGGCAGCCCCGCCGACCAAGAATGGGACGAAGCAGAACGCGAATGGGAGGCATACAACGCCCACTTTGAACGGGGCTACTCCCATCACGGGCAAGACGGCGAAGACGACACAGACCCCATCGAGAAACCCAAAACCCGCATCGTCTTCCAGCCCACCTACGACACCACCCACACCATCTTCTTCCGCGGGCACTGGCTCCGCGTCCGCCGCTCCCGAAAACACGACACCAACTCGGAGATGATCAGTATAAGCGTCATCGCACGATCGAACAATATCCTCAAACAGTTGGTCCTCCAGGCGAAGAAGGAGTACGAGGCCGAGTGCGTGCACAGGATCCAGATCTACTTTGCGGATGCGCACGGGTCGTGGAGGTGGACGGATTCGAGGGCGAAGCGCCCTTTGAGCTCTATCGTGCTCAACCCGGGTGTGAAGGAGATGTTGGTCGACGACGCGAAGGATTTCTTGCGATCAGAGAAGTGGTATGCGGACCGGGGTATCCCTTTCCGCCGGGGATATCTCTTGTACGGCGTCCCAGGCTCGGGCAAGAGCTCCCTCATCCACGCCCTCGCCGGATACCTCCAACTGGACATTTACGTCGTCTCCCTGAGCGCTTCGTGGATATCGGACTCGACGTTGACGAGTTTGATGGGCCGCGTCCCGGCTCGATGTGTCGTTCTGCTGGAAGACCTCGACGCCGCCTTCACCCGTAGCGTATCGCGAGACGACGAGGAAGAGATCCTAGGGTCGAGCAACAACAACAACAATAACGGCAACAACGGTGGCAACAACAACAACGCCGAAGGACCGCAAGAGCAGCAATCCGGATTCTCCTCGTTCTACGGCTCAGGCCGCCGTAGAGGAGGTAGGAGCGGTCGGTCAGGAGAGTACCTCTCGGACGTCAACACCCTCTCCCTCAGCGGACTGCTCAACGCCCTGGACGGCGTCGCAGCCTCCGAAGGCCGCCTCCTCTTCGCCACCACCAACCACCTCGACAAGCTCGACGAAGCCCTCCGCCGTCCCGGGCGCATGGACGTCTGGATAGAGTTCAAGAATGCGAGCAAGTGGCAGGCGGAAGCGTTGTTCCGCAACTTCTTCCCTGCGTGTGATGAAGATGAGGTGGAGGATGTGGATTCGGATGGGGCGTTGAGCGCTGGAGAGCTTGAGGCGCGTCGTCGGGATGCAAGGGAGGCGCAGAAGAGGCGCGAGCGCGAGGTGGATGAGGCGTTAAAGAATATCAAGGTTGAGAGCCGGATGTTCACTCCCAACCCCCCAGTACCGACGACGGGCGTCCCTTCGAGCCCGTCGACATCGAGCGTGTGGAGTATCGCCTCGAGCGCTTCGAACCTTCTCTCCTCCGCCTCTTCATTATCGCTGCCATTCGGCTCTTCGTCGGGATCATCGACGCCTTCGGTCTCCCCCGCGTCGTCTACATCGGCATCTAGGAAGACATCCTCCGCATCGTCATCGATAGCCTCCGCCGCCGCCGCCGTTTCGTCGTCGAGACCGCACGTCAAGAAGTTTGGAGAAGGCAATACAGCGTACATCGCACCCCCGCCTACGGACGATATCGCCTCCCGCCGTCATTCTGCTGCTCCGCTCGATAAGAAGACGCTGGCTGTGCTGGCGAAGAAGTTTGCGGATGGGGTGCCTGAGGAGGAGTTTAGCGTTGCTGGGTTGCAAGGATGTGAGTATATGCGCTCTAATGCTTTTTGTTCACGTTCATGTTCGGTTGGGTGCGGGTGATTGGTCTATTTCTTGTGGTCGTGCTCGGCGCTGTGCTCGACGTTCATGGGGGTCCCATCGTCGTTTGACATGTCGACGGTCGATGCATGTGGGCGATGATGTGGTTGGAAGGGAAAAGACGTGTCGAGTCCATGCTTTCTTGACCTCGAAGAAATGTCTTCATCTGATTTTTGACGTCGCCGGATCGGCTTCGGATCTATTCCTGATAGGATCACATCTTATCTTATCTCTCCCTTGGCGTTACCTCTTTGAACTGTCGCTAACCAACCTTATTCCCTCCCCAACAGACCTCCTAAAGCACAAATCCAACCCTCACCTCGCAGCCTCCAACATCGAGTCATGGGTCGCCTCCGAACGCGCTCTCCGCGTCAAACTTGCGCAAGAAAAAGCAGCACGCGAAGAACGCGAGAAGCAGCTCCGCGAGAAGCGTCGTCAAGAACTGCTCCTCAAGAGGGAAGAGAAGAAGAAGCAGGAGGAGAAGGAGGCTGAGATGGAGAAGATTAAGGCCAAGTTGGCCGAGAAGGAGAAAGAGGAGGAGTTGGAGAAGATGAGGCAGAAGTTGAGGGAGAAAGAGGAGGAGGCGAGGAAGAAGGAGAGGGAGGAGAGGGAGGGGAAGAGTGGTGATAGTGCTGAGGAGAAGAAGGAAGAGGAGAAGGTGGAAGAGAAGAAGGAAGAGCATAAGACTGAGGAAGAGAAGAAGTCCGATTCGGATGACGATGAGGATAAGGAGAACTGGTCAGATGCTTTGCCTTGAGTTCCTCGTGTGGCGCTTTACATGTTCTCCTCCAGATGATGTCGCCTCTCGTCTCTTACAGTGCTTTTCTCTCTCCCCTGTCCTTTCTTGCTTTTCACTCCCTATATGGTCCTTTCTCCCCGTCTGTGCTATCACTCCAAATCTCTTTCTTCGTGTTGTCTTCTTGGGCTTCATGTTGTCGTTCAAGTGTTCTCTGCTTTCAACTTCCACTTCGTCCTCGTCGTCGTCATCTCTCGAACTCTGCTACTCCCTTGCTATAGGTCTCAGCCTCAATACCCCACATACACTCGACATTCCACTCCCATTCAAGTTCCCATTTCCGTTTCCCAGTTCACTTCTCTTTCACGCTTTCGACAGTCCCATTCCACTCCCGACATTTCGACTCCATTCTCGCAACATTCCCAATTCACGTTCACGTTCTAGTACGACATGCCTTTGCTACACATCTCACCCATCTGTACTATATTCTATACTTTCAATTCATTTATGATTATCCTATAGACGAAATCACGGAGATTGTGAGATGGGCGTTGGGCAATAAATTAAAACTGTAAGCCAACCTTCATGATTCAATATACATGACTGGCAGCTTATGGATGACTACAGTCTATGGATGACCACAACTACGGATGACTACAACTTGGACGAAACCATCAGCGTCTTCGTCAAGACCTTATTTTCCTCAGCACCTCCATGGGGCGCAGCCGTATACCCCGCATCAACAGGGAGTATGACACCCGTTATCCACCTCGCCTCGTCGCTGGCGAGGAATCTCACCGCGAGTCCGGCGTCCCACCCATTCCCCTCCGTCTGGAGTATACTCCTCTTCCTCCGCGCCTCACGCGTTTCTTCGCTCATACCCCCGCTATAGAGCATCGGCGTGTACAACATCCCTAAAATTCCAATTATTCGTCCATGTAAACGTTTACAGTTAACACGGAAAACCAAACCCGTCGACACCGAAACGAAAACATACCAGGACACACACAATTAACCCTAATCCCACTCCCCGCATGATGCGCCGCCATCGCCCTCGTCAAATTCACAATCGCGCCTTTACTCGTCGGGTAGAGTAGCATCGGGTTCCCGCCCACCAAGCCCGCCACACTACTCATATTAACGATCGTCCCCCTCCCACTCACATCGTCCCTGGCATTCCGCTCCATCGCAGGGACAGCGTACTTGGCCATCAACACCATACCGGTGACGTTAACCTCCATACCCCTCTCCCAGTCGCGTTTGGACACCTCGACGGCGGTCCCAACGGGCCCCGCCACACCGACGTTGTTCACGAGGATGTCCAACCGGCCGTACGTCTCCACCGCCGTCCGCACGACGCGTTGGCAGTCCTCCTCGGACGAGACGTCCGCTTGGACAGCGATGGCTCTGGGTTTTGACTTAAATCCCTCCTCGTCGAGAGTGACACCGAATTCGGAGGTGATCATGGAGACGGTTTGGGAGGCCCAGGAGAGGTTGAGGTCGGCGCAGACGACGGCGCACCCAGATTCGGCGAGAAGGATGGCGGAGGCGCGTCCGTTGCCTATGCCTGTGGAGCGTGAGCCTGCGCCAGTGACGATGGCGACGCGGCCTTTGAGGCTGCGGGTGGGACGTCGCGGGTTTGTGTCGTTGCCGGTGTTTTGGGTCGAGGAGGGGGATGACATGGTGCAATGAGGTCGAGGACGAAGGGGTGCCAAGATCTGGGAAAGTAGAGATAATGGAAGATGGAGATGGATGGTGGGGAAGAGGTGACCTGGAGTAAAGACTAAAGAACCCGTTGGTTGGGGTGAAAGGAATGTTTTACCGGGATCCCCAATCCAGTCTAATATTAATCCAATTGCTTCCATGACATCTTTTAGGGGTAGGGGGATCAGCTGATTGAACACGACGTAGCCTCGAGTCTGCCTCCGGTTATCTTATCTAATTCCAAGTAAGCTCACGTCAATCGCTCAATCCTCCGCCGCACCCCAGATACCCTCACACCCTCAAAGCGAGTTGGGGAGGGACCTTGGGCGGGCGCTAAACCCAACCCAGGCGCCCAGCTTGGCCGGGCCGAGGGATGCCGACTCCTCTTGGATCCTCTTGGAGACGGTCTGAAACCTCCGCTCCTATGCATCTCGGGAGGTTTGTTGAAGTGGTTCTGTCTTTCCCTGTTTCGGGAAACCAAGGGAGAAACTTTAACCCTCGACTTTTAGCATGATCATCTTCTACGACCTCACCTCCTCTCTAGAACCTAAACTAACCTGGGACCACCGGTCATGGACAGCCCGACTCATGCTCAACTATACTGGGATTCCCTACGCGACGAGATGGATCGATTACCCCGAGATAGAGCCTACTAACAAGCAATATGGGTTGCAGCAGCCCACACACGGCGGTCAGGGGAATGCAGATGGAAGTGAGCAGTACACGCTTCCAGTTATCTACGATGAAGAGACGGACGTTGCTGTCGCGGGTTGTTTCGACATTGCGAGGTATCTGGATGAGAAGTGGTCTACCATGGGCTCCAAGTCCCAGTCCGCACCACCCAGACGACCAACATACGCAAAGCCCAAGTTCATACCAGACGGGACAGACACCCTCCAAGCCGCATTCGCCGATGCAACCTTTCAGGCTCTCAAACCCGGTATCCTACTCTTGCTTCCTCTGGTAGTGACGATCCTCCATCCCGAGAGCCAGCGCCATTACCTCAAGGAGCGGTGTATGCTTTATTACGGAGGTGAGATGGACAGCGAGGAAGGGATGTTGGCGGAGCTGTCTGGTGAAAAGAGTTTGGAGATGTGGAGGGTGTTTAGGGAGGGATTGGATAGGATTGATGGTTGGTTTAGGCGGAATGAAGTCGGGTCGATGTCGATGTCGATGTCAGCCTCCTCCGACGGTGAGTCCGAGCAGAAAGTGCGGGATCTCGGACCGCCGCCTCACCGCGAGGCGGCTGAGGCGTCGAGGCGACTTTGGCTTTGTTTTTTTTTAGGGTTTACTTGGCGCGGACTCCAGGTTGACAACAGCGCCGACCGTAGTTCGTAGTTCATCGATCATTGTCCATAGCTGTCTTCGACCGAATCCTAATCCATTTTCATATCTATCCTCGGCCCAAGTCTGCTAGGAGTATGGATGCTGTCTTCCAAGCCCTGTCCTCCTACGGGGATGACAAGATACTGGAAAAACTCACGCGTTACATCCTCTTTTCGCGCTATTGCCGGGACGAGATCATTTTGGCGCAACCCCCAACTTCACTGCCAAACGAGGTCCCTCAGGATTTACCCCCAAGTGTAGTGCAGTTCCTCATCAAAAGCTGTGGAATGTCGGAGGAGGAGGTTGAGCAGTGCTGGGAACACATGGGGGCAATGATATGGGAGCTTCCCGTGCTGGATGATGATGAGATCCGACGTACATTTCTGACCCATGGTGTAGAGAATGGATTCCGTGCGTCGAAAATTTTATATCGGATGCAGTACCACTAATCTCGTCTTCAACAGCCTTTCAGAAAGCGCTATGGCCACCGTCGCAAATGTGCCTCAACCCTGGATGCAACCGAACGTCAAAAGGGCGAAAGATGCAGGTTGCTGAACAGCGAAAAGTAATCCTGTATACCCTTTCACATGGGCCTGTACCAACCTGGTGTGTCCATTTGAAGTGCCTTGGTGTGTTTCATGTCGTCAAAAGAGTGGACTGGATTAATTGATTCATATGGCACGGAATTTAGACTGCAAGACCACCTATTTCCATGACTATTCCGTTCAGAATCAGGAGCGTCGCTACTACGACCAACTTCCAAACGCATTGCAGGTTGCCGACCACCATTTCGTGGAATATAGGCTCGTTCAGATGTGGAAGGCCAACATGAACTTGGCCTGGATGTCGGCAAGTAATTGCGCAGCGACATACAAGCAGATGTTTACAAACGAGATTACATCCAACTTCCCAAAGGAATGGGGTTTCGAGGTTTCGCTGAGCGGGAGGCACGTCTATGATGCCTTTACCCTTTCGAGCCTTCTGGAATTCTACCAGCTTCACGAGAAGACCGCTTTGGTGGTGCCTCACGATGGAGAGCAGGCCAATCGCTTCGACAGTGCGGTGCGCCAAAGGAACCAGCAGATCCGTGACTTTGGTCAACCTGCTCTGGGGCATGCATGTTCCAAGTGTGTGCGCCTCTACCCTGCAACGGATACCCGAGGTGCGTGCTGTTGAAAACTTCATCACTCTCACAACTAATGTTGCCCAATCTAGCTGGCTATCAGGTATCAGCAGTAGTCATGGATGGGATCACGATTGGACGCCCTCGATGTCGGGAACCTCACTGCCCTATCCCTCTCGCCAACATTCGCAACGACAAGTACTGTCCAGAGCATGCGGACAAGGGTGCTACGTGCGTTGTCAAAGGCTGCAAAACCAAGGCAGAAAAGGGATTCAGAACATGTGCAGATGCGCGCCACCGCCATACCGAGGAACTTCATCGCCTGCGCACTGCCGAAGCTAACTTTCCAAACAAAGGAAGGAAGGAGAGATCCCGGATGGCCAAGGAGAACAGCAAGGCAGCATCGGTGGACGTTGGCACTCCAGGAGAGGATAGGGACGTGGATGGCGATGAAGACGGTAGTGAGGATGGTGTTAGTGATGACGAAATAACCGTTGAATTTGTAGATGGCCAGGCGTTCGAAGCCACTATCAAACCACCGACGCAGGCCCAACAAGCGGAGGCAACGGTTGGACAGCAAACGACTGATGTACAAGACACTCCCCTCCCAGAAGACATTCTCCAGGCCCAATTTGGACGTGCATGGACTCACAATGAGCAGATTCTAGTATGTCCATGTGGTATTATTCTCGCTCGCGAGACCTTTCTGTTTGCGGAGTCGATGCCTGCCTGTGCGGTGAGTGGTCACCTAGCTGTCAATTGTGATTAAATGTTCCTGATATATAAAATATTGAACCAAGGATTTCATCGAGCGGACGTTCAAACAACATCCCTTCCCAGACCATATCATATTCGATAACAATTGCAATCTTGCCAAACACGTCAAGGATCGCGATGCGTTCAAGAACACGGGCCTTGCTGTTGACGTCTTCCATTTCAAGTGCAAGCATTCAAAAACCGACACCTTCTGCCAAGAGCACTGCAATCCTCATCTCTTTCCAGAGCTGCGTGGAGAAGGAGGGAAGGAATGGTATTTCAACACGTCAATCGCAGAGCAAACCAACGCATGGCTTGGTGGTTTCCAATCTATCTGCCGTGAAATGACGCCGGAGCGCTACGACTTTTTCTTAGACGAGATGATCCTCATGCGAAACAGGTATATGATGCAGAAGCTCAAACGAAATCCAAATGTAATTATCTATTCATAAAGGACACCTAAACTACACAATACATGCAAAGACTACAGGCTACACTACATACTAGCTACACAACAATAAAGAAAGTGATGATGATGCTGACAGAGTCCAATGCGAGACAACGATATGAGGGACAAAAGGTACCGCCGAGAAATTGTGGAATAAAAAAGGGAACGTACACGAGACAACATGGACAAAAACAGAAGAAAAAAGACAGAAAATGCGCGAGAGAGAGCTGACGGGAATTTGAACTGAATGGGATTAATAGAACTCTGAGTGGTGATAAGTTTCGGGGCGGAATTCGGGATGGCTCGTTAAGCCCTCGTATTCTTCGGCGTACTGAGAGTAGGTTGATTCCTCGTCCGTCCCGGTGTATTCTCCCTCGTCCGTCGAAGCAGAGGGCTCCCGAGCCTTTCCTCAACCCCAAGAAGATCTTGCTCGTCGCTCCGCTTGCTTGTAACGTCTTGCCTCGCGTTGAAGGAACGACTTCCGCTTCTGCGACGGGAGCTTGAACTTGTCTTGGAATTCTTGCCAGGGTACCGTGCGCCCTCGCCAATACTCCCGCTGCTCATCGGTAGCCGTAAACCAACGCACATAGGCCTCCCGGGCAGTCGTCCTCTTGAACGGAAGACGGGTCGCATCCCAGAATGCCTTGGCACGTTCATCCTCCGACAGGCCCCCCGCGTAGAGCGTGTCCAACAGCTCGACAACCTCGCAGACTTTAAAGTCGCTAGGCCACACCTTCTCCTTCTTGGGCATGCGAGGAGTTGGAGTCGATCTGTCAACGTGCTTCGAGGTTGAAGCAAGCCTCTTGAGTGGGCGAGGGGTCGGGTAGTTGTCGTCTTCGAGGTTGGTGAGGTCGACAAAGCTCTCTGCATCGGGAGTGGAAGGGCGAACGGTGGGCTCAGCGACTGATGCAGGTGCGAGGGTGGAACTGGGGCCCGAAGTGTACGATGTCGATGGGGAGAGATCGGAGTAGAGTCGCTTGGCAAGCAACATTGGCGGGGAAAAGGCAGTGGGGGAAGAGGGACTAGGAGTGCCTCGAGAAAGGAGACGGGAATCACGCTTGGCCAGTACAGCCTTCCGCTCCTGGGGCAAGTTGGAGCGGATGTCAGGGGCCTGAGCAGAACTCCCTGGGAGGGAATGGAGATGGATGTTAAGCTGGTAACAGTCTTCAACTCGAAGGTCAAGGGACTTCAGAAAAATCTCCTTGGTCTTGGTCAACGGAAGTGGTGTGACGAACGGTGGGTTGGCGGAAACGGACATAAAGACGCGACGCTCGAACTTGTAAATGCAGTATCGCTCTGCGTCCCCAAGTCCGACACTGTCAAGGATGTCGTTTGTGAGGGTCAGGGAAGTGAGAACACAGTCTTGTTGGTGAGCAGCGACGATTGGAGGAATGCCGGGCTGTCCACATACATTAGCTATATATGAATGAAGAGAAAGGATGTACATTACCTTCACCCAAGCAGTAATCATCACCGTATTCTCCGTCTTCGTCTTATTAGCGATCCTTTCCGCCTCCTCCTGCTGGCGCTTCTTGCGCTTCTCTTGCTCGTCGTTATGCTTGCTCGCGTAACCCGGGACAATCTGCGAGAAAAAACGGGGCTCCTTGGCAGCCATAGCTTGCGCGGAGGTGGTAGGAGCCCTCGCACCGCCCATGGGCTGAGGCGGAGCATGATCTTGAGTGTGGGCAGGTCCAGGGAGGGTTGCCGAAGGCGCGAGAGCTGGTTGGACAGCGGGGGCAGGGGTAGGAGTCATATCCTTAGGTGCATGGCCCTTCAGACCACAAGGCTCTGCACCCGCACGGCAATGACGTGCGCACTTTCGGTTGCGACAGAGTAAGTTCGGCCGGTGGGAACAGTTGTCGATGGTGCAGGCCTTCCCGGAGTCGTTGGAACTGCCTAGGACGGCGAGCGTTGACGTGGACGTCGCTGAATGCTGCTGGGCGGGGGGAGTCGCTGACTGCTGCTGGACGGGAGGAGTTCGGCCCATGGAAGGCGGAAGGGAGTTGGCGGGGACAGTGGTTTCGAGGTAGGCAATGGTGTACGTCCACCTAAACCAAGTCGCGTGCGGGGAGTCTTTGGATCCGTTACACTGTCAAATCAGTGAGTAACAACACGGCTTGAAAGGGCGGGCAAGAGACTCACAACAACATATTCCTCGCCGGGCCTTTGGGACTTAGGACTGGAGATATGAGGTGCCAGAACGGCGTGGCAGCTTTGACATTTGAACGCCCTCTCCATCGTCGCAGACATAAGCAGAAAAAGGGCTATCAATGCAATCTGGGAGAAGGGCACTTGGATTAAATCACGGATGAAAGGCCTGACTGAAGACATACCATCGTTAGCCCCAGAAGCTGGTTACATCTAGTCAAGTGCAGGGAGCTCTTTATCAGCAAATCCGAGGTCATTTTTACATCGAGACACTTACCAGGAATGATATTAATGCTCGCTTACCAGGTGTTCAGTGGTTATTGCACGGGCGTGTACGGTAACGTTGGCGTCGACGATGAGGACAGATAAGAAGAACGAACGACGGCGTGGGCGTTGTGCTTGAGCGAGAGAACAAATAAAATTTTGTTTGGTTTTCGTGCTACAACAAATAAAGCCAAAGTCGCCTCAACGCCTCAGCCGCCTCAGGATGAGGCGGCGATTTCGTTTTCCGCTTGCTCTCAGTCCGAGTCGATGCGAGATTCCGGGTGTTCGGAGGATGGAGACGGATCTGGAGGGATACAAGTCGTACCCCAGTTTGTGATGGGCCGTGAACCTACGTTTGCCGACTTCAACCTTGTCGGATACTTAATCTGGTTTAGGAATACGTTAGGGGTTGGAAATGAGGGGTGGAAGGAGATTTGTACGTGGAACGAGGGTAGGTGGGGGAGGTACCTGTCGTTATTTGATGCGAGTATAGACAGGCCGGAGTAGCCTAGGAAGTTATACATAGGATCAGCGGTTCGAATTTCGATCTGGGTTGTATTGGATGCTCACCTCCAATGCGCACTTCATTACCACGTTCAGAATCGATTTGCCCACCTTCCACACGAGAACCCCAAATGTATTAAAACGTAACGACAGTGATCTAGTACCGGAGATACTGAAAAAAAAAGAAGATAGCAAGATGTGAATGGTATGTATGTAGCAGTACAAATGACGTTCAGACTAAAATCTACAAGAACCAGATGTGATTCCATAAAAGCAAAAGCACAAGTCAAGAAGAACGAAAGCGATGGATATAATGATAGACTCGGAAAGCGTAACAAAGCGAAAGGGGGATAACGAAAGCGATTTTGTGCGAGTGTCCATGATGTAGGAGTGAGTCCATGGTCGGGAGTGGGTGGAGTACAGTATAAAACAGTGCTCGGTGCTGAGGTGACTCGGAGGCTGGCAGCAGGTCGAGCCAAAGTACAACGACCGCCTGTCCCGGTCTTCCAGTATGATGCCAACGAAGGCTATATGGGTATGTGAGCTACCTAGTGTTTCCTTAATCTTAGGAATAGCGGGATCATGATACGCTGACGACAAGAGGAGCACCCTTTGTCGATGTATCCTGTGGGGGCGTCGCGCCAGATACTGAATAGGTATTGGCACTCGAGAAGTTGTTGGCGCCGTTGGTTTGGATAGACGTGAGGTCCCCAATGGACGTGTAGATACCTGTTGTATGCGTCCCAAAAGTTGTCATCGTCGTTCCATGTGTGGTGGCTGTAGGACCTGTTCTCTCTGTGGTATCTTTAGACGAGGAGATGGGAATCAGGACGGATGTACGATAAGGTGGCTGAGGGAGGTGGGAATACGCACATTTCTCTGAGGAGGACTCTGGCTCCGAGGACGACTCTTCCCCTGCCTCGGCTTCAGCTTGTCGTTGTTTCCGTTGACGCCATAGACGGTAAACATAGGTGGCAAGGACGAGACTGTTGCAGCACAAGACCGAGACGATGACCTAAAGCACCGGCATTTGAGCACGTCAAAAATTTCCACGGGCAAGACAAGACAATGGCGATGCTTACGATGAGGTTCCCCGTGGTATTAAGCGCCTCGTAGTGCTTCTTGTACGCTGAGGCTCGCACCATTAGAAGAGCAGTGGCGTGGGCGATATCGAGCGCGATTAAAGAAACGCCGCTCGCAAAACAGGCTTGAATAATCTTCTTCTCAAACGCAGCAAGTTTCATCCGCGAGAGGAGATACAAGGGCCAACCCACAAGCCACGCCGTTCCGATAAGGCCAACTACCAGGTACATTTCAGCAACATGCACATGGGAAGGAAAGCTGTTAAAATGGAGACTCACAAGCGAGACTAAGTCCTACTTCGTAGTCTGGCTGTGGATGGCATGCAAGGAATTGCGGGAGGGGCACGCCGCACATGGTGATTCTGGTGAATACGATGGTGGTGATCATGAGCCAGAAGACGACGGTGGAGATCTTGGTTATGAGCTGGTTGCGGCCGGCGGGGACTAATCGAATCATCGCCGTCAGGATGCTGATTCGCGCTAGCCTGAACGTTCGAAAATCGTTAGATACGGAACGTATAACCTCGCGGCATGGAGAGCGTACCACATCGTTATCGGAGTCCACAGGTATGCTGAATATGTGAAGTAGGATCGCGCCCTTTCAGGGTAGGTGTCTACAATTAACCGTTGTTAGAGTTCGATGTCCAGCGCATAGCCATGGCTGCTCACCGATGGGCCTGAGTCCCAGTAAGAAATAATTGCTTATAATCAACCCCTCTCCGAGCATCGATATGAACGCGCAGAAATCGTCCCACCACAGCTGACGGCGCTGGATCCGATGAAAAAGCCGCAGGCATGTCGTGGCAATCCCCAGGAAGTGGAGTGAAATGAAGATGGCTATAGAGATCAAGACAGACTCGTTAATGATGTTGTTCCCCTCGTCTACTTTCCCCAGCTGCCGAAAAGGAAGATCAGACGAAAAGTGCGAAAGGCTCACCGAAGATGTAGTTGAGTGCCATTGGGCTATCCTCCACGGGGCGTAAAGCAAAGGAAGGAGATGGGCGTACGTGAAGCCTTTAAGGTTCCCGTTTAACAAGTCCCGTATATGTGGGGGCAGGGGGTGTCGTAAAAGTCTGTTGAAGGACACGCAATGGGTGGTTCTTCACTGCGTGGCTAGTCGATTTCGAGAACTCGTCAAAGAACCCAGTGGCCAAGTGAGAAGCAGCCGCTCCTCCAACACGCCTTGAACGTTTGAACTCGAATGTTGTCAGCCGTAGGGGTCAGCAGCGAGGCCCAAGTGCATCCACGGGGCAAACTGCACGTCGGGATCGTAAAAGTCCAGAAGAAAAAGAGAGGAAGAGAAGAACGATGCCAGTGGCCAGGTCGGCCATGGGGGACTACAGAGTGACAGGCGAGCGCGGGGCCTGTGAACCGAATACCGTAATGTTGTGGGCGCTCTCTGGAGGTCGCCGTTGATGAATTCCAAAAAATATCCCCAGACCATCCCGGAACTTTGGAAGCGACTTCTTCGAGTTTATCAATTTTGATTTCTTGGGTGTTTTTTCAGCCTTTTTGGGCATTTTTTTTTAAGTTCCTTTTCGAGGAATCTCTCTCGAATTGCTCCCTGGCCGCTTGCCCATGGTTCGTACCTGGAAACCCTAAGTGAACATTTGCTCCCGGGGGACCATATTAATGAATCGTACTTGGCCCGGAATCTTCATTTCTCCTCCATTCAAATCGAGTGACGGACTGTCTGTCACAAGCTCACACTAAGTACAGGAATGTTCTGTGGGCGGTATACATAACATAAATAATTCTCTCACTTCTCAGAAGAGTTAACGTAAACCATTCGTTCACCTCGTCTGGTCATGATGATGGTCGATATGATCCCCTTCTCTCCATTGAATGTTGCCCTTGCTACCCTTCTGTCCAACGCACACGGTGCGAGTGCATATGTAGCCAATTAGATTGTTCTTTTCCACCAGTAGATATGCTCACCTTCTTGAAGAATAACGCAATGGTTGAAGACCAAGCAACGACGGTAAGAACCCACGCACCCAAGGCCCGACGAAGCCGGATTTCATTATACCTATCTGGTGAAACGCTTTGACCCTTGATAGATTCTATCTTTTCTCGCAGATGATCTTCTTGAAACCCGAGGCCTGAACGTTGAATTTCCTCGTCTTCTTCACCTTCTCATTTTCAACGATATATCAGAAATACCCAACGAGAACTGGAGGAAACTTCTTGAGCCGAAATCCTCGTTTCCAAGGTCAAGTTCAACCTAACTTCGACCAAAGTCTGAAATTTGTCCTCAATGGATTTTAAGCGGTGAGCGACTCGGATTGTGTACATCCTCTGCGATAAAACGTGAAAGAAGGGACCGTCGTGAAGTCTCAGAGATAAACCATGTCCATGTCCGCCGTGTTCCGTTTCGCAGCATTTGGTCATCGTAGACACCCAGGAGACAAACCGACCCCTTGACACCTGTATACACAGTTCTTACTATTTCCTAACCCACATTTCACGGGAGATCATTGGCGTGCAACGTGCAACGACGAAAAAGGGTTAGGTCGTATAAACACCTAGACCATATGCGTACAAGCAGCACCAAAGTCGTGCCTGGTAGAACAGAGTAGAGGGACGAAGAAAGCGGAGTGCTCAGAGGGATCCAAAATCATCTGAATCCAGCGCAACTTTAGAGCGGGCGGTAGGGGCCAGTTCACCGTCCAACACATACTAATTGGCAATACACACTAACCACTTCCAGCCCTGGTCAAAAAACGCCCAAAGTCAGGTCGTAGAGATCTAGACCATACTTATCCATACAAACAACGAAGTTGTGCCTGGTAGAAAAAAGTGTCAAAACCGGAACCGATACATACGAAACGGGGGAACAGAGTAGCGGGCTAGAGACTGCTAGAGAGGCCATTGAAAGCCCTAAACCCTCGAAGCACCCAAACCAAGTTTCGAATGCTTCACAATGGCAACCAACGGATCCGCCAACCCATCGCCCCCACCCACACCGCCAATCCTCTGCCCCTCCGCCCACCCCATCATCGCCAACATCCTAAACCCAACATTCGACGCATCAATCTTGGGCGCTTTGCCCCCCACCTCCTCGCCCTCCCTATGTTTCGGTACATGTCCCTTCGGTCCTCCCTTCTTCCCTCCATTCCCATTCCCATAGTAGTCCCCACGGGCACCAAAATCATTCCCCCTCGCACCAGCTCCGCCAGCCCTTTTCACAACACGCGCCACCTTGCGCTCATCCACCCTCCCCACACCCGTCCGCGTCGTCTTGCTCAACGTGACATACCGCGCCTCACCCTTACCCTTACTCACACTCTTCAACCCAAACGCAATCGCCAGCTCATGCACATTCTTCCGCGTCTCCTTCGACGTCGGCGGGAGGCTCATCGTGGTGTTGCCGCCCACGTCGGCTACGAAGCGCCGGATCATCTGGATGAGAGAGGAGATGTCGATTATTCGGTTCGAGGCGGGTAGGAGGGTTGTGATTGGTCCATCATCTTCGTTGACCTCATCGTCGTTGGGGTTGGAGTAGGCGGGGAGGGAAGCGGCGGCGAGCATGGCTTTGCGCCCCTTCTTCCCGCCCTTCTTGACGCTGAAGGGGTCAGCGGCGCGGGCGAGCTTCTCAGCTTCGCGTTGAGCTTTATAGGCAACTTTCTTGGCTCGGTCTTTGTCCCATAGAGCGCGAAGCTCGGGTGGTACGGCGTTTCGCTTGTCTTTTCCGCGTCCTAAGGCACCAACGTCAGTCCTGCTGTACAGAAGGTGGTAAAGCGAGGAGAACGTACGAGCTTGTGGGAAGTAATCATCTTCGTAATCAAACTCTCCATTCGTGATAGCCTTGAACAGTTTCTTCCTTTCCTTCCTGTTGCGCGAATCCAGGATATCCTGGTTTTCGTCCAACATATCCTACAAATTGCAAATGAGCTTCCGGGCTGGAGGGAAAGGAAAGGTAAACCGTGCGTACCTGGACCTTCGCAATCAAGTAGCTCTCTTCCTCCAAATCGTCCTCATCCATAGCCCAAGACAAGTTACGATGCAAGACATCGTCATCCTCCTCATCGTCGTCGTCGTCATAGGCCCGCGCTTTACCCTTCCCTTCATACGTCCTAGCGCGTTCACGCAGTTTCTTCAGACGACGAGCAAACTTGGTGTTCGGAGTGGCTTCTTCATCCTCGTCATCATCATCATCGTCGTCGTCGTCGTCATCGTCCTCCAAAGCCATCTCCAGCGCATCGTTGAACTCGATCTCATCTTCATCCTCTTCATCCTCGTCGTCGTCGTCGTCTTCATCGTCGTCCCGATCATCCAAACTAGCAGCCCGATCAAACTCTTCAATCAACATCTTCTCTTCCTTCGTCAGGATATCATCCTCTCCATCGTCCTCTTCCCCACCCCTAACACCATCCTTCTCTCCATCCTCGTCGCTATCACCCTCACCAACACCATCCTCACTCCCACTCTCCCCACTACTCCCCCTCTCCACCCCCTCCCGCTCCTCCTCATCCTCCCTTCTAATCCTCTCCTCATCCTCCAAATCTCCAAACGTCGTGTACACACCCGCATTCCGGCCAATCATCCCATTCACAAACTGCTTCATAGCGTCCAGATCAACGTCTTCATCGACTTGCATATCGCTCGCGTCAACCGGGGGTCCGAAAATTCCATCTTTCGATGTTCCTGCTGCTGCTACTGCTGCTGTTGTAGTTGTTGTTGGCTCTCCATCGGAATTCTCATCGCCCCAATCCAAATCCGAATCCCCCCTCCTCCGTTCAGCCCATCGCTTATCGCACCCATCCTCAAACTCGTACTCCTCATGCAACTCCCTCTCCTGCATCATCGCTCCCAACATACCAAAACTCACTCTGCCCCCTTTACCACCCTTGCCTTTCCTCTTCTCCTTCTGCTTTAGACGTTTCAACAGCTTCTTCTCTTTCGCCGTAAAGGCTTTTTGCATGCGCGGTGTGGCGATGGGCGGGACTGCCAGTCTCCTCGCTGTGGAGGATGAGGAGGAGGGTTGGGTGGATTTGGAGGGAGTAGAGAATGAGAATGTGAAATTGGATATGTCTTTCGGTGGTGGCGACGCTACCGTCGGCGGTATATACCCCGCAGCCGCTGCAATAGACCCCAATCCCAGACCCTCGTACGGCGTAAACGCCGGTACCTCGCTCGGCTTCTTCACCCCCTCCACCCCCTCCTCTTTCACCTCCTTTCCGTCCACCCCAATAGCGCTCTTCCGAGGATGAGGCGCAACATACACGATCACCTCATCATCATCATCGTCTTCGCGATCAACGGCGATAGGCGACGGGGTGCGTATCCTCGGCTTCTCAATCTCGACGTCGATGCCGAGGTGGTCGATGGGTGCGGGGTCGGTATCGATGATGAAACTGGGCGCCGGATCGGTACCAGTATCAGCGATGAAACTGGGAGGCGCGAGCTCGGCGGCGGGGTTCATGTCGATTTCTTTCACGTCCTTATCGGCTGCGGAAGGGGCAGCGAGAGGTTCGCCGGGAGTGACAGAGATGAGGCTGGGAGGAGCGAGTGGGACTGCTGCCTCTTGCTCGGCTTCTTTGACTTCTGAGGGTTCGGGGTCGTCCACGGCCATGGCAGCAGCGGGGACGTCGTCGTTGCTTGTAGATGCGCGTTCCGGGAAGGCAGCGGGAGGTGCTTCTTGGATGACTATCACAGACTCGGTGGTGACTGTGACATCCCCAGCAACGTTCGTAGAGACAGTAGTGGATTCAGTAACTTCCATGGCTGCCGTGGCTCCGTGAGGTTGACCGAGCTCGACGGTGACGTCTCGGGTCGGGGTATCTGGTTGCATGTTTGCTGTAGTCGTGATAGTAGTAGTGGTTTCCGCCACCGCAGACGGCTGGTCGTCCATCTGAGACTCGGGACGAACGTATACTCCAGTGAATTGTTCCTGCCTCTCTTCGAAATCAGGCATAGCCTTGACCTTCACCTTGGTCGTCTTCTTGCCGGTGTTGGAGGTGTCCATGAGACGCGAGAGATCAGAGAAATCGATTTCCTCTAGCTCTTCGTTGTCGCCGTCATCGTCTTCGTGAGAGTGGAGCCCTTGATCAAATTCACCACTGAATACTTGGAAGACCTTGTCTGCTGTGGGAGCGTGGGTCATGTATTGTTGCTCGTTGACGTCTTCTGAGACATCTAGACGTGGAGATTAGTAATTGTATAGTGAGGAGTAAATGAACGAACCTTGGTCAACAACGATGATATTTTCCTTTTGTTCGATGATCAGAGCCCCGTCCTCGTCTTCGTCTTCCTCCGCAAACAAAACACGAGTGTGCTCTGAACGCACAAAAATGACAGGTCGAAGGAGAGGTCGTGTCGAGTTCAATAAATTCGACAACGATGGTTGTGCGTTGGAGCGTTGTGCAGGAGCCTTCGAGAGTGGCGAGCCGATTCCCATTCCCCTACCGCGACCGCGGGGACTCGAATTGTACGGCGAATCGTACGTCGGCTGACCTCGTCCTCTTCCACCTCTTCCACGGGTAGGCGTCGCAGTCCTCGAGTTGTTATTATAATGCTGGTTCGACGGACCCTGACCTGTAGTAAACCATAAATCAAACGCCTAAATTCTGATTTTTGGAGCGAACCTTGGAACATTCGATCCATGATGTAGAGATCGTCTGCGAGCATGCTCGTTGCATGACTCATTCCTCCTTTTCGACTGAATCCTGCGCCTGGGCCGCCGCCGCCGCCGCCTCGTCCACGGCCTCTACCCCTTCCACCGCGAAATCCTCCTCGGCCGCGGGTGGGTGGTCCTCCACGGCTGCTATCACCGCCGCCATTGTGGTTCTTCTTGCCTTTTCCGCTTTTTCCCATGTTTTTTCGAGCGGATGTGTGGTTTGGTGTCTAGTTTGAGCTGGATAGGTTCCAGAAAAAAGACGGATTCAACCGTTCAAGAAAACGAAATGAATAGATCTGGTGTTGTGATGTAAATCTAGCATTTGATTAGTTTTATAGCCTTTCCAGTATAGTGCGCAGGATGAAGCGCACCAAGAACCTGTCTTCGATAGAGATTTGAAGAAAAGTTTGGGGAATGTAGGCGCTCTGGTGAGCGAGCTCAGTCTGGAGGAAAGAAAGACGGAAGCGCAAACTGAAAAGATATCGTTTGGTCAGACGCTCTTCGAGTCAAGGACCGTGGGGTCGGATCAACGGCACCACGACAGCCGAACACTGCCACCCCCTGAGGCATTGCACTATGATCGTCGGAAGGCAAGTGCACAACGAGGACGGAGCATCGAGCATCGGCAGACGGTGTGCACGAAGATGGACAAAATATTACATCCAGAATTCATCGCACAAATAAAAGCCATATTCACGCTACAATCTCTCCTAAACTATCTACGAAACAACACACCCACACTCATTAATGCACATCTGCGGCACGCCCTCAATCAGGCCAGCTTTATTAGTCCTCCACTTGCACGCCTTGCCGGATGGCAGAAGGACGCATGAGCCACTGCAGATTCTAACATCGCATTTGCGCTTGGGGAGGGACTTGGCTGTGCAGCCTGCGCGTGCTTCCAGGGAGTCTTCGTATTCTCGGAGGAGGGAGCGGACGATGGCTCTGGCGTCACGGGTGTCTGACGAGGATGAGGATGGGGTGTAGCGGAGGGGAGTGCAGATGACGGTAGTGGTGAGAGCGAGTGCGAGGATGACAGAGGAGAACTTCATCGTGTCTTGGCAGATGAGTTTGGGTTGTTTGGATGGGGTACCGACCGGCGCTGTTTGGCATAAGGTCAGTCTAAGTTTTCTACGATAGACTAAGGGGAACCAGTATACGTTGATAGTTTAAGTAGGGCCTAAGGGTGGGGATTTGAGAACCAGTCTGAGGTCCTCCACCCACCGCAGCATTCCCTTAAATATCTTTTTGAACGTGTTCTATTCCAAATACAATAATGGTGTCTAGTTCCATTGATAGATATTATAGCCGCAGCGCATCCTACATGAGATAGAGACTCTGAGTCTCGGGTTTCAAGGGTCTCTCAGTCAGTCAGCCGACTGCGAAGCTGGGCGGCATTGCATGGCATTTCCATTGAAACGAGCAGAAGTACTAAGTTTAACACAGAACCCCGCCCACGAGTAATTTGGGCGCTGTGAACGGTTGAGTTTCACTATAATCGAGCAAATTCCGCCGTTTTAGGTCTCGCGCTCCGAGAAATACAAGTCTATCACGGAGAAACCTTCAAATTACTGTGCAGATTCGCAGTAACCATTAGCAGTCGCAATATCGACAGTCAGCAAGGATGTCCACGATACCTACAGGACATCATCTTTGTCAGACCCGGATTTTCAATAAACCCGGCATTGTCATTTTTCCCTGCCTAACGCCGCAATCTAGCTATACAAAGTCCAGATATGAAGCCCTGATATCGTGTTTAGTATGTATGAGTCGACTGATATCGCGTTTCAAGATATTCTCAGTGCATGGAATGCGTCATCCTCGTTCTTTAGGGTGCCCTGGGATAGAGCGAGGACGGAGGATAGTGACGTGGTAGCTTCTAAATGAGAATTTACTGGGACTTTGGAGCAATTTCTTTGGTACGAGGTGGGTACCAGGCATTGCAGTCGTCCGGGAGGGTAGGTTCTTGCGACTCGGAGACGGCAACACCCTCCAATCCTAACATCCTCAAACACCCCATCGCGTCCTGAATCCTGATCGCGACAGGCCTTGTCCTCAGCCTCAAGCTTGTCCTCAGCCTCAAGCTTCTCCTCATCGTACCCACCATGCGCATCGCAGTCGAAGGCTGCTGCCACGGCGAGCTCGACTCAATCTATGCCGAACTCGCCCGACTAGAATCCATCAACAACTACACCGTCGACCTCCTCATCATCTGCGGCGACTTCCAAGCCATCCGCAACTCGCAGGATTTACAATGTATGGCCGTTCCGAATAAGTATAAGGTTTTGGGAGAGTTTCATAAGTAGGTATGCTCCTCTGACCTATTTAAAAGTCTTAATCGTGTGCTGATGCTCGTGGTATAGGTACTATACGGGAGAGAAAGTCGCCCCGGTCTTGACGATTGTCATCGGCGGGAACCACGAGGCGTCGAACTACCTCTGGGAGCTGTACCATGGTGGATGGCTTGCTCCTAACATGTACTTCCTGGGACACGCTGGCTCTGTACTAGTCGATGGCCTACGCGTCTCTGGAATCTCTGGAATCTTCAAAGGACACGATTTCGGAACAGGTGCGTTCGCCTTCCTCCGTTTGTTCATTCGCGCGAACCCTGCGGTTTCTGATCTTCGCTCAACGCTATATGCTACCCACTTTAGGCCATCCCGAACGACTGCCCTACGACCAATCCTCCATGAGAAGCATCTACCACACCCGCGAATTCGATATCCGGCGGCTCTCACTTGTACATCTTCCTTCCTTCCATCCCATCGTAGTCAGTATCGAACCCTGACCTGACTTTTATCCAGCTCCCTTCCCCAGACGTCTTCGTCTCACACGACTGGCCTCAAAACATCGCGTACCACGGAGACCTCCGGGGCCTCCTACGGCGCAAACGGTTCTTCGAAGCCGATATCAAAAGCGGGAGGTGGGTGTGCAGTTCTCTTTTACACACAAGTTCCTTGCTAAATGAGTTGTGATGGCAGGTTAGGCTCCCCACCGCTGATGGGCCTCCTCCAGACGCTCCAACCGAAATGGTGGTTCGCTGCCCACTTGCACGTCCGGTTCGAGGCTAGCGTCGTGCACGAAACTGCGCCTGCAGAGGACCCTTCGAACGCTCAGAATCCTGCCCATGTCCCTGTGTCTTCCAGCAACCCAGACGAAATAGCGATCGAAGACGACGATGATGAGGGGGATGAAGCGGAGGTAGCAGCGTCGATTGCACCTCCCAGTGCTCCGTCCAACAACCCGGATGAGATCGTGATGGCCGACGCCGACGCCGACGCAGTAGAGCAGCCTTCCGCCCCACCACTTCCTCCTCAAGCTCGGGCGAAAGCGAACCCGGATGAAATCATGCTGGACGACGAGGAAGAGGATGTCGCCCCTGCGCCTGTAGCCGTCCCTGCAGCACCTCACCCTCCAGCGCCGACTTCGAATCTCCCACCCCGCATCATTCGAGAAACCAAGTTTTTGGCATTGGACAAGTGTCTACCGAAGCGCCAGTTTTTGGAGGTTATCGAGATCGACGTGCCTTCTACTTCATCATTATCGACGTCCTCTTCTCAGGCAGCGTCGTCCTCTTCCCAACCTGAGCAATCGCCTTCCCAGCCCTCATCATCCATGGACACCACCTCCACCTCCCCACCTCAACGCCGAACTCCAACCCTCGCCTTCGACCCCGAGTGGCTAGCCATAACACGCGCCTTCCATCCCTGGTTCAACACGACGTCGAAATTGCAACGGGGTTTCCCTGGGGAGGAGGAGGCGAGGGCGATGGTGGCCAAGGAGAGGGAGTGGGTGGAGGTGAATTTAATCAAGGCCTCCGGTGGTGGTGGCGAGTCCTCTGATAGCATTCCATCTGCTGGTGGCGCGGTCAGTGGGTCTGTGAAGCACGAGCAGCGACTGTTGAAAGTGGAAGACGTACAGGTCTTTGAGAAGACTGCGCCTGGACCGTGTGCGGAGACGGAGGGTGCTAATCGGAATCGACAGCGTGAGTCGTCTTCTATTTCCTGCTTTTATTGAACGTGCGTTGAAGTGGGTGCTTGGATTGGACTTTTTGTAGCACCGCATTACCCTAACCCGCAGACGGTTGCGTTTTGTAAGATGTTGGGGATTGAGGATAAGGTGAATATGGGTCGGTGATGGTGCGGAATGGGAAGGGGATTAGCGCTTGATTTTTGCGTTGGGTTCGCGTATATTGGTTAAGTGATTGGGCTGTACACAAATCTCGAGTTCAATATATGTACAACAGGTGATAGAACTAAAAAGGCCAGAGTATAGAGCTGTTTACAGGGAAAGCGTAGTATGTTTTCTTGCCCTATCACGAGCCCATTTCCCAGACCGAGCGTCGATGAGAGTCATCTTCTGAATCTTAGGGGACCTGGCGGTGCTGAGCGAATATCAGACTCGAGGTGTGGGCGTCGTGGTGGTGGTCTGCATCTGCCATGGTTGACATCTTGTGTTTCTCGCTGATAAGACTGCCGTGCATACACTGTGTGCACTTCGAACTTCGATCCAGCCACTCGGATACCGTGAACCTCTATCGGAGTCCATTCTGTTTTGAATACGAGGCGAACGGGTCTTATGCGTTGCGAGCGCTAGCGTGGACGTCAGTGAAATCAAATCCAGTCTTGGAAGCTTTCCATCGCGCATGAAATCCTGTTCCAAACGTGGGTCGACGAATCTGATCAACCAAGGAGCATTACTCATCGTTAGCTTGGTTCTAACGCGACGGGGTGGGTCTGGACAACCACTCACGACGACTGGGAGGTCGTGATACACGAGTAATCGCTCAAGGGTGCCTACATTCACAGGAACCGTGTGCACCGTGGTGTTGGGATCTCTCAAATTCCATAGGGTCTACACTACTAGTAAACCTCTGTGTGTTAGAGAAAAAGAAGTAACTGTCAGAAGCTGTAACTGACCCGGGTAATCGAGAAATTGGACTTGGAACTCAAGCGCCAGTCGATGCTTCCTATTTCTGGCGAGAATACCCGATAGTGCACAAGGAATTGCGTTTACCCGCTGGGTATGCCTCAGTTTCTAAGTATTTTCGCCGTTTCATCGCCCTGAGCCTCAGTGGGTATCGTCGGCGGGAACGTCGTGGATGAAATTCTCGCGCGAGCAACTTTCGGTGGCTTTGCTTCGTCGACCGAAAATGGCTGAGGTCCCTATTTCCCCTTCCTTCACTCTGTCTTGAGTGCTCCGGAGGGCTTAAAGGGCCTTAGATACAGCCAACAATATCATATGGGCCAGGAGAGCATCTTAATAAATCATTTTTAGCTCAATGAGTAGACTCTTGTCGAATGGAAGTCGTAAATACGCGGGGCCAGCTTGACCAGCCCTAAAGCGACACAGCCACACCTAGGCTGTATTCTAAGCTTGACTCCTCGGCTTCAGGCGGTAGAGGGTCATTCCAGTGCACGGAAATCTGTACCTTTCGCTTCGTGCCCAACATCTAACTCGCAATCAGCCTGTCGTCATCCCAAAAAGGAGTGTGTAACATTGGCAACTCCGGTAGTCAGGCTCTCGTGAGCCTCCCTTTTCTTATTACCCTTACGTCTGGGAAAACATCACATATGGACTCTAACGCAAGTCATAGCTCAATTGACCAACGTCTTCAGGATCCGAAAGTGGCCCATTCAAGCTTCGAAGAAGTTCGCGCAGGGTTACAGTAATGGTGAATCGTCATCATAGGAGCACCGGGTGTGGGTCCGGGGCAGTACACGTTAATTAAGGTCAGTTTCATAGCTCTTTTGCATTCCACGATGGTTTATCCGAGAGCGCCCTCGGGTGGCAATGGTGCCTCCCTGATCCTTTGCCGTAGCCCAAACACTCTCCCGGCTGAGATTGTGTTCTGTAGGATGTATATATATGTTCCAAAAGACTGTCTAAATCGCTTATGATATCCTCTCCAGTATTGGGAGGCGTTTTTGGTGATTATTGGACAATTTAAAGCGATGTCTACGGTCGTACTGGGCTGTTCAGCCCTCTATTGGGTTGGGCACTGCTAGATAGGGGCGATGAAACCCTATTTGGTTTCGCTTCCAAAACTGCCGAAGGTCGCCCGCGCGGGAATTTCATCCACGACGTTCCCGCCGACCGTACAGTGGGGATGTTCAAGTTGGGTGGGCCGCAACCGAAAATGAGACAAGTGACGGTGATGAAGTGCATTATTTTCCTTTTAGTATATGTAGTTGTCTACCGTAGTTGTCCCTGTTTGGAAGGAAAGCATTAGACAAGCAAATTGAACCTCAGCACCAATCCCAGGCTTGCCGATTTCCCTCACACCCATTAGACGGCCCGGGACCACGGGGATGCGCTGAAACAAAGGGGAACAAAAAACATGCAATGGAAGAAGTACCACTGCTGGAGTGGGCTAAGTCTGTTGCAGCTCGGACTCGGGTCGAGCGTTCGAGAGTGTGAAGGCCAGGGAGACCGCCCGGTAAGTATAACGTACAACCTTCCCTAAATGAGACAAAGATCTGTCATCGAATTGAACAAACCGTCCTATATTCGGGTAAGTGGCTCTTTATAACCTAATGGCCGTTGTGTCGCCGACCATGCGTTGCCCCCACTCCTTCACCTTCCCTCTTCTCGTCAACTCCAACTCTTTCCGCTCCTTCACATCTCTTTCCATTTCGACGTGCTTAATCCTCTGAGAGGGAGCCTGGTGCAGGCAACATGAGCAGTGGTAGCTTCATTTCATCGACGGTTGGTAAGTCCAATTAACCGCTAAATGTGGACGCGGTTTGCTCATTTGTGGGCTCGATTGAATGGCGATTCATTTAGGAGCGTCATTGGTCGCCTCAATATGTACGTTCGACTCTATAGGAAGCCTGTGCGGCGTAGTAGAGATCGCTGGGAGGACGCCATTTCCGAGGGGGATCTACTACGTGATTAGGCGACGAAGCACCTGCAGATCACTTACACCCCGCCTCTCTCAACAGTGCAAACCTACCTCTTTGGAGTTCTGACGTTTCAATATGCGACCTATTATTCCTCTGGTAAGTTCTGCATGTTTCTGATCTGATATTCCGGGGAGAGCGCTCATGGCGGGGTGATACGTAGGCTTCAAGGACCCAAAATGGATCACGTAGGACTCTCCGCTTTGCACCTTGCAGGCGCCTGCTGAATCTCAGTCTACTCTCTTGGACAGCTATCCGATGGGTCTGATATTTCTAATGACCGCTTTCCACTGCCTATCGTAAGCCATTCCTTTTACCTCCTCGCGAAGAAACATGATAACTGTTGCCTTAGACTACTATACATGACCTGGTATTACTCGTATGTCCAGCTTCCTATCTCCGGTCTTCGCGGGCAGAAGCCGACTTTCTTATGTTTACCAAAGGATTGAGAACTATGGAAACCCCGAATCCCTTCTTCGTAAGTTCTATTCCGAGTCTCTCTTTAGCATCTTCGACCTTGAGCGCTGATGCGGTTCTGTCATTCTCCAGGTCCAAAGATTTGGCCTTTCCCACTGTCTGCGATCATGACGACGTTAACGGCCTACGTGACCCAGCTGTTCCTGACTTATCGGTGGGTATCCGAGATCACCCCTGTTGCCCGTTGCGACTTGAAGCTTGAAGGCTGACCCTGGGGCCTGGTATTCGCAGAGCATATCGACTGACGCAAAACTTCTTCCTGGTGATACCGCTAGTCCTTGTCTCTACCGCTGCGATGGTCCTTGGGATCATTCAGGGTGCCATGGTATGGATGCTATCATCGTGAGTTCCCCCTCGCACTCGATGATCTCCGGAGAACTCACGCTATCAAACACGATGGGTAGAATCGAAGAGCTGTCGACCCTCAATGCTACACTCACAGCTTGGCTGACGCTGGAGGTGGCGGCTGATTGGCTGATTGCAGGTTCGTTCGTCGTTGCTGTGAAATAATATTATTGCCTGTCCAACTGATGAAGATTCTCAATAGGAGTCTTGCTTTGGGCAATTAGAGCATCGAGGACGACGTATAGGAGATCTGGGAGGGTCGTCAAGAGACTATTTCGGACGGCCGTGCAGACAGGTAAGCCCCACCGGTTGTACATTTTGTCTGTTGCGCTTACGACTTCCGTTCTCAGGGCTTATCGCGAGTGCATTTGCCAGCGTCACAATGATCTTGTATTTGGCGTTCCCGAACACCGAGTACGTTCTCATCACAGGCGTACCAATAGGTTGCGTATATGCTGGTGTACGTCTCCGCGTATATGGGGCTTGATGAGAGGAACTCACTGTCAGCGCAGACCCTGATGGATACCCTCCTCTGTCGGAAGGTATTGAGGAACATGATCAGCGACATCCAGCTCCACTCGGTGAGTCTCAAAACATCCGCTCTCGCGCGCCCATCGTTCAGCGGGCAACTTCATTCAGGAACCGGTGTTCTCGACGGAGAAATCCACCAGGAATACAACCAGTGGCCCCAACATCCAGCTTCAAGTGCGGAAAGAACACGAGACCGTGCTGCACTTTGATGCACCGACGCAGAACGAAATCGATCATTCCGCCACACTGGCTGAATCCGAGATCGACCATGACGACCGTGGATCGTCGGTCAAGCTGGGCTCTCCCGTCTGATTGTAATTTTTCACGTAGACGATCTTTGGAAGCAGAGGAAAATACCAATACAGAGAAGTATCGGAGCGATGGCGATCATCTGGACTCTGTAGTTTCTGTACATTACTCACTGGAATACGGGAATGCAAGGATTGGACAAGCAGTTTCGGCGCCAACCAGCTTGGCGATTTCCCTCGCCCTTCGACGCACCACGGGAACGCGCTCAACAAAGAGGGAAAGCGGCACTTCATTAACCAGAGTACGGTAGATTAAAGTGAATATCATACATGAAGCTACCACGGCAACAGCAGCGCTCCCACTGGAGTTCAGCTCGAATGTTAACCTCTGAGACCACACTCCGTCGAAGGAAACGCTCTGTCCTCCTGCGCGGTTACGATTCCATGTCCCCGGCCCAGCTCAACTCGACACACAGATCCATCCACGTCTCTCTCAATTTTTGCCTCTATATACCCTTCAAACGGGGATGTACCATGGCCAAAATTTCGGCTCGATACTGGTGTATGTGGGTGAAAAAGAAAAAAGAAAAAGAAAAGAAAAAATAATTCCAAAAGAGGAAAGGGGAAGAGAGAGGGAAGAGAGAAGGGAGGATATCTACAGTATATGACGTCTCACAGCATCCTAGGCTTCCTTGACTTCTGCAGCTCGAGCTGGGGTAGGTGCGGGAAGTCAGGAGAAGTGACGCTTTCGGCCATTTTCACTATAATTCATGGGGTTTTCCCTAAAGTGGTGGCTTTTTGATGGTTTCCTAGGGTTTCTCACTATAATTTCTCCAAATCGAGCGCCGTTGCCCATTTAGAAGGTCGTTACTCGGCACGAGGACGACGCGATAACGACGCGGGCGGCAGTAGGAATCGGTGATGCATCTAATCTCTGTCCGAATGATTCGGAAGGTCATCTCAATGGCAATCGTACATGACCGTACTCGAAGGCTCAAGAACTCAAGCTTGGATGACATGAGCACCCGAGGTGGGAAGTTTAGCATGGAAGGTCATAGACTAAGGCAAATGAGAGCGGCTAGTAGGCAGGAGAGGTAGTTGGTGCTTGGGCAGCAATCCGGGTGAGGAACTACCTTGTTCAAGGCTTGTTCATGTGTCCGAGGTGTGTGCCGTCCTCAATCCCAGTTCAAAGTGGAAGTAAAGCCTCAGATATCTTTATAGCGCTTCATCCAGCGTCCCGAGTCGTTCCGTGGTTGGACTGGGCCCAATGCATGCCCGAAATGAGAATTTAGGCACACTTTCAAACAGTATTCAGATTTCATGGAGTATAGAAGGATGCAAGGGCAGCAGGGAGCACTTAGAACCAATTTATCAGCCTTAGAGCGATAGTTCTATCGAATCTGCAGTAATTGAGCATTGCTGGGTTGGCATGAACATCATATTGCGAGCCCAGGTTTTGCGCGTTCGCGCGCGCTTAACGCGCGCGGGAAGTTTCACGTGAGGGATTACTATACAGTAGCGATCAAAAATAATGCACGTGACTCATTTTTCTTCATCTTCGAAGATCATCTTCATTTTCTGAATTCTACGCTGAACAGAAACTTATGAAATTTGGTATGATTAGAGCTACAGTATATTACATTTGGACTTCCAAGTATGAAGCGGAATCACGCAAAATTGAATGAATGGGAGAGTGATTAGTAAAGAGCGGCTAATAAGATAATATACAGTGAAACTGAAAGGAAAGAATCTCAGTGGGGAACCAAGCAATGACCTCCGAAATCCACATACCATTAATACTTTGTCCAATGTCCTTTAGCTCTTATCACGGCATCAATCCGCCTTGGAATTGAGTCGTAAAGCCGACGGATATAAGACACATCAATCTTGTCCCATTCTTCCTGAAGTGCTGCCTACAGTTCGTCCAGATTTCGGGGTTGAGTTGTGCGAGCGCGCACTTTGCGATCCAGATGTTCCCATAAGTGCTCGATAATATTTTGGTCAGGGGAGGATGCCGGCCATGGGAGAACTCGGATTGAATTTTCGCGGAACCACTCCTTGGCAACCTTTGATGTGTGCTTTGGGTCATTATCTTGTTGAAAAATGACAGACCGGGGCTGGCGTTTCCGGTCCTGGACAGAACCTAGGAAGGCATCTGAGAGAATAGAGACGTACTTGGGCCCATTCATACGTCCCTCGATACGATAAAGCCGCCCCGGGCCATGCCAAGAGATGCATCCCCAGACCATGATGCTACCCCCGCCGTGTTTGACAGTTTTCTTGACATTTTGCGGCTTCAACGCGTCACCGGGCATTCTCCTGCAGTAGGAGCGTCCATCCGAGCCAAACAAATTGAATTTGGACTCGTCGCTGAACCAAACCTTGCGCCAGAAATATTCCCGCCGCCGAGACCACGTCTGAGCCCAGTTAAGTCGGCTTTTGATGTTCTTTTTGGACAGCCAAGGCTTCTTCTGCCGTACTCGGCCATTCAGACCTTTCCGTATGAACATCCTTGAACATCCGACGGACTGTCATGGGGGAATAATTGGGGAATAATTTGCGCTGGACATCCGTTGCATCACGCCCAGCTCCGGTATTGATGAGCCTCAAGGCACGTCGTTCCCCATGTGGTGTGATTACGCGTGGCCTGCCGGATTTCTTGGTGACAGCGTAAAAGTCTGGGTTGGGACCTTGCTTCTCGAGTTTGTAGAAGTTTCGTGACACGACGGTTCGGTCAATATTGAGGGCGCGAGCGATTTCGGTGAAACTTTCGTTGTCGTACTTCCGGCGTCGGTAAATGTAGGCTTTTTTTGTAGGTGTGCAAGTGACCATTGGTACAGTGCAAGACAACGATCTGGAGAACAGTTACTCAAAGTTTCAAGAGGAGAGATGTGTTATTGGGCAAATGAGCGAGGATGGAATGTGGTGGTTCAATTTACGACGCGACTACACTTGTTGTTCCCACGAGCGTCATTTTTGATGCTCCTCCAGCGGCGGGATTTCGTTCAATTGTTGTAATTTCCGAGATTTTGAACACTGATACCCAACCAAAACAAACGCCAACAAGAATCATTACCTCCCATAGCGTTGTGTAAAGAAAAATGTGTTCTAAGGCTAGTCTTCGGTGGGTGTGCCCAAACGCGCTCACGTGCATTATTTTTGATCGCTACTGTATTTATTAATTATTCCTGCTACTACCCTGTAGTAGTAGGTCTTCAATAGAGCTGCACCAGGGTCTTGGCGCTCTGTTCTCCCACGAAAATGCAAGCTGGGACCTTTAAGGTGGCTGCCTCAGTGCCTCTGTTTTGTTACAGGATCTGAGTCTCAGCGCAGCGCGACGGACAAGGACCAGGTCTAACGACAACCATGTACGATGTCGTGTTCGCGTTCATCCTGCCGTTTGCGTGTGCGTATGGCCTGAATTCGCTTCTGCGCCCCCCAAAGGTTTGTCGAACATATCCGCGGTCGATTGCTTGCTTCCGTTGATGAGTTGGAGACCATTTAATCAGGACGAATGCTGCTCCTCGCTCGTCGGCCTGCTCGTGTCCCGACCTCGACAATGATATATGGCTACTCATCCCAGGCTGTCTTCTGACTCGATATTTCATCGCAAATCTGGTGGTTCACTGTCAAAATCATTGAAGGTGAGGATCACTTCGTTCTTTGGTGTGGAATGCTTGATGAGCCAGAGGTCGGAGACGATGGCATGTGAGGGCGACACATCGTGGACGCTACTAAATCCGTGCTCGTACAAAGAACTTTATCGACTCCAAGGATGGCTTGGAGTATCTTATCTCTGGTGGAACGACGGTTTCCTAAATTCCTATCGATGCGTTCACCTTTATACAGGCTGCTGGCACCGGCGCTGAAGACCCCTGTCTTGGAGATCCAATACCACAGGCCGGTGTTGCTTGCCGATTGTCACGAGGATTCAGACCGCGGCCTGGGTGTCCCTTGTCTCGTGTAGCTTGCCGAATTCCGTGGATCGAAATTTAGACTGACGGAGGTCATGATGTGAATGGGAACGGGAAGTTGTCAGCTGGCTGATGAAGAATCCGTGATTTTCGAGGGTCGAACATGTTCGGAACATCGCGTGAGATGTCGAGGAATTGCTAATTCTATGTTTGTATGCCCCTCTGCTTTTGTTTGAAGGCGCTCTATCAATAGCTTTACCGATGACTGCGTACCGCATGACTTCGCGCGCATGAAAACGACTGTCGCCCTTCGTTGGAGTCTAGTATCTGCGACTGTGTCATCTGGATCCCAACGCGCTCGCCTCTGCATCTCAGATTCTCATCGCGCGGACCGATCGTGGTTAGGATGCGGAATTCGCGGTCACGGTGGTTCGCGGTCACGGTGGTGAAGGGGTCGGGAAGTGCTTTGCGCAAAGCGACTATGAACATTCACGGCACGGTAATGGAGCGTTGGGGTCCTTATCCGCCGCATGAAGATCGGGGATTGGTTGTTCTGACAGGTGCTTTGTGTAGATACAAGCAGAAATCATCATCATTAACCACCAGAGCCTCCCTTTGCAGGGCTTTGCTGACCAGCCGCACCATCGGTCCATCCTCCGCTGATAATCTCCAAACCTCCAAAGATTTGTCTTGCAAGGACGAATTGACGTGACATGCCAGCCAGGAATTGTTTGGACTTCGAGTCTTCGACGTTTTAGGTTCTGGGACGAACGTGCAAGAACGGACACAATTTTCGGAATTTGACCTACATACTAAGTATAGTGCAATGAACAATGTTAAGTTGCTTGTGTGATGAAGAGGTTTGTGCTAAGAGGCAGTGGGTATGTACATAGGCGGAGTTCGGTAGTAGCAGGCTCTGCGGCGAAGCGCGCTCTTTTAGTTATTTTCAATTTTCAGTAACCAGTATCAGTAACGTAGGAGATCCAGCTCGGAGGCAAAGCCGAGTGATGGATCAAGGTCTTCGACTGAGCAGGAAGGTAGCACGTGAACAACTCTCTCCCGTTGTTACGCCTGAGGGTCATCTGACCCTTCAAAAACCGCGAATAACACACCGCCGGACTAATTTCGTCCGGTAAAACGTACATCTCGATAAGTGACTGAAAAGCCCTAAGGCACTGTGTTTTTCATAACCGGCGGTCACTTATTCTGTCGTATGAGTTGAGACCGAGCCCAGAGTCGTCAACTAAGTCGAACTCTAAGAACGACTCTGAAAGAGGTTGAACGTAACGCATCGTTGATACTGTAGTAATTGACGGGTTAAGGATGTGTACTGGACCGATTGAAGATCGAACTACGGTAGTGAGAATTCGGCACGAAGTCCTCACCGCCGGGAGCAAGACTATCCATGGGAGTGCACGATCGACTTCAAATCGACTAGAAAGCTAGTAGCGACTTAACCAGAACGACGACACTTAGCACCAGCGCCTGTCAGTACCCTAAGAGGGAACGCCCATAAGCGCCGCCGGACGGTCGGAATCAGCCATCAGTCGCGGAAAGCTAAAAGGGGACCTCTACGTATTAGGTACGAGATCGATAAGATAGAAGCCGAGATAAGATAAGCCAGAACGACGGGACCAGGAACGGATCACACGAGATGTTCTATTCCGTTGGACAGGTGTCCTCTCTAGGACAGATGAAACAGGGTACTAACAGTCCCATGACCTGTCAACAGAAAAAGAAGTAGTACAGAGAGAAGGGACAGAACGATGAATCCATACGCCGCCCTCCGGCGGTAGTTACAAAAGGGGTATACCATCTGTTTCCGCGGAAGCATCTTCACGGAGTAACAATGGAGTTTCCCACCACACATTGGTTCCGTTCCGACTGGACGGGAACTACCAAAATCCACGCGCTTCAACAGCGCATCAATAGACGCCTATGGGCATACTCGGCACGACACCGCCGGGGCTTCTTTTGTCGCGTTTCTTTCCTATTTCGTATTTCTGATTCTCTCGTACCTCCGCTCCGTCTCTCTACTCTCCTTTTCTGTATCATGCGCATGTATTCGGTTTGTTTTATAGTCTTTGCTAGTCTTTGTTTTAAAGCTCGTAGTCAAACATTTTGTACCATATATATAGGCCCGCCGGGCAAAAGAATCAACAGATACCCCTTTGACTCGATTATATATCTTGTCCTGATCGACACAAGTCGTTCAGTAAAATAAAGAGGAAGTCTCCGAGCGTCGAGTGAACCAGTTAGCGAGTCAGAGTCGAGTTAGAATTTGCGCGTGAATACACGAGTCCGGGTTTTTAAAAACGAGTCAACGAGTGATCCCGCCGGGACGAGTTTACGTATTTTTCGAGTTCAAATTCGAGTTTCGAGTCTAAGTCGTGTTTAAATCGAGTCACGAGTCGCACTTAGTGTTTCCCTTGTGTGTAGAGCACAACAAAAATACCAAACACCATCCGTATAAAGTCAAGAGCCTTTTCAAAGCTCTAAAGCCCTAAAAACCGTTCTATACGAGTCAGAGAGTCTTCTCCTCGTTAACTTAGTCTACTAAAAACAACAACCCCATCGAACTTGCGTGCCAACGTACAGACAGTACCTAAAAGTCTTTAGATTCGGCCGTCGGTCTTCATCTTCGTGTCACTTGTCTCACAACAAGTTCCACTCGATTCGGGACCGCCGGTTGTCTTCTTGCTCTTCTTTGTGCTTTCTGTGCTAGCCAGCACATCATTTGGAGCCCACCGCGAGGGGTTGTCCAATTTCCAAGTTTAAGTAGACGAAGTTTTGCGAAAGCAGGACTTAAAGACAAGTGTAGCACGACCTTTCGGCTGCGTCAGATCTTGAGTTCGGACTTAGGTCTTTGAGCTCGATCCAACGTCCGCCGGGAAACCAAAAAGCCTACGAGATTTCCACTATCAAGAAAAGAAATCCTAAGGCACCAAAACCATCTGTTGAGGCGCGAATAAATCCGCTCACAGGAAAAGCGTTTGAAGAAAGAACTACGAGAAGACAGCGTCAGGGACAACCTTTGGAATACCAAGAGCTAGAGTCGGATAGAGCGCTAAAACGTCAAATCAAGGAGGCAAAAGCAAAAACTACCTCTGGAGAAGACGAAGAAGCCGCAGTTGAAGATCTAGTTGATCCCGGCGCAGCGACAGAGTCAGAAGAGGAATCAGTTCCTCCAACTTCCCAGTTAGGAGCCAGTCAGGGACCAAGTTTCCCCGGCGGCTTTGAATTACCAAAAGCAGAAAGCGTTTCGTACCGTCGGTTAGACAAACTCAAAACCGACGTCGCAGAATTAGGGTTTCCATCTTCACTAGGAACTCCCAACGAGCCACTTTACTTCGAGAAACATCCGTTTAGAAGTAGCTACCGCGTCACCAGAGTCTTCCGCCACTGAAGGCGATTTTTCGGACTTATCCTTAGAAGACTTAGGAAAGTCAGTTCAATCCCCAGCAGTTCCCAAACCTTATAGTCCGCTAGAAGCTTCTTTAAGCCAGCGAGAAGAAGGTAAAGAACTTAGTCCAGTAACAGAAAGAAAACGAGGTAGAACTTCCCCGCCGGAAGTGACGAGAGTAGAAGGTAGCCTTCGATCTCACAAAAGAGACAAAGGAAAGCAACGCGCTACTTCAGAGGATAGAAGTTCGACTTCAGAGCCCACTACAAATACACCAAGCGAACCTACTACAAGGGAAAGCTTTGTGGATTTTGGAAACAAGAGCGAAGAGGATATCGAACGACTCCCTGAACGCAGGGCAAGAAGAAGAAAAAGGACGAAGAAAACGAGCGTCTTAAGAGAAACGCCGAGAGGAAAGGAACAAGTTAACGTTCCACAACCGCCGGTAATTCAAACGGCTACTTCTGTTCAACGAGAACAAAAGCCTTCAGTTTCGAACTTCGAGACTCCTACCCACGAAAAAGCACCCTTAATCTCTCCGTTGTTACAAAACCACCACAAGATGGAATACGAGATTTCCATGGATCCCAGGGTTGATCACTTGACAACCCAACAGTTGTATAAGAACCCTAGGGTTCCTCAATTATGGAAGGCGAGCCACTTAGTGTTGGAAGATGACACGGCGGCAGAAGTATGGGCTTACATCGAGCGGATGGAGACGATGTTTGAGCAAGCGAGCGTAGTGCTGGACAGGCACAAAAAGAAGGCGTTGGTCGACTTCGTAAAGAAAGTCGATTTAAAGGATCAGTGGTCCCGGCTGACCCAATACAGAGACGGGACATATGCGCAATTCAAGGCAGAAATTCTGTCTTACTATCCTGGCATCAAGGAACTCCAAGAAGGAAGCCTTGATAAGTTGGAGAAAATCTTCAACAGATATGTTAGGATTAAGATGCATGAGGAACAGAAGTTGATGGACCTAATTGCGAAGGTCAGAACAGAGGTCTCAAAAATTCGAGAGACCGAAAGGAAGAGGAAAATCCAACTCCTTTCAGAAAGGACGTTAGTCCAGGACTTCCTGGCGTGCTTAGATCGTAACTTTAGAATGGCGGTCCAAGTACGGCTCTCAACAGCCGACCAGCGGAGGATTCTGGCAGAATTGAAGAGGGAGAGCAGAGCCAATGCCAGAACATTGGACAAGAGGCTGAAGAGGATGGAAGCCCCGAAAGGCCCAAAGGTGGAACCCGAAGAAGGCAAAGAAGGAGGACCCTCTACGGCCCCAGAAGGTGATCTTGGGACAGAAGTCAATCCCATCCAAGTCGAAGATGATGGAGACGACGACTTCGATGGCGAGCTCTACGACTCCTCAGGTTTGGAACGGGTTATGCCCATTGTTACTAAGTACACGCTAGACGATCTGTTGTACGTAGCACAAGTGGTAGCCCGGGAACACTCCAATAGTTCGGTCTTTGGCTTCACGACGGATCTAAGTGACACTGGTACAGCAGACCAGGACGTCATCAACACCGCCGTGGCAGAAACGTTGAAGAGATTGGGTATTAAGCCCAAGAGAGAAGAGCAGCATGTGCAGGACGCTGGACCCCCTAGAGGGAGTCAAAACATGCCGCCGGGGATGTACCAGTGGTCAGGGCCTCCTAAGTCGGACAACGATGGGTTTAAACTCATCTTGGAAAGACTGGATCAACAAGAGGCCAAGTGGAAGGATACACTCACTGGTCTCAGAAAAGAGCAAAAAGAACAACTGACGGAGTTTGAGACGAGAATGGAGGCCAAAATCGACAAGAGGGTTGACCGACCATTCTCAGCGATTCAACTCGCACAACTCGTCAGGGAGGAAACAACATTGGTCAATCCTACGTTCCGCCGGGAAGGAGGAACTACTCGAACTCGGGTTCCTCAGGCGGAGGGTACGTCGACTTTTCGCGTCGACCAGGTCAACAGGGCTACAGCCAAGGCGTGTGGCGAAATGCTGACGCTGGTGGTGGAGAGCGACGAGGAGTGACTTGCTGGTTCTGTGGTGAGCCAGCTCATGCAGTTATGGGCTGCAAAATTAGAAGGGTGATGTTGGATACGGGTCGTATTTGTCATGAAGGTGGCGATTATCGTATCCTTGAAAGTAATAGAATTATTACGCCCTTCAGAAATGGGGAAGAATTTACTCTAGACCTCATTAGAAAGAGTATGGAGAGTAGCGGCCATACGTTGGACCTCGACGCGATTAAGCGCGAGGCTCAGTACGTACAAGAGGAGCCGCCGGAGCATAGGTGGAGGGATCCGTTGACGGGTCAACCAACGCAAGAGCAGTTGGTACATGACCTTAAGGAACGAGGTTAGTCAATTGGAAACGGAGAAGGCGCAGAGTTTAGGGTCGGCGCCTAACGACACGTCCGCGGAAGCGCCCGCGGCTGCTGACGAAAAGGCAGCGATGTGGAACGCCCTTCCAAGTGTTCTACCAAAATTCGCGTCGACAAGAGGGTTTTCAATGACGACGAGGAAAGCAGCAGCTGCTGCTTCTTCCAAACCGGCAGGAAGTAGCAAGACTGAGCTAGAGAAGTCTAAGAAAACCGCCGGCGTAGAAAAAGAAAACACCAATAAAAAGGAGTGTGTCGAAGAAAAAGAAAGTGAGAGTGAAGAAGAAGAGGTGGACGAGTTACAAGAGGAAGAAGAGGAACCGTTGAGGTTCGTCGAGGTTAAGAGAGTTGGACCTCCTAAGAGAAAGAAGAAAGTAACATGGTCAGATTCTCAACCAACGGCGAAGCTTACGCCGTCCGGAACTCTACCTTATGTAGACGTCCCTCCTCTTTCAACTAAACCTTTAGGTGCATTCAAGCCTAAAGTGAACAAGGAAGAGGAGAAATCTTTTGAGAAAGAACGAGAAGTAGAAGAAAAAGGCGAACCTCTACCGGAAATCGACCGGCGGGGACCAGCCTATAACAAACGCGCACCTGTAGAACAAAATGGTGCGGCAAAAGCGATCGTCAACGAATTGCTTGAAGTCACCGTACCGGTGAACATCAAGTCGCTTATGGGGGTTTCGCCAGAGGCAAGGGAATACCTCAAGAACCTCCTGACTCGGAAGCGAGTACCGACTAGGGAAGTCCCTATCCCTAGAGAGACTGAGGTGTTTAAGCGTTTCTTTGACGATCCGCACGAAGTTAAGCGTCTACACGTTGGCTTACAATGGGTAGAAAATAGTGAGGAAGCGATGGCAAAAGCCGAAGCAGTGGTTGAACAACGGGCCCTAGCCGAAAAGCAAAACAGGGACTATAAAGAAGCCTCAACTTTGCGACCGGCGGTCCGAACTGTTGCAGAAAAAGGAGATGAGAAACCATTGGGGAGTATCACTATCTCTGACCCGGTGGAACAATATATGATTGAACTGGGTACTGAAGCTAAGCCAGTTATAGTGAAAGCTGAAGAGTCGTCTTCGTTGAGGGTCATCTACCCTGAAAATCAATGGAGCCATGAAGGAAGAGTCCTTATTAGACGGCGGTTCGACAATCTGCTCAATGCATGAACAAGCCGCAAAAGACCACGGCCTTACTTGGGATCCGGCGGTGACGGTGTGGATGTCCTCAGCGGACAAAGGATTGAAGAAATCATTGGGTTTGGCAAGAGACGTGCCCTTTGTCTTTGGAGAAGTAAGAGTGTACCTCCAAATACATGTACTTCCAGACGTGGGTTATAGGATCTTGCTTGGAAGACCGTTCGAGATGATAGCGGAAACGCTAACAAAGAACAATCGAGATGGGTCACAAACGATTACCCTGACCGATCCTCAGAACGGCAAAGTGGTGAGGTTGAACACTTATCCTAGAGGAGAACCTCCTCCAGAGTTAAAGGCAGAGTTGGACGCCAACCGGCGGTCTTTTCAGAACTCGATGAATCATCAATAGATGTAGGAGAGCTTGCAGTCGTCTTTGAACAGACAGCTTCTGGAGAGATTAAAGTCGAAAAGGTGTTCCAGTCCGGCCATAAAAGTGGAAAGTTCAGCCAAGAAGACGTGAAGTTAATGTTTATTCAAGAAGCATTAACTAGGGAAGTAGAAAATAAGAAAGCCGCTAAAAAGGTCGAAGCTTTCTTGCAACAAGTCAGGACAGGCAAAAGAGACAAATCCGTCGGTGAAGTCATGATGTTAGATACTGTGATAAAACACTTCGAACAGATTTATCAACAGTTAAAAGAGGATATCATCGAGGATTCTGCCAAGACTTCGTCAACAACCTCCAGCGAGAACAAAGACGAAGTAGTAGCAGGGAACCCTAACGCTAAACCAAAAATTAAGGGTGTCTCTACAGGAAAGAAGTATAAGAAAGTGGCAGATAAAGTAAGACCCATCTTGGGGACTCTAGCAGAGGAGTTTAGAATTATTCGGAAGATTATAGGAAACCCATTGGCTGAATTGCCTAAGATGCCTACGAATCCGCCGGAATTCACACCCCAAGGAAGGTACACCACAGAGAGAAAGGAAGCCATGGATAAGGTCCACGGCGGCGATTTCATTTGGCCAGAAGAGCGAAAACTATTACACTGGTTAATAGGAGTACATAACCTAGCTTTCGCTTGGGAAGATGCGGAAAAAGGGAGATTCAGACAAGAGTTTTTCCCTGATGTCCCTATTCCACGATACCACACACACCGTGGGTATTGAGGAATAGACCAATCCCACCTGAACTTATGGATAAAGTATGTAGATTTATCAAGGAGAGGATAGATTCAGGCGTGTATGAGCCTTCGAACTCGAGTTATAGCTCGAGGTGGTTCTGCGTACTTAAGAAAGATGGTGAAAGTCTGAGAATTGTACATAGTCTAGAGCCTCTTAACGCAGTTACGATTGCGCACTCAGGCATCCCGCCGGCAACAGAAGAATTGGCAAATCACTTCGCCGGTAGAGCTTGTGGAGGTTGCATGGACTTGTTCGTAGGTTACGATGAGAGACGATTGGACGAAAAGTACAGAGACCTTACCACGTTCCAAACACCTTATGGAGCGATGCGTTTGGTTACCCTACCGATGGGGTGGACCAATTCGGTACCAATCTTCCATGACGATGTAACTCATATCTTACAAGACGAGATTCCTGCAGTCACGAAGCCGTATATTGACGATGTTCCTACGAGAGGACCAGCCACGAGGTATGAAGACGGAAAAGGAGGTTATGAAACCATTCCTGAAAATCCTGGTATCCGGCGGTTCGTATGGGAATATCTAAATGACGTGAACAGAGTGATGCAGCGTATGAAGTATTGTGGAGGGACATTTTCAGGAAAGAAGTCGATCATTTTGGCAGACGAGTTTACAGTAGTAGGACATCTTTGTACTTACGAAGGAAGGAAAGTTAATCCCGAACGCGCAGATGCAATCCTTAAGTGGGGAGCATGTAAAGACGTTTCAGATGTACGATCTTTCCTAGGAGTACTAGGGACTTTGCGAATGTTCGTCAAGGATTATGCCCGCCGGGCAGAACCTATCCAAGAACTAACTCGTAAAGAAGTACCATTTAGATGGGGACCAGAACAGGCAGCAGCAATGGCCGATTTACAGGAAGCCATTCGAGTTGCACCAGTATTGAAGGCTATAGACTACGACAGGAATGTGCCCCTAAAATTATCCGTGGATACGTCGTACAAAGCCATAGGATGGATGATATCCGTCCAAGATGATGATGACCCTGATAAGTGGCACTATGCTAGATTCGGGTCTACAACGCTAAGTGAGAGAGAAGCAAGGTACGGCCAAGCAAAGAGGGAACTCTTTGGCTTGATGCGAGCTTTAGAAGAAAATAGGTATTGGTTACTTGGGTGTCGAGAATTGATTGTCGAAACGGACGCTAAGTACATTAAAGGCATGTTACAAAATGCTGGAAATGGACCAAATGCGACTATAAATCGATGGATCGAATCCATACTCATGTACCATTTCACCTTGGAACATGTAGCTGGAAGTAAGTTTGCGATACCCGACGGTCTGTCACGTCGAGTTCCACACCCGGATGATAAACCAAAGACTCCTTACGATCACTCGGAAGAAGAGACCGGCGGACTCACTGGGTACAGGAAACCAAACCCCGACGACCCAGAACCGTTGGACTTCGAAGAGTTCAAACACGAAATCGATACTCGTGGAGGATATCTTCAAGACATCGCAGATTTTGAAGAAGATTTGGAGTTAGATAGAGCAGTGGCGGACAGGGTGTTGTCACTAGGGCCGAAAATGGAAACTCAATTCGTAAATGTGGAAGTACTGCCAGATTTATCCTTAAAGGAAGATCCTAAACTTCGACAGGAATACGATGGAGAGTCCCGCCGGCACCCACTTATCAAAGAGATCGACAGAAAAATACCGATCGTAGATAAGTGGTTAGAAAACCCTTCAGTTCGACCAAAAGGAATGAGCGACGCGGAATACCTAGCATTCGCTAGGTTTAGTACGCATTTCTTTAAGAAAGATGGAAGGCTTTTTCGTCGAGGAATAAATGGTGAACATAAGATAGTCGTTTATCCAGAAAATCGGATGTACTTGATGCGTACAGCGCATGACGCTACCGGGCATCGAGGACATTATGCTACTAAGGAATTACTAGCTAAACGGTTTTGGTGGCCAGACTTAGACGGGGACGTAGGCTGGTATACGAGGACTTGCCATGTCTGTCAAATCCGTCAAAAATTGTTCATGAGGATACCCCCGACGGTAACGGAAACCCCATCTATATTTCAAGTCTTACACGCCGACGTGATTCATATGAGTATTCCTAGCGATAAGTGCAGATTCATAGTTCACGGAAGGTGTGCATTGACACAATGGATGGAAGGGAAAGCCTTGCAGAAGCAAAATGCTAGTACTATTGGCAAGTGGTTGTTCGAAGATGTAATCTTAAGATGGGGTTGCATCAAAAAGATAGTGACAGATAATGGTGGACCTTTCATAAAGGCTGTTGGTTGGCTAGAAGAGAAGTATGGAATCCGTGGCATTCAAGTAACGGGTTACAACGCTCAAGCAAACGGGACAATCGAAAGGCCTCACTTCGACGTAGTAAATATGCTAGCCAAGGTGACCGCCGGGAATTTGTCTAAGTGGAAGTGGTATTTCCCTCACATTATGTGGGCGGACAGAATCACTATAAGAAAAAGATTTGGATGTTCGCCGTTTTATATGGTAACAGGAGCAGAACCAGTAACACCCTCTTGACATACAAGAAGTGACCTGGCTAATTGAACCTCCCGAATCGTTCGTTTCCACGGAAGACTTGCTCGCGCGAAGAGCTAAGGCGTTGGCAAAGCATCGAGACTTCGTTGAGTCAGTAAGAAATAAGATCCACCAGGCGAAGAAAGATAGAGTAGCTAAGTACGAGATTGAACACCGGCGGACGATTAAAGACTACAACTTCAAGCCAGGAGACCTCGTAATAATGAGAAACTCCCCAATTGAGGATAGCCTTGATCGAAAGCTGAAACCTAAGTACAACGGTCCGTACGTAGTGCTGAATAGAAACAAAGGAGGCGCCTACATAGTTGCCGAAATAGACGGGTCAGTATACCAGTCTGTAGTGGCAGCATTTAGGCTATTACCTTACCACGCACGAAAGAAGATTGAGCTACCTCGAAATATTCACGAGAGCATCGACCTAGGGCCGGCAGAGTTGAACAAACTAGTGTCTTCGCGGCGAAAAGGCGAACCGGCGGACGACATAGCGTTCGAAGGAATGCCTAAAGGGAATAGACGAAGCGAACAGGTGAATGAGGACAACGATCTCGACGACTTGGGAAGCTCAACCGAGGACGGTTGATATTTCTAAGTTGGGGGGAGAGGAGTACCAATAGGGCGAAAGAATGTAACTCAAAAAGAGTACATTCTGAAGACCAAGTAAACATTAACCTAAAGTTCGCATTAAAATTTTCGATTTTCCAAGTCAGGAAGACTTAGAAAGGACTTAAGACAACTTAGAGCACTTAGGAGGAGTTCACACACAGATAGAGAGGTGCAAAGCATGATGATATTCAATATAGTAGTAGTACTAGGGAAAAAGCGAAGAATCGCAACAAAAACCTAATACTACTACAAAACGAGGCCCAAAAACGAGAAGAGGCTAAGCCTCAGTCATGTCAACATCACCGGCGGCATCGACGTCGCCCCCAAGAGTGCTATCCGCCTCAAGAGGAGGAGGGGAAGCAGGAGACTCCACAGAAGAAGAAGGAAGATCCTTCTCCCTCAAGAGGAGGGAGTTCCTTTCTCCAGATGGGCCTGGATCCTATCATACTCAGCGAAGAGTACTTCAAGGAACCGAACGTCGAGACTGAGAAGGTGAACCCGCCGGAGGATCTCAGAGCGAATGTCAGTCAGCGTCGCACGAGTCGACGAACCGACGTTGACAGCGTCAGAGTAGTTGGCCAAGATGTTCTGTACTTGAGACAGAACACCATTGACCCACTCGTTGTTGACGGCGAAGTGGTCGGCTAAGAAGAAGAGAGTGAGTAAGAAAAGTAAGAAACAGAAGACGAGAGATGACTTACCCAGGTCTTGACAAGCATCCCGTCGGGGAACAGGTTGGGATATTTGGAGGTCAAAGCGTTCTTATTGACCTCCTCGAGCGCCTTGGCGTCGAGCGAAACGCGAGCGCGCTTACCCAGCTGAGTAGCCTTGAGAAAAGCGGGAGAGGATAAGTCGAGATTCGGAACGAGGTAGTAAGGGACTCGTACGACGGCAGCAGAAGCACCGGCGGTGGTACGAGGGCGAGAAGGGCCACCACCGCGGCCACCCTGTAAAGTCAAAGAGTAAGTAACGAAACGAAGAGAGAAAGAAAGAAAGAAACTTACTCGACCACGAGCGACGGCCTTGCCACCACGAGTCGACGAAGTTGAAGTAGAAGCAGCCCCAGGACCGCCGTTTTCAGTACCGACGATTTCCTGAAAAACATAAGTCAGTAAGGAACAGAAAGGGCAAGAGATAAACACTTACCACGTCGGAATCGTAAATGATAGCGGGGGACTTGGGTTGCTTGCCATCTAAGAAAGATGGGTAAGCAAAGATAGTAGTAGAAAGAGAATAGGACTTACGCTTTTTGGGAGTAGGAGCCTCCTCCTCCTGAGTCGAAGCCCCATTAGCGAGCTTTTTAATGTTATGGAACGCCGAGCTGACGTCGAACGGGTCAGCATCGGCAGGAAGGGGGATGGTGGGAGCTTTCACCGCCTCGCCAGACCAAGCGAGGTGGTAAGAGACCTCCGCCGGGACGTCGAGCCCGATGTCCTTGTCACCGCAGAACTCGACGAAGACCTTCAGCGCCGGGTGCATGACGCGAAGTTGCTTCTGAATGAGAGCGGTGTAGGCCATCTGCCCGCCGTAGAGGCGACGCTTAGGGTACTAAAAGAAAAGCGTAAGTTAGAAAGGAAACGAGTAAGCAAGGAAAAGAGACTCACCATGTAAGAGACGAGCTCAAGGGCAGCCGTCTTGTACTCCTTAAGGATGCTGAAAGGAATAGCCTCCTTGGCGATCGCACGAAGACGGAGGTGAACGCCGGTGAGCTTGTGGATGCCACGAGCGACGTTGGCGTTATCTTCAACGTAGACGCGCTTCATGCCATCCCACACGGACGGCGGGATAGACTTGGCCGGCACTGGGAGACCAAGAGGAACCTTGGGGTCGAAGCCGAGGATCTCCTGGAAGACGTTGGAGGCGGGAGAAGACATGGTGATAGCAAGAGAGGAAGAGAATCGAAGAGACGAAGAGGAGAGCGATGAGAAAGGTGAAAAGAACCAGAGGAGGTTGCTGGAGAAACTCGACCAGGAAACCGGCGGTTTTTATAGCAAAAAGCCTCTCAGTTTTAGGGAATTTCTATTGGTAGACGTGTTCAAGGAAAAACCGACACGACCACGATCTCACAGTCGAAAATCGGTGGTGCAGAACGTGCCCCAAAACCGAAAAACATGAGTCTTCCTTAGAAATTTGTGCAAAGTCGAGTATCCCGAATTGGCAATACCGCCGGAGGGGTTGATGGCTTGGCAAACGCCCACATTGCCACTTAGTTTGAGAATTGCTTCCGCGGACACAATCCGAAAGGGTTAAGACGAACCCCAGAAGGCAATTCAGCCGGACGGACGGCAATTTCACCGTTTCGAGAAATCACTCTAAGTCTCAGATAGGATACCGGCAGTAGAGATAGCCAAGAAATTGGATTTGAGGCTACACTAATATGACTACCTAAGAGTCGGTGTAGTAATCCAATAATGTACAAGATGGTGCGAAGGACATGAGTATACAACAACAAGAATGTGCGAAAAATAAATAAATACGAGTGTCCCCAATAAGCGCCTCCCCCGCCGGCGGCCAGAGTAGAAAGAAGAAATGTCTCTCAGAAAAGAGCGAGAGACGCGAAAAGAAAGAAAGAAGAAGAAGAAGAAAACGACGAACTTAGTATTCGGGGGAGTCAGAAAGGTCTCCCTCGTCGCTTGAGTTCGAGGACGAGGCGCCACCACCAGAACGAGCAGAGGAGAGGGCCGAGCTAGACCTCTCGTCGACGTTCATCGCCGAACCCTCGATGCCTGGCCACTCTGGAGACTCCTCTGACGAAAAGAGACCAAGAGAGTCCCCAATGATAACGTCAGCACTGGGAGCTACGCCAGTACGATCGTCGTAGACTAGAAAGCAATAAGTTAGTAGGAGTAAGATAGGAAAAAGAGCGATATGACTACCAGTCATCTTCGTCGTTCGGAGCAGGACCACCGTCCGCCGGGTCGACAAGAGGGTCGAATGCGGGAAGAGAGGACGCGTCTTGATCGAGGAAATCGTCGAACTCGTCGTCGATAGGACGATCGAGTTGCGACGGGGACCAGAGACGGCCGTCCTTGGCCATCGGGAACTCCTGCGCAATGAACGAACCAAAGACGTAAGGAGCGTGAGGAGGGTTGGCGACGGTAGGAAGGAGTTCGTCGTCAGGGATGGGTACGCCGGAGGCCCGACGCGAACGGGTGAAGAGCTCGTCCATACGCTGGACAAGCTCGGCCTTGTTGACGGTGCTACCGTCGGCACCCACGAGGAAATTATCGAAGGTAAACATCGAGCGAAACTCGAGGTACGCATCGAAGTCGTTGTTGAAAAACTCGACGACGATGGCCTCGGGTCCCTCAGACGTTTCCAAACGATAAATGGCCGAGAGGAGACGAGCGTGAAGCTCGTAAAGGTGGAGGGAGTGGGTGAGGTACTGATTGAGCGAATCTCGCACCACGTTAGACTGGTGCAAGATGTCGCGCACGACAGTGTCAATGTCTAAAGAGTAAGACATAATAATCAGTACCGGCGGAGGAAAAGAAGGTTATGAGGGGACTTACAATGAGAAGATCCCTCAGCTGCACCCGCCAGTTGGTTGCGAAGGCCGCGACGAGCGTCGATGTTCAACGAAAACGGACATGGCTTGTCCGCTCGACCGCAGTTGCCGCAGCTAAGACCAGGACCACGGTACTCACACCTAGGGATGCCTAAGAAGGCACACCTAGCGCAGGGGCCCACAACCTGGGAGGGTATTAAGTTAGTAAGAAGTTAAAGAGAAAGAAAAGAGAAAGGCAACTTACCAAGGCATGGTCGGACAACAACCGCCGGGAACCCATGATACCTGTAAGGTTCTGGTAGAGGATGTTGCGAAGGTCGGTAGTCTGACGTTGCGCGGTAGGCATGTTGCGACGAAGGGATCCGACGAAGGGGTTGCTCGAGGAGCGAGACGCATCGTCTCTAGCATCCGACGAGCCTCCTTCAGAGTTAGACGAAGAAGACGAAGACGAAGAGGAAGGGGAGCCCTTAGGAGGGACTGGTGGACGCAAGTAGTGCGCCTGGCGTTCCTCCCGGCTCAGGTGTTGAATGGAGACGCCAGTCCTCTGTGAGAACTGAAGCTCGAGAGGAGTGGTGTCCCTCCCTTGGGACAGGAAACCCGTAGGATCGTCAACGCCATCCCGGCGGACGATCGGGTTGAAACCAACGGAAGGGGGGATGGAAAAGCTCTCCATCGATCGACTCAAGGTTGCGCGGGGCCAGTACCGGTATAGCGCGTACTTGCTTGAGGACCTTTGGGAGCACGAGGGAAAGAGGAAGGACCGTAGACGGCGGGTTGACCAGGAATAGGAACGATTTTCCTCGCAGAGGAAGGAGTCGCAGGGATAGGAGGGATGCCGGGCGTCTTGGGCGTCTTAGGAGACACCTGAAAGGAGCGAGATCGACGAGGGGTTCGAGGAGCCTCTTGATGCACGTCTTCGCCGCTAGGCGAAGGGTCGAGTTCGTCGACAGCGTCCCCGTCGTCAAGACCCGTACCCGACGCGACTACAGAGGACGACGCGGAACGACGATCGTCTAAGGAGTCGTCAGCTCGTCGGTTAAAGGAACGAAAGAAGAGAGAAGAGCCTACTTACCCAGAGTAGACACAGGAGGCACCGAAGAAGCAGGAGCCGCCTGGGAGACCGACGCGCTGGTACCAAAGACTTGACGTTTCCAGACTCGAAGTACCAGAGGGCGAGAGTGAAGCAGGTGCAGAGTCGCGTCCCTCTCCTCGAAGGAGAGCAGTGGGCGGTAGAACAACGCCAGGCGGAAAATTGCGAGGACGAACAGTAAGACGAGGAAGTTGAGGGTGAGGATGACGAATAACAGGGGTACCAGGAGGAGGCGAAGTATGGTCAGCGAGCCATGCAGCTCGCTCCCGCCTGTACTTGGCCAAGGCCTCTTCAAAAGAAACGGCCACATCGATATAGATGTGCCAGTGCTAGATATTGGATCCCTCAGTAATACGCCACCCGCCGGAACGATCAGAAACTTACTTGATAGTGAGGATCTGCCCTCCAAGTGGCCCAATCCATAGGCAACGCTGGAGGAGAAATGAGTCGCCATCCTCGTAAAGTGTTGTCACGAAGGCGACGAGGAATGAGGAACGGCATCTCAGCGTCCTAACAAGAGAATAGTAAGTAAGTGTCCGAGAAGAGATAGATAAGGAAAAGACGAACCGTCGAAGGAACGATTGGACAGGTCAACCTTAAGATAGCCATCTGGGGGTCGGTGAAGACGATGTTCATCATTCGACGAATGCCCATATTTCGGTGGACTGGTTCAGCCCAGGCCCGCCAGGAGTAAGGCGCAGTAAGAGGGTAGCGAGGATGACCAGGGGGACCGTCATTGCCTTGGTAGACAGTCATGAAGGCCCATGGTGTAGGCCCTCACTGCCATCAGCGAATGACCGCCGGGCAACCTCTGTAAGATACACTGAAAAGTCAAGTCAGAGGACAGAAAGTTGAAGAAACAGCACAAAGACTCACCAAGTCGTTATAAGTGGCGAAAGATAAGAAGTCCCACTCAGGGGAATATATAAACGCCTCCTCGAACCTGAATTGGCCGAGGAAACGATTGAGGTGGTCGACGATGAAATTCCAGCACTGTCGAAGATAAGGGGAAGAACGAAAGAGACGGAACGTTTCAGGGTTGTCGTCAATTTGGAGACGTTGGTCGCCAATTTGGATGAGGAACTGCTGAGGCGAGAAGAATGCCTCGCTAGCCGGAGAGAGTAGCAGGTTGAGGAGTGGACATCGATGAAAGATAGCACAGTACAACAGTAAGCCAGGAGCTTGGAGAAGGGAAGACCGGCGGTCGTCCCCTATATATAGGCCAAAGAACGACCCCGAGCGGATAATCCCTCTAGGAGCGCAGACTGACTTCATGAGAAGAGGTGGGGAAAGTATTAACGCTGGTACTTCCCAAAAAGGAAAGTGATAGACCCTAACAGGAGTCAAACCACGGCAGCTTGACCCTTAATATGTGGTATCAAACCCCACTAGAATTTAACGCTCTACTCATCTAAGTCAAGGGCAGAAAGATCAGAGAAAGTAGAAAAGCGAAATTGTCGATCCAAAGTACGTTTGAAAGCAACGTTTGATGTCTTGTCGTAACGGCGGCAGATTCAAGAGCCACTTAAGCGCCAGATCACAAAACACCACCGTATCACAGACAAGTCCAAGTTTGGGACGACGGGCTAGTCTAGCAGAAGTGAATTGGAGTTCCTGTAAGGTGGCGAAGAACTTCAGAAGTCGATGTCAAGAGGAGTGACGGATCGTATATGTCGAAGTTCCAAGAACTTCGACAAGAATCTGACTGGGGACAGTCCTCATTATAAGTTGGGGGGAGATGTTACGCCTGAGGGTCATCTGACCCTTCAAAAATCGCGAATAACACACCGCCGGACTAATTTCGTCCGGTAAAACGTACATCTCGATAAGTGACTGAAAAGCCCTAAGGCACTGTGTTTTTCATAACCGGCGGTCACTTATTCTGTCATATGAGTTGAGACCGAGCCCAGAGTCGTCAACTAAGTCGAACTCTAAGAACGACTCTGAAAGAGGTTGAACGTAACGCATCATTGATACCGTAGTAATTGACGGGTTAAGGATGTGTACTGGACCGATTGAAGATCGAACTACGGTAGTGAGAATTTGGCACGAAGTCCTCACCGCCGGGAGCAAGACTATCCATGGGAGTGCACGATCGACTTCAAATCGACTAGAAAGCTAGTAGCGACTTAACAAGAACGACGACACTTAGCACCAGCGCCTGTCAGTACCCTAAGAGGAAACACCCATAAGCGCCGCCGGACGGTCGGAATCAGCCATCAGTCGCGGAAAGCTAAAGGGGACCTCTACGGATTAGGTACGAGATCGATAAGATAGAAGCCGAGATAAGATAACCAGAACGACGGGACCAGGAACGGATCACACGAGATGTTCTATTCCGTTGGACAGGGTGTCCTCTCTAGGACAGATGAAACAGGGTACTAACAGTCCCATGACCTGTCAACAGAAAAGAAGTAGTACAGAGAGAAGGGACAGAACGATGAATCCATACGCCGCCCTCCGGCGGTAGTTACAAAAGGGTATACCATCTGTTTCCGCGGAAGCATCTTCACGGAGTAACAATGGAGTTTCCCACCACACATTGGTTCCGTTCCGACTGGACGGAACTACCAAAATCCACGCGCTTCAACAGCGCATCAATAGACGCCTATGGGGCATACTCGGCACGACACCGCCGGGGCTTCTTTTGTCGCGTTTCTTTCCTATTTCGTATTTCTGATTCTCTCGTACCTCCGCTCCGTCTCTCTACTCTCCTTTTCTGTATCATGCGCATGTATTCGGTTTGTTTTATAGTCTTTGCTAGTCTTTGTTTTAAAGCTCGTAGTCAAACATTTTGTACCATATATATAGGCCCGCCGGGCAAAAGAATCAACAGATACCCCTTTGACTCGATTATATATCTTGTCCTGATCGACACAAGTCGTTCAGTAAAATAAAGAGGAAGTCTCCGAGCGTCGAGTGAACCAGTTAGCGAGTCAGAGTCGAGTTAGAATTTGCGCGTGAATACACGAGTCCGGTGTCGTGAACAGCTGGTATAGGCCCCTATTTTCATTTTCATCTTATCTTATCTGTATCCGCATCTTATCTTTCCTGTTACCCCTATCTCTTATCTTTATTCTCGTCTATGGACTCTTTCTCTCATGGAACACTGCCCCGTTTTGCCCTTTACCCTGCTTCTATTGTTCTTATTGTTACGCACTGCCTTGTATTGCTTTTCGACTCATTCTGACGTCTTTTTACTTCATTATTGTTTCATTCTTGTTCTTCGCGCAGCCTCGCGCAGCCTTGTGACTATCTTTTATTGTTCTTCTGTCTTTCACCATTTGCTCATCATCTCGACTCATCGTGGCTATGTAACTGGTAGAATAGGTATATAAGCTAGGTAGTTCGCTCTGTATTTCCTTAGCTTGACCTCTTCGTCAATTCATCGCTCTATTCTTCACTCCAAACCGTCGCTCATCGCTCTAAGCTCTTTCGTCGCTTTCATCGCTCCTCGTCTCTGGTCTTAGTTTTGGTTTAGTGTTCGCTCTTCGCGACATCCGGGTTTTTAAAAACGGAGTCAACGAGTGATCCCGCCGGGACGAGTTTACGTTTTTTTCGAGTTCAGATTCGAGTTTTCGAGTCTAATTCGGGTTTAAATCTAGTCACTAGTCGCACTTAGTGTTTCCCTTCCGCCGTGCGAGTTTAAACCGCACTTTGTCCTAGTCTGGTCCGGCAAGCACGCCGACGGGTACATCACCAACACCCACCTGAAGTGTCTACAACAGCCCTGTCCGAAACGGTATAACCCACTCCGCCCCCGCGACTACGAATACCTAGCCAAGAATCTTCCGGATTACGCCTCCTTTGTTGAAGCCTCCGAAGACAACTACGAAGCAGTTCTATATTCCGAACATCCACCGCCGCCGCCTGCTACACCCCCACCGTCCGAAGCTCCAGATACCGAAGAATCCCCAGCCGCTTTCCACTCCGCCGAATCATCTCCCGCCCCAGTAACAGCAACCACCAACACTGCACCGAAAACCTTTCGCCCACCGTCAACATCATCTGAAGAAGACAGCCAGGAAGAAGACGACAACGACGAGGAAGAAGAATCTGAAGAAGAATCCGAAACACCCGTCCCCTTTCACGTTACCTACGCCGCGTTAGCAGAAGCCCTCCCCGCAGTAACAAGCCTTCGCCGCTCCGGACACTCTACCCCCACCACAGCCCTTACTTTCACTCCTCGCCGCGCCCTCACACCACTTCCCACCCCCAGGGAGTCGGAGGACACGTCTGTTGCCCAACGCTCAGATAACGAACCTCCCACTTCCACTTTATCACCATCCCTACTATCTCCACCAGCTTCTCTGCCACCCGTCCAACTAAACCCCGTTACCGAACCCGCAAAGCCTACCCCCGAATTCAGTATGTCCGACCCCACTCTCCTCAAGTTGCTTGCCGAGCAACAAGAGACTACCAGGCGCATCCAGCAATCCCTGGATAAGCTCACGGCCGCCAAGACCGCTTCCACCAGAAGCCCCGTCAAAGCGCCTGACATCCGCTACTTCACCAACTGGGCCTCCGCCGACTCCGAACTCAAAGGCGATGACAAGAAGTGGATCTCAGCCGCCCTCTCATACCTTCAAGGTGCTGCCGCTTCCTGGGCCGTCCAATACCTGGATCAGATTGCCGCCCACGAGGCTGCTGCCGACGCCGCTCAGAAGGCTGCCCACCCCTGGCCTTTCACGGCGATTGGTCTGCCTTCGTGGTTGCCTTCAAGAAGCGCTTCCAACCTGCCGACCAGGAGAAGGCAGCTGAAGCTCAACTCGAGGCCCTTACCCAGGGTAAACAGTCTGCTTCCCAGTTCGCAGCCAAGTTTATGGAGGTCTTCCCCCGCACCGGTCTATCCCAGAAGGATGGTATGGCCCGCTTCCGCCGTAAGCTCAGTACCAATGATCGCCTCATGTTGGATCTTATCGCCATCACCAAACCGGACGATGCCAAGCCCAAGACCCTCCAAGACTACTGCGACATCGTCAATCAGAACGACTTCACGTTCCACGGAAGCAGCACCTCTTTCTTGACCCCGACCACCTCGTCTCGCTCTGTCCCGGCCCGTGACCCCTATGCCATGGACATTGACGCAACCCGTGTTGGACCCAGTGGCCGCTCCCGCGAGGACTTCCTCCAAGCAATGCGCGGACGATGCTTTGGTTGCGGATCTTCCGCCCACATCAAGAAGGACGGCAATCACGGTTCGCTTCGTTGCAACCACTGCCAGCGCCTTGGCCACTCTGCCAATGTCTGCCAAGACAAGTTCATGGGTTACCCACCCGGTCGAGGACTCACCCAACGTCGTCGTGTTGCTGCCACCCAGGAAGCTCCTTTCTCTCTCTTCAACGATTCGTCCACTGCCACCGTCGCTTCCACATCCTCCGCCCCCGCTCCGACCAACTTCTCCATCGCCGACCTCCTGGACCATCCAGCAGAAACAACAGGAGACTTTGGCTCGCCTCGAACAATTCCAGAAGCAGGATTTTGGCGAAGGGTGTCTGTAAAAGCTGCGGCACATTCACCCTTCACCCCGTACCCGATTTCCGAATATGACTCTATGCGAACATGTACTATTAGCGCCATCCGCGAAATATACCCTGGTTCATCACACTTTCGCGTGAACGTGAGGCTTAGAGGCAGAAATCGGAGTACGGAATCCGCAGCAATGGTCGACAGTGGTGCAACTGGTCGGTTCCTGGACAAACCCTTCGTGGAGAAACATCGGATCACAGCTTTTCCCCTTCGACACCCCATTCAGCTTCTCAACATTGACGGATCACCCAATCAGGCTGGCAGTGTAACGCACTTCGCCCGACAGGAACTCACGGTTGACGGACACACGGAATGGACCGACTTCCTTATCGCCGATCTCGGAGGAGAGGATATTATTCTGGGACTTCCCTGGCTTCGCAAGCTCAACCCCACCATCGACTGGCGCAAAGGCACTCTTCACATTCCCAAGCCCAAGGTCGCCAGCGTTACCATCGAGGAGGTGCCAGACGATGATGCCCAACCCCCGTTCCGCGGCGCTCCTTCCGGTGATGCCATCTTGGAGCAGATCAACACCATATCTGAACCACCCGCTCCTGATCCCCTCCCAAAACCGGTCCCTTCCCCAGCCCCCGCCCCCAAAGACGAAGACGACAAACCAGCCCTCTGCCGCATCCGAGCCAATCGGACCACTCGTCGGAAATGGCTTCGTGCAGGATTGATCGAGGAGACGGGAGATGAACTTTGGTGCGCCGCCGGCTTCACTTACTCCCAGCAGATAGCCGAAGAAACCCAGAAGGCCAAACCACAGAAGTCATTCGAAGAGATGGTCCCCGCCCACTATCGTCAACACGCCTCCGTCTTTTCCGAATCCGAATCCCATCGTCTACCCGAGCACAAACCCTGGGATCATGCCATCGACCTCACCCCTGGAGCACCGGCCACCATGCGAACCAAGGTCTACCCCATGTCCAAAAACGAACAAGAAGAACTCAACCGATTTCTCGACGAATATCTCAAGAAGGGGTACATCCGGCCCTCAGAATCGCCCCTCTCGTCCCCCGTCTTCTTCGTTAAGAAGAAGGACGGCAAGCTCCGTTTTGTTCAGGACTACCGGAAAACTCAACGAGATCACTGTGAAGAACCGCTATCCCCTCCCCCTCGTCTCCGACATCATCAACCGCCTTCGAGGAGCCAAGTACCTTCACCAAGTTCGACGTTCGCTGGGGCTATAACAACATACGGATCAAGGAGGGAGACGAATGGAAGGCAGCATTTGCAACCAACCAGGGTCTCTTCGAGCCGTTGGTCATGTTCTTTGGTCTTACGAACTCTCCAGCTACGTTCCAGGCTCTTATGAACTCCATCTTCTCTGACCTCATCGCCGCAGGAAAGGTCGCAGTGTATCTCGACGACATCCTCATCTTCACGGCCACTCTCGACGAACATCGAGAAGTTACCCATGAGGTTCTCCGTCGTCTCAAGAAACATGACCTGTACCTTCGCCCGGAGAAGTGCGAGTTTGAACGAGAGGAGATCGAGTATCTGGGCCTGGTTATCCGAGAGGGAGAGGTGTCTATGGACCCCGCCAAGGTTGAGGCCGTCCGCAACTGGCCTGTTCCCCGTAACCTCCGCGCCGTTCGTGGCTTCCTCGGTTTTGCCAATTTCTACCGTCGCTTCATCAAGGATTTCGCCACTGTCGCTCGCCCGCTCAACGACCTCACAAAGAAGAATGCTCCCTGGCAATGGAACGAACCTCAACAGCAAGCCTTCGATACCCTCCGCAACGCCTTCACCTCTGCACCTATCTTGACACTCTGGGACCCCGATCGCCCCACCCGTATTGAGGTTGATGCCTCCGGCTTCGCCACTGGAGGAGCGCTCCTTCAGAAGCACGACGATGGACTCTGGCACCCTGTCGCTTTCCGCTCCGCCTCCATGCAACCCGCCGAACGCAACTACGAGATTTACGATCGAGAGATGCTCGCCATCATCGAAGCTCTCAAGGACTGGCGCCACTTCCTTGAAGGACTCCCAGAGCCATTCGAGATTGTCACAGACCACTCCAACCTCGAGTACTGGCGATCAGCACAGGAACCTTAGTCGACGACAAGCACGCTGGGCCCTCTACCTCTCCCGCTTCAAGTTCCTCCTCACCCACCGCCCCGGCAAGGCTAACACCCAAGCCGACGCCCTATCCCGTCTCGACATCCATCAGGTCACCGACGCGGAGGACAACAAGCAACAGATCGTCCTTAAGCCCGAAATGTTCGCCAAGCTTGCCGCCTCTAGTATGGTCGTCAACCCTCTTGAAGATCGCCTCCGCCAAGCCAGTGCTCGAGAGTCACAGGTGCTCGATGGTCTCGCCCAACTCCGGAAGACAGGTCCCCGTCGCCTCACTAATGGCCTCGCTGAATGGGAAGAGGAAAATGGATTGGTCTACTACAAGGGTCGCGTCTACGTTCCTCCGGATGACGAGCTCCGTCGCGATGTCCTCAAGCAGTGCCACGACGATCCCACTTCTGGTCACCCCGGCGTCCACGGAACCCTTGAGCGTGTCGAACGACAGTACTGGTGGCCCACAATGCGTGCCTTTGTCAAGAAGTACGTAGAGGGATGCGACATCTGTGCCCGGAAGAAGCATGCCCAACACCCTCGCGCCTCGACTCAGCCGCTCGACGTTCCTGAAGGTCCTTGGGAATCTGTAGGAGTCGATCTCATCACGCAGCTCCCAGAGGCCCACGGACACGACGCCATTATCGTCTTCACGGACCACTACAGCAAGGTCCTTCACGCCCTTCCCTGTACCTCTGACATCACCACTGAAGGTGTCGCCGACATCTACTATCGAGAAGTCTTCCGTTTACACGGCCTCCCACTCCGATTCATCAGCGATCGTGGTCCCCAGTTCGCCTCCAAGGTTATGCGCACCCTGCTCAAATGTCTTGGCATTGAGTCCAACCTCACGACGGCATATCATCCCCAAGCCAATGGACAGACTGAACGCGCTAATCAAGAAGTCGAGAAATATCTCCGACTCTACGTCAGTCGTCGTCAGGATGACTGGGATGAGCATCTTCCAATGGCTGAATTCGTGATCAACTCCCGTGTCCACTCTGCTCACAATCGCTCCCCCTTTGAGGTCCTCTACGGCTACATTCCCCACTTCAACATCCCCATCGGCAAGCGCACTGACCTCCGCCCTGTCGACGAACGAGTCCAGCACCTCCAAGAAGTCAGGAAGGACGCCGAGGCAGCTCTTCGACTCGAAAAGGCCCAACAGAAGGACGCATACGAATCCGGCAAACGCTCCGCTCACCAATTCCAACCTGGCGACTACGTCTGGCTTAGTGCCAAGGATATCCAGATCAAGGTACCGACTCGCAAACTCGGCGATCTCCAACTCGGTCCCTACAAGGTCACTAAGCGTGTCAGCGATCTCGACTACGAACTCGATCTCCCCAAATCCCTCTCCCGCATTCACCCCGTCTTCCATGTTGACAAGCTCTCCCCCTGGAAAGGCAATGATGTCAACGGCATTTTGCCACCCCCGCCTGAGCCTGTCGAACTAGAAGGGGAGCTTGAATACGAGGTTCACGACATCTTGGACAGCCGTTGGAGAGGTCGAGGAAAGAATCGCAAACTGGAGTATTTGGTCAGTTGGAAGGGTTATGGGTCGACGGACGACACTTGGGAACCGGAGGAGAACCTGGAGCACGCACCCGAGATTGTGAAGGAGTTCCACCAGCGACACCCCTCTGCACCACGCCGCATCGCCGCCACCATCTTCAGCTCTCTCCCCTGGCGCCCACTTGAGAACTTCACCGGACGCTCCGCCTACCGACCTCGACTGGGAACTTGGACGCCGTCTACCATTGGTCATCGAGGACGATGAGGCTTAGAAGGGGGGTAATGTCGTGAACAGCTGGTATGGCCCCTATTTTCATTTTCATCTTATCTTATCTGTATCCGCATCTTATCTTTCCTGTTACCCCTATCTCTTATCTTTATTCTCGTCTATGGACTCTTTCTCTCATGGAACACTGCCCCGTTTTGCCCTTTACCCTGCTTCTATTGTTCTTATTGTTACGCACTGCCTTGTATTGCTTTTCGACTCATTCTGACGTCTTTTTACTTCATTATTGTTTCATTCTTGTTCTTCGCGCACCCTCGCGCAGCCTTGTGACTATCTTTTATTGTTCTTCTGTCTTTCACCATTTGCTCATCATCTCGACTCATCGTGGCTATGTAACTGGTAGAATAGGTATATAAGCTAGGTAGTTCGCTCTGTATTTCCTTAGCTTGACCTCTTCGTCAATTCATCGCTCTATTCTTCACTCCAAACCGTCGCTCATCGCTCTAAGCTCTTTCGTCGCTTTCATCGCTCCTCGTCTCTGGTCTTAGTTTTGGTTTAGTGTTCGCTCTTCGCGACATCCGGGTTTTTAAAAACGAGTCAACGAGTGATCCCGCCGGGACGAGTTTACGTATTTTTCGAGTTCAAATTCGAGTTTCGAGTCTAAGTCGTGTTTAAATCGAGTCACGAGTCGCACTTAGTGTTTCCCTTGTGTGTAGAGCACAACAAAAATACCAAACACCATCCGTATAAAGTCAAGAGCCTTTTCAAAGCTCTAAAGCCCTAAAAACCGTTCTATACGAGTCAGAGAGTCTTCTCCTCGTTAACTTAGTCTACTAAAAACAACAACCCCATCGAACTTGCGTGCCAACGTACAGACAGTACCTAAAAGTCTTTAGATTCGGCCGTCGGTCTTCATCTTCGTGTCACTTGTCTCACAACAAGTTCCACTCGATTCGGGACCGCCGGTTGTCTTCTTGCTCTTCTTTGTGCTTTCTGTGCTAGCCAGCACATCACCGTGCCACCACCAACTCAGTCGAAGAGCCCCTCGCGATAGGTCTTCGTTGTGTTTTCATTCCTTAAACTGAAATACCAGTACATTCGTTCAAACCAATAATACACCGATAATACAACACATTCCTTTTACCAGCACGATCACTATACCCCATAATACACGATGGCAAGAATTGAGAGGGACCCGACAAACGACGTATGTCCGGATTTTGAGCAAGAGGAGTTCGAAGAAATCAGGGAAGCGCTGAAGAGAGTTGGAGGAGAGGGCGGAGGGGAGTTGACTGAAGAGCAAGTCATAGAGAAGCTCAGACAGGCATGGCAAAGCAGGCACGACAGGGCGGTGCAGCAGTGGCAAGAACAAGTCCAGGCAGACGAGGAGGAGGAAAGAAGGCGGGAGGCAGAGGAAGAAGAGGAGAGGAGACTGGAAGAAGAGCGGAGAAGACGAGAGGAAGAGGAGGAGGAGGAGGAAAGGAGAAATGTAGAGGCGGGGGGTAGGAAGACGACGAAGAAACCGATCATATTCGACGCCAACAGAGGGATTGGGGACACCATCACCAATCGTCCAGCGTCCTACGCCCTGAACAAGCTCAAGAACAGAGCCTACGTTCAACTCGACTACTTCACCAAACGAGGGTGCACACTAGTGAAGGACATGGGTCACCCATGGCTCACTCAGGTCTGACCCTCACCCATACCCACCAAAACCCATACCCATGAATGTGGGTGTGGGTTTCCGTGGGTTTATGTGGGTGTGGGTGTGGGTCTGAAACCCATGGGTTTTGGAAGCATGGGTAGAGTGGAATTGTGAGTGATTGGAGTACAAATAGATATTGGACATAAATATTTAACTTAATAGAGTAGATAGCATCAATACAAGAGCAATTGAGGTCAAAATAGTTGCATACAGAAGCATTTTTCCCATTGGCACTTGAGACTCCAGTAACCCGTGGGTCAGGTGGGTTAGGTGTGGGTGCCGCAGAAGTGACCCACACCCACACCCATCTGACCCATACCCACCAACCCACAGGGTCAGCCCAACCCATGTCCTTCACTAGTGCACACTGGCGCGAAGCGATACACAGGCCAACTCGCTTGACACGATGGGCATAACTCAAGTGAACGGCGAACTGGCGTTACAACCGCTTTCCACGCTGAAACCTCTGAAGGGCATTCGAGAGGATAGTGAACTCTCATGGTCAGAAGTTAACCAAGCACGACACGTCATGATCAAGCAGATGATCAAGCTGGGAGAGACAATTTGGCAGGCCGAAGTGGTGGACTCATTCATCGAGATGTATGAGGCCTTGGACGCACACGGAATTAGGGAAGAGGACCACGGGGATGAGGCGGTTGCGGAATATCAAGCTAATGTCAGGAGGGAATGGCATGACACCCTAGAGACGACCGGTGGGGCATGGAATATCGGCCTCATCAACGAGAAGTTACTACACACAATACGGCAGCAAATAGTCACAAGAGAAGCCACAGCGCAGGTGAAAGAGGTGCGTAAACACATTGTGTCACGGCTAGTCTCCAACTCACATCCCTTCCCTCGCCCTTCAAACAAAATGACCTATCGGTACGCGCACTGTTGCCTATGACGCCGAATTGCGGCTCATGCGGTTCGCGGTTTCCTGCGGTTTTTGCGGTTCATGCGGTTCGCGGTTTTCGCGGTTCATGCTTCTTGCGGTTCTTGCGGTTTTGCGGCTCCTGCGGTTTTGCGGTCATTGCGGTTTGCGGCTCCTGCGGTTCTCCTCAACACAGCTACGCGCCATAGCTGCGGCAGCTGCCACCTACCAACACCGAGCCGAGACCTCAGGAAAGCGTCGACGAAGTGGATACGAGTATACGACACGACGTCAGCCGTCCCTGCGCCAGCCAAGAAAGCGAGGCACGATACTGCCACGCCGCCGACACCCATTGGCCCCAGGGGAGGACGGTTTTTTCACCGAAGCGCTACGGAGTTCCACAGCGCCCCCGTATGCGCGGTCTGCCTTGGGCGCCACGAGCACGATTTCGCGTCGTGCGGCAGCAGATTGCTCTGGGATGGAAGGACCAAGTCGTGGGCAAAACGGGGAGGCGACAAGAAACTCACCAAGCCAGACGGGGAGAGTTTGTGTTTCCAGTGGCAAGTCTCGGGATGTGGAAGCAAACAACACCCCTCGAAACACTTCTGCTCAGGCTGCGGGAGTCCTGGACATGGGGCTCAAAGCTGTCCTCGCGCAGAGAAGGAGTAGGCCACTCACGCCGTACAAAGTGGAGAGCTGGAAGAGGAGGATACGGGAGTTCTCATTGGAAACTCGCTATCGTAATGTGGTGGATGGCCTGCGTCACGGCTTTGATCTTGGGGTTCCCATATGGCGCATATAGCGTTGCATAAATAGGCCCAATGAAAAAACATGAAATTGCAAGTTTTGAAGGGCCTGCACATGTTATTTTTTACCCATGTTCTGTCCGTTGACTGCAGGTTTCGACCAATTCCACAGGTTTGGCACGCATTTACACATGTTCTCACCTCCCTCACAAGTTTGGTACGTGTTCGCACATGTTCTCACTTCCCTCACAAGTTTACTCAGCGCGCGCCGCCCACATGTTTAGCTCTTCTCCATGCATGTGTTCCATTGACTTCGAAATAGTCGTTCCATCACACATCACTGATGGCCCCCTTTAGGCAACGGATTTCCTTTAAATCTCTACTTTACTACGTTCGAAAGCATTATCATCGTGTATACTACTCAGAATTCAGCACACACTGTCTAATATACAAACCTTAATTTCGGGACTCTTGATACTCTCATTGAAGCCATGGAACAGGAGCGAGAAGTACCAAATAGGTCAAGAATTAGATAATCCATGTCCTGTACAGCTCAAAACATCGGCCGGACGCGGCTTCTCCTTCTCGGTTTTTTTTTCCCTCTCTAGTCTGGCTGGTTTCCCAACTACCTGGCAGCCGAGAACATCGCCATGCTGTCTGCTTCAAATCTTGGCGACTGCAAGAACCCTTCCTGTCCTGACAAAGGCGCTTGTATCTGGTACTACCCTTCGGATGGGAATGCTTCTGAGGACCGGAACTGCATTCTCGTAGTTTGCGTCTGCGGTTGCCCTGGAAGAATGCATGCCCAAGTGTGTGATTAACCATCGTATTCTTGTCCCCTATACTTACCACATATGTATCTAGCGTGCAGCAAAAGGGCCATCGACCGAAGCAACTCCGGAGCCTCCTCAGGCTACCAACCATCCGGCTCCACCCTCTGGGCCAGAGATCAAGACCGCCCAACCCCAGCCTTCCACGACCTCATCAAAGACCTCGACCTTTCCTGGTTTCACGTCGTTTTCTGGCCTAAACAAAGCGTATCAAGAGCGGCTTCAGCAGCAGACTCCAGTGCCGGGGTTTGATCCAGGAACTGCGGTGAGTCTTCGTTGTATCAGGATGTGTTCACATGTTAATAGTATGTAGGCGCGCAGAGAGGGCTTAGACAACCTCAAAAAGACGACAAAGAAGAGGTCAAACCCCAGTACCAAATCCAACCAGAACCCATCGTCGAAGCGGCGTGCATCCGATAAAGAAAAACAGCATGCCTCCGATGTTTTGGTTCTTGATCTCAGCGTGGTCCTACACCCTCACGCACGAAGCCTGGACATTGTCGGTTCTGTTGCCATGCCTGATGCTATTGGGTACGAGCACCCCTTCCAAAGTTACGCTTGCGGCTTCTGGAGTGTGAGGCTAATGTAGTCCAGATTATCGAACCTTTTCAGGGCAGGGTTTGCAGCCATGAACGTCCGAATCAACTCGTCCATGGATCCTGCGGCCATCTTGAAGGTTCTCAAAGAGCAGCTCCCCCGTGCACTTTCCAACCACCCGGAACTCTCCCTCGATGGCGTCCGAATCCTTATAAAGGCCGGCGGTGGCCAGGGAAAATATACTCGGATGAAAGCCTATCCGGTTGTCGGTGGAGACGCAACCTTCGCCGATATTCAAGGGTAGGTTGGTTCATCGTTACTATTTTCCTCGTTCTCATTGCTGTTTCAGATGTTATGTCGCTGGGGCGTACCGCGGGGCACCTAACTGGAAGAATATTCTTTACCTTATCCCTGCAGTCGGAACCAGGAACTTCGACGTCGATGGCATTGAACCAGAGGAAGACTCCTCTGCCTCTGATGACGCAGGGACTGAGGACGACGAGCGTTGTTCTGTAAGTCTAATCATGCTTCTACGCAAAGTGTTGTTGTTATTTAACCGATCTACAGATGTCTAGCGGTGAACAGGTGGACAAGGATGGACGTAGAATGGAGGGAAGCCATGATGGATCAGCAGTTGGTATGTTGGACCGAGCTCCCCTATCGCCCATGTTCCCTTTCACAGTACTGACAAGGTGGCATCATTCAGTATCATCGTCGATCCCTAAGCTCTTCCGTCTTACCGTGAACATTTGTCGTCCAGACTCGTTCGAACTTTGGGTATGCATTCACCACTGGTTTACTCCGATACCTCAGGCTAACAGCTGCGTGTTTATTCCTATTCTAGTGGCCAAGTATCAACTACGATCTCTTCGACAAGATGCCCTCGGCATATTCTACTGTCAACAAACTGGTGCTGGTAGCGGAGAACGAGCTAGCGCCCGAGCTGGCTGAGAAGCTTTTGCTATCTGCCTATGATGGGCTGCAGAGCAAGCTTTTCCCCATTCTCATGTTTGTCATGGAGCTGAGAGCGCTAATCAAGAACAGCTCCACCAGCTTCCAAACTTCATGCCGGTTTGCTGAAGGCTTCAAGCTCGGGGAATTCGGACTATCGCCGGCCATCGAAATCTTCCATCGACTGTACTCTGTCACACTTTCTGCGGCCCGTAGTGGGTACATCCCAGATACTGTACGCGACCACATTGTCGATGGAATGGAGCCTCTCGCATCTTCCATGCTTGTACTTGTCAGCCACTTCCGCTCCTCGACCAGCAGGTCGAGCTGGGATCCTCCTGGGGTGCGAGACCTCCGCACTGCTTTAAAGCTTTCCCGTGTCTCCTATTTCGAGGTACGCTTTTGTAATGTTTGGTTTTACGTTCTCCCACTCAGTCTCCTATAGGAAGCGAACGAAGAGGACCGTCTAGAAATGTTTCACCTCACACTCGACAGTCCTACCGAAGCATTACGGGCAGCACTGGTCAAGCATTTTGGAAGCGCCAACAGGGCTACTGATATGGTGCTGACCAACGTCAAGACGGGCAAGCACGGAATGGACGAGTTCTTCCAACGGTTCATCGACCCTCTCCTTGACATATACCCTGTCGATGTCTCCAACTCAAAGGATATGTTCACACTTTTCACCGTATTTTGTAAAGAGTTGGCCCACAAGATCACGAACTTCAAGAAGGTAAGTGTACTTGTTTGCGCTGTGAACAGATTTCTAACTGAAATAACTTAAGAGCTATCGCGGAACACGTCAGAGCACCATGACCGACGACGAAGAGGGAGGGCCCGGAGGGGATGGGAAGAGAACTAGGGCTGGCTCGGCTAAGGCTGCGGACAACGAAGGAGACGGTGAGATACCTAGAAGGAAGACCAGGGGAAGCGCCTCGAAGGATCCGGGTACCAAGGGAGACACAAAGTAATGACCTTTCGTTCTCATGTCTTTCCTACTTGTAATGAATACATTCGATCTAGCACCACGCCTCCCAATCCATCTGTTGTAGAAGATACATCAGACAATAGCTCAGGTAACAAGTCAAGTTCTCTTTCCCAGTTTTATAGCTAATGTTGTGCGTTAGAATCTCACCAGCACTCTGCCAATCCTGATCTGGGAGAAGGCTTCTCTAGGAAACGCTCCTCTGGCTCATACCCATCAATGGACCAGAAGTTCGCTAAGGAGAATCCTAGCGCCAAGCGCAGCCGTCCAGAGCCAGAGTACATCTCATCTGACTCCGAGGACAATGTGAAGCGTCCTCGACCACGCCCTCGTCCTCGACCGCGCCCTAGTGCTCGGCCACAACACCCTTCTACAACTCAGCATGCTACACTTTCAGATCCCTTTGAAGTGTTTTGCTCGAAGAGACATAGTGACCCTCGTGCTGTAATGCTGGAGATCCTTCGAAGATGGCCTCATCCGGATTCCGCCCGCCATCAGTCGCTTGCTGATCTCTTCAAGAAAAAGGATACAAAACTCGATCTATTATGGAAACGCTTCGCCTTGGTGGGTAGACTCATATTCTTCTTTTACAATTGTTTGCTGAATCCACTCGCTTAGCTCTACTTCCCAGATAAGAACGTTAGCCAGAGCGTCGAATGGCAGGCTAAATGTGCTAAGCTGGCACAGGTTGTTAATAATACATTTGATTCGAGTAGGAAAAGGCTGTAAATTAGTGTCTATGCAACGGTATATATTTTGGCTCTGTCAAGACGTAGAAAATTTTGGATTACCCAGACATTCCGTTCAGTGGCGAAGGCTGGTGATTTGCTGATTCAGAATATCTGGCTTAATATATACAAACAAGTGATCAGAGACGTGCACTCTCACTTGGTCGTTCACCATCCACGCTAACATTGGACAATGGCCTCATCATTTCCCTCCACTCGCTCAAGTCACCAGTCCACAAGAGACTTTATTTCGACGTTCTTATCCAAGGCCCAAAAGGCGTTTCAAGATGCTCGCTTTGCCTCTTCATCAATTCCTAACCTCGAACGCACTACTGCCGAGCACCATTTGTACAATTTGAACGCCATCAAGAACGCACTGCCCTCCCTTTCGAGCCCATATATCACAGAAGACGACATCCAACAATGCCATTCATTCCTTGATCCCGTTATCAATGAGCTTCAGTTATTCCTCTCCTCATCACCAAAATCACAGCGTCCTACACCTTCCGTTTCCCGCAACGGCATCAGGGGCCGCCCCTCGTACCAATTGGACCTCGGGCGAATGATTGAGCTGCATAATATGGGAAACTCGTGGGAGTCTATTGGCGATGCCTTTGGAGTTGACAGAACGACAATCTGGAGGCACCTGGAACGAGCTGGCCTATCTACCAAACGTCCTGACTACACGGAGATTTCCAACGACGACCTGGACGATGCCATTGCGGTGCTGGTCGTGGCCCATCCACTGACAGGGGCTAGGGTCATGCAAGGCCACCTGCAGGGACTTGGTATCAATGTCCCTCTGCTTCGAGTAGAGAAGAGCTTGAAGCGGGTGGATTATGTTGGAACAGTACTTCGGTGAGCTTGGATTTTTTCTCTCCAATCGGTATAGCTGACAATGTGTGCATGGTCCAAAGGTGGAACGGCATGAACAGGCGCCGGGTGTACCGTGTCCGGGGTAGCAACGCTCTATGGCATCACGACGGAAACGAGAAGTTGAAGCCTTGGGGGTTCTACGTGCATGGATGTGTGGATGGCTATTCCAGGCTATTCATTTACCTTGTGTGCTCGAACAACAAGCGTTCAGCAACAGTGGCCGCTTGCTTCATGGAGGCTGTCTCACGTTACGGTTGGCCAAGTAGGATGAGAGGGGACTTTGGGACAGAGAATAATGAGGTAGAGCGAAGGATGAATGCGAGATGGGGTGCTTTACATCGTGCATATCTTCGTGGAAAGTATGTCGTGTTTCTTGCTTATACTGCTACACCATCAGTGACTTAACGCAGATCGCTGAACAACATACGTATGGAACGGGGTTGGAGGGATGTCAGGAAAGAATCCTTGGAGTTCTTTCGCCAGATATTCATGGAGCTCGAGGAGCTTGGCCTACTTGACCCGAACAACCCCATCCACCTTGTGTGCCTGTATGTGGTATTCCAACCGAGGATCCAGACCTCTCTTGACAGAGCGATTATTTCCTGGAACCGTCACAAAATGAGCACAGCTGGTAACAAGACTCCTTTGGCGATGTATGAACTCAGCAGAACGAAGGCCATCAATGCTGGGTATTGGACTGGGGATCCTGGTGATGCAGTTGAGGAGATTGACGATGAATATGGGGTGGATGGAACTAGTGGTCTTGCACCACCAGACGACGAGTTGGCAAGTGATCCGATAGCACCGAGGTCTGACTCTTTTGGTTCAAAAGAGGAGGAGCGTGAAGCCGGTATATTTGTTACAGAGGATGACCATATTGCAGAAGCTAGGGAGGTTTTGAAGGAGTTGGACTTGGAAGCTGATGACGGAAATTGGGGTATTGACATATATTGCTCTGCTGTACTAATTATATGTAGCTACGTAGAAAGGCTTGGGGAACATGTATAGTATCACATCTGTTACTGATTAAAGTCATATTAGTGTCAACTACAGGCTATCTTATTCATCATATCAAGGCTCTAGTACTACACTGCATGTTCAGTACAAGGTGTATAGCCCTCCTCGTACCTCCCGTGCTGGTGTCTTGGTGAGGCGGGGGAGTGGGGACCACTTTTCCTATGTCACCAAACATCACCAGACCATGATACAAGTGGTCCCAGGTGAGTCCCACCAGCCAATCTTCCTTCATAATTCAAGGTACGGGGAAGACGGGTCCCGTACAGGGTGTCTGGGCCTCCTCGTACCTCCCGTGCTGGGGTTGTGGTGAGGTGGGTGGCTGGGGACCACTTTTCCTATGTCACCAAACATCACCAGACCATGATACAAGTGGTCCCAGGTGAGTCCCACCAGCCAATCTTCCCTTCATAATTCAAGGTACGGGGAAGACGGGTCCCGTACAGGGTGTCTGGGCCTCCTCGTACCTCCCGTGCTGGGGTTGTGGTGAGGTGGGTGGCTGGGGACCACTTTTCCTATGTCACCAAACATCACCAGACCATGATACAAGTGGTCCCAGGTGAGTCCCACCAGCCAATCTTCCTTCATAATTCAAGGTACGGGGAAGACGGGTCCCGTACAGGGTGTCTGGGCCTCCTCGTACCTCCCGTGCTGGGGTTGTGGTGAAGGTGGGTGGCTGGGGACCACTTTTCCTATGTCACCAAACATCACCAGACCATGATACAAGTGGTCCCAGGTGAGTCCCACCAGCCAATCTTCCTTCATAATTCAAGGTACGGGGAAGACGGGTCCCGTACAGGGTGTCTGGGCCTCCTCGTACCTCCCGTGCTGGGGTTGTGGTGAGGTGGGTGGCTGGGGACCACTTTTCCTATGTCACCAAACATCACCAGACCATGATACAAGTGGTCCCAGGTGAGTCCCACCAGCCAATCTTCCTTCATAATTCAAGGTACGGGGAGGACAGGGTCCCTACAGGTAAATGAGAATCAATCAGATCAAACCGTTTTCATAACATATAATACCAATGTATACAGGTTAATTATTTCTAGCTACTCTGGACCTTGTCTTCCTGGGAGAGGTTAGGTTACCAATAACCTGTTCAACACCATGCTCTAACATAGCTCTCGATGTAGGCTCGCGGTTCTCCTTATTGGCCAACAAACGCTTGGGAAAATGTTGGAGCTTATTCTGGCTGGTAGACACAGGTCTTCCAGGCTTTCCAGTTCGGATCTACAGCACTTCAGTAATGTATTCAACACTATGAACATGAAAGAGACATACCTTACGAGGCCTACCCTTCTTTGCCCCCATAAGCCTCTTCACTTCAGGTACCACGACATTAGAGATAGTTTCGCGAAAGGAGGCCGGCCCCAGTGTGGTCTGCTTTCCTTTAGTCTGGTAGTCCTTGATATAGTTGGTCTAGTAAAGCATTAGATGCCTGATGAAATCCATAGCAAAACAAGCACTCACACTTAAAGACCAATACTCTCCATCAGGTGGGCGAGCAGTAATGATGGTCCAGAACTCTGTTGAGCCATTCCGGTACTGACGAACTGGAACAACCTTGAATCCTCTGGGATTGGCCTGCAACTGGGAAGGCTGTGTGGAGAGGTACGGCGTTCCTGATAATGAGATGATAAGTGGGAAGCTCAAGTGTAATGTGAAATGGCACTCACCGATGACATGGTTAGGATCCAGATACCCTTGAGAGACATATAGATTGTATAGGTGTAACGGTACGTTGACCCACTTCTTGTTCATCACCTTGGTCCATGTCTTGAGATAGTTGGTGTTGGAGTTGTAGTTGAATGCAAATGGGTTGTCGCTGTTGGGAGTAGTGACACATTGCCTGATGAACTTATCTGAACGCCATTGCTCCATGTAAGGAGCTATCCCATCGCGCAGACGAGTCCACATGGACGGGTCAGAACAGACATAGTAGGACGACAGCCCTGGATGGATAGCGACGGTATAGAGGAAGTCATTAGCCAAATGACGACCAAACCCTCCAAACGCCATGTTGGAGTTATCACAAATCGCATCCACGATGAGCTGGTCACTGCCCCGGCTTAGTACAGACTCTTGCCACTTAGCAAGTGCTGCCTCCGCCTGCGGTCGCTCCAAGACCCAGTCAGGGCCATCAGGGAATGGAGCCCAAAGGCGTGGCCACATCTGAAAACAGTACAATGAGACCATATTACCAGTCCTACCTAGCAATGGGATACTCACCTCAGATCCAACGGCGAGGTCTTCCGCAGTCCACATGCGACCAAGGCTGGTGACATGGAAGCGAGCAAGGCGAGCGAAATCACAGATAGCGACAGCAAAGTGATCCGTCACAAAGGCTGCCATGATATTGACAGTACGCTGCTTCGGAATGGGCTCCAGATACTTCTGTCCATCCTTGGTCTTCTTCACAGTCTGGTCTGAGCCCTCGACGATGAATCGAGAGGGCAAGACGAAGGACCTGAGCTTCTTTGCCTTCCCCTTGGAGCTGTTGGTTCCAGGGATGCTGTTGGCCGTGATCTCAGCCAGTTCGGCCGGTGTTAGGATAATAACGGAGGACTCGAGGCCAAAGTGGATGGCTAAACCGTGCTGGATTGGAGTGGGTAAGTGAACACACTGGTGGAGGGATGCTAAGGGGAATACTCACATAACCACCTGCGAGGTAGACCGCCTTGCCACGAACAGCGACGTGCAAAGGACCTGGTACGAGAGGCTTCTCAACCAGGTACCTGCAGTCGTCTGAAACGACACCTCGTTTCGCTCGGACGAGGTCATGTGGGTTGGGGGTAAATGATGGGTCTAGGGGCTCAAGGGACTCGTTGTACTCGGAGGTGTCCACCGTGATGCTCCCCCATGCACGATCTCGGGTGCCTATGGCAAAGGTGGACGAGTATATCTGTAGCCGGCCTTCAAATACAATATAAAAGACATACAGTGGTCAAAAGATCTGGTTACTTACCATTTGGGTGTTTCCCTGTCTTCTGTTTCTCCTCCTCTATCGCTCTCTTGATCTTTAGGTAGAAAGCGAACCCTTCCCCAGACTCTGGCATGGGATAGCCGGCGCGTAAATCCTATAAACAGCGACGCGTAGATCCTACAAAAAGCGATGTGTAAATTGCATAACAGAGATTATAACAAAATTAGACAGAGGTCACATACCGTAAAGAACAGCTCGAATCACGCGATTAGAGTGAAGAGGGGGGATAGATTAATCCTATTAAACAGCGACGCGACGCGACGAGTAGATCCTACAAATAGCGATGTGTAAATTGTATAAAAGATATTAACAAAGTTAGACAGAGCAATTTTGAGGCCACGTACCGTGAAGAACAGGTCGAAACACGCGATTAGAGCGAAGAGGGAGGGACAGATGTGCTCACTGCTGGTTGGGAGTGCTGGCAGTGCACCAGAGTGGCTGTGTCGCGTGGGTGCCATCAATTTCCTCAAACCTGTGTCAAATTCCGCGGCGGCCAGCCCAGGAAACATGCGAGAAATTACTTTTAACTTGTGTTTTTCCAAACATGCTTTCACGGTACAAACTTGTGGCCAGTGGTATCTAAGGCATACATGTGTTGTAGAAAAGAAACCTGTGTGCAAGGAATAAACATGGTGTATTAAATACATCGGAATTACATCTTGTTTATGCAACGCTATATGCGCCATATTCCCAACATACCAACGACTTTCTGCCCCCCAAATCACCATTCCACCATCACCTATGCCTCCGCGTTCGACGATATTGTGGCAAGAGAGTTTCAGGCACGGCGATATATTGGCCCGCTATCACGACGACAAACCGAAAGCTTGGTGGGCCCATTCCAGTCATCGCCAATATCCCTCATACCCAAAGCTGGAAAACCAGGCAAGTTTCGAGCCATACACAATTTCTCACACCCGCACAACCCCACACAAGGAGCCACATCAATCAACTCCAGCATCCAAGCCGAGGACTTCCCATGCACCTGGGGAACCTTCTCCACCGTATTCCTCCTCATTGCACGCCTACCCCCGAACTCACAAGCATCGATCCGCGATGTCTCTGAAGCATACCGAACCATCCCGGCTCACCACAGCCAATGGCCTGGTCTTGTGGTGCGTCTCGCTGGAGATGACCGTTTTGCGATCAACACCAGCAATGACTTTGGTCTCGTATCTGGAGGGGGAGGATATGGGATGGTCGCAGATGCGGGTCTGGAAATTGCCAGACACAGTGGCATTGGGCCCGCCTCCAGATGGGTGGACGATCACATTTTCGTTCGCGTGCTACGAGTTCATTTGGAGGAATACAACGCTCAAAGAGCGCAATGGCGAGAGGAGATCAAGGCATACGGGGGACAAGAGAAAGAGAGAGGCAGGATCTGGTACCGGGGAGGATATTTGGAAGATGGGAGGCCGGAAGAATTTGACGAGGATTGCAATGCGGTACTGCGGGACTTGGCAAAGGAGAAACGTAATGCAATGCTCGAAGACGAGCGGTATTGCTACGGAGATGAGGACATCGAAGAGCTATCACTGGAGCTGGGAATCCTTTGGGAGCCTTCCAAATGGATTCAGTTCGGTTATGTGGTCCCTTATCTCGGTTTTAGCTGGGATCTACGCATGTACACAGTGGCTCTGTTGGAGGAGAAACGCCTTAAATATCTGCAGGCCATCAAAGAGTGGAAGACATCGGAAACACACACGCTCGAAGACGTACGAAAGCTTTACGGAAAGCTGCTCCACACAACTCTTGTTGTTCGTAAAGGACGAGCGTATCTCACGTCACTGGAGGCCATGCTGGCCACTTTCCACAACAGTCCTTTCGCTCCACACCATCCACCAAAACACACCAGCGCCGATCTCAAATGGTGGGAGAGCACCCTCCGCAACACGTCACTTACGTGATCGGTCAAGCTACCACCCCCAATACACGATCTCAAGGCCTTCTCGGACGCCAGCTCCGGGGTCGGGATCGGCATCACAGTGGGCAATGGGTGGAGAGCATGGAGACTACGGAAGGGCTGGGATACGGACGGACGGGACATTGGTTGGGCCGAAGCCATTGGATTTGAGCTACTCGTCCTCGCGATCGTACAGCAAATTGGCGAGGCAGGTCGGGGAAGACATGTATGGGTCTACGGAGACAATAAGGGCGTTGTCGAGGGTTGGTGGAAGGGCCGGAGTCGTAGCTGGAGAGTCAACGAGGTCTTCCGCAGAATCCACGACATCTGCGAAGAAAGCGGAATCACGGTACACACCAAATACGTACCAAGTGCCGATAACCCAGCAGACGACCCATCAAGGGGCAAGTACCCGCCATCGTCCCTCCTCCTACCAACCATGGCGGTCCCCGGACCAACCACACCGTTCATCGCAGACTTCGACAACCCCGAGTTCATCAACCAACCGCACAAGGAGCCGTTACGAAAGCCAGCTAGGGAGGCCAATCGAGATGAACGCCAGACCGCCGCCTACGAACAAAGACGCGACGAACTGCGCGCCCTCGGAGACAGCCTACAGTAACAAAGGCAGAGGCACAGCAATACGTGCAGGAGGTAGGGAGATCAGCAGTTTACCGGAACGTCGACATGCTGTTAAGCCCAAAATCATGCCATATCCCACCCTCCTCACGCCAACCCCGTCCACCCTGAGGCCACACTGCCTTGCTAGGGAACGCCTCGTAAAGTGGAAGCCCATGCTAGCAACTGAAGCAAGCGAAGAGGGAATCTCGGAGAAGGACCTGGAGAGGGTTGGCCAAGTGTTGGGTTTGAGCTGGGAAGAGAGCACAAAGACCACGTACGGTAGTGGTCTGCTGGCGTTCCACGTCTTTTGTGACAAGAGGAAGGTCCCAGAAGAAAAACGAGCACCGGTGTCCAACAACGTGCTGGCGGCGTTCATCGCTACCATGGCAGGAGCATACTCGGGCAAAACCTTGCGGAACTACGTCCACGGCATTCGGGCGTGGCACCTCCTGCACAGGGTGGAATGGTTAATGAGGGAGGACGAGGTAGAGAGGTTGCTGAAGGCGGCGGATAAATTGACTCCAACGTTGTCGAAGAAACAGCCGAGAGAACCAGTAACGCCAGCATACATGGTGGCAGTGCGGAATCACATGGATCTCAACGACTCGCTCGACGCGGCGGCTTACGCCTGCCTGACGACATGCTTCTATGCCACGGCGCGCCTCGGGGAATTCACGGTCGAGAGGATCACGGACAAGATAGATCCCTCACGGCATGTAACACCAAAGCACCTATCCGAGACAACGGATCGCAACGGCAACACCGTCATCACCCTTCGAATACCAAGAACCAAAGTGTCTGACGACGGGGAAGACGTCTACTGGGCCAAGCAGAACGGCGAAACGGACCCAATGGCGGCGCTGGAGAATCATCGAAGAGTGAATCAACCGGCAGACGACGAGCACCTGTTCACCTATCGTGATACGAGAGGAAAGCGACGGCCCTTATCCAGCAAGGGTTTTCAGCAGCGAATAGCCGCAGCTGCACGTGCAGCAGGCTTAGAGCCCATACCAGGCCACGGTCTCCGAATTGGGTCGACGCTGGAGTATTTATTGCGAGGGATGCCTTTCGAGACGATGAAAGCGAAAGGGAGATGGGCCGGAGACTCCTTCCAGCGATATCTCCGAAAGCACGCACAAGTGGTAGCACCATACATTCAGGCTGTTCCCGAGGTTCACGAAGACTTCGTGGGGATCATAGCAGATTCTGGCAACGTGCCGCAAGCAGGTATGAGCAGTTGCCAGTCAGTCTTTCCTAATGTTTGGGAGCCGAGACTCACTCGTCGCGTCAAGACTAATTAGCGGGTGTCGGCGCTCATCACGGACTCCCAAACACGGATATCTGAACAAGTTGGGAGGGGCGCACTTCGTGCGCCGCTCACCCACCAATCGCCATCTATCTATCTATCTGTTTTATAATCGAGTATATTCTCGTTACGAGTAACCTAGTACTGACTAATGCCATGTGCCTTTTAAGCTGTGGAACCTACCGCGAGAGTCAAAGAACCACTAACACGCGAGGCGAGCCAAAATTTCCGAAGATCTCCAGCGACGGACATGCTTCTGCCGTATCACGTGCCAAAGCTATGAACTGCTCCTTCTCTTTCTTGTCCAGTGCGTCAAGCGCTTTAGGAATATACTGGACGAACAGTCGCTTGAGTCGTTGGAAAGAGGCGATGTCGCTGATGATTCGTGGCTGCGATAGTTTGGGAACGTCTGGTGTAAGCTCGAGGTTAGATGATAGCATCTACAAGAGCTTACATGGTTCTTGGGCCTCATCTCCAGTCCGCTCAAAGCCAGTTCCTCGACATTGGGCGCACCACGGGAGATGGAATGTAGGTATCCGTTCCACATAGGCTTACGCCATCTACATCTGCCTGTTTTGTCCGCCTCCTTGAACACCCCGTTGGTTGCTTCGTACCAATGGGCACCCTCGATTTCGCTGAACTCTACGTTATAGAAGTTGGTGGTTTGCTCGATGAGCAAGCTTCGCAGGTTGGGAAGTCCTGAAGGGATCACTGAGCGGAGGAGGTAGGGTACTTGTGCATTGTTGCTTCCGATGACTTCGAGCTTGGACAGACGTTCGAGAATCGGAGCTAGGTTTCGTATTTCTTGGAATCGGGCCTGAAACTGGGTGAGTATGGAGTTCGGACGTTACCCAAGTAGCGTCACGCTTACCTTCAAGTTCCTCAATCTTGGAAGAAACGCCGAAGTGTCCATGGCAGAACAATCGATGAACCACCACAGGGTGCCGACCAGAGGGTCAATTTCAATCTGTTCCAACGTGGGGTGCCTGTCCCAGAATTCCATAGCTTTCGCGGAATCTTCTAATTCCCACCATACCAGCTTCAATGAGTCGAGTACGGGGAAACTGAGGTCTAGGTATTCGTCGATAAAGAGTCGCTCTTCTCCGTCTTGGCTATCGGCATAAAGACACAGACTTCGCAGATGAGGGGCCATATTAGCCACACATTCTTGCAGCTTTTTGTTTCCCAGTCGATCAAGACTTCCCGAACGAAATTGGAGAGAGAGATGGGTGAGATTCTAACGTTGGAAGTTGATCTGGGTCAGCCTGACTCAATCAGGGGACTTAGAGACGTGTGTGGCATACCTGGATATCGAAGAGCCCAGAGTTAGTGAGATGATTGTCCTCGGTATTTCCAATCTCTGAGAGAGTAAGCGATCGAAGGTGGGGACAGAACTGTTCGAGGTCCGTCCAACACGACTTCCTGAATTCTGCATATCCCTCCAAAGGGCGCTGCCATTCCCGTTTTTCCGGATCGTCGTGAATGTACCACGATGTTCCGTAAAGATGAACTTCGAGAGTTTGAAGACGAGGGAGACCGCCGGATAGAATGAGTTTTTCCAGTGCCGTCAAGACGTCAATGGCGTTAGGGTCGTCCAGTGTCTTCTGCGACAACGTCGATGCAATGTGAAGCCCGCGGACGCAATTCCCCTTGCCCTCCCTCTGCGCCAACTCTTTGAGAACAGCCAATGCGCTTCTCTCGTTCCTTACGACAACGTGTGAGTACAGTAGCGGGATTGATATATCACGGAATTGATGACTGGTCATCGCAAGGGCCAGGAGACAGGAGGAGGATGAATAGAGCGGAAGGTGCGCTGAGATGTTTGAGAATAGTTCGACTGGAATGTCGGAAAGCCTCATTATGTCTTGGTTCGGAGGACAAATGTCTTTGGAAGACGGGGCTGGGAGAGGGCGGTAGTGATAGGTTTGAATGCTGTGAATCTATCACAGCGCCCTTCTAGATCTGTGGGTACCAGTGTGTGACTCGGACGACTCCACCGCTGGAGCTCTTGAGTGTGTTGTGTGTAAACCAGCACCTGGATCCGTCGATGAAAGAACATAAGTGATAATATTACACAAAGCAAAAAGAAATGAAGGGTAAGGAATAAGAACGTAATGGGACTAGTACGCCGACAGTCCACCGCTGGTTAGAGGGAAGGCGCAATTCTCCTGTCCTACCACGAGTCCATTACCCAGACCGAGCCTCACTTCTTTGACTTCATTGTCCCCCGCTCGAGAAATCCGCGCTACCAGGTAGTTGGAGTCTTGGTCGAGGGATCTATTGATATTCCCAAACGTCTCCAGGAGAGGGCATGCCTCTGCTGTGTCCCTTGCCAACGATGCAAATCGGTCCTTAGTATCTTCATCAAGATCGCGGGGTAAGTATTGGACGAATATTTTCTTGAGGCGTTTAAAGTTGGAAAGGTCCCCTAAAATGCGGTGCTGCGATAGTCGGTTAGGTTCCTAATCTCCCAGATTGAAGAAGCCGACCGATAGACCCACATGGTTCTTCATATCCATGTCACGCCCTTCCAGCGCGAGCTCTTCGATATTCGGTGCACCACGAGCAATTGAGTGGAGATACCCGTCAACCATCGGTTTCAAGAACCCCTGCTTGAGGCGTTTGGGTTTCTCCGCTTCTTTGAACTCGCCGTTAGGCGTTTCGTACCAGTATACAGCCTCATGTTCGCTGAACCTCCCACCATAATTCGACGCTTGTTCAATCAGCAAACTTTTGAGATTAGGGAGGCCGGATGGTAGGATTTCCCGCAGAAGGTAAGGCACTTGGGCGTTGAGGCTAGACGATACTTCGAGGGAAATGAGGCGATGGAGGATTGGCGCTAGGTTTCGGACGTTTATGAACGAGGCCTGTTACGAACGTAGTTTATATTGTGCTCTGTGGAGGTATCCCATTTAAGATATCTAGACACGCACCTTCAATCTCCTGAGCGCCGGGAGGAAACCGGAAACATCCATGGATGAGCAGTCGGAGAACCATGCATCGCCTGGGTAGGCGCCAATACAGACATCTCGCAGTGTTGAGTGTCTCTCCCAGAATCGCATGGCCTTGGTGAGATCACCCAGTATCCAGTGGCCCACCGTGAATGACTCGAGATAGGGAAAGTTCATGTCCAAGAAAGGGTCGAAACACATCTCTTCATACGAGTTCGGATCGAGGTACAGGCTTCGCAACCCGCCAGACAGTCTTTCAACGCACTGGCGTAGATGAGAAACCTCTTCTTCGTCCAAGGAACCGTGACGGAAACTAAGCGTGAGGTGGGTAATGTTCTGTGATCCGCCGCGGCCATTCCGCGACTCGTAAATCAGTACATTTTGTTTCGTCGAACTCGCATTGAAACGGACGCACCCGAATATTAAACAGACCGGTTTGGTGAAGACTTACGTCTTCAGAAGCTTCCACAGGCTTCAGGCTAAGGTTCCTCAAATTTGGGCAGAACCCCTTCAAAGACTCCCAAAAAGGCGCCTCAAACTCTCCAAAGCCTTCGTACCAAATAATCTCGCCCAATTCTTCATCGAGTCGCTTATACCACTCCCCTCCTTGGAGGTGTAGTTCCAATGTATGAAGATCAGAGAGATAGCCTGTGCGTATGAGTCTTTCCACGGCTCTGACCACGTCCAGTTCGGTGGAGCTCAACCGCACCTCGTTGGACAGCTCGGATGTGATATGAAGTCCACGAACGAAACGGGTTTTCTCTGGGCTGGTCGTCAGCGCCTTGAGGACGCTAAGAGCGTGCGTTTCGTTCTTTAGGATGACATGCGAGTATAAGAGGGGTAGGCATAGTTCGTGGAACGTGCTGTTTGTCGATGCGAGAGCTAGGAGAGTAGAGGGGGCCTCGCAGAGTGGGAGGTGCAGCGCGACGTTGGGAAATAGTTCTGGGGGGAGGTCGACGATGCTCATCTTCTGGGTCGTTGGTGGGTAGTTTGTGATCCTGGATGAGTGTGAGACAAGACTCGTGGGCGTCGTGGTGGATACGATCAGCTTTTTCATATCTTTCATATCGGAAACCTCCCGCCCAGAGTGTGTTGTATGCAGCTGAGGGCACCTCACGGCCTAGTTGGACTGATCATCAGATGGCCGTACATATCGGTGACATGAGAACCCCGGGATCTCTGCGCTTTGGTCCCAACCTGGTGCCCACAAGCTTGTGACATTGGGTTACCCGGATTTACCTGGCCTCTAGCCCATTTGGGATAATTGCAATGTACATCCAGTCTTATTTGAACGCGCACGGAGGCCGTCGAATTACAAAATTTATAGAAGTCTTACCGGTTCCACGGGATGAATAGGATAAGTGGTATGTTCGAGTCTTTACCGTCTTTACCCCCACATGTCAATCCAGATCTCTAGTATGCATGTCCAGTCCGTAAGGTGAAGTAATTGGGAGGCGCCGCCTGCTGTAACTCAAACTTCCGATCATGCTAACGGCTCTTCTCATAGGAATATCACTTTGGAGAACAACGGCGGCCTTTACTCTGTTGGGACGTCCACGAGTTTGTCAGGACAGTGGACACGATCATAGCGATACTCTGTATACGCGCCACCGCGGAACAACAAGACACTGCCAGTATAAAGCTGATAGGTTGCCGTTTATTCGATTATCCCAACACAAGTCACGACTCCTCCTCGCCTTCTTCACAATGAAGATTCCACTTCACTTTTTAATTATTTTGCTATGCACCGCTCTTCCGGTGATCGCTTGCTGGGATCCAGAAGAGGGGACCATTGCACGTAGGAACTACCTGCGTGATGCTTACACGGAACTTCTGGAGGCACGCCTGGTACGTTGCTAAAGTTCGGTACATCCATACTTAGGCTTTGCTGGTAACACTCGCTACAATCCCAGATCACGATCTCCGATGAGCTTGAAGGGCTCTATAGTAGAACTGTCTGTCTTATTCTCTTACCTGTCTTTTGCCTTTTCCTGACATTCCCATCGATACAGGGACGATTAGCCAGGCTCAACAATAGCGATAGGAAAGAGGCGAAGAAGTTCATAGATAAAGCTCAGAAAGACGGCAAGATTGGCCTAGCCGCCACCCGAGGCTCCTCCGCCAAAACCATTTACACAGACAAGAAATTCCACCTTGACCGACAATTAGGACAGGGGGCAGACGGGACTTTCAAGGTCGCTGTGCAACTCACCACTAACGGACAGAAAGGGCGCCCTAAGGGCTCAACGACTGTGGCTCAGGTGCAGATGAAGGACTTCCCACAAGGCAAGCAGCCACCGCCCGAGCGAGTGAGTTTCCTCCTTTATGGTCTAGATCTAATTTGTCTGGGAAGATAATATTGCAAGTGCTAATCCCTCAACATTCCTTAGGTCGCCAAGGCTCTGAAGCAGTCCCTCAAAACTGGCCGGGAAAAAACTGTCCCATTTGAAACAGCGAAGCAGATAGCGCACAGGGAGAGACTCGAGGCTCAAAAGAAGAGAAACAAAGTGAAGAAGAACGGAAAGCAATACAAGTTCAGACGCTAATCCATCCTTCGATCGGAATACATGCCGCGCTCGAACAGGCTCGAATCGTTGTTACAGACCGGATGACCGATTGCTCTATGAGCGATAAATCGAAGCCTCTCTTCCTGATTTCGAAAGTCTTAATTCTCGGCTGGAAGACTCTATCGTTGTTATAGTTTTGATGCTATGGACACCTAGTCACATAATATTCCATAATTTCCAACCACAGTGACTGTTGGTGTTTTCCAATCGCACACAGCATGCCCATTGGCGTCCACAGTGTCCAGGTGGCCCGGCGCGCGTCCCATAAGCGCCCAGTGCCTAAACTGATAGTGCCCGAAGTAAGGTCCGATTCAATCCAGTGCATTGGAAAGGATGGTGGCATCCTCTCTAAATCCGTCGACGAAGCGGATAGCAGTGATGAAACCACGGAAGGTGTGAAAATAACTTCGATTATGCTTGCACTCGAGGACATACGACAAGAAGCTTTAAAGGAGTCTTGGCCTGGTAAGAGGAAACGCTTGATCTTCCTGCCCCAACACCATACCATGCCCAATGGTCATATCTGCACCGATATCGTCACTCATTCCCTCTCGACGGATCCGTGCGATCAAGTACCGAGGCTCCTCTTCATTGTTGAAATTCCCAAATACCTCCAGCGTCGGACAGGCCCTAGCTGTTTTCATCGCCAACGATCTGAATTGCTCTTTCTCTCCGTCTTTCATTTCTACGATCGGCCCTGGAATGTATGGAACGAAGAGCGCCTTGAGATGCTCGAAATTGGAGAGACCGCGCATAAAACGCCGCTGGATGAGATAGAAGCACATGTAAACCTGAGATTAAGTGGAAGCACGGTGTGGACGACTTACGTGGTTGGCCATGTTCAAGTCTGGCCCTTTCAGAGCGAGTTCTTCAAGATTCGGCGCGCCGCGTACGATAGAATGCAGATACCCGTCCGTCATGGACTTGAAGTACCTGCTCTTCCCAAACTTGTCGGCTTCTTTGAACTCTCCATCGGCGGTCTCGTACCAATGCGCACCCTCCAGTACCCTGAAGTTTCCGCTATATCCCGACGCTTGCTCGATCAATAGGCTTTTGAGTTTGGGAATGCCGGATGGCAGAACGTATCGCAAGAGGTAGGGAACTTGGGCATTGAAGCTTGCCAAGATTTCGAGTTTGAGGAGGCGGTGGAGGATGGGAGCAAGGTTTCGGACGTTAATGAACGAGGCCTGGCGTGTAAGGGTGGTCAGTGTCGCTGTATTGAATCCAGAGTTATAGCCGTTCTGAGTCATACCCTGAGTATCTTTAGCTTTGGCAGAAGGTCTCCAGTCACTCCAGCGGAATCGAGGAACCATGCTATTTCTTGTCGATTAACGAGACTGATGCTGTGGAGGTTTTGATGCCTTTGCCAGAATTCCATCATTTTTGAGCGGTCGTTCAGGACCCATCCTGTTAACCCGAGCGATTCGAGGCATGGAAAGGTCAGGTCCAAAAATCCGTCGAAGGTGACTTCAGTTGCGAGCATGGTGAGCGTAACGTTCAGGGTTCGCAATCGCCCAGATAGGACGGAGACACTGCGCCTCAGCCGCTCCACACCATCATCGTCAAAGTGCGGCGAGCTTAAGCTCACTGTGAAGCAAGTGACATTAGGAAATGCCTATCAATGATAAGCGACAGTTGGATAAAATGGGACCGGCGATGCGTACCTGCAGCTCGAAGATCCCAGACTGGTTGAGATAGCCGTCGTCGGTGTCACGAATTCCAGTAACGGCAATGTTTTTCAGCTGCGGACAGAACCTCTGCAACGATTTCCAGAAACCATTTCTGAATTCTCCAAATCCCTCGAAGTCAGTGTAGATCCCAGTCTCGGGATCTGTCTCCTCATACCACGAGTACAGGAGCAGGTGTACCTCCAAGGTAGACAGATTTGGGATGTTTCCGCTGTGTATCAGCTTTTGCAGGGTGCGGACTACATCTAGTCGAGCATGATCCAACCTGACCTCCCTAGAAAGGGCGGTGGTGAGGTGTATACCACGCACGAAGCGTCCCAAGTTCGCATCGTCAATCAATCTCCCCAGGACGCATAGGGTGTCTTCTTCGTTCTTTAGGATAAGATGTGAATGGAGGAGAGGGTATGCTATGCCATAGAGCCTGTGGTTTGTCGATGCCAGGGAGAGCAGGGTCGAAGGCACCGCGTAGAGTGGGAGGTGAGCAGCGATGTTGAGGAATAGCTCTGGTGGGAGGTCGGACAGATGCATTGGACAGTGTACAGGCAGGTGAAGGAAGAGTTTGATTGAATGGTCCCAGATATATACAATTTGAGCGCCCATCTTGCACAGCGTAGACATACCTGGTCAATCAATCAGATGTACACAATCAGACGCACATAGGAAGCAGAAAGGCACCCACACGATTGTCTGGTCCGTGCGCTTGGCGGACTTTGCACTGACAGTCGCGTGACCTCGGTGTTCTCATAAATAGAACACAACGCGTCGTTCAAGTCCCCCCACTTCTTTTCTTCCTTTTCCCTCAATGTCTCTCCCTCTCCGCTACTTTGAGTTCGTTTTCGTCCTGTGAAAGCCCGTAACATAGTCCAATCATTATCCACAAATCCGGCAGAACAGCGCAGGCCGATTCTTGGGGCCAATCTCTGCCAGTTTTCTGGTGGGAGGTCCATGAGGTTCCTTGCAGCCATCAGCCTAGGGGACAGCAAAATTCCTTGTATGATATATCTTTTCATGAGCTAGATCAAGCGCCTCTTTGTTCTGGTACTGGTCTTGCCCTTGGCCCTTAAAGCTTAACCAATAGACGCCCAAAGCCGAAACGGACGCCAAGGCGATAAGATCACCAAATGACTCGGAGATAAGATTAGATTACCGAAGTTTTCTAGACGCCAATCTGATTTTGCCCCTCTCTTCTTTACAGCCCACTATCTGTTCAAAGAATTAGCGGTAAGTGAACCAAGCTCATTCTCTTTTGACTATTCTAACAAAATCATAGAAAATGCTTGTGCTGGCGGGCAGTTCGTCGGTGTCGGAACCACGACGCCAAGCTCTCCTCGCCGCCATCCAAAAGACCTGTCCGCAGGTCACCTCGATCGACGGACTATGGCTTCACATCGTCAAGGCCCTTGACCAATCCAAGGAAGACGAGCTCAAGGATGCTTCATCGGCACATCGACAGACGCTGGACAAGCTCCTGACGTACGGCGACGACATCTCGCTCCCAGGATCACGGGAAGCCATCGCTAACGGCACCACCACCGACGGTGTCGTCCTCTACATCCTTCCACGACCTGGTTCGATTTCTCCGTGGTCCAGCAAGGCTACCGATATCGCCAAACTATGCAACCTCGAGAACCACGTCGAGCGTTTGGAGAGAGGCAATGCGTTCGTCATCCGGGGAGCAGGAATCGACGTCGCCTCGTTTGCGCACCTTATTCACGATAGGATGACCCAGGTTATCGAGACAACCATCCCCGACGAATCGGCCCTTTTCGCCCATGGAGAACCCAAACCCCTGCGCACGGTCGATCTTGTCAAGGAAGGCGAAGTCGACGCCTCCAAAGCCACCGCCAAACTCGTCGAGTCGAACCAGGAGCTCGGCCTCGCCCTAGCAGCAGACGAAATCGCCTACCTCATCAACGCCTACGTCTCCAGCAACCGCAACCCCACCGACGCCGAACTCTTTATGTTCGCCCAAGTCAACTCGGAGCACTGTCGTCACAAGATTTTCAACGCTTCGTGGACCATCGACGGGGAGACCATGCCCAACTCGCTCTTTTCCATGATCAGGAACACCGAGAAGGTCGTCGAGGGCAAAGGAACCATCTCTGCTTATTCCGACAACGCAGCTGTTCTCGAAGGTCACCCTGCGCCTCGATTCGCTCCCACTCCTTCCAACCTCTACCAGTCCCACGTCGAGGAAAACCCCATCCTCATCAAGGTCGAGACTCACAACCATCCCACCGCCGTCTCCCCTTACCCTGGTGCTGCTACCGGCTCCGGTGGAGAGATCCGTGACGAAGGTGCTACAGGCCGCGGCTCCAAGCCCAAAGCCGGCCTCGCTGGTTTTACCACCTCCAACCTCCTCATCCCCGGCTTCGAGCAGCCCTGGGAGACAGACTTTGGCCGCCCCGACCACATCGCCAGCGCCTTCGACATCATGATTGAAGCTCCCCTCGGTGCCAGCGCATTCAATAACGAGTTTGGTCGCCCTGCCCTGACGGGCTACTTCCGCACCTTCTCGGAGGAGGTCGATGGCAAGGTTCGCGGCTACCACAAGCCCATCATGATCGCTGGTGGATACGGCAACGTTCGACCCAAGTTTGCACTCAAGAAAAAGATCCAGGTTGGATCCAAGCTTGTCGTGTTGGGTGGACCTGGGATGTTGATCGGTTTGGGTGGAGGCGCTGCGTCGTCCCAGATTTCGGGTGCTTCGTCGGCCGAACTCGACTTTGCGTCGGTCCAGCGTGACAATGCTGAGATGCAGAGGAGGTGTCAGCAGGTCATCGATGCTTGCGTTGCGTTGGACGATGAGTCTCCGATCCAGAGCATCCACGACGTTGGTGCGGGTGGTTTGTCGAATGCTCTTCCTGAGTTGGTTCATGATGCTGGTCTCGGTGCCATTTTCGAGATCCGCGATGTCTTGGTCGCTGATTCGTCCATGAGCCCCATGGAGATCTGGTGTAATGAATCCCAGGAGCGCTACGTCCTCGCCATCGACGCCGACAAGGTCGAACTCTTCGAACGCATCGCCAAGCGTGAACGATGCCCATTCGCCATCGTCGGTGTTGCGACCGAGAAGGAGGAGTTGGTGGTTACCGATAGGTTGTTGGGCAACGAGGTTATCAGGTTGGAGATGTCGACGTTGTTTGGCAAGCCTCCTAGGATGTCGAGGAAGGATGTGACGAAGAACATCGAGGGCACGCCTTTCGATTCCTCCTTGGCCAAGTTCTACCCCAACACCTCTACCCTCGAGGAACGACTCGCTCTTGCGGCCGACCGCGTTCTCCACCTCCCCTCTGTCGGCTCCAAGTCCTTCCTCATCACCATCGGCGACCGAACCATTACTGGCCTCGTGACCCGCGACCAAATGGTCGGCCCCTACCAAGTCCCCGTCGCTGATGTCGCCGTCACCCGCTCCTCTTACGGCTTCGATGTTATCTACGGTGAGGCCATGGCCATGGGCGAACGTACCCCTCTCGCTATCCTCAACGCAGCTGCCTCGGCACGCATGGCCGTCGGTGAAGCCCTCACCAACCTCGTCGCCTCCACCTTTGGCGACGACCTCTCCCGCATCAAGCTCTCCGCCAACTGGATGTCTGCTGCCTCGAAGGAGGGCGAGGGCTCCAAGCTCTACGAAGCTGTCAAGGCTGTCGGAATGGAGTTGTGCCCTCAACTCGGGATTGGTATCCCCGTCGGCAAGGATTCGATGTCGATGTCGATGAAGTGGCAGGATAGCAAGCGGGGTGGGGAGGTCGAGGTGACGTCCCCTCTTTCCCTTATCGTCACTGCGTTCGCGCCTGTGGAGAATGTGAGGACGACTTGGACGCCCCAGCTCAAGACGCGTGCGCGTGATGGGATTGAAGAAGCGACGTCGCTTGTGTTCTTTGATCTTGCGCATGGGAAGCAGAGGTTGGGAGGGTCGGCGTTGGCGCAGGTGTTTAAGGAGGTTGGGGAGAGGAGTGATGTGCCTGATGTGGAGAATCCGGAGACGCTCAAGGCGTTCTTGAAAGGGTGCCAGCATATCAAGGCTGCGCTGGACGAGGACTTTGTTCTGGCGTACCACGATCGCTCGGATGGTGGTTTGTTCACCACTATTGCGGAGATGTGCTTTGCGGGACGTGTTGGAGTGGAGGTTTCGTTGGATGCTATCGCTGGAGCGAAGGCTGATCCCGTTCGTGTGCTGTTCAACGAGGAGTTGGGAGCCGTTGTCCAGGTTCGCTCGTCTCAAGTCCAGATGTTGGTTTCGGCGTTCAACAATGTCGGGTTCCCCTCAACTTCGATCCATGTTATCGGTACCGTCGAGTCTCCCCTGCGCGACGCCGACACTCTCTCCATCATCCACAACGGTTCGATCCTCTACTCGGCTGCGATTGGTGACCTGCAGAAGAGCTGGTCGGAGACGTCGTACAAGATGCAGTCTCTTCGCGACAACCCTAAATCCGCAGACGAGGAATGGTGTCTGATCGACGACAAGAACCACCAAGGTCTCTCGTACAACCTGACGTTCTCCCCTCTCTCCTCGATCATCCCCGTCGCCAACCCCCTCGTTCGACCCAAGGTTGCGGTTTTGCGGGAGCAGGGTGTGAACGGGCAGATCGAGATGGCTTGGGCGTTCAGTGCGGCCGGGTTCGACGCTGTCGATGTGCACATGAGCGATATCCTCTCTGGGTCGGTCTCGCTCTCCCAGTTCCGCGGTCTCGTTGCTTGCGGTGGGTTCTCGTATGGTGATGTCCTCGGTGCTGGTAAAGGCTGGGCCAACTCTGTCCTCCTCCACTCCAAGGCCCGTGCGGAATTTGAGGCGTTCTTTAAGCGCCCGACGACGTTTGCGTTGGGTGTGTGCAATGGTTGCCAGTTCCTGTCTAACCTGAGGGAGATTGTGGGAGGTGGAGCTGCGGAGGTGTGGCCAGAGTTTAAACCGAATAGGAGTGAGAGGTTTGAAGGGCGGGTGTGTATGGTTGAGGTGGTTGATTCGGAAGTGACGCGCAACTCTGTGTTTTTGAGTGAGATGGTTGGGTCGCGGTTGCCTATCGCCGTCGCACATGGGGAAGGATACGCTTCCTTCTCTTCACCCACTACCCTCTCTACCCTTCAGGCTCAAGGCCAACTGGCACTCCGCTACGTCGACTCGCAAGGCCAGCCTACCACCCACTACCCGCTCAATCCGAATGGAAGTCCTGGAGGAGTGACGGGTGTGCAGACGCTTGATGGACGGGTGTTGGTTATGATGCCGCATCCGGAGAGGGTTGTTACGTTGGAGAGTAATAGTTGGTATTCGGGTGAGGTGAAGAGGGAGTGGAAGGGTGTTGGGCCTTGGTTTAGGTTTTTCCAGAGTGCGAGGAGGTGGTGTGAGAGGGTTCCGGAGGAGGCGTAGGGGTGGTTTTTTTTAACAGAGGGGTCGTAAGGGGTGTTTACTGACGTGTTATGTAGGTCAATCGGAAAGTAGGAAAAGGATAGGTATTTGTCGTTTTTGTATTATCATTATCGGTAACGTGTGTACACCTGGTACAGTATGTAGGGATTTTTTTGAACGATTGGATAGAGGATGTGAATGTGGAATTCTCGAAGAATATCTCATGCTGGAAGGTGGCCGTTCGAGTCCCGCGTATTTGCGATCGGATTTCTCCCGAAAGTTTGGCTGTAACAAGGTGAGAGGCAACATTGTTCCTCCGCCACCATATCTGATGAAAATGGATCTCATGCGGCGGTGGGGCTGGCGTGATATTTATTGGATATGTTGGGATAGAGATTGGGTCATATGGAGCATCCGGGGATGGCCTGGGAGCGATATGAGAATAGACGTTGGCCGCCAGAGAGGCAGACTCCAAAGCGTCAAACCATGCTCGAAAGTTCCTGCGTCCCGTAAGGGTAGGGATGGATTCCGTGCTCGGGAGATCTTCCGTCCATAAAAAAGACGCAAGGAAGGGATTAGGGTGGAGATATGGGTGATGAAGAGCGTGAGGTTGCGGATCCCGGCCAGCTACCGGTTGCTGAATGGGAGGAAGGAAATACTGCTGTTGATGATGAAAAAGCGGATAGGAACACCGGGCTGGGCGGGGATTTTGATGAAGTGGTGGGATAGGGACCGCTGAATGCATCACAGGCACTGTATGTGGTGCGAGATTTGGTGAAATGGGTTTACCTATGTCGAAATTGCTGCGGACACCAATCGCTAGGTTGAAACCTAGAGTTGATTTCGTGCGACTGCGGAGCATTATGTAGTGTGACCGACCATCCCAGACGCAGCAGTATCGAAAAAAGGTTGTGATGGCGGACAAGGATAAACAGGGTTAACATAAGGATGATATAGATGATATGGCAATGTAGGAAAACAAGGTAAAGAGCCGTGGATCGGGGAAATTTCGGATACTTGTGTGAAACCACCCATAGGCGGAGGAATATTGGGACCAAAAAAATGAAGTAGAGTGACACCATCGGTAACACCACCCCGTAACAGTGTAAAGGAGGCGGCGAATTTTGTGGTAGAGGCATATTGGCAGACTGTGGCGCCATTTCCTGCCAGTAAAAATCATCAACTCGCGGGGCTGCCGACCCATAACCAGATACTAAAGAATGAGACTGGTGGTCATTTGAGCCAACTGGAGTGGATATAAAAGATGGGTTCATTATATACGAACAGAGAAAGAAAAAACGGGTCGAATGGATTTGAAGATGGAGTCGGTTTTGAAACACAAAAAAGGTACTGCGCCCGAATTTCGAAATGATAGGCGCACCAAAACTGTTTCCGACAAGCACTTCTTTCGCGACGGTAATATGTCTTTTCGCTCTGGAGTCCTGAAAGGATTCTAGGTCGGTCGATCTTGCTGTGCGTCAGCGTTTGACTCGGTGGCAGTGTGCTATTTGCCGGGGCTCATAATAACCTGTCGGCCGAACACACTAGGGAAGAAGACTCAGAATCTGTAAAGCAGAGACTCATATTGAGAATATACCTAGAAGACGAAGACTATAGGTACGTATAGGTAACTATAGAGACAGAAAAGAAACAAGGGAACACACCTCAGAGTCTGTAAAGCAGAGACTGAGGGGAAAAGACGAGCGCGAGCGAAATCGCGTATCAAGAACCGTGAGACAAAAGAAGCAGTCGGAGCGGAAGGCAGACAGGATGGAGTGAGACGAGAAGGTGGTATCGTTCGATCGGTATTCTACGATCCTGGGAACAGCCTCCGAAAGGAGCCTGTACGGCGGCGACGCTGATGCGGTCGGCTCGCCTAGAGTCTTCGAGTCCCCCTTGAGGCCTGCAATCACTAGGTAATTAGAGAATTAGTGGTATACCAGACCCCCCAATCAACATTGTACGCGATGCTCTTGCTGATGGTGACTTGAGCGGCGGTGTGCTGTGCCAGCACACTTCCAATCTTCTTAGGGAAGCGGCGTCCTTTGACTTACTTTTCTGCAGTTTCGGTTAGTGCTTTACTTCAATGCTACGAAGATTCAAGAAAAGTGGAGTGCAACGGGAGCAACTCGCGCGTCGGCGGTCCCCATCAATCCATCATCTTGTACCCCGAGACTCCAGCTCCCAATGCACTCCCATACGTGTTGCTGAGGTCAATCGCAATATGTCTGAGCAATGTTACTGAGCCACCAAACAGTGTGACAGCGATATCCCACCAGCTAGTGTCCGGGATTTTCTAATGAGAACGACGTCCCCAGGACCCTCCCCAAGCTTACCTTGGGTTTACCATCTGGAAATGCCGGTACGGGGTCGCATATCCCCTCATATTCTCTCAGTGCACGGAGGCCACCCCGCCGCCTCTCCTCGCCCAGCCCGAATTGATTGGTGATGCCCGACGTTTGCCAAGCTAGTGCCTCATCGTATAATACCGATCGAAGTATGACTCAGACGAGAAGATATCGAGGGCACTTGCGGGAATGTATACTCCTTGTACCCCTGACTCCTGAGGGAACATGTCGCATGGTCAAGGCTGGTTACGAGAGGGTTCTCAATTATACTGCTTCCAAGCTGTCCATGTTGCTCAGCAAGTAATGTGGCTGACAGAGCCAACCCTGTCTGTAGGATGGCGATTCGTGTATACTGACCCCGAAGTAATATACCAAACACATACGTTAACGGACAATAGCCTTTGTTTTTGCAGCTCATGTGTGTGGATGAAGGGAAGTACTGTTCATGCCCATACCTCGCTCTACATTTGCCCGTGCCTGAGTGCTTACTTCCAAGTGAGGGTTGTGATTGGCCGACTCGGAGTGTGCTGCATTGAGAAAACGGCGAAATGTGCATCTTCCGACGTAGCCTTTCAAGTGCAATTATAAGCCTCATTCGCAAAGGAAAGCTCCTTTGCCTATGGGAAATTCCGAGCGACGAACTGGCATTCCTTTAACAATACTTGTGACAACACTCGAATGACCGGATCGTATCATTCGCGGTCGCGGTTCAGGTAAAAGCACTAAACTCAGGGCGGGGGTTCTGTTGACGATGGAATCGCGCTGGTAACATCTCATTCCGAGCGCCTGTCCCGTGAGGGAATATCGCCAATGGTCTCCGGTGTGAGAATGTGTGTCAGTTTCACTATGCCGCCTAGCATCGGTCTTTAATTTAAGGGCACTCTACGAGCACTATGCTCTCCATCTGTATGTAAGTACGACAAAAATGTTCCCACAATGTTCATTAATGTGACTGACAAACTTTTCCTTGCTGTCCTTCCATTGAGCCGTCAATTGGAGGTCCTTCGTGTGTGATTCGCTCCCTACACCTCCTATCTGCCCTTTTCTAACTGAAATTTTTGAAATGATTATACGAGGCCTTTTCCAAGTCACCACTCTTTCCGAAGTATGTTTGAAATAGGAATTAAACTTGGCGAAGCTGTTTTCCGAAGTGCGAGTCGGAGGTTTGATAGAGCGGCACGAAAAATTGTGCTCAGTGAGGTCCGAAGTAGTTTTCTCGATTAAGCTCCGCTTCCATGAATGGCGAATGTCTTTCATCGTGTGGGAGTGGTACTTAGAGTGTGATTGTGTCCCGAAACTGTTCATGTGTGAAGGTCCAGTAAGCTCGACCACGAGTGTTCTGATCCAAAGTCTCGGTTAAGGCGCACATGTGAAGGCCGACCACCTACTCCCCCGAGTCAGTATATGCTTCGAGTTCGTAACCAATGAGCATCCTTTTCGAGCTGAAGTCCTTCGCCCCTAACCCCTAACCAATATCATATAAAGACTTGAGCAACGGAAGAAAGGTATCCTCAGGTCAGCGCCTCTTGAACCAGCTTAAAGGAGTCACAAGGGATATTCACTAAGTGACTTTTTTCTATGCCTGGAGTTCCTTCACGCTTACAAACACGCTTTCGCCAGTGTCTCAAGCAGGGATCACACCTATCTCCGAGCGTGAAACACGCGGCTCTCCCCCTACTAACTATATTCTCCCGGAATACGTTCACTTCAAAAATCCACAGGGACGATACCTGAAAAGCACTGCGAACAAGATCGGATGGTACGGCCTCAAATGGGACCCCACTGTTCCCGACATCGACTGTCGTTTCAGGGTCCAACATATCCCTGAAGAACCGGTAAAACCCACAGGCTTCACCTACTAAAAGCAGGGCGCCCTAACTGACAGCTCGACAGGGGAACTTCTACGTCCTGGGAAGGGCCGGCGATAAATATCGCTTCTCAGTCTCCATGTACAAGACTAGTGGAAGCACCAAGTACTACGACTGCGATGTTTCCAGCATCCCTGTCAATGTAGTCCCTCCTTCCTATGTCTGGCGTCTCGTGGCTGTCGGTGGAAACGACATCTACCTCGTTTCCGACAATACCTACGATCGCCCTATCATCTTCATGAGCAACTATGACAACCAGCGCTACAGGCTTTGGGACCACAACAATGACTCATGGCTCGACGTCGTCCGCTCTACCACGTACGCCGGGGATTCCAACAGGATCACCGTCGAGCGTGCCGCCCTGCGAACCGATATTTACGACGTCAACTACAATATCGACGCCGGCAAGGTCATTGATCTCACGCCTACCATCGCCGTCGAAAAGGTGTTGGAGAACAGGACCGGTGCCGATGCCAGCCAGTCCGTCGCGTATACCTATACGAAGAGCGAGGAAGGCAACTGGAATAACGTCCTTGGCATCGAACTCGGACAAACGGTCAGATTTCTGTCTGAGGTGGTTTATGCAATTGACAGACTGACGATATCATTTTCCATAGTTCACTTTCAAGGCTGGCATCCCTTTCATTGCCCAGGGAGAGGCCGAGATCTCCATCTCGGAAGCCTACGAGCGTCAATGGGGTGGCTCGACGATTGAGTCGAACGAAGTGCAGACCTCCACCACCGTCACCGTTCCTGCCCACACCACCGTCAGGCTCACCGTATTGATCTACAAGAGTCAACTCGATATTCCGTTCACTTACACGGTCCGTTCACCCTCACTCCTTGAGATTCTCAGACTCGGATCTAATTCTTTCCTTCGCGAATAGGAGAGGATCACCAACTTTGATGGAACTGTCACTGAGATTAAGAACAAGGAGGGAATGTACCACAATGTCCAGTTCATCAAGGACCATGCGACCAGCGAAGTCATCGGGCGTATCTGATCCAGATTCTGCGTGGTGGCTGGGCGTTGAACGTTGAATATTGAATACCAACCCGTCCCACCCCAACCTCTGACTCGGGGATAGCGATTCATGACCATGGTTTCGTATCTCAGCCGTACAAAATACAAAATAGCGGACAATAACCTGTACCATCATCGTCGTTCGTAGTCAAATTGCTCTTGCCTTCCAACTAGCACCGGCGAATGTTTGTTTAATTCTTGTGTCCCAAACACAGCCAAGCAAAATGTAAGCACAGTGTCGATGGTTTGGGCCTCGACGATCGACGTGCCGCACCTCTCGTCTGAGAACGAACCTGCCCTCCACGTCGACACCATCCCCGCGAGTTCAGCAGCCAAGAACAGAGCTGGCTCCGTGTGTCGAAAGTGGCGGCAGGTTATCACCAATTCTCCAGAATTATGGGACACCCTGGTGTGTTGGAATAGCGATGTTATGGATCCGCGAGTCATATCCGCACACTTAGACAGATATGTCCACCGCTCCCACCAGAAGAACCTACGAGACAAACTCATAGGATCTGAGCTCCAAAACACAGAAGACTTTCCTGATTACCCCGATATCCCTCTCACATGCAGATGAGGACATCTGGACCTCGAGACGCCGGTGGACGAGTGTCGAGTTCCACTACCAGCATTTCATCTCCCTCTGCCTGCTGGGAATATTCGGAGGACTTCCTAACCTCTGCGAATTGGTGATCACTGCGGACGATCCGTTTCCGCGGGACCAGCCGTCGATTGGGGGAGTCCCAGACATCGTTATCCAGGGTGTACCCAAGTTGACCCATCTCAGGATCATCGGCGGAATAGCGCCCTGTGTACCAGGCAGGGCCATCCTCCGCCAGGTCCCCCACCTCCACATCCTCGCGCCCATCTCCTTGCAGCCTCTTCTGGAACTTCTCTTCGCCATCTCAATCGATGGGAAGCTGGAGTCACTCGTCATCGAGGAATATGGTGAAGGGGGCCGAAGAGGATTCATGTTAGATTGTCCAGAAGGCCAAGCCCTCCCCACTGAGGGCACCCTCGACCTGAAGGACATGACCCATCTCTCAATTGGAACAATTGTCCTCGCGTTAATGGGGCAGTCAGACGGCGAATTTTGTCCCAAATTGGCCTCGCTGGAGGTGGACTCATTCACGGTCTTCGACTTGCCAGATGGCTCTTCACATATCGAACAATGCTCCATCGAGGACATTGCCGGTTGGCTCACGGATCTAGCTTCAAGCGGGGTCGCCCATCAACTTGTGCACCTGAAGCTCACCAACATCGAGTCGTTGGATTCTGTGCTTCCTTCGCTATCCGTCACAAAAAATCTGCAAACACTGGAGCTGTCCGTATATCATTATCCCAATCCCGATCCCGACGAAGGCGAGGCCAACGCAAAGGCGGTACAGGGCCAAAGATTGCTGACCGGACTGATGCATACCGATAGCGATGACAAGATCCTCCCGAACCTGACCAAGCTGACCCTTGGGTTAAGCAACCTTTGTGGCCCCGATTCCAGCCTAAACCTCGACTTCGACGCCCTGTGTCGCATGTGCAGGTCACGCTTGGAAGTCGAGGCATCCAGTGGCGCAGCCAACGCGACGCTCTCCCAAGTTCGTATTGTCGACCCAACAATACCTTCGGATGACTCTCGAAGATCCCTCAACGAATTGAAGAAGTTCGCAAAGGACAGAGGACACAGAGACTTCCATATCTGGTTCGAGGGTGTTACACTAACCGACTGGGAGAAAACGACCGCGTACACCCTACCCGGGTGGTTTTCGTGGCCATCCCTGGAATAGAGGCTGCGATAGTGCATAGGGGCCTAGTGTCCAAGGTTTGGATTGGAATTAGAAGTAATCATGTAACATAGCAGTCGTATCAGTACAGACAAGCGAATCGTCGAATCCTACTCACTCAGAACCTCGAGAACCGTATCAACCCCACCATGACGATGAACAGGAGTAACACCACCAGTATAATCCCGATTGTCAACCACGTTGTGCTGCCTGTCGTCTTATTCAGTAACGCCAACCTCCCCTTCTCCTTCTGCATCACATCGTAGTTCTGCTCCAACTTCTCCCCAGCCATTTCAATAACCGCCTTGTCCTTTTCGAGGTTCGACGAGAAGTGGATCGCGTTCCGCTTGAGCTGGGCGGCCATAGACTCAAGCTGGCTAGATAGCTCTTCTTGAAGAGAGGTGTGGCCCTGGGCTTGGAATGCCTTCCGGTTCGTGAATGACCCAGAAGCGTGGATGGGAAGTGCGGATGATGTAGCGGTAGACCGCGCGCCTGAGAAGGTTGGTTCGTATGGCGGTGGTGAGATAATGTCACCCAGGCCAGCCGAAGGAAGGTTGTCAAGGTCGGACGGGGACAGTAGAAGGTTGTCAGCAGGTTGTTTGACCTCTGGGGCGGCAGGTTGAGACGAGGTTGACGCCACGGGCTCCTCGTCCGTCTGTGGCTGGACAGCAGGCTCCTCAACCGGTACCGGAATAGGCTCAGGCTTGGGAAGTCGAGCCAGAATTGACGGCGGTCGCTGGGGTCGCTCAGTGTGTTTCTGAAGCAAGTCAGAACCGTTCAAATGACCTGGTTTCAAGCGCCTTACCTGGACTTGATCTTTCAGGAACTCCTCGACGCGGTCCAGCCGAATCTTGACATCGTTCAGTTCGTGTATCCGTCGGTTTCTCTCAGTGCCATAAGGATCCTCCACATCAAGGTCGTATGAATCCACATTCTGCACTAGTTTTCGTGCGTATTTCACTTTCTATGGATATGATAAGAACTCAGTTCATTATTAAAAGACTGTGTTCATACCTGAAGGTCCTTCTGTGCCTTCAACCGTATCTGAACCTTGCTCGACCCAACACCACGGTCGGCCCCCAAATCCCATTCTCTATCATCCTGTACACTCTTCTCCAACCGCCTCAGGAGTCTGTGTAGGTTTACGACATCGTGGTGGGGTTCTGAGGAATAAGAAACCATCTTCAAGACCGACCGACTTTTGAAGAATAAAGGGGGAATAAATAAATGGTATGCCGCCGCTTGGGTGTGTGCTGAAGCGCAGGATCGGAGTGACGTTGACCGCACGTTGCTGTTGTCTTGGGCCATTGATGCCAAACAATGCTCTCATCACCCAGCGCCAGGGCGTCTATTTCAAAGTTGAGTTTCATGACTTGAGTGGCCTGCGTAACACTTGTATCTGAGCCAAGATGGCTCCTTTTTCAACGTCTATAATTATCTTCCTCTACTCACAATAAGTATATAGAGTACACATTAGGGAAATACGAAATTGAAGACATTCTAGGTCGGAACTCTAAATTTGAAGACCAAACTTGTCACTTGCATCTACCTTGCCAAACCCTGTACAGGGGGGAAAGGGCTAGGGAGTACACTTTCTCCATTGCTATTATACAATCACCATCCGTCGCACTGGAAGCCGTTAGGGAATCTACGAGTTTGTCGGCCAGGGACGCCGTATACGACCAAGTGTTCCTCTCGTTCGCTGAACACGGTACCGAATGGGAAAGGCAGGAAGAATTCATCAGTAGACGGGCGGATTGAGCATTATCAAGGGGTGAGTCCTCGAAAGCGGGGACCGGTTCTTCTACTTGGGGTTGAGCATGAGTGGTGCTGGGGCCGGCCTTGCCGGGGCTAGAATCGGGGGCACTTCCTGGCCTTGGGCCGAGTAGGAGCTTGAGCCTTCTTAGCATTTACCGCCTTTCGTTTCTCAGCGTAGCGAGGTGTGTCGTGTGTCTTGCGATGAGCCAGATACTCTTCTTTGTCTGTCGACGCAAAGCGACACCCACGTACGACGCAAGTGTACTTCACTCCCGATCGCAGCTTTCGAGGTGTGGAGATGTCGACAGGTTCGACCTTGCCGACATCGTATTTGGCCTCGGCGGGACCATCGGGAGCCCACTCCCAGCCATTGTGAGTGCGGCTGCTCAAGTGCTTTTCCTTGTTCTTGTAACTTCCCTTGCACTTGTCGCACCAGAAGGGGAGGTTGACTTTCTCGGCCCTTTCCCAAGTCGTGAAGCTGACGAAGGAGCCGCCAGCATCGGCCAGAGAGCTAAGGCTTCCAGAATTGTCAGTGAGCGAGTCTTGGGTGAAGTCAACCTCGGTACGAGCATCGTCGGTATCGTCAGAGGAAGATTGTTCGGAGTGGGCTGAGTTGTATGCGTAGTGTGGATTCAAAGCGTAGCTCGCCCCCGACGCGCTAGACCCAGTTGAAGCAGTTGGTGGCACAATGACTTTGACAATTTCGTCGCTTCCGGGGATGAAAGCGGGGGTACGGTCCGTGGTCTCCCAGGAGCCGGTAGATCCAGAAGAGCTGCGAGAGAAGCTGGCCATTTTATGTTACGATAGACGGGTTTGTTTAGAGAGGTTGCGATTGGCTGGATTGGTTGGATACGCTGCAAAGGTTCGTCAAGTTATTCCAGCTCTAGACGTTGGAATGAGTTGACGAGGATGGGGAATGTGTATCCAGCAGCATCCCTCATGACACCCTTTTATACTTCCGGGAGAGAAGGTTGACGCCACCAGCCCTTTGAGAGATGAAATTCGGCGCATTGACAGACACTCAGGCCTGTCCGTCGACGGGGAGGGCTCAATGGACAAGGAAAAGCGCTGGACGCCTGCGCTTTGACACCATTGTCCACTACCCCGCGCTTTGCAAATTGCCGCTGGTCGCCAACTTTGAAACGTAAGCAAGGCGGATCCGAGTCAACACTGCGAACAATACTAGTAGGCACCCTTGATCCGGCCCTACCACACACTCGGAAACGCTTGACGAGGACACAAGGACAATCAAAGCGCAGACACGGGAATGGATGGGAATTACTTGGCAGAAGCTACGAAAATGAAAACCTAATCCACATATCGTACAAGTCCTACAAACGTGTAACGTATAGGTTAGACTGCCTCCTCGGGAAGGCTCGATCTTCATCTCCAATGATCAGCCCTCTGCTTCGACCCATCCTGATAGTAGAGACACTGCCGTCCTCATTCCTTGAGATATACGCCGTCGGGAAGCCTCCATAAGCAGGCGCGCAAAGAGAGCCGACCTGTGTCAACGAGCGACACACATCGGCCATTTTCCGAACTTGGGACTCGAGGAACCCCTCCTGATAGTCATTACTCTCGAGCTTCCATTTAGCGTCGTAGAAAAAGAAGCGCTCCAAATTCTTGAGGTGAGCGAGGTCTGGTGCAATGATGTCCTGTTGCCAGCGGGAGGTTAGCCCGCGGTGCGAGTTTTTTCAGCTTGGTGAACTTACGCAATTTATGGCGATCAAACTGTGGACTCGTATAGCCAGCTCCTCGAGGTTCGGAGCGAGGTATACAAGGGTCTTCACCAGGTCGTATACGAAAGTCCTCTCCAAAGGGTTACGGTTCTCGAACCCCAACGCAGCGGCAGCTTCGAGGGTTTGATTCTCCGCATCCACAACGAGGAATTGGCTTTGAATAATGCTCAAGCTTCTCAAGCAAGGGAAATCCAAAGTCAGAATCTGGGAAAGGATGGTCGGAACGCGGGGGCTCTGCACTGTGAGACGCTCCAGTCGGCGAACGATAGTGGGAATATTGAGGAGATCAAAGGGCTGGGCCTTCAGTCAACATTCAATGAATTTAACGGATTAGCTCGAGTACTCCTGAAGAATGGACGATGGATAGTAGGACACACCTCGAGATACTTCAGGTTCGGAAGGAGCCCTTCGATGGCGCCAGCCTCCTTTGAAAACCGATGCTGTGTCGCTACATTCTCCCACTTCCAGCCATAATGGCGAACGTGAACTCGCTCGAGCGTCGGATGTGCCTTCCAGAATTCTGTGGCTTTCTCTGTGTTGGAGAGCACGAATCCGGCGAACATTACGCGTTCCAAGCAGGGGAATTGGATCTCCAAGTATCCATCCATCGGTAGGGTATCAGCCTGCGCGTCGGATGGCTCCAGACTTAACTCGAGGGTGCGTAGCTGACTTGCCAATGACGATACTGTCCTGACAAGACTCCAACGTGAGGCTAGTGAGATTCTAGAAGACACGGCGCGTAAGTGACCACTTCTACTGCTCTGGAGAAGGATGACGACGAACCTGCACCTCGAATATACCAGACTCTTTGATGAAAGAGGTCCCATGCTCCGACCAGTCGTCCATAGATCTGAGCGTCAGACTGGTGAGCTGAGGACAGCTCCGCTCCAAGGCTCGCCAAAAGGACGTTGGAAATTGACCATATTGTCTAGGGTGTAGTGTCCCGGATGCATCCTGATGCCACGAGGACCCCACCGGGTTCAGTTCGAGCTTTTGGAGGATGGGAAGAGCGCCAGTCTCGACGAGTCGTTCGAGAGCGCTCAAGACGTCCAACGATTCTGGATCCAGCCGGGTCTGCGCTGAGAGCTCAGAAACGATGTAGATCCCTTGTACGCTCGCTCCCTTTCCCCTGTCCTGAAGAATAGTTTGGATGGCTGTTCGAGCATCGCGCTCGTTCCTGAGTATAAGGCGGGACCATAAGAGAGGGAGGATGATGTTTGAGAGTGCGCGTCCAGATAATGCGAGGGAGTAGAATGTTGCAGGGATTTCATAGATCGGAAAGTATTCTGAGATGTGAAGGAATATTTCTGGCGGGACAGAGATGATCATTGGTCAACCTAAAGAGGCTCTGAAGCTGGCGAGAATCGATGAGTGCGTAGCTGAATGATCGATCTTGGGAAGAAACAACGTGTCTGCTGGGTGGACATCTTGATGCACACAAGGGACAAACAAAGAGTGTGGACCCAGGAACATTATGAACCTCCAAAGTTCTCCAACTCACGATCGTCGAATGTGGATGCCAAGCTTCTCGACAGCCATGACCAGATTAGACGCCCGAAGGCATGATTCTCTCAACCTTGAGGACTTGATGACTCGAGATAGGCGGCCTAGCACTTTGTCATGAGGCGGCTGCCCACATTAATGTGGGGAGAGACGTTGAGCTCAGTCTACCTGTCGCTTCGACTTCGATGCTGTGGGAGTACTGCGCATATACCCTAGCTCCCCCAATTCTGCCACCTCTCCTACCTGTTCCTAGTTAACTGAGATTGCCAACATAATCTTCACAATAGGTGGGGGGAGAAGGCTCTCCTGCCTCTGCCGTCGTCACCGTCGATAGGACCAAATCATGCGCACACAGGCTCTTTAAGCGCCCAGGAAGACTGGCCCCGTGGGCACAATTTAAGTTCAACTTCCGCATTCACACGACTTATAGATGTCGACGACATGCTGTATACACATCTGATAACGTGGCCGCCTATCCACAGCACCCATCGATACGCTCTTCGCCCCACATCCCATATGTCTTGCTCCCAAGATACAGTCTTTGTTCAGGCAAGTTGCTCCAAGTATGATACTTGCAGCTTGTAACTAATCACGACGTTATAACGAAGGTAGAAGGCAGGGTCTATGAGGCATCACGAAGGCAGGCTTAGGCAGCTCAGCACACTTTCGTTTCGCGCTCTGATGTTCTCTACCGGTCATCAGGACCTCGAAAGGCTGCACAAAGTTGCAGAGGGTACCGAATGGGACCCTATCGTGATTGAGGGGACCAGCATCGACTTTGATCGACTCCTTGCAGTGTTGAATCCAATGTCCAGGAGGTTGGTTGATTATTTAAGGTTCATTTATTGGATATCTCATGACCATTGCTAGATGTGACTGGCTCCCTGGCGATCCCTTGCCGTACCAAGGAGGAGTGGACGAGTATCCTCAGGTTATCGACCAAGTGGGAGATGAATAGAGTGAGTAACCCTTGTAGCCCAGGGCTTCTATATGGAAAGATTAACCAGTACTTCTCGTCATAATTCGTCGCCGCCAGATCAAGGAGCTAGCCATGAAACACCTCGAGGCGATGAACTTACCTCCGATTGAGAAATTCAAACTGGGGGTGGAGTATTGTGTGCCAGGCTGGTACGGTGACGCCTTGTCGCAGCTTGTCTCTGAGAATCTGTTTGACAAAGATCGAGAGTTTTGGGAGATAGACAAGATCTTTAACGCAGATTGGGAAACCGCAGCATTGGCGCTTTGGGTTCGGGGCAGGGCGATGCAATCGTTATTCGAACAAGAGGAGATGGTCAGAACTCGTGGTGTAACAGCTGCGACTACCTTCGTGGCAGATAGGGCGACGAGAGAACTCGAGAATCTTGCATGAACGATCCCGCAAGTCTGAACCTCTTCTTTGAGCGCCCATGAGAGCGGGATCAAACGGCTTCCGGATTCCGGTTTGGCGCCCTGAACCACGCGGTGCAGGCCTGTTGCTCCCTTCTTTGTAGCGTACGTCATTGCTGTACATATGTTCGTTAGTTCTTCCCAGTCAGAACAAACCCATACATACTGTTAATCGGGCTCAAATTCATTGATCAACTCCATAACACACTTCTATTCGATTGGCTTTCTTTCTGTCTACCCTTCAAGTTACTAAATTCTAAAGCTCTAGCCTCGACGTCCTCCAAAAAAACTCGGCATCCGAAATCAAGTCTTCCGATCTTTCAAACACTGGCATGTCTCCTCCCAGCGCATCGCTGACCTCAAGGCCTGGGGAAGCCCGACTCGGACACCTGGAAGAAGATCGCGGTCGAATCGTTGTGTCAGAGTCGACATCATTTTCCGATAAGTGCGAGTGTTTTAGAGACTCATCGTGCGCTTTGAATGACCTTAGGTTTCTAGCCTTACGAGAGTTGAAAGGACGGCGGGGTCTACCGGTTTCTTGGGACCTACGACGGGACTCTGAGAGAACCAAGCGACGAAGTTGGATTCGACGAGCCCTCATTTCCCGCCACCGGCGAATGATCCCAGTCCCAGAGGCGTTATCTTCTACATCTGCATCGTATTCAAAGTCGGCTTTTGCGACCCTCCGAGTGGGTGGCAGTGAAGGGACGCAGATAGCGAGTGGTTGGTTAAAGAAAGGGTGACTGTCCATGCTGGTGTTCCCTCTGTGCCTTCACTTTCAGTGGGGATTGGTGGGATTATCGAGCGTGCCCCGAAAGTATTGTATACTAGTATATATATGTGTGTTTATATGTAGCAAGTGTCCAAGCCAACACTGTATTAAATTCGTTGATCAAGGCGCCTCGACGGTCGAGCAGTGTGAGGGTCAAAGCCAAGGTCCGGGAATGGTAATGTCATAGGATTTGAGCGGTCCTAGCATCAAGATGCCAAAGAGCTTCGATGGTTGTCACTGAGATGTAGTTCGTGACGAAATGCTGACGTTCAGTCCGAAGGCGAACGATGTCAACAGATCACCTTTCCACCTGAACTCCAGGGAATCAGACTAGGTCGTGCCAAGTTTATGGTTTTACTCTTAGGTCTAGATAGTAGACACCGAGCTGTTTGAAGAGACGGCATATCCATATTCATATTCATATTCTTAGGCATAGGCATAGACATATAAAGAGAGCGCATCAACTAAAAGGGAACGCATAGAAGTGATCCAAGCAAGAATATCACAACAAAACACATCGAAAACCCCTTCCCATCCTCACCCTTTAGAAATCCACCCTGCTTACACTCGCCGCAAAGTCCTCATCTGAGATCAGGTCCTCACGAGATCGAGCTACAGGGCCGGCGCGGACTGTCTCGTCAGATGCAGCTGATGAAGAACCGGAGCTTGAACCGGAGGAAGAAGAACTCGAGGAGGAATCAGAGTCTTCGGAATCATCCGAGTCAGAGTCAGAGTCGGAATCGGAATCGGAATCGGAATCAGGTCCATTGTCAGAGACTGGTCGACGAATAGTGCCAGTCTGACCAAGAACATGGTGACCTTGAAGTATACGTCTCATAAACCAAGCTTGAATTATAGCAGACGAGTCGGAATCATCGCCGTCACCATCCTCCCTAAGGTGGGTATTACCGTAACCAGGGTCCGAGTCCTCGTCAGAAACATAGTCCTCGCCTGCGACGATGACATTATTTTCATCGTCCTCCCCTTCTCGAGCCTCATTATCTAGCACAGGAGTCTCGATGATGCCCCCACCGGTGCGGTGGGTGTACCATTGGGCGATAAGGTCGTCGCGGTCAGACTCTGACATTCGGTCAATGTTTTCTGTAGGCTGGGATAGGTTGGGCAGACGCTTTCAAAAAAGATTGGAGAGGATTGGCGAGACTTGGGACCTTGAACGTGTCTATCTTTGTCGTCTTATATAGGCCCGGGCGTTCTGCGTCAACGCGACAGGGAGGTGTCAAAGCGCGACAGTCGGGACAATGGAGGCATGGAAACCGTCTTTGAGCCCGCAGGGGGTAATCTCTAGCGTGACAATGGACACAGCCCGCTCGATGTGTTCCCTCGCCTGCCCCATGCCTTCTGAATTTCCGTGACTATTATCGTAGGTCGCGAAGCGACGGACCGCACGTACTCAGGGGCCACTTCTCCAAATTCAAACCCCATCAGTTACAAATAGGGATAAACTCGCGGTCTGCAGCAGCAACATTGATCGAATGTTCATTCCACTACTCTATCATCAGTTCTAACATCGACCACCATCGAGGCTACATAAACATCTCAGCCATAGGATGGACTCTGAAATAGACCAGAACAGGGACGCAATTACGAAGCCGGAGTCCAGCTCGGAGGCTGTGACTCGTCACAAAACTTTCTATTGCGAAAATGTCATTTTCAAGGTTGGCTTCGAGGATCCCTGTTTGTTGAAGCCTTACTAACAGAACTGGTGCCTTTAGGTTGAGAACACTCTCTTTCAAGTACCAAGGTACAAATTTGAGACTTTGTCTCCAGTGTTTGCGAACATGTTCGACATGCCTTCATCGGATAACCCAGCAGTGGTGGTTGAGGGTCGGAGTGATGAGACCCCAATCGTACTCGAAGGGTATACGGCAGTCGACTTTGAGAGGTTACTCTCACTTCTCTATCCAAGGTACGTCTGCTTCTGTCGGCACAGTACGTTCTGTTCTTTCTGACTCGGACGTGGCACAGCGGAGACCATGTGTCTGGAGACCCGGTCGCTCTAACCAGCAAGGCGGAATGGCTCAGCGTTCTGAAACTCGCAACAGTCTGGGATATGGCCAAGGTAAGTGCAGAAACGCACATTCTATGAGCGTTCAATTGGGTAAACTCGAACTCTGTTCAGATAAGAGAGATCGCCATTGGGAAACTGACCCTCTTGACGATGACACCGACAGAGAAGATTCGTCTAGGGAGACAGTACCGTGTGTCTTCGTGGTTCGTCAATGGTATGAAAGAACTCGCAACGACGCTCGCGAAGGCGCCAGCTGTCTCTGTGGATACCATCGCAGCTGATATAGGATGGGAATCCGCCGCGAGAATCATGACCATCGTTAGCAACCACAAGACTGCGGAGATGGCCAGGGAGAAGATCATCCCTTCGTCTGGCGAAGTCAAGTTGCGGTTGAACAATGTCTACTGCCAACGAGAAGTATGCTCCATCAACGAAGGCAAACGTAGGGTGTGTCCTCTAAACCACAGCCGCTTGTCCCTTTCGGGATCATCCAGGCGTCCATTCCGGCCCATTGGATCGACTTTTGATCCACGCGACGCTGTTTTCACCGACGAGGAGGATTACTTTACTCAAAATGATGATGATTCGGAGGAATTCGATATCGGTGGACCATTGGGTCAGTCGTCTCGCAGAAGGCATCCCCTCAGTGGAGTCGGAGGCTCGCTCTCGTTAGCTTCGACTCTGAGCGGGGGGTCACAGTCGCGAGGAAACTGCTCTATCGACTGGTCTCTCCTCAAGACGCAAGTGACGGAGGCCTCATCGCGCGATGTTCCTGCGGACACAATTAGGAAGGCATTCGAGGAGGAGATTAAATCTTTACATTGAACAGCGTGACGATGTACCAGCTGATTTTTTATCTGATCTTACGTTCCTAGGTTGTTTGTGTCGGATGGTGAAATTGTCCAGTTAACCAAGTGTCCTCCGAGGAGTACTGGAGAATGGGTTAGCGCGCTAGATCTCGCCACAGCATGGGAGATGAATCTGGATTCTGGACACTACGCGAACATGGATTCGATCCTCAAGAAGTGGTGGTATAGGTGGATCATGACATAACGAGTCGTTACTCTATCCTCTTCTGACAAAAAGGAATATCTAAGGAGGGGGTCCGTCAACAGGGAAGATCCAACCTCTATGGTCTGCACCAACAATCGCGTCGTAGAAGCACCTTCCAATCCGCTCGTACGCGGCATCGTTGGGATGAGTACCATCTGGAATCTCTGTAACGCCAACAAGCCGACCACAATCGGCAAACACCACCGACCTCCCTCGGTTAGCCCAAGATAGGACAACGTTGGGAAGTGCGGCGTTGTAAGCGTTAATTCTAGCATTTGCAGCAGGATCCCTGTTGGGAGGGAGGGTGGAGACGACAACGAGGGTGAGCGGTGGGAAGTCTAGGATTTCACCAATCATCCTGCTGAGTCTTTCTGGTGCTCTGCCGACATCGATGTTCCTTGTCATGTCGTTGGTTCCGACGAGGACAGTGACGATGTTAGGACGGTTCTTGGGCATTGAGATTCGCATCTTCTCTGCTACATCGTCAATGGTCCGGCCAGACCATCCTTCGGTGTCCTTGTCATGGAAGGTCGAGTCTACGGCGGGGTTGTTCCCGACCATGTTCACGACGTTACCATCTCGGGCAAGTAGATTGTAGAGATCGTCGCGGTATCCATTGCCCTGACTGCTTCCTACACCAAATGTGATCGAGGCTGGCGAACACGGAATTAGCTTTCATGAACGATTCAAGAATAACGGAGATAAACGCACCACCAAGAGGCATGATTCGGCATGTTTTTCCCGTAAACGCAAACGCGTTGGGAAGGAGGGCTGTAGCAACTGCCAAGCAGATGAGGGAACGCATATCTCTGCAGGGCAGCCGATGAAAGAAAAGTAGCGAAAGTACGCGCCTTTATACAGATTTTTCTCCCCCAAGGTGAAACAACTTTGACGTTTCACGGAGATCACTGATTTTGTCCATGCGAATACAGGGATGCGCTAACGCGCAGGGGTTACCAACACGGCTACCGACGAGTTACGCCCTCACGCGGTGCGTAGTTTCGGGTTACAGGGCGATCCACTTACCTAAAGGTTTGGCTGGAAAGTGACTGTGTCATTGGGTATTGTCTCGGCTCCCACCTACTAGCTGCGACTCGGTGAGGTGAGGTGAGGGCAAGAAGAATATTTCCCGACAGAAAACATTGCCCATAGTGTCAGTTTTTCCGAATCTAAGACAGTGAGAGCCGTACGTACCTCGCCCGTACCCCATTGTCATGCTGTATCCATCTAAGTCATGACTAAATGTGCGACTGAGCCGGCCGCAAGCATTCCAAATTGTTACCAGTGAGGAGAGGGCAATGCCAATAAAGGAAAGGCACGAACATGGGCACTGAGATCGGAGCGCGGCGGTCCGAGAGTATCGCAAGCTCGCCTTAACTTTAAATCTGACCCAAGCTGCATCCAAGTCTGGCTGCTCTCCTGACTCCAAATGTCCTTATCGCCCGAGAAAGACTGGGAACAGTGACTGTGACTGATCACATTTGGTTATCAGAATGCAGATAACGATGCACGCGGGGTGAACGTTGCATGCACGAGGCCTCAGGCACTTCAACGCGTTGTTCCTGGGAACTAGTAGCTGAAGGTCCAACTCTCCACAGTTCCTCAATACCGAAGGACGAGACGAGATTCGAATTAGTTCAACCATTATAATATGGGATCACAATCGGGCGAACCATCCGAATCTCCGTCCAATGCGGCGGTCGCGACCACCACCAAGCCTGTCCGACATCAGAGTCTCTATTACGAGACCGTGGTCTTCCAGGTAGCAATCGCCATCTACAGTATCTGACAAAGACTATTCTAACAACAGTTATTTTGGAGATTGAGGATACACTGTTTCGGGTACCGCGTTTCAAGCTCGAGGCGATGTCACCAATATTCGCGAACATGTTCGCCATCCCTCAGGCAACGACCACCAACGATGAAGGAGCACAACCACGGGAGGGAGAGTGTTTCGATTGCCCTATCGTACTAGAAGGATACAAGTCCATTGACTTCGAACGCCTTCTTTTGTTGCTTTATCCAAGGTAAAAGTCGACAACTTTCTGTGTTAGACGAAGGAAAGTTAACAGCGGACCCTCCGTTGTCAGTGGAATTTCGGGTGACCCCGTCGCCCTCAATACCAAGGAGGAATGGATCAGTGTTCTCAGACTTGCTACGGTGTGGGAGATGGGGCAGGTGAGGAGCAGGCGTCCTCTGCGCCTTTCGATTTATGGCTAATAGCGGTCACAACAGATAAGAGATTTAGCGATCTCGAAACTAACCCTGGCATCCATGACACCCGCCGAGAGAATTCGCCTATCCAGAGAATATCGAGTCGCCTCTTGGTTCACTCGTGGTGTCAAAGAGCTCGCCGACTCTCCGCTCTTCCCAGGCGCTACCCCGATCGACGAAATCGCAAGCGAGATAGGATGGGAGACGACGGCTCGGATTATGGCCTTGATCAGCAGTCACCAAATGGCCACAGGAGAGAAGATTCTCCCCACGACTGGGAGTGTCAAGGTTCCATTGACAAGTATCTTCTGTAGACGAAGTGAATGTGGTCGAACCCCTGCAGACAAGCGCTCCTGTCCTCTGAATCACAAGGACCTCCGAGTCTCAGCTACCACAACGTCATCCGCTCTTGCACCCCCACAAGCACCATCTCTCTTTGGAACCTCATCTACTACTCGCCAACCGGCGCAATCATCCACTTTTGGAATGTCGGCTACCGCCACCAACCAACCAGCGTCATCGTCTCTTTTTGGAGCCACAACTACCGTCAGCCAATCATCCTTTATGGGATCAACAAACCCGGCTCCGTTGTTTACCTTCGGTGGGGGAAGTAGCTCGATAAAAACAGCAGCCGGCCAGAATTTTCCCCCTAAACAGACAAAGAACGAAGATACAGGATCTAGAGAGTGCGAGATCCACTGGTCCTCTCTAAAGAGCCAGATACCAGGACAAGTCCGCCGCAGCATCCCAGACAGCACCGTAGAAGCCATGTTTGCTAATGAGCTCAAAGCTCTTCGTTGATTGTAGTTTATGGGCGTTTACCTACTTTAGTTCAATGATAAAGTTGGATTCTGCTTGATGTACAGCTTCGACCACGTCGAGGAATATTATGAGGCGGTGCAACGTCTCGGGCCCCTTTGGCAGTGAGTCGCGGTTCCGGGTTCGGCTGCAATGTACAACTCCCTTTGTGTCCATGTTCCAGTGATGGATCGACGTTCGGGGACGCTTGGGCCTTTGTCCCAACCCAACCCGCCCGTCCAATCCCAATTGATAACCATACCCATGCTCGTCCGCACGAGAAAAGACAACAACAACAAAGCCTATACCAAGGGATCATTACAAGCGTCACAAAAACGCCAAACCCAAACCCAAAAACAACCCACAAAAAGCATTAAAACGGTCCAACCGCACATAGACAAAAAAACCCAAAGGGTCCTAACCGCCCGTTGTCTCTCATCCTTATAAAACGGAAATGAATACGAAGAAAAATATTTTTTCTTTCTCTTCTTGCATACGCATACACATACATTCGACGAGGAAGAGACTTCTGAGAATATCATCACTCACCCAACACGCGAACTCATAGACATACCGATACTTCACGAATCGACTTACCATGGCAATCACGCGATCCCAAACCAAGAGCACCCGCAAGCCCAAGACTCCCTCGCCTCCACCTCCCGCTGCCGGTCCAGCGAGGAAGGCCAGAGCAAAGGCTAAGCCTAAGCCCAAGGGGAAAGCCAAGGTCGACGACGAAGATGTAAACGAAGACGGTGGAGAAGTCGAAGCGCAGGGCGCTGGAAAGGGGAACGGGAAAGGAAAGGCGAAGAGTACAGGAAAAGGAAAGGCAAAAGCGACGGAGGAGGAGGAGCAGGAGAAAGCAAAAGAGCCTGCAGTGAAGGAAAGCGCAAAGACGAAGAAGACAGCGACGAAAGCGAAGGAAACGAAGGCCAAGGCGCAGGTCGCCAGTAAGGCCAAAGACAGAGAGACGAAAGCGAAGGAAGCAGCAAAAGCCAAAGAGGCACGTCTTTTCCACTTTTTGTGCTCATTCATTCCTTCATCGCGATCTCCATCTCTAATGTCCATCCATCACCGTCATTCTCGCTCCTCTTCGATGCGATTTCTTGCTTCGTCCGTCACCCCGGGAAACCGACTGCTAACCGCGTTCTTCCGCTCATCAGGTAGGGGATAAAACCCAGAAGAGGACGTCAGCGAAAAAGGCAGCCGCTAGTACCACTGCCGCCTCTACCACCAACGCTGCTGCGTCGTCTTCCAAGACACCCGCGGCCACCACCGCCGCATCCTCTTCTCGAAAGGGAAAACGCAAAGCCACGAACCCCGAGCCCACACCCGACCTCGAACCCTCGGAATCCGTCGAAGAAGAACCTGCACCTCCCCCCGCACCTCGTAGACGTACGCGATCCCAAGCTCAAACCTCTGAGACACAGACTCGCGCGACTCGCCCGCGTAAACGTGCGAAAAGGGACGAAGAGGAAGAGGAAAAGGCCAAAGAAGAGCCCATCACCCCTGCCATGGTCCAACCACGCGTCGAGCCACCAGCGGCTCCTCGATCGCCTACGGAACGAGCCACCGCGCCTCTGCTACCCTACCCTCCTCTTCCGCCAGCTGCACCCGCCCAATCACCCCAGCCGCCGACAGCCAAGGACAAAGGCAAGGGAAAAGCGAAGCCTAAGACGGCGAGGATCAGCACGGGAGGGAGACGACCCAGATACAATGTGATCAGTGCTCGCGCTCAGGTGATGGCGATGGCATCGAGTTCTCGTGCTGGGCCGTCTGGGACTCAACATACCCCTCATCGCGCTGGACCGTCTGGGACTCAACATACCCCTCCTCGCGCTGTACTGTCAGGGTACCAACATACTCCTCCTCGAGGAGGACCATCCGGGTACCAGCATCATCATTCCCCTCCTCGCGCAGGTCCATCAAATTCGCATCACACCCCCCACCGCACGTCCTCCTCCTCTCAGGACCAAAACCACCAAGACCACGACGAGCTGCCCTACCAAACGCCCATGGTCCAACGCACCTTCCCCAGCCAGCTCCTCGCCAAGCTTTCCAAGACCCCCCGGCTGACAAGCAGTGCTAGCCCAGTAGGACAAACCACTGGGTCGTCGCCCGATGAAGGCTCTCCACCCGAGGAAGGACCGTCACCAGCGCGCCATAATGAAGAAACACAGGACCCCTCCTCCTCCCCCGTGGCGGCAGACTCACCCGAGTCGCTCATCTCGCACATGTCGCCCAACTGGCCTTCCTGGGCTCTACCAAACGCCTCCACGTCGATCGCACAGGGATCATCCGCGAACCAAGCCCAACAGCTTTACCTATCTCCGCCTACCAGCGAACCACATCACCACCACCACCAGCAACAACACCAACCACATACCCAACCACACCCGGGCCACCAACCACCGACTCCACCATCCCACGAGCACACACCGATCCAACCTGACCAACCGCAGCTTCCTGACCCGGGCATCCCCACCAACCAGCCCCAAACGCCGCCCAACGCCCCACTCACACCCTCCTTCCAATTCAGCTACCACAGCTCGCAATTCAGCTCCCTGCCCTCCTCAGCAACCCGCGCCGAGCACATTTTCCACTGGCACCAGCAGCTCCAAGAGGAGGCGCAGTACATCTCGCCCCCGCCCGAGCCTTACCGCTACCCTCCCGGTTTTCGTCCTCCCCTCCTTCTTAGCCAGCAGGCCGACTTGAACGCTGAGGCAGATGGCGCAGACGAGGAGCAGGGGCAGGAGGATGACGGGTGGGGCTATACGTGGAACGACGGACTGCCCAACTCGAGCCCCCTCTCGCCGAGTGGGAGTGAGGCCAGCGGGTTGAGCTATGCGGATGAAGAGGGTGTCGTGGACCGCGTCGATGTGCTCTCCCAGGCTAGCCCCGCACAACGCGGCGGCTCGGGCGCCGAGTCCCCCTCCAACAATCGCACACCCTCGTCGAGGTCGTCAGGCGAATCCGAACCTTTGTTTTTACCCATTTCTTCGTCGCCCGATGAACGCCAAGTCCAACGCCAAGCCCGACAAGCTCGACTCCATCGGGAGACGGAGGTGTTGTCTCCCGGATCGAGGTCGAGGCCGGGGTTGACTAGGTCCAGCGGGGAGACGTCGTCATCTCCCTCTGGATCTGGATCGATGTCGATGTTGAGATCAAGGTTGACTAGGTCCAGCGGCGTGTCGCCTACATCAAAGAGGCTGAGCGCAGAAGCCTCGTCTTCAGGTAGGTTCCCCAGAACCCCCTTCACTTCTTATACCAAGAGACAAACTGACGCTTGGTCTCCCAGATCCGCCCGTACAATCACAACCACGCCAGGTCCCGGTAGCGTCGCCTCCCTCTCCTCCTCCTCGCCCTCCGGCGTTCACAGCTGGCGACGCTGGTGATGGCGCGCTTCCATTTCATCCAGAATCCCCTGCCTATGTCCCACCTCCCGTTGATCCCGCACCTCCAGTTAATCCAGCACCTTCTGTTAACCCATCACCTCCAGTCGCACCACCCAACGCAGTCCAACCGCCCAACCCCCTCGCCTCACCAACAACTCCACCACGCCTCCCCCGCGCGCCAGGTCTGGAACGACGAAGACGGCGCGCGATGCTGCCGCGGATCGCGTCTCCTGCTGGTCCTGTTGGTGCTCCAGGCGGTGCCGGTGTTTCAGGTGGTGGTGGAGGTACTTCAGATGGTGGTGGTAGTGGTGGTGGTGGTGATGGTGGTGGTGGAGGTGAAGGTCCTCCAAACGAAGCCGAACAATCCCCTTCACACAGCAGCTCACCGGAACAATCCATCTCTCTTGCCCAACTTCCCATCTCACCTACCCACCCCATCTCACCCATCCGACAAAGTCAACCACCGGCACTCACCACACCGCCCTATCACCGTCTTCCAGGAACAACGCTCACACCACCCTTTCACCATCTTCCAGCAACACCCACACCAGCCACACCTCCCTCTCAACTCGGAGACCACCCAAGCGCACCTCCCTCTCAACTCGGGAACCACCCAAGCACACCTCCCTCTCGACTCGGATCACGAGGAGACGACCCAAGCACCCCACTCTCCCAACTCGGATCGGACCACCCACGCACACCTCCTTCGCTCCGCTCACCCACCAGCCCGCCCTTCTTCCCCATCACACCGTCGCGCCAGGGCCAGGGTGAGACCCAGCGTCTGCCTGTCTTTTCTCCAGGCGGTGGTGGTTCTCCAAGCGGTCGTGGTGGTCGAAGTTATGGGGGTTCTCCAAGCGGTCGGGGTGGTCGAAGTTATGGTGGTTCTCTAGGTGGTGGTTCTCTAGGTGGTGGTTCTCTACTAGTAGGTGGTGGTTCTCTACTAGTAGGTGGTGGTTCTCTACTAGTAGGTGGTGGTTCTTCGGCAGAATGGGACGACAGGATGGAGCAGAGGATGGAGGAGTGGGAGGAGAGGGAGAGGATTAGGAGGGAGAAGAGGGAGAGGTGGAGGGCGGAGAATCGGCGAGCGGGTAGTGGTGGTGGTGGTGGTGGTGGTGGTGGTGGTGGTGGTGGGCGGGTCGGAGATAAGAATAAGGATAAGGATGCGGATGCAGGTAGAGGAGGAGAACGAGAAGGATGAGCACGAGCACGAGCACGAGAGGGACGAACAGAGGGAACCAAAGGACGATAATCATGAACATGAACACGAACATGAACGTGAGCTTGAGAACGAGAACGAGGGTGAGGGTGGGAGGGAAGAGTACGAGGTGCACGAAGGGGACGAGGGAGAAGACCATGATCGAGAGAGCGTTGCGTGGGCGGGAGAGGGGCGAGAAGATGACGAAATGGAGGAAGACGATGGCGTGGTGGATGGAGACGACGAGGCGGACGGAGACGACGAAATGGGCGGGGACGACGAGATGGAGGACGGAGACGACGACCAAAGCCACATCGAACCCGACGACGACGACGACGAGCCAGAGGAACTACTACCCTCCTCACGCGCAAAACGCGAGCACCACGAACGCGTGCAAGCCGAACAAGCGCGGTGGGAAGCCTTCCTCCAAAAACGGAGGGAACTCAAGGAGCGCTTGCGCCGTCGGGTGGGGGAGAGAGCTGCTTCCGAGGGCCCAGCCCCAGCCCTAGCCTCAACATCGACATCGACATCAACGCGTGCGCCATCCGGAACCGCAAGCATGGCCAGAGACAGAGCGGCCACCGCAGAGTCCACCACCACCACGAGACATTACGCGTTCGTACCCCCGCCCCTCCCAACCTGGACACCCTACGGCAACCCGCGGGAACCCGACGAGCCGGTCCAGGGCTGGCTGCAGCGCGTCGCCCGGGTGTACTGCGAGCGGGTCGAGGTGGAGCGGAGGGAGAGGGAGGAGAGGGAGGCGTGGGTCGTGGAGGAGAGGGAGGAGAGGGAGGAGTGGGAGGAGTGGGAGAGGAGGGAGAGGGAGGCGTGGGTCGTGGAGGAGAGGGAGGAGAGGGAGGAGTGGGAGGAGTGGGAGAGGAGGGAGAGGGAGGTGAGGGAGGAGAGGGAGGAGAGGGAGAGGAGGGAGAGGTGGAGGTGGACGGAGGAGGACCCGGAAGGGGAAGGAGAGGTCGTGTGGGGGTGCGTGATCGACTCGGACGACGGGGAGGAGGACGCGGAAGGGGAAGGGGAGAAAGGGGAAGAGGAAGAGGAAGAGGAGGGAGGGGAAGAGGACGACAAAGGGGATGGGGACGAGGATGAAGAGATGGCGCAGGACGAACAAGAAGAGACGGAACCCCGCCAACTGACAAGACGCGATCTGGCGGCTATGGCCGAAGCCCGGGCTCGTGCTGCCTCACGCGCTCGACGGATGATTCGGGAGGGGGATGGTGACCAATCTTTCTCTCCCACTTCACCTTCTGCTGCTCCCCCCTCCCTTTCAACTGCCGCTTCCCCTTCCGCTTCCGCTGCTGCATCCACCTCCACTCCCGTTCCCGCCGAAGCTGAAGCTGGTCCGTCAAGGTCAAAGTCGAGGTCGAGGGAAACGAGGATGACGAGGGCTGCGACGAGGGCTGCGCTGGAAGCTGAGATGGCTCAGGCTGTATCATCAGCTCCAGTCGTGCCCACTCCGGAAGCGCTGGACGCCGTGACGCAGGGGAGTCCACTTCAGCCTGAGGATGGATCGAGTATGGAGCTTGAGCTGGATCCCGTGGACGACGAGTTGATGTATCCGCCCAGTCCTGCTGCCGAGTGAGAAGTAAAAACGCTTAGGGGATTTGGGAGTTGAGTTGGTGCCATTAGACCTTTAGTAGTGGTGACACGGCGTTTTCACGTACTTGGATACCCCTTTCTGATTTTTCGTGCTCGGTTTTTGATCTTTCGAGGCCCGTTGAGGTCTTCTTAATCGTCGTGTACCATGGCGATTCACAATATCAGATTATACTCATAGTATTCTGTAATATTTTGGTTTTTTTCGTTGAGTTTTCGATAGATACTTCGTGTAGAGTAGGACTCACTTTTAATTCTGTGCCTCCGTTGAATATAGTAATTCTGCGTCTGTCGAAGATACATAGTTGGAGTCAAGAGGGTGTAAAAAAAGCAAGGGCGTGTTCACGAGAGCAAGAAACGGGAGTAGTATCCGCAGAAGAACCAAGCAGGTTCTGTTAGAGTTTCAGTATGTCGTGAGCGGTTCCAACATCATGGTGGCGAGGTAAAGTCGAAGGTGAAAGTGGCAGTAAAAGAGCGTCCAAGTTTCGTGGAACCGAAGGTGTGTGTTCTGGCGAAGTCGTCGCGTTGTTTGTCCTTTTGTACTCTCCAGCGGTCGAGTTATAGTTCGGGAGATAGAGAACATATGCACCTTCCAGGGTGGTTCAAATTCCAAAGGGGCTGCTGACATTCGAGATGGAGGCTCAGGTAAATCGCAGAACACGGACAGTGTGAGCCTGGACCCTCGCCCTCGAGATGCCATTAGCTTCTAGAACAAACACGAACAATGCACAGCCCCAAGAGTCAGGCGACCTGCTCGCTCCCGCCGATGTAAGCTGAGGAACTGCACAGCACCACATCCCACAGACTCATCATAACGACGACAGCAGCAGCGATTAACCGTTAAATCTCTGCTCGACGCTTATAACGACGACAACTAGCACTCGACAACAACGACAGAGATCTCTAGCGGTCTGAGATCCACAGCTGCTTGGGCTTGTTTAGCGGATTCAGACAGACACCGACGAGAAGAAGAGAGAAGGATGACGACTGCCAACCCATTCGCCCGCAGCGCTGTCTTTGAGACGAGTCTTGCCTCTGCCCGGGAGCAGACTGTGAGTATGTCCTCCCTTTCTCTTCGCAACCCTACCCTGTCCACGGCGCCTCCTTCTCAACCTTGTTCAATTGTGTGAACGGTATGCTAACCCAACGCTTATGCATAGATTGAAGAAATGTACAGCGTCCCAGAAAGCTTCCTCGAAATCGAGGTCCGAAACCCCCAGACGCACGGTTCGTATCTGTCCTTTCCTGGAGGAGTCCATTTCTCTGACGTGCGATTGTGTAGGATTTGGACGAAAGATGTATACGGACTATGAGATCGTGTGCAAGGTACGCTTTTACTCCTTTGACGGGATGTAACCCCTTTCTCACCTCTTTCTCTTCGTACCTTTTCTCCCTATCCCATCCGCCTCTCCGTATCATCCACGCAACATTCTTACCACCTACCTCCTCCGTCCCTCCCCACGCCAGACCAACATCCCCGCCTTCAAACTCCGTCACTCCGTCGTGCGCCGGCGTTACTCCGACTTTGAAGCCTTCCGCGACATCCTCGAGCACGAATCCACACGCGTCAACATCCCCACCCTCCCCGGCAAAGTCTTCACCAACCGCTTCTCCGATGAGGTCATTGAAGCACGAAGGGAGGGCCTCGAGAGGTTTTTGAGTATAGTTGCGGGCCATCCGTTGCTTCAGGTGTGTGTTTTGGTATTCTTAGAATTGTTTGAGATTTGTTGGGTTGTTGCAATTGGTTGGACTGCGACGTACGTCCGCGGAGCTTGGGCGGATGGATGGTCCGTCGCTTTCCATCTTCCGCTTCCCCTTCTCATTTCCTTTTTCTTCCTAAAACCACAGACATCACTAACATCTATCTCCCTTACAGACAGGAAGCAAAGTCCTCTGCGCATTCTTACAAGATCCAGCATGGGATCGTTCTCAGTGGGTTTAATCCCACCCCACCGCGGCGGTTCGATCGGGATGAAGGACGCGGAGCGGGGACGAGGACGAGGAGTGCGGTGATGGGGGCCGAGACTGAGAGGACGGCGGAAAGGACGAGGGGGGTGGAAGTGGTGGCGAGCACGATGGGGGAGAGCGAGACGACGAATACAAGCGCGAGTGTGGCGGGAACAGAATCAGAGACGATGTCGGCGCGTAGTGATGGGGCAGCGACGAGCACGGAGACACAGGCGGGAGACGGACGAGTTGAGGAGCTTGGGAAGAGGAGGAAGTGGTGGCACGCCTTCGACGTACCAGGCGATATGTGGTCTCTGTTGGTTTGATGGTTTATCGAGCGCTATTTGGATCCTTAGGCTGACGTGTGTGAACTACATATAGGATTGGTGTTCAGATCGGTTTTTGTCTTCTGCTACTCGATCCCGTCTCCTCGTTGTCCCGTTTCACCCGCTCATGTTTCGTGTTCGTGGTACTGGCTCCCTAAACGCATTCGTGACGCTTTCCTACCTACCAGTCCTCTGATTTTTCTCTCTCACCTTGTTTCGTTTCGTACACATCCTTTCGGCTTCAAGTTCCTCTTTCTTCTTGTTGTTGTACAATACGATCGATCACTTTCTTCTTCTTCCTCCTCTCACTTCACTTCTCTTGTTTATACGCTACTTATGAATCGGTTTTTTTCTTTTCTTTTTCTTTCATTTCTTTACGCTTGACCTCGTGTCTCGTTTCGTGTTCGTCCTCCAGTTTCGTCCCCCGTGTCCTTAGTCCGATTGAATATCATTATCTTTTCTCTTTCTGCTCTATTGCGCTTAGTTTCTAGGCTTGTTATCTCTTGTGTTGACGGTATCTTTCTATGATGATAGATCTGTTTCTTCGCCAGGAAGTTGATTTGGGTTTCCTTTTTTACAGGTCAGCGTTTCAAATTTCAAATTTCAACCCTCGTCGACGGTTAGGCCATATGCAACATCGCATCCCCAGTACGTACGTATGCATCCGCGTTGTTACACCTTCCGTCTCTTGGAAAAGCACTGACTAGATGGCGACCCTCGAGGTTCATTTAGTGTGGTGTAAACATGCCCATGGACGACTACACGATGGGGACGGATGGGATGAAGTTGAAGAGTTGGAAGACGCGCAGGACGCGGAGAAGCGTGGGGAGAGACGGTTGCGAGTCAGTCCGTCAGTTACAACGGCAGGCCACCATGTTGATTCGGATGTTCATGCGTTCATGATCCACTTTGAATCCAAACACCCCTCGGATGGTCGTCGGAGAATAGTAGGTAAGTATGCGTAATGAATCCATCCCTTCTTTCATCAGTTTTTGAACAGTTCACTTTCAGATAGATGGTAGAGCCGTGCACTCCGAGTCGTGGTTGGTGAATATGATGGACGGCAGAAATCTCTTTTACTTCTCTTGACATTACTCGTTACCAGCCGTGCTCGATCCTCCTCCACCCGCATCATCAAGCCTCAACGCCTTAACGTGACCTGGAATTCTGAATCCTCCAACGATTGCCGCAACCAGTCCCCCTCCCACGCTGGATCCTACCCCCTTACCCTACGTCCTCCCCGACTTCAACCACACAAACCCTCACACCCTCGTACCCAACCGGCGCACGGAGGTTCCACACGTTATCGAGCATAACCGCATCCTCGACTTTGTGGAACAGCAGGATCGCTGTGGTGGGTGAACCGGGAGGGAGGTGTACAGCGCGTACGAGGGTGCTCAGTTTTACGGGTGATATGGGTTGGACGGGTATTGGGTTTATCTGGGAAAAGGGTTGCGCGATTGGGTTTATTGGTGGTGGTGGTGGTGGTGGAGGAGGGGGGTTCACCACTGCCACTACCGTCCCCAGATCCTTCGCCACTTGTTCAGGCGGAGGCACGAACGGGAGTGCATCGACCAATGCTCGCACCTCATTCATCGGGTCTGGACCCCATGTTATATGCGAAACCGCTAAGCCTAGGTGGGATACTGCGAATCCAGGCGGTGGACTCGAGCCCTTTGCAGACGGGGAGGAAGAAGGAGGAGGAGGAGACTTGGTTGGAGGTCTTGAAGACGCAGACTCAGAGGAGGAGGGGGAGGAGGAAGGAGATGAGGACTTCCCAAGCCGAGCGGGGGATCGAGTCGTGGACGATATCGACAGAGTGGAGCACGAGGACGAGGACGATGTAGGCGAACGGGATGAGGTGGGAGGGGTATACGCTATCGACGCCATCGACGACGCCGACGAACAGGGCGAGATAGATGGGGAGTTGGTCAAGGACGACGAGGCGGGTCCTAGCGGCGTCCGTGTTCGATTCGACATCCGATTCTCGCTGGGATCGTAGTAGCCGTGGAGGGTTGATGGTGGAGGAGCGTGGTGGTGGTGGTGTTCGGGATAAGGTATGCCTCGCCATTTACGCCAGAACGATGTCTAATGCCCAACGTTAGCTAGGTCGTAAGCATGGGCGGTGGTGCAACGCTCACCTCTTCAACTTGCACGGCCCTTCTCCATCGCAGGATCGCTCTGATGAGTGTCTTGACGCTCTCGGAGCGTATTTTCGGGAGAGACTTGAGGTGTACGAGACGGTTGAGCAACCTTCACGAAGATCACATCAACATTCCATTTGAAGACACGACAAGGGGAAGCAGAATACGGACTCTTCACTCTGCCCAGCAAACACCCGCACATTCTCGCTCTCTACCGCTTTCCCTTCGGAGATCACCCTGAACGCGTGGAGGTGTCGAAGTGCGTCGTCGAGGATGAACTCGGCTTCGTGGAGGAGTTGGACGGTGGATGGGCGGTGGATGTGGAAGGTGGTTAGACGGGTCGTTGGGACCGGCATCCTCATCGTCGCGGTGGGTGGTATCGAGCTGGAGCTGTGGTGCGGTGAAGACGAGGAGGCGGAAAGCAGAAGCTCGGGCGCTGGAAACGCGAGTATAGTCTTCATCTCCAATTGTTGGTGTCGTATCAGCGTCTTCTAATGGGATATAACTCTCCAGGTTATATATCTCCCGACTATCCACAGCAGCTGTTTCGAGAAGTCTAATTATGTCAAGGCAACCGGGGGTGTTTTACTCCGTTCCGTCTCAGCTCCAGACAAACTCTTCAGACTTGTATGACTAGTGCCAACTTCCGCCAACTCCCGACGAGGTAGGATGTGGGTGGGAGTTAACGTTGAAACCTTGGTTCTCGTGGGCGGGTTGGGTGGGTGGGTGTATGTCGGAAATGGAGGTCGGAGATGAATATGCGTGTTCTGTGGGTGTGGGTATGGCGTCGGGGTGTGGTATTAGACAGATGATAGATGATAGATGATAGATGATAGATGGGTTAAATAGCTGACTGGGAGTTGTGTGCTGGGCTTTCGGAGGTGCAGGCGGAGTACGATAGTGCCGGTGTCACTTCACAGCATAACCCCGCACATATAAATAGCTCGCCGTGCTGCCCTCAATGCTTCTTTTTCTCTCAAACACGCCAGAAACCAAAAGCTGCCGACGAAAACAAGCATTGTGATTTTATGCTAGGCGGGTTGAATGGGGACTAGTGTTCATTGGCGGTGAATTCGCGAGTCGCAATCACCCGAACGCAGACATCGGTATTCAAGTTCTGACTCGAAACCTGATCTTTCTGTTTGGATGTGAACGGGATATTCGAGTAGTCACCGTTCAAGTATCCCCGCCAAGTAATACCGAGCACGTCCAGACGCTCACTCCGACCATCCCTTGCCCTCTCATTTCGTAGAGAATGATATCAGAAACGCGAAAAGAAGCAACCAAGTTGTGGCAAACCACGTTTCATCACCTTCTCAAGCTCCCGATGATCCATGAAACACAACTCAGAGACACCTCTAGCCGCCTTAAATTTATAACTCCTGCCTTAACAACACCACAGGACACCACGGCGGAGTTCCAGATGGGGAATTCTTGGAAGCAATATGTACGGTTGAATTTGAAAAACTGCTCGGCGCTGCGTTGGGTTTCGGGGGACGCCACTTCTTGCGTCGACTGAGTTCGAAATTGGGGGATGACTTGAATTGGGGGACTATGCGTCGCTTGCGATAAAGCCTGACGTCGCCGCTGCACTGTTTCACAGTTGCCTTTCTGGCTACTTACTCCGACTTGGGGTAAACAGATTTTCAGGACCGAAGCTGAATCGTCGGTCACCGGTCAAGGTTCATGCATCATGCTAGGCCGTGAGGGGCAACACCGGCGGTGGCGTGGGTAGGGAATGTAAGCCTTAGGAAGAGAGTGAATGTAGGAAACACCGTCTAAACATCGCAATATCCACTTAGCCACGATTAATCAATTCCGAAATAAGCGCCGAACCAGGATTAAACGCCCACGGGGCCTAAAAATAGCAGTGGAGTGGCGTGCTCGCCATGGGATTTCTGGTCTTGGACAGGTCTGAATCCACATCTCTGAACGTAGATGACGATTGGATCAGGTGACGGGGACATGAGAAGCCCACATGAAGCATTCCCTTTTCGCAATGCACGCGCCTCCAGAAGGCTCGGCGGAGAAACTTGCACCGAAATCAGAACAAAATCCCATAGCCACTTAATTCAAGTCGTACGTTCAAGTTTCAGTAGTAGACGGTCTAGACCGAAAGATAGTCAGCTTCCAAGACTGCATGTGAGAGGATGACGGTGCCACACGACGAAGAAGTGAATTCATCAACGCGCCTAGCGCATCACGGAGTTGAAAGTCGCAGCGAATTCATTCCCAGATGACGGTTGGGAGCCGCTTTGGTTTCTCAAGAGTGAGGACAAGCGGAGCACCCGATGGAGAGAGTCGAAATGGAGAACGTCGGAGTCCTGTTTTGGAAACTTGCGATGATGAGTCGACCGTGCAACGAGCAGCTGAGTTGGAACTTGACTGGGCCTTAGGGTGCGCCGTGGCTCAGTTGAGTTTGAATTTTTGTGACATAGAAGTTGGACCTGTCAAATGCAGAGAAAAGGGGTATATGTAAGTATATCACAACACTCAGATCGCACTGGGAAGTTGCGAAGTCGGCGTCATAGTTCTATGGGGAAGAAATTCTAACGGAAGCAAATCGACATGGGCGGTTGAAAAGAGGCCGAGTCTTCTTGGAGGCCAAAATGGGAACCTGGAGGAAGCCCGATTGCGGGAGATGAGAATGGAAATTTTGCTTCACACCTGATGAAATGAGCGAGGCTGAAAGACGAGTCTTCGAAGAGAATATGTACTCCTGGTATGTAAGTGTTTCCTGGTCAAAACAGACAGACAGGGTGAGACCTACGACCGTCGCTGACAGTGCGGGAGAAGGACCATTGTTGGAATCGACCAACAGATTGGACTGGGATTGCCCACTAACACCAAAGGAGCTCAAACGTAGACCTGGGGCACCACTGAACAACGTTACAGGAGCAGCCCGATGTAAGAGGCTCGTAGAGACTCCTCAGCTAAGATGCATTGCGGGCTCTCGATGCGGAGCGCACCCATGGATAGATAGTAGGACGCGGGCGGCAGGCATACATCAGCAAACCCGCACGCGTCTGATGGGTCTTGCCCAAGGCGTTTAAGACCCATCAGACGGCAAGTCCGCGCGACTTGAGCCAGGAGGTCCCTTTCTTGGGCAAGCTGGCTTCGTCTTGAGCAAGTCTTTGGCAAGACACACTCAAGACGATCCAAGTCTCATCCAAGTCATCCCCAAGACTTCCCAAGACGCGATGCTATCCCGCTTAAATGCACGTATAACAATGCAAATGATTTTATTTACCGTCGTACAGTTAAGAAATAACACGAGGTTACGATAGCAACTACAAAGGTTGAGTACAGTACGACCAATAAGGGGAACTAGCAAGTATTAAGATACGAGATTTGCGAAACAAGCACTACTAGCCATCGACTTCCTCGGGCTCGATGTCGGAAGACTCTCGCACCTCCAATGCCATGAACCGCTCGTCCTCCTTCGACGGTTTTTCGACGTGGCCAGCAGTCTTGAGAGAGGCGGGGACAGGTTGACCGGTAGCCAGACAATAGGCTTCACGAGAGCGCTTGATGATGTCACGCCATTGGCGTTTGTTGAGCTGGGCGACGAGAGCCAGATATTGGTTGGCCCGGTTGCCGTGCGCTGAGTGGCTGAAGCTGCCGTGACCGCGAACGCTTGCTGGCTGGATTCCGTTGTTCTCGCCCCAGAGTTCATGGGCGCGATGGACCTGCTACGTGTCAGTCATTCAGACCTGGGAATCGTCCAGCAGCAAAACGCACCGCGAGCACTGACAACGTTAGACCTCCCGGATACTGCTCAAACTCGAAGCGGGAATTCTTGTGGGTGCTCAGCACAAACCCGAATGTCGCGAGCACGTGTGGAGTGCGGAAAATCTTCCCTTTAATCTGAAGAGCAATGTGCCGGATGAGTACCGGTGTAGATAGCAAATAATGAGATGCAACTACCTCGGGTTTCTCGTAGATGAAGGAGAAGGTTGCGCCGTTGATAGCTTCTTCGATGTACAGGATGCGCTCTTCGACATTTTTGTACTTTTCCGGATTGTCCTCTTCGCCGACATTGAAAAAATGTGCAATGCCGTTGGCAAGCGCCCAGTCGGCAACTGCGCTGCGGTGCTCATAACCGCGCTGCGCGAGCTGTAGTACAAAGGCTCAGGACACGGAGAATGTTAGAGCAAATATAGGACGTACCAGACGGTAGACGACGCTGGAGGTATTGAGGTCGTCGATGTTTTTCCCGGTGAGTGGTGCAATCAATTTGTTGTAAAGGTACTCGATGTTGGCAAGTGTGTCTTCGTCCGTTCCAACATCCCAGATCGTATTGAGAGACGCTAAATAAGCGTACCAAGTGGAGCAAAGAGCCGTCTTCCAGACATGTAGTTGGGCGGCGGTAAGGCCCAAACTCTCGTTGGTCGGTTTCTTGGAAGTTGATTTGGCTTTGGCTTTGTTTGGAGCATCGACCGCCTTTGCGGGTTTGTTGAACTCGAGCTTCACCATCTACATACACCGCCGTTAGCCCACGTTTGCCTTAACAGATGACCACGCACCGAAGAATTGGCCTTAAGCGGACCCTCTGCTCCCACAGAGGCTTCGTTGTCCATGTCGTCAACCAGGCTACCCGGGACGGCCATAATCGCAGCGGATTTGGCAGGCTGGTTGTCGGGAGATTGCAGGTTAGTCGGTTTCTTGTTTGTTGCATTGTTGCGCCAGTTTGACGGAAGACCACCGCGCTTTTCGATAGTGGTCTCATGGATCTTGTTGATCTTCAGGCGCTTGTCCACCATGGGAGGCCTTCGAAAGAACACAGAAAGGTAAGTCTGAGTCTACAAGTTTGGAAGCCACGTACTCAAATTCTCCCTTCCTTTTCTTCTCATCCTCCTCAGCCGCATTGCGAGTCACTTTCGACATGATCTTCTCCCTGAAATTCAACGCCTTGCCTTTCCGAGTCTGGAAGTTAATTGAGTGAGATCAAGACTCTTCACGTATGAGGTCAGGGGAAGCACACCGTGACTGGAGGTTCGTCTTCTGACTCTGACCCTTCCGACTCTGTGTCAGTTTGAGCTAATCCAAAAAAATGATAAGTTATTGTTGGTTCATAATCGTCATCAAACCAACCATCCTCAACTGGCATCGCCACATCCCTGTTCCTGTTATCCGATGTCGATGCCATGGCGTCCAGGTCAATACCTGCAGTTGACAGCAAGTCCTTGAGGATTTCCGCAGCCTCGCCCGAATTGGTGTCCTCCATGGCTTCGTCGCCACAATCATCCGGCGTTGCACCTTCGAAAATTGTTGGTCCTTTCTTCAAGGGTCCCAGCATCTTGCGTAGCTTTGCTATGGCCAAATCCTGCGGACTGGCACCTTCGACCTTGGATCCCGAAGGTTTGGGAGTCTTCTGGGTTGTGAGCGTGCTGGCATTGCTATTTGCCGTGGCGTTTGGGGCAGTTGCTGACGACGATGGAGATGTCGCTGATGTCGAGGAACGAGTGACACGTCCCATGCTTGGGGGGATGGCAGTGCTAGCAGGGGAAGGAGAGCTGGGTAGTTGGCTTTCTTCGATGCTGGACTGTGCGACGAGGGCCGACCTCTTCGGTTTTGTTGGTGCTTTTGATGCCAGATCCATTTGCTCGAGTTGGCTCACTCGGCGAGCGGGAGTCGTGGCGGGTGGGTTGCTTTTATTCCCCTTCTTCTTTCGTCTGGTACTCATTGCGACAGTAGACAGCGATAGAGGGTGAAAAGTGATTTGAACGACGTCGATGGATGAGGTGAGAGTTCAAGTTACTGACAGAAGATTTTTTCCGAGTTTCTGACCCGGTTGTGTCCGTTTGACAGTGTGTAGTCAATTGACTTTTGTAATCATGTCTCGGAAATTCGATATACCCTCTCTCCATTCTCTTCCATCATTTGCCGCGTCTCTGAGCAAGTCCGAAACACCAAACTCTCACTTTTACTCTTTACACACCATGTCCCAAACCAATCCCCTGCTCACTCGAATCTCTTGCACGGTCAAATCATGCATAAGCACATTCTCGAATATCGGCGCAAGAACACAACACTTCAACCGCATGCATCGGAAGAAGCCCAACACAATACCGCCTCTCCAGGAGCAGGAAAATCGGTCCCGCCATGACAGCCTATCGCCAGCCAGTGGTGACCTACCACTACCGACGACGTTGGACGATGTTCCTATGGATGGAGATGAAGATATTAGGAGTGGGGATTCTTCAATGCAGGCGGATGACAGGTCTGCGCATGTGGCCCACGCTTCGTTCCATGGTGCGTCCATTTTTCTATGGATTGCAGAAATGGCATTAACAATCTATTTTCAAGGTGTGAGGTGCTCGACGACCGGTGTTGACCTCTCAGAAGAAGAAATCGCTCGAGGCCCAGTCAGCCCTTCCCAGCCCGATTATAAACCATTCAACGATCGAACACATTTTGAAATTACCGACTTTCTTTACCGCCGTGTTCGCATGCCAGCAGGCCGTGTTAATGAGCTCATGACGTTGTGGGCTGCTCATGCTGTAATGACTGGTGGCTCGCCTCCCTTCCTCAACAGCGACGATCTCCATGCGACCATCGATGCGATCTCACATGGCGATGCACCCTGGAAATCATTCGCAATCTCATACAACGGTAACGACATCGACCCTCAAGGAACCAGTGCCAGCTGGAAGTATCAAGAGTATGAAGTGTGGTTCCGGGATCCGCTCGCTGTCATCCGAAATATGCTGTCAAATCCGGATTTCGACGGCGAGTTCGACTATGCACCTTTCCGCCAATTCAACCGTCACGGAGAGCGCGAGTTTAAGGATTTTATGTCTGGGGACTGGTGTTGGGCTGAAGCGGTCGGTGGTCTAGTTTTCTGATTTTATTTCCGTCTCATCGCTGATGAACGACACTAGAATAAAATCCTTCGCGCTCATCCTACCACACGAGGGAACCTTCTCGTCCCCATCATTCTCGGTAGCGACAAGACTACTGTTTCAGTAGCAACAGGTCAAAATGATTACTACCCGCTGTATCTCTCAATTGGCAACATCCACAACAACGTGCGGCGGGCGCATCGGGAATCTGTCATTCCCATCGGCTTTCTGGCTATTCCCAAGAGTATGTCCCTTGATCTTTCGTCGTCTATTGGTACTTACTCACAACTATTGACTTCAGGTGAACGGAAGCATGACTCAGACCGCCAATTCCTTCGTTTCCGACGACAGCTCTTCCACACCACACTCCAGGCAATATTGGAAAGCCTCAGGCCATACATGGAAGAGACCCCAGACATCACCCTCTGCCCTGACGGTTTCTACCGACGCGTCACATACAGTATTGGGCCATACATTGCCGACTACCCGGAGCAGGCACTCCTTGCTTGTGTCGTGCAAGGCTGGTGCACCAAGTATGTGAACTGTTTTTTTTGTTGTAAACTAAAGCCCTTATTGACGACGTATAGATGTACAGCTTGGGTAGATGATCTCGACAACGATAAAGACGCTTTTTTACGGACCCACGAGTGGACGCAAACGATGATTGATGGTTTCGAAGCTCAGGAGGTATGGGATGCGTACGGTATCATTCCTGATGTCACCGTAAGTCACTCTCCTTCTTCTGTGGCTAGCGTGATCAATAACAAGGGTTCTGTCATCGTTCCAGCCTTTTACGCAGTCCTTTCCTCGTGCGAACATCCACGAACTCCTCGCTCCGGACCTCTTACACCAAATCATCAAAGGAACTTTTAAAGACCACCTCATCTCGTGGATAGGAGACTACCTGGTGAAAGAGTATGGTGAAGCGATGGCAAATACTATCTGGGACGATATTGATCGAAGGTGAGCGCATTCAGCTTTTTTTTAATGGTACTAACACCCGTTTCATTGATGACTGGCTCCTAGGATATCTGTGGTCCCACCCTTCCCTGGTCTACGACGATTTCCCGATGGCAGAAGATTTAAGCAATGGACCGGCGACGACTCCAAGGCATTGATGAAGGTGTGTTTATTGGTCTACAGGACGAATTTACGCTTACAGCTCCACCGAGTAGGTTATCCTTCCTGCACTGGTCTCCAAGGTCCCCGATGATTTTATCCACTGCATGGCGGCTTTCCTCGACTTTTGTTACCTAGTCCGCCGATCTGTCATCACCGAAACCGACCTCAACACTCTCGACGAGACCCTTGCTCGTTTTCACCACTACCGCGAGGCCTTCCGGAAGGAAGGCGTTCGAGATCACTTCTCACTTCCTCGGCAACACGCTCTGACCCACTACCGGCTTCTTATTCAACAGTTCGGCGCACCAAATGGGCTGTGCTCATCGATCACGGAGGCAAAGCATATAAAGGCAGTGAAGGAGCCATGGCGTCGGTCCAATAAGTACAACGCTCTTGGTCAGATGCTTCTGACCAACCAACGCATCTCGAAGCTCGGCGCACTTCACGCATATCTTAAAGCCAAAGGCCTTCTCGAGGGCACCATTGCCGATCACCTCCACATGCTTTTGCAACAGCTTCAGGACAGTGTTGAGGAGATGGACGGTGACCTTAGTGCCACTGAGGATGAGGACGAGGAGGGGGAGGAGGACGACAGTGAATTAGCGGACGAAGCGGTGGAAGATGATGATGGAGGACCGGTCCCTGGGGTGGACATCCTGGGAGAGGTGGTTCTAGCAAGGACACCAGGTGCGCCACATGGATATTCTTCCAAAAGAGCATGAAGTCACTGACCTTTAGTCGTCTTCCCGTGGTGCAGAGCGTATTTCCATCCCCAACATCAAAACACTGGCAGACCAGCTCAATCAAGCTCATTTCGACCTTGTCTACCTTGTCACTACGTTTCTTGAAGAACAGCTCGAAGCTCGACACCGTCACCCGCCGCCCGTGGATCTCTTGAAGTGCAAGAAGATTCGAAGATTCAAATCCGCCATTGCCACATTTTGCGCGCCCAGTGACCCCTCAGGTCTCGGAGGACTGAAGACCGAACGTATACGGGCGACGTCATCATGGAGGGGTCAGGGTCCACGTTACGATACCGTCTATGCAGTTGTCAACGAGGGACTCGAGGGGATGCGCGCACTTGCAGTCCTGCGAGTCAAGGCTTTCTTTTCGTTCGACTATGACGACCAGTACTACCCCTGCGCACTGGTGGAGTGGTTCTCTGTGGTCGGTGATCGACCAGACCCACTCACAGGGCTTTGGATTGTAGAGCCCGATGTCAACCGCCGTGGGGATCGGGACACGACCGTTGTCCACATCGATACGATATGGCGCCTGGCTCATTTGATTCCTGTTTACAGCCATTCTTGTATTCCATTTGAACTTCATTTCTCCGATACTCTTGATGTATTCCATTTGTTCTATTCAAACAAGTATGTAGACCACCATGCTAATGAAATTGCCTATTGAACTCTGCTCAAAGTGGCGTGAATGATTAGTCAGTGAAGCTACCAAAATGTGCGCTGACAAAAGCATCAATACGGGTTTTTCCTCTGCCCCTCGAACACTCACTCTCTCTCGCTTGCTCCATGCCCAGAAGGAGCATCGATCCCAATCTAAAACGCGAACGATCCCCTTCTAGCTCGCCACCTTTCCGTGTGCCTCCACGTCGCTGCCAATACAACTGGTCCAATTCCCCCGACCCCAATCGCCCCCCTCCCCTCTTTGATATTGACACAAGCCCTGTCCGACCGATAAAAATTCCACCCTTGAGGAGCCGTAGGAGTGATTCTGCAACCACCACGGCAGCATCAGCTCCTAGAAGCTCCAACGCACCAATGGAAAAAGTGGAGAGGGAAGATAGCCCTGAGGGAATGGAACGGCAGAAGATCGGGTTATACCAGGAAAACAGTGCGTAACAATCTCGACTCCTTTGGTACTTGAAGATATCTGACCATCCTGCCGGCCGTATTCTGCCAGAAACAGCAGAGTCAGCATCGTCTCTCGGACAGTTCAAGCCGCCCCGACTCACTGATCTTACGGTAAAGGAGCGAGGCATCGAAGAAGAAATCAAGGCGAAGATCAATCTACTTTCAGATACACGGCTTCAGCAAGCTCGGTCTGAGATTTCGGTTCTACGCGCAAAGCTTAAACTTCAGGAGACATGGGTTGAGCGGTTGGAGGCGACGCTGGTAGCAAATAAAATCCCTCTCCCAGACTTCCCGGTTGTTCACATTTGAATTGACTTTTTACCCTCGGGTTGTGGTCTTTGTGGTAGTAGTGTAGATCTGCAGTAGTATAAGTATACTAGAAATAACTATTTCGTCATTAATGCCCCATAATGAACCAGTTTCGAGACTCGAGAGACCCGTGAGCGCCGGTGGCTGTGACAGGAGCAATCTTGGTGAGGCCCAGGACTGCGACCTCCGTGGAATGCCATATTATAACGTGGCATTCAATTTCATGACAGAAGGTCAACGATATACCTTTCCTGTACAATTATATATACTCCGTTAAGTTTGTAATACGACGGACCTCGAGCATCAGTGAAAAACCGGACTGGTGCCCTCCAAGCCCCTCCCCCCACAATTGACGTCCCTTGGAAGGTCATACGTCATCGTGGCATTCGATTTTATGGCAGATATACATTCTATTAGCATTCTTATACCTATATATGTACTCGTATTGTCTTACAATACGACGGACGATGAGTATTTCTCGAAACACCTTGTGGTCTTGGGCGCGTCTTGACGCGGCTTGAAATTGATCTGGCTTTTCCGCGCGCGTCTTGATGGACTTGCCCCAAGCCACCGAAGCGCGGCAAGCCACATCAGACGCGTGCAGGTTTGCTGATGTAGTGGCAGTTGAAGCTGACTGCAAGGGGCGAAATTCGGGTTACCGCTACACAATATGGCAGGTATATTCTCCTTGCAGAAATCCGCTTTGCGTCGGCGTGGCTTAGAGGCGGCGCCGTTGCCTGGATAAGCTGTGAATCCTGTCGCTGGTAAGTACCTTGTCGCGCAGGGATATGGGTAAGTCTGCCTCGTGTGCGACGTGACAATAGCTTGTAGCCTGGCTTGAGATTGAGACTATCGTCCTATGCACCCGACGTGACTGCATGGAATCTTTAGATTCGGGCGTTCTGCGGGTAGTCCATGCGCGCACCTAAAGGAACTTTACTGAAATGACAGGTGTGCTCGGCACTTAACCTCGCCTATAAGCCATATTACTCCTATGGATGTCCGTTGACGATTCAGAATTCACTTCAGAATCTCATCCTTGGGGAGCAGTAGCCATGGCGATTAACCCACTCCAAATCTTCGGTGAGACTCCATCATCGACCACCATGTGCGGTTTCCTTCAATCGAACCTTGAGGCAATCCGGACAACATAGCATGAAATACATTAGCTCACGGATATATTAACAATTTTAACAGGAAGTACCAGGCATTTTGAGACGCGAAAGATGGTCCTGTGCCTAAGCGCCGGTTAAGCGCTTAGAACCGTCAAACGCTCCCTCGCGGGTTACCGTTCCTCAGGACTCGCCACAGCTCCCCAGGCGCCTGTGGCATGAGTGCACTATTGGGTCATGTGCCACATAACGACGAACAATGGTCCCAACATCTGTGTCAATGGCGAACAGCCTCTCACGGACACTTGGAACTTTCCAATTTTGGAAGTTAACCTGCCTCTCTTTGTCATAGAATGGGGCACGTGCCCGTCCGTTTAAAAGGCCAACTGGGGGCCACACGCTTGGTTCTTTCTTTCCTTCACCGCCATCACATCTTCCTTTCCAACGTTCGCGTCTGTTGAGACCCGACAGCCTAGGACATCCCCCGCTAGTACTACCCTAGCTATTTCGTTAAGCGCTCCATCCGACTGCATCAAAGCCACAATGGTTGGGAGAAAGAGGCCCTTCAGCGAGATTTCAACTTCGCCCGGTTCCTTCCCCCTTCCTAAGCGCGGGCCTGCTGTAGAGGCATCGCAGAAACCTGCAAGCACCAGTCACGCTGACCGGGGAAGCGACGACATTATTGAGAGCACGGACTCTGAGACCGAAGAGAGCGACCAGGAGAGTACGGACGAGTCTGAGGATGAGGTTGAGAGTGTCCCGCGCAAGGTGCCTACCTTCCTGTGCAAGACGTGCAAGAAGGGATTCTCTCCGATGCTCTATCTGCACGAGATGGGTGGCGAGTGCCCAGGAAAACCAACCACCCCGCCCAACGAGAAGTCGACTAACGAAAAGCCTCAACCACCAAAGGAAAAGCCTCAGCAAAAGCAAAAGCACCAACCAAAGCAAAAGGCGGCGCCAAAAGAGAAGACGGTCTACTGGTGTGCGATGCCCGACTGTGCCTACACCACAACTTCCGTGGCTTGGTTCAAAAAGCACTGCTTGAAGCGACACAACAATGACCAAACCCAGCCTGGATGGGATAAGCCCGAGATTTCTGATACTGAAAGCACTGTCCCCAACCCCAAGGCCACCACTGAAGCAACCCCCGACACCACTACCATTGCGCCGACTTCTGAGAGAGCCAATAGTCCGCCTATCACTGAGTTCACTCCCGAGCCTGTTTCTGGACCGTCGACTCCTCCACTGCCACCAACTCGCATTCTTTCGCCCACTCTCAGCCTCTCCTCCCTTAGTAGCCTCTCCGACATCTCTGAGGAGGGAGACTCAGAGAGCGAGTGATTTCAAACTATCTGATCGACAACAACTCTACATTCAAGTTTTCCGTTTGCAATCCCTTCGACAATGCATTTATTCAGATCTAAATATGCATACCTGTATACCTAGTAAGCAGAGTGTTTACCCTAGAGAATGTACGCGCGTGAGCAGCAATATAAAGAGATTAGTATTACAACAGTGGTGTGGGCTGAGAAAGAGAACTTGGAGAACGAATTTCGGACTAAGGAACTGAAAAGACCTTGTATCGGACAATCCCTTGGAAGAGCAGCAAGTCTTGTCGTTGCGCATATGAATGTAACGACAACTCAAAGGCAAGAAAGAAGATTCTGCAGAGCGATAACGGCGGATAGCGCGCCAGATCCCGGAATCAGCCAAGTGAGTTACAATGTGTTATACTGTGAATAACGGCGAGAATGGATTAATCTTCAGTCAATATGTACAGTGCAGCAAATACCAATCCAACGATGGATGCTCCGATAGTCGCTATCCCTAATGTGGCCACAGGGAATCGTCCAGTCATCACCAATGTTCTCTGGACCAGGAAGAATCGAAAGGTCCCTGAAGAAGCAAACTCCGCGTCAAACCCCGCATCCAAGGACACCAAAGCCACAACGTACCAATAATCAGAACCAAGAGACCAGTCGCAATTGCCAGAGCAGCAAGAGTACGAGCTGTTTCATGGCTAGGGCCTATGCCAATATGTAATAGCTGCATCATCGCTACCATACCGTCGTGAGCAACGCACTCGAGAGACCAAAAGTGAGTGCTCACCAACTCCAGCGGACGAGAGGGCAAGGCTCGTTCGAACGTACGCCATAAACGTTCTTTCGGAAGCCAGATGATCTCTGGCCACAGAGCCATTGTTCAGGAGGACCAACTGGGGACCAGAAATCGAGCGTGGCTCCTCGATGGGATCGACCAAATGATTGTGGATTGATTTTGGGCTCGTTGCGCCGTCATAATAGACGAAGTTGGCTGTGGGCGAAGGATCCCGCGAGGTAAGCCGACGCCAGAGGTCAGAAGGGCGACCTCTGTCTCAGAGGCCAGTCAATAGTTGACTCGAAAGACTGCCAGCGGACTGCGTACCGTGATGTATTCGGCGTCGCGTTTCCTGATACCATGCGCTACGTTTTCATGTGTGTCGCTTGAAGACGCTGGATAACGGTCAACATAGTCAAGATCCATCTCTCTTGACGGTTCGCCTGCAACCAGTGGCGTTTGGCGGTTTCGTCAGGTTGAAAGAGAATGGCGACTTTCCGATCAGTGTTCAGCCGTTACTGATGCCTTGCCATGTGTTGCCATCACCATCAAAACGAACAAGTGGTGAAAACGAACAAGTGGGGAGCGACAGTATGCTGTGAACGACCTGCCTTTTGCAGGTAGTCTGAATTGATTGGCGCCCGGGCCCGACCCCCATCAGCAAACCCGCACGCGTCTGATGGGTCTTGCCCAAGGCGTTTAAGACCCATCAGACGGCAAGTCCGCGCGACTTGAGCCAGGAGGTCCCTTTCTTGGGCAAGCTGGCTTCGTCTTGAGCAAGTCTTTGGCAAGACACACTCAAGACGATCCAAGTCTCATCCAAGTCATCCCCAAGACTTCCCAAGACGCGATGCTATCCCGCTTAAATGCACGTATAACAATGCAAATGATTTTATTTACCGTCGTACAGTTAAGAAATAACACGAGGTTACGATAGCAACTACAAAGGTTGAGTACAGTACGACCAATAAGGGGAACTAGCAAGTATTAAGATACGAGATTTGCGAAACAAGCACTACTAGCCATCGACTTCCTCGGGCTCGATGTCGGAAGACTCTCGCACCTCCAATGCCATGAACCGCTCGTCCTCCTTCGACGGTTTTTCGACGTGGCCAGCAGTCTTGAGAGAGGCGGGGACAGGTTGACCGGTAGCCAGACAATAGGCTTCACGAGAGCGCTTGATGATGTCACGCCATTGGCGTTTGTTGAGCTGGGCGACGAGAGCCAGATATTGGTTGGCCCGGTTGCCGTGCGCTGAGTGGCTGAAGCTGCCGTGACCGCGAACGCTTGCTGGCTGGATTCCGTTGTTCTCGCCCCAGAGTTCAAGGGCGCGATGGACCTGCTACGTGTCAGTCATTCAGACCTGGGAATCGTCCAGCAGCAAAACGCACCGCGAGCACTGACAACGTTAGACCTCCCGGATACTGCTCAAACTCGAAGCGGGAATTCTTGTGGGTGCTCAGCACAAACCCGAATGTCGCGAGCACGTGTGGAGTGCGGAAAATCTTCCCTTTAATCTGAAGAGCAATGTGCCGGATGAGTACCGGTGTAGATAGCAAATAATGAGATGCAACTACCTCGGGTTTCTCGTAGATGAAGGAGAAGGTTGCGCCGTTGATAGCTTCTTCGATGTACAGGATGCGCTCTTCGACATTTTTGTACTTTTCCGGATTGTCCTCTTCGCCGACATTGAAAAAATGTGCAATGCCGTTGGCAAGCGCCCAGTCGGCAACTGCGCTGCGGTGCTCATAACCGCGCTGCGCGAGCTGTAGTACAAAGGCTCAGGACACGGAGAATGTTAGAGCAAATATAGGACGTACCAGACGGTAGACGACGCTGGAGGTATTGAGGTCGTCGATGTTTTTCCCGGTGAGTGGTGCAATCAATTTGTTGTAAAGGTACTCGATGTTGGCAAGTGTGTCTTCGTCCGTTCCAACATCCCAGATCGTATTGAGAGACGCTAAATAAGCGTACCAAGTGGAGCAAAGAGCCGTCTTCCAGACATGTAGTTGGGCGGCGGTAAGGCCCAAACTCTCGTTGGTCGGTTTCTTGGAAGTTGATTTGGCTTTGGCTTTGTTTGGAGCATCGACCGCCTTTGCGGGTTTGTTGAACTCGAGCTTCACCATCTACATACACCGCCGTTAGCCCACGTTTGCCTTAACAGATGACCACGCACCGAAGAATTGGCCTTAAGCGGACCCTCTGCTCCCACAGAGGCTTCGTTGTCCATGTCGTCAACCAGGCTACCCGGGACGGCCATAATCGCAGCGGATTTGGCAGGCTGGTTGTCGGGAGATTGCAGGTTAGTCGGTTTCTTGTTTGTTGCATTGTTGCGCCAGTTTGACGGAAGACCACCGCGCTTTTCGATAGTGGTCTCATGGATCTTGTTGATCTTCAGGCGCTTGTCCACCATGGGAGGCCTTCGAAAGAACACAGAAAGGTAAGTCTGAGTCTACAAGTTTGGAAGCCACGTACTCAAATTCTCCCTTCCTTTTCTTCTCATCCTCCTCAGCCGCATTGCGAGTCACTTTCGACATGATCTTCTCCCTGAAATTCAACGCCTTGCCTTTCCGAGTCTGGAAGTTAATTGAGTGAGATCAAGACTCTTCACGTATGAGGTCAGGGGAAGCACACCGTGACTGGAGGTTCGTCTTCTGACTCTGACCCTTCCGACTCTGTGTCAGTTTGAGCTAATCCAAAAAAATGATAAGTTATTGTTGGTTCATAATCGTCATCAAACCAACCATCCTCAACTGGCATCGCCACATCCCTGTTCCTGTTATCCGATGTCGATGCCATGGCGTCCAGGTCAATACCTGCAGTTGACAGCAAGTCCTTGAGGATTTCCGCAGCCTCGCCCGAATTGGTGTCCTCCATGGCTTCGTCGCCACAATCATCCGGCGTTGCACCTTCGAAAATTGTTGGTCCTTTCTTCAAGGGTCCCAGCATCTTGCGTAGCTTTGCTATGGCCAAATCCTGCGGACTGGCACCTTCGACCTTGGATCCCGAAGGTTTGGGAGTCTTCTGGGTTGTGAGCGTGCTGGCATTGCTATTTGCCGTGGCGTTTGGGGCAGTTGCTGACGACGATGGAGATGTCGCTGATGTCGAGGAACGAGTGACACGTCCCATGCTTGGGGGGATGGCAGTGCTAGCAGGGGAAGGAGAGCTGGGTAGTTGGCTTTCTTCGATGCTGGACTGTGCGACGAGGGCCGACCTCTTCGGTTTTGTTGGTGCTTTTGATGCCAGATCCATTTGCTCGAGTTGGCTCACTCGGCGAGCGGGAGTCGTGGCGGGTGGGTTGCTTTTATTCCCCTTCTTCTTTCGTCTGGTACTCATTGCGACAGTAGACAGCGATAGAGGGTGAAAAGTGATTTGAACGACGTCGATGGATGAGGTGAGAGTTCAAGTTACTGACAGAAGATTTTTTCCGAGTTTCTGACCCGGTTGTGTCCGTTTGACAGTGTGTAGTCAATTGACTTTTGTAATCATGTCTCGGAAATTCGATATACCCTCTCTCCATTCTCTTCCATCATTTGCCGCGTCTCTGAGCAAGTCCGAAACACCAAACTCTCACTTTTACTCTTTACACACCATGTCCCAAACCAATCCCCTGCTCACTCGAATCTCTTGCACGGTCAAATCATGCATAAGCACATTCTCGAATATCGGCGCAAGAACACAACACTTCAACCGCATGCATCGGAAGAAGCCCAACACAATACCGCCTCTCCAGGAGCAGGAAAATCGGTCCCGCCATGACAGCCTATCGCCAGCCAGTGGTGACCTACCACTACCGACGACGTTGGACGATGTTCCTATGGATGGAGATGAAGATATTAGGAGTGGGGATTCTTCAATGCAGGCGGATGACAGGTCTGCGCATGTGGCCCACGCTTCGTTCCATGGTGCGTCCATTTTTCTATGGATTGCAGAAATGGCATTAACAATCTATTTTCAAGGTGTGAGGTGCTCGACGACCGGTGTTGACCTCTCAGAAGAAGAAATCGCTCGAGGCCCAGTCAGCCCTTCCCAGCCCGATTATAAACCATTCAACGATCGAACACATTTTGAAATTACCGACTTTCTTTACCGCCGTGTTCGCATGCCAGCAGGCCGTGTTAATGAGCTCATGACGTTGTGGGCTGCTCATGCTGTAATGACTGGTGGCTCGCCTCCCTTCCTCAACAGCGACGATCTCCATGCGACCATCGATGCGATCTCACATGGCGATGCACCCTGGAAATCATTCGCAATCTCATACAACGGTAACGACATCGACCCTCAAGGAACCAGTGCCAGCTGGAAGTATCAAGAGTATGAAGTGTGGTTCCGGGATCCGCTCGCTGTCATCCGAAATATGCTGTCAAATCCGGATTTCGACGGCGAGTTCGACTATGCACCTTTCCGCCAATTCAACCGTCACGGAGAGCGCGAGTTTAAGGATTTTATGTCTGGGGACTGGTGTTGGGCTGAAGCGGTCGGTGGTCTAGTTTTCTGATTTTATTTCCGTCTCATCGCTGATGAACGACACTAGAATAAAATCCTTCGCGCTCATCCTACCACACGAGGGAACCTTCTCGTCCCCATCATTCTCGGTAGCGACAAGACTACTGTTTCAGTAGCAACAGGTCAAAATGATTACTACCCGCTGTATCTCTCAATTGGCAACATCCACAACAACGTGCGGCGGGCGCATCGGGAATCTGTCATTCCCATCGGCTTTCTGGCTATTCCCAAGAGTATGTCCCTTGATCTTTCGTCGTCTATTGGTACTTACTCACAACTATTGACTTCAGGTGAACGGAAGCATGACTCAGACCGCCAATTCCTTCGTTTCCGACGACAGCTCTTCCACACCACACTCCAGGCAATATTGGAAAGCCTCAGGCCATACATGGAAGAGACCCCAGACATCACCCTCTGCCCTGACGGTTTCTACCGACGCGTCACATACAGTATTGGGCCATACATTGCCGACTACCCGGAGCAGGCACTCCTTGCTTGTGTCGTGCAAGGCTGGTGCACCAAGTATGTGAACTGTTTTTTTTGTTGTAAACTAAAGCCCTTATTGACGACGTATAGATGTACAGCTTGGGTAGATGATCTCGACAACGATAAAGACGCTTTTTTACGGACCCACGAGTGGACGCAAACGATGATTGATGGTTTCGAAGCTCAGGAGGTATGGGATGCGTACGGTATCATTCCTGATGTCACCGTAAGTCACTCTCCTTCTTCTGTGGCTAGCGTGATCAATAACAAGGGTTCTGTCATCGTTCCAGCCTTTTACGCAGTCCTTTCCTCGTGCGAACATCCACGAACTCCTCGCTCCGGACCTCTTACACCAAATCATCAAAGGAACTTTTAAAGACCACCTCATCTCGTGGATAGGAGACTACCTGGTGAAAGAGTATGGTGAAGCGATGGCAAATACTATCTGGGACGATATTGATCGAAGGTGAGCGCATTCAGCTTTTTTTTAATGGTACTAACACCCGTTTCATTGATGACTGGCTCCTAGGATATCTGTGGTCCCACCCTTCCCTGGTCTACGACGATTTCCCGATGGCAGAAGATTTAAGCAATGGACCGGCGACGACTCCAAGGCATTGATGAAGGTGTGTTTATTGGTCTACAGGACGAATTTACGCTTACAGCTCCACCGAGTAGGTTATCCTTCCTGCACTGGTCTCCAAGGTCCCCGATGATTTTATCCACTGCATGGCGGCTTTCCTCGACTTTTGTTACCTAGTCCGCCGATCTGTCATCACCGAAACCGACCTCAACACTCTCGACGAGACCCTTGCTCGTTTTCACCACTACCGCGAGGCCTTCCGGAAGGAAGGCGTTCGAGATCACTTCTCACTTCCTCGGCAACACGCTCTGACCCACTACCGGCTTCTTATTCAACAGTTCGGCGCACCAAATGGGCTGTGCTCATCGATCACGGAGGCAAAGCATATAAAGGCAGTGAAGGAGCCATGGCGTCGGTCCAATAAGTACAACGCTCTTGGTCAGATGCTTCTGACCAACCAACGCATCTCGAAGCTCGGCGCACTTCACGCATATCTTAAAGCCAAAGGCCTTCTCGAGGGCACCATTGCCGATCACCTCCACATGCTTTTGCAACAGCTTCAGGACAGTGTTGAGGAGATGGACGGTGACCTTAGTGCCACTGAGGATGAGGACGAGGAGGGGGAGGAGGACGACAGTGAATTAGCGGACGAAGCGGTGGAAGATGATGATGGAGGACCGGTCCCTGGGGTGGACATCCTGGGAGAGGTGGTTCTAGCAAGGACACCAGGTGCGCCACATGGATATTCTTCCAAAAGAGCATGAAGTCACTGACCTTTAGTCGTCTTCCCGTGGTGCAGAGCGTATTTCCATCCCCAACATCAAAACACTGGCAGACCAGCTCAATCAAGCTCATTTCGACCTTGTCTACCTTGTCACTACGTTTCTTGAAGAACAGCTCGAAGCTCGACACCGTCACCCGCCGCCCGTGGATCTCTTGAAGTGCAAGAAGATTCGAAGATTCAAATCCGCCATTGCCACATTTTGCGCGCCCAGTGACCCCTCAGGTCTCGGAGGACTGAAGACCGAACGTATACGGGCGACGTCATCATGGAGGGGTCAGGGTCCACGTTACGATACCGTCTATGCAGTTGTCAACGAGGGACTCGAGGGGATGCGCGCACTTGCAGTCCTGCGAGTCAAGGCTTTCTTTTCGTTCGACTATGACGACCAGTACTACCCCTGCGCACTGGTGGAGTGGTTCTCTGTGGTCGGTGATCGACCAGACCCACTCACAGGGCTTTGGATTGTAGAGCCCGATGTCAACCGCCGTGGGGATCGGGACACGACCGTTGTCCACATCGATACGATATGGCGCCTGGCTCATTTGATTCCTGTTTACAGCCATTCTTGTATTCCATTTGAACTTCATTTCTCCGATACTCTTGATGTATTCCATTTGTTCTATTCAAACAAGTATGTAGACCACCATGCTAATGAAATTGCCTATTGAACTCTGCTCAAAGTGGCGTGAATGATTAGTCAGTGAAGCTACCAAAATGTGCGCTGACAAAAGCATCAATACGGGTTTTTCCTCTGCCCCTCGAACACTCACTCTCTCTCGCTTGCTCCATGCCCAGAAGGAGCATCGATCCCAATCTAAAACGCGAACGATCCCCTTCTAGCTCGCCACCTTTCCGTGTGCCTCCACGTCGCTGCCAATACAACTGGTCCAATTCCCCCGACCCCAATCGCCCCCCTCCCCTCTTTGATATTGACACAAGCCCTGTCCGACCGATAAAAATTCCACCCTTGAGGAGCCGTAGGAGTGATTCTGCAACCACCACGGCAGCATCAGCTCCTAGAAGCTCCAACGCACCAATGGAAAAAGTGGAGAGGGAAGATAGCCCTGAGGGAATGGAACGGCAGAAGATCGGGTTATACCAGGAAAACAGTGCGTAACAATCTCGACTCCTTTGGTACTTGAAGATATCTGACCATCCTGCCGGCCGTATTCTGCCAGAAACAGCAGAGTCAGCATCGTCTCTCGGACAGTTCAAGCCGCCCCGACTCACTGATCTTACGGTAAAGGAGCGAGGCATCGAAGAAGAAATCAAGGCGAAGATCAATCTACTTTCAGATACACGGCTTCAGCAAGCTCGGTCTGAGATTTCGGTTCTACGCGCAAAGCTTAAACTTCAGGAGACATGGGTTGAGCGGTTGGAGGCGACGCTGGTAGCAAATAAAATCCCTCTCCCAGACTTCCCGGTTGTTCACATTTGAATTGACTTTTTACCCTCGGGTTGTGGTCTTTGTGGTAGTAGTGTAGATCTGCAGTAGTATAAGTATACTAGAAATAACTATTTCGTCATTAATGCCCCATAATGAACCAGTTTCGAGACTCGAGAGACCCGTGAGCGCCGGTGGCTGTGACAGGAGCAATCTTGGTGAGGCCCAGGACTGCGACCTCCGTGGAATGCCATATTATAACGTGGCATTCAATTTCATGACAGAAGGTCAACGATATACCTTTCCTGTACAATTATATATACTCCGTTAAGTTTGTAATACGACGGACCTCGAGCATCAGTGAAAAACCGGACTGGTGCCCTCCAAGCCCCTCCCCCCACAATTGACGTCCCTTGGAAGGTCATACGTCATCGTGGCATTCGATTTTATGGCAGATATACATTCTATTAGCATTCTTATACCTATATATGTACTCGTATTGTCTTACAATACGACGGACGATGAGTATTTCTCGAAACACCTTGTGGTCTTGGGCGCGTCTTGACGCGGCTTGAAATTGATCTGGCTTTTCCGCGCGCGTCTTGATGGACTTGCCCCAAGCCACCAAGCGCGGCAAGCCACATCAGACGCGTGCAGGTTTGCTGATGCCTCCCACCGGATCAGGCGTCCGATGGCAGAATGTAGTTTGCCCACTTCCAAGCCGCCACATCTCTTCGTTTCCCTAAGTAAGGCGTGTCTCTTTGAACGAATATCCATCGACAAAGTCACGTAGATTTCACATATCCCCCTGAATCGGCCACCTGACTGGCTAATTATCAGATGGTTTCACTAATTGTTGTATCAGCAACCACTCGCACCTGCTCGGATGACTGGACAGCGACAGAGCCTCGATTGCTCACGACCGCCGTCACTGCGCCAGGTACCTATAATTCTCCGAGGATATCACAAAACTTATTACCTTGAATTGTGATGCTAACAATAAAGGTTACACCTGTTACGTCCCAATTCAATCACAATATGTCGGCGGAGCTCCTTTTTTTACCCGTAATACGATTTGGGAACGAGACGTGGCCCAAGTCTAGGGTCTGCGCGATAAGGGCGAGCGTTTCACGAAGTATACCCGCCTCTCCCAGGGCTATTTTCGGCTTGAGGGTGACCCGGGAGTATAGGAGTTACATTTCCCGTCCTTCTTCGGCTTGCGGATGATCGACAAAAACCACCATAGAGCACGGATGTAGTATGAGACCTAAGACGTTGCGCATGGCCGCTGGTCCCCCATGATATCCTATTGCCCAGAGGAACGTCGACCTTTGATTCAACCATCACGCACCTGAGTAGCCCAGTCGCCTCTCCTGACCACAAGACCACAGAAACAGTTCTCCGCTTTTCTGCTGTATCAAGCCCCATTCGCATTCTCATCTCGCCCCGTCTCATGATCCATGATACGTGTTCCACGGATGACAACTGACACCTGCCCTGCCGTATGCATACAATACGTCTCCCTCCAAACTTCTTACATAAGTACTACTCACTGACGACCTTGATAGCCAAATTCTCGGATCTTATTGCGCTGCTGTAGAGGGATGATGGAGTGCTGTACTAAGTAGTATGAGAAGAGAAGCGCAGGAAGAGAAGTCATCACAAACGGAGATGATGAAGTTGATAAGGCGTTTCCGTTTAGGTACCGGCTTCTGTCTCTGACATTTCCTTTGAAGGTTCTATATTGGGTAAAAAAGATCCATTAGCAAACAAATGAGGACCCTGGTCCCCTTACTGTAATCCGTTCTTCTTCTCTGCGTCGCCCTGCGTAGAATTCGAACTCTCGTACTCTGTAGAAGCTACATAATGACGAAGTCAGAAGTCAAGAAACTTCTTCGAGACCCATATTTCTTCGGAATCCTTCTCGCTCTAGAATACCTTTCGTACAAACTATGGTTTGATTACCTCGCGCCCGCCGAAGACGTGAGACACAAGCTCTTATTGGAATGAAGACATTTCAATCATATGGGCTCTTTTGCTTGCTGGATTGAGGAGAGAACGCAGTGTAGGTGATGATGGTGGCGTTATAGTAGAACAGACCCCGAAAAAGAAGATCAAGTGCCATGGGATTGTGCAAGGATTGTGCACCGGTACTCTGACCGGGGCCGCCCACAGGCGAGGTTAGAGAGCTGATGAATGGGTGGGCCTGCACATACATACCCTCACGTACCTGGGCAGTGACCAGCTCAGAGCTGTCCCTTTGATCGCTTACCGGAAAGTCGGGTACCCTTGACCTTTGAAGTGCTTCGTAAAAATCTCGCGTATTGAATGGGAACATCGTTCTTCGCGGGATCAAGACCTGACGGCGGCTGGAGGCCTTCGAGAACCCACTGACCATTCTGCAATTCAGTAATAATCCCATTCTTTCATCGACGTCCACAACGATAATTCGATAGTTCCAACAAATGGAACCCAGAAGTACGAGGGGCTGATTAAAGAGAAGAAAAAGGAAGTAAGGCAATTCGTCCTCTGACCTTTTATACACTGCGAAGAAGGCTGCAATGGTGGGGGAAAATAGTACCGACACGACGATCTTTCAACTTAACTGACGGACTGAGGCGGTTCTGCCGAACAGGCAATGTACTCTAGAGGAGGCTATAGGTACTAGGATACGACTAGTTGCCCCGGTGTTGGTGGCTATAGGGCCAGTGCTTCGAAGATCCTTTGGGCGCTCGGGTAACATTGAGCACTTCAAACGTCCGGCCAGCGCAGTCGGGCTAGACGGCGTACTCGAATGCGCTTTGAGACCCATCGTTCGACCTCGGCCTAATCCATCTACCGTGTGTTAAGCAATCCCACCTTCCCTTCTTGATTACCATTTTCATGCGATCTTCTATATCCAGTATATCCATATCTTCCCAATCCCTTTTCCGCTATTTCCCTCATCCTTTACGAATCGCGATCATGGGTTTACACGCGTCCTTACGGGACTACCTTCGTGCCTACAAGTGTGGGCCGAGTACTGTAAGTCTACGATAGTCGCGGCGTACCAGGCAGCATCATCGAAGCCTAAGCCCACCGTGACTGAAGAAGAAGCGTTCTCAACGGGCTGGAATCGCCAACACCACCCAGCGCTGCTGTTTGCTTGTTAGGGAAGGCAGTGATCGATCGGGAGAACTACAAGCCCCGTTCGTTCGTTGGCGATGTGGTGCTGGTGGTTATCAAATTCCAAAAGGAAGGGAAAATCCACAATAAAAATCCACAACCCACATCATTATTCAGTCGTCCCATCTCAGCATTTCACCCACCGTTCCGTTCTCTCCTGAGCAGTTCTTGAGTTCTCTCAGTCTGGACAGCGTGAAAAAAAAAATGTATGAATGCGAATGTAGTCCCAAGACCAAGGCTGCCTGAGGTTGAAACAAGTCACACGGCACAAAGGAATCGAGATCGTGTTTATCATACCTAGCTTTGTATGCACACATGACGCCAGTCTGATATCAGGCCAGGTCCGCATTCAATCCCTGTCCAATTCCTATTCTCCGCCGTGACGCAGAGGTGAGTGAAGGAGTGAGGTCAGAAAAGATAGGAGGGAGGGAGCAATACCCCGCCCCGCCTCCCTTTAAACATTGTCTCCCTTCCTCGCCTCGCAGCCTGTAGTAGTAGCCCACCATATCCACCCAACTCAAAACCCCAACGGAGCGACGACGAGTCATACTTCGATCGGTATTATACGATGAGTACCGTTGGCCCAGGGGACATGGTCTATTTTCACCACGCGGGACCACTCTCGGCGCGGTGTCCGGGGGCTCTGGAACCCTTGTCACAACACAGTCACACTATAATCATGTAAATTTCTATATATTTTCCCTATATATCAATACAAATCATAGCGGTCTATCAATAATAGTACCTAAGGGTGTAGTATATACAAGGGGAGAGGGGGTCATAATCAATAGAGAGCCATTACCTAACACCTATGACGTACCGTCGGCATCTGTCGGTGATCCGCCAATTTTTCGGACGGCGCAGGCTACTGCTGCAAAGCCGTCCTCGTCCTCGTCGTCGACCCCGTCCCCATGAACCTCCTACGAATGCTTCAACCCGAGGCTAAGCCCCTCTTTATCGACTTCGACTTCGCCAACGCGCCCCTCACATCGTCCGGCTTCGTTGCTCGCAAACCGTCCGACGCCCATAAGCGCTCGTCATTTCCGAAAACCCTGAAGGAATTTACGAGGGAGGGATTCACCATCGTGCACTGGGATGGGAGGTGAGTCCTTCATACGATGAATCTCAGAGGCAACATCTCTCACCTTTCTAGAACTCAACGCCCGATGGTCGATCGCAAAACGCAGCGGGTCATTGGACTATTGGCCGGGATCCCTGGCCGAAACTGGAACAACGTCGTTCCCCGAGTGAATTCGGCTCTGAACCACTCCCGACAAACTCTGCTCGCTTGGGAGAAGGGGGGTCCTCCTTCTGCTCGCCGAGGGACCTTTCTCGCCAAACAGACCGGTTACTCCTATGGCGGTGGACGTCGTCAACCGGGCCCCTTCAAGAATTCTCAACGCGTTCAACGCGTTCTGGATTCTATTGTCAAGAGCCCTGATTTAGTCCAGCTTGCTGACTTCATTAGCTGTACGCATCGCGTTTTCGGATTCCTACCGTCGTGCTTACCTTGTCCACAGCATCCCTCTTTACGTGGGCCCCTAATCTATACTGGAACTACAAGGTCACCCTCGACGCGATCGAGAATGCGAGGTCGACCACGCAAGAACTTAAACGTCCCTTCCCTGGGACCGTGTTTCCCGCCTCTACCTTAAACTTCGGCCCTCACACCGTCACCCTCCCTCATCGCGACGCTGCCAACCTGGCCTTCGGATGGTGCGCTATAACATCCTTCGGTTCCTTTGATCCCACCATAGGTGGTCACCTCGTTCTGTGGGACCTCAGACTTGTCATTGAGTTCCCCCCTGGCTCCACTATTCTTATCCCCTCCGCCCTCCTTACCCACAGCAACATTCGCGTACGTGCCCATGAAACCCGTATGTCCCTTACCCACTACATGGCCGGCCAACTCTTCCACTGGGCCGCATGCGACCACCAGACTAAGAAAGAACGAATAGTCCAGCTGAAGATCCCCCGTGAAGAGGTTCACAAGTGGTATCCGACCACAGAGTTTATCTCCCGTGCCTTTGATAATTTTTCCAGATACAAGTCCTAGTCTAGTTTAGCCTGTTCAATGCACCCCATATTACTTCCAAACATATATATTAAACATAGCCCTCTATGTATACTAGTGTGCGTTCAAGATACCAATAAACGTGACAAGTAACGATAATATAGCAAAGAATAAGGGAAAGGTACCTCCAAGAAACCGAAAAGAAATGAGGAAAGAGTAACCTCGCCCTAACGACTATGAGACTGGATATGATCTTCAATGAAAGCATTGGACGACGTTTGTATACTCAGGTGGAAATTGCGTATAGGCGTAATGCCTCGCAAGGCTGACTTCCACTGCTGGAATGCAAGAGGCTGGTCCGAGCTCTCCACGCCATTCTCTATGTCCCGTAGTCGTCGCAAATACCAATCCTCCCTCCGGCTGCACCAACGACCGTAGTTGTCTCCGCAATCTGCGCGTTCGTATGCCCGCGAAAGCGGCCACCAAGACTTCATAGCGGTCACCCCCGTTCCTGAAACCCCGTTTACATCAGTAAAAGTGTCCTAAATAATAAATATAAAAGAGGTTACAGTACTCACTCTCGTCGATGCAAAGATACGCCCCGCATATCAAATCGAGCTCTCTTGCCGTCAAGCTGTCGTCCACGTATTCCCTGTTGCCGTTTTGAAGTTGTATAGAGACGGTAGCCCCGCACCCCACAGGTGGTTTCTGCACGTCACCCAAACCAAGTGTTGCGACAGCCAGGCGCCAGATAATCCCCCCACGACGCAGTGCGGCACTCATATGGGGCTGAGCCAGGACCAGAGTTCTAGTATTGATGTAGCTTTCGTAGTCGGCTTTTGTGAACTTATGACGCAATGATCTGACTGGGAGGGGATTGTAGGGAGGCGTGCGGTAAAGAGGGGCGGGGATGTGGTGACGAGGGAAGAAAAGTCGGAAGGGTATCCCTTTTTGCGCGAGGGCAAAGACGATGTCGTCTTCATTGAAGTCCTCAGCCAGACGACACACAAACAGTGCATCCGCTCCACTGAGGACGGCCAGCTTCCAAACCTTGCTTGTCTCTGGGGGGTCGAAATAATAGTAACGAGGGACGCAGTCGGACAGGCCCTTGTCAACAACGTCTACGTTTCCATACTGCGGTATCGAGACAATGCGGAGACTACAAAGGCGAGACCGGTGCTTCAGAGGATGTACGACATCGTCCTTGAGGTCCCAACATCCTGGGTGAGGAGACTTCCGCTTCGAATGGGAGTTTATGAATTGAAGAGCTGATCGATAGTGGATGGACGCGAAGTACTCTTCGGGCTGTTCTTCGTCGTCACAGAGACCAAGCAGGCGATAGAAGTCCCTCCGTGCCCTGGGCCCGTCGTCAGCAGCGATAGAGACTGAGGGCAGTGGAGGGACGAATCCATAGTGAAGCCCCAACGTTTTATTGACCTCGTCTTCCAAACAAGCTGCCAACCAACTTGTCGATACCCGGAACATGCCCTCCTCGTCTTCAACAAGCGTCGTGTTAATGGCCGATGGTTCCTCTGCTAGATTGAGTGGCTCAAAGACAGATATTGACCGACTTCCTCCCGCCTGTGCCACCGCCATCGAAGCTGAAGGAGGTGACTCCTCCACCACCGCACCCACTTCCTCTTCGTCCTCGTCGTCAACATTTGCACTGTAGGCTTGGGTAATCTTTCTCCTCAGCGATTCAGGTAATGGGAGGTCCAAGTCCTCCGGACCCCACTCTTCCAGGTCAATCTCTTCGTCACCCTCGCCAAAATATTCGCAACAGTCCCATTCTCTGCAAAACGCATCGAATATTTTCTGACGGGAGCTGTAAAGGGCCAGGGTGTCTCTCGAGTTCTTTACTCCAGCTGCGACTCGCTCGAATACGTCTGGATCTCTCTCAGAAGGATACCACTCGTACACCCGTACGTTAGCAACCGGCGGGTTGGCTGCCCTATCTTCACGGGACTGACGCTCTGTTGCCGTTTCTTTTTCCATCATCCGCGCATGTAAGCGTTCGTGGCGTTTGAAGTGTTCCACCCAGGCCGGCTCGGGCTTTGCACCTTCGTGGTGTCTTGCACCGAGGGAAGACGTTGTCGGGGGCTTCTCTTCGGCAGGGAGTGGTCGTTCGGGTGGTCCTGTGAGCATTTCGGGAGGAGGGGCCAGGGAACTGTCTGCCGAGGCAACTTCCACAGGTCCCCATCGGTACCACACCGGTATTCCATGATTCACCAACCACGAAATAGTTGGCTGGTCAACCGGCGGGTTAACGATGTCCACGATACACCCGATTCGGTTTGCGTTGTAGGAGAAATCACTCAAAGAGGAACGAAAAACACCGTCAATCCACGCCATCTCTACCTCTGATTCCAATTCGGCGTGCCACTCTGGGACACGGCTGTTGAGAGTGAAAGTATCGCGTTTCGATTCGCCATACGCAATCAAAAAAGACAGTGCCCCCCACCAAACCGAAAACCAGTCCCTCGAAAACGCGACACACCGGTCATAACTCCTCGGATTTCTGAACGTTTGCTGGTATCCATGAGCCCACGGCAGAAAAGGGAGTACCATGGGAGCCGTGAATTTTGACTTGAGTTTGGTGACAGCGCCGAATAGCTCGGCCTCCAGCTTGGACCAGCTGTGGAGGAAGGAATCGGGCAAACAGTACGTCAAGTCCCCCTCAGTTCCAAGGGTTAGGGGATGGGGGATACGCTTGAGGCGATTGAAAGGGTATCCTTGGTCCCAATACCGCAATGGAACGAAAGCCATCCATCCAAACGGGAGCGTCCACAACCGGGGGGTTGAGATTTCTTCAAAGGTGGGATAACGTTGTCTGAACTTCTCATGTGAGGTCACTTGCGCTGGGCCGTTAGACGACGAGGAGGTAGGTTGACCTAGTGTGCGACGTTTCGCCGGTTGAAACGGGTTTACATTGGCGGAGAGGAAGGGGTCCTCCTGTAAGACAAGCTCCCTGCTGCAGTTCGGAGAGTAATATAACACGCCATGCACCGATTGAAGACGTCCATGTCTCGCGTTCTAATCCCCAATCAGTGTCCAGACTACATGTTCAGAATAACGATTGAACGAACCTGCACAGCACCTGTCCCCCTCATTTCCAAACACTCAAGCACCGATTATCCGAACACAATAGTCCCGGCCGTAGAAGCTGTTAGAAAGCTGCAATATTTCGACGCCTCGACTGCGAGCACGACGAGATATGGGCCTGACTAGCGAATGGCAAGCGGATTTCGACGCCTCGTCAACGAGCACGACGAACTCCGTTAGTATTAGAGGATACACGTAAATGTTGTGACTTCCCAACGCCTCGGCTTCGAGCACGAAGGGATGCAGTCGTAGGTTGTAGTGGAGGAGGTGGTGGTGGTTAATGAGGCCAAGCTCGGTGCCTGAGCCTCCCATAACACCGCCACTGATGGGTTCCCGCGCGAGGACCCTGTTCCTCAGCCACAATGGCTTGTGCTCCTCCACCACCACCACGACGCGGCCCATTCTGGGCAAACTCCTTTGCTTCGTGCTCGGAATCGAGGCGTTGCAAAGGAGGGCCCTACATCGTCTGCTACTGGAGTATGACCATGTGCATCGTGCTCGGAATCGAGGCGTTGCGCAGAGGTCTTTTCGCAAAGTTATTGAAGCCTTATCGTGTTAATTCCCTCGACAAAAAATCTTTGTTCTCAAGGCCGTCGCCGAAGTCTGGGTTCGACTCTGATATCAACGTTCAATGCGCAAGGATGATTCGGCGTTGAATATATGAGGTAACTTTATCGACGCTACTGCTATCCGGCAACTAACTAACCAGTCGTCTTCAAGGCCTGTCGTCTCCAAGGAAGAGAATGTATGGGCCTAACCCTATTCTCCTCCCTCCTAAACCGGCCGGCTACTCTAGCCAGTGAACATCTGGGCTCAATCAGGTCAGATAACGGAGGCGTATATTACAGCAGCATAATTCTGCGGCGATTGGTAGTTTTGGGAGTGCATTAGCTGTGAGAGTGTGTTCTAAACCCCATCTCTTACAAATAAAGAATGTTTGAAAACAATATTTCTCGAAATCATTCGCTTTTGGCTCCCGTATGTGTACGATACCTTTGCCAGTCAAAAGTCCAGGCAGGTTCACCGGTATAGGTCGCGTCGCCACTATTGCTCCCGAAATCCAGGTCACGAGAAATGCGTAGCAAAAATCGCTATTTTCTCGTGACTTCGCCAAGACCAAAGAGGTCTATTAATCCGTCAGCCTTTTCCGTTCACTCGCCGGCTCATTTCCCCCTCATGGACTTCACAACTATTCCATTATTTCGCATTCTCACTCCGTTCCGGACGATAGCGCCCTTGAGCGGCAAACCGTTGGATTTTCATCTAGGTCCAAACTCCCCTTGGCAGGTAACTCACTCCCCCTATTTCCCCAAGGAAGCGAGCTCACGTTTATGCCCAGCAACTGGCGGCTAGCCTGGAAGACTTGGATATAAATATCGCGCGGAGAACAGCTACACCCTGGGGGCCTTACACCCCTGCCGATATACTAGGCTTCCCAGACTCACCCAGCGACTGCGGCCTCGACAGTATCAACGCGCACCGAACCGGCAAAGAGCACAAACTTACCAGCAAGGTGATCGATCCTCTCGCCTCGTACACGACGGCGTGGAAATTATTCGACATTGCAGTTGCTGAGGAAGCGGAGATTTTCGAAACCGGGGCATTACAACACCGCAAATGCGACGGACCATGGATGGGATCCATCGCGGTAAGTCATTGCAACAATCTTAGAAGGCGGTGAGATTCTGAAATCTTTTGCAGTGTCTCACCGAGCTCGAGGATATCCATGCTCTCATCCAGTCCGTGCTCTGCCGACACGAAGCTCTCGACGCCATAGCAGTTACCCCAGCCCGCCCCTTCAGCAACAGGCCCGAGGAAGTCACCGCAATGCTTGCCGATGCTGCAGTGCTCGCAAACTCGGCACGAGTTGGGTTGAGGGTGGTGGAAAACATTGCGCTACTGTCATTTGGCATTAGTCTTATGCTCCAAGTGAGTTTCAATCGTCGATATTTAAGCCCGCGAAAGCCGTAATTAACCTTTTTTCGAGGGCTACACCGACCTTCCTACAGAGATGCGAGACCTACATTTTCTCCAGGCCTCCGGAATCGCGGCTCCCTCCAAGAAAAACGTTCGAAGGGTGATGAAGCAGATAAAGCGCGTCAGAAACGGACTCATGTGCTACACCCTTCTGTCGTCGCTAGTTGTTTTAACCCAGAACATGTTCGACGCCGACCTTTGTCCCGAAGAGATTTTGCACGTATGTTTTTCAACCGCCTTCACTCGTGAATGCCAATTGACACCCCAGCCCAAATCCTTCAGGGCATGCGCCACTTCGGAACAGCCCATCCGTTACAGCTAAGGCAATTGGAAAAGGCTATCAACAAGAGCATCCTAGCCTGTTCAATCGGCGCAATAACACCCTGGCAAAGTTGTGAACTCATTCTCTCATACCTCAAGGAACCCCATATCCAAAAAATCGAGGATTGCCCCACCGCGCGGTTTTACTACTCTCGAGGTTCGTCCTGTCGCTTTCCCATGACAGAATATTCACCGGGCCACCTATAGGGTTGCCGTCTGCTTATGACCCAGACGTTCCTCTAACGTTTGCTTATATCGCGTCGCCGATTCCGCCGTCAATTTCCCTCCCGAGTTCGACGTTCGACTACATCTCAATCGACAGTCAGCCTGTTGTGCCAATCGACCCGCCATCGCCCGAAGACCACTCCGCCGATCCCCTTATTCCGCCTCGCGACACCTCTCAGATTCAAAGCGCTTCTCAGGCGCCACCCGCCCACCAAACGACACCCCAGACGGCTCGAAGTGCTACACCCAATACCAATGTCACGGCCGCAGGGGAAGGGGTAGGACAGGCGGATGACGTTCAGAGTGGACCCGAGGACGATTGCGTTTCCGAGCAGGGTCAGGAGGATCAGGCACAGGCGGATGACGTTCAGAGTGGACCCGAGGACGATTGCGTTTCCGAGCAGGGTCAGGAGGATCAGGCTGAGGATGACAGGTCGAACGAGGTGGTCCCGACGGCCGACGGTGAAGGGGAGAATGGAACAGGGAGAACAAAACCTCGCCTGAAAGACCCGAGCCTCGCGGGAAAAAAAGGTTCAGACAAGCAGTATCCTTCACGTCCCAGGCAACAGCCGGGCCCAACTCGGCCCAGGCAGCAGGCAGTTGAGGTCATTGACCTGTGCATGGACTACGAGGATCTCCATTCGAAACCACCACGGGATCGAAAGCTTCTGGCTAAGAGGATCGTGTCCTCTGTCAAGCTAGGAGGGGAGGTATGTGCATGCAGTACTTTTCATAATTCCACTCCTCACGCAACCTACTCTTCCAGGATACAGGCGACAGGTACGCGCAGACTAAGCCTAGGCTAGACGTAAACACGGTCACAAAGGTACGAATGCACTTGCCGATTGTTGTTCACACTTTTCTCATAATACTTGGCTAGTACTATTCTCCGGGTAAAGGGCTGAAGATCAAGACGTGGAACGGATGCGGAGTCCAGGAAGAATACACTCCCTTCTTTCATGTAATTCATAACAACGCTCTCTCAAACGTTGGGCTGACAATTTTCTGTAGCACAAGTCAGATCACGACGCATGGGCTAGCATTTTCAGCACCTCAGGGGCGAAGGACTCGGCCTCGCCGCCCCCCCACGTAGCGTCGCCCAAGGCATCGCAATTCTATTGTTGTACCGAGCCAGAGTTCCGTAGCCTCTCTGCTGCGAGGGTGCAACAGATCCTTGAAACCCAGTGCATCGTAGTCACGGGTGGGTCGTACATGACCTATCCCTTTGGAATCGATGTCCTGGAGACTTTGGGAGACATTGATGATGAGACGGACGTCCAAGGCACGTTATCACGCTGGAAGTCTATTAATTGCTGGCGCTGACGCGTAGACATAGACCAGTCAATCCCCGTTGTAGACGGTGACTTCCAAGTTCGCGTTTGCACAGGTTCGGCCAGACAAATCTTCGAGGCGTCTTTGGCGTCGGGACGCAAACGCAAGGCGTGCAACGGACTCTCGTTTCCACTCCGTCATGCTGCCGTCCTTCCTTCTCCTTATTCGAGCGACGTCCGTGCCTTTTTGCGGACCAGATCCGAGGAAGGGTGTATCGACGAGCTGCCTGTGAAGGACATACGATTCGGTTTGGCGGCGACAGAAGGGGCACATCACTATTGGCATATCGATAATCGTGGGGAGTGTACGTACGTCTCAGTGCTGGCGGGTCAGAAACTTTGGGCAGTTGCTAGGCCATTGGATGGGAACTGGTGGGCCTCACTTGATGCCTTCACAGGGGAGGACTTCAGGGTGACAGAGTTGGATTGCTCGAAATGGGAGACTGAAATGGTCCGGTTAGACCCAGGGGACACAGTGTAAGCCTCGTGTTTAATTTGGCTGAAAGAGACTTTCACTGATGCCATTCAAGAATCATGCCTCCTGTCACTCTCCATGCAGTGTTCACGAGCGCTCATTCGGCGTGTCATGGCGGCCATTTCCTGGCGAGGTCTTGTCTGAAAAGGACAGTGACTGGAATGGTTCACACTTTCTTCGAAGGCAGTGTGATAACAAACATTGATCACCCGTCTTTCCAGTCTCGAGTAAACTCGTACGCGTGTTTCCTTTACAAGACACTAGGCATCGGAGACACGCAGGACAACGGTGCGACGTCTGATGGTTGAACATGGCGGGGTTACTCATGAGCAGAACAGATATTCCCCACCTCCCAGACATTGATACTCCTCAGGGCCTTTACGACCTCACCTTGGTAGCCTGCGCAATGGAAATCCAAGAGATCATATGCCCGCTAAGCTATCAACCGGCCTCGAGGGAAGACTGGGGCGACTATGTTAAACCCTCTCGCCTTGGCGACCTCCTCTACAAGAGCAACATTTCTGCAACGTCCCACACCTCCCGGGTCCAGACGGTTTGGGCTCGTGGCCGCATTCACGAAGCGTTGAAAAGTGTTTACGGCGGGGTTGTCATGACTAGCCCAGAGGGCGAGGAGATTGACGGATGGCACCTCTTGTTTTTCCCAATGCTCGGGTGGCTTCTGAAGGCCCTCAAGTGTTATTATAATCGCTCAAGGCCCCGGTTAGACATCGACGAGTCACTTTTTTCCAGGCAGCTCGAGTGGGTGACAAAGGCTTTCCCGTCAGCCGCAGAAGAAACGGATGCCCTGAGCGAAAGAGAGGTCAAATCTGTGCTCCCGCCCTTACCAGCTTTCACCGTGGCCAGAAAAGAGAAAGGTATGCTTTTCCCAGTTATCGCAAAGTCTGTCTGCTGACATGCCTCCAGCGAGGACGCGTAGGAAAAACACCACCAGCGACAGCATCTTCATGAGTGGTCTGAGGGACGGTGACATACTTTTTTTCTCAGCCTACAACTCGATTATGAACGTCTCAACGAGGTCGAGGGTTTTGGGATCAGCAGGGGAAAAGAGGAAAGAGATGGCATAGTAGAGGACATAGGGCGTTAGGATTACATTGAATGTGATTACTTTTTATTTTTCAGACCTAGAGCGGCTGTTCAGGAGGTGAGAAGGCTATTGATTGCCATGACCCCACGAGGAGACGCGGTTCGGCGTTTCTTCTTGGGTCGGGAAGGAGAAGCAGGGTCATCCTGACCCTGGTGTCCGGGCTCTTCGAAAGGGTCGTCCGCTGTATATTGAAGGAACTTGAGTCCGAGCGCATTGCAGTACTGGTTCTGACTGCAATCCTGGAGGTGCTTGTCGATAACAATCTTGATCTTGCTGGGCCCGCCGTCCCAATAGACGGGACTATCTTTTGCTTTGGATAACCTGGGAGGACGTCAGAGGGGAAGGTTACTGCTGAAACAAAGGAGACTCACGTGTGACATTGGGGGTCAACCAGACAAACACGGCCGGAAGAATCACGCCCTCCTGTAAGTTCCCTAGGTCAATAAGGCCACGGAAGGAGCACAGGGAGGACCCCGAACCTTGGAGGTCACAAAAGACGAGGTCGCCCCCGGAGTACACATATGAGAAGTGCGCAAACGCGTGGACTGCAGCGGTTATAGCGTCTTCTGGGGGGCCCATCTCGTCGTTGCCAGTGAACTTGCGGAATGGTGGATCGAAGGGGCCACAGCGTAGCAAAGGTGTTGCGAGAAACCAGTGGTGGGGGAGGTGGGCCTGGGTGTCAGGCTTTGGGATCAAGGACCCAAAAATAGCTTCCTTGAAGTCGAAACAGAAGTTGGGGATTTTAACATTGAGATCTTGTGCCAACTGGTCGAATGCTTGCTTGAAATACTGTCCTTTGCACATGAGAACGTACTCGGCTCGAAGGAGGAGTCGGGCATTGTGGGGGGAAAGCTGCTGGTCTTGGAGGACTGCAACCGCATATTCCTTCCAGCCAGTAGAAGTAGCCATTCGTCCCTGTAGAGAGCTCAGCATGGTTGGGAAACGTCAGCATGATGGGGTACTAACGTAGTAGGCGTATTTGCTGGTCCCTTTCCCAATGAAGCCGGGGTTGGTACTATTAGCTTCCAAGTTCTTGGAAACCAGTATGGTCTCCGTTTTTTCAAGTGTTGAGGCTTGAGACCACGATATGTCAGCACCATTCTCAGTAGAGGCGGTGACACGAAGGAAAGTGACTTCTACAAGAGGAGGGTCTCTGGAGAACTGAGGGGAAGGCTCGCTTGGGCGGGCGCTAGCCCTCATGTACACGCTTCGACGTACCACCTGCTGAGCAGACGGACGTGAATGCAACACCCGTGCACTGGCCTTGGACTGCGCGGGAGGTACCGCACTTTTGGCTGTGGACTGCCTGAGGGGGATAGCAGACTGGAGGCCTTCAGAAACCCCCGAAATGTAGTCCTGCATTTCACAAGTATTATGAGTAGGAGGAAACAAAAGCGTCGGGAATGACGAACCGATTTCTCATCAAAAGCAAACCATATCTCAATATGGCGGTCTGCGACTTGGGAAGGTTTGAGAAAGTTTTCCTGGACCAGGTAGTTGAAAAGGGCCAGAATGCTATCGTTTTTGTCGAAGTGATCGATGGAGACGGCCTTATTCGTGCCTTCTTGGAGGTGGACGGTTACCTCCTCCCTTTGGTGTGAAACTGGTCAGAAGATATGACCTTGGGGATAGAGATGTCTGCTCACCAACTGGGCTCATTACGCTCGGTGTCTGGGGACAACTTCAGCAATCGGTTGTGAGTGCGACCAAGGAGGCACGCATATCCCTCGACAACCTTCGTCGCCGCAGGTTGGATAAAAGTATGCCCTTCCCTGGTGCCGGGAACCTGGGACAAACGGTGACGTGTGAGGATGGAAAAGCAAAGGTGATAGCGACGCACAGGCCTGAGTCCTTTGTGGTTTGAGAGGTAGAGGGTGCTCGAAATGCGGATGGCGACTTTTTTGTTTTTTTCCCTTTCGAGGCTTGCTTTTTTGGCAGCGTTGTATTGGTGGGCCTTGGCCAGGTTACTGAACAACACAGGATTAGGCCCGGTACCAGTGACCCTTGGCTTTTGCCCGAGCCTTGTGCCACTCGCGCTCTGCTGATAGGACAGAGCACGCTCCAGCAGCTGCTGGGACTGAGGATTTGTGGCGGCAGAGCCATCAGCGGAGGCGGCGAGGAGCTGCTGGGAAGCGCGGGGATCCTGAAGTAACTCCAGCGGAGCGCTACCGCCCGCCTCTGGTAGTCTGTCAGTTGAAGAATCAAAAGGGATATTGATTAACCTACTATAAAACGCAACACATAGGTTGCACAGAGGCCCGTTGGATAAGGTGGGAAGATCTCCATAGACGCCGCAGCCAGAGCACTGGGGCTTCTCCTATAGGTGTCGGGAGTAAACAACGAGCACTGGCTGCGCAAGGAATTGACTAACGTTAAGCTGGGAAACCAAGAGGGAGGAGAGACCAGGAGTGCGAGCACGGCATTTGGGACAGGGCGGGTTTTCAAGTCGGAAGAACCGATGGTGGCATGTGGGACAAGTGGTCTGACTCATTGTAGAGGATAGAGGTGACGCCAGCGAGAGAGGTGAAAAGTTGAGACAGGACGAAGAGAAGAAGCGAAACGAGAAAAAAAAACCCTTTTAAAGACACCAGACCATGTCCCCGTAGCTAGCAACAGGGCATGTCCTCTACAATCGGGATGCTGGGCCGAAAATGGTCAAGTTCACAAGTGCGTTCACAGTGACGGGGTCTAAGGAACCATGTGTTTATTTATGGAGGATACGTCTCTTTTGAAGTGGCGAAAGGTCTAATCTAAAGGAGTGAGGGCTACTCGAAGGGCTCTAAAGACATCCCAGACATTCGCAGTACTGACGTCGGCTATAGTTAGCCCCAGCTGATTTGCGAGAGCGTCCTCGAATTGAGCTGCCAGTTCATCTTCCACAAACTTAAGGAGGTCTTCGCCACCCATAGCCCTCTGGAGGTCTCGGACAACCTCCAGCTGATCATCTTCGAGTGGCTGGAGCAAATTCTGCCCGCCCCACTCCTCGTAGAAGATGAAGGCTTCGTCTCGAGAGCACCCTGAAGGACCGGCCTTGTCTTTGTCCTTGCGCATCTTTGCCCCGTTTCTGAAAGTGCAAAACTCATCGAGAGTTCGCTGGAGCATCCGGGACCAGAGCCAACGGACTAGGGCCCTGGGCATGTTCTCATAAGAAAGATGGTACAACAAAAGGCGAAGAATATGAAGGACCTACACTTGAAAGGCATCCGTGGTGTTGAAGACGTTCTCTTCCAGCCCCTTGGTGTAGACACTATGGGCGTTATTACCCCAGTCAAGGCGCAGTCGGAGCCACGCCCGTTCAATGGAAATGTTGTGCACACTGCGCATGTAACGGACGGCTGGAAGCTCGTCAACAGGGATTTCGGGAACGAAGATTTCGCTACAAAGAGGTCAATAGGTGAAGCAAGAAGGAGACATTGAAGAGACCGCACCGCAAAGCATTGGCCAGCCCAAAGGTTTGGGTAGTTTCAGAGCCGCAATCCATGGAGAGCTGAAGCGGGAGCCCTGGGGGAGGCTAAGCAGTCAAGAACTCGCGGGTAGACCTGGCAGCATACCTTTGTATTTCTCGACGAGAAGGAGAAACAGATACCCGATCACGTTATTCAAACGGTTATTGGGTACAACCCATGCCGCCAGCCAGCGGCCTGTTGCATCATCAACAAAGGCATAAACAGGAAAGCCAATCCGGGAGAGCTTGTCGTGTCCGTCTGCAGCCCAGCGTTCATGTATGCCGACGGGAACCTTCTTGAAGCGGTATATACGCTTGGAATTGGGGCTGCGGTAGACAAACCCTTCTGGATCGTGGATGTGCATGACATCTGTGATAAGGTGACGGGGGATGTGCTTTTGGAAGCGAAAAGCAATCAGGTCTTGGACAGTGGACTTGCCATGACTCTTGGTAGGGTCTGTTTCAAGGATCTGTAACACGAGGTGTTGTACCTCTTCAAAGGTCCAGGTAACCTGTTTGGAGCGGCTGCCATAGAGCTTGAGCTCATTTCGACGCTTCTTGACTGTGTTTATGCTTCGTAGAAAGGGGTAGAGTTAGTGGTGAGAGCTGGGAGTGGAAGGATAGGGCGTACTGCATGTTAATGCCATGCTCAACGGATAGTCGCCTCTGGATGTGCTTGTTGGACGATATTCCGGCCATGTGATAGGCTCTAAGAATGTCGGCAAACCATTTATCCGAGGCCTTGGCTAAAGGAGGAGAGGAGTGAGCGGGAGAGGTTTGAGGACGAAAGAAACGGGACATACGGACTGGAGGGAACTGGTTTCGTCCCTCAGGGTTTCGGTTGTGCGACATGGAGTGGTAGGGAGTGGAGGGAAAAAAAGTCATGAGATGAATATGGGCCAGCTTTTGTAGCTCGAATTCCCAGGTGAGTCAGCAGACCCCAATGGGCGACCGGCGACCCCTGGGGGACACATGGCCAGATCGAGCCGGGGAAACATAGTTTCATTCGCTTATCATTCACGTGAACCCTGCAAACAAAGCAAAAAGGAGAGAGGGTGGGTTGTGAGAGGGTCTCAATCTGTCCTGATCCCCTATTAATGCACTCTCTCTAGTGCTTGACTTCTCCAGGTCATGAACGTTACAGGCGAAGGCGCAGAGTCTTGCACACACACCACACCTTGCGGCGGAAGGCTGCAGTCCCCGAACACGTGTAGCCAGCATGGCAACAAGGCTGCCCACTCTGGTGGGGCTAGGTGAGTGTGTCCTGGGGCTCTTGCCAGAGGTGTTGACGGGTTAAATGCGTTCAGGACGAGCCTTACCGAGTCGGACGGCGGGGCCTATGCGCATAGAAGCAGACAGGACGAAGAAGGCAGTGGCACGTACGTAACGGATCGACTAAGGTACTCTCACGTCGTTCAACTTTGATGCAGGGCGGATATAACAGTTGTCGATGATGGAACTGAAGTAGAAGGGGTGAACTGGCAGGCGATACTCCAGCACAAGTTCCAAGAGGCGCCGTATTACTATTTTGCTGCGAGCTCAGTGGCAAACAAGACGGTGGAGAGATTGTGGAGAGAGGTGGCAGGCAGAACGAATGAGTAGCACGTTAACCTTGCTGAAGTAGTATCTCTAAGAAAGTCGACCCCAAGTTAATGATATGGTCTACATACAGGCTACATCTGATTCCAGACTATTGATAAGTGCAACTACAGGTGCGTTCGCATCTCAAGGTCACGAGAATCTGGTCTTCCTGGAGGCCAGATTCTCGTGACCTTGAGAAGACTTGGCAGAGGGCCGAAGCATCGCGCCCATTGCCTTTCTAGGCCTTGCCAGCCCCACCCCCCCCCCCCCCCCGAAGAACGACGTGGCGATTGAGTTTCGTGATGTCATGTGCGTTGGATGAATGCATGCTGGACTTTCCTTAGCTGGGCTGAGGGTCTGGGTGTAGTTGTTGGGTAGACGCCTGAATGGGAAAGCGTGACAAAAGCGTGACAGCATGGGACCCCATCAGACTTTGATGGTGAGTTTGTGGTGTGAAAATAGACTTTGTCCCCTGGGCCAACGGTAGATGAGGCACTAGCTTGGCAAACGTCGGGCATCACCAATCAATTCGGGCTGGGCGAGGTGAGGCGGCGGGGTGGCCTCCGTGCACCGAGAGAATATGAGGGGATATGCGACCCCGTACCGGGCATTTCTAGATGGTAAACCCAAGGTAAGCTTGGGGAGGGTCCCGGGGACGACATTCTCATTAGCAAATCCCGGACACTAATAGCTGGTGGGATATCGTTGCCGCGCTGTTTGGTAGCTCAGTAGCATTGTTCAGACATATTGCGATTGACCTCAGCAACATGTATGGGAGTGCATTGGGAGCTGGAGTCGCGGGGTACAAGATGATGGATTGATGGGGAACACACCGCCGACGCGCGAGTTGCTCCCGTTGCACTCCACTGAATTCCTGAATCTTCGTAGCATTGAAGTAAAGCACTAACCGAAACTGCAGAAAAGTAAGTCCAAAGGGGACGGCGGGACGCCACTTCCCTAAGAAGATTGGAAGATTGTGTGCTGACACAGCACACCGCCGCTCAAGTCACCATCAGCAAGAGCATCGCGTACAATGTCGATTGGGGGGTCTGGTATACCACTAATTCTCTAATTACCTAGTGATTGCAGCCTCAAGGGGGACTCGAAGACCCTAGGCGAGCCGACTGCATCAGCGTCGCCGCCGTACAGGCTCCTTTCGGAGGCTGTTCCCAGGATCGTAGAATACCGATCGAACGATACCACGAGCGACGACCTTCCGGGCGCAGAACACCACTGATAGACGCAATAGGCATCCACCCAAGGAGGATTTAGCGCGGGTGAAATACAGCACACACACTCGCCGCTTGACGCAGGGCCCACACTGGCACCGCGACAGCTTGGGGTCGACTTGCAATCAGAGAACACTATTCCACGTGGCCACCCGTCATCCCGTCCGCCTTCAGCCCTGTCAAACACCCTGGCTTCGCGCCTTTTTGTCCGGTAACTTACCTTATTTGGGGGATGTCCGATGTTCGGGGGCTCTTATCCCACGAATTCAGCCCCGGGCCCTTCGTGGAGACTGGAGAGAGTGTCTCTGGCTTGTCGTGATCAATCCAAACGAGCGGGCGAAGTTCGCACCTTTTTGTCTGTTTGGGTTTTTGGCAAGAGATTTGAGCGGGAGACGCTTCTTAGGCGCGACTGGGCCCGCTCAGTTCAGACTGGTACGGACTCCCCCACCTTGCTATTATGTAGTGGGATTCAATTCGTCCCCCCAGAGTTACCCTTTCGTCGGAGTACATAGGTGGTGCGAGTCGTAGTCTGTATTGGAGGCTGGAGCTGGCCGCTGGGCCTGGAGAACCCGAAGGAGAATTGTGTGAGAGGTGTGAAAATTCTGCGAATTTGAATTGGCGGATGTTTCTTTGATGCGGATTCCGGAGGGGTCGTCGACGCGGCTGGGGAAAGATAGGGGTGCCATGATCGAATACTTGGCCTTGGGCTCTGGTCTGGCTTGGTGGAATGGAGTGCTTATCGCGGAATGTAAGTAGCTTCGACTCGGAAGTTCCTGGTTCTGTTCTAGGTTTCACGCTCGAGAAGATACTTAGTGCTGATTTCTCGAACGCCTCGAGGTGGATTATTGGATACCCGTGGCATGTCCAAGAGCCTGGCAGGCGGGTAATATGGGGTCTGATCTCAGAAGGCTGAGAGGCGCGCTAATTAAGTTGGCGCGAACGTCATGCGTTACGCACTGACACTTCGACGAAGATGATTGAATTATACCACGCGCCTTCGATGAGGAACGTTAACCTAAAGCTAAGAATGTTTTACTCACTGCTTAGAGGGGGAGCCAGGTCCTGGGCAACTGAGCTATCGACTATCGAGCATCTTCCCTTCGAACACACTTGGTCTGAAGAAAGACGGGGTGGAAGCGATCCATCGACCAATTTAAATCCAAAGTCCTATTCTATCCGCGAGAGTCCTATTCCAAGTTGTCTTGAGCTAAACAAAAGCTAAATGAAGCCCGATCGACGTGCGTCCTGGTAGTCTTAATTATGCGCTTTCTCCTTCCATCCTTCCAATCTTCGCGAAGTACCTTTATAGACCCTTAGGTCCAAACCTTTATCTCCATCCGCCGTTCGTACCTTTGGCTATAGCCTCCTTGTACTAGTACTCAACTCGAAAGTGGATGTACATGTGACAGGGGTGCAAGTAACTAAAAGATGTACTTGAACGTCATGTCTGGAACGAGCACACCATTGAAGCAGCTATCTACTATACCCCTTTTCGTGAAGTTTAAACCTAGGCAGCGGATGGGCGCTTAATTTTTTACTTTTACGGTTCAACGTTTCGACTTTTACCCTGTTCCGTTCAAGTTGTTGTGCAGCGGCGGCGATTGCGGGTTCAACGGATTGCGGATTGCGGACGGTCGGAACGAATAGATGGATGGATGAAGACGTGTTTGTTGTGATTAGTGAAAAGGGTTCGTGGAAAGGTAAGTAGAAGGACCCGAATGAAATGAGGCTGGTGTATGTGTGCAGTGTTTGGTGCGAAAGGGGTGTGGAAGGAAAGGAAGGAATGTGTGCTCCACCGACCGAAAGTTCAAAGAACTCGTAAGTACTACTCTCTATCTATGGAAAGAAGAGCTTGTAGTCTATCTATCTATCTATCTATCTATGGCCCCCGAGACCGAGGCGGAGGGTATGATACTGTATCAGGTGGCCTGTCGAGCAGACCTCGTTCCGTTCAATTTGAATGAGGACTGAAGTTCGACATGGAAGCAACGTCTTGCGTTAATGAAAGAACGAGGCATGTAGACGGTTCTGCTGATGTTCGTTCTTTATCCTAAATTATCTTCGATGGCTGGTCATCTTAAAATATCTTCGTTGGAACCATGTTCTGGCCCCTCGACGCGGGTGGAAGTTCTAATTACTTACCTACTTACTTACGCCAGGTTATAATTATGGCTGAATGTACGTATCGATTTCGTGGTTCCGTTAGTACTCGGCGCTCAGCACACACATAGAAGAATAAGTTGCAAGAAACCCGACTTCCTGTCCCTAGAAAACACACTGGCAGCACGTCGAATATAACCCCGACTCCAGTCTCCTTCGAATGGGTGGAATAATCAATTCTTCGTCGTTCGAGGAAATCTCGAATTGGAACTTCAAGGAACGCCGTCTTTTCAGCGCAGGGTAAACATAGAACACCTGGCCTATGTCATAACCTGTTCCAGTTCCATCGAGCGATTACTTACTACTTATTGGTTCCATTGAGTGATTGGAAAGAGCGGGCGCACTAAGTATGTATGTAGTACGTATTGTCCGTCAATGTCACTGCACCGTCAAGATTCAGATAAGGTAGAGGCCACCAGGTACTAGCACCCTTATGTAAGCAGAGGTCTTGGCGCCAAGAGCGGCGAAATTTGGACTTTCGCATTCGAAAAAAAAAGTGAAGCTCCCAGGTATAGTGGAGAGGGGAACTGGGACTATTTCTAAGCCTCGTAATGGTCGAATTACCCATGGTTGGAACTTTTCTGAGGCTACCACAGCCCGTTGCATAGTCATCTGGTAGATGAGGGGCTAAGTTTCCTAAAATGGACGATTGTCTTGGCGCCAAGAGCGGCGAAAAAGTCGTTCCCGAAATTCCTATTTTTCTCTCTCGACGCAGAAGTGCTCAAAACACCATTTGGGGCGTTTTTAGTGTTTTGGAAAAAGTCCTTATTTCTCACCCAAATAAAAATATTTTTTAAAACGGAAAACTGGGAGCTCTTCCAATTCATGAAAGGAAATGTTCCCTGAAGTCAGATACGCGATTGGTATCTTCATCGTGACCCAATAACGCTCGACGTTGGCGGGGATTCTGGCTTACATAAGGGGGTGCGAGTACCTGATGGCCTCTACCTTACCCTTCTTCGCTGTCAATCAACATCAAATCAAACGCCCAACCCTATGTAAGTCAAAGTGGGGGCCGGGGCTGGGGCTGGAGAACAAAAGGATACATATATAGATTGGATTTACGAATTTGTGTGTGGTTCCCTTCCTTGGATCCTTGGGTGGGGAATATTCTATTCTCTCGTGCGTCTGAAACGATTTCGATGTGAATATACTTGGGGTTTGGTAATTGGAATTTGGATCTGCGAGTACGGAAGGAAGGAGGGAAGGAAAGCCCACTGATACATATCTCTGGTAACTTGTTTGAATAGCGGAGGTGACGGACGCGGGAAGATTGGGGTTTTTGGCCTGCGGAGGACGCTGGTGTAATCAGAGTAGGACATACTAGTCCAGGGTCATCGCGTCATAGAGTACTTAATGTTTAACTGTAGCCATCTAGCGCTCGCCAGAGATTACATTTGAGAAGACATGAGGCTCAGGATTAGTCCTAGTCGGATATAAATTCGGAGGGGAACACCAGGGAGACTCGAGAGAGACGCGACTGCAAGTCATCAGCGCGATACGTCGGGTCGATAACGCCGTTCTGCGACCCACAACCCGTTGTGCCTGCACAGTTTCAGAGAAGTTCAGAAATCGGGAAACAGCAAGTAGAGCCCAAGGTTCTTGACATCTCATCAAGGGTAGCGGACGCGTGAGAGATCCCCTCCCCAGGTTCCGTTTCCCAAGTTTTTTCCCAACCCAGCGGTGGATGGAACCGTGGACGTGAACGATCCACGGGCGCGGTTTTCTGATGGGAGATAGTCGCTGAAACAAAATCAAAAAAAGAAAAAGGGGAAAAAGGAAAAAGGGATGCGTTGGTTGGTTGGTTGCATGGATGGAATGCCATGAGAGAAATGGAAATTCCGTCGCGGCTGTTGGTAGTCAAAGCAAAGGTTGCAGGTCATTCTGGCGTTGGTTGCCAGTGGCACAGATGGGAAAGGGACAATTCGTTTTTTTGAGATGGAGCGGAAAAACGACTAGGGTATCCGGTGTATGCGGAGTCTGGGTACATGGAGGAGAGGTGGATGTGTGTGATAAAAAAGAGTGCGAATCGGCGAATAAGATTGGGTTTTGGATCCCGACAACGTGGCTGCGGTGGGAGTTGGCGGGAGCAAGATGTGACTCACGTGGCGGGCTAGGGACGTATGTCCGAGAGGGGTGGGGCCGGGGCCGTGCCGCGTGAGATTTTAGGTCTTGATGGGGAAATGTCGAGGAGCATGCAAACATGCGTGCATGATAGCGTTATGTTTTCGGAAATTGGAAGGGCGAGACGATTGTTGTTTTCAGGCAGCCATATTCTGTGAGTTCTTCTGGCTTTGACTTGTGGAAAACCCCAGACTGAATTCTGCCCGCTATGGTTGCCACAAACAACGGTGACATGTTCCAGTCGTTCCAGCACACGATGCAGCTTCCAGACGAAGGCCCAGGATCGAGCGAAGACGGGTCAGGGCTACACTCGCCAGTATTCGGAGCAGCGTACCCTTCTACGCACGGAGACAGTTGTAAGTTGGGTTGTTGTAAATGGCTTTGTTGTCTATTCTCACCGACTTGCGTCAATTAAGTCCGTGCATATCCTGATCACAGTAACATTGAAGTTCAATACGACTATCCAGCGCACTCGCAACACCTGAGCCAGGGCTACCCCGCCGCGCCCTTTCTGCCGCCATCTCACTCCAATCGCCACCCGCTGCCACTCGAGTTCGATTCCCGCAGCGGCCAGCATGCGACCCAGAACGGAAATCTGGAATGGTATCCCCCTTCAATGGAACGACGGTTGCCTAGCGCTCCTTCTCAAGAACACGTCTATCCCCGCCCAACCGGAAACCCCCCGACGACGACGACAGCCCTCCCACCCCACGCAGAACATTCCACACCAGCTCAGCCCGCTCAGCAACAGCCAGCACCACCACCTGAGCCGCGAAAGCCGTCCCAAGTTGTCATCGCCTGTCGCCAATGGTACCCATTTTCTACTAGTAATCTACCCTTTTTAAACTCACCATATGTCTTTATCCAGCCGTGCTCGCAAAATACGCTGCGATTCCACAAGACCCGTGTGCAACAATTGTGTCCGCAGGAGCAATCAGTGCGAATACGATGCTGTCCCGAAACGCAGAGGTCCGGACAAACGTCCTGGTACACGTCAAAGGTCATGCAAAAAACGTCCAGCAGACGGCTCCATACCGCCACCAGCAAAGAAGAAGAAAACGAATCCTGCTTCTGATCCTGCTAATACCGTCGTCCAGTCCCGTATAAAACCTGAAAATCTGCCGGACCAGCTGAGGTCCCCTATCGCTCCTCGACATCCCTCCGAGAAGCATCTGAATCCTCCGCCCCCTCATCCATATCCATACCATCACCCCCACCCCGTCCCCGTCACCGAGCTCCGTCTGCCGTCCGATCCCGCCTCTATCATGGTTTGTCCCTTTCATCCTCTTCTATGACTTTATCTAACCCAGCTACTAGTCTGACCCTAATGCCGCGAATCGCGCTTATCCCATGGGCTATTATGACCAAGGTTCATATCCTAAACAATCCTCCTTTCGTCCACTCGACGGCAATTCCTTTCAACCTCTAGGAGCACCGCCCCCGCGCCCTTTTGACAGCCAGAAACCGCCTGCCCTTGACATGTCCCATAGGCAGCACTGGGACAGACTCGCCCAGTCCCCGACGTGCGTCCAGCCTTTGATCTCCCTCACTCGTATCTCATTTCCTTTCAGGATCCCCACCATCGTCGAAGAGATGAAGTTTTTGTTCGTAGTTCTTCTATATCGCCATACGTATTCTATCTAACCCTCTTCTAGGATCGATGGAACAGGCCACATGCTTTCCTTTATCAACATCGACAATCTGGCCAAGCGGCTCTGGCAGGAAGAACACCGCACCTCCATCCACCCCGCCTTCATCTATGCCGCCCTCGCCCTCGCCAAACTCATGAAGTCGAGCACCATCGGGGAGAACGCGTCCGGTCTCAACACCGCCATGACCTACCGTAGCGAGGCTCTCCGATCCATCAACGAAAGCAGACAACACCGCTTCTTCGACCTCACCCTCGTCGAGGCCGCACTCGTACGTTCCTTTCATCCTATCTTTATACTCTTCTAAATATGTCTCCAAGATCCTCGCCATCTTTGAATCCTCCGCGCACCCCCAATTCACCCACGAAGGCGCCGCCTCCGCCCTCCAAGACCTCGACGAATTAATAAGCGTGATGGACCTGCCGTCGTACGACCACGCCGACCCGCGCGCCTCGCGCTTCAACAACGACGGCGTGCCGATCATCATGACGCCCACACCCCACCGCGACGGCCCCCCTCGACGCTGCGACTGCCTCAGCCTCCCCGGTGCACTCTCCTCCCCCACGTCCAGCGGCTCGCCCGGTGTCGACTACCATGCCCACGGTGGGCATGGGCAGGGACCGGCGCAGGGCCAGGCGGTGTCGAGGCAGTATACCCCGCCGTGGGACCCCAATTGGACCGCGGAGCAGACGAGGGGCGAGGAGGTCCGCAGGCTTTGCTGGAGCGCGTTGGACCTCGTGTCGAGCTTTTTGGCGCAGTGTGCGGTGGATAACAGGACCCCGCCCAAGTTTTGGATCAGCGGTACCTCGCGGGTGCGTTTCTATACCCTAGTCTTTTGTAAGGTCAGGTACTAATGTTACGGCTGCAGTACGCCCTGTTCTTCCCCGGTGAAGTGCACGACCAAACCCGCTCGACCGTCTCCTCGCCCACCTCCGCCGGTATGCCTTCGGACCTAACGCTCACGCCGAAAGAGTCCATCTGGGCACTGTACTGCCGCAGCATGCTGCTGTGGAACTACTGCCAGCGCTTCCGGGACGACCAGCTCATCCCGTCTGGTCCGCAGGCGGAGGACCAGCGCGCGGAGGAGGTGTGGGAGGCGTGGACGGAGGTGCAGGCTATTGAGGATTCGTTGGATCTGCACAAGTGTAATTTGGATACGGGGATTATGTATCAGACGAGGGAGTATATTCATAAGTGAGTTTTCCTGCGCTCTATCCCATCCCTCCTTTACCCCTCTTCCATTCTATCCCATCCCTCCTCTCTACCCCTCCAAGAACACCAAAACTAACCACCCACCTTCCTCCCTTTACAGCGTCCGAATGGCCGTAACCCAAGCCCTGCGCAGGTTCGTCGTCCCTGCTTCGTCTCTCTCCCCGTACGTTTCAACTCTCATCTAACATGCCTCTTTCCTGTTTTGTGTTGGGACTTTGTAGCTTACAAGGATATGACAGAGCGCAGGCGAGGCAGACTCCTGGACCTGTGTTTAAGAGGTCGCAGGCTGAGGATTGGAGTGAGTGTTTTTGTTTTCTTCTGGTTTCGTGTCGTCGTTTGGCGTTTGCTCATTGACTCTCGTTTTTCTACAGTCTACTACCAAGATCTAGTCGTGCGACGTGTACTGGTGACGACCAATGCGCTACATGCGCCTGATGGGGTGCAGTTGACGCAGAGACCTTGGAGGGCGCAGTGGTTCATTCGGCAGCTGAATGTGTATGTGTTTTTTTTCTCTCCTTTTTTCCTTTTGTTCTTTCCTATTTGTTCTTTTCTTTTCTATCCTCTTATCTTTCTTTTTATTTCGATCGATCATCGTTGGGGTGTTGGTTCCCGTTCTTCCTTGCTCCGTCCGTTGATGGATGGAATGCTTCGACGGTGCACACCTCGATGATCCACTGCCTGTTTCTCGAAGAATCCCGACCGATTCTATTTTTTTGATCTTGGGGGGTCGATGGTGCTCCTTTCTCCGTTCTCTTCTCTCCTCCCCTATCCTATTCTATCGTCTACTCTTTATCTTGCCTTCTTATCTTTCTTTCTTTTCTTTCTCTGCCACGACTGTCCCTTTCCAACGTGTTCGACAAACTAACCCTGGTCGTCTCGATTGATTGAATGTTTTCTAGGTGCCTCGTGTTGTGGAGCCACGATCGCAGTCTGATCGATGCCCTCAAGCTCGGCAAGCGACTTTTGCAGATTTGTGATACGATGAACTTTTTGTGGAGTTGTCATAGTGCGTATGGGGTTTTATTTTTTGGGTGTTTGGTTTGGTTTTGCCTTCAGTTTTGGGGTTGGTTTTGGGTTATTTTCTTGGGTTTTGTGTCGTCTTCGCGGTCTCTGAGTCGTCTCGCCTCGGCTTCTCTCTCGGCCACAGAACGTTGATTCGAAGATTCGCGACATGACACGCATTTCATTTCAACCTTTGCGACCTTGACATCAATTTGAACTGTAACTAACCACGCCTCTCTTCTTCTCCCTTTCACAGCCAACATCCATGAATGCCAGGATCTCCGTATGCGACTTGGGCAAGCTTGTAACCATATGGGACTTGAAGCGCCTTTGCCTGCTTCGCATAGTGATGTGGTACCTATTCGACATGCGTGATGAGCGGAATTTCTGGTTTCTGGTTGGGGAGGTGGGGTGTTCGTTGGTGGGGCGCGGGTGGAGGGTTAGTTGAGGTGGAGATGTGCGTTGGCGCTGTTATGGGTCCATGGGTCCGACTAGGGGATGTGCGGATGGGCTGTTGGGTGGGGAGTTTGGTATTGGTGGATGTGGGGATGGGGACGCGTGGTGGACGTGACGTCGGTTACCTCTTGACTGACTGACTTGATCCGTCGCTGTCGACGTCGTGGATGACGGGGCGGGGATGGCGGTTGTGGTTCCCGAGGTGTCGTTTCGCTCCGATTTGTTCTGCGTCGACCGGTCGTCGTTTGGCTTGATGTGTCCCGGTCTTGGTGCGCCTCGTCGTCAGTCTTCCTTCCACTCTCAACTCGGCATCACCTTCCCACTCTGGATCACATTCGACACTCTTCCAATCTGCATCACCTTCGGCACGCCAATACCCGCCATACGCGATCTATATCCAGCCCATTCGATCGACAATCGTTTATTTTCGTGCAGGCGTTTACTGTTTTCCCTTACGATCCTTACTTCCGTCAGCTGGTTACCCACTCTCGCTCGCTGTTTTCAAACCATCCGCCCCTACTGCCTTTTCAAACCACTTAACTAAACCGAACTGAATATTCCTTGTTTGTAATATGTTCCGTAGTAATTGTGTTTTTTGATATCGTTCCTTTTTTTTCTTTTGTCTTTGTCTCCCTCTCTTCTCTACTTGATTCGTTCGAGTAGTGTCTCTTTACCTACCTTCACGTTTTCCTTATCTGATGCCTTATCCGATGGCTACATACTGTTTTACCTTGCCGCTATTCAACTTACTGTCTCTTACGTTGTTTTATTCGACTATTGTCTCTTTTTGCCACTATTCACCCCACTGTCTGTTACCCTCTCCATATTCAACGACTACTGTTTCTTACCTTGCCACTATTCAACGACTACTGTCTCTTACTTTTCCGTATTCAACGACCACTGTCGCTTTTTATCCTGCCTTATTCAACTAATTCTGGTTTCGTTCCTCTTGCTCTCCGGATGGCGTGGTGATTTTATGAACCGAGATCTGACCCGCGTTTTTGGTTGTGAGCGTGTTTGTTTTTCATATGTATACTCGTTGAAGTCGTTTATTTTGCCAGACTGTTTTTTTTGTTCTTTCCTCAGATGTAAATTGCTTCTTCTTCTTCTTCTTCTCTTTGGATATAACTGCTTTTTTGTTTTCCACTTCTTCAGACACTGACTGCTTCGACTTGTTCATTCTTCGGAAAACCTACCCACCTTCTTACGCTTTTTTCCAAATCCAAACGCGCCGTATAATTCTTGTTCCTGCTTTGTTCAATTGGTTGTAATTATCGTGCCTAAGTTCGTCTGCCTGTGTTTTTTTTTTCTCTGCTACTTGTCTTGAAGTCTTCTGATCCCCGAATCTATCGATTGTATTTTTATTATTTTTATTGCGTAGATGTGGACTCGGATGTGGATGATGTGTGAGGTGAGGTGGAGAGGTTTGCACGACTCGGTCTCTGACCGATCGCTCCGAGCTCGAGTCTATGAGAGATGAAGTACCAAAAATCTTCATTCCCTTCATTATGGTGAATCTACTGTAGGTGGTACATACCGCGAAGTGTGGAAGGAGGTCAAAGTGGATAGCAGACGAGGCAGGAGGACGACTGAGCCCGCCGGCGGCGACATGGGCATGTACTGCGAAGTTCGAACCACTGGCAGAAGCTGCTTCCTGGTGTGACGCGAATTCCCTACCGCTACCTACCTACCTAGCTGGGGCGGTACATGCACATCATGAGGGGCGGTCTACATGCTGGGTGTCTACATACACAGGGCTAAGCCTGAGGGAGGGTGAGAAATGGTAACCAACTTCTTTCGTCGACGATCGAACAAGATTGCATAGGGTCGAGCTTCCTTTCGACCTGAAGTCTATAAACGTAGCTGATTGAGGTACTAATTAAATATTGCTTGAGCATGGGATGGTTTTCGAGTTTCGAAGATCCAGTGTTTTGTCCGCAGGGTGGATGTCGAAGGTGTGTGTGGCATGTACCATGGAACGAATGTGTTTGGGTCTGAGATCTGAGGCCTGGTGCATGAGGCCCTTTCCTGAGGCTGAAAGTGCTTGACCCCATGTGGGGCAACGATCGAAGCCCCAGACGTGACTCCGCGAATATAGACTGTATGGATAAAGTACCCCGCTAAAACATCCCCCGTTCTTCGTAGCTTCGTAGCTTCGAGGATCGAGGATCGAAGGGCTGGATGAGCTTCGCGGTTTCTTTTCGAGTATGCCACGGTGCTTAAGTGTGTGAAATGCTGCTTTTGAGTAGGCCGGCTTTTGGCTTTTGGACAAGTCGTCAATGGTGCATTCCCGCCATCCCTGAAGAACTCTCAGAAGGGATACATACTCAGCGGCGAAGCTTGAAGGGAAGATGAGAATGAGGAAACCGAGGGCTTCGGGCGTTCGAATTCTAATGTTCAAAAGTCGGACCTTGTAGTGAAAGCTAAAGGAAGAAAGGAAGAAAGGAATAAATTGTGTGTGTGCGTTGAAAGTTCTAATGAATTAATGAATGAATGGTCGGGGGGATTAGTGGTGAAGCTTCAATAGACTTCCTTAAGATTTCAATTGATTGGCCTTCCTATTCAATTGAATTCGTACTTAGGAAGGAAGGGATGGGATTGGGTGGTATGTATGTAAGCCTTCCATTGAGTTGAGGCGTTGGTATGTAGATACGGCGGCGGACCTTGTAATAAGTCTAAGCACTTTATCTAGAACTGACTTCTTTCCCTTCCGTGACATCTGACTTCATTAGCAACGCGCGCAGAGCTTCTACATACCACTCCGGTACCTATGAATATGTAAACCCATGGGACGCGGGGTGTATCATGATAGAGTGGACTACCCGGACGCCTACTGTCTACCGTCACAGAAATTGTCATAGGTCGCAGTGGGTAGTTAGGGCTGGCTCCTACTTCACCTCATGACGAAAGGATACTGTGACAAGGTGACATTTGAGTAGGATACCATCAAATTGGTTGGATGATAGGCTCGTTCGATGGTGTTTGGGCCCGAGCGCTATTGATGTGCGCGGACAGTCCCGATCCCGACGCGTCGTGACTCGAAGCGGATCAAAGCATCGTTACAGTATCCGAAAACGGACGAAGCGCGCTGATGGCGGAGTGACAGCGGGCGGCGGGATGCCAAGACCATCTCTGCTGACCATAAAACCTATTGCTTCAATCTCGTTTGGGGGAGAGATCTTCACCTTATCATGAGCGTCACCCAGATGCACCGTACTCGATACACCCACATCCACGCAACAATGGGCTCTACTTGGTCTTAACTCCGCCATCGGAATAAAGGAATGGGCGAAGTGGCCATCGAAGATCAGCCTTCGTTAGATTCTCTTCCATTGTCCATACGTTTATCGCAAAATATGTTTGCCCTGGTATTGTTCTCGGTGAGGAAAAAATGTAGTATAGCTGTGTGAGTATGGAGTAGTTTCACGTCGGTGGAGCAAGTTTATAGTCTCGAAATTTTGGAATGCAGGGTCGGCGTTCGAGAGAAGGGCTGGAGCAGGCGGAGGACAAGCTTTGATGCCTCCCAACGACTGTATCTAAGCACATTGAGTTGCGTTACGGAAATGCTGGGCGCTGTCCGTGCTCGTATGTACTATCCAACTCGAATGCGCTCACCGGGGTCAGCGTCCCAAACTGCCATTGGGACGCTAAACAAGTGGAAGAATGAGGCTATATCATGTCTATCCGGTCTTCAAAGTCAGGTTAATTGTTTCATAGCAATACTCAGAACTCGCATAACAGTTAACTCCCCCGACAGTACTACATAGTCAATCGTGGGCGCTTCAAACGTGGGAAGGCGATGATCGGCGTCGATACAGACCAGTCGCAAACATACCTCCCTCAGCGACCCCGAAACAAAAGGAATTGGTGACTAGACAAAGAGCGCACCATTTGGAGAGTTGGGAGAGTCAGGAATCAATTGAGACCTCGCCGTTCTCGTTGGACTGAGGCTCCACTTGCGATGTGCCACAGGAACGATAACTTCTAGGCGCCCTCAGGCGTATCGTCCACGGGCCACGCGAGATGGCGCTGATTTCAAAGCGGCCCGCCAGATGCCGCGGTCAAGTGGTTCTCTTCAACTTCCTTGTGCATGGCTGAAACTATCGTCCGTACATGACGGGTAATACAAGATGTACCCTCCTGGTTTGGGTCGTGACCACCGTCCTACACCTCGGCAAACGCTGCTACATACACAATTTGAGGCACCAATCATCCAGCCTTCAGGCACATTAGTGGGCGCAGGTTGATTGCGGCCTGCCTCGTGGCTTTGGAGCTTATACTTTGCGTATTGAGTGACCATGGTCAGCAGGTGGGATTTGTTACGGCACTCTAACAGATTCTAACGCCCACCTCCGAGCTCGGGTGTAGGTACGCCTACAGTAGAAGCACCCACAGAAGAGCTTCCGGCGTTTGTAGCTATCTATAAAATGTCCCTCTCAACGTCCGATGGGATGTGAGCACCTTTGTGTCCCGTTCCACCATGGCCATCGACCCAGTCTTCGGTGAGTATCGATTTCAGTCCATCGCGTTTCGAAGGACCGCGCTCATTTAGGACTGTGTGTAATGCAGCCGGCTTTGTGTTCCTCCACAGCTTCACTGTATTCGTGACCTTGGTCAGGTTCGGATTGCGAATCAAGACGAAGAGAACGTGGTGGGATGACTTCTGGGCACTCATGGCTGTCTTTGGAACCATCCTCATCATCTGCAACTACTGTATTCTGGGCACGTACGACCGATGTAAGTTGTACCTTCTGGGGACCTGGTCTGAACTGGTACCAACTCTCTCATTTCAGCAATATTCTCTGCCTCTGCCCAGTCGTACTTTACGTGGTCCTCGTACATGTTGAGCCCCACGACCCTCTGGTGAGTATATGCGAATCGGACTGACTCGTAGGCTTCATCTGTGCTGACGGTATCCTAATACAGGATGGCACGAACATCGATTCTCATGACCATTGTCTACATCCTCCCCAATGGCATGAATCGTCTGATCACTCAGATTTCCGCCATCGTCTTCCTCCTCTTCTGGGTTGCACATCTCCTCGCCATCACATTCATGTGCGGCGTCCCCGTCCCAAGCAACCTTGTCTGCGAGATCCCCAGGAAGACGACCGCCATCTCCCTCACCTGTAAGTTTCCACATTCCAAACCAAAAAATGGCGGTAAAAGCTCACAGTGACTTTAGTCGAGCTCATCTCAACCGCTTGGTTGATGGCTTGGCCCGGGTACCTGCTCTACCGCCTGAAGCCCTCCGTCGCCCTCCGCAACTTCATCATCACCTGCGTCGTCACCGGTGCCGCCTTGACCGCTCTCGACATCGGTCACGCCTACAACCTTACCAGGGCTGAGAAGACTGGTGCTATTGCGCACTACAAGGCTCTCAACACCACTGGTAACCTCCATGTACGTCGCCTCCGCGGTCATTTGATCGGTTAGGCGGATGCTAAGTATTTTAATCGGAACCATTCTTATAGGTCCTCGTTTCTCTCCTCGGAGCCAACGCCCTCGTGTTCGTCAGCCACTTCTTCCCCATTCTCAACCTCGGCTCTGGGCAGAGTCAGGATGGTCGTTCGAGCGATAGCGGATCCGTCAACTCTACCGACAAGGTGAAGGAAGCCTCTGCCCAAGTTTGAAGTGAATTGTCTACCTTTAACATAATTTCAATCTTCCGTTTGCCACCCTAAAGGCCTGTTGTAATAACGAACGGTCTTTGTATGATGCCACGATCTCTCTTGTACTAGTCAATGAAATGTCATGTCTTTCACGTCTCTCCAAAATGAAAATCAGTAGAGTTGGTTGAAATATCAAGATGTGAACCTGTCTTCTAGTGTCTGTACATCCAACATTACACTCCGCCGTAAACAACCTTGCCGTCTATAACGGTGGCGAGAACCTTGGTCTCTAAAATCTTGTCGACCGGAACCTTCATGATATCCTGCGAGAGAACCACAAAGTCCGCCTTCTTGCCAGGTTCCAACGATCCCAACCTCTTCTCAGTGAAAGATGCATAGGCAGGTTCAATCGTCATCCCGCGCAAGGCCTGGAGTCGGGTGAGGCGTTGCTCCGGGAACCTAAAAGAAACCGCGATTAAAAATCGACGACGTGCAGAGACAGGGGGGAAGGGGGAGAACTTGCCATCCACCGGGTCCATGAGGACTCTTCCCGTCAAACGAGAGTCTCGTGATGGCAGAATAGAACCCCGCCAGGGGGTTGACATCCTCGACTGGAAAGTCTGACCCGAGAGTAAGGCGGGCTCCTGCAGCTAGAATACTCTGGAATGGGTATAGTTGCTTCACCCGGTCCGGACCCTAGAGGCGATCCCAAACAAACGTGGTTAGCCGTCGTATACGTTGTGCCGGGTCTCATAAAAAGGGTGCGAAATGAAAAGGATACGGGTTGATTGTGATACAGCGATATGGGATAAACAGTGGGTGTGACCGAGTTGCGCGGTCAATGGTCGGAACCCGTTGTCCTTGTCATCACCGATATATTCAGAATCACTGAGAGAACGAGAAACCCAACAATCCTCGGTTGCCTTTGGACGCAGCCAAAGACTCGGCCCCGAGAGGGTCAAAACGTGGCGGCGATCCCCCCTCCAAGAGGGTCAGCCAAGAATAGGAGCATTCAACGTCCGATGAGGATACCGTTCGTCTCCTGAACCGCAAAAGGCAGGCACTCGGTGACAACCAAATGGGTCCTTTCAGGTAGAGGACGGTTACTTGGCCTGACCACCGGGCTCGGGAGAAGGGACCAATACAAACAAAAAGAGAAACGAGGAACATAGGGAGATCGTGTCACTCACCAATCTGTCCTCTCCGTACCACATGTCACTTATCCTAAGGTGATGGATGGTTAGTTATAGGAAGACGGTTGAGGTCACCCGATACTTACGCGTGAGTGGGTTGCACGCTTGCGATGACTGTGAGGGGAGGTAAGGAAGTGAGGAGGTGAGATACCCTGGAACTTGAAGAAAACAGGCCCACCTCCCATCCTTCCCAATCGCTTCACATCTTTCTCTGCAATGATTTGAGCATGCTCCAACCGAGGTCGCACTTGACTGTCTGCGAAGCTGTCCAGACCCATTTCTTTCAACGCGACTTCGAAGGCGTCCAACACCACCCCATTTGCCCGGTCGCCGATGGCGTGGACATTCTATCATTGTGAGCAAGACTAACTAGTGAGATGAAAGTGGACACGGTACTTACAACTTGCCATCCGTCCTTCAAGAACTTGGGAATAATCTCGTTCAGAACTTCGGGGGTGAACCTCATTTGACCCGAGGTGGATGGATCGTCTGAATAGGGCTCGTACAACTATAGCGACAGTCGTTAGGATGATATGATAGCGACGACTCCGGGAGACATACAGCAGCACCAGCAGTTCTGAGGGCACCTGTAATAGAATATTCAGAACAGTGGTACCAGTCTGGGCTATAGACGCACCGTCCCCAAAGATCTTGACGCTCCTAACGCTGAACCTTTGCTGTCCGTCCGAATCACGAATCTTCTGGGTCCTATCCCCCCAGTAGGCCGAAGGGTCGGACGGAATGGATGAAGCGTTGAACCACGTCATTCCGTATATCCTGATCTACGTCTGTTGTATGAGTGGGGAACTCGAAGGAGAGTTGTTGAGCCTACTGGTAAGCCGCCGTTCTTCGCCTGCCTGGCGGTGCATCAACACCTTTCGTCGGATGTCAAGGACGGGGTGGCGTACCTAGAAAAGAACTCGAGAGACTCGGGTTTGAAGCCCGCGTCATGCAAACTGGTGAGACCGACACTCAAAACATCGTTGACGGTGTTGGTAAAACGCTGTCGTTGAATCTTGGGGGTGATTGGTGGAGGTGCAATCAAGGATTGCGCAGTATCAATGAAGACGCCTGTAACGGTGAATTGACAGGAAACATTTGCAATAAAGACTGTCGTACCTGTAGGTTTTCCTGTAGCTTTATCTCTGACGATAATACCGCCATCGATGTCGCGAGGGTACGGGCCATTGGCGAGGAGAGTCGCGGTTGATACCCAACTAGCGTGACCGTCCTTGCTCGCTAGAATAGTCTGTCTGTTTGCAAGGACTGGATGAGAAGACAAGTCAGCCTGTCGAAGAGTTAGCCTAACAATCATCGTCTCCTTTTACGGCACATACGGCAGTTGGAAACTTTGGATCGTCCCAGGACTCATGGTCCCAGCCCCATCCTTCGATGACATGGTTGGGGTCATTTGCGATATCCGGATTGGATAGGACATACTCCGCCACGCGGTTAACAGCATCTATAAGTTTGTTCGGACCGGGGATGTACTCATGAAAGTATGTACAGGAAGCTCACCTTGGACGTTCTTCGCCTGGTCGAGGGGGATCTGACGACTAAAACCGTACTCGAGGATGTGACAATGCGAATCTTGCTCCACGTTCGTTATTGCTATTCAAAAAAGCATGGTGTGACCAAACCTGATAACCCTGGCACAACTATAGACCCAGGTGGTATGCGAACAACTTTTAGAGAGTCTCCCCCGCCGGATGTCGTCGAATAGCGGGCTTTGACACGCTCTGCGAGATGGCGTTAAGGGATGACCACAAAGAGATGACCACGATGTGAGACGAACATACCCAAGCTCCCCGTCTCCATTATTTCGTCGTTTGCAACGAGGAGACACTCGACCCGAGGACGTTCATCGTCTACGGTGTAGATAGACTTCTGCGGGTCATTGTGAGGGCCTCGAGCTGAACAGAGAGCATACGCCGAAGAGGGCAGCGGTTTCGTCACATTGAACTGGAATGGAGCTTCAACAGCATCCACATCAGTCCTTGGAACACAGTAGAGACTCGCGATTGACAAAACTACGGCCGCCAGCAACACTTTGAACGTCTTTCCACTCGAGCGTTGTTCAAGTTGCTGCAGGTGTGGTCGAGCACCAGGGAAAGCTGTCGACAATTCATCCTTGTATTTCGTGTCTGACATCACCGGTCTAACAGAATTGGCTGTGAAGTTGGGTAGATGGACGTCCAAAAAGATTGAGGATGATGGACGTTCGGAGAGGAGAGCAACATTCGCGACAGGCGTGCACCGCGTGGTTCAGGGGGGCCAAACCGGAATCCGGAAGCCGTTTGATCCGGTTCTCATGGGCGCTTAAAGAGGGGTTTGCAGGATCGTTCATGCAATACTTACCGAGTTCTGACTATCTCCTCTTATTTAAAGTAACGAGTACATAGTCCTGCCGCCAACTCGGGTCCCAAAGTATGGATGCTGCGGTTTCCCAACCTGTGAGTTCGTCTGTCTCGCGATCTCGGTGGCTACTCCACCTCCATTTTTGAATTGCTCACCCGGAGGTAAGTCCATCTCCTCGATAGTTTTTCATGACTAATTGCTTTCTCTGGGAACCGACGAATATGACGAGAAGTACTGGTTAACCTTTCCATCTAGAGGCGCTGGACCTGAGGATACGCGTCCACTTCCTCCTTGGTACTGATGGGCAAGAGATCGCCAGGGGGCTCCGAGTGACGCCTATGAGATGCTTCTTTGCTCTGCCTGGTTACTACTCTCGACAAACGTATTATCCTTCGCTGCGCGCCTGAGGCCCATTCACAAACTCGAGATGATTGATTCAAACCTATTCAAAGAAGCGAAATGCTAGTCATTTATCTGAGCTGGAGTACCTACTGTAACAGACATTGTTACCGGCGCTAACCATATGTTCTAACGATTTCTTTATAACTGGATGCTGGTATCACCCCCGTGAATGACGAAGCCGGATATTTCTCTTTGGTCTCAGGTGTCTCAAACCACCTCGCCTCTCCAAGATAGTCCTCCAACACTCTCATCTGCTCCGGCGTCGGTCGTCGATGGTAAAGTTTCCTACTCGCGGTACATCCCATCGCTAAAATGGGAACCACTCGCATCTTGTAGAAATCCTCGTAAACCGCCATATCCTCTTCCTCGCTTTGTGCATCGGCCTTTCCGTACTGGAAGTACATCGCGTGCTTCCATTGGGTCATGATCTCTAGACGGGTGGCGATGAGGACGGATTGTTGGACGAGGCTGAAGCGGTCGCGGTGGCCGAGGCGTTTGGCTACGCGTTTGAGCTTGTCCATTCGCAGGGGGAAGCCGTACACAAAGTAGCCCGGGGAGGACTTGTGGTCTGCTGGGAGAGGCTTCCAGGTTGCGAGTCCAGGGAGTGAGGGAGAGTGGCAGGGTGGTGTCCTTCCCTCCAACAGCTGCGGAGTATGGGTCAGAGAGATGTCGTCAGAATGAAATATACTGGTCACGACTCACCGCGGTGCGACAGGTTTCGCATTCAATGTGTCCTATATCTAGTACGGGTTTCCTTTTCTTTGAATTGCCTTCAGCGCTCGCGCTCGTAACTGGCCATATTTCTGAGTCAATGCACAAAACCATCTAACATGTAAGTATGCGTACCATTTTCGACGGAAACGGCGGTGGGATCCTCGTCGTCGGTGACAAGCGGCATAAATGACACTAGCAGATGCGAGATTGGACGAGTTGAAGGGGTAATTAGTTATGTAATCCACATGTTCAAACGTTCAAGTTGTGTGCTTCCACCACCACCCACAAGTCGCTGTCCGACAGGACCTGGATAGGAATCAAGCCAGGCCCCAGCGACTTCGCGAAAGTGGTGAGCTGGGTGCGGAGGGGAGGATTTGCGGCGTAGAGCGTTTGTGGGTGGTTTGGGTGTTACTGTGCTTCTCACTCTCCCTGGTTTCCTTTCCTAATCTCGATGAACGCATTATGTATCTCTCGCTGTGTGCCAGAGGGGCTCATTCCCGAACTCGATGATGGATTATTAAAAGAAACCTTGGTACCACTGGAAGCTTACAAGTACCTAGTACGTGCTGTAGTAGACTTCTTTACCGGCTTGAACCATACTATGTTTTAACCATTGCATTACAACTGGATGCTGGTATAACCCCCGTGAACGCCCTCCGCGAATATTTGTCTTTAGCCTCAGGAGTCTCAAACCACCTCGCCTCCCCAAGATAATCCTCGAACACCTCCATCTGTTCGGGCGTCGGCCGTCGATGATACAGCTCCCTACTCGCGCTACACCCCATAACCAACAAGGGGACCACGCGCATCTTATGGAAACCGCTATATTCTGCCATCCCCTCTTCCTCACTCTGCGCATCGGCCTTTCCGGACTGGAAGTACAGCGCGTGCTTCCATTGGGTCATGATCTCTAGACGGGCAGCGATGAGGACGGATTGTTGGACGAGGTTGGAGCGGTCGCGGTGGCCGAGGCGTTTGGCTACGCGTTTGAGTTTGTCCATGCTCAGGGGGAAGCCGTAGACAAAGTACCCCCTGGCGGACCGATGGTTTGTTGGGAGAGGCTTCCAGATGGCGAGTCCAGGGAGCGAAGGGGAATGGCACGGGGGTGTCTTGCGCTCCAACAGCTGTGTGAAGTACGGGTATCGTCAGCGAGTTGTCGTTGGAACGGAATATACTGGATACGACTCACCGCCGTGCGACAGGTTTCGCATTCGATGTGTTCTATATCTAGTACGGGTGTCCTTTTCTTCGCATTGTCTACAATGTTCGCACTTGTACCTGTCTGTGTTTCCGTCAACGGGAAGAAACATTTGATATGTAAACCTGCGTACCATATTGGAAGGGAAGAGCTCCTTGTCGTCAGTGCACATGGACAAAGCACGACGTTAGCAATGACATAAACGATTGTGGCAGTGCTGTGATTGGTCGAGGGTTCGATCCTCACGTTGGACGCGATTCCTTTTCTTCCAGTGCACAACGTTCGCAGGGGGGAGCATTAGATAGGCTGAATTTGTCTTCTGTTCGCAATTTCCTGGGAGGGGAATTGGAATTGGTCTATTCCCCTCTACATCGATCACGGTTATGCCAATTTCTATTCCTATGCAGTATATTACTCGTTCTCCTCCTCGCAGCACCTATCGATTCGGCGGTTTCCATTGTAAGACAAAGGGCCCAAATTGCCAGGAGTCGCGTCGCTCGAATCGGTGACTGACCACTGCCGCTTGCGGTGAGTTCATGCACTCGATGATTAAATATTCAAAGAAACAACATACATACTACAGGTAGATTCAACGCTCTAAAGTGCATAGCTACATGCAGGGATAACCCCCTTGAACGACCTCCGCGGATACTTCCCTTTAGTCTCAGGAGTCTCAAACCACCTCGCCTCCCCAAGGTAATCCTCGAACACCTCCATCTGCTCGGGCGTCGGCCGTCGATGATACAGCTTCTTACTCGCGGTGCACCCCATTGCCAACAAGGGCACCACGCGCATCTTGTAGAAATCGTTGTATTCCGCCATACCCTCTTCCTCACTTTGTGCATCGGGCTTTCCGTACTCGAAGTACAGTGCGTGTTTCCATTGGGTCATGGCCTCTAGACGGGTGGAGACGAGGACGGCCTGTTGGACGAGGTCGAATCTAAGGCTCCGGGTGTCGCCCATTCGAGCCGATACGCGTTCGAGTTTGTCCATTCGCAGGGGAAAGCCATAGACAAAGTGCCCGCGGGCGGACTGATGGTCTGCTGGGAGAGGCTTCCAGATGGCGAGTCCAGGGAGCGAAGGGGAGTGGCAGGGGGGTATCTTGCGTTCCACGATCTTTGGAGGAAAGGGTGTCGTCAGAGGATTGTCGTTGGAACGGAATATACAGGTTACGACTGACAGAGGTGCGACAGGTTTCACATTCAATGTGGTCTATCTCTAGTACGCGTATCCTTTCCTTCGTTTTTCTTTCTCTAGCGCTCATGCTCGTATCTGGCTGTACTCCCAGTCAGTTGGCAGCAGAATTGACATGTTAAAACCCGCGTACCATTTTGGAGGGGAAGGGCTCCTTCAAGGAGTCCTTGTCGTCAGTGGACAAGTGGCGTGGTCACCCTGATATACGAGCGCTGCATTCCACGTGACGTCGGTTCGTTGGGGAGTCTAAGATGATCGGATCCCTACACATTCGACAAAATGGTGAAGCCGTACTTACCTTGTACAATTCGTCCACTCGTTTGTCCGAGAAGTACAATCAGTAGACATAGGCGCACAGTGCCGCACACACCGACCAGCTAAGTAGTAGCAGTACAATAGGGATTCAGACGTCACAATGTACAGTTCCATATTGGTACAGAAGATTTGAGATTGTAGCGACCTTGTATTAAAAACAAAACAGGAGGTTACCTTGTGCTCAAATAGCAATTCCAACGTACAGACTGAGTCACAAAGGATTGCTTCTTTCAGGCCCTCTTGTTGCTGTAAATTAATTGTGGACTCTGTTCATATGTACAAGCGCCGCCTCGAACGGCTATCAACAGCTCCGGTATCCATTTCTGGCAGCGCCAACATGAGCACGCAGGCATCAGAGCAGCCTCACTCTTATGCTCCGGCGGGGCCGTCTGATACTCCTTCGGAGGTTGTCAGCCCCAAGCCGTCGTCTACGAGCGACACGGGTACTGTGACCAAGCACAAGACAGTACCAACACCTCGAATTGCAGACCCTTGGGACCAAGCGAAGGCTTTACTCGCCAGAGCGTCTTTCGAATACGCCAATGGACAGGATCTGGAAGCCCCGTGGTATGGGTTCTACTCTTTTGCTTTTCAGTCGCTATCGCGCGTCGAGGACCTCAGCTTTACAAAAAAGGATAAGTCCTCGTTAAACTACCGTGCTGGCACCATGCTCTTCCCCCAGGATCCCGTCTCTGCCGTCTCTGCAGAGGCGAATGACTACGAAGCCGACCCAGACGACGAGGAGCGATTTCGATTTGGCTACGGACGCGATGGCGACGGCGGCGAGAGCGACGGCGATAATTACACCGACGGCGACGGCGACGGCGATAATTATAGCGACGGCGATGGCGATGGCGATGGCGACGGCGATAATGACAGCGACGACGATGATCGCAGCGACGACATTGATCCCCACGAACTTTTCGCTCATGCCCGCAGGGACAGTTCGTCCCCAACACCAGGAGCATCCACAGCAGACTTGGTGGGTTCACTCTACACGAGCTACTGCCCTTCTAACGTGTCAGTATGTATTAGGATCAGCACCAGCTCTCAGTTGCCGCGTCCCCAGAGCCGTCCCCTGTCTCGGAGACTTCTCGAGCGGAAAGGTCCTTGGAGGTATTTCTACTTCAATGATACCTCCAGGTGCCAGTAAGCTCACTCCATTTGCTTTAGGATACATCTCACTTCCGAGAGGCTAGCATGCCGCCGAGGGAGTACCGAAAGCGTCGTGCAATCTGCATCCCCGATTTCTGTCGCCGACGGACTTACATCGATCCTCAGACTTCGCAGATACTTGCTTCTCGCGTAGACATGCTCGTAGAGAACAAGGGAAATGGATGGTATAGAAAGGCTGATCGGAGAAGAGCGTTCTATACTGTCTATCGTCAGCTTGTAGCCCAGGCCGCACACGTCTTTCAGAATGATCCAAAGCTGCAGGTGCTGGGCGCTGTTTCAGCGGTTGGACCACGCTGTGCATACGCGGAAATCTGGAGACGTGACGCTTCCCGCATCAATATTTTTCATAGGAATCGTGATGCGACCTACGAGCCCACTGAAAGAAGCCAGTCTTCGACTCCCCACCAAGGACCCGACGCTTCCAGCAAAGTTTCGACCTCTACACGCTCCCTGCCGAAGACCCCACTTCAAAGGACAAACTCAAGAGCCGTTAATGCCCCTAGTCCCGAATCGCCTCTCTGGCACCTTGAGCAAAGGATCAATTTCACCGCTGATTTTTCTGCAAAGCAGCGCCAGTGGGTTGCTGCACTCAACGTGAGAATGGACGAATTGGACTACTTGCAAGCGGGTAAATATTTGTGTAATCAGTAAACAAATTTGTCAATTTGGATAGTCGACGTCGTTCTAGGGAAAACCTCCAAAGTACTAGTCGTTGTAACAATAGTAGTACGAAACCGTTCTAAACCTCCTCCCTCCACCTGACCGCACTCCAGACCTCGATACCAGGTATTACAGGAAAATTCATTACAAGGAATAAGTATAAACAGGACAACAGGGTTCGCGAGATTAAGCCGCAAAAACTGGCGGTAATAACAAAGAAGGCGTCCTTGATAGGCGACTGCGAAAGAAGGTATCGCGAAACGAAAGAATGCGATCGCACTAGCGAAGGGGCGAATTGGGAAGAGGAGTAAATTGGGATGGGAACGGAAATACAGTCCCGGACCCCGCAGTCAATAAAGATGATTCACGGTAAAATAGTCACCCTCTACTGCCCCTTAAACTTGGCCGAAAACCCAGTAGGCTCCGACCTCCTCACAAGCTCAACCGTAGTCAAAGACGGGTCAAGGTTGTTGTGAATATCGCAGAGACGCCTCCACGGGTCTTCAAGTCGCAAACCGTCCACGGATGGAAAATGTCCGAAGTTGGTGGTAGGTTGCATGAAGCGGCAAGGCCACCGAGCCAGGAGGTTCGTTGGAGTGGGTTGGAGGTCAAGGGATAACCGCCGCAGGATGGTTGGAAGAGGAAGGCTCCGTTAGCAAAGATTGCCACTGAAAGCATGGAGTACAGAACAGTACTCACGATCTTCGGGGAGAGGGTTGGCCTGCACAGTATCTTCCATAGCTTCGGCAAAGACGATAGCAAGACCACTGAAAACCCGTTGCATCAGCATCCTTACGCCGCAAAGTCTACATTGAGACGAGAGACGTACTCGACCAAGTGGGGTTCAATGTGGCTATCAAACGCATACCCGAGAAAAGACAGTAAGATACCATTCTCACGTTGATAACACTTAGGCACGTACCAGTGGAAGAACCAGGGTCCAGGGTTATCCGTAACGAATCGAATAGTGACTGAATCCGATGCACCGCCGATACTAACAACATCCCGCTTCACAGGATTAACAAAGTTGGGGGTGCTGTTACCCGCACTGCGGACAACACTGAAGGCATGCTAATAACCGTCTTTTAGCCGACCGTCCTCCGCAACGAAAAAGAGAGAGAGAACATACGCCGTGAAGATGGAACGGATGCTAGAAAAAAAGGAACAAACACAAGAATCAGAAATCACAGCCGCACCCTGACCATTCCGCAACAAAGCCACTCACAGGTCCACTATTACTAATCGACCCACTCGGAATCTGCACCTCCACAACCTGGTTCCTAGGCAAATAATGCACGGACCCCTCGGGCATAAGCTCCCCAGGATTCCTACCGCTCATAATCTGCAAAAGCGTAGGCACATCCGGACTCTCATACGCCACCCCATTAACCTGGAACTTGCCCCCCACAAAGGTAAACTGCAGCGGCAGCACCACATCCGCCGCCCCGATCTCCGGCGTACCTGGCGCAGAGGGGTCAAAGCCTGGTCCGGAGAAGGCGTGGAGCTCCCATTCGCGCAGGTCGACGGGGTTGGCGGGCGGGTCGGAGGAGGGCTCCTCGATGGGTGCGCCGGCGTAGCGCAGGATGGCAGAGTTGACGCCCTCGTCAACTGTACCGACCAGACCTGGGACTCCGGCGTTGGGGATTGCGCGGATACGGTAGTTGCCAGGTTCCTGGTTTGCGTTGAGAATGACGGAGTATCGTTGGCCTGCAGAAGAGGGCGACAAGATTAGTTCATTGGAGGAAAAGACTCGAAGCTTGAAATAACACCCACCAGTGAAGATCTGGATCCTATCAACTTCAAGTCGATCAGTCAACTGCCCATCAGCTTCGATAATGGTCAACTTGTGCCCGTCAATTGAGAACTGGAAGTTGACATCGCAGGCCAGAGAGACCACTCGGAAGCGATACTTCTTCCCAGCCTCCACATTGACGACGGCAAGGTCGACCTGCTCGCCTCCGGGAGTTCGCCCGATCCCATTGATGAGAGTGGCGTCGGGGCGGAAAGGGGCGCGAAGGGAGGGAGCAGGGGTGTGGAACCAGTCCGCTAGGGTGATGACTGTACTGGCTGGATGAAAGAAGCGAGAGGTTAGTGCTGCGCTCCAAGGTATACTTTTGCCCAATGACAGAACTAACCGTTGTCGACTAGAAGGTAGAAGAAATGAGTGATTCGTCTCGAGGATATGAAAAGAACGACGCACCATCGTAGTCGCCCAAGTATGGATCCTGGGGGTCATAAACGACCATCGGACCACGCAAGCCATCGCAATACTGCGTACCTATAGTCAAAGCACATGAACACTCCCAATTACCACCAACGAGCAAACAACGAGATACATACCAAAGTGCGAATGGTACCAGAACGTTCCAGCATGTCCAGCAGGGGTAAAACGGTACTCAAACGCATTCTCAGTGTTCTCGGGGGAGGCAGGACTGATAGGACACTGGTTGACACCTTCCGCGCCATCAGCCCAGTTGGTTCCCTTCTGGAAGAGACCGTGCCAGTGCTGTCGAGTCGTTCGTGAGTACTATCCGTGGTACACCAGATCATGGAGACATACGACACTGGTGCTACGAAGCATCGTCGGGTCATTGAGTTCATTGACCACATTAATGGCGAAGGTATCGTCCTGAAAACCGAGGGTTTGGTCAACACTGGAACGAGGAATATGATGTTTTCGCACCTTCTGTCCTGTAAGAAGTGGGCCTGGGTGGACACCATTGACAACGACAGCCCTGAAAACGACGATAGATCAGGTTCGAGTCATGTAGGGTAGATGGATAGAGAGGAGGGGAAGACGCACGATCGAGCGAAGCCGTCCGGACTGACTTGCGCGTTGCTGATGATCATCGTATCCGTGGGGTTGAGTGTAGCCTGGGCTCTAACCCCCGAGTGGTAGAGCGCGATGCCGAGCTGGAGATACGCGAGTAAACGGGTGGTCATCGTTGAAGCTGCAATAATATGAAGCGAAGTAGACAAGCGAATAGAGCAAAGATGCAAGTGTTAAATAAGCGAGGTGATTAAATACGAAAGAAGAGGATGTAAGAGTGAGAGAAGGAAACTTGTTGAGAGACCAACCTCCAATTCACGACGCCTTTTAAACCCTTTGCTGTTGAACGTAAGGTACGCTCAAGTTTCTACGCTCCAAGCCCTAATAGCAGTAGCACCGAGCAGCACATGGACATGAAACCCTCCAGCCCCTCCAACGTCGGTTGTAACCTCCCTAAGAGTACGTTAACGGCACACCTAGAGATTGGGAGTGTATTAGAAACAACTCCCTCCGCGCACAAGAAATGCAAAAATGAGCGCTGGTAACAGCCCCGTCCGTACCCACCAAGAAATTGCCTCAGCTAAACCAGAGCAGCACTCTCGAGCGCCTATCGACGAACTTACGTTCCATTTCAGACACAAGTAACCACCATCACAATCCCTAGTATCGCCAACGGTAGCACCGCGACGTTCTCCTGCACATAGCGGCAACCTGACGCAACACAGCTCAGCCCAAGATCAAAGGTTAACGAAACGGACGAGACTAGGTGCTGCGGCAAAACTGCAGAAAAAGACCATGGGTGCCTGATAGTTGGGTAATATTTGGTCAAGATGCCGTAGAGCGTTTGTAAGTGCTGTGTCACAAAGTCACAGCGCCCTGGGACGGGGGCGGGATGGCCGACTGTTTCAGAGCTGCAGCGTCGCATGATCATGACAACGTACGGTATCCCAGCCCGATGGGTACGTATACGGTAGGGACAGGTCGCCAAGTGAGTAGTTCCTAGAGGATTAGATGTCGGGGGAGGCGAGAAATGCCCGTCCAGCATGCCCAGACCTGCAGACAAAAGGAAGTTTGAATGGGGAGACCAGAGAGACCGCAGTGTGTGTCGTAAAGGGTCGATAACGTGAAGATGCAGGTTGTGCTGTGTAGCCACGGTCCATTTGTCGAAGAGTGTAGCCACAGTCCAGAGAGATCAAGTGCGCAGAACGTTTAGGTGCACAGACCACAGGGAAGATGAAGGCGGAAAATTGCGCTGACCACGAATCGATCCTCCGCATTGGTTTTGGGCGGAGCTTGCCAGTGAAAGGAGTAGACGGATCAGACACGGCGTCAACCCAAGGCTCTTGGACGTCTTCTGGCAGAACTGCAGTCACGGTGAGATAATCTGCTTTCTTCATTGCCAGAGAATATACACTGCTTACTTCTCTCATTCCTTCCTCTTGACATCGCGTGTGTGGCAATACCGTTGTGCCACCAATGATCTTCGATCCTCACCTTAACGCGACTATTTCTTCCAATCCTCCCATTGTCATTCATTCACTTTTCATATGTGGACTCTTCGTAGGTTTGAACCTTGACGCCCGATACTGGTAGTACAGTTGTTCTGGTACTACTAATAACCGGGTATAGGAATGGGTATACCGCGTTTGCAGAGTCCATTGTCCGGTTTGACACTACTCAAGGATAATGTGAGTGATGCTGTGGCATTTGGGAGTGGGTGGTGGGTATATAAGCGCGACGGCCCATGGATAGGCAGCGAATCCCTACACCTATACCGTTCTCGATAATCTCAACCGAACTCGAATCTGCCCGTTCAAACAGAAGGCAACCAAATATTCCAGTCAAGGTTGGAGAATTCACTATAATATAATGGATACACGAGACACGACTCTGACAAAACCCACTCAAACCTCTTCGGCGACTCAACCCCGGGCCACCTCAAGAACAACTCAAACCACTTCGACTTCCGGTACTGGACCAGGTACAGGGACTGTCACCCCGAACCCTGTTAGACCGCCTAGGAATCCTGCTCGTTTGCCTGGAAGTGCTCCTGCAACCGTGACTGCACTCGCTGTTGGGAGTCCCGTCACTTTGCCTGGCGTTTCGTCCGCTGTTGGTTCCGTTTTTCCTGGTGTTTCTCCCGCTGTTGGTTCCGTTTTGCCTCGTGTTTCAGCCGCTGTACCTCCCGCCGTTTCGCCCGCTACTACCATACCGTCAGGAAGCCACCGCGACGCAGGAGTCGTACTCCCCGTTCCTCATCAGCCACAGTCTCACACTCAGGCTACTACTCTGCTCCCTCAGACTCAGAAGCAGTCGCAGGCTCCTGTCAGGCCGCCTAGGAGTGCTGCTCGAGCGCTTGTTGGATCACCTACTACTACGATCGCGAGTTCAACTTCTGTTCGACCGCCTATGAGTGCTCCGGATCTGAATCATGATGGCCCACCTTCGGCGGGTCCTCCCGTTCGACCGGAGAGGAGTCAAGCCAGGACTCAGCGGCCTCATGGAAGTCACGGTGGACATGGTGAGGAGGGTGTGGAGGGGAGGGTGTGAAGCCTGGCATCTAGCGTGTGACTAATTTGCCTTGCATTTGGTTTCTTCTCGTTCCCAGTATGCCTGTCTTTATCCGTACACTCTCTCTTGATTTAATAGTTTCTCAACATGCTGTAGGTTTTTTTTTCAATCGATAGTTTCTCAAGTCTTTAGATGGTCGAAGAAATATCGCGGTGTGGAGTTGAGCAGTCGGAAGTGAATACAGGTACTAACCCGTCGAGCTGTACTGGTCTGATACTCTTACTCGTACTTGAGTGCACGGTAGGCTAAACCAAGTAATGTATACCAGACTCACCTAAGAAATGCATGCACGCTGCTCTAAAAAAAAATGAGACAGACGCTTTGATACATAGGTGCTACCGGATATAGAAAGAGGGATACCGCTTTGACCGAAGGTTCATTTGTGCGCTTTGACGCCACGTACTTGAGAGTTGTGCTTGACCGCTGCTCGAGGGTGACGCTGCTCGAGGATGACGCTTTGACGTCTGACAATACTCCAGGACAATGCTTTGACATTACTCAAGGATAAACGGTCTGGTGCTTTGATATCGGAATACGGTATAAAACCTCGATGAAACGAACGAGGGAGGGGGATACTCATACGCATACACATCTCGCTACTCGATATCCCACCCTACGAATTCAAACGAATCGTATTTGCTCAGTAAAGAAAGTACTCAATAACCACAATGTCTTCTCGATACGCTCAGACTCCTCAAACTCACCCCATCTCCATCTCGACTGCTGGAACTAGGAACAGGTACTTTGTAGACGACTACCGTCCCCGACCATCGACCCAACCTCGCGCTCCCGCTGAACCAATGGACTCGGACTCGGGAGATAGTCGACAAAACCGGTTCTGTCGTCTCACCCAAGCCGAGCGTTCTCACCACGCGAATGAAGGTCGTCGTGGACCTGGGACTTTGAATCCCGGTTTACCTTCCGAGAGTCAAGCGCAATTTGAGGAACCTGTTAGACCGCCGACGAGGATCCCAGCTCATCGTGACCCAACTCTCCACGCATCCAGACCCGCCCCTCAACCACCTAGACGACCGTCTAGAGACGGAGTCTCATCATTGGGGATGGAAGGCGTATGTGAGTTGGGAGTTGAGATGCCCCCGGTAGAGGTGCGGAGGTATTTGAGGCGTGTCTCGAGGAGCAGGACTCGGAGGAGTGTGTCCCCGGATTCTGACGATTCGGATGGCTCGGATGATTCGGGTGATTCGGATTGTACTGTCCGTCAGAGTAATGTAAGCTCTAGGAGGCGAAAGACTCGGAGGAAAACTAGGAGTGGAGGTGCCAGAGATAGTGGGAAGGAGGGTGTGGGAGGATGGGAGAGTGAGGATTTGGTTTCGGATGAGGAGTTTGTTAGGAGGGTGTCGAGGTTGGAGCTTTGAATTTGCTATGCCTATGAGGGTTTTTGTACCTACCTTTATGTCTATGTCTATGCTTATGCCTTCCCTGCCTGCTATGTTTATCTTACTGTATGTCTTTCCTTTGAATAATAATCCTCGTGTTGGATGCGATTACCGAATCGTCATGGCGTGGAATTGGTTACCTATGGTGAGAAGTAATCATTGTGGTAGACGGTGTAATCTCGTCGATCGACCCAGGAAACGAGATTAACCGCGACGCGCAAATCGTTTCCCTACGCGTCCCAGCGCGCCCGGCGCTTAATGAGACTGATGAGATCTCCGAGATTGATGTAGATTGATGATGTCACTGGACGCCATCGTACCAACGCCTAGACCCAAATCGACATTTCTGGTGCTTTCTTTCCTGGAGCGTGTTCTTTCTTGACAAGTTCGTCAGCGAAGATTGTTTCCATCTCCCAGATGCAGAAAGAGTGAATAGAACTGAGATAACGCGCCGCGTCGTCCGGTATCTCGTGTTTACACCTTGTTTACGTGGTCTTTTCGACGTGGCATGAGAAAAAAGCTATCTTTGTCTGCACCACGACTCTGCTCCAGGATCTTAGTCGCCATCGAGCCCCGAGAAAGACGAAATGAAGTGGCTCTTGGCTGTGGTAGAAAGATGTGGAATGCTCTGGAACAATGATCGGATTAGGCAAGTCTGCGCAGCCACATCGCAAAAAGGGCCCCTCGCTCGATCAGTTTTAAAGAGCCGCCATCCCGCTTTGCCCTAAATTTTAGAAAGCTCTTTTTACTCTTCTCTCTTTCCTCCTCCCATCGTTCCTCACGACTCTACGACTTCCATCTCCTCAATTTTTTTACGACTAGTCCACGAGAAAGATCAACTAGAACATGGCTGTTGTTGGAATCGATTTTGGAACTTTGCACTCCAAGGTGCGTTGGTCGTTCGTTGTGCGCGTTAGATCTGGGGAGATGATTGACCAAGGCGTGTAGATTGGAGTTGCTAGGCATCGTGGTATCGATATTGTCACCAACGAGGTCTCAAATCGCTCGACCCCGTACGTATCGCCTCTTGAGATTCTGTCACAACCGCTAGGCTGACCATGTATTTTGCGATCTCGTCCTCGATCCTTGTGATCCCCTCGTGTTATCGTCCCCGCGCTTTGGCATGAAGATCGTTGGTTGCTTTTGGCCCCAAACAGCGCGCGATCGGTGAAGCAGCCAAGACGCAGGAAACGTCCAACTTCAAAAACACCGTCGGCTCGCTGAAACGCTGCCTTGGTCGTACCCTCAACGATGTCCAAATCCAAAACTACGAGAAGAAGTTTATCAACGCAAAATTGGTCGATGTGAATGGCCAGGTTGGAACTGAGGTGCGTAGCTATCCTTTTTTTATTTTGTAGATCTCAATCTAATCTATGCGTTGTAGGTGACATTCCTTGGAGAGAAGCAGCAATTCTCGTATACGCAGTTGGTGGGGATGTACTTGGGCAAGTTGCGCGACATCGCCGCTGCCGAGCTCAAGTCCAACGTCTCTGATGTTGTCATCTCCGTGCCCGGGTGGTACACCGACATCCAGCGCCGCGCCCTCCTCGACGCCGGTGCCCTCGCCAACCTCAACGTCCTCCGCCTCATCAACGACACCACCGCCACCGCCCTCGGCTACGGCATCACCAAATCAGATCTCCCCGACATCGACAACCCCCGCCACGTCGTCTTCGTCGACTGCGGCCACGCCGAGCTCTCTGTCGCCGTCGTCGCCTTCTCCAAGGGCCGCCTCGACATCAAGGCTACCGCCTACGATAACAACGTCGGCGGTCGCGACATCGACTGGGCTCTCGTCCAGCACTTCTCCAAGGAGTTCGATAAGAAGTATGGCTTGGATATCATGTCGAGCCCCAAGGCCATCTTCCGTCTCACCGCTGGTTGCGAGAAGCTCAAGAAGATCTTGTCCGCCAACACCGAGGCCATCATCAACGTCGAGTCGATCCAGAACGACGTCGACGCGACCTCCAAACTGACGCGTGAGGAGCTCGAGCAGCTCATCGCGCCCCTCCTTGACCGCATCCAGGCCCCCATCGAGCGCGCCCTCCGCGATTCCGGTATCACCGCCGAGCAGGTCGACGCGATCGAGCTCGTCGGTGGCACCACCCGTGTCCCCGCCGTCAAGCAGCGCATCATGAACGCCGTCGGCGGCAAAGCCCTCTCCTACACCCTCAACCAGGACGAGGCCGTCGCCCGCGGTGCCACCTTTGCCTGCGCCATGCTCTCCCCCACCTTCCGCGTCCGCGAGTTCGCCGTGCACGATATCAACCACTTCCCGATCAAGGTCCAGTGGGAGCGTGTGCCCGAGGACCAGGATGAGGAGACCGAGCTGCTGGTGTTCCCCCAGGGCAACGCGATTCCCTCAACCAAGGTCCTGTCGTTCTACCGCAAGGAGCCCTTCCAGATCCAGGCTGCTTACGCCAACCCCGATCTCCTCCCTGGCAGCATCAACCCCTGGATCGCCAACTTTACGGCCAAGGAGGTTGCGCCTCTGCCGAACGGCGACCCCGCTGTTGTCAAGGTCAAGACGCGCTTGAACTTGCACGGTATCATGTCGTTTGAGGCTGCGTATACGGAGGAGATTGAGGAGAAGGAGGAGGTGGTGTCGACGCCTTCGCCTGCGCCTATGGATGTGGACGGTGCTGCTGCGCCTGCTGCTGAGGGTGAGCAGCCTGCGGCTCCTCCTCAGCCCGTTGTGAAGAAGAAGAAGGTGGTGAGGAAGAAGGAGGTTGCGTTTGTTGCTTCGAACAGTTCGTTGACGAGGGAGGTTGTCGAGGAGTGGAGGGAGAAGGAGGGCCAGATGTATGAGAGTGATAAGCTTGTGCGGGATACTGAGGTGAGTTTTCCCTTCATCGCGGGTTTGTCGAGAATATCATGTTGATCATCGTTATAGGAACGCAAAAACGCGTTGGAAGAGTACATCTACGACATGCGTTCCAAGGTCGAGGACCGCTTCGCCTCCTTTGTCCAAGCTTCCGAAAAGTCGACTCTTCTCGCTGCGCTCCAGGAAGCCGAGGACTGGCTCTACTCTGAAGAAGGCGAGGACACCACCAAGTCGATCTACATCTCCAAACTCGACGCGCTCAAGAAGATCGGCGACCCCATCACCTTCCGCTACCGCGAATCCCAAGACCGCAACACAGCCATCGCCGCTCTCCGGGAGACGCTCAACACGTACATGTCTCAAGCGACCTCTTCTGACGAAAAGTACAGCCACATTGACGAGAAGGATAAGCAGAGTGTTGTTGAAAAGGTTGCTACTGTGCAGAAATGGTTGGAGGATATGATTGTTAAGCAGGCTGAGCGACCGAAGAATGAGGATCCTGTTTTGACGAGTGGGGAGGTTGCGAAGAAGAGGGATGAGGTTATTTATTTTGCGACTCCTATTTTGACGAGGTTGAAGCCGAAGGTGAATACCACGCCGCCGAGTGGGGAGCAGCAGCAGGGGGAGAAGAAGGAGGAGGGGAAGGGGAAGGAGCAGGGGCCTAGTGAGATGGATGTTGATTAGATGTGGTTTGGGTGGCGGGGTGGGGGTGAGGTCTTGGTTTCGTCGTGCGTTCGGTTATACCTTCGTACATCGTCTTATCCCATTTCGTGCATAATCCCCTATTCATTTCATCCTTCATCGCATCGCTCGAACGTTCATGATCATCGTCCTACTCCTCATTCATTGATCACTCTACGCTCCCCATTCATTGATCACCCTACGCCCTCGTTCATTATCCATGATCGTCTTACCCGCGTTCATTGATTACCCTACTCTCCCCATTCATCGCTCAGCGCTCATTTCGGTGTGGAAAGAAAGAAAAAGAAGAAGACATATTTTTTACGATAGTGTAAAACTTTTTTTTAGAGTATGTAGTAGAATTTGATTTTTCTTTTGATTTTTCTTTTTTTGGGGGTTATCGGTTATTAGATATCGGATTTGAGTGCCGGATTTGAGTGTTGAGTGTTGAGTGTTGAGTGTTGAGTGTTGAGTGTTGAGTGTTGAGTGTTGAGTGTCGGGGGTGGTCTGGTGTTGGGGGAGGGGGTGTGGTCTGGTGTGGTTTGAGGTGTGAGGTCGGGTTGAGTTGAGTTGAGAGATGAGGTAGGTGGAGAGGTGAGTTGCGAGGTCGAGTCGAGTTGAAGGTGTGAGGTCGGGGTTGAGTTCGAATCGAGGTGTGCATGTGAGGTCCAGTTGAGTGGCGAGGATGGAGGTGTGAGGTCCAGTTGAGTGGCGAGGATGGAGGCGTGCGATCGGACTGAGTTGGAGGGTGGGATAGATAAAGGTTGGCGGTATGGTTTTCGTACATGTTACTACTTCCTCTTGAAGTAGTACGCCAATCTGTGGATTTCGTCCTTCCAGACTGCGGTAAGAGGAGGCTGTAAGGGAAGTCACGTAGTAGTACTATGCGAGGGTCCATCGAAGGCACCCTGGCCGGCCCAAATTATGGATCTCCGTCCAAAGTTCAAACCGTGACGTCGACTCATTGCCTTTTAGCTAGCATCTGTTGGGTTTTGAAGTACCCCGGGCCCTAGCTTTTGTACCAGTCAAAGTCTGGCGGATTCAAGTTACTGATGGATCAGATAGTACGGACAGGTATGGCGACTCGGAGGTCTCGGCCACCGTACGGGTCTGGTGCCGGTTCTCTACCCCTCTCGCTCCATTCACCAAACTTGGACTACACACTCCTGACCGTCATTGCCGAAGCCCGTTCCTGGCAGTGGGCGGCTCTTTCGAGCGGGCGCTTAATTTGATTACATAATGAATTGCCGACACTGTTCTTTTGCCATTACTCCCAGTAGCTACGCCGCGTGTCGGATGAGACTGCAGAGCCTATGTACGGCGTCTGAGTCGAGTATTGAATCCATCCCCTTTACATAAATTGCCCTATCATCCACCCCTACTAACACTCGGTCGATCCTCGTGGGCCCATCCATTCGTCCTCGTCTTCCTAAGTAGACTTGTCTTCGCAGTATAGCCACAACGGTGACGACAGAGCTTTGGTATGTCATTGAAACTGAATACACACTTTCGCCTCGAGGTGGCGAGGAAGCACGATCATAACGTCGACGTCTCGGGAACATCCGCAAGCCGCAGCATGAACGTGCCATGGCCCATGAGGTGGTACCTCGAGGGAATCTCTTGTTCGACGTCGGCTATGGCCATGGACTCTACTAACACTAACAGCCCGGTGCGCAGTGAGTACTATTATGAGAGCGCGATTTTCAAGGTATGCGGCTTCAAGTCCACTACTACTAATAGTACTAATAGTTCGTCCAACTTTATCGTTGAATTCAAATTAATCCAGGTGGAGAATAGACTGTACAAGATCCCGAGATATCGACTGGTCGCGTTGTCGCCTGTGTTCGCTGATATGTTCTCTTTGCCCCAAAGTCATTCGGAGATAGTATCGCCGGACGGCCGCGGGATCGTTGAAGGAGAGAGCGAAGATAGGCCTATCGTCCTCGAGGGGTGCAGAGTGGTCGATTTTGAAAGGCTTTTGGCGCTTGTTTATCCCAGGTGCGTCAGACGCCTAGGGGTCTTGTTCAGGCTCCTATCTCTACATTCCTACTTCTCTCGATCGGTGTCGTTTCTATATTAGAGTGCGGTCGATGTGCTTATACTGACATGTGTTTTGTGCAGGGACGATTGGGTGTATGGTGATTCACCGCCTTTGACAAGCCTGGATGAATGGGTTAGTGCGTTGAAGCTGGCGACGTTGTGGCAGATGGAGAAGGTATGTTGGGGATCAGAATTTCAAAGAGTTGACCCTCACGTCCGAACCCAACCTGTGCTTCAAATTCTCAAACGTGCTCGCAGATAATCGGCGTAGCGATCGCGCAACTGGACGAGATGGAACTTTCAGAGACGACGAAAATCCGACTTGGGAGGGCGTATGGAGTGAAAAGATGGATCTCCGAAGGTGTTGAGGCTATCGCTTCTCTGAAAGACGTCACCGCCATCCCTTTGGAAGACCTGGCTGATACGTTGGGCTGGGAGGTCACAGCTCGGATCCTCTGGGCCAGAGCATCCTGCGCGACTACACCCCTTTCGGGAAAGGCGGACGTTCCTTTCGACAAGATTCGGTGTAAATCGTATGGGTGTGGAAAACGGGTTCTGGGAGCGGGGAATTTGGTTTGTGAGGGCGGGCATAGGGCTGATACGGTCCAAAAGCCACCGATCCGAGCTGGGGGTGGTACATGGGTTCCGTTAGCGTTTTTGTCTAAGGACACGATAGGCACGGCGTTGGCTGTTGAGTTGGGAGATTTGGTTGTGGGGGATGGTGTTGAAGTCAATCCTGATGTCAAGAAGGAGATCATGGATTTGTTCCAGGATGAAGTGGTGTAGGGTAGATGCTTTGCGTACTGTAGGGTTATGACTTCAGGACAGGACTCTGATGTTATCGCCTGGCTAGATTACGAGAGCTAGTGGGTTCAGACGGGGCCTGAGAGGTAAAGGACCATCTAGGAGTATTCATATCTAACTTTGTTTCATGGTTGTTTCAATCATCTTAGGTCTGTTCATACCGAAAAGAAACGGGATTTATCGCACTGCAGATTACAAAATTCGACGTCTCTAAAGGTTATTGTGACCAGAAAAAAAAAAAGGCAATCCAACGTTGGGGCACATACCGAGCGTCTATGGTCTATCCTCCGGGCAGGAGTGAAGAGGGAGTTCACCGATGTCGAGCTTCGCGTAAGGCAGCGGATTGAAATATGATTTATATCGGAAGATGAAGCTCGCGAATAGTACTATGAACAAAGACAACATGACAAGCAGCACCACCTTACGCTCTGCGTAGAGTCTTTAATTCGGCGGCAAAGGCGGCTTCTACGTCTGCCACGGGAATAGAGGTAGATTGTTTCTGGACGTGGCTGTGAACAAAGGACCATTCCAGCGTCACAGATGGTGTGGGTTCCCGAGCATCGAGGTTGGCGAATGGGTTGGGTTTGAACTGCATCACGCCCCCGGGAGTGCCAAACGACGGGCTTCCAAACTTGGCGGGTGGACTTGTGGCACCGCCAAACATAGAAGTAGGAGGAGTAGGGAGAAGACGAGAGTGGTCCATCGAGCAAGTACCTCGGCTGAACGGATGAGCGCATTTCGGGTTCTTGCAGTGAAGCTTGTCGATTGGGATCGAGAGCTCCCCGGATGCGGGTAGTGCGCTGACGGGCGCAGCCTTGTAGCTGATACCGAGGGAGGTTATCCGCGCGATCGTCTCCCACCCGATGTAGCTAGCCAGTTTCTCGAGTGGGAATCCACACAGGTCGGGTGATTCGGCGAGGGTTTTGGCACCCTCGAGAAACCAGGTGGGAACATGGTACTGCCTTGCGAGTTGGATCTTGGTAGGGAGCGTTGGGCGAAAGGTCTGATATGGATTTAATGGCAAAGTTGCGCATCTATCAGAGATGACGTTAGAGAACGTTTGGGGATTCCTTGAGACTCGGATGCGTACCTTGGTCATTCCCCAATTGGTGGATAATTTCAGGATAGTTATCCAGTCGCGGATGTCTTTGATCGGCGGAGGGTCCCCTTGAATCCACCCATTACTATGAGTTAAAAGACGTGATCAGCAGCATTGTTATCCATGAAAGGAATGCCACACTCACCTCGAAAACAAAAGAGAAATGATGAGTTGAAACTCGGCAGCCTTGACGCCACCGAGAACGATAGGTTGCTCCTCACTTCCTGTTACACCCTTCGCTGGGTCTGCATACCTGCTAACAAACCCTGGAGACAAACTGTCAAAAGGCTCTCGTGGAACAGTAAACAAGATCCCTTCGATCTGAGAAGAAGAGTGATTTGGTCAGAAGAAAGACTGGTGAAGGATACGAGCACAAGAGATATGCACCTTGAATGAGACGAGTTCTGTATAGATACTGAAGTGGGTTGAGGGCGCCTTGCTCGTTGGGCTGCTGAGTGAAGGTGGCGCCATGGCTTTGGGTTCGCCCGTCTGTGGCTACATATCGTGCACCTTGTAGTCCTATTTATGGGGAACCATGGTTGTTATGTACAGCCCAAATGATAAAGAGTCCCATTGAGTGAGGGCCCTGGAGTGCCATCGCGCAAAGATTCTTTGTGTCCAGTCGTGGATAGTGAAAGGGGAGGAAACAAAAGACCAACCTCCGAACTCTGCCACCGCAAGAGCGATCACGGGTCTTCCTATGCTGCTAAAGGATGGGGACTGTCAATAAAACTTACTCCTTTGTGGGTTATTCGATTGTGGCTATACTGTCTATTCCTTTTTCTGAAAACAGTCTTCTCACACGCTTCAAGGTCGACGAAACATTCATGATTTTTCACGTTTATTTAATCGCACGAGAATGGTAGGTAAGGTAGAGATAGTTGTCACAAGAGTTTAGCAGCGTTAACATGCCGTTTATAAGCTACATGGATGTGAAAGAGAAGAAAGGCGTGGGGAGATCACCCATGCGCATACACGTTCAGCGGCCAGCCACACAGATACCGACATTAACTAAAAATCAAGACTCAAGGAAGCCCTCGACAAAGTCCTCATGTGAGATGAGGTGCTCAGTAGTACAGCGACTGCTCACATTTCCAGCACGAATGGTCTCGTCAGAGGCCGCAGAAGAAGAGTCGGAGCATGAACCGGGAGATCCAGGGTCAGAGTCAGAGTTGGAGGTAGGAGTGACTGGTCTACGGTGAAGGGAATCTTGAATGAGACGAGCGCGATGCGCGTACCATTCTTGGAGTCGGGCGTAGGCAGAGTCGGCTTGATAGTCGTCAGCGACCCCATGGTCGTCTTCGTCTTGAGTCTTACATTCTTCGTCGGGGGAATCGTCGTCGCCGTCGTTGTGGTCACCAAAGTCCTCGAGGCCATCATCATCCCAATGGTAGTCCAAGTCCCAGTTGAGGTCTTCGTCTTCGCGCTCAATGAGGTCGTTCCGCCCAACAAGGACTAGTACCTTGGTTGGATCTGAAGCGCAGACCTCAGTGGTGGAAACGCTGGCCTGTGAAGAACAGTCACCCGACTCCCAGTTTACAGTGTTGCGCATTTTGGGCGTTTGTTGGTGATCCGTTATTTCCATCTTACTGCTTCTCAGAGTAGTTGGCCTGCTGGTAGTTCTGCTCTAAAGCTGAGGCACCTTTGGGTTTTTCCGACCGTTGGAATCGGCTGCCGTCTCTCGCTGCGCCTTTTAATCCCGCGCTCGAGCCTATCACTGTAGAGACGTTAAATCTGTGTCAAAGCGCTGGTCTTTATCCATTGCTATCGACCAAAGGACACATAAAGGTGACATTTGGCGCTTGTACCGAGCGTCTATTATCTAAGCAGGGGCGAATAGGGGGTAGAAGGACAATCAGTGAGGCTGGCGTGGAGCTTTTGGAATCGACTTGAATCAGACCCGAGCATAAGCAACGCGCAAATGCCCCTTTCTCTTCCGACCGTCACTCTGGTTCTTAAATACTGAAGATGGACCTTTCATCGAAACAAGACGATCAAAAGGAGCCCGTAATTGAAGCCAATCCCGCGGCTGCTCGTCATCACCGATTCTATTGCGAAAACATTACTCTCAAGGTCAGTTAAAAGGCGATTCGCTAAGTGGTGTGCACTAAACGCCCTACTATGTTTCTTTGTCAAGGTCGAGGGAACACTTTTCAAGGTCCCTCGGTATAAATTTCAGGAACTCTCCCCTGTCTTTGCCGACATGTTCTCCCTGCCAAGTGTCGGACCAGTTGGGACTGTCGAAGGACAAAGCGACGAAAACCCCATTGTCCTCGAGGGGTATGCTATGAAGGACTTTGAGCGCCTTCTTTCGATACTGTATCCCAGGTGCGCTTTTCGTCCCTTAACACGCCCTCCATTAGTGAGATTTTTGCATACTAGTGGAGACGCCATAGCCGGAGATCCCATCTGTCTGGAGAGTAAAGAGGAGTGGATCAGCGTTCTTAAACTTTCTACCGCATGGGAAATGACCAAGGCGCGTCTCATTCAAGTCCCTTTAACTCCGGACACAATTACGTGCTAAACTGCAATGTTTCCAGGTTCGAGAGATGGCCATTAAAAGATTGAGCCTACTGCAGGTGACCCCTATTGAAAAGATTCAGCTGGGGAGGGAACATCGAGTTTCCTGCTGGTTTCTCGATGGCATGAAAGCGCTTGCTACCGAGATTTCCAGGGATTCGGAAGGCGGCATCTCCGTGGATTCCATAGCGGCCCAGATCGGTTGGGAAGCCGCAGCGAGAGTAATGTCTGCCGTGAACAACCACAAATCCGCCTCTACTCTTGGGGAGAGGTTCATTCCGTCATCCGGGGAGGTGCGAGTGTTGTTGGAGAACATCCATTGCCGTCGAGACAGGTGCTTGAAGGATGAGAAGATGCGACAGAATTGCCCTATGAACCACGATGGTCTGCGAAAGGGGGGTTTTCTACCTGGGAACCGATCCTTTCAAATCCACCGCGACGAGAACGCCAATCGACGCAGCCTTCATCGAGTTGGGGGGAGCGGGGCCAGAACTTCTGTGAAGGATTTCATATCGATGTCTCAGGACGGATGCTTCATAGACTGGTCCCTCCTCAAACGGCAAGGTTACGAGGCGCCGTTGACCGATGATATTTCTTTCGACACCATCAAGAGCGCCTTCGCCGACGAGCTTAACTCCCTGACATGAGCCGCATAGGTCAAGTTTTGCCGGCATTTCTGGACTCGCCTGTGACACTACACGAGGGTTGATGAAGTCCGGAGTACTCTACGCCTGTATCGTATTTATCTCGGCGCATGGTTCGCGTGTATGGGGTTGAAGATCCCTGTCTAGGCGAAGAACTTGACTCGGAAAAATAAGGGCATTTTATTCAACGCGCCTCCTTTTAACTGAGCGACCTTCGATTGAACTGTCAGTCTTGCGCTTACGAGACGGTACGGGAATCTCAGTCTCGGGCTCCTTGCCCTTGCGCGAGGATCGAAGCTTTCGAGGCTCTGAGATGTCGATGTTAAGACCCTTCATGAAAAGGCTATCCTCCTCATCTTCTTCGTCATCGTCGCACTCCCTGACGAACCAATTCTTACCGTGAATACTGGTATCTTTGAAGTGCAACTTGTACTTGGCAATGCTCGGGTATCCGTTCCGGCATCGCTTGCACAAGAACCGAGGGGGCGGGAGTCCACCTGGTCGCCTTGTCGCCAAGTTGCGTCGTCGAGGGCTGTTAGGGTCTCAAACATCCACCCACATCCACCCACAACCCACTAGCCTTGATCCACACTCCCCGCACAGTCTCACATGATCCCGCATGACCCCGCACATCCCCGCACTCACCATCATCTCTCCGCATCCCGCATCTCCCACACCTCCGCCACATCCATCCCACTCCTGCACATGCGGACTCCCCACATGTGTCCGCTCTATGGATGTCCGCATCCGCAAGTCCGCATTCCCGCATGCTCCGCAGTCGATCCGCATGCGGAGTTTACGGGCACTGGACACTCCGCTCCGCATTTATGCGGAGCGCCGCCGGTACGACACGGCCCGCAACTGAGGGCCGGTGCGGACCGTGCGGAGAAACCTCGTAACCGCCCTCTAGGCGCCCAGACTCTGCATGTGACCTTTTGTACTTCCTTATGACTCCCTTCCTTGCTTTGCTATTGTTCTTTAGAATCGTCTTACTCATCCTCTTCGCATTCCGCGGTATTCCGCATTTCTTATGACTCAGTTCTTTCTCTTGTCCCAGACTTGTCCCAGAGTATATCCAGAGTATCTACAGATATATAAGCTAGCTAGATTTCTGTAGTAGATACTCATCCGGAATCTCGATTCAGACTTATACAGAACTTCCCCTCTGTCCAGTCTTGAGCCTTTAGGCTTGCTAGAGCTTTCCGCATACTCCGCATTTCCGCACAGTGCTCCTGATTCCGCTCCGCAAGGCTCTCTCCTCTCTCTCCTCGTCTTCCGCCGTAAGGCGCGTCTCTCTCTCCCTCTCCTCCCCTCTCCTTTCGGGTTGGACCATATACCACCAGCGTGGGCACAACGCAATACGTTGAGGCCAAGGTCCCTTCGACTCCGCAGACTCCGCAGTTCCGTAGAGTCTAACAAGGGCTGGTATCATCGGATCTCGATGTTTTCGCAGAGTCGGACACTGTTCCAGAGATAGCTCTGAGTTTTTCGTTAGCTGAAATTGTTGCTGATCGCCTGGGACGAGAATCACCAGCGGATTGAGACTCGGTCAGTTGCTTCGAAGACGAACTCCTGGTATATGCCATGGTTGATGGGAAACGCGTTGAGGGTAGTAGACTGTCTCTGTGGAAGCTGGCTAGTAGGTCTAAAGGTAATGTTGAATGCAGAGATGGATACTTCTGAGAGTCGTCGATTGAGCGGTGAATAGAGGAAGCATCATTGTCTGCCACCTCGTTTTATACCCGCATTTCAGGGGTATCCGAGTCCAAGCACAGACGATAGTTCGTCACAGTATTCCTGTGGTCAGAGCCAGCGGTCGGTGCTCATCCGCGGCCCGCCAGGGACAGGCACAGTGGCAGACTACCACGGGAAGTAGGATGGTTTGGCCATCGGCTTTGCCGGGTTCGCGTCCGTCATTGACGGCTGTCAAAGCGGAACACGCATTCATGCATCATGGTCCAGTCATCGTGGTCCCGGCGTCCTCAAGCTCAGTGTAGGGATCTAGGAATAGTGTTATGTCCGTCGCACCACGGGACATAGGACATCTTACTCCGAACACAGTTAATGTAAACGATATCAAGTTAGATAAAAAGGCCCTATGGTATGATACATCAGCACACGCGTGCATACTAAGCTAGGCATTCTCTTTTACTACTAATAGAACCATTCAGATGCGAATATAAATACATGGCTTGTTCAAAAGTATTGAGAACGGGAAAGGTAGATTTATAGTCGATGGGACTGTTTAAAACCAATCGCTATCGCTCGAGTCGAAGCTGTCAGAGTCGCTGGTATTGGAGCATGGAGTGGGGGTTCGAGTACGAGTTGATGGCAGAGTCGACGGTCCAGCCACGGGCTCGGGAGTGTATTCGGTGATGGGCGTATTGACTGCCTCGGAAGTCGACTTGGTGCTGGTCTCGGGCGCCGGTTCAGTGGCAGTCTCGGGAGTCGGTATGGTGCTTTCGGTGTCGGAGGCCTCAGGCTTGTCCCACCCAGGAAGTGTCTGATCGTTATTGTGTCGCTTCAAGCAGTGTCTCTTGAACCAGGCCTCAGAGGTTGTGGTGTAGCCGCAGCGAGGCATCGCACACCAGTAGACCGTCTTCTCTTTTGGAGCCGCCTTTTGCTTTGGCTGGGGCTTTTGCTTTGGCTGGGGTTTTTGCTTTGGCTGGGGTTTTGGCTTTGGCTGAGGTTTTTCTTTTGTCGAATTCTCGTTGGGTCGAGTGTTTGGTTTTCCTGGACACTTTTTGCTGTTGACGTGCGCATAGTACAGTTGCTTCGACTTGAAGCCATTGTGGCACTTCTTGCACAGGAAGATAGGCGTGTAGGCAGACGCCTTGCGTGGGACACTCTCAGCTTCATCCTCAGACTCGTCCGTACTCTCCTGCTCGCTCTCTTCGGTCTCAGAGTCCGTGCTCTCAACGCTGTCGTCGCGTCTCTGGTCAGCATTAGGGATATCCACAAGCTTCTGCAAGGCTTTTACAGCAGCCCCGCGCCTAGGTCGACGCGCCGGGGATGCAGGGGGTGTTGTTGAAGTTTCGGCCAAGGGCCTCTTTCTCCCAACCATTGTGACTTGATGCAATCGAGTCGAGTGGTATACAAGAGAGTTAAGGGTGTGGCAGAGCTGGTAGGGGATGGAGTTCACTGCTCCCTCTCAGCAGACCGCAACCTTGTGGACGAACAGGCTGAGCCGGAATATATGATGGTGGTGAACAAAAGGAATGAAAGCCACGCCTGCAGTGTTCACCTTTTAAACGAGCGATGAACACGTGCACATTTGACAAAGAAGGGCAGGTTAATATCCAAAATAGGAAGGTCACAAGTGTCCGTCGGAGGCTGTTGGTCGCTGACCATGCGTTGGGGCCATTGTTCGTTGACCGGGTGGCATAGATACAGTCCAAGATACTGCCACAGACACTCGAAAAATTAATACTCCTTGTAGACTAGCCTTGCGGGCCCTAGGCCTTGACGGAACGCATTGACGCTCAAAGCGCACACCCAGCGCTTAATGCTGGTTGTTTTTCGTATCTCAGTTCCTCAGTTTCCGCGGTTTGGGACAGTGTACACATAAATCCTAGTACTTCTTCCTCTCTGCCAAATACTATGCCGATAAGTCCTGATATCTCGCACTGGCAGTGAAGAAACTGGTGGGCAGGAGGGTTGAACTTCTCCGAAGAACGGACTGTGTGGCTGCACCTTCCAGTCCAAACACTGTCCATCACATCCAAGCGTCGTCCACAGGATTTCATGATCTCCTATGCTCTTCATGATCAACTCAAGTCCGGGTTCGAATTTCGAAAGGTTTGGTGGACTTGACACCGGGAATCTGTGTTCGATACTCGAATGAACGTCGGACGCGGGGAATCCGGGTACGCCAAGTTGGTTGGCGTGTTTTTTTTTTTCTGAAAATTCTGACCGGCTGTTTCTTCGCAGGGCCCTGCATGAGCGGGGGCGCATTCTCTGGCCCGCTCAAGACTTGCGACTACTGACAAAAGGTGGACAACACATAATATCCCACCATTATCTAAACCTGCTACGGTCCAATGGTCATGGGTTCCATGTTCTGCCAGCACCCATGCGCGGTGTCATCGCATTGGTGCTTCTGAAGAACAACACATACCCTTCCCTGCTGCCTCTGTTACGCTCAAACCACGGCCAACGGAACCCGCCCCGGAACCTGTCCTGCCGGTATTCAATTGACCCATGTCACGAAGCCACGGTAGTTGGAGCTCCCCTTCGAAGCACGCCTGAAGGGCGATGGACTTCGACGTTCGAAGCTCGATTTGACGAACGAAGACCCTGTTTTCGGTTCTTAAAACTCCGTGGGTCGTCCCACGTCCCTGTGCGACACTCTCCTCTGACCTTTGGCGCGTTTAAAAGAGCGAGATAAGCTCTTTCTCTCTTCTTGAAGACACCCGACCCTCTTCTGGGACCATGACCGCCCAGGAAAAAGTCGACGAGAGCAATGAGATCACGGTTCAGGCTCGCGATGTCGACGTGGCCGCTATGGTAGCGGAGGATGGCACCTACGAACTCACGCCTGAGCTCGCTCTCGCCCTCAGGTACGCCTGTTCTACGTAGGCCCGCACTTCCTTCACTGACGGATGATTCAGGAAGAAGATCATCAGGAAAAACCCAAAGTATAAATGATGCATCATTGAGAACATTTTGTACACTGTTGCCCCGGATGAGGCTAATGGACATCAATGTGCTTCAGTGACGAAGCCCCTGTCATTTTAGTCCATTTTGAAGCAAAAATGTGACCACTTGTTCGTACGAAGGCATAATTTTCTGGGACATTTCAGTGCTCTTCAAGTTGGGTCCTACCGCCTTCCCGGTGAAGTGTGGAGTTTTGACGCTCAGGCTGCACTTCTCGACATTGGCCTTTCGATAGGTGGTATGGAGTAGCAGATATTAAACTTCTTGCAAATTTACATCCTCAGGGTTGAACAAGAAGACTGAGATTCAGCTTGGAATGCGAAGCAGAGGTAGATTTCACTCCGAGAAGAAGGAGAAGTCATTCAAAGTCCGCTCTCACCTTCGCGGGCGACGCGGCAAGCTTCGGCTCTGTGTGTGAAAGTGGACACGTGACATGTCGTTCAGACGGTCGCGCAAGAGTCACGACGCCAGCAAAGCGACCTTGTCCACATTCCCTCACCTTCCCTGTCCGAGGCCGTCGTCCTCAGCATTTTCTGTCGCGTTTTGCCGCAACGCCTACTCCAGACTGCGGCCGTATACAAGACTTGTCTGCTTCCCATCAGGTATGTACTCTGGAGACCGTTCTCCTCACCAGGGGTGCTCACTGCTGTAGTAGGTATCGCTCGCTATTCAGGTCACCCCCATTCGCCTTGATTCGCCATAATTTGCCAAAGTGAGACATCCCCTCGCAGCCTGACGTATCACAACTGACCATCCCTTTCTCTTCTCTGTAGCAGGCCTGAGTCTCAGTGGTTTTGCCGGTGCTCTGAGTAGGATGAGTGATATCGGGATTGGGACTTGGAAATCGGGTTTGATCGTAGTTGGTAGCCGGCTCGTAGTTCATTTCGATATATACGTCGTTCGACAAGTTCTTGTATTAGCCAACATTGAATGACAATACAACATGGACTTGCACCATCCATCGTGACCGCTTTGATTTAAGGGAATGATGAGCTGAATCGAGCAGTGAAATGGGCCATTGAATGTTGCTTGTCTGTGCATAATTGTGTATAAATGAAGGGGCTGCATCGTGCAGTAGTTACATTTGGACACCGAATAGAAATTCGGCGCTATTGGACTTCATTTTTCTTATTGTTGCACAATAGAGGCTCAATTTACACTTTGGCTTTTCCCTGATGATCGACAGGAACCTCTTGCCATTGATGTGCTGTATGTCGTTTTCCCTCTGGCGTCTGGGCGAGACACTCGCTAACCACCTTGACGAACAGTCACATTCGTGTTCGTCTCCACCACACTTCCTGTACCATTCTCGCCGTTGAACATGCCTTCCACAGCATCATGATCGCGGACCAAGTCGTAATCGCGCAATCCGCTATCCTGGGCATCTTGTGTGTGGTCACCTTCGGTTAAACCTGAACTGTGTCCCTGACAAAGAACCATTTAGCCAAGGCGCGAATCTGACACAGGATCAGTTCAATTGGCTGGCGACTATCCTGTATCTGAGTATCCTGGCGTTCGAGGTAAGCTAGTTTCTTCAGTAACTCAACACAGGTCGAAGATCCGATGAACGTGTGTTTTAGTATCCCCAGAATTTGGCGCTTCAAAGGTTCCCTGTAGGAAAATGGATGGCGTGAGTCGTCTTGCTGTGTTCGATGAACGGTTAGCTTACAGGGCCTCTTGTAGGGTGAATATCTTCGTTTGGTCAGTCGCACTTCTCGCACATGCGGCATGCAGGTCATTCGCAGCGCTTGTTGCGTGCAGAATCGTGTTGGGAATGTGCGAGAGTGAGTCGCTCTTGGTTATTTCCATCGTGCGGTAGATTATAATCGTTGTCAAGGCGTCATCCTTCCCGGTTTCATGATCGTCACTTCCATGTTTTACACGCGTGCTGAACATACGGCTCGCGTTGGCTATTGGTGTAAGTGTCCTTTCCGTCACATCCATCGTTCCGACGATCATTGATACCACTCACAGACATGGCTGGAATGTGTGGGAGCAGCTTCCTGGGACTTGTCGCGTTCGCGCTTTTGCATATCGAGGTATCCTTACGATCCACACCCTTCTTCCATTTGAAAAGCTCACGTAGTCATTCCAACAGGGAAAAACTAGGCTCATGCCATGGCAGTGGTACACCCCACCTCACGTAAACCATTCACTCGAACCCCGTTCTGACTGTCGTATAGGATGATGATTATCATGGGTCTTGTGACGTTCGTTTTCGGCGTTATTTTCGTGTATGTTGAAATTGATTCGTTTCCGGATGATGTACGCTCACGCTGGTGTGCAGGATATTCTTCCCCGATTCGCCTACCTCTGCCAAGTTCCTCTCCGAGGAGGAAAGGGCGTTGGCCATCCAGCGCATTAAGGTTAACCAAACGGGCGTTGAGAACAAGCGATTCAAGAAAGAACAGTAAGTCTCTTTGGAAGCTACACCGTCGGCTAATTGGCCTCACAATCGCGGTTTTAGGTTCATCGAAACGCTCAAGGACATCAAAGTATGGTACATGGTCGCATTCGGGTTTCTCTCGTACGTCTTTACCACCCTCATGCCCACGCCGCTCATCTCAGATGCGCCTAGGCATGTCCCCGTCTCGATGACATTCCAAAAACAAATCATCGTCTCCCAAATGGGCTTCAACGCCCTCCAAACCACCCTCCTCAGCTGTGCCGATGGGGTCATCACCGTCATCGGAATCTCCATCGGAATCTACCTCTCCACCCTGCCCGCGATTGGCAGGGGCTGGTCGACGATCATCACCTCCATCCCTCCGCTTGTTGGGTCGATTCTGATTAATGTTCTGCCTGGAGAGAATAAAGTCGCGCTGCTGTTTATGTATTGGTTGTCTTGTGAGTGTGAAGTGTTCTCCCTTTGTCTACTTTCTCCCGACGACCTATGTGCAACCCGACGATTGAAAAGGGATTATACTAACGTATGGATTAAAGTCTGGGTTAGCGTACCATATACCGTGTTCTTGGGATGGGTTACCTCCCTGGTTGCAGGTCACACGAAAAGGATTACGACGAACGCAATGGTCCTTATCGCTGCGTACCTCGGTCTTGCTGTTGGTCCTTTGATGTGGAAGAAGCAGTATCAACCACGGTCAGTACAGCTAAAATCTCTTTCTTACTTCTACCTGCCTATGCTCATCGATACCTGCTCTCCCCTCCAATAGAAACCGCGTCCCATGGATCATAGTTGCACTCTGTGTCCTAACCTCGGGAATATCCCTCTTCGCTCTCCGACTTACGCTCTACCTCGATAACAAGAAGAGGGATAGGGAGCCGAGGAGTACGAAGTACGATGAAGTCTATATCAAGAAAGAGTTGGCGGATGGGACGGTGGAGAAGCAGCATGTTGACAAGGTGAGCATGAACTTCTTTGTGGTTTGGCGAGGTCACAGAGATGCTGATTGATTTTTGCGTGGTTCAGGCTTTCCTCGATCTCACTGATAAAGAGAACCGTGACTTCCGATACGTTTTGTAGCGACTTTATGAATCATTCTGTGTTATCTCGTGATATATTATTCTCTACGGCTTGAGGTGAAGATGTATTCATGGGAAACCAAAGAATCCGGGCGGCTAAGTAAACAAACGGAAGGTTTTTTGACCAACCTTGAAGGATGAAAGCAAGTCCAGCGACCATCGCAACCAGCACAAGCAAAACACTGGAGGAAATAAAAATGGGACCACCGCGGATCGAACGCGGGACCTTTAGAACTTCAGTCTACTGCTCTCCCAACTGAGCTATGCTCCCATGGAAGTTCGTTCAAAACTTGACAACAGGTTGGCCGCGGCCGTTATATGGATGCTTGCGATCGATCCTGGGTGAATGCAGGCGCTCAAGTTGAGTAAAGGTCCAGCTTAAACCTCGATAGATGCTCTGCAGTAGACCTGGTGTTTGAAAGACTTGAATTCCGATGGTCGGTTTGCGTTTGGAGGACGTCGACTCGAGGCTGGAACATTGGATTTTGTCGTATGGATAATAGACCAGCCGCCAAGGTGAGCAACCTCGATCTAACGCTCCTGGTGACTCGCGGTTACAGAGCTTTCATAAGTGGTGGGTTGAATAGTATTTCCAACGCAGAACAATCTCAGCGTCGAATTCTTGGACGTCCTGTAGGTGCCGCTTTGACATTACTCGATATAGAAGCTGGGATACCGCTTTGACCGTTTGATGCGCTTTGACTTATTGCTTGATGCGCTTTGTTCAGTCAAGGATGAATGGGCGCTTTGACGTTGGGGAAAAAGGTATAAAGGCGCGATGGACTGAGCCGAGTTTTGGTCAAGCACATCTCGCCACTCGATACTCGATACTCACTCGCAGTCGAACCTACTTCGAACTTAGAACCTAGTCGTTCAGAAAGCAAGCAAGAAGCAAACTAAACCAACAATGGCGACTACCACTACTACTACTCAACACACTCAGACCATTCACTCCACTTCAAACGCAGCCAGCCACTCTCAATCTGAGGGAAACCCGATTCATCTCCGACGGACCAAGCGAGTCGAGGACTTGGGGACCTTGTTGCCAGCAAGGAACCCATCGCCTTTGGATTATACTGTCTTGTACAAACTCTCCAGGAGCCCCTCCTCGGATTCGAGTTCGGAATCGGATGATGAGGCCATTACTATTCGTCCAAAGACTCGGCGTAGCCAGAAATAGTAAGTGACAAGATGGCGGAACGCGTGCAGGAGGAAGTGAAGATTAATTTCGGAAGTGGTGTTTGTTGAAGTTGACTCTTGAAAGGATGGCGAGGGTGGAGTTATGAGCGTCTGTTTGACTTCTTTGCTATGGTTCTCTTTCATTTCCACTATACCTATGTTTATGCCCAATATCATGATGTCGATTTCTATGCCTATACTTTTTCGTTTCTATGCCTATCCTTCTTTTGCGATCCCTATCTGCAGTAGTATGTCGTTCCTTTGAATAATCCATTTGTGAAGTTCGTGAATTTAACCATGTGCAGTGCGCACCTTCGAGATGTATCATCACTAAAAAACCCTGTTGGAGATATTTGGGCGGTGCCCATGCGATGTCCCTAGCCGCACAATGTCCTGGTCACCGCACGCGAGCGCACACAATCGCGGCGGCGCTGGTGCGAGAGTCACCAGATGCTTTGTCTCCACAGCGTCGCCGCGGTAAGTGAGATCTCACTCGCGCGTGCGGTCTCCGTGCGATCTCCCAAGTGCACCTGTACCAAGATACAATCGGGGCCTAGGACACCATACTTCGAGTCTTTTCTCGATTTTGTATAAAGAGAATTAGAATGCCATATATTTTCATCGTAGTGCAAATACATCTCCGAAACTTATCTACGCGGAATACCTACACTCACCGAAGGGGGCTGACCATCCACCCGACTCGACCTGCTCAAATGTAATACCACATGTCAAAGGTACTGGATAAGTTGAAAAGACTGGTCAGCGCTTGAAGGTGAATCGGAAGCCTCAACATACCATCAAACCCGGTTCAACCACGCCCCAGCACCCTCGTCGCCATTTTCCGGACCTCTTCCCGTGTTATGGGCAACCCGCCTAGGAGAAAACATGAGTTTATATTGGGCGACTTGTTCATAGTCTCGCCTTTCACGATCCTTGAACGTTCCAGCCCCAGAACCTTGAAACGATTGATTTTGACCTGTTGGACATTCTGGCCCGGGCGTTGTTTCTGAAAACGCGTTCTGCAGCTGCTATTCGTATGGAGAACGCTGGTCTAGGTCAGGGCGGTTTGTGGTACGCGCGAGATCTAAGTGGGCACAGGGGATGGATGTGGTTGAAAGTCAAGAAGGAATGGACGACGGAATGCATAAGTAATTCCCCCAGGCGCGACATCCCGAGCGGGGTTTGAATGACTTTGATGTAACTCCGACTCTTCGTGGTCTGGTTCGCCTATTGTTGCCTATACATTCAAGTCAATGGAGAAAATTTGGTATTTTGAAAAGGAAAGGCTTGTGCTTGCATGTCAGTGCTAGAATAAAACAAAAGGAGTGTAAGCCTGCCCATGAGACCTCTCAAAGTCGTGGCGTAGTTCTTGAGGTCGCCCACCCGGCGCGGCGGCAGGCGTGAGATCTCACGACCTCTCGGCGCTTACGGGCGATCTCAACCTCACCGCCTCGCTTTTGGTGAGGTAAGGCTCCCCCCGCTCCGGTTTCACGTCGAACTATAGAGACCGAATCTATGGTGCTGATAGCTACTTAAGTCTCACTATATACTTGGGCGGTGAAGCATATCGCCAACCCGGTTTTTTAGTGATGATCATGTCAGTATTGGTCGTGAGGACTATCTGTCGTTAGGTTCGATGTCGAGTAGAAGCTTGACCCCAGGAAGTGAGCGGATCTACGTCGCTACTCAAGTGACAAGAACACGACAGAGTGCTCAGTCCACAAAATCTGATGTCTATCTGAGTACTGGTATGATTGTTATCTCCTCTACCCTACATGCTTCCTCCGAGTCGACGTCAATTGTTTGAAGACAATGTCAGTTTGTCGGACGTTTCGATGAGGAGGATTATTGATTCGGGTTAGATGCCGTTGGGAGAAGGAAAATCAATCTTCCGCGCTAATGCCATCACGGTATTATGTGCGAGAGAAAATCTGTACGGATGCCCATGATGTCTCCACTTCTTCCATGGACCATGTCGAAGACGCTCAACTTGACCTAATGAGGTACCCTCAAACATCCTCCACCGCCAACCCGACATTTCATATCGCCCCTGTCGACCATTGTCAACGCAGAGACCTCAGTCAACCATCATTAATGAAGCTATGTCATTTTATGGACGCCGGAATCAGTAGGAGATGGGTAATAGAGGTTTGAAGGGCGACGTTCTCTCTGCTGAGGCGACAGAATCAATGCTCAATACAAGTCGACGTCCTTCCGATTCAAATTTCATTCCCCCGCGATATTAATTTCGACTGAGTTCTGACCTCCAATTCCGCAAGCCTAAACGCCTGCGACTCGATCCCACTGTCAGGATGTGTCACAATTCGCTTTACAACCTTTTTCTTCTTCGCCCTTTCCCATGTCTCGACTTCAAATGAAATCAGCCTTTCACTAGGCACATGAAGCGTGTCCATATCCACATCTTAAGGCTTTGCGATCCTCGTGACCACCAGATTCAGTCCCAGTGATCGTGAACAACCCCCTCATCGCAATAATCTAAATACCCATCAATGAGACCGAATCGTCTCGTCCTAGTTTCCGAATACTGAGTAAGTCTTATCAAGTGCACTAGACCGGTCTTCAAGGGAGGTATAGAAGCGGCCGGCCAACAAGTGGGTTACAGCAGTTACCGCAGTCTCCGGCGTTCGAGGAGTGGAGCATCAGCCTGAGAGCTCAAGTATGTTGCTCGAAGATTGATGCGGTATAGCTCAAGTATAGCTGGTGATGTGCGCTCGTCTATTCTTAGGCATCCCTTATCCGTTTCAGGTTCGTAAATTTAACACCTCTTTGATGGTCAAAACCTACAAAGAGATTTTTTCTGGCCGTGGACTCTGGATACTTATGATCATGGAGATGCATCGCATCGTGTCAATATTGATACCCTGATCATGACCACGCGAAAAGCATGCACGAGGGTGTGTGATCGGAACGGGTGAAGTACCACGAGGAGAGCTACATATCATCTTCGCAATGTATGTAGACCGGAAGCAGCTTGAACTTGAACTTGGAACTTTGTTCTCTCAACGTGACTCCGAGTCCGACGCGGTGTATTGTACCAGTTTGAATCACGACACGACGTACATAGCAATCGCATCGCGCACGGGTGAAGGGTTCTCCTCCATTGTCCATGACGCAACCGCGTTTGGGAATCCTGTCGTCTCTATTGAAATTGAAGATGCTTATTGACGAATGGAGGATCGAGTTGAAACGACAGTGTCAAGCTGAAACACGGCAGGGGTAGACTGGAGGGGAAGGGTAATTAGGGAATGGGGTTTACCCTTTATTATTAGATCTCGCGACAATGGATCATGGAATTGGAATGGTAATATGTAGCAACACGCAGCACCTTGGATGTCCTGAAGGCTGAGGTGGTGTTTGACCTTACCGCTTGCATTTAAAGAGTGGATAGCTTGACTAATCATAGACGAGAGCCGAGGAAAAAAAAATGTGCGCCTCGCGTGGTTCAGAGATAAACTTAGCCTTCGACGGCTACATACAGATGATCTATAGCGTGGCGCGGGGTAAATCCCATCTTCCAGAAAAACTATTTTCGATCGATCGTTATCCTCCTCCCATTCGCTGACACTGACAGCTCCTCCCTCCTCCGATGTGAGTCCTCCTCCGTTACCCCGATACGATTGACACTGACAGGTGTTGACAGTTCCGGGCCACGAGGGCAGCGCCGGGCGAAGGGGGATTAGGGGATGGCTATTGGTTGGAGGAGCGGGAGCGGGAGGCGCGAGGGGGAGGTAAGGATACGATTGGCCAGCGTCGGCTTCGGACGGTGGCGTGGTATACTATTGGTTAGAACTTAGAGCAGGGTTGGGTGGAGAGCGGGATTGGTTGGAGCCTTCGAGTTAGGGGCAGAAGCGAGGGGTTTTGGTATTAATATGGTGATACATAGATACTTACGAATTGAATTTGGAGCCCCCCTCGGCCTTAAATTCGTTTGTAATACAACGATCGTATTGCAGCGAGTGCGTTTAAATTGAATTGAGTTGCATGAGATTAGATAGGTATCCAAGAAGGCCGTGAATTCGATCGACTCCGAGGGGAGGGCTGTGAATTACATACTGCTGAAGTGAATTCTATTATCATGGATTATCATGGATAGCGATAGATATTGTATAGACGCCCACGCGAAGAAAAATGAAAAGCGGAGTCAAATTTCAAATTACTGTATTATTCTCGTTGGATTTTGGTCATCGTGTGGACTTTCTGAGAATGATCGGGTGGACAGGGGGAAACAAAGTTCTGGTTCTGACTGTAACAGTGGTGTATGAACTTCGAACTTCGAAGAAGAATTGCGCCTGGAATAGTGTAGATTTTAGGGTGGAGAGAGCGGACGAGTAAGGTCCGAAAGAGCGAATGAATACGGGTGGAGGAGAGCGAATGAATACGGGTGGAGGAGAGCGAATGAGTAAGGGTGGGGTTGGATGAGGCGGTACTACTGCCGGTAACGTTATCGAGACCAAAACCATGATGAATGACAAGAAAAACGAGATGAAGAAAATGAACATTTACATTCATACTATACCTCCGGGAGATGGTACAGGAGATGGGTACCTCGGAGATGGTGCGAAGGCCAGACTAGATTTTGACGATGAGGTTATGAACATGTAGACTGCCTCGAGGTATACATACATAGTTCAAGTCCCAAGACTCGGAAAACCTACGGAACGGAAACACCCTCGATAAATTTTTATGTATTTCGAAGAAGACTGGTGGACGGGCGACGGAGGTTTATACTGTAGGTATCATCATGATGAAAGTGGAGTCGGGGACCGGGTGGTAGTGGAGAATGGTGTACTCCAAGGAAGGTGATATGTACTCCGAGAAGGTGTTATATATACTCCGAGGAAGGTGTTATATATACTGTATGTGCTCCAACGGGGGTGGTCAAAGGTCAAAAGCGGTACGTTGGGCTCCGATGTCCCGAATGCGGTGGGGAAGGTAGAGATAAAGTTGGCAATGTGGAAGGTGGAATACCAGGAGGGGGTTTGAGTCGTTGCAATACCGGAGCTTGACAGCCAATGGAGGGGTGAGCTGGAGCAATAGAAGTTGACCTAGGATGTGGGTGGATTTCGATGTGGATATCGGATGACCTGAGCGTGGTTTCAATGAGAAGGGGGAACGCGAGGATGAATCTTGACGTAGGTGATTGAGTACGTAGACCGCGACGAGGACCGTGGATGAGGGGCTGAGGGTGCAAAACGAGAGAGAGATAGTCCGAACCAAGAGCGACTTCAGAGCGACTTCAAACCAATAGCGCCTCTAAACCAAGAGCGACACCTCCAAACCAAGAGATCTAGAGACTCCTCGACCAGCTTGACCAAGACCAAGAACCAAGACGCAAAACCCGCGATGTCGGGCTTGCTCGTCGACTCGTGTTTCGTGGGTTTGACTGATGCTGACTCGTGTTTCGTGAGTTTGGCTGATGCTGACTCGTGTTTCGTGGGTTGGCTGATGCTGGGAATGGGAGCGAGCGTCGCGGGCGGTGGTACGTACCTATAGACCACAGGCTGGACGCCAGTATACCTAGACCACAGGCTGGACCCCTGTATGTCCGTACTAACGCAGACCCAAGTAAGTAAATATGTAGACCTACTCCCTGGCGAGTGTTCGCCAGCTTTGTCGTCGAGGAGTGTCGGTCGTCGTTGCGAGAACCGTCAAGTCTAACATGCTCATCGCTTGTCGCTTATGAACATTTTTGCAGAAGATGACGAGATGCCCTTACAAGCGAGGCCCTACCGAGTGCGCAAGTGGCGACCCTGATGCGCGGACAGTGTTTATTAGTGACGCGAGGATACTTAGTGTATGCTGCATAGTGACGGGATGATAGTGTATGGTGGGCATGATGCGAGGTGCTGCGAGGATACGTAGGCCTAGGCGAAGCGAACGAGCGCGGCGGGCGGGGCGGGCGGGCGCAGAGGGACTCGAAGCTGAAGCGAAGGGCCATAAAGAGCTGAAGCGAAGGGTAATAAGGAGCTGTAATATAACTCTGGTAATTGAATCGAAGTTCTGTCGTCCTTCTGACATTACATACATATGTACAAGTACGCTGAGAAGGAGCGGCCGTATCCAGGGAGCTGTCTGGCGAGAGGATGCGTATGTAAAGGGGTATGTACATAGGGCTCTCGGACGAAAGGTTGGGGCATCTGTACACACTCGCGGACAAAAGGCGCAGAACCACGCATTTTGTAAGGGAATTGCCAATCTCGTTGGTCAGGATTACCAATCCATTCGCCTATACCCGCGTAGAGAATGGAGCGAAAAAAAAAAAAAAAAACTTCCGACTTCCGCGAGGGTTGTTTATTTTGATGCCGATTCGGGTTGAAAATCATGCTAGGGTTAGGGGTACCCAGTATGTAACAAGCGACAAAGGGGGGTTTGTGCTTGGCCGCCCGCCTTGTTCTTTTTTCCATTTCCACCAGCTCAGCCCCATCAAAACACACCCCTCTCCGTTCCCAAACCAACCAAACCCAACACCGAACGACACCTCCACTCCTCCTTTCTTCTTTTCTTCTTTCATCACACCACACTCACAGACACCTCCTTCCCTCCTCCGACTTCGACTGACATTCTCCTCTTTTTTCGTCGTCGTCGTCGTCGTCGTCGTCGTTCGTTCGTTCGTTCGCTTGCTTTGTTTGTTTCGTCCCCTTATTTTTTCGTTCGACGAGACAAACACACATCACCACCAACCAGCTTTCGACGGCCCTTTTTGACTACTTGCTACCACCCACCACCTACTACGCCCGCCCCCCGTTCCTTCGTTACCACCACCACCACCACCGCCTTCGCCGCCGCCGCTACCACCGCACGCAAGGCGCTCTACGGGAACACCATCCGACGCCAACGACTCGAGGCGAAACGAAGAAACTAAACCAACGAATCAGAACACACGTTTAGGAGGCTACTAGTAAAAAAAAATGGGTTGTGTACAGTCTACTGGTGTTGATGACGAGGCTAAGGCCCGTACGTATTATTTTCTTACTTTTTGTGCTGGCTTTGTCTTCCCCTTGGTGGTCCCCCTCCTGTCCCTCGCAGCCTCCGCCGTCCCCCTTTCGTCGCTGGTCGTCATTCGGTGGTGTGAGGTGGAGGGTGGACGCAAGCACAAAGGGCTGGGGACAATGGACTGGGGGGGTGACGGGCGGGCGACGGCCCAGGGGAAGCTGACTTGGTAGACGGGTGAACTGACGACGCCAACTTTCCTTTGACAGGCAACGACGAGATTGAGAACCAGCTTAAGAGGGACAGGATGATGGCCAAGAACGAGATCAAGATGTTGCTGTTGGGTGCTGGAGAGTCTGGCAAGGTTCGTTCGTCCCCCCTCGTCCCCTTCCCAGCGTCGTGGACTGACTAACTAACCCGCCACGTTTGTTTTTATAGTCAACGGTGTTGAAGCAGATGAAGCTCATCCACCACGGTGGATACAGCGAACAAGAAAAGGATTCCTATAAGGAAATTATCTTCTCTAACACCATCCAGTCCATGCGGTGCGTTCCGTTTCTCTGTCTAAAGGGTAAGGAGAGGCCCCTGACGCCAAGACCACCAGAGCGATCCTCGACGCCCTCCCGCAGCTCGACCTGGCGCTGCAACCCGCCAACGACGCCCGGCGCGCCACCATCCTCGCCATGCCCGGCCAAATCGAGGCCGACGTCTTCCCCCGCGACGTTGCCGACGCCATCCGTAACCTCTGGCGCGACCCCGCCGTCAAAGAGGCCGTCCGCCGCTCACGCGAGTTCCAGCTCAACGATTCCGCCGTCTACTACTTCAACTCTATCGACCGTATGAGTGCGCCTGGGTACTTGCCCACTGACCAGGACATTTTGAGGAGCCGTGTGAAGACGACGGGTATCACGGAGACGACGTTCAAGGTTGGGGAGTTGACGTATAAGTTGTTTGATGTTGGTGGACAGAGGAGTGAGCGGAAGAAGTGGATACATTGTTTTGAGAATGTGACGGCGCTTGTGTTTTTGGTGTCGTTGAGCGAGTATGATCAGATGTTGTATGAGGATGAGAGTGTCGTATGTCCCCTTTTTCCCTCCTTTTTTCTTCTTTGAGTTTTTTGTGTTAATGTGTTGCGAACTAGAACCGTATGCAAGAAGCGCTTACGCTGTTCGACTCGATTTGCAATTCGCGGTGGTTCGTCAAGACGTCTATCGTGAGTACCCCTCTCCTATCTTCTTCCTTATTCCCTTTTCTTGCCCCCCCTTTCGTCGTTGGACCCTATCGTCCTCGCGCCCTTTCAACCCCGTTTCCGCGCTGCGTTCTGGACACCCAAACCCCCTCCCCACTCTTCCTCCACACCCGCCCACTCCCCACCCCCCGAGCCGCATCAATTGCACCCCTCCTCCCACCCATGTCCCCGTCCTTCTTTCCATCCTTCCATCAGGCGTTTGAGCCGCTTCCATCATTCGATGTTACGAACATCATTTCATTTGGATTGCGAACGTCATTTGGATTACGAACACCTTTCCCTTTCTTTTTGGGTTTGTCACGAGCCAAGGAAGCAAGCCCCTTTGGTGTCTTTGTGATATGGGACGGTGGCTGGGTGCTCGGGTGGTGTGAGTTGGTAACGTTGTCGGGCTGATGGCGTCTCGGACGGGGTGTGGATTGATAGGTGTTGGATGGATTGACGGATGGATGGGTTGACGTGTGTCTAAGTCTGTCTAATGGTTATTGCTGGACGACGTTGTGGGTCTGGGACGTCTAATGGCGAAGACATCTATCTATCTATCCTGAAAGGGGAAGATGTGTGTTCGTTACCCGGTGTTTTTGGGCGGCTGTTTCACGGAGGTCCTCGATACCTCCTCTTCGTCGATGCCTCTACTCCCTTACTTTTTCCTCGACGTGGTCTCAAAGCTTTTTCCTCGATGTGGTCTCAAAGCTTTTTTCTCGATGTGGTCTCAAAGAATTCGTGGCTAACTAAACACTCCCCACAGATCCTCTTCCTCAACAAAATCGACTTGTTCGCTGAGAAGTTGCCTCGTTCTCCTCTTGGGGATTATTTCCCTGATTATACGGGTGGAGATAATTATGATGCTGCTTGTGATTATTTGTTGCATCGGTGAGTTGCTGTTTCCTTTCTTTCCTTGCGTTACTCGCTCGGTGCTTTCTCTGGGTGTTGGGTGGTGGTGATGGGATGCACGGGTGACGGTGGGATGCGCTGTTGGCGATGGGTGTACCGGTAATGATGGGATGCCCCGGTGACGATTGGGTGGAGGGTGACTATGTGGGACGTATGCTGACCATCATTTACCTTTTTGCAGATTCGTCTCCTTGAACCAGAGCGCGGCTACGAAGCAGATTTATGCTCACTATACGTGTGCGACGGATACGCAACAGATTAAATGTGAGTTTTCCCTTTCCACCTCGTTGCGTTTTGGTTCTTTTTTCGGCTCGGTGTTCTTCGCCATTTCTTTGCCTTACCAAATTCACTTGCCATTCCCTCACTTCACGGGAGTCGCTTTGCTTTGGCTCTTCTTGCCGTCGCCTCGCCGCCTCTTGGTCGGCACGGCTCCTATCGTCGTCGTCACAGATGGTCTGGTCGCCGTTGTGTCCCGGGTACGGTTAGGCGGTGTTGTTACCCGAGGTTGCCGACGCACGCACGGTGCTCGGGTGTGACGCCATTTGGTCCCTGTTGGTGGTGATGATCATCGCAGTGCGCCCCCTGAGTCTCGGGGGCCGACTTTGATTGATAACTCTTTCGGGGCGACTCTTTCAAATTGTTCATCTTTCGGCGCGCTTCGTTCAAATTGTTCATCTTTCGGGGCCTTCTTGGCGGTTTTGTATTTGATGCTCGATGAATTTTCGTTTTCTTGAGGGATTTCTGATGTTCGACTCTGCCGCGTCGGTTCCTCGCCTTTTGTGTTTGCATTTTTTTGGTCCTTTTCTTTTTCTCTCTGCTTGTTCGTTGTGTGATATGATTTTGAATGAAGGCTAACCCATCCTTTCTCTCCCTTTTCCAGTCGTGTTGAGTGCCATCCAAGATATCCTTCTTCAACTCCATTTGAGGGAGTGTGGATTGCTATAAACGCGGGGGTGTTTCCCTCGTAAAGCAAACTCCTGCCTGGTTCTTGTCTCTCTCTCTCCCTCTTTCTTGTCTGTCTCTCGTCTCTCTCCCGTCTCTCGCTTGTTCTCTAATCCATCCTCCTGTCTACTCTCTCTCTCTTGATATCTTTTTACCCCGTCTCGTAACACGTCACCTGCTATACTTTTTGATTGTTGACCCCCTCCGTTGGGTTTTCTTTCTGCACCGTTTGGGACGGTGGGGTCGAGTTGTTGTTTTTGACGCGGAAACACTTTTTTTTAGTTTTTTCTCTATTTTGTATGTTTAATGCTTTTTGGCTTGTGGATTGGCTGAGCTGTTCGGTAGGTGCTAGGTTCAACTGGCCTATTATTCGTTGGTGATGCTAAATTCCAACTTGCCTATTTCTTCTTTCTTACTCCCTCTCTCCATCCGACACTCCCTTGGAATTCCACTCTCGTTTGTTTTTTTCAATAAGTATTGCCACCTTTTTTTTTAGCTGTTTTGCTTGATACCGCTTTTTTTGTTTAAGTATTACTTATTTGTTTTTGTTAATTTCAAAGTAACGGTTGGAAGTTAAGTTATGAGTTTGGGAGTGTGTGGAGATGAGAGGGTTTGTGTTGGTGCATGAGCTACATAGGTTTGGGAGGTAGGTGGAAAGGGGGTTATGTGTGGTGAGGGTGTCGTCGACGGTCGGTTTTTGTGTCGTCGGTTTTTCGACTATGAGTGAAATTGAACGGTCAAGGAATTTAGGCCCTGTTGAGAACGGAGATTTTCCAGGTCATACTTGGTTCACTCCTTTGAATCCTCTGTCGTAGACGATAGTAGGTTAGGTACGATGTGATTCTGCAACTAGGGCCGAACTTTGAGCGTTCAAAGTTCAAACTTTGCGGCGTTCGGGCTACTAGGTACGTCCGAGATGCTAGTGTTGTAACGCTGCGGTGACTAGTTCATCGTCCAAAATGACAGGAGGTGAAGTTCAAGTTGAACTTTCAACTGGGTGAACATGAGGATCCTGTTGGTGAGTACGTGACGTCTTTTGGATTGGGGGATACGGACGAGTGAGTGAGTGAGTATGTTTGGGATCCGGACGGATGAGTTTGTTCAAGAGCGTTTCGGACGTCCATTCGGGTTGACATCCCTTTTGGAAGAACCTCTCGTATCTTCTACGTCACTGTGAGATCGACGGACATAGAAGCTATTCGATAAATTCGTAGAAGACAGTGTTCAATCCCAAAGATGCGGGAACGGGTTGGTTGTAAATCTTTTCTGTTCTTCGCGTGTGTCGTGTCGTGTGATGATTTTGGTACATGTAGTAGGTACCTTCGTTTGGGGTTGGGGTGTATTACTGTATATCCCAGGCTGTTCGCCTCTTGTCGTATATGTAGCTTGAATTGACATACGATGAGAACAGCCGTGTCATGTGTCATGTTGTCATGACCTCATGGCCCGATGTTCTGTCACGTCGTTGGGCGTCCGGTACCAAAGTGTCGAAACTCTATTCTGACCTCTTGACGTAGAGTGAGAGTTTGTGGGTGTGTAGTTCTTGTGTGTTGGGTGTCTTGAAGTAGGTTCGAATATATACATAGATATAAGTAGGATTGTCGAGTGTCGCCTTAACTGCATTTGAGAAGGCGCCGCGTGGCTTAAGCGCCCGTGGGATGGGGTTTAGGAGGTGCACCAGGCTGCTCTCTCGGCATTTTGGTTTAGTGCATTCATGAGCAAAATATTTACTTGGGAGTACTAGTAGTTGGGCGCCTTCCTTCCAGAGCTAGCTTCTGGAGGAGGGACAATATTAGGTCAAGCGCTCGTATGGTGTAACTTTAAGTAGTCTTTAATGGAAGGGCTAAATTTGGCTTTCGCTGGGAGCGCCTACTGCACGGCCTTTTGCACACCTTCCTATTCACTGTATATTCCGAATGAAAAGGAAGTAGGAACGATAGTAGCGTGTACTGCGTTACCTCTGTGGCTACCGTGACACTGTACTTAGGACCATTCTGAAATGAGCTGCGATCCAAGCGGGGAGCTGCCAGAGTTTACGCCCGTGGTATTGGACCAGCTGGATGATTGTGGCATGGTCTCTCATACGATACGATGCGAATACTTGGAAGATAGAGTCAACAGTCACGTTTGGTGATGAAAGTAGTAATGGCCAAACCTCCGAACGAACCTGAAGGAAGGACTTGAGATGGGCTCGCGGTATCCAATGAGGGCGGGCTTCGTGATGGTGTTTCTGTCGAGTTGGGAATATGCGGGAGGGGACGTAAAGCCTGTCGAGGTATTGAGATAATTCCCCGTGATGTGTGTATACAAGGAGAGTAGCTGTGTCCTGGTAGCTTGGTTCAACACTAAAAAACCTTGTTGGAGATATTTGAGCGGTGGCCAGGCGATGTCCCTAGCCGCCCAATGTCCTGGTCACCGCACGCGAGCGCACACAACCGCGGCGGCGCTGGTGCGAGAGTCACCAGATGCTTTGTCTCCAAAGCGTCGCCGCGGCTTGTGAGATCTCACGCGCGCGCGCGGTCTCCGTGCGATCTCACAAGCACACCTGTACCAAGATACAGTCGGGGCCTAGGACTGCATATTTTGAGCCTTTTCTTGATTTTGTGTAAAGAGAATACAAATGCCATATATTTTCATCATAGCGCAAATACATCCCCGAAACGTATCTACGTGGAATACCTACACCGTACTCACCGAACGGCCCTGAAAATCCACTCAACTCGACCTGCTCTAATGTCCTGGATAAGTTGAAAAGACTGGTCAGTGCTTGAAGATGAATCGGGAGCCTTTACATAAATCAAGTCCTACCATCAAGCCCGGTTCAACCACGCCCCAGGACCCTCGTCACCATTTTCTGGACCTCTTCCGGTGTTATGAGCAACCCGCCTAGTAGAAAAACGTTAGCTTATATTGGGCGACTTTTCCATAGGCTCGCCTTTCACGATCCTTGAAGGTTTCGGTCCCAGAATCTTGAAAACAACTGATTTCGACCTGTTGGACAATCTGACCCGGGCGTTGTTTCTGAAAATGTGTTCTGCAGCTGTTATTCGTATGGAAAATGGGGTTCTGGGCTCAGGGCGGTTTGAGGGACGCGAGATCTAGGTGGGCACAGGGGATGGATGTGGTTCAAAGCTAAGAAGGGATGGACGACGCGGATTCCTTGCCCCAGGCAAGGCCTTATCCCACCCGCTTACCTTCCTTATCAAGTAATAGAGCGTTTTTCTACATCTCCGCTTTAATTCGATTGCTCCGCTCTAATCCTTTCCCTCCCATTACACTCCCACCTCCACCGCGCCTGGATTTAAATCGCATTGAAGGCCCCTGCACATTGTCCCGCTATAACAATGCATTCCTTGCCCCAAGCAAGGCATTATCCCATCCGCTTACCTTCCTTTTCAAGTAATACAGTGTTTTCCTACATCTCTGCTTCAATTGCTTCGCTCTCACTTCCCTTCTCCTCGTCTGTCCACCTTGGTTGTTCCCAAAAATGTCCAACACTATCGACAGGTCCAGGACTTCAGATCTTGTATTATGGTTCCCTTGGAATAGTACTTACGTACATCGGAACATGTATATGATATGGAAAATATAAAATGCCGCTCTTATTCTATTGAACAGGGTTACAGATACCAGAGCAAGGGGCAAGGTCATAGGTGTCGGCCTGCCGCACCACCTAGTGGCATAATTCCACCGCGCGACATCCCGAGCGGAGTTTGAAATGACTTTGACCCAGCCGACTCTTCATGAATTTGTTTGGCAGTCGCTTTCAAGTAGATGGACGAACTTTGACACTGGGAAGGAGAAAGGGCCATACATACATGTGTCTGCCAGGATTAAACAAAAGGGGCTGGGGCCTGCTCGTGAGATCTCTCAAAGCCTCTGCGGAGCTCGTGTGGTCGCACACCCGGCGCGGCGGCTGGCGTGAGATCTCACGACCTCTCGGCGCTTACGGGCGATCTCAACCTCACCGCCTCGCTTTTGGTGAGATAAGACTCCCGCCGCTCCGGTTTCATGTCGAACTGTCGAGACCGGATCGATAGTCCTGAGATCTAGTTAAGTCTCACTATATACGTGGGCGACAAAGCATATCGCCAACCCGGTTTTTTAGTGATGTTTCGGTGATCAGTATTGGTGCCACCCCTACAGACCTCGTTCAGCTTCACGTACGGACGTCAAGCTGGCGCTCGTTCTTTTGACAAATTCGCGAGACGCATCACCAACTGAGGTCTGAGCGAAGCGCTCAGTCGTAAGATGTATGCTTCGGATTGAGGTAAGTAAGTTATCCTTCTTGATTTCTTAGGTTTACCGAATCGTTCGGGATACGCCTCGGTGCCTTGTCATCTGATTAAGGCAGAGCTTCGAAACCTTAAAATTGAAGGCTGTATGAAGCTCGATGGTAAATCTGGTTCTTCGAGTACCCCGGCCCTCGTTCCAAGGATTGGCTTCGAGTGCCATTGGTAAACCTTACCCAGTCCCCCGACCTCGACGTACCTCGTGGTCCTGTTTTTCTTTCACGTAAGTGTCTGATCGGAGAGGCCAAGGTGGGTAGCATCCACACAGAGCACTGGCATGTAAGAAGCAGTTCAATCTGTCGCCTGCAATGCGAAGGGCCCACCGTTGGCAGAATACCAACAGTGGGCAACTACAAGATAAGAAGTCACGCCTCCTCCCCCGAGTCGGAGGGAGGTGAGAGAGGGCGCGCTCGGCTCAGGGCGGCATTCCTGAAAATCTTTAGATGGCCGTGGGTGCATGGGAACGGGGCAGATTCTAATCACCTTCGCGGAAGCATGGTCGGTGCGGAATGGTTGTTATGAGCCGAGCTTACTGAATGATTGTGGAGTGGATTGGCTGGGAGGATGGTGTCCTATCCAAGTACTCGTCGTTGTTCGACAAGTCGCAGAAGGGTGTAGAGTCGTAGTACTAGAGTGCTTGGGGTGTGGGGCCGGCTGGTAGATGCCAATGTTGTTATCAGATAGATTCTGCTGTTCGCGTCCTCACGGGCGCTAAGAACGCTTGGGCCATTTATATTGTCGTTGGGATCAAGGCGCTCCATCAGAATGGCGGACGTATTGGGGTTAATTGCGACAACTTCCTTACTTTTCCTCAGGGATTCCATCTTCCCCGGTCGACCAATTGGGAACAAGATGCCATGTTATTCAGCTTTGATCCTGCAGCGTCCCTCCGGAGACCGACGAAGGGAGTCGATTCAGACTGCGTAGGGGCTGAAACACTCTAGGAACTTTCATCTTCATTTGGAGCAATTCACTGATTACAATGGGCATTCTTCTAGCGCGTAAGAGTCACATCGATTCCTGTTGACGAAAGATGGGAGGGAGCACTCTTACCTCATTGCACCCGGCGTCTCTGAATGTTTATCTTGGCTGCTTGGAAGAAGCACGTGTTGGGAATCTCCGTGCATGGATGATCATTGATGGAAGGTGCCTTTTGCTTATCCCCAACATACTTCCAGCGTCGAATGGTTTCTTTGTTTTCTTCTTTGTCTCGCCGTTCTAAACCAGTCGCATTTGCCGACCAGGGTGACTCTCTCCTCCGTGCTCGCTCTTCCTGTGCTATCTTCTCTCGCTCGCTCGCAGATTTGGTACTTGGATAGGACTGCATTGGTTGGTTCGAACCGAGAGTCAGGTGGAGCAGTCGTTTCAAGAAGAAGGTGGCAGGAGAGACCTAGGGACGCGCTGGCAGAGTCGGACGGCGTCTGTTCTCACATCTCGGGCATGAAGAAGAGGGTTTGGAGGTTTCGATGCTGTGTGTACTCTTATCCATCTCATTTATAAAGCTAATTGTTCTATTTCGTGTGTTAACTAGCCAAACCTTCAATACACTATCGAACTCGAACCTGACCAGCGCTATCAGTAATCATGCACACCTCGTGTCAAACTCTACGACAGCAGCTACCGCGGTGGCGACGGAGCTAAAGAATGCTAAGGCGAAGCTGACTTCAATAGAGCACATTGCGGGGACCAATGCGACGGGGTATAGCTCGGGTTTGTGGATTTCTGCATCAACGAAGCTTCTACATTACTCACCTCCACGAACTTTATTAGTTGCTGCTATGGTCTTCCTGATATACGATATCATGCTTACGTTCGACGACGAGGTGCGTTTGTTCGGTGCTTCCTTGTTTCCAGCATCAATGAACCACTATTCTAGGTCAAATATATCTGGCCGTGAGTGTCCAGTGCGAGGCCGAACCCAGACGTCTAATTGGCCGAGGAACAGAAACCCATGGACACCCGTGAAGTTCATCTACTTCTTCGTTCGATACTTTGCGGTGGTACTGCATATGTGAGCGACCTTTCGTATCGTTTTACGGTCCGCATTGACCTTGTCCAAGCACTATCCAGTTCCTGGGGACGCCACCCTTTACGTTCACTGAGCGCGAATGCTACATCTGGAACGTCTACCAGGCTCTCGCATCGGCCTTGCTGATTGCATCGGTTGATTACATCCTGATTCTTCGAAGTGAGTCTTCGATTATTCGCCAATCTCGATGGAGGTCTCACCCTCGACCAATCGAGCAGTTTTCGCGCTTTACCCGAGAACGCGAATCGTTAGGATTGCCGTGGCTTCACTCTACGCTGTTGAGGTGATCACCATAGCCATTGGCTTCGGACTTTCGGTTCCCAACCTCGTTTACGACGAATATTGCACGGTCGTGGATTCGCCCATTACCTTTCTCGTCGCTGCGTGCGTTCTGTCGTACCCCACACCAGGATCCCCACTAATTCCTGAAATTTCCTAGGGCTGCACCCATAGCATTCCAAGCGGTCTTGTTTGGACTGACGATCTGGAAGTTTTTGAAAGCGGTCAAGGCGGGGTGGGGCGATGTCCCGCTTGTGAAGCTGTTAATGAGGGATGGGACGTGGGCCTTCTTCCTCCTTTTTGGTGAGTTCTGTTATCTCCAATGAAAACGACTTCGCTCAGATGGAGAAAAACCAGTGGTATTCGTCGCAGAAGCCCTTTTGTACGCATTTGCGCCGGATGCCTATACGAGTGTTCTATACGGGTGAGCATTCCTATACACGTTCAGCCCACTTGACCGACTAACATCGCTGAACAGGTGGTTAAATACTGCTTTTGCCTTCTGTGTGGGTAGCGTGTTCCTTGTTCACCCCGCTGCTGGAAGGCACTAACTCTTTGCTAGGGCTACCGCATCCTCATCAACCTTAACTACACTGGACGTAACAGCCGACCAACCTCAGCGAATTTCACCACAGGACCCAACATCCAGTTTACGACCCACATCTATACCGGGCACGACATTATGGTGGATCAATCCTATCCCATGGCAGTCATTACTCGGTCGGATGAACGAATGCAGTCCGAGACAGACTCTTCGATACCACCCAGACCGGGAGGCTCGTCCAACAGGTCTTCACGACATGAATACCCATAGCAATAAAACAATTTGTACATTTCTAATATCAAGGATCGAGAGTTCGACATCGGATGGACTCTTTGGGTGTTGGTGCGAAGTGCAACACGGCCATCTCGTGGTTAGACTCCTTTGATACTCTACTACTCTGGGTGTAATTAGGGTTGGAATTGAAGATACTGGTAAAGATGATTGTCCTTGGGCTGCTGTCGCGTGTGTGTAGCAGGTCAGTTTCTGGGTTCTCGGATAACCTTCGGTGCTTGAAGATGACGAGAAGTACGCGACTGCCGAGTACCGATTCAATCACGCGTTGCGGTCTCCAGTGCCAAGTAGGTGAGAAGAACTGTTCAATCGGTGGAAGCCAGGTTAAAACTCTCACCTCGTCATGACCCCAACGTACATGGTGCCCTAGCGACGTTTAGCGCCCGTCATATGTATGTAGCAGTAGAAAGTAACCTCACCTCTAACGCTTCGGATATTATAGCGTTGCTCATACTGAACACGAGGATGCAAATGCAGTAAAGGATGCCTAATACCCCACCTGCGTCAGACTCGGAGAGCTAAGTCAGAGCAGAGAATGTACAGACCGCTTCTATAGAGTTGAGTCACCCACGACGACTTGGAACCCCGGACTAGATCAGATGTCAGAGAGAATGTTCGCTGGAACTGGGGTACGCACTGTGTTGATAGGCCCTGACGACGGTAAATCCGATCGTAACTGGTATTCGTCTAGTTGAGCACCGGGGCGTTCTGGGTGTCTGGGAGAACGTACTTGCTTCGGTCGCGCAGGTGATGGCATAAATATATCGAAGATAGGACGTTGTAGGGATCGCGGCACACCACCCTCCAGGCACGGTTGTATCTGCGAAATGTGATGATGTGGGTTAACGATCGGTATCCCTCTAAATGCGAGTCGAGGCGTACATATGCTGGTGCTCCATTGAAGATGCGAGAAAACGAGTGACGTGACCAGTTTCGCCTTGGAAGCGTTCAGCGATGACGCGGAAGACCAATAGAGACACGGAAGATACCAGCTGGAGAACGAGTAGAGGAATGACCACCTTCCATTGGTTGGCCCATATCGCGCAGGTTTGCATGTAAATGATGACTGGTCTCAAATGTCGGCAGGGGCAAAGGGTACGATCTCGCTGGTAGACTCACAAGAGGCCACATTTCCACCAAAGATTAGCATCCCTGGAGAAGCCGAGGTTTAGTTACATTGACGAGGGACCGGCTTAATGAGAGCTTACAGATTCCTGACTGGAAGAGTTTCCCGCAAGTCTAGACGATGGCAAGTACACTGTGAGATGGCACTGAACTGGTTACTTCGAGACATACTGATGGTGAAGCGGTTGTTTGAAGACTGACTAGAGGGTCGAATAAATGAGAGAGAATCATATGTGGCGAAAGAGATGCTTACAATGGAAGAGCAACGCCTGGTCAACGAAAACAAGGTACCGATTCAGGAAGAACAAGGGTATCCCAATCGACCAGCGACTTCTCCAAACGTATTCTACCTAAGTCGCGGGTAGGCACTAAGCTGAATAGTTCGACAACCCAGGTGTATCGCGCACCTCGTCTACCAGAGTACAGAGATAGTCATAGACCTTGTCACGCAATATGATAGGTGAGCTTTCAAGGTAGGGGAGCATACGGAGAGAGCGACTCACGACGAGAGCTATACACGCCATTCCAACGCAGTTGAGATTGAAGAGGTCAGGCAGGAGGGCCATCCCTGCCCTTCGTGCGCAGTTCACGAGTTAGTATATCGTCGCGTGAGTTATTGTCGTGGACGTCGAGAACTGGGGCCTGCTTTCTTGAACGTTAGAGTTGGCATACGGTTTTGCGTTGCCTTGGTGGTGAGGAATACGGACTCAACGTATCCACAAGTTGAATTCGGTCATTCTGGAATACTCAGTCTAAACCCCATTGAAACACCATCCCGACAACGGCGACCCAACAGAATTCCGTGTCCGCTCAGGGCTGCGCAGGGGTGCTGATCAGTGGAGCCGAAAAGAATGTATGTAATACCACCGCAAAAATCACCCGTCAATGGAGAGTTGGACTAGCGCCCGTCTTTTAAATTCATGGCTGACTCGGTCAGTGTGTCGTTCTTAACCGAGGTTGGAAGGTTCGGGAGCCTGACGCCGGCACATTGTCTGATGTCTATAGATGGGCACGGTAACCCGACACTGCCAAACTCCTTGCCTTCCCACAGGCGTCTAGCGCCGTCCAATCTAGAAATCTTGCTCTTCAGGAACCAAGGTTGTCGAGGTGTCCATGGATCGAATTTGCCGAGCTTGACTAAGAACTTCCGTAATGTTGGTATGCGCCCAGATGGAGGGACCTACAATATTTATTGAATCCTTTCCCAGATGAGGAACTGAATGGGAGCGCCACCGCCAGTATCATTTCATCGCTATTCGATTCCGTACCTACTGGAAGGGAAGCTGGCTAGGACTAGCTGTAGTTCACCGTCAACCAGTGCCTGCGACCCCCACAACATTATGTCATGGGTCGGATATACTTTCAATATAGCTTCAAGGGCGTGCTATCCGTTTCTCACTCCATGACGGCCCTTCCTGCGCCCACTCTCGTCGAACATCCAGTTACATCCCCCAAACTGGTCCCAGTGGCAACAAGGCATCAGTGAGCCGGAAAGTGTGTCAACTCGGGGAAAGAGATGAAGTCAAGTGATCCATCGAAGGATGAACTCGAGAAGAAACTCGCTCAAGCACTGTCCGTTCCTTTCGTTGGTACGTCGACGCTGTCACCAAGTCTCATGCCAGCCTACCGATCGCCTTTCGCAACAGTTAGTTTTGGTGTCGCTCATACGCTTGCGTGTCTCACCACCATTGCTCGCCTTATCCACCGGTACCGGCGCCGACAGCTTTGGTGGGACGACCTCTTCGCGCTGGTTGCAAGTGTCGCTTCTCTCTTCCTCGTATGCACTACGGTTGCAGCAAAGGCCGCGCCAAAAGGTCAGTGCAGGAAAATGACAGTAGCAATGTTGCTCATCGCGCCCCTAAATGCTACGCATAGGTGGCTACTCCATCCAAGTGCAAGCACTTCTCTTTTGGTGCGGTTTCTTTCTGACAACAACCGTCGTTTGGTAAGAATGGCTGCGAACCTTCGTTCCTAATTTTCGAAATATGTTCTGATCAAGCTATTCAACCCTCAGGTCCAGTAGACTCTCAATCCTATCCACTGTCATTTACTTCCTTCCTCCTGGGCGAAACCGCTTGATCACAGTCTACTCCTTCGCAATCCTTTGCGTCGGTTATCTTACAGCGCTGGTTTCCAAGATTTTTTACAGCGGGATACCGGTCCGTTTACTTCCACAACCTCCGTTCTGCAAGGAAGTCGCCATACTCAACATCGTCCGTACGTCCTTCCTCATAGCTGCGTGCATGGAGCACATGGCTCCGATTATTTTCTGACCGTTTTGTTGTTAGTCGATACCATTGCGACAGTGTGGCTTGTCGGTTGGCCAGCTTACATCCTTGCTCGGATGAAGCTTCGAAAACCAGTTCGCCGGCTGTTCACTGTCTGCTTTTCATGTACTGCCTGTCTTGCTGCCATGGACATCTTTCATGGCGTCAATGTTATGACCCATTCCCGCCACCTCTTTTTATCCTCCCATCTTGAGGTAAGGCATCCTGAAACGGGTTACGCATCTAATTCAGCCGATTTGTGACAGTTACTCTTCTCCGTCCTCGTGGCCAATATCGTCGTCGTCGCCGCCTATGTTTATCGGACATTCAACGGCATTAGTATAGAGTCTGAGGAATCGGGTGAGCCCTCGGACCACTCTACTGGTACTAAAGGTGCGCCTCGGTCATTATCCCAGATCCTTCCTCTAATCCTTACTGTTCATTCCCTACCAGTGCACGCACACGGTGCTGCAACGCAGTATCCTACAGACCGCAGAGCCACATCATATGAAGCTACGAGTTCCTCGATAGGTCCTTTCACTACGATATACACTGGTGAGACCGGCGGGCCTGATTTCGAGCCTGCTCACACTGTAGTGGGGTCTTCTTCGCGATCGTAGACTTACTTCACCCCCGGAAGTTGCAACGCGCGGCTACAGGTTCCCATTATTCCAGAATCCAGGTTCTATATACGCATTTGTATGAATATATCTTAGATACTGACTAGTTATCCAACAATGTACAGTTCCGCTTTGGTATTCCCACTATTCCCACATTCCTTCACAGAGTAGCGCTCATTGAATTGGCGCCCAGCCAGGGTCCAGACTCCCGAGCGGGTCGGAATACATGATGCCCAGGATTCAACTGGCGGTGTTGTCAATGGGCCCCTGAGATGGGGCCTCTTTTGCCGACGCGCTAAATTTCTTGGTATCCTCGCCGCTGTCAGCTTTCGTAAGATTGAATAAACTTTAACCTATGGCGCGTAGTTGGGACCGAATTGTCGACGGGAGGCATGTTCTCCCAGGACCTGCGGTGGTGGTGGTGGTGACGCGATGAGTTGCGGGGAGCCTTCCTTGACCTCCTCCTCGCAACTCCTGCTGGACTCCCCTAGAGACGACCTCAGTGGCATGACCAGTCACTTGTCTCCGGGAAATGAAGGAGGATCCGCCCCCTCGCATTGACACGGCCTTCATCCGTACGTTGAAATCCTTACCGTTCCATCCACTTGCTGCTCCCTTAGAACTCACCATCCTCCGACGAACAGTTACCTTCGTCATTCTTCATTCGTTAGCAGGAATCACCACAATCGTTCGAGTACTCCACCGTCACCGTCGTCAGCAGCTTTGGTGGGATGATCTTTTTGCTGTAATCGCCAGTTTTGCCACCGTCTTCCAAGTGTCAACTTCGATAGCAAGTCTAGTCAAACCTGATGGCACGTCCGACTCATACTGCTTATTCGAGATTTCGGGCTTAGGCTCACTGGGACGACAGGGGGATATTCTCGGTCTTCAATGATATTTTTTATCTGGTCTGGATACTTTGTGCAGACAACTGTCATCTGGTAAGGATATAATGTCACCCTTCAGATTGGCACGCCCGTGAAAGTTGACAATGGGTTTCTTCAGGTCCAGTCGTCTTTCCATCATATCCACTGTTATCTACTTCCTACCCTCCGGTCGCAATCGTTCTATCACTTGTTACTCCTTCACCGGGTTATGCCTTGCCTACCTTGCAGCGCTTGTGTCCAAGATCTTCTACAACGGGGCTCCAGTTCCTCTCGTCCCTTCGGCGCCCTTCTCCAGAGTAGCCGTCCTTATAAACCTTACTCGTATGTCGCCCACTCCATCATGTCTGTTCGCGCGCTGATATTAGCGCCAGTTAACATTGCAGCAACACTGTGGCTTGTCGGCTGGCCGGCCTATATCCTCGTCCGCATGAAACTTCGGAAACCGCATCGCCGCTTGTTCATTGTATGCTTCTCCTGCACTCTCTTACTCGCCGCAATGGACGTATTCCACGCCTTGAATATCATCGTAGAGAGGTTTGACGTGATCATGGTCTCCGCACATCTCGAGGTGAGTCTTCTTCTATTTGTCCCCATAGCGGTTCCACTAATGGCAGTTATCAGCTCCTTTTCTCGGTTCTAACAGCCAATGTTGTAATACTGGCGGCCTTCTTGTACCGAGCTTTCAAAGCCAGGCAAGATGGTGCTATTACCTCGTTGAGCGAGTCGGATTCAGCAAGTGGGACTTCGGAGCGTCAAGGTTAGTCGTGAAGTTCCCATACGTATCCCACTATCTTTGACTTATACCTGGGACTCTTCAGTGGCTGGTACTACCCAGGCAGCCGCATCAGCACGGGCGTTCGCAACAGCCAGATCTTCCGAAATTGGCCCCTTCACCACTCTATACATGTACACCACCCACTATAGTCAGGAAGGCGATGTTCCTGAGACGTCGCAAGTCATGCTCTCCGGCGGCTCGAGCAAATTTCTGACGCCCTCTTCGGATATGTCGGCGACAACTCGGAATCATGGTCGAAGTATTGTCCTGTCGGATAGTTTTACCTCTTGCGGAGAACATCTAGCCACGTCGAGCTCAGGTAGTCCATCAGGCAAGGGACCCTGAGCCCCGGTGTCGGAGTAACGCGGCACCCCAATTCCACTCGTTTAAGCTCACTTTCCTTACCTTGCTATTTACCGTGTACTGTGCGGTGTCCCGCCACGGAAATCCTGGCTGTTTAGTCGTATGAGATCCATTGAGCATCGTAAAGAGATAGTGTACAGAGATGAACGGTCGTAGCAGTTATCGTAATCATAATGTGACATCATCATCTACTCCCTGAGTCGCTGGATACCTCGACCTGACTCTTGTGTGGCTGCAAACCCACCAATACAGCAACAAACCAGCCGACATTGGCGACCAGGACTGAGAAGAGGAGCTGCCGAAGCGGAAAAATCGATGAGTATCGTGATAACGAGGCTTCAAGCGAGGGGCATACCTCCAAATGAGAAGAGTAGAAAAGATACGGGGAAGTGTTTTGAGTATTGATGGCGTGCCAGATATCCCATGCCCCCAGGGTTGTCGTGAACACGAAACAGGTGAGGATGAGACGTTGGTAGCTCTTTCCGAGACTCAGCTTAACAAGAAGGTAAGCGGGCCATCCGATGAGCCACGCCGTTCCGAGGAGATTGACTGAAATCCAGTGTGAGCTTCCGTCAATGCATCTGAGCCAGCGATATATTCAATACTTACGAACGAGACCGAAGATAGTGGCGGCTTTGGAGAAAGGTGGTTGGGGAATCGCCCGAATGGGTAAGCCGCTCACGAAGATCTTGGAAATAAGTGTGGCGATCCAAGCGATAGCGAAACCCAAAGAAGACCAGATCGTAGTTAGACGGGCTGGATATGCATCGGGAGGAAGATAATAAGCGATGGTATTCAAAACGGCGACGCGGCCAGACCTATGGATCGAGTACAGAACGTGGTCAGGGAGAACAAAAAGGAAAAGGTAAGAAGCTTACCAGATGACAGTCGGCGTCAAGAACAAGCCAATCCAGAACAGGAATGCGCGCCCCGCATAGGGGTATCCACCTGGACCACGGCAGTTAGTTAGAAGTTGTGTGGGTCGAGATAAGGGGTCCTGAGGCACGTACCTTCGGGCATTAGGTAGGCGGCGACGGTGGTGCCGGTCAAGAACAACGTCGCGAAGCTCGCGATTGATGCGAAGAGATCGTCCCACCACAGCTGCTGCCGTTTCTTCCTGTGAACTACGCGTATGACAGTGACGAGCGCAGCCAGGCAGTGAACGACGCTAAACCCCACTGCAAGTGAAGTGAAGGCGTCACGGGGAGCGGACAGGATGTCAACGGTGGCTGAGACGCACCGACAAAGGACAGTGTGAGCTTTCCAGTGACTTTATCCATCTTTACTGCCCTGGGCAGGATGAGCGCTAATCGGAGAGGGTTGGGGCTAATATAGCTCCTGGGCCTATCCTTTCATTCGACAAGGATCCTTCTTATCTATCTGCGTTTTCCATGGGAATCGGAGAACCCCAATCCTCATTCGACCGCTTCCTCTCGTCACCAGAGCATAGCTGGGGCACGACAGAGGAGGTGTCACGGAAGTGTTCCATTCTTACGAAAGTTATGGACCTTCAGTCCATTCTCCCATTGTACATCCTGTGTTCTGAGGATCAGCAGACCAATTATGCCGGCAGTATTGGGCATTCACACCTATCTTTCACGTATGTGGGCACGGAGAGCTGTACCCACAATGAGGGTGCATGGAGGCCACGAGACTGTAGCAGTGTACGTTTTAGGCAGTTATGGAGATGAACGGATATGGTTGAAACGTACAGCGTATATGTTTTCCACTGCGATGTCGGAGTCTGCGATGCGACGAGTTAGGACTCACTGTCTGAAAGATTGAAAGATGAGCGGAGAATGTCCACACCGTACCTTACATGGTTCCCGCGTACCTCATTGCGAGCAATGGCTATGTAGGCCGGAACAGGGTCCAGAGCACCAGAGCCTAGATCCTCTCCTGAGGCAGAGCACAACACCAGGATATCCTAGACAAGACTGGCGTGCCGAGTCATCGAGAACGTCGCCCAGGTAGTCGATTCAACAAGCCGCCAAACATGTCCCAGTAAAGTTGAGCTCAGTTAGGCTCAGATACTTTACACCCCAGAAGAGAACGAGAAATCCAAGAGAGTGAGGGAAGTTAGCAGTTCTAAGGATGGAAATCGATGAGTCTCAAGCAAAAGAGAAAGGTTTAGAATTAAGGTTCAACCGAGTTGAACACGGCGCGGATCGGCAATCAGGGGTTCCACGTGATCGGAGTTCGGCATCTCCGGCAGATTAAGCGCTCGCCCCCGTCTTTGTCTGTGCTTAGCTTCGAGGAGCCCTTTCCTTCGCCTTTTCTCATCTTATCCTCACATCTCACTCAGATATCGCGCCTTTCTCGGACTGGCCCCATCGGTTGCTGGCAAGTTGGCCAGGTGTAGCTGGCGTTCTAGCAGATGGGTGCAAGTCCCGCGTTGCAGATTTACAGGTTCTCCATTCTCTCTATATGCAATGTAGATGGAGTCGAGTTGCTTCTCTCGAAGGCTCTGTCTCGAAGCACAGATCTCTTTACCAACAATTCCCATGAAGAGGCATTCCGGTCCGTCGTTTTAAGCCCTTTGAGTATGGCCAACCAAGAACGGAGAGACTAGAACCAAGGCATGCCGGTGCCGGTAGGTTCGGATGTTCCCAGCCGAGAAATTTGAGCTCACTAGCTGAAGCGGGACAGAATGAATGGGCACGCTTTATGCAATTCGCTTCCATCCATTCAGTTGGCCCTTAAGGGACAGGGCTACGGAGGTTGATAGTATTCACAGAATCGTAGGATAGGTTGGAAGAGAGATTGAAAGCAAAAGCGTTTCTGTATATACACATATGTGCCTGTCCTGATGTACCCCCTCGTTGCTTCGCGGTTCAAACACTGCAGTAAGCGTGTTTAAAGTTTGCCCCAAGCTACACACATAATGTAGATCGCCGAAATGAGCGCTCTCGAGAGCTTGATACCCGAAAGCTCGATCGCAATCAGCAGGTGTACGGACACAATCAGTACCAACGTAAGCCTTTGAATTGGCGGTTCCGAGATGGCGTCTTGGTTCTCACAGTTCCTGTCAAGGCTTCAACCCAAGCCTCTCCCCTCATTCGAATTTCCACTCCTTTCATACATGTTGGCACTGTCACGGTTCGTTTGGAAGGTCTGGACCAGGTTGGGGAAAAGAGTCCTTTGGTGGTGGGAGCCCTTGGCTCGGAGGTGACTTGGTGGGCGCATGAATTGAATTCAGTACAGTCAACACCGCAATAAGTGATACCCGCAAAATGTGATAAACCGTGAAAAGTGATAGTTTTTTGGATCCACCGACTTGGTGGGCGGGAAACTGAGGTCGAAATCTGATAACCCGCGAAACGTGATACCTGATACCGAAAAAATCGTCAAATGTGATAAAATCCATGCCCAAATTTGGCAATTTTTGAAGATTTTCTGGCAGTGACTGCAGCAAACAGTGGGTAGCGCACGTACTTCGAACCATAACCCGTATGATTGACTTACAATGGCTCTCTGCACCCTCAAAAGCCCTTCAGAACAGTTGGTAAGGTGTACTCCTTGGATGTGTTTCTTGGCACTGCCGCACACTCAGGCCAATTTATGGATGGAGGGGTCTCAAGGCTTCAGATACGCCGATTTCATACCAAAGAAGGGCTAGAATGAATGAGAATTCCTGTTTTATACACGCCATTGGTCTACAGGTATAGGGATACAAAAGTCCTTCCATATACGGGAACCTGACATATCTGATACACCGTGAAAAGTGATACTTTTTGCTTTCCACCAAGGGGTATCACTTATTGCGGTGTTGACTGTAGTTACTAGTCCCTTAGTTTGTGTGCGTGGTTTGGGCGTTGATGGGGGTGCACGTACGTACAACTTTGGTGGAGCTGTGAGAGAGAATCGAAACCCTGATTCTAAAGGTGCCCCTGAACACCTTAACCCCGCCTTTCGCTTGCGAGAAACCCTTGGGCAGCGAAGTGGTGGGTACATACCCAAGGAAGAAAGAGAGGATCGGAGTACATATCCTTTATCCTTTCGTTTTGTTTGGTTCCGTCCCACCACCATCCCGTATGCCAGCGCCGACAACAACTTGAACGACTTCACTCTGACTGAGCTGGACACTCGCGCGCCTGTTTCGCTGGCTCCTGGATCTTGGGTTGGACTTCTCGTGTCATCTGGTGCGTCAAAGTCGTCTGTCGCGTGGTCTGACTACTGATTGAGGAACTGTCTCGTCATTAGACTCCACGAGCGTCAAACGTTAAACCTGGAGCTTCGAACACATCTGTCACTTGTCACACTTCACGCGCTCCGGGGTGGATAGTCAGTCAGTCTACTTCTGAAGGGCGTTGGACGGCGGATATTGTAGTTGGGAGCTGGAGTTTTGGATTCTGCTCCGGCATTGGAGGTTGGAACTGGCGCTGGCTTTGGAGTCGTAGGGGATGTCAGATGATCGATGGGCCATGTTCTTGGGGGCCTTGAAGGGCTTGAGGGACACAGAGTACGTCTCGTGGGCATGCATCGCGGTCGCAGTACGTATCCTTTCGCGATAATCTGTTGGAGTACGACGTGACGATTTTTTCTTAGATCTATGACTACTTCCTGACGTTTGTGGAGGAGGTAACGTATATGTACCCAAGTCGTTGCTCGGGCGCCTTCAATACCTACCACCCGCTACTAGGTCGAATCGGTATGGAGAAGTCGTTGGTCCATCGGTGTATCGCTCTTCTATTTGAACCGATACCTCGTCTTTGTCGACCAAGCTCTACTCGCGGAATGTACGGTAACACCTCGCTCCGCTCGCTCTGCTTCTACAACCATCCATCGAGAGCGAACCACGGGCTGACGCGCATTTACTGCTTCTTAGGGGCTATCGTGAACGGTATTAGCGTCTCGGTGAGTTCTCTTCCCCAACAAATATACGTCTCAGCGATTTTGATTGATTTCTAATTTTAATCGGTGCGATGTGGGTTTGTTAGGCATGTAAAGCACTGTTTCTGGGTGGGATCTGTGAGTCGTCGGCCTCGCCCTTTGGACCAGTTCTGGAAGAGTGGTATTGTGACGTTAATTGCGAATCTTTCTTTGGGGGTTTGGGTGAACAGGGATACGTGTGATTGGCGGGAATGTCACCTCCAGTACGTGCTTGAACTCTGATTCTTCGACTCTGATTATTCTCCTTTCATCCGCCGCCAACGAGGACTTGAGCTTGAAGAACGGGAGTCTGACTTGGGACTGGCCTTGCAGTTATTATATACCTTCAAACATGCGCTCTATGGGGTAAAGAGAAGAAAATCGTCGTACCGCTTCTCTTCCTCCAGTCGGTGAGTATGGGCTACCTCTCTTGATTCTTAATTTGGAGTAGAGCTCAAGTTATCGTACCACTACCACCACCTACTCCTTGCAATTGGCTGCCGATGGGGTACCAGGCGAAGATAGTGTGTTCATTCATGTTCACGTATCTTCAATGGCAGCATGCCGAATGTAAGTCTTGCTATACTCCTGCTTTCTCAGTTGGGCGCTCGGCGCTACTAACACAAGTCGTTGGGTTTCTACGATCTAGTCAGAACGAACCCGAACGGCCAATGCTTAGTGACTGGCTCAGCGAACTATGTGTTCTACACATACCTCCTCATTTGCATCACTGAATTTAGTGCGTTGTCGATCCTCTTTGCCATGGTGCTAGAAAGGACTCCGTACTCATGGATTCCGTCTTTTGCCAGTTACGATTGGATTCACGATTGCTAAAGCTGGAGAACACAGTACGTCGCCTCCTATTTTCGTAACCCTGGATGTCTAATAGCGAGTAACCGCGAATTCCAGTCAGGAGAGCACGTTCGTCTTGGGTTGTGCAGCTTTATCGGAGTGGTATGTCTTCCACGTCCACTTCCATCGGTTCCTCCCTTTTAAACGTCCTCCCTTTTACGCACTGAATCGCTGACTGGTCCATTTCCTTGGTCGATCTCTAGGAATAATCCACTGCATCGTCATCTTCATCCTCAGCATCAGCAACATGGTTCTTCCTAAACTTGATCTCCAGGTGAGTCTTGAACCTCCTACACTGCAGCCCTCCTACTAGTACTCCCTTTTTCTGACATGATCATCCGAAAATTACAGAACAGAATCTACATAGGAATAATGACCCGCCCTCAACGAGTGATGGAATCCATCCTCTGCAACCGCGTGTTGTTCGTCATCTTCAGGCATCGGCGACGGAGATCTAGATCTCGGCAGCTGGGACATGGACATGGACAGCGCCGGGATGGCGGTAATATCGATGGTGGTGGTGATGATGATGGAGACGAAGGGCAGTGGTACACCGAGACGCCGACGATTGAGGGGGAGTTTTTTACGTTGACGGATGTGAGGACTGGGGGGTGGTGGGTGGAGGATGAGGATGAGGGCGAGCACGAGGGCTGGGTTGGGGGAGGTAGTGGAGGAGGAGAGTGGACAGCAGGGAACAACGATGGGTGCGCGGGCGAATGGAACGATAAAACGCGTCATTTTTCTTCAGACTTGGAGATGACCTCCGTCGGTCAGAGTAAACACGTTAGTTTGCACGACGGGGGAACACCACCACCTTCGTCTTCTAGTCGGACGTTCTCTTAGCGCTAATTAGTTTTCTTTCTATGGTCGTTATACCCTTTCCTTTCTTTGAGCTCGTTATTAGTAGGTTTGTCCTTGACTCATTTATTTTCTCGTTTTTCATTGAAGGGGCTTACATGTAGCATAGTGACGAGGGTAATTAGTGGAAGCCGCGTTTAACGTGTAGCTAGGTTGAATGACGGGACGAACAAATTCATTCTACATTTTAATTTCTTGAGTAGCTAAGTAGTTCACGACCAGGCCTGGCGATGCCAAGATCACGCGACGCGTCTACCCCTATTGGCGCATCCATCCACGGGTTCTTCAGCAGAATCCATACTTTCCAGATTACCATGAAAAAGTGAAATAAATAAAAAAAAAATAGAAATCAAGACGATATGGCGCACGCAAAGGCAGGCGCGACTCGATTGGAGGAAGTAAAATGTGGCCGACCATCAAAGGGAACAGAGACCATTGAAGAATAGATTCAGAATTCCATCGGCAGGGAGGTAGACTTGAATCCGACATCTGATACTCGAGAGAGGTACGCGTCTGAGTCCGGTAAACTCCTTTCAACTCGACCTCTGAGAGCGGTATGAATCCAGCGAAAACAATAAGCACCCCTCTCCCGATGCAAAGCCGAACCATAATACCTCTCCTCTCTACCCAACCCCATACACCATACACCAACCACTCTCTACATTCCGACACAACCCCAAACCAAAACCCCTCTCTACTCTACATTCCTACACAACCCCAAACCAAACCTCCGCACTCCCCCTCCCCAGCCCATCCGCCGGCTCCTCCGAATCCATCCCCTCCCGTCCCCAGAACCCGCGTTTGAACGAGAGACCTTCCGTGTCCCAACCACCTCCTCCTCCTCTTCCTTCCTCGGGGGGCTCGTCAAGGTTAAGGCTGGCTGGGTCGTTCTCATTCTGATTCCAACCTTCTTCATCCCATCCCTCTTGGTCCCACCCTTCTTCGTCCCCATTCCCTCCAGCTTCTCTCTGTCCGTTGTCACTCCTCCCTCGGTGATGCGCTCGTTCGCTCCTTCCTTGATGACGTAACTGCACTCGCTCGCGGCCCTTCGACCCCCCGCGTTCGTAGCCTTTCTGGCGTCCGGGAGGAACGAACCATTCAACTTCGAAATGCTCATCCAACCCGATCAATATCGCGCCCCTATCCTCCTCCTCCTCCCCATCCACCGCCTGATTCATACCAACAGAACCTCTCAACCCGGCATTCCCCCACACGACCGAAACATTAAACACCATCCCCTCGTAATGCGTCAGGACAAGATGCGAGGCGAACGTACGAGGGAAGGGGATCAGGTACGTCGGTGTGTTGTACGTCGGTGTGTTGTACGCCGGTGTGTTGTACGTCGGTGTGTTGTACGCCGGGGTGGTATATTCAGTGTAGCTGACGGAGGGTGAGTGCGTTGAGTGGTTTGCACTGGCGTCGGTGTTGGCCCGGTCGGTTGAGCGGGTCGAACCAAAAGTCTTCGGCGACTCCGAACCTTGTCTGGAGGACCGCGCAAGATATCCAAGAACCCGCCTCGCATCCGCACCACCCAACACACTCCCACAATCAACATACGGGTTCGGGAACGACTCGACATCTTGCCCCGAGGACGCGTGAGCGTGACCGAAAGGAACTTGTCCCTCCCCCTCCTCGTCCACGAAAGCATAGTCCCCATCCCCGTCCTCCTCCTGGGCCCGTCGACCAAACGCAACACCCTCCACTTCCAACGACCCAGGCACCAAACAAGGCGTCAACTCCCCATACGCGGGATGCGAGAACTTGAGCTGGCCAAGTCGGACGAAGGATTCACGAGACAGCTCTCCTCGCGTGGTTGGGTGCTTGGGAGGGGCATGGGATGGCGCTGCTCGCGTGGTTGGTTGGTCCTTGTTGGGAGGACGCGGTAGAGCCTCACGTCGAACTTTATCTTGGTAGTCATTCCACAGTTGTTTGTACCTGTCGATGGTGGGTAGCGGTGTGTGAGCACGGCGACAGATGTAGGACTGTAGAGTAGGACGAGAAATGTGGTAACGAGAGCACCCCGAGAAAGCAAGGAACACAACGAACACAAAAACACGACGAACACAACGAACACAACGAACACAACGAACACAACGAACACAACGAACACAACGAACACAACGAACACAAACGAACAAGCGACGATAACAGTGGGTAATAATGTGATCGTAACATCGAGAATAAGTGGGTAATAGTGTGGTCATAACACCGAGATAAAGACAGGCCAACGAGAAAAGATATCATCAAGGCAGGCCACCGAAAAAGAAAGCCGCAATAAAACGCCGAAAAATGAAAGCCGAAAACGAAAGTCATGAAACGCCGAAAAATGAAAGACGAAAACGAAAATCACGAAACGAAAGGAAAGGAAAGGAAAACATACGCACCTCGCGCTCCAATCAACCTCCCTCAACCCAAACACATCCTCCACGATCCTCCACTTGGCAGCTTCGAGTACGAACCCTCCGTGTTCTCCATCGTTCGAGAGGCTGACGACCGCCAGTCCTCCGCCCGCCAGTCCTCCGTCCGCCAAACCTCCATCCGCCAAGCCTCCATCCGCCAGTCCTCCATCCGCCAAACCTCCACCCGCCAAATCTCCATCCGCCAGTCCTCCGACCGCCAGTCCTTCAGCTCCATCCGCCAGACCGTTGTTGGGGTTCCTCTGGCTCCTCCGCGCCGAAGGAAACCTCGCAACCTGACTCTTAAACCCGGCATTATTCCCCCCGTGCTCGATGATGTCGAGGCCTTGGTAGGTGTAGCGCCATTGAGCGGGGCCGTAGACTTTGGGGCTCTACGTTTTTTTTGTGGAGGGGTGATTCGATGTGGGTTCGGTGTGCGGGGAGAAATATAGGGAAAGGAGGAGGAAGATCGGTGAGTAGTGAAGGTTCGTTGAGTAGGAAAAGGTTGTTGAGTAGTGAAGGATCGTGCGGCAGAGAACGATCGTTGAGTAGAGAAAGATCGAGCACAGAAACATAGAGTAAAGAAACAAGGAAGCGAATCAGCAATAACCAAAAAAAAGAAGGAACGTGAACCACGTACGAATTCAGGAAATTCAGGTGTACCGTGCGTCACCACTCTCCCCGTCGACACGAAATCCAACACCTCTTTGGGTACGACGACGGCGTTGGTGTAGGGATGCCGGCCGTCGTTGAGGAGCATCGCTACCCACGTTGCCTGAGAGAAAAGACAAGGTCAGCACGCAGAACTCAACGCGATAAGAATGACAAAGTTGGGGGGAAACTGAACGACGAATAAAAGGAGACAAAAATCAAAAGGGGAGGAAGGACGCACCATATCCCTAGGCGAACTAATCAACCCCCCAGCACCCGCCCACACCTTCTCCTCCCCAGGCCTAAAAAAGTACGGTACGACGGGTTTCAACACCCCCTTCCGCCCCCTCCTAAAGTCCCGCATATCAGCTAAATGGCCTTCCGCCATCCTATCCCCAAACTCCTCCCCTTTTTGTACGAGTCCGACGTCGAAGAAGGTAGAAGACATGTTGAGAGGAGCGAGTAGTTGCTGGTGGACGTATGATTCGTATGATTGGTTGAGGAGTACTTGAGGGAGGTAGGAGAGTGTTTCGTACATTAGGTTGTTGTATTGCGTGGTTAGGCGGAAGGAGGCGGAGGGGCGGAGCGAGTGGAGGGTTTCGATCTTTACATTAGAAAGGGTGTCAGAAAAGGTGGTTTAGGTTGGGAGATAGAGGGAAGGACGTACTACACCCCGAACACCACCCTCCCTCCTCCCCGTCCCCGAGAAATCATGCCTAGGCAAGCCCGTGCGGTGGAGCAACAAATCCAACACCGTCGCGCCCCTCGTCGTATCCTCGTCCCACATCCTCCACAAATCCTCACCCAGTAGATCAACCATCTTCGTCCCCCAGCCCAGCCTCTTCCCCGTCTTGTTCTGGAATTCGGAGGCGAGGGTGTGGTTGTGGAGGAGCATACCTACAGAGAGGGAGAGGAAGAGTTTGGAGTTGGAGGCGATGGCGAAGAGGGTGTCCGGTGTTACTGGTTTGGGAGGTATGATTGAGGTTTGGGCGGAGCCGAAGGATGCGAATTCGACTTTCCAGCGTGGAAGGCCGTTCGTGGTATTGTTGTCGGAGGGTGAAGGAGGCAGCTTTTGTACAACCGCCACGCCTAGACCTGTCGAATTCCATTCCTCGTTGAGCAACCAGTCGATGTAGGATTTGGATTCGTCGGAGATGAGGGGTGAGGTCGAGTTGCGGGGTGTGTTGCGCGGTCGTCGACGGTGTCTCCTAATTGGTTTACCGCTATCGCTCGCAGTTACCTTTCGACTATCGCTGCTCGCGGTCGTCCTTCCAACTCCATCTCCCCATACCACCCCAGTCCCCGCAAGACCAGTCGTATCCCAATCAAGCTGTATCCCATATCCAATCGATGTACAGTCCGCTATAAGGAGAGACACCAATAATAAGTTTTTCGAAAGCCAGTACTTCTTCATGGTTGGAGGAAGGAATGCATACCGGCTTCACTGGACTCGACGGCGTCCGAGTTCAAGGTGGATAATAAGTTTTGATCGCAAGCATGAGGTGAGCGGGTGTAGACGGCACGGCACGTTAGTCCGGAATCCGGACTGTGTCACGTTTTTTGTCAGGTGACGGACGTGACGCCTATCGGAGATAGGCAGTCCGGTCAATTTGGTTGGATTTTGGCGGGTGGGTCCTTACGATCGTCCACCTCCGCTGTATTTCACTTTTTTATCCTAATACCAATCGATTTCGACCGAATTTTCAACGCTATTAGGATGACATGGGACGCAGAGGGCTAAACAAAAGAGTCTGGGAGGCACAGTAAAAAGAAAGCCGGGAAAGTCATGAAAAACACCCCAAACGGGCGCCAAAAATCAGCACGGTTCCAGGCGACCATCCACAGAAGCCCCAGCACCCAGCGGTCATCTTCGAGCAGATTAAGTCTTAGGATATCTAGAACGACATCTTTCTGCTGCGACACCCGCGATTTCAACACGTAACAGACGGGGCCGGGCTGCTGAACTTGATGCTGAAGGGGTTGAAGCCCGAGTTGAAGCTGGGGTGGAGTCTGGATCTGAGACGAATGACAGGAGCGAAGGAGAGACGACCAGAGTGATCATGCCATTGAAAAGCAATGCTGGGAGTATCATGCAGAAGGTTTTGCCGTATCCAGTCCCAACGTCGATGAGCGCGTCAAATCCTGAGCACAGAGCCATCGTTGCCTTCATCTGGAACTCCCGCGGCACGATATACCCTCCAGAAGCCAAAAAAATGAGCATACACACCTTCAAGCCCCAAAGCATCCATTTATGCGAGAATTCCGACCAAAAACCGGATGCTACCGCGCGTTCTTCCGGGACAACCAATGCGTAGGCGACCTGAGCTTGTTCCGCTGTCGTAAACGACGAAATCGACGTCTTATCTGGTAGCTGCGGTCCAAATTCAATGTGCGTCGTATCGACGGCCTCTTCCTGCATATCCATGTCGATTTTGACGCGTCAATTCGCAGAGATAAATTCAAGACGAAGTGGATTGTGGTGGTACATGGGCAACCCGCGCGATCATAAGGACCGACACGGTAAAATTAAACCAAATTGACCGGTCCCTCTAGCGAGGAAAAGCGGAACGTCCATCACGTGGCAAAAAACGTGACGCCCGAGCTACGAGGGACCGGGCTCCGGTCTAGACCGGTCCCTCTAGCGAGGAAAAGCGGAACGTCCATCACGTGGCAAAAAACGTGACGCCCGAGCTACGAGGGACCGGGCTCCGGTCTAACGGCACGTCATCGGCTTGGGTTTCGCTGAGCGGTGGTCAGTTGGATGCCAAGAGTACGCGACGCGTTTGCCCCTAAAGTACTTGGTATCCCAGCGGTTTCAACCCCACTTCGGCCCCCGACTCAAGTAATATGTATATTGTCTTCTCAAATCGTGCGTATCGGCCATACGTCAGTGTCTTGTTGTTGCGCTTGAAGACCTCGGTTGAGCGCTTAACACGGTCACCCCCAGGCGCTAACTTGGAAGCGGCGGTGAACGCTCAGCGCTTAGTTCATGATCAGAACTCACAAAGACCAACTTGATGCTACTACTAGTAGACACCTTACAACTTGATCCTAGACGCCTCACAGAACTAATTCCAACTTCCCTCCACAGACCCATTCCCAATCCAAGAAACTCGACGATTATCATAAGAATACAATATGTGCGAGTACGGGATCGACACATACAACTTGAAAGGCTCTAGCCCTTGTACTAGTAGTAGTAATACAAATAGGGAAGGACAGGGGTAACCCCCGGGTAGCCGGACACCTACCCTTACCCCCACCCCCCAAAACCCCTACCCCTGACTGAGGGGTAGGGGTAGTACCCTTACCCCCAACCCTGGGGGTTTTGATCAAGGGTTTTAATCATTTTGGCACTAACAATTACTTACAGTTGTCTATATGTATATTTTTATGTGTTTTATTGCACATACAGCAGTTATTTAGTAGAAAATATACATAGATGCTGAAATAAATGGGTTTTGATTGATTTTTATCAAAACCCTTACCCCCGACCGGGGGTAGGGGTTTGGCCAAGGGTAGCTCGGAGACCTATCCCTTACCCCTACCCCCGCTCTACCCTTGGCCTCTACCCCGGGGGTTTTAAAACCCCCTTGACCATCCCTAAATACAAACGAAGGTGGTAGTAGTTGGGTAGGGAGTGCCAGTGAATCACCCGTTCACCGTTCAGGGAAGCCAGTTGCCTCTAGATCTACTACTACAGTGCGAGCCGAGACGCTGACACTGACACCGACCCCGCTCTTCGACATCATGGCCTTCCACAACGGGGCTCGTCGTCGTCGTGGTGGTCATCGTCACTGAAGCACCGTTATTACAACTACCAGTAAACGTCCGCTCCCTCCCCGCTATAGCCATTTTCTCATTCTCTTCCTCCTCGGTCAAGTGGTAACACTCCTGCTCGGGATGATGATGATGGTGATGCACAACACACCCATGGTGGCCACAGTACTGGGTTAAGTTAGCCGGCGGGATAGTGCTCATCACGACGCTCGTAAAAACATTCTGGCCAGACCCAGACAGGTCAGTGAAGATATCACTATCCTCTCCCGCATGATGCTCACGGTGGTGTCCAGCAGCACCGCTTTTGGACTCGTAGTACCGGCTGAGGCCCAGGCGTCGTGGGACGCGGTAGGCGGACGCGCGTTTGCGGTATTGGAAGATGATGAACATGAGGCGGTTGCAGAGGATTGATTCCATTAGGCGTTGGGGGCTTTTAGTAGTTAGAGGTCGTGAGAGGTCGTGGTGGTGGCGGTGGAGGAGGGAGGGAGGGAGGGAGGTTAGGTTAGTTGGGGTGTTGGAGAGGATGAGAGGCGGACGTACCGGGTCATGAGACCGGCGTAGATTGGGCTGGGGAGGGGTACTTCGGGGATGATGATGTTCACGAGGCTGAACACTGTATGTAGTGTGGTCGTAAGCGAGGGAACGCGGACGAGGACGAGAAAGTCCAACGTACAGAAGATAATAATACAATACACAATGCCTAAAGAACAAACCGATCAGCGCTCACGTTAGGTTCCACGAAGGAGGTAATAGCGTACCGTTGCGATACAGTTGAGAAACCCAAGAAGAATTCGAGTTTCGAACTGGAAAAAACAAGGATCAGGATCAGGAAACCTCGGAAACCTTCAACGCAGACTCTGATATCGGCCGGGGAAGCACGTACGATGTTGGAAAGCTTTAATGAGCGTGAATGTGATAGTGACTTCGGGCATCCAGGAGTCAGTGTTTTAACTTCCAAGGCAAAGGAAAAGGAAAAGGAAAAGGAAAAGGAGGAAGACAGACACTCACTAGCTTCGACGATACAACCGGTAAGATAGCCCCAGCGGGCATAGTTATAGGGTGTGAAAACAGCACAGTGTCCACCGAGTTCGGGGACAACTGGGTCTAAAAAAGTAGAGTCGAAAAAAAGTGAATTGGCTGGTCACATTTAATCGCCCGATTGGAAAAGACATACAAAGGGCATCAGACCACTGGAGGTGGACGAGGACGACTGATACAACAACTCTCGCCTATATATCATTGCCGCAGTTGTCAGTTATGGGTACACCGTGCGGGTAGGCGGATATCTTAGGGAGAAGTAACTTACAGCCTGGAGAGTACCTAGGAAGATCACGAGGAGGCGGGGGCTACCCCAGATGGCACATGTCTGGAGGAAGATGATGTGAGACCTGAAATTCGCGCCGATGACCATCATCCCTAGGGAGGCGAGTCAGAAGATAAGAAGATAACGGGAAGGGGACCTTGGCGGTAGACAGAAGCTTACAGAGTCCAGCTTTGAATAACCTCTCGCAGAGCTGTATGAATGGTTAAGTCTGTTAAGCGCTGGGGAGGAAAAGCCCGACATACCGCGTCGCTTTTGAAGGTTATCATTCCAACTGTTCCAAAAGGGAGAGAAGTTGATGGTCAGTTTGTAAGAATGAGGGAGTAGGAAGAAAGGACTGACAGTGCGTAAGGATGGTTTGGTCGAAGAATGGTAGGTATCGGTTAACGAAGAAGAGAGGGAGTCCTATGGACCACGGGCTCTTCCAAACGTATTCCACCTAACACGATAATAGAATTGAGATACGAGTTCACTTCGCGCCTGTGGTGTGGATCAAAGACATACTTCGTAAGGTAGCGTACAGAAATAGTCGTGTATCTAGGAGTCAGGCCCAAACGTTAGCAAAGTGAACAGGAGAAAACGAAGTTCATGGACCAATAAGGGCTTACCAGAATCGTCACGCATGATATCGCGATACCATTGAACGCGAAGAATTCTTGTAGCATCCCCCAAGATGGTCCAGCTCGATTGAATTAGAGTAGAGAACGGATGATGGAAGGAATTGGATGATAGAGTTTGGGGTACGAATAGTAGAATGGCAAAGGCAAAGTTGAAAGCGTTGCCGGCCGAGTTCAGGTTAAAGTATATCTCCGACTCTTCCTTCTTCCTCGATTGAGTCTCTATATGTATCCTTGTTAATCCTTTCTATCTTCGACAGAACACGGCTCCGAAAGCGAGGCGACAGCGACAGTCCTGGTGCCGAAGAGAGTTGGCTTGAGCATGCAGGCGCTCTCGAAGGGACTGACGAAAGGTTGTCGGTGGCGGGGGAGGGGGACGGGGGGGGGAACCTGGGGAAGGAAAAGGACGGGGTGAGAGAGCAAAAATCGGGGCAGATGAAGAAGGAGAGGCGAGAAGGCCCAGGCATGGTGGTTAGAAGACCAAAGGACTATGAAACCTCTCTATGTACAAGTCCCGCGAATCTCACCCCCATTCGTTCACCATGTCTCTTGCCAAAAGGATTCTTCGGGGATATCGTTGGGAGTTTTGGATGGGAAAAGATAGAAAGACGCGCTCCGGATGATGGACCCTGAGAAAGCGCCTGAGATTTTACTTAGTGGTGTTTCTCGTTGCTTCGTTCGGTCAGAGCCCCACCTGCTGAGAACACTGGATGGTGAGATGTCGCAGACCAGTACTACTGACGTTGGCTACTGTATTTATGGATAAATTGTTGTCTTCCTATGCTCAAAGGTCATCTGTCGTCCATGTCGAGGTGTACCACGGTCCACTCGAAATGGGAGGGCAATATTTGATTCCGTGCCTTGGCGAGGCCGGCTATTTGGAAACTATATTGGTCGGGTTTTCCCGACGGCTAACCTCCTTTGATCCCCCGCCGATGTCCGGCAGCTGGCCGGCAGCGAATAAGGAGCGAATCAATGTGTGCGGTTCGCTTAAATTTAGGTAAAATCTGCAGGCGCGATCAGCGCACTTTACTGAACCTGGAAACAATCGCTCACACCCTCTCACACCATTTGTGCCACTCACCCAGGCTACCCCGCACCTTATCACCGGCTTCTCAACTTCTTTGCGTTACGGGAAATGAAGCAAGTGGTAAAACAAAAACTCTATCGATTACCACATTGTCATAATCCCGGGAACATCGTCCCTCTTCTTTTCCTTTCGTTTCATCCTTCCTCGCCGCGTCTTCCTACTCCCTGCCCTCCTCCCTCGAGGTGATGCTGCGCTCGAACTGTAGTTCACCATGCCGAGGTATTTAGGCATCGCCCTCCCACCACTGAGTCAGTAATCGTCCTTTGAATTCGAGGAAGACTGTACTTACATTTTGTGCGACTAGTTGGGCTTACGATTGGCCATTTCTTGGCTTGTGCCTCGACTGTCGTCCGTCTGGTGCATCGGGCTCGCCGCCGACAAATATGGTGGGACGACGCTTGGGCGGGGGTTGCCCTCTTCTTCACCTTATTCTCGCTGGCCGTCTGGTATACCATCACCTTTAACACCAAGAGTGAGTGTGAACGAACCAAAGTTACACGACGGGATTCATGTCTGACGTGCTCTCTTTCTAGTGCTTTCCAGGTCCGCAACTTCGTTCCTTGCTTGGGCAAACTTCTTCACGCAGCCCGCTGTCATTTGGTGAGTATTTTTCTGCAGTTCAGGTTTTGGCCCCAGGGCTGACGGTTACGGCTACTGCGCATAGGGCGTCCCGATTATCGATTCAAGCGACTGTCATACGATTCCTTCCACCTGGCCGCAACAGAACTGTCTCCCGACACGCTTTCGGCGCTCTTGCCTTCATGTGGGTTGCCACCACCGTCTCCAAGGTGTTCTACTGCGGTTACCCGATTCCATTGTACCCCGTGCATCCGTATTGCTACTTCGAGGTGTCGGTTACGGTCATCAGCGTCGTCCGTAAGTCCTACTTTCAATCGTTGTGCACGCCGTGCGAGGGTCTCATCTCTATTGCAGTCAATTGTCTCGCCACAATATGGCTGATTGGGTGGCCAGCCTACGTTCTTCTGAAGATGAACCTTTCAAAACCACATCGACGGCTCTTCATCGTCTGCTTCTCCTCCGCTTGGGTCCTACTTGCAATCGTTATCTGGCAAGGTTTTAACGTAATAAAATACGACATTCGGATTCAAATAAGTGGCCATCTGGAGGTGCGTACTTCCTACATCTACCACTGCTGCTCAATTTCTGCTCAACTCCGGAACTGACGCCCTTGGTATAGATTATGGTGTCCCTTGTGACATGCAATCTCCTAGTCTTGGCGACATACATTTACCGCATCCTCCGCAACTCTGACGAAGAAGACTCCGACGATTCTTCCGAGAGCGCTTCTTCAAAGGGAGAAGGTCGGGTGAAACGTTTATTCGAAGCTTCGATTGCGATGCTGATATGATTACGCAGATACTACAAGTGGAAACCCGGATCGCACTACGCGAGAGATGTCCCAATTTGAGACTACCATAGGTCCTCTGACCACCGTCCATACGAGTGGGGACGAGTTTTCGTGCGGATACTCGTCGCTGAACGGCTATTCTGATACATCGAGTAGTCAGCGTGATATTCGCACATTTCCCACCACCACACATGATACTTGCGTCAGTAGTGATACGCAACGGACACGCCCATAGGTACGACTCGTAGACTTGCTCTGTTATGCCCATTGTTTTCGGTACTGTGTATGTGTATAATTACTAGTTATGCATCCGCTTCCCTGAACCTCTGTTGTGGTTTGAGATATCGGCGACGCGTTCTCGTTGACCAGTTAGGAGGGATGACGGCATCCATCGAGTTTGCTGCGTAATCATATACATCAAGAGCAACATAGCTCAGGTGGTAGAGCGCGGGGCTCATAACCCCGAGGTCACTCGATCGAGACGAGTTGTTGCTATTATTTTCCACCATCCACCGTTTGTTTTGGGGAAGCCTATTCTTTTTGTTGCCTGTTTCAGATCAATGCGCATGACTATATCTGATATGATCTCCTCCACGAAGATGCACCAGCGAATTTGAAATTGTGCCAGTTTTTGCTTCAACCCAATCGCTCTGACGGAGACGCCTATTCGTAAATCGTCTCTTGGAAATGACCTTGTCATTCTCAGGTGGTGTGGGGCGGCCCCCCTCGCATTCGACATTCGACGTTTGTTGGCACGTGGATACTGCTCACCTGGTACAACGAAGCGAGCACCACAGCGACGATCGCGGAGGAGAAGAATGCAGCTACCAAATTGAAGAGGTCATATGAGTGGCTGACCTTTGCGCACCAAATAAGCAGTTAGAGTCCGGCTTGGAGGTAACCGACAGGAAACAATTAGGAGCGTCGTCGCATACTCACGTACACCTCCAATTGGCTCAAGCTTCCTTGCAATTCAGGCCCAATGCACTTCAAAAGACTCGTAGGCGACGTTCACGACGTACGAGAGCAGAAAAAATGCGGTCCCAACATTCTATACCCACCCTCCTTCGTCTACGGCTCAGTCAATGACCGGAAGGTGTACCTGATAGGGGCGTATTTGGGATAGTGGTGACAGAGGAGAAAGCCGGTCCCGTCGAGTAAACGCCATTGTCAAAGCAGAGATGAACATTGGCGATAGGAGGACATATCTGGGCTTATATATCAAGGACGAGGTTCCACCATCCATCGATTAACGCTCCCCCCGTCTCTTAACCCCACCTTACCCCAACGTTCTGCCCATCGATCATCATGACATTCCCTCCCATCCCCAACAACACTCTCCCAGCACTCTCCCTCGTCAAGTCCACTCTTCCAGCCAACCTCGACCCTGCCTCGGTCGATGCCAAAGCCATCGCGCAAGGATGGCTCGCCGCATTCCGACAAGTGGTGTCTGAGCAGCCCAGCCCCGACGCCGTCGTCTCTCTCTTCGTCCCCGCCAGCTCTGGTGCTCAGGTGTGGTGGCGCGACATGCTCGCCTTGACCTGGGACTTCCGCACCTTTGTCGGTGCCGACGCCATCCGCCAGTTCGCCACCGATCGACTTTCAGGCTCTGCAGCGCAGGAGCTTAACCTTCACGACATCCAGCTCGTCGAGACTGCTTCGGACATCACCCTCCCACCCGTCTACACCCCTGCCTCCCCCGATCTCGTGTGGATCCAGTTCTTCATCACCTTCAAGACCGCTGTTGGCCACGGCTCTGGTATTATCAGGATCGTGCCCGTCGGTGTTTCCGATCTCCCGAGCTTCCAGGATTCGAAGAACTGGAAGGCACATATCATCTACACCAACCTCGAAGGTCTCCTCGACCACCCCGAGCGGATTGGCGCGCTGCGCGATCCCAGACCCAACCACGGTCTCTGGGCAGGCGCTCGTCAAAAGGAGGTGGAGTGCGAGGGTGAGAAGGGCAAGCCCACTGTGCTCATCGTCGGTGGTGGCCAGAGTGGGTTGGAGATTGCAGCTCGCTTGAAGGTGCTCGGTGTCAAGTCCCTCATCATTGAGCAGAACGAGCGGGTTGGTGACAACTGGAGGAATCGATATGATGCTCTCTGCTTGCACGACCCGGTGTGGTATGATCACATGCCCTACCTTCCGTGAGTTTCTCTCCTCCTGCTCGGCTTTGTTCGTTGATCGTTGACGGTGTTTCGTTTTAGTTTCCCTCCCAACTGGCCCGTCTATTCGCCCTCCGTCAAGCTTGCCAACTGGCTTGAGCACTATGCCGAGATAATGGAGCTCAACATCTGGCTCTCCTCGACCGTCCAGTCCGTCAAGCAAGACCCTGAGACTGGGAAATGGGACTTTACCATCTTGAGGAAGGTGAAAGGCCCTGATGGTGAGTAAAATCGGCATACTTTCCCTTCATCTCGGTTATAGACCCACCTGACACTCCATTCCTCAGGTACTGTGAAGGAACAAGTCCGAGAGTTCAAGGCGATCCATCACCTCGTCATGGCGTCGGGCCTTGGGAGTGGCGTCCCAGAAATTCCTTCCATCCCTGGTAAGTATTCTTGTTTTGTGGCTGACTTCGCGTAGCACGTACTGACATGGGAATCTCATTAGGCCAGGACAAGTTCAGGAACAACGGTGGAATCATCCTCCACTCGACGGAGCACAAGCGTGCGGCCGACCACCAGGGAAAGAAGGTCGTCGTCGTCGGCGCCTGTACCAGCGCCCACGATATCTGCGCAGATTACTATCACAACGGGGTCGGTAAGTAGAGTTTTTAGCATTTTGTTGTGAATAATGAGTCTCACGCGGGGTGGCTTTAGACGTTACCATGTTCCAGCGCTCGTCGACTTACATCATGTCTGTGGAGAATGGGTGGAAGGTTATGTTCGAAGGTGGGTTCGGGATGTGTCATGATAGCCAATTAGGTGCTGACAAGGTGTGGGACTTGTCTAGGCGTCTACGATGAGAACTCGCCTCCTGTGGATGTCGCTGACCGCCTTACCGCCTCCTTCCCTCATTGGGCGTCTATCCCCTTGAACCAAGGCAAGGTCAAGCAGGTCGCTGCCCTTGACAAGTGAGTAATTCGTATCGCCATTCTCCTCCCAGACACTAACTTCAGCGTGTAGACCGATCCTCGACGCTCTGCACAAGGTCGGATTCCGCACCAACCTCGGTTACCAGGACTCTGGTTTCGCGTTGCTGGCTTGGGGTCGAGCCGGAGGCTACTACCTCGGTATGTCATCCAAGCTTTTCATCATGATCCTGCATGTTGTTAATCCAGCTGCTTAGACACCGGCGCGTCTGGCCTTATCGCTGAGGGCAAGATCAAGCTCAAGAACGACTCCCAAATCAAAGAGTTCACTGAGCGCGGTCTTCGATTCGAGGATGGCTCCGAGCTCCAGGCCGATGTCGTCCTCTTTGCTACCGGGTACGTTGATTATTTCGTCTTACCCCATCCCGTGCAAACGCTTTCATTGACGCGATTCCTCTCGCGTAGACTTGGCGACCCCTTGAAGCGCGTTGGCCGACTCCTCGGTGAGGACTTGGCGAAGCAGTGCACAGGCCTTTGGGGCTTCAATCAGGAGGGTGAGATTTTGGGTGCGTGGAGGGACATGGGTATCAAGAGGTTCTGGTACATGATTGGTACGTCTTTCTTCCCTGTGGTCGCCTGGTTCTTGCTCACAGACTTTGCTACGTGTCCAGGTAACCTAGCTCTGTGCCGCTTCCATTCCAAGCACGTCGCTTTGCGTAAGTCCATTTGCGAGTATCGTGGTGCTGGTATCGATGCTGACTTGGTGTCGAACAGAAATCAAGGCTCAGGAAGAGGGTTTGTTGGGCAAGCGGTACTCTGCGAGTGCTTGAACGCTATGGTAGCTTTGGGAATAGGAGAAATGAACTTTGGATCTGTAGAAATTTTGACATTTTGTATTTCTAGCATTCACAATCACACGCTGGTTTCGTTGTTCAAAGTTGAGTTGAAGTGCCTATTCCGCTTGACTCAACTCTCTGCCGCGCGAGATCGTGTTAGGAAGTCGCCATGTTGATATCGATCGAGTGTCCGAAGTTCCGCACTGTACTGCTAAAAGAGCGATGCATACAAGGGACGTAAGGTACTCGGTCGGCGAAATTACAGTGGTATATGCGAGTATATACTACTAGAGTGGGGTGGAATTTGGAATAGAAATGGGAATCCCTGTTGGGCGTCGACATCCTCGAATTGCAATAAATGCTTGAAGGCAAGATGGTGCGGGATGATATGAATGGGATCGCCCCATCGATGCCACTCTTTTGCGAAATCATCTCGTTACTCCCACTCTTTTGATTTCCTTTGTCGAAACCCACTCTCCTTTGATCTCATCCCACTTCCCGTTCCAATCCCACTCCACCAAAGCTGACATCGCCCTTGTCGGACGGCAGGACATACGCGCGTCTCCTCGGCTACGTGTATTGGCCATCCTGGGCCAAATGTGACTAGGCCTATGGTCATGACTAAGTGTGGGGGTTGAGCTTGATACCTCGCACTGCGGCAACTTCGCACTTCGACTGCGTGGACAGTGCTCACCTGGTACAGCAGAGCCAAAACCAAGCGCCAAAATGCAGCCACGAAGTGCAAGAGACACTTTTCGCCAAATGAGCAGGGAGAGTCGAGTGTAGAGGTAAGCAAAACGCAACGATTGAGGGCTTTCACATCCTTACACTTTCTCAGACCACCTCAACTTGGACCCAATTTACCGTCAAAGGACTCTCAGGCAAAGCTCACGAGACATGAAAATGAGGAAATCCCGGCCATGATGCCTCAGCTTGATATCTGGCATGTCTTTCGTCTACAGCTTAGTCAACGACCTGGAGGTATGTCGGATGGAGGGTTTACGGGATAGCGGTGGCAAAGGAGAAAGCCCAGTCCTGATTCCTGAGCTCTGGTATCTCGCACGCCTTTCAGCTACAGCTTAGTCAATGACCTGCGGGTATGTCGTACAGGGACCTTTACGAATAACGCTGACAGAGGAGAAAGTTGGTGCCGTCAAACAAACGCCATCGTCCAAGCCGCAATGAACGTTGGCCATGGAATCCAACTGCGCTGGTATAAAAAGGAAGGGTTTGCCATCCAACGACTACTAACTGTCACCACTTCTCTTAAACACACCCACCCCAACGTTCTGCTCATCGACCATCATGTCATTCCCTCCCATCCCCAACAACACCCTCCCAGCACTCTCCCTCGTCAAGTCCACCCTCCCAGCCAACCTCGACCCCGCCTCTGTCGATGCCAAAGCCATCGCGCAAGGATGGCTCGCGGCATTCCGACAAGTGGTGTCTGAGCAGCCCAGCCCCGACGCCGTCATCTCTCTCTTCGTCCCCGCCAGCTCTGGTGCTCAGGTGTGGTGGCGCGACATGCTCGCCTTGACCTGGGACTTCCGCACCTTTGTCGGTGCCGACGCCATCCGCCAGTTCGCCACCGATCGACTCTCAGGCTCTGCTGCGCAGGAGCTTAAGCTTCACGACATCCAGCTCGTCGAAACCCCTTCGGACATCACCCTCCCACCCGTCTACACCCCTGCCTCCCCCGATCTCGTGTGGATCCAGTTCTTCATCACGTTCAAGACCGCTGTGGGTCACGGTTCTGGTATTATCAGGATCGTGCCCGTCGGTGTTTCCGATCTCCCGAGCTTCCAGGATTCGAAGAACTGGAAGGCACATATCATCTACACCAACCTCGAAGGTCTGCTCGATCACCCCGAGCGGATTGGCGCGCTGCGCGATCCCAGACCCAACCACGGTCTCTGGGCAGGCGCGCGTCAAAAGGAGGTGGAGTGCGAGGGTGAGAAGGGCAAGCCCACTGTGCTCATCGTCGGTGGTGGCCAGAGTGGGTTGGAGATTGCAGCTCGCTTGAAGGTGCTCGGTGTCAAGTCCCTCATCATTGAGCAGAACGAGCGGGTTGGTGACAACTGGAGGAATCGATATGATGCTCTCTGCTTGCACGACCCGGTGTGGTATGATCACATGCCCTACCTTCCGTGAGTTTCTCTCCTCCTGCTCGGCTTTGTTCGTTGATCGTTGACGGTACCTGTTTCATATTAGTTTCCCTCCTAACTGGCCAATCTATTCTCCTTCAGTCAAACTTGCCAATTGGCTTGAACACTACGCCGAGATCATGGAGCTTAACGTCTGGCTTTCGTCCACAATTCAGTCCATCAAGCAAGACCCTGAGACTGGGAAGTGGGACGTTACTGTCTTGAGGAAGGTCAAAGGCCCCGATAGTGAGTAAATTTAGTGCGGTTCTCCTGCACTCAGTCGGCACGGTCTCACCTGGAACCTACCGTGACTTGTGTTCTTCAGGTGCTGTGAAGGAAGAGGCCCGAGAATTTGAAGCGATTCATCACCTGGTTATGGCGACTGGTCAGGGAAGTGGCGTGCCAGAAATCCCTTCTATCCCTGGTATGTGTGACATTCCTGTGGGGGTTTCGATTTGCTGACACAGGAGTACTAAACAACTAGGCGAAGACAGGTTCAAGAGGAACGATGGAACTGTCCTCCACTCGACAGAGCACAAGCGCGCAGCCGACCACCGGGGAAAGAAGGTCATCGTCGTCGGCGCTTGTACTAGCGCTCACGACATCTGTGCAGATTATTATCACAACGGGGTCGGTAAGTACATCGCTTTTTAGCGTTTTGGCTCATGAGGAGTGGTGGTCTTACGCGAAGTGGCTGCAGACGTTACCATGTTCCAGCGCTCGTCGACTTACATCATGTCTGTGGACGCTGGGTGGAAAGGGCTTTTCGAAGGTGGGTTGATTGTACAGCATTTTATGTGCCATTGTGAGTACAGTGTGGATACTGACGAAGCGATATTCAGGCGTTTACGATGAGAACTCACCTCCTGTGGATGTCGCTGACCGCCTTACTGCCTCGTTCCCTCATTGGGCATCTATTCCCTTGAACCAGGACAAGGTCAAATACGTTGCGGAGCTGGACAAGTGAGTACTACATTCCTTAGGCCAGCTTTAATCGCAAACCAAAATGACCGTGCAGGCCTATCCTCGACGCCCTACACAAGGTCGGTTTCCGAACCAACCTCGGTTACCAGGACTCTGGTGTCGCACTTTTGGCCTGGGGTCGAGGAGGAGGCTACTACCTCGGTGAGTCTTACCCAAACCTTTTCTCCTACATATCAAACTAATGTCACTCAGATACCGGCGCTTCTGGCCTGATTGCCGAGGGGAAGATTAAGCTCAAGAACGACTCCCAAATCAAGGAGTTCACCGAGCGCGGTCTTCGTTTCGAGGACGGTTCCGAGCTCCAGGCCGATGTGGTCCTCTTTGCTACTGGGTAGGTCTATATTCCCGTATCCTGCCCCCACTTTCATGACGCAATTTCCTTTTGTTATGTAGATATGGTGACCCGATGAAGCGCATTAGTCGACTCCTTGGTGAGGATTTGGCAAAGGAATGCACTGGACTTTGGGGTTTCAATCAGGAGGGCGAGATTTTAGGCGCGTGGAGGGACTTGGGTATCAAAAGATTCTGGTATATGATTGGTAAGTCTTTCCTTAGGTTGGTGCAGCGGTTTTCTTATTTGCTTTTCCGCCTCCGTGTCTAGGTAATCTCGCTCTGTGCCGTTTCCATTCCAAACACCTTGCTTTACGTAAGTTCTTTTGCGAGGATCCTGGTGTTAGATTGATACTGACCTCGCGTCGAACAGAAATCAAGGCCCAGGAAGAGGGACTGTTTGGCAAGCGATACTCAGCCACCTCTTGAACGGCGCGATTGACTGGTGAATAGCTAAAGTGAATTTCGTGTGTCTGCAGAGCTGTTAGTATCATAGTAATCGACTATGTAGTATGCCAATGCAAAATGTTATATGGATCTCCTTTTGCTTCTTGAACTTGCTAGTGCGAGGGGTTAGGGCTCTATCGAGGATGTGTGTGATCCTCTACCGCCCTTCCAGCATCGAGGGGAAGAATCCGAATCGGACGCTACACTCATGTATTACGTACGCCATAAATACATTGTGACGAAACGGCGACCGACTTTCCTTATGTTGTTCTTCCCCAACCACCACCAAGTACCGCTATGCCCGGACACAAACGCCAACGCGGTCTGGAAGACAAACCCATCGACATTTCGAAATTGATGAGGTTTACTTCTTCACTCGAGGCTCTCAAGGGAGAACTCCTGGGGATTGACGAGACGGAGGCGGAAATGACTGAGCTGATGAAACATGTCAACGAACTGCAGGGCATCCTGAAACCGTCGAAGAGCACGGTACGAACCGACTCCTCATTGTTGACCCACCTTTCTGAGAAGCTTACAGAAAGCAACATTCTCGACCGCAACCCAATTTGAACTGGCAAATCTCTGAGTCGTGAAAGGGCGCCTCATCTTCCACAAAATCGCCCTCGAGGAATTGGGAAAGAATCTGCCGGACCCTGTGGAAGAGGAGTTAAACGATCTTTCTTGTCGCCTGTCCAAAATCTATCGGCGGGTCAATATGAATGTAAGCACCTGTACTGAGATTGGCGGGCGCTCCCTGTCCTTACTTACATGGCGCCCAGTTCCAAGTCGGGCCTCGTATGGTTCTCGACGCTCTTCTATTATCGATGGGGGAAATCACTTCAATAATAGATCCTGCGAAGGATGTCGCCATCATTCCCGAAATGAAGACGGGGGGTGCAGCTTTCTCCAAAGGCGGTTACCAAGTAGTTCTCGGTGGAAGTATCGATTATGGTGTTGTTGAGTATATGATAGACGAAGACGATGAGGCTAAAGGTACGGTTCGTCGTGGGTCGTTGGCAGCATCTGACTTTTGTTTCGAGGTGGCCTTGTGGGGCCTGTTCTCCCGGAGCATATTTTTGAGGTCGCATACGGATTTTTCTTCCTTGTTGAAGCAAAACGACATCACGCGGTAGGCGAACTGACGGCATCCATTCCTGAAGCCGTCACGCAGGCCATGCTAATCTCCAAGAACGCGAAGTGAGCACAGCTTCCAAGTATAATCTGGCCGAATAACTAATGGGACATGATAGCATTGACACCGTCCGTTTTTGTCTCTCGGACGGGAGTATCTTCATTTTCTTCGTGTTGCAACGCTGTGAGGATGGATATACGTACTCCCAATCAACACCGCGCTATCTCGGTCTTCCGGAGGAGAGCCATTTCGATATCCAAATGGGCGAGATCACCTTCTTGCTACTTGAATGGGCACGTCCTTCCCATACGCTCGATGTTATTCGTGGTCTCATCGCACTCTAGCTCAAGGTTAGACTGACGGAAGAGTTGTATACGCTAGCCTAGTCGTGGTTTCTCGAGCACAGACAGGACCTTTCGTTTAGGCGGAAATAGAGCCAAAAAACAAGAACGCAAAGCCCATTCGTAGTCTTCGTGTATTCGGTAGGACCAGGTGTAGGTACATATGTCCCTCTTGGAGTTGCTCGGATATCTCAAACTCGAACTTGGTGCCACTAGATGTATTAGCAGTTTGTACTTCCCCTCAATCGTAATCTCACGTCGTCTTTGTCAATCAGATGGACTTGAAGTACTACGGGGACGAGCAAAATACGAAGCCGTCATGTTTTCGTAGTGACCAGACGTTCCTCAGGGCTGACAGCAATGGGTGAAAGAGTGGTGTATGTAAGGAGCGTAAGGGTGTAGAGTCAAGTGACTAGTATAAGTATTCTATTGTATAGTGGTATATCCTCTCCGATACTTTTAGAACTTGCTCGTGCAGGGTGATAAGTTGGCTATGACGCTGACGACGCTGGATGACTCTGTAAATTGGAATCTGGCCTTCCTTCCGAACTTGAGTAACCGCCGCTGCTAGAAGTCCATGCTATCCTCGACCCCGAACTTGAAAGATGGGATATTGACACATCCTGACCGCCCGTCGACGAAGAGATGACATGCGAATCGTAGGTAGACGATAGCCCGAGCGTCGACCTTCGACTGTCGAGGTGGTACGCTGAGGATTCGGGAGCTGAGAGTGTGGATGTGAATTCCCGCGTGTTGGTGTAGACTGTGGTGAGCGGGCCTATCGAAGAGCTCATCATTGTCGACATCGGTGGCATTTGATTAGAGTCTTCGGGATCTACGAGAGGGTGGGGTAGGAAGCGATTAGGAACTTTGTTGAGAGAGTGGAAGCGGAAGCCTACCTTGGGAACCACGTCTAGGCTGTTTCGTCGTCGTGTCCGAGTCTGATCCTCCTGAACTTCCGTCGCCGTTGTGGAATATACGGTAGATGTAGGTCGCGAGAATAATGACGTTGGCCAGTAGGAGGGATAAAATCAACTATCCGCAGAGGTTAACTTTGGCCGGACCAATGAGCAACAGGATGGGCGTACCTCCAAATGGGCACTGATGAGAGCCAACCCGAAGGCTTCGATGAATAAATTGGCGGCTTGCCAAATATCCACAGCCAATAGGATGATGGCGGTTCCGAAACAGATGGTGAGTAGACGACGAAGAGGTCGAGCGAGGCTCGTCATTCGTAGAATGAGATAGGCTGGCCAGGTGACTAGCCATACCGTTGCTACTGTATTCACTGATGAAGAGCGAAAAAGACGTTATGGACGAACCAATGGTGAACATCGAAAGGGCACCACGTACATATGAGGACTACGATGGTCGGAACGAGCGACCATGGCCTGTCTGGGATCAGTTTCACCGCTGTTCCGTTATAGAAGACTTTCGAGACCGTGGTTGCAATCCAGAAGACGAAGAAAACCGCGAATGAGGCTTTTGTGATGAAGCGACCTCGGGAGGGGTTCGGTAGGATGCGGATTATCGTGGCGAGAATGGACATGCGACTGAACCTGTAGAATCAAGTGGTTAGGAAGGTTTAGTTTATGTCGGACAAAGCGTACCATATGACGGCAGCTTGCATCATAAACGTCCCCCACGCGAAGAACGAAAGAACAGAGTCGGGATAGTCTCCTGTTATTTGCGTTGGAGTAAGTTTGGGAATTACGACACTTCCAAAGGACGAGCGTACCAGGTGGAGGAAGAACAGACTTAAGCGAGATTGTCACGGAGACAAGCGTGCATAAGAAGGCACATCCGGCCCAGAAGTCATCCCACCAGAGTTGTCGTCGTCGAAACTGGTAGAGGAGACGGAAAAGCGTGGACAGTACCGCGAGACTGTAGCCGACTGCGCATCCAACTTAGGGGGTGGTAGAGTGATTCGTTAGCTAACAGGCTTTGGATGCGTGAAGGAGCGCACCTACTGACTAGTGGCAGTTGTTCTTGCACAGAGCTCGTCGTCCCTGGAGCAGGGCTTGAAGAGTTGGACATTTGACCCGAGTGAATGTAATAGACGACTGAATCGCGCCGAGGGTTGAAGTGAGTTCTGGCGGGTCTTAGTCTAGGGTGTTGAAGTAGGGGAAAGAGTGTTGAAACGAGGCGTGGACGGTGAGGCCACTCTGACCGCCACGGCGTGGAGCGAGTCCCCTGTCGTGGCCCAGCTCTGATATATAAGTTCGCAGTGCAAGCGCCCCTTCCATCAAGAAAATGTCGCTTTTTGTGATTGAGTATCAGGGCAGTATTACGTATTTCTATTCAGTAAGTTGTGTGCATTATTACCGGTAGCAGAAGAGGGTGACCAACCTGAGAGAGCGTTTCGGGACACACAGTTACATAAAATATCATTGAACTTTTTGAACTCTTCCTTTTCATGCAGGACTATGACTGGAGGCCCTTTAGCAAGTTGGAAGAAGAAATAGGTCGTCAGAAAAGGTGCAATTCGGGCTCATGGGCAGTGAGATAAGATAAGCAATGTCGATCTAATCTGATGCCAAGGCTAAGACTATTACAGCCGCAACATATCCGCTTGGGAAAATGACAAAATGTCGGTCCCCGACTCTCGCAACCAACTGGACTCTCTGCCGCGCCCCAACCGCGCCCTCCTCAGATACGCCGGTGCCAAAATTGTTTGGAAAGACTGTGACATCTTGACGAGAATGTACATGCGACATTGGATGTCGCCCTTGGCCATTGTTAACTCTGGGGCACTCCCAATCGCCAGACCGCTCAACTTCTTGCAGTCCAGCCCTTAATTCTCGATCTCATCAGCATCTGGGACAAGATGCTATAAATCGACTCGAGACGACTTCCTCGACACCCAGAATACCGTAACCAATTCAGTGTGAAGCACGCTGAGTAGTGACACTAGCTGGTGGTTCTCGTCTTCTCGAAGCACTCCACTGTGGCATTTAAAGATTGGAGCAAGACATGGTGCGTCCCCACTGCAGTCCCAATCATGGTTCAGCTTCTGACCCCCGATGGCGTATTTCTTCTTTCCATGCTCTCGATTCTCTCCTCGTACTGCTGGCCGGACGCGCTTGCAGCCACGTCCGATGGCCTCACGAACGACCTAGCTGGAAAGGGCTTCGATGTGGTCTTCCCGACGGATGAACGATTTGTGAATGTTTCCCAAGCTTGTGAGCGACAAGGATCGAGAACTCATTTGAGAAACGGTCTAACCGTCCGTACAGTCAACCGCCGTTATACGCCAAATCCAGCCGCTGTAGCCTTTCCTTCGACAGCACAGCAAGTTTCTCAGATCGTGAAAGTGGGATACGAGAGAGGCTACAATGTGGTGGCAAGAAGTGGTGGAGTAGGCATCGGTTTCACCATCGACTCAGCAGTCATGCTCATTAGATATTATAGCACAGCTACGCTGCTCACGGCCTCGGCATACATCCCAACGCAATCGTCGTGGACCTCTCGAGCATCAAGACTCTCAGCGTGGACACCGATAAGAACACCGCTGTCATTGGAGCTGGGAATAGGCTGGGCGAGGTTGTTCTTGGGTTGAACAAGTACGGACGAGCTTTGCCTCATGGTACTTGCGCGTATGTTGGATGGGGTGGACATGCCAGTGAGTCAGCATTCCATCGTTCATATTTCAAACGGCTCAACTTATCCCAACAGCCTTGGGCGGGTATGGTTTCACTTCCAGGATGTGGGGTCTCTCAGTCGACACTGTCGAATCAATGGAAGTCGTCCTCGCAAATGGGACTCTTGTCTCCACGTCGGAGAAGTGGTATCCAGAGCTTTTTTGGGCAAGTAGGCTTCATCTGTACAGACCGTATGTGCTGATCACTATCCCTGTAGGCATTACGCGGCGCAGCACCATATCTCGGGATCGTTGTCTCCACCACCGTTCGAACCTTCGCCGTGCCGCCATCTGCTACGATATTCTCCGTCTCATATCCCAACCTCGGCATAAGCCAAGCTACCACTGCGCTCCTCCACTACCAACGCTGGTCGAGGAGACCCGACATCCCGAAGGCGATTGGTCTCCAAGCAGTCTTGACGCGGGGGAGTGAGAGCGGGAAGGTTGGATTCGGGTTCTCTGGAGGGTGGTACGCTCCTGTATCTAGCGATGGGCTGGACTTGAATCGCACGCTAAAGCCATTGGTGGATGGCATTGGGGTGGAGCCGACTCGAGTCAACTTCGATTCTGGGGATTATGTTCATAGCGCGGAGAATTTGGCTGGTGGCTCCCTCGATACGACGCAACCTGGCGGAAGGGATACGTTCTATGCGAAGAGTCTTGTCATACCCGAGGACGAGGGGCTCCGTGAGGGTACTGTGAGAGAGTTCGTGACGGTGTTCGCGACCCAGGGTTTTGAGACTCCATTAGTGCGTTATCCACATTCAAAAAGGCCCGTATTTCATGGTGACTGACCCTCCTACTTTCCAGGGATGGTGGTTCATCCAGCTCGACCTGTTTGGAGGGCGGGACTCGGCTATCAACGATAAACGTCCTGAGGATACCGCCTTTCCTCATCGCCGTGGGCTGTGGGGAATCCAACTTTACGCCTCGACGAGGGAGAACGTTCCGCCATACCCCGAGGGCGGGTTCGAATTTCTGGACGGTGAGTGGGCGCGAAGGCGACCATTATGTCTTGCTCACCCTAGTTCACGCTCTTAGACGCCGTCAACGCGATACTGAAGAACAGTCCGCGGCCTCGGAATTTTGGGTAGGTTCCAGTCCCGGTGGTTACCTGCTGTCACGCTCATATACCCGTCTAACAGTGCCTATGCAAACTATATCGACGATCGACTTGGCGAAGGGGGTAAGTGACTCTCTAGCTCCTCTGAAGCGAATTGGCTGACCGTCGCTCCACGCAGCTCCGGATTTGTATTTCAAGTCGAACTGGAAGAGGATATTGCGCGTGAAGGAGAAATATGATCCAACTGGCGTATTCGAGCTTCCAGATGGGTGGTGATATGGGTCGAACGTCGAGAGGAGTGCACACAGGTGCGTACATTGGATCAGATGGACCTATGCGATTATGTTTATGCGCCTGTACAGATGTATCTAGCCACTTTTGCAATGTATTTTTTCTTCAATTAGGACTGCCGCGGACCGTAGTCCCTCCGGTGTTTGAACTTCCCGACCCACCTTCGTCACAGCGCAGCTCTGGATGGATCGCCGTGATGAATAGTGGCTTTGTGAGGTGGAGATCAATGGTCGGACGACGTCATTGTGAGGCGTTAAACTTTGCATCACCGTGTCACTGGGATACCGCCGGGTGCTCCTTGATGATCGCGTCTCTGGCTCTGTGCCCCTATCTGTGCGTTTGACCCGTTGACAAGATTTCCATATGGGATTTCAGGCCTTGCAGTCGTAGGGGCTGGGTCATATGGGTTTTGCTCCTTTGAAGATACAGCTTTGGCAACGTTTTGAACATCCAGCGAACTACGCCATTCAAAATCTTTGCTGCGAATCGACTTGGTGCGTATTTTCTGCTCTTTTTGCATGGATGTCGTTCAGGTCTTTGGAACCCTTGTACCCAGTGTCGGATCACGGAAGCAAACCTTCCGACCCACATCGCCAAGTTTCGAAGCTCCTTTGCTCAGGCTTTAAGTCGGAATTGGCCTTTACAACTACTCACTCCCATCAAGGTCACATCGTCTTCACACTCGGAGGTTACGGAGCTTCGTCGGTGGAAGCGACTTCTTCTTGCCTTGCCGTCTCAGGTCGAGGGGTGTCTGGCTTGGGAGCCTTTCGTATAAGCATGGTGATACCCCGTTTGGGAGGTGAGAAGGGGGGAAATGGCGATGGTCTTGGGTTTCACATTGCGTCTCGGGAAACGTAACTGAGGGTGGTGCCGACGTCAATTCGGAGAGTTCATCGGGGTTTTATGTGCGAGAGAAGCTAGTGGATAAATAGGAACGGGTGCGTGCTTTGAATCGTTATCCTCTCACTCGAGTTCATTCCTCGCTTCTCGCGGTCACCAGACTTGGTAGACCATTGAACGGAAAAGGCTGGGAATTATGGTCGAATTCAAGGCGTTGTTGTCGTCATGCATTGTCGCGCTTTCGCTGCAGGGCTCTGGGGTGAACGCGGCGGCTGTTAGCGCGTCGGCCTCCCTTCATTCGGATCTAAAGAATTTGGGATTCAACGTTACCATCCCTAACGATACGGGGTATAGCTATGTTTCGGCTGCATGTGAGCTCCTCCATTTCACAGTCTCTTGGTTTGAGAAGTCCTTATTTTTTTCGTGAACAGTCAACCTTCGATACCAACTCAAGCCCGCAGCAGTCGCCTTCCCGTCAAATACAAAACAAGTAGCGGATGTTGTTCGCGTCGCTGCTAGACACAATTACAAAGTCGTTTCGAGGAGTGGAGGGGTAAGTTCACTCTATCACACATCAGTCATCTAGAGGCTAAACGCCTCTCTTCCAGCACAGCTATGCTGCGAGTGGCCTGGGAGGAAAAGACGGACTCGTGGTCCTTGATCTTAGGCATCTGAACGCGGTCAAGTTCGACTCTGCTTCCAATAGGGCGACTATTGGTCCTGGAACGCATTTAGGAGAGCTTGCGACGTCCTTGGGAAACCATAACCGCGTCTTGCCACATGGAACGTGTCCACTGGTCGCTGTGGGAGGCCATGCAGGTGAGAGCGTGCGTTTACTCCACTAATGCTGGGTCTCTGAACGACGATTGGTTGTAGCATTTGGTGGATATGGCTTCATGGCGAGGAAGCACGGGCTTTTGGCGGATACGGTTCAAGAGGCGGAGGTCGTGTTGGCGAACGGGACGGTCGCTGTTACTTCGAAGAGCAAGCATCCTGATCTCTTCTGGGTACGCTTTCTGCCATCAATCGATGAACCTTGAGCTTACCTACGTTCAGGCCATTCGAGGTTCCGCGCCATCCTTCGGAATCGTCACCTCCATCACATCACAGACCTTCCCTATGCCCCCGTCTACAACGACTTTTGAGTATGGATGGACCCTTTCCCCATCCGAGCTTTCCAAGATCATCAATCATTTCCAGCATTTCGTCAGAAATAACGCCGGTTTCGCGCCAGAGCTTTCAGCGGAACTTTATATCGCTCCAGACATTCGAACGCGACAACTCACTGTCTCGCTTTCCGGTGCCTTCTACGATTCCCCGTCAAAATTCCAGAGCGCCATCTCTGGTCTGATTAATGGGATGCCTCCAGTGGGATGGAGCTCCAAGACGGACGGAACGTATTTGAAGAGTGTCGAGCATTTTGGGCAGTGGAGTTGGGGCAAGCATGATACTTTCTATGCGAAGTCTCTTCTTACTCCTGCGGACGAGCTGATGACGACCAATGCGATTGACGCATTCACGAGGTACCTTGGCAGTAATGGGCTCGGCTCGAATACGGTACGCCCATCGTCGAAGTTTTGAGTTTAGGGTGGCTCGCTGATTCTTTCTTGCTTAGAATTGGTTCATCCAAATCGGAAGTTTTGGGGGCCCTACTTCAAAGATCAATCAGTTTAGCGCTGATGAGTCGTCTTTCGCGCACCGTGATTCGTTGCTTCTGTTCCAGTTCTATGGGAGGACATTCTTCCCTCCCTTCCCTGCGTCAGGTTTCACTTTGCTCGACGGTGCGTGTTGACTCATCTCTTCACCCACATGAAGGAGCGTTTGATAGATTCCCTCTTCACAGGCATGGTCGATAGCATTGTCCATAACAGCCCAGCCGGGTGGAAATACGGGTATGTACTTAGTGCTCATTCTTCACTCTAGCTGTGGTCTTAATATTTACCGCCAATTAGCGCCTACACCAATTATGTTGACGATCGCCTGGCCAACTGTCAGTCCCTTCTTCAGATTTTTTCAGGGGATCAAAGCTAACGCGCAAACCTAACAGGGCAACACTTGTATTATGGTAACCACTATCCAAGGTTGCAACGATTGAAGACTCTCTACGACCCCAACAATGTCTTTTCTTTCCCGACGTCGATTTCTGCATAGCTTCGTACATTCTCAAATACAGGAGTTCCGGATCGACTACGCCTTGACTGTGAGCACACCAAAAAAATAGGCTAGTCCTCGATAGCTAAATACGAAACCGAAACGTTATGAATTCGGGTGTTGCTCCACTGTTCGATCTTCCAATCCATGCCTCTTCCTGTGATGTTCGACACCTTGGCGTGGACCCTGAGGGTCTCTGGGGCTTCAGCGTCGATGTTATTGATGGAAAAGAACAACGATGGTGGTCCATTCTTGAATTCCCTAGAGAAGTTGACGGTCCCTGTCTGACTTCTTTTGGAGGGGTTGAGTCCACTCGCTTTGAACTCGCCAACGCAGAGTTGTTGGCCTGGAAGGCCGTGTTCCGGGAATGCCAGCCAATGGACATGGGTGTTACTGAGCGACTTCCACTGCCTCGTCCTCCCGATATTGACGGTGAAGCCTCGGCTATCGACGTTGCTCGAAGAGACGCGTATATCCCAATGTTTCTCCCCGATGGAGAAGCCACTAAGCGAAACGAAGACGATGGGGGGAGCTTCGAACGGGTAGAGGAAATCAATGCGCTTGGAGAGGTCGTTGATTGCGTCCTCGGGCTTGCAGTAATGGTTCGCGTCGACAGACCCGCCTTGAAGAAGCGGCGTCATCGTCGCACGAAGCCACCCGACCTCAGCTTTATACAGCTTCGTTTGAACCCAGGTATCGAGATGGACTCGAAATCGTTCGGGCTCGAAGTTGTCCCCGTAACACAAGGCTTTGGCGGTTCCCGAATCGGTGGCAGTGACGTCAATCATGGAGAAGCCGATGAGGATGATAGGGAGCGTAGTTTGCGGAGAGGTTTTGATGTCTCTGGAGTGACGTTCTGGCTTCTGGACCGACTTCCAGTCTCTACCCTTGTTGACTGTGAAGTATCCCGCTTCTATCGCCTGGATATACGTTACGTTCGGATGTGCTCCAGGGAGCTAACATTACTCACTGGATGGAGAAGCTTTGACGCCGACACTGGCCCTGGTACTACAGGTAGCGTTCGCCTGCCCTCGTTGTATATGTCGCTGATGGTGACGATGATATGGATAAGGTCGTGATTGTCGATCGTGCTTCGTAGGCGGGATCTGAGAGTGTCGACGAACGGAATGATTTCAAAAGATTGATGAAAACTCTCGACACTCTTCACGAACCATCCCTCCCCGAGTGGTGCATCGACTGTCAAAGGGATTTTCGGCTTCATCGAAGAATGTGAGACCTGACGATTCATGCGATAAGAGCCGGAATCGTACCTTCCAAAGCCGCAAATGCTGCAAGTCAACCTGCAGACCAAATTCATCCTTCAAAGCCTGTGCGAATACAGGCCGAAGATGATGAGCCTTTTGATCATATTGTGTCTGCGATACCTCTACTGGAAATGGTGTGTCGTGAAGCACCTTGTGCTCGAGTAGGAGATAGTTGACGGTTTTCGAGGTTGCATCCTGATTGGATATGCCGGAGTTGCCCCCGATTGAGGAGCTACGCGCCATGACTGTTCACAGCTAACGTAGAAATCGCAGTGGCAATCGATAAGCACAGTTCGAGGTGTGTGGGAAAGCCTCTGCGGCTGTGATCAACGAAGGTCCTCGTGACTGAGGCGACGGGCGTTAATTTAAGCGCCCACACGTTTTCCCACCAGACGCTGATGCTTCGGGGCCGCAAGTAGGCCTGATCTGCTCTATCCTTCTGAAGGACACGACCTCCATCCCTGGTCACAAGAGACTCGCTGTCTCAATCTCCTAGCCAGCACGATAGAGAACCCATCCACAGCGCTCACAGGGGTGTCTGTTGTCTGATCGATGGCCGCAGCGGCCAGCTAGTTGAGGTGTTCTTCTCGGCGTGAGACGGCTCTCGCTGTATGACTCCATAAGGTACCATGGCCCATGAGTCCCCTGACTCGACGAGCACACAAAAGCATAGCCACTTAATGATCGTTATCGTCCACTGATCTCCCCCGATCTAGTGGTTGCATCGTCATCCTCCACAATCCTACTCAACAAACCGCTTTCTTGTCATGCCTAGAATATCTCCAGCAGTAAGAGGACTTGACCTTCGGGGACACCATTTTCTTTGTCTGATCGTTCCACAGATCATGGCGAGAGCCAGAAATGGGGAGGCAACAGCGTTCACGGAGATGTTTTCCTTAATCAACACCGACAGCTACACTCCCGAGATACTCGAGGTCGCACTCTCCCATCTACGGCGGGATGTGGCACCCAGTCGAGTTTCAGGATCCCGCCGGGTGGATACGCTCATCTCTCGCGCGCTCGGTTGCGTCAGTCAATGCTTGCTGTTCTGTCGCGCCACGCCATTTGAAGACAAGTCGGTTGACTTGCTGATGGACGACCTGGAGGCCATAACTCACTGGCTCACCGTCTGCTTCCTCGAGTGCTCTGAATCTTCCTACAATCAAATGCAGGTCTTCATGGGCTCAAACATGCTATATGCCCTCACATCCCTCAATGAACGACTCGGAACGGGCGTATTTGGCTCCCCCAGCGGGCTCCGTTATCTTCACCTACTTTGGACTTCACGGGATCACAAAGGACAACCGTTCTCTGAGGTGCATAATCCCATCAAGTGCTCCATATTGGCCTCGATGCAACTATGCATCAGTAACCCCATGTGGCGGGACTTCTTCGTCGATTTCATTCTTTCCTCTCCCACAATTCTCGCCCAATTCTGCGAATGTCTCCGCCAACGCGTCGCTCAGGTGGTCCAGCTGCAGCGTGTAGGAGGGGTATCAGCATCTTCATTGTGCGGACACACACTGGGTCTTTTCCAGCTGGCATCCTGGCTGGGAGAGAATTCGGTAATCCTGAAGCGTCTCCAAGCTTCGGAGTACCTTCGCTATGGGGTTGAAGCTACGACAGAGCTGAGCCGACTTCCACAGGTCCAGCTAAAAGATAAGGTCTTACTTTTAGCCCAAGTCGGCGCTTTCTTCCCGCTTCTCCCCGGATCGAGCCCATCCGCACTCGCGCCGATTCTACCAAAACTTCTGGACATTCTTGCGCGCATTATTCCACAAGCGAGCAAGGACCCGTTCGGCCGACACACCGTATCCGGTCTTGCCCTAGGATGGAGAGGCATTCTAGGATATCTCCGAGTTAACAAGGCGTTTAAAGAGGCCATGGATCAAATCCCTCCACGCATTTTGAGCTCCTCGTTAAAGCTCGCAAGCCCGATACGAGACTGGTCCAACCTTCTTCAAGATATTCAATTTCAGCACTCATGTATGGTGGATTTCTCGGAGGATCCCATTTCGCTGTGCGATAATGATCTAGTAAGTTTAGCCGCGACATTCGCTTCTCGTCCACTGATGAATTGGCGTTGTAAGCACGACCATGATAGCGCCAGTCCAATGAAGACTTCTCCAAAGTCTTGCTCTGGATGCCACTCGGTAGTTTACTGCACTACCGCCTGTCAAAATCAAGACTGGAGCACTCGACACCGCGATGAATGTGCCGTGATGAACCGCAGTTACCGATGTGAGCATGGCCATCCACTGAATCTTCTTCGCGGAATTCAAACGCGATATATATATTTAGTGCGCAAGGAGCGAAATCTCCACAGATCACAGCACACACGAGCATTCCAGGTGTACCTGGCAGTCAGGATGTTCCGTCGTCTGTGCGAGGCCGGGTGGGAATGTAGGATGGAGATGGACTGCCCAGGTTCGGTTGGTTCTAAAAGCGCAATTGCACGGACTGGTTTCAGTCTTACTATGATCAAACGGATATTCTTCACCTTCGATGAACTTCGGAGAACGGCGAGCAATAGCGAACTCGACTGTCCGGCGATGGAGGCGAGACGCGATACAATCATCGCGGACTATCGATCGCAGACAGGCGCTAATATCCGACTGCTCGAAGTCATTTTCTCCTGGGATTCAATTACGCAGGTTGTCGTCCTTGCTGAGTTCAGACAGAGTAGCCTGGAGCCGGAAAAATGGAACCTTCATAGGAATGTCGTTCACATCGAGTGCGTTTTCTTTGCTTCTCAGTGTCCCTTTCAAGGCTGAAATTGATTATGCTATTGGCTAGGAGGTTCAAGAAACGTCCGAGTCCGGATTCGAACGAGTGCGCCGTCTGGGACGAATACTTCCAACAAGTCTGATCATCTCGCCTTCTTCTGAGACCTGACAGGGATTGGGTTTTGCAAAGTTGCTCCTTCCCTCCTCTGGGAAACCCCCCGGATATCGTCAAATTCCATCTACCCTCATAAAGGGTTTCCGACATTTTTGAACGTTCTCCCATCCCTACGATTTCTTAAACCACTCATGGACATAAGCCTTATATAAACGCCCGGGGTAGTTGTCAGCGGTTTTTTCTGTGCTTTGCATATCCAGACGTCACCTCTGTACTTACCACGTTTCATCTTGACCAAGTACATTGGAGTGGGCTACGGCTTCGTAGTAGCTCGGAATCGCGTCGAGCGTGTTGCTGTGGTGGTGGGAGGAGCCAAGAGATGTGTGTTGGCGCCGAGCAGGCGCTGATGTGATAGCGTACGTACAATCTAATCTAATCTAGCTACCTACCCTACCACAACATGGAGCGCGATCGCCCGGATGCCGAGTTTGGAGGTCCGCCATCAAATTTCATTGGAATCCCGGCAAGTCACGTCACGCGCGCAGCGCGCTTTTCTTTTCTCCTCCAAACCCTCTCAACAGCCTCTCCAATCCCCAGAAAATACTTGGTTTCAAATAATTCGTATTTCAAACTGTCTAAGGACACATAAAGCTATAAAGATGCGCAAAAGGAAAACAAAACGCACCGGCAACCGTGAATCAGGTCAATTCACCTCTCGAGAAGAATTCGAACAGGTGCACCATTGAAAGAAACGTATCGGGGACATACGATACTAACCTCGACTGAACCAGCATCTGGAACGCGTTAAAGATGGAGACTTAACCTCCATGGACAACTTGATGGCTGATTGGCCCACCAAACCCGAATGGAGGGTCGAGATGATGGCCACTTTCCTCACTCACCTCGACACCCCCAAGCCTCGCGGGAATCCAGTTAACCCCCTGGAAATTTCCTCATGGATACTCCTGCGCAGGGTAGCTACCTCCCTTGACGGGGTATGTCACGCGGTCAGTCTCAATGACCCCAAACTGCTGGATCTCATCGTCGACAACATCGACGGTATTCTCTCGTGGCACGAGCACATGTTGTCTGGTTCTCAGTCGAAGGAACAGCCATTTGTGAAGACGGTCAAGTACCTCCTAAACAGCGACGAAAAACTCTTGAACGCGATTCTCTCCTCTCCTTGGATCGGTCCGTGTCTCGTCTCTCTGGTTTTGCGGCAGGCTCCGAATGGACCCCACGATGATCTGGAAACAGTGGACAACCGACTGTTGATTGTTGGGCTCCTCTACAACACGCTTATTCATAAGCTGTATCGCCGGGCGATTCTTGATCACTTTGCCAGTCAGCCCAAGGCTCAAATGAATCTCTTCATCAAGAACATCGTGGCCTACCTCGACGATCTCAAGGCCTATTCACGTCTGGCGCCGTCCCCCAAGGATCAGGATATCCTTCGGTCCACTATGCACATCCAGAAAGTCATCGACGTTCTCTCCTGGGACTCGAGGATCCGTCCATACCTCGTCAAAGAAGACTACATCATTCAATTCTTCATGTTTCTTCAAGCCATCCGATCCAAGGTCCTCTCCGTTATCCGCTTCGTCCCGATGGTCAAGTGGTGGCTGTGGAACGGAATCAACCTGCAAAGCATATGCGACTGGCTGAACCACGACCCACGCACGGCGCCGATGGTCCTCTGCGAACTCGTCGAGCTGGGATTCATCACCACCATGTTCGACGACTTGTCTCGAGCGAGGAGGGAGGACGAGGCAAAGTTGTTGTTCAACTCTCTCCAGGTTGTCGCTGGGCATCTGAGGTCGGATAGGGTGTTGGCAGCGGTTGATGAGAAGTGGAAGGCGCTGCCGAAGGATGTGTTGCAGAGGTTGAGGGCTCCTGGGCATCATGGCGCGAAGATATTTGAACAGTTCCACGTCTTCATCACGCTGAACAAGAGGACTCTTGGGAAGATCGAGGAGAACCGTCTCGTGGGCGAGGTCGACGATTGGATACCTCCCAACTACTGCCACAACATCCCTGTGAGTACCGCGCATCTTCTCCCACAAGTTTTGAGACTCAGTGTTCCTCGAACTAGGGTCCCCACGTCGAGGAGCTGAACGACCACAACGAGATGTTCGCCTGTGCCCGATGTCACTCCGTCGTCTACTGCTGCAAGGACTGTCAGACAGACGACTGGGAGGCTCTACACAAGTACGAATGCTCAATGCTCAAGCAGACGCGACGAGGTGCGTGCTAACCTCGTGCTCATTTTCTCTTTTCCGACCAATTTATCATCATAATCCTTTAGCACTTAAACAAGAAGACCGCTGGGTCCCATGGAAACACCGATTCAGGTCTTTGGACGGAATCGCGAATTTCATGGACGGATTCTTCAAATCCGGCCAACTCGATGCTCTGAACACGATGTTCGCCCAACAACGTCCGGACTACGCAACCCTCGATAAGCGAAGACTCATCACTGTGCACTGGAAAATGTCAATGCAGAAAGAAAGGAAGAAGTCGAACGAAGTGGTGACGTTCGATGAGTATAGGGAGAGAGCGAAAGCGTGGGTTCCGTGGTCCCCGAAACGCTTCGACGCGCTGGTGAAGAGGGTCGAGGAGAGCGAGGGTACGAGGAAGTTGTGCGCTTTCGTGTTCCCCTTTGGACATTCGAGGCTGCACGTGTTGTTCCTTTATGATGCGTCAGATGAGATTGATTCGAGGGAGGAGTCGAGAATGACTCATGGGATGATGCAGCTCGAGTACGTCCATTATCGCCCTTAGTTCGAGGTCGGTTGAGACTTAGTTGACTTCCGATCAGATATAGCTCTGGAGAATTCACTGAATACAGCTGCGAGAGCTCCTGCTGTCGTTGACCGTCGAACAAATCCTTCGTAACTCCACATTATCTATATCAGACGTGACTCCGCGTCGAGCTCTTGGATTGTCATTTCTAACTTGGTATAATTAGAACACCATTTCACTCGGAAAGAATCGTCAATCAGCGCTAGAGCGAAGAATACGTTGAATTCAAAAGACTACGCGTTCCGATACATTTTACAGATCTCTCACACCAGGCGGCACCCTTCCGCCTCTTCCCCTCCCAAGCCTATCCAGCCTCCTAAACAAGTCCAACGGGATGGCATCGGCCATTGCCTGGAAGCCGGCGACATTGGGGTGCAAGTAGTCACCTGTGTCGTACTCTGGCTTCAGTTGCTCAGGAATCTCAGGATCCCTCACAACCCTATCGAAATCGATGACGGCGTCGAACACACCGCTCGTCCTGATCCACCTATTGACGCGTTGGCGCGTCGCTTCACGCGTAGGATGGCCGTAGCCCTGTCCAGGACCCGACATAGGCGTGATGGTGGCTCCAATCACGGGGATACCGCTTGTGTGGAGGCGTTCGACCATTTGGCGGTAGGCCCAGATCATCCTGTCGCCGATGATCTTTTGCGCCTCCTCGGTGGTGGCTCCGGTACCGATGTCGTTGACGCCTTCGTAGATCATGGCGTATTTGACGCCGGGGTGGGCGAGGACGTCGCGGTCGATCCGTCCCAGGGCGTTGGGTCCGAGTCCGTCGTAGAGGATGCGGTTGCCGCCTGCTGCTTGGTTGATGACAGCTATGTCTCGGGTTTGACGCGAGGATTGGAGGCGAGCGAGGAGAAGGTCTGGCCAGCTGGTGGGCGAATGATTGAAGGTCGAGGATGGTGGAATGGAGAAGAGGCGCGGGGTGGGTTGGGGAAGAGAGTACGAAACGCGGATCTCGTCAGTTTCCAACAGGTCTCCTAAACGTGGTCTACTCACCGGTCGTTGTTGTTGTCATTACTTCCTCTGCCATCCGTGATACTGTCACCAACGATGACCAACGAGCCCACGTTGTCATCTGCCCACGTCTCCACGCTGCTCACCCAGTACCAGTGATTCGTGCTCGCCCGCTCATCCTCACCCAAGCTCTCCAGGTCCAAAGCATCGACCTGGTTTCCACGCGCCATCCAGCTCGTGGTGCGGCTTCCAGGGTGGGAGGTGATGTAGTTCGTGGTCTGGCCTTGCGCGGTGTAGATGGTGATGGAAAGCATGGATTGGGGGGGGGTCGAGAAGCGGATAGGGTCGGACAGAACTTGTGCACCGTTGGGGACGATGAAGGAGGATTCGCCGCTGAAGGTCACCTTCCTCGATGTCCTAGGTTGGATAGTCGGTACGCCAGCGCTCCCTTTCGTTGGTAACGCGATGGACACGGCGGTAATGGGCAGGTCTGACACTCCGAACGCGTTCGAGATGCGGATACGGAGCCAGTCGCCGCCGATGGTGGCGCGCACGGTTTGGCGGAGGGTGGTATTGCGGAAGACGAGGCCGGTTTCGTTGTAGGGCGCTGGAGGGAGGTTGTGGGGTTCGGTCAGCTGGGGCATCGAACCCCAGGTTTGGACCCAGTGGTCGGCGTAGACGCCGTGTACGGCGACGAGGAGGGTCAGGAGCCCTGTGGTGAAGAGCGACGCTAGCCTGCCCATTTCGACGTCGAGTAGAGGGAGGATGGGTCGACGGGGGTGGTGTGGAAGTGGTTTCGAGTGTTTTTATGCAACGGGAGGGCCGACGGTTACCGACGTTTTGCCGTGTTGCTCTCAGGATCCGTCATATGGGTCTTCGAGGCGCTCCGTTCTTCATCCATATCCCACGAAAGCGAGAGCGCTAAGCGTTTGGCGACGGTCGATGAAGCTGGGGTCGAGTCGGGAACGGAGGCGTCTCGAGTCCGTGGTTCGATGGCTCCAAGCAGGGTACAGTCGTTCGGAGTTGTCGAATTTGAGACTCCATGTGGAGGAGCGGGAGCGAAGGTCTTCACGTCTGCAAATCCGGGGAAGTCAACATCAGTACAAGAAGCCTGAAGATCAGGAGAAACGCCCCGCAAATCCGGGACTCGTGGGCGACAATCGTAATCATCCAGGTGGGCGTTTAGTCAATAGAGCGGGATAATGACGACGTACCTTGAACTCATTTTCGCCGTTTCCCTTGTCATTATGCGACCCTTTCTTCGCCACACTAGCCACGCCCCGCGGTTGCGCCATGGATGGGAACAAGTCGAATGCGACCGGAGCTGCCTGGACCTGATCATGCCATTTGTTTGTTTTGGAGGGCGACGACATTCACCTCCCACTGGATCAACTTGTGGCTGTGCCCATGTGGAACACCTGCAAGCGCTCGACGAGATGAAGTCCAATCGACATATTGTGGCTGACTGACGGCTGCCGTTAAGGCACATATCACAAGAGAAAATAGACTTCGGAATACCGAGGGAGAAGGGACATAAGGCTACTGTGTCACGCCATGGGAGAGTATTTTGTTTATCTATGGCATCACTGAATTCCCAGCATCGCTCGCGCTAAATCACGATCCATCTTCCTGGCGTCCTCCTGTGCATTCTGTAAGGGAAGCCTTCTGCGTTGTACCCGTCAGAGAAAGGGCGACGGTCTCATCGAATATAAAGGCACTTACTCTCTACAGGTAACATGTCGCCTCAAAACCCACTCTTCCCTATCCCCGACCCCAACGAGCTGGAACTCGGTAAGAAAGGAGATTTGGTACTCCATGTTCCAAGCAACAATCCAATCAACCAGCCTCCTCTTGGTATCGTTTGAGCGTCGATAATTGGAAAATATCTCCTGTCTCCTCGCCTCCCATGCCGGGCAAGTGGCCTGCGACTGCAATTTCAGGCGTTGATCATCAATGCGATAGAAAACATTGGGATTATGAAGGCCAAACAAAATTCGGGCAAAGAGCTCGCTGTGTGGCACTCCCGGATGCTCCTGCGCTTGTCGATCCTCCCACTCCGGGAGGCTTTTGAAGAAGGAATTGGCTAGATAGATTTGGAATGCGCGCGTTCGGTGGGAGAAGTGAGTATTCTCATCCTTCGACGCTATGAGTTGGTTTTGGCATTTAGACTCCTGTGGTAACGTAGAGGAATATGATCTGGTCACCTTGATAGCTTCGAAGCATCACGTGACATTCCCTCCTATGCCTTTGGTCCCAATCTTTCTTCTGACACTCTCGACTGCAGTAGACCACCGAATGACAATGCGAGCATCGCGCTACCATTGGGGTCCTACTGGCGTACGGATAGTGCTGGCCAGACGAAGTGAGAACTTAGAAGAGCCTGGATTGGGGCACCACTGGGATGGCGCTCGCGAGCTGAACGTTAACTCACCGAATCGTTATCACATATCCTGAACTCTGCCGGGGTACCTCGGCTCAGAAGTTCACCTTGGTCCTTCAGGACCGAGAGTAGTCCTTTCCAAGCATCCGATTTCAATTTGTTCATCTTGACTCCTGAAGGATCGAAACTGTCGATTGCAGACTGAAATGCCTCGATTCCACGAGGGAAGAGGAGGCGATTCTCGATTGCCGTTCGGAGAGACACAGTGAGCAGGAGTTCGAGATCGGAATCGATCTTGATTTTTGGAAGATTTCCAGCGAGGATCGGTATTATTACTGGTGCGAGGAGGGTCGCAGAACGAAGTGGATGTTCAATGGCTGTAGTGGATAGGATGAGAAGACGACAGGCCAGCAGAACACTTTCGCGGGCTCGGAGACTCTGCTGGAGATCAAGAACAGTTTGCGTCCATCCAACGAGAAACCTAGTCGCGCGAAGACGCTGTGCGATGGCTGGGCTTGCCCTGGCCAGCCCGGTAGTGAGCTTGGCAACAACATCAACGTGCTCATCCACCTGGGACTGTGTTGCTTTTCTCTGTTTAAGCTTTGGGAGCAAGTTCGCTCGAGCCGATAGTCCTTCGCAAAGTCCATTGAGGCGTGCAGGGTCCGAGAGCAAGCAACCGACCAGGCTGTCAACACCCAAAGGATGGTTCACCCATCGGGTTATGACGAGGAGTATGGTACAGTAGCGTGGGTTGAAGTACTCCATGAACGGTTCTCCTTTCGAGTCGCGAGCGGTCCAAATCGTCTCGAATATCTGGAACGTCTTCGGTGAGTCGAAGATAAGCCCTTCCACTCGTTCATCCAATAAGAGGAGCTGGGCCAAAGTACCGGAGGTCATGAAACAGCTGGCTTGCATGACTCGGTCGCGACTGATGGATAGGCCGTCCACCAGAGAGACGTGAATCCATGCCAGAATGCCATCGAGCTGCTCGAGAATGGCAACGATGGTTTGTGGTTTCAAAGGGGAGTTCTGGCAAGCGTTGAGGATCGCCGCCAAGCAGCCCAGGGCAGCTGTCGCTCGTGGGGCCATATTCACAATTTCGGACCTGTTTCTCGGTACTAGGTCTACCTGGAAGTGCGTCAACACGGCGTCGAGGACCTCTGCGTGCAATTCCTTCCATCGATTTCACGCGATAAGGTGCGTAAGGCATCGGCGTTCCCTGCCTTGGCGTCCCGCAGCAGCTATTGGCGCGCATAAGGCTATTGATTCGCTTAGGGAACGTGTGGCTGACCTTCGATGATATCTTCGCCATTGAGGACGGTTGGACCTGTGGTAATCCAAAGGGCGCGCCAGGTAACATGAGCAATCGTGTAAGTAGACTCCCCGTTTTGTTCACAGGGCAATGCCAAACAATGACGAGCGCTTAATTTCCAATAAACTCCGAGTCGCGCGTGCCCCATTTGCAGATGTTTGAATCAGGCGCCAACGCCATGTTTTTCCTCCGCTTCCCATCGAGGTCACACGCAAGCCCTTTCACTTGCACGGTGACGACGAGCTTTTGTGGATTGCGCCGAAGAACATCATAAACGCCCACGAGCAGTTAAAATTGACCCCACGAGTGTTTTCTTCGTCTTCATCAATTCGAGTCTCCTGTTCCCCAGACAACTCACAAACTATGGTTGGGCGGGTACTTACGCTAGGCTGCGCAGAGAACAGGGCAGAGCTCAGCTCTCGCCAGTGGCCACTGTGGAAATAGGTGGAAATAGTCATCTCCACGTGATACGGACGGTGTTGTGATTCGTATAAGTTACTTTGAACTCGACATGATCTGCCTTTCAATCGACAGTCAATCGCCACCCATCTTCCACACACCAGGCGAGATCAGCGAAACCTGCAGCAATGAGACGCCGGTTAACCTCTGGTTCGACATGGCAGCCTTACATGCCCGCACCTCCAGACCCCGTCGGTATCATGAGGTCGACGATAAACCGTGTAAGTGGCGACTCTCTATGACCTTTTATTTCCATTCGCCTAACGCATGAGTCTTAGATGGTGCGCGATAACCTCGCTCTCGAGAACCCTCTCCTCCCTTATTTCCCCAAAACCGAACGCCAATCGATCGAGAAGTTTCGAAGACTGATATCAAGCCTGGATCCAGTCATCAGTCCACCAAATGCCACTGATACCAGAGCCGACCATGTTCGATGGGAGACGAAGACCCAGAAGGCATATCACGCTCTCCACGGCCTGTGCTTGATCCTCATGTCTGCCACTAGCATCCATGGCAGCCAATCCGATTTGAAACGGGTTCTCTCTGGTATCATGTTGGAAAACCTCGAAGTGGCTCTAGCGTGGATCGCGTATATCCTTCGCACGGACAAGGCGGCTTGGGCGACCATGTTCTCGTCATTCAGCATAATGATCATCGAGGAAGGCGAACTTCGCGCCGCGTTGATTAACTCTCCATGCGCCATAGACTGCGCTGTCGAGATCTATGTCTCCGCTACTGACTTGCTGGCATATGGGTTCAAGGAAGTCTGGCCTGTCTTGGGGATCATATACGAGCATCGGTCGTCTCGAAAAATGTTCTTCGACAACTTACTTTCTCGACCCAAGTCCACCGTCAGGACGTTCGTTGGGAACATCGTCACTATCATGGAGTATGTTCAATCTACACTCGACAAAACCCTAGAGGAAGGCGGCGATCTCTTCAGATGCTACGAAAACGTCAAACGTACCCACAGCTTCATTGAATACCTCTCCTCCGAAGTCCGGCTCTCCTCCTACCTCCTTGAACGACGCTACCACACACGGTTCGCCAAAATCACCATGTACACGCGGAAATTCATGACCGACCCCGTTCACCAACTCGTTCTGGCTGACTATCTCGGACACATCTACGAAATGTCGAGCTACCACCCCGAGCACAGCGTCCAAATCATCCTCGACCTCTTGGAGATGGACACTCTCCCAGTCATCGCCGACGGTCTGATTAAATGCCAATCGACCGCTGACGCTCACATCTTGACCAAATCCCTGCTTCATATCGCTTCGAGGATGACGTCTCGTCGTGTCTTCACGGCAGTCGAAGCTGCTCTCGGTAGAATTCCGGAACCCGTCCTTCGCAGGTTGGCGGGGACACGCGCGTATTCGTCGACCCCCGCTTCCGATGCTTGGATGTTATTCCAGGTGGTTTACAACCATAGGAAGGCTGCTCTCTACCAGGCGCATGCGGGTGATCCTATTCAATGTCAAAATACGAGAGTAAGTGGCCACCGCGTTACTAATGGTTTCGATGCTAACGTGCGTGTATAGCATCAGGAGCTATTTTCCTTTGTAGGTCGCCGAGGGAGCAACAAGCTATATGTTTGTAGCAGCTGCCTTTCGGTTACCTACTGCGGCCAGCCTTGTCAATCCGACGACTGGGACCGCGTCCACAGATACGAGTGTCACATACTCGCTTCAGACCATCGTGGTAAGCTCTTTCTCTCACGTAAAGCTACTAGCCTGGCCAACGACGTTAATTAACGTTTGTAGCGCTCACAAAACTGGGTATCGCCCTCCCACCGCGTCTCAAACACCTCCACCTGGTGATCATCCAACGCCAAATGGACGACATGGGCGACGCCTACCTCATCAACTCCACCCAGCGGACTCTCGTACACGCTCTAGGACCTACAGCCCTCCACTCCAAATCCGCCATCCACGTTTCTCTACGCTCGCAGATAGGCGCTACGCGTCCCGAGGAAGTGCTCACCATCGAGGAATACAGACGCGAAGCCCAGAAATGGTATTTATGGTCGGGAGTCAGGTTCGATAGCCTCGTGGAGCAGGCCAAGGCGAACGAACACCATCTCGTGGGGTACCGCTTCGCGTCTGGGGATATCGGGCCTATATACCATTTCCTATTGTTGATGGACTTTTCTAATCCCGAGCTCGAGTCGCGCCAGTCCAACTTTTCGAGGATCCGGAGCGGGATGGTTCAAATCCAGTATGTGAGATTGTTTTTCTGGCTACGGACGAAGAGGGCTGACTGACTCATTCCAGGTATCGATCGCATGAACCTGAATGGCAGCTGAACAAGGAGTGCAAAGAACCCTGCTGCATGTGAATGATGTTGCTTGACATATTCTGTAAAGTGGACATGCATTGTAACTACATGATGGCTTCCCTTGAATTTGTTGTACGACGAACTAGCCCTCCGAATTTGCCACTGGCAATGTCACACTTTTCGTCGAAGTCGTTTCCCTCGCTCTGAGGGTGAGATTTTGAGGTTATTGTCGTCGGCTTCCCGTCGAAGTAGTTGCAGTTGTTGATGAGAAGAGTTGAAAACGATAAACACATTGACCAAAGGTCAAAGTCACTGTCAGGTCAACTCCCCCGCGTACGGATTGAAACTCTGAGCAAGGTGCTCAGATGGAGGCGTGTAACACGACCATTTAGCTCACCCCAGGGACAATCGCATCGTTTAGGGCAGGCTAACCTCCGCGCGCGGAGGGACTCTTCTCTGCGCATGACGTAGGTCGGTGCCCCTGTCTCACCTCTCGTCATCTTCGAATTAGGGTTAGACATGGTTGGGCATTCCCAGCAGCAACGCGCGCTAGGCTTTAGCCTATTCCAATGGCCAGGGCTTGGTAGAATGTCCGCCCAACTGAACTTGTCGTGAGTTATTTTCTTATCTTCCTCCAGCTCTCTGTGTCGTTGTGTGTATCGACTAACGCGACATGTCCGTCCGCTAGGTTTATCTTGATAGGGTCTTATATCAACGTCGGCATATTCGGACTCGAAACCACCATGTTCACGAATTACCTTCGCAGCGAGAGAGCAGCCAAAGATCCGAAGCATATCAGACTTCCTGTTCTCTTCGTTTATGCTGTGGACGTAATTGGAGTGTTTGGAGGATGTGCGTTGGTGTATGTGGTGCGTCGCTACTTCTTTCTCTGTATTCGCGCGATCCAACGAAGGAGGTTGACGAATACGAAGTACATGTTCAACAATTGGAGTACGCATGTCCGTTGGTTGACTTTGATGGGCTGAGACGAGATCATTTCAGACGATGCGTCAAGTACGAGCGGTATCCTCGAATGGCCCTTCCATATCATCGTTATCACCTCGGTCCTGAGTTCGATAGCAGTGCAGTGCTTCATGGTACGGCGATACTGGCTCTTGTACGTCTCAGCCTTCGACTCTCAATCTTACACAACCTCTAACAAACTGCACTCTCGTAGCTCCCGCATTAAACCGATCACCGCCATTCTTTTGGGGTTATCCTTCGCGTCGGTGGGCTCGCCGCTCGTTTGTGATCCATAGACGTGTGACAGCCAACGTTCTGGACTAGTTCTTCGCTGCAATAAGTGCCATAGTCCTCTTTTTCGTCTTCAATCGACTAGATGAGAGGAGGAACCACATCGCCGCTGTTCTGTGCGCACTCGACTCCCTTTTCTATTTGGCTGCTTATTCAAATGCTGACCGCATTTCTATCGATTATTTTCAGCGTGACGATGGCGCTGGCGGTCGCAGCTGACGTCGCCATCTCTGGATGTCTCATCTACAAACTATGGCATTCTCAAATCCACTCGCGCGAAACTCGGAGGTGCGTCTTCCTCTCACCCCTCTTCTCTTCTCGGTTCCGTCCCCGACAGGCGTTTACACGATTCTAATTGAAAATTATGGCGCTAGCTTGGTGAAACAGGTGACCCGGCTCTCGATAATGGCGGGCTGCGCCCCAGCGTTGAACTCGATCGCCATTCTCATCCCCATCGCTATTGCACCCACCACCCTTGGTACGTTACCCTCGTGTCAATCTCGGCGAGGGATATTGTGATATACTTACTATTTCTTTATGATAGTTCCAACAGGCTTAGGATTACCTTTGGGAAGCGTCTACTCCTGCACGATGCTCTACACGCTGAATCGTCGAGAGTCGATGCGAGCAAGTAAACAATCTTGGATTCACTCCGGCGTGGTTGGACCAGTCGGTATGTCTAGATCTGGTTTATTCCCACGTCTATCTGTCTACCTTGCCATTTGGGCTAATGAATTGTATTCCATCTGCACTACGTAGGCGATCCACAACGTTCGAGAGTATAACACTGGATGATCCAACTTCACCAGATCGTCCAGATGAAGAGAATGGTTTAGGGCTGGACGATGTTCTGGATAGGTCTCATCACCGGCGCAGTGGGCCATCCTCCTCCTCTCCTGTCTCTTTTGTTAAGCCCGATGACTACAAATACGCTGAGAAGCCGCATGCTACTTTCTTTCCAAAGTCATGACCGTGTCGAAGAATGCAGCCTACCATCGCCCAAGAATGTCTTCCAATTCGAGTATTCCTGTGCCTCCATTGTCGTATTCCGATTTCATGCTAGCCAACTGGCAACGCCTTTCGTTCAAAATCTTTCATTATTTGTCGTTTCAGCTCGATCCAAGTGTTGTGTACCGAATACCAATGCCAGAACGATCCGGTCACCAAATTTGAACATATACATGGCACGTGTGGAAGCCAGCCTAGCTCGAGGGGACAGAATAGTATCTTTCCTCCTGGTGGCCCAATAGAGCTGAAGCTCGGCCCAGTAGTAGAGAGGGACACTAGATCATATCCCCAGATGAAGTCTCAGTCGTGAACGTTTTCTCCTTCAGGCTTCGGTTGCCTTGGGCGCTTATTCAGAAGATCACGTGAACAGTCGGAAATGCGGCGGAGATAACTTCAAGTGATAACAACCTTCAACAGTGACACGACTCACAACCTTTCTTTTTTACAGGTCATACTCGAATACGCCACGGCAACCATGCCTCCTCCTGCTCTACGGAACACCTCCAACTCGTCTCGACGCTTTTCGTTGCTCGAGTTCCCGGACATGTTCGCCCATGTAGGTCATCGATTCATCTTTTGACGAAAATATCCATCAACGCGACGGCAGATGCTCAAGCGTAGACCATACATAGACAACCCCTTGATGCTTCATTTTCCAAGGACCGAAGATGCAGCTGTGAAGAAGTTCGCGTTCCTCGTCAATCAACTTGATCCAGAACTGCGGAAACCGGGCCTCAATGACCCACCAGATGCTCACCGACGCTGGGACGTCAAGATCCAAAACGCTTATTGGGCTATCATAGGCATCTCGCTCATCATGATGTGGGCTTCGAGCCCCGAGATATCATCCGAGGACGCTATCCCTGTGGTCAAGCACCGTATTTCGTTGATTCTTATCGACAATCTGGAGCTTGTCCTCGCCTGGGTTCGTCAACTTCTCCGCGAAAAGAGAGTAGACCTGCCCACGATAATCTCATTCTTGGCGATAGTCATGGTTAGCAAAGGAGATCTCGTTGTTGCAGTTCTCAACTCCCCATGTGCAGTCGAGTGTGCCATCCTGTTGTTGACTTCCGAAGGACCTCAGTCAGGCTTGTTCACCCCCGAGACGTGGTGGTCGATCGCGGGCACGGTCCTCACTCATCAAGCGGCACGTCGAAATCTCTTCGAACAGCTGAAAAAACTACCAACGTCGGTCGTCAAAACGTACATAGGCAACACCCTTTCAGCACTGGATGGTATCCAAACCAATATCGACAACGCACGCGCCGGGTACGCCGCCCGAAAAAGCATCTGTGACGGTATCGCCCGAATGGGGGCAGCGCTTGAATTCCTCCTCTGTGACCCAGACCTCGCACGCCATCTCCTCTCCCAGGATTACCACCGACGCTTCGTGAAGGTTGCCACCAACGCCCACAGAATCGTCACCGATCCCTTTCATCGACGTCTCCTCGCTGACTCCATTGCCCTTACCTTCCTGCTGTCAGGCTACCACCCTCGTCACACTCCCAAGATTGTAGTCGATCTCCTTCAGATGGATACACTCCCTGTTCTCTTGGACGGCCTTCAAATATCGTCAACCGCGCAGGAAGCTCAAAATATCAAGAATTCGCTCATGCATATCACCTACCACATGAACTATCGCCGTGTCTACGTAGCTGTGAACGAAGCATGGAACGCGATTCCAGATTCGGCGATGGCGTGGGTGCAGGAGAAGTTCAGAGGCAACCCTTTGGATCTCACCCCAGGAGCCCACGCGTGGTTTGTCTTCTTCCTGTTTGGACCCCAGCTGCGCCAGGAAGTGTTGTTGAAATCTTGCGTTGGAGATCCATCGCCATGCCAAAATCTGCACGTGCGTACTAACCGTCCGAAGGGATTATACCAGCGCCTAGGAGCTGATGTCGTTTTAGCATCTTGCCATTGGAGAATCGGGTCAATTCAAGGTCTGTAGTCGGTGTCGTTCGGTTACCTACTGCGACGCGAAATGTCAATCCGACGACTGGGAGCGTGTCCACAAGTACGAATGCAGGAATCTGCGCTATGATCACGATCGTAAGTTTCGGAGAACCCAGCGTGTCGTTCGCGATGGTGTTGTGAAACTGAATGACTTTGTAGAACTCGTTGGCCAGAACCGCTGGGTATCCCACCATATGCGACGGGTTCTTCTGCTCTGCATGCAACGTCATCTCGACTCTGTCGGAGACTCCGAGTTCGTCAGAGAAGCGATGGATACGCTCGTGGCCATATATGGAACAGACGCACTCAAAACCAAGCCCGGTATTTTTGCATCCACTCGATTTGACGGTAGTAACCAAAATCCAGAAAAATGGGTAGCGATTGAGAGGTATCGACGCCGTGCAGAGACGTGGTCGTCTTGGTCTCCTGTACGGTTCGAGAGTCTTGTAGCGGAGACTAGGGCGAACGACGATCTCTTCTTGTTCGTGTACACGTTTTCGTCTGGGATTGTCGGTCCCAAGTATCATTTTTTGGTGTTGGTTGATACGTCGAACCCTACTCGAGTTTCGCAGGCATCGTACCCCTCGCGTTTTCGGTATGGGATGTTGCAGATGGAGTAAGTCTGGCCGTTCTCGCTTGTTCTCGTGTTTATTGACGCTACTTTCCTTCTCTTAAGGCATCGACCTCGCCAGTTGATCTGGTCGGAAGAGTGTGAGGAAGAGTGTTGTAGGTGATCGTTTGAGTCTTGTCAATCTTATGCGAGCGTCTGCGTTCCACGCCCAAGGAATTAACGCGTCATAAATGTACACATCTGTAGCTGTGCATACTTATCCTTCCAACCAATATGGCCTTGATGCGAGCACTCCCAATAACCTCGCGCTACCTTGGTGTTCCGGGAGGGGGTCATTGAGTTTGAAGTCGATATTGTGATCTTTTTGCTGCCTGAATGGGTACGTCCCATCCCGTAGAGCTTGTCGTTAGTGGGTAACATCGATATCAAAACTCTGTGGCGCTTGAGAGTAGATACTCGAGCTGCAAACAATACAGTCAAAACTCGAGCATCGAAGGGTGAGCATCGAACATTGACGATGGACGGGTTTTGGATACTGGGACCCTGGCGTTGAGGTAGGACCTTGATAAGGCCTTGAATCTCTAACCGAAAGCCTGGCAAACAATCTCAGTAAGCGTTTGTATAGTTGGGGCATTGATAGTCAAGGTCAACACTCTTGCTTTCTGGTGGTGACCGCCACCATTGCGTTTAAGTGCCCGTCGATTGTTTGGCAATACCCTCGGGACACAACGGGCGATCGCCGATGTACCTCGCTTCCAGAAACCCCATATGCCCACACAACTTAGCAGGACGTCGCAATGGCAAAGATATCACCCAAGGTAGGTCATACTTTGCACAAATCCAGTGTCTATGCCAGATCGTTCTTATACACCAATAGCTGCTGCGGGAAGCTAAGGCAGGGCACGCGCCAGCCTTGTACACTTTATCGCGCACAATCGATGAAACGAATTACACGGAGGAGATCCTCGACATCGCATTGATGCACTTGGAGCCGGACCTGGTACCACGAGAGAAGTCCACGATCGTGAAGATGGCCCCCCTAGCGACAGCCGCCCTGGGCTGCTTGGTATCAATCCCCAACGCTTGTAAAAACACTCCGTTCAGACAGAGAACGATCGACATCATCCTAGAGAAGCTGGATGGTATCCTGGCCTGGGTTTATGTCTGCCTGGAGGACAGTACGACTTTCAATCAGAATCTCGCCGTACAAGCCGGCTGCTTCATGACTTCCAGTACTTTGACGCAGTTCATCTTACTGGACGATCGAGTGGAAATGGCGGTTTTCGATTCACGTTCCAGATCCTTAAACGACTTTGGACCACTCGCGACTCGAAAGGAGAACCGCTCATGGAGCATTTCAGCCCACGCCACTGTACGATTCTACTCGTTATGTCCCGCTGGGTTGATCATCCGCTGAGCGCTGAAACCCTCGTCATTCGGTTGCTCTCCGACCCGTCAAGCATCAAGAGCTTCACTGACGGATTGATAGATCGAGGAAAGCTTCTCCCTAAGCTTAAACAGAAAGGAGTAGCGCAGTCCAGCGTGAACGAACACGTCAACGTTGTCGCTGTGATCGTCAATTCCTTTGTCAAGTTGAGCCCCGCCGTCACACAGCATCTTCGCACATCGAGGTTTTTGGATGAATGGACGCGCATTGTACTTGATCTCGAGCAGAGTCTTCGGGCTTACGAGATTGTGCTCTTGTGCTGTCGTCTTTTAATCCTAACCACCACCCCCATCGAACACCCTCTTCGTTCGGTCGCCCTCCTTGCGCCAGTCGTAATGCCGATCTTTGCTCGTAACCTTCCGAACGCGAAGATAGACGGCAACCTGGAACTTATGGTCACTGCGTCTCTCAAAACGGCGCTCGAGAGCCGCCTCTTGTTCCCTCGCGGAATACGGGCGTTGCGGTCGGCAATGGACGATTTCGATCCTTCAGGGACCAAGATGGGTCGGTCAAAACTTCCTTCTTGGACGGCGTTTATCCGCGGGGTCAAGGAACAGGGAGATTTCCTGAGCAACAGTTCGTTAGAAGAGCTCGGAATATGCGATAGTATCGCGGTGAGTCGCCCATTGAGCACTAGGATCACAGCGCAAAGCGTTGTGTTCTTTCACTTACAGCCGTCTCTCCAGCATGACGTGTACGACACTGAGATCACAATGGGCGCTCAATGTTCGGGTTGCCATTCAGTCGTCTATTGCAGTCTCCAGTGTCAGAGGGAAGATTGGAACGAGAGACACAGGACGGAATGCCTCGCGATGCTTCGAAGTTACGAAGGTGAGCAGGTCGCCTACTAGTCCACCCACGGTTTCAAAACTGAAAAACACTACGCAGCGTCGAAACGTGACAACACCCACATCTCACACCAGACGCGTGCATTCCATATTTACATCGCCAAAGCTTCGCACTCGGGCTTCAACCTGTGGGAGGCTCGACGAGAGCAAGAACATCCGGGAGTACCGCATAATGAACTGGTTGCCCGAATGAACTTTGGGCTTCCCAACCCTCACCTTTTCCACCGCATCGACGACATACGGCCGGGATCTCAGGCGCGCCCCATTTGCCCAGCGTGGAACGCGAGGAGGGAGGGGATGGTTTCTGACTTTCGGCGCTCAAACGATACTCAGAGGAGGCTGATCGATTGGAACTTTTCTTGGAATGTGGAGTACCAAATCTCACTCCTGACGGAGTTTCAGCTCCTCGAATTCGAGGATGGGCCAGCGGAGTGGGTTCTGGCGAGACATGCTAGCACTGGAGAGTAAGTATTTACATTTTACACTATTGAGATTGCGTACCTACCTGACGGATATGATGTAGACGGTTTTCTTTGAAAGATGCACAGGCGGACGCAGCAAAGATGGATCATAATGTTGCGCGAGCATTGCTAGGGATATCCCGATAACGTAGGTGAATAGTTTTACAGTCCAAAGCTGTAGTCTCGTACCGATCGAAATGATTGATTGGCGCTGGAGAGGGGATGACGACCGAGGGCAAGAATCGAATGCTCAATGGAGGCATCAGTCCCCCAACTGTCAGTGACAACAGAGCCGACCATATGCGATGGGAGATGAGACGAAGACCCAGAAAGCATACCACTGCACTTGATCTCCAGGTGTCACCGTATCAAGTTAGAAAGCCACGAAGTGGCTCTCGTGTGGACGTATATCGTTCGCACGGACAATACGTTCATTTACGACTATCACAAGTGCCCCGAGACACTGTCTGCCCGCTACCTTCAATGTCCAAAGTCAGTCCCTGCGCAACGGACACATAGGTACACAGGTGCACATGCAACTCCCCAAAAAATCGCACAAAAACCATTGGACGATCAGTACCATATAAAAAAGAAAAAGTAAAAACAGAACAGGAAAATACGCAACAAACTACTAGAACAGGCAACAAAACGATTAAGTATATACACCAACAGACTACGAAACGTAAAAAAAGAAAACGCACAGGAAGACGAGAGGAGCACACACACAAAGAGATAGGTGATATCGAGGAGGATATACGTATGTACCGCATCCATTCAACAAAAGAGAGGATAAAAAAAAAAACGAGATTAAGCGATGAATACAGAACTCCTCGACCCGTGAATACGCCAGCCTGACTCGAGTAAAGGTATTACGAGGATGGGGACGAGGATGGGGACGAAAGCGGCGAAGAGGGGAAGCCCAAAGCCGAAGACTACAACCAAACGGTTTAACCCGTAAATGCCATCTCCCTCCCTCAACGACCATTTACCACTATCCACTTAATCCCCTCAACGGCCCCTTCGTCGTAGCTTCAGTAATTTCTCATGCTCATGCCTCCCCCATCGTCACATCCTCAGCCGTAGGCTCCCCAGGCGCATCCGCCTCTCCATCGGCGACGATAGCAGCATTCGGGTCTACATCGGCGGGTGCTGGAACGTCGAACGCCGCGAGTTAAGAAAATTTGAACGCGAATTTATCAAAGGGTCGAACGCGAACCGTTGAAACGTCGAAAACGATTGCCGAACGTCGAAAGCGAATCATCGATACGTCGAAGGCGATTTTTCGAAAGGTCGGGCGGGAAGTATCGAACCATCGAACGCGACCCACAGCGACAACGTGTCGATCGAAATCAACAACCGGTGCGGGAAAGAAGGGGGCGAGATCCAGGGCGAAACCGACGAATTCCGCCACGACAACGACAGCGTCGCACAGACCCACACGACGAACGATGGCAAACCACCCCCCACGCCGTCGACCGAGGACCGCCACGCGGATGAACGACCCAACGCAACACACAGAATGTCAATCGACGGAGACATGCCACATCGTCCAAGCAAAAACGAGAAATAACACCCATCGTCAGTTCCAACCCAATCAACCCAGAAAAATCAACTACGCACCAGTCTTATCACCACCATTCAAATCAAGCGCAGCCGTACCCTCCGTAACAGCCCGCGCCTCCTCCTTCTCCTTCTCTTTCTCCTCGCCCTCCTTCACCTCCTCACTCTTCTTGCTCACCGGAGCCTCCGTCTTCTCCCCTCCGACACCCGCACCCGCCGTGCTCGCACTCTGCCCTGCCCCAGCACCGCCGGCGACAGACGCAGAACCACCAGCCCCGCTCGCGCTCGCACCGTTAGGGGCGGCACTCACAACCGCCGACGCAGACCCTTCCCCATTCGCCTTGTTCACATTCAAAATCTGGTGCCACTTTTGCACCAACGCGCTCGACCGCTCGCGGAACTTGTACGTATCGTTGCCGGGTATTTTGTGGTCGGGTAGAGCGGTAATGTGGCGCATAACTTTGCCGATTTTCGAGAACTGAAAAAGGTGGGTTAGTGAACGATCGCGGGAAGGAGGAGATAGGGGGTTGTAGGTAAAGCCACGTCATCCGTGGTTGAACGCGCGGAAAGAATTGAAAAGTGGAACGAAACGAAGGAGGGCGGCGGAAAGAGACCAAGAGCGATGTGGATGGTGAGCGACAATGGATGCTGCTGTAGAGGAGCGCATCGCCAACGCTCGAGCAGGTGACTGAGGTAGGGTGCATGGGCCGCGGGCGCGGGTGATGGGGGCGGGCCACGCCGAAAAGGCGTGCTCATCGACGAGCTCTCCGCAGATCGACGAAACAAATACATGGAAGGACTCGCAGGGAGCTTGCCCAACATACGAACGCCCAAAGAACACTATCAAAGCGCAAAAAGACTAGAAAAAACGACTTACTTGGAGGTGCTCGATCGTAATTCCGTCGAAATTTTCCACCGTCTTGAAGAGCTCGTCGAGAACGGGCATATCCTGAAAGAAGATGTGAGCGCGAATCAGGAACAGTGAACGAGAGAGTTACTTCTTCCTTGGGAGTCGTCTTGCCGAGGAAACTCTTCTGGAGCTTGTGTCGCCAATCTCGGACCTTGAGCGCTTCAGGATCCTCGCCTTTGGCTGAAAATTGAGATCATGAATGTTAGCATCGTGACAAGTTGAAAGCAATAAAATAGAACGTTATATCGAGAGGATGAAAAAAGGGCTCCGAAGGGCGTAAAATCGTAAAATCAACGATGACTCACATTCTTCTTGATCCTCCTCGCCCTTCTCCCTTCGTTGCTTCTTCGCAGGCGGCGGTGAAGCGTTTTTGCTAGGTCCAGCATCCTCATCCTCGCCCTCAGCGTCCCCGCCCTCGTCCTCCGATTCCACCATCGCCTTTGACTTGGCGCCATTCTTCCTCCTCCCACTGGCCGTGGACGACGACCTCTTCTTCGCCGACGCACTCTCGTCCTTCTTCCCCTTGGCCGTCTTCTTCACCTTGGCTGATGCAGACTCGGATTCGCGCTTGCGCTTGCGGGATTTCGTCGTTGACGCCGTCGCCTCGCCGTCGCTGTTGAGCTGGTCGACCTCGGCGTTTTCTTCAGCCTCTGCAGCCTCCGAAGCGAGTGCGTCCCGCTCCTCGAGCCACTTGGCCGGGTCGAGGGCGATACGGTAGCCCTCCAACAAGTCTGCCGACTTTTTGTGCGGCTCGCTGATGTAGGATTCGATCTCGTGCGGTTGGAGCTTGGAGATATCCTTCTCCACCAGCCAGGCACTACATCCATGCCAGTCAGAAAGACTTGATAAACAAAGAAAAAAGTAAAGAACACGTACTAGTCTCCAGCTGGGAAGAACCGAACGCAGTAAAAGGTGGCTTTCTTATTGGTGGGTCTGTCCTCGGACACCGCAGCCGGCACCGTCTCTGGATCTACAACCTAAATCCTTCAATCAGCCAATGTTCTACCGCCCGCGACGCGCTCCAAGCCCTCTCCAAACGCGACGCCGAACTAAAAACAAAACGAACGTACCATCCCAGGCCAAGGCGCATACCCGCGTACTTTTCCAAGCACAATATCGCGCACCTCATAGCTCCTCGGTTCGCGCTGCGGCTTACTGCCTCCTTTTTTGGTGCTCATTATAATATCAAACGATTGCTTTGAGGAGGAGTGAATGGAGAGAGGTACGCGGAGGAGAGGAGGAGACTCGACTGATTGGTTGAAAGCACGAAAGAGCGTCCGGCTAACCCCACCCAGCCCCTTCCACAGGTCACGCCCGCGTTTTCCACGAGGGTCTGTGCTTTTCCAGGCACGTGAGCTGCGCCGCGGTCCGTCATCACCCGTCGGGCGCTTAAACTCTTGATAGGGGCGGAACGCTGGAGAAGCTCGACGTCGACCAACCATATTCTTGAAGGCTTCTCTACAGCGTGAGGCCAAAAAGTGGCGACAGTTGCCTAGATCCAAAACGCATTTTGACGATGGGAGTTCTGTCATTGATAGCAGTCCGAGTCTTGACTTTCGACGGGGGACTGAAAGTCCAGGAGGGCATGATCTTGGTTGGTGTGCACTTTTTCGACAGTCATCGCGGCTACCTCAGCTAATTGTGGAGCTCTACATAAAGAGTAACTTTCATACCCAAGAAGACTCGATTGCAGCCTCCCAACGCCAGGCCACCGATGCACGCATGGCTCTTTTCAAATTGACCTGTCTTCGTCCCTCTCTCAGTTCATCCCTGTCGCGTATTTAGATTCTTCGTCCATATGGCTCTTGAATGACTATATATATGGATATAGATATATATATCCTTCCGATGGTAGGACTTGGCCACCACGTCCGCGCAGTTCGCCCAACACCTGGTCACACAAGAAGATTAATCAGAGAGAGATATGAAAATGGAGATGAAAACGAGGAAGAGGGACAATTTTACGCTGTATTAACAAAGGACCAAAGGTAGTAGCTGGTATGTTATGTCATGCACACACGGAACATGGAACATATGTAACGCTTGAGAGACGTTGGATAGGGGCCTCGACCATTAGAGGCAAGGCCCCCTAACCGTATGTGTACGAGTATTGACTATCACCTTAAATGTAGATTTTTCTCTCTCAATTTTCGTCTCGACACTCTTCAGATGGTGTGTTTCCACAATCTGAAGAGTGAGTTGTATCATTCTTATTCTACTATAATAGCTTATAAGTCCCAGATACATTCATATCATCTGCGCTTTATAAGTAATAATAAATCCCCTCGCGGGCTGTCGAAGGGCTTTGAGAGACCGAGTGACGTCGGGATATCACAGAGCCTCAATTCATAGAAAGCGCCCAGTCAGGGCTTTCTAGTCAAGACCGACATTTCACGTGGGCGAGAAACCACGAGTTCGTTGTTGGACAGGGTTCAACCCCTGCCTAAGTATGGTCCTCCAATATCAGATAACTCGTCATCCCCATAGGCTCCTACACTCGTTCCTGTCGATGTGATACCGAACACGAGGGCTTTGTAAGGCTCAATGATCTCTTCCGAGCCCGAACGGACCAACCCACCCACCACAATGCTCTAAAGTTCCTCAGACGTTGGAAAACATCGCACACGACCATCCTCCCTTTCCCAGTTCCGTAACTATACTGCGAGGAATAGGTCACATTATCTCCCCCGATAAAAGGTCTAGATAACGCTAAGCGCTAGAAGCGAAAGCAGAACGACACAGCACTGCTCATGTGGATCGACACCTCCTTCTCTCCTTACACGCGTTCTGTCGGACTCTGAGCTTGTATGACGCCATTACCACAAACCCAAACCCCAACCGGCGATCGCTCTCTAAAGATACAAGTTCCGGTCGGAGGAAACACGCCCCTGGTCTTAATTCACCGTATACAGCATCCTCAAGGTAGATAATCTACCATCCACGGGCCCATAATACCCATATCCCATACCACCGCGACAGCCTCCGACCACGTCGCAAATGACATTCCCTAAAAGAATCGCCCACACAACCCATTTCGCGGAACCGCGCTAAACCACTCTCGAGAGTCGATACAATGTGACACTCCAGAGATACGGCAACACCACCATTTTTGCCCAAATCCCAAACGATCTACACGCGCCCGTGGCCCAGAATGACGTGAACGATCCCTTCCCTCCGGTTACTTTTGTCCAAATCCAGGTGCCCAGAAACCTTCAAACAACACGCCGGACGCGCACGTCCAGCCCTATCTCTCACCATCACCATCTCCCTACCCAGCCACTCCCTGTAATTCACCTGACACCGGCCTCTAAAACTGATAAACGCCTGCCCAGAGCGGGAGTTGCCTTTGATAATGCATCACCTCGAGTCCAATCCGATAGAGAGCCCAATGCCCATCTTTATCCAAGAAAGTCTCCGGGGTGTAACGTGTCCGGCATGCTCCTACAACAATAGCAGGGTAGGGGCGACAGCTCATATCCGCCAAGGAAGGAGCTCTAGCCCTTTCCGGGCAAACGCTACTGTCGAATTGGGTGGAAAGCACCGGCGGCCTCTAAGATCTCAGCCCTCGAGGCTTGGGTGTATCACGATCAGCCACGTACGTACCACCCGCACACCCCATCTTCCATCCACCCCGTCATCTCACACCTCTAAAAGACCGAAATGAGGCCTGCAGTCCTGCTTTCTAATCCAATCTCAGGCATATCTCCCAACTTAAGCCACCCGCACATACCAAAACCTCGCACGAGCACATCACGCCCCCTCGGATTCCGGGAACACATGGTCGAAAACCCCTATCGCCCATCTATCCAGGCCGTCCTTTTTCGACATTTCGAGAAGACGACGACAGGGAATCGACGATATGAAAACGAAAATAGGTTTCTGACTCTTCGTCATGAAAGCGGTCGAAATTGGATGTCCGACGTAGCCGTTCTCGGTGGGGTCACCCGCGTTCCCTTACTCTGGGCTTGCTTGTCGTTGGTATAAAGACCTCACGGCGTTTTATCGATGATGGAAACAAGGTCTCGCAGTTCTCTGTTCCCCTCCCACCCCTCATCCATACGCTGGCTCTCCATACTCTATATATCGCCGACGACTTCCCTTCCCCTCACCCTCCTCACCCTCTCCTCCAATTCCGACTCCAACGTCCTCTCGCATGCCAATGGTACTCCAACAAACGCGCTACTACCAGCCCTACTTCCTCGAAGACCGCTCCGGGCGCCTCTCCGGCTCCGAATTCAACGACATCCACGAACGCCTCAAGTTCTCCTACCGCTGCTCTCGGCGTTCCTCCACCCTTTGTCAGTACACGATCTTCGAAACGACGAGCCCCCGAGAAGACGCGTGCACGACCCCGGTTTCGGTTCTCGAGTATGGTCCTAATAATACGCTTGGACTCGTGTATTATGGGATGAAACCGCAGAGCATGGCGCGGTATTTGGTCAAGGTGGACCCGGAGGGGAGGTACGTCGCTTCGTTCGCCGATTAGATTGACTGAGAGCTGTTATTGATGATTTCTCTCGTAGCTCGAGACACCGCAAGTTCGTCGCTCAAGACGGACGAACGTACATTTGGTCCTACCGAACACACGAAGACCACGAATGGACTGTACGTCGTCTTACGTTTCCTTCCTCTTCATTCCCCCAATCTCATGTTCTGAAAACTCCTAGTGCGTCGACTCCTCAGGCTCTGTCGTCGCCTTCTACCACCTCAAACTCGCCGGCGAACCAAGCTATCCCAACTCTTCAGGGTGCATGCTAACCGTCGAGGAAGCCTACGGGGATTACGCCTACGGTACGTGTCTCTTCTTCCCTGTTGGGATATCTTCTTCCGTTCTACAGCTGCCCTCTCTGCGTCTTCTCCTCACAGTCGAGATACTAACCCCTCCCATCTCCCAGAATTCCTCACGTCTTGTCTCATCATGCGACACATCGCCGAGCACAATCTGTAATACAGTGCCTCTGCCTCACAAGTCTCATGTCCCACCACCGATATTCCATCTCCCATCTCCAATTATACCACTCCCACATCGCTCCTCAGACTCCTCGCCGAAATTTCATCTCGCTCCACATACTATCACATCCTCACCCTTCGACCAGCGCCCGGCGCACCTTGGGGCGACGAACGCGAACGCTTCCACGACTTCATTTGTACTATCACTTACTATCATTTCCTCTCCTCCTATCCTTCCGTTACGATGATACGATCGACTAATACAACTCTTCCTTCAATTTGTATTTTACTTGTACGAGTACCTACTTCCGACATCATGAGCCTTTAGTACAGTAACCAAGGTTTTGAGATGAGAGAAACGAACTAGAACGGTGAGATATAACTGTGCTCATTCCGAGGCCTTCTTGCGCTGGACGTAATCGTTCGTGCATTTAGACGTCAGCTGCAGTTTAACGGTCGAATAATGTCTCTTGTAGGTTCGTACTTGCGAAATATTGTAAGAATACTTTCTTTTACCCCCCGTTGACTCGTAACTGACTGGGTTCGGCGCGAGTCTGCAGCTGTTCTGTAGGGTCGCACACAGAAGCTGTAGACCAACAACGCCAAACAATACCGCTCCTCTGCTCGATTTCGTTTCCTGTCACGTCGCGTTCGACCTGACCACGATGATGGCGCTTGGAGGATCGTCGAGTTTATGATCAGCGCTCGTTTATTGTTAGATAGGTGAGTGCGTCGCCCGCTTTCTTTCGCTCTCTCGCTGACCTCTGAAGACCCATGTGACATATATACATTTAAATCGAAGACTCTTTTGGATTTCAATGTATCCCCTTGCGCGCGCCAAATCCTGCGTCCCAGGCCACTTTCTGCGTCTATT